>NC_134207.1:48105516-49424088 GCF_965140235.1 Caretta caretta
TTTTGAGTGAGGAAACTGTAATGTATAATTTTTTTTAAAATCCCAAAGATATTTCAGTATTGGCAACATAAGCCCTCCAGCATGTGTCACTCAGAAATCCCCCAGGGTAACCCAATTTTTTTCCTGCACATTGTAAATAGGGGCTTAAGGAGCCAGTCATCCTGTTCTCTGATGTAATTTGGTAATCTTTTGCAGACACCAGTTAGTACCTCATCTTATGCTTTATCTGCCACAACACTGATCCATAAGCACTGCTCTCCCTCACATTTTACCCACTTAATCCTTCCTAAATAGGTTATCATCAGTGATTTTAATCTTCCCAGCAGGTGTCAGTAAATTGTCTAATTTATACTCATAAATGAACAATTCCTCTTGTTTATTACACAGACTCCTAACATTATTGTATAGATAATTAAAGATTTTTTTCTCTTCATTTCTCTTTGTGTTTTGTTTAATTTTGTTCTTGACAACTTGGTTTTGTGCTAAATGAATGTGCTTATCTGTCTCCCATTTTCATCCTGCCCTTTTGTTGCCCCTATGTATCCTTTCTCCACACTGAAGGTGGGTGAGTGTTTACAAACCAAACCCCTCTACCTTACATCACTTACCTAGCCAGTGGTTCACTTTCAGAATCTTCTGTCTTATTTCACTCATAGGACAGGAAGAATCTCAGAGAAGACATTCCTCTCCTTCAGTACCCTTCTGAGTTCTATTAAATCATCATTTCCTGCCATGAATGCAGGGGACTGGACTAGATGACCTCTTGAGGTCCTTTCCAGTCCTACGATTCTATTATTCTATCTATAAACTATGAGATATAACATAAAGCGGCATTATTAGTGCCAATGTGCACCATCACCAGAAAGCCTGGACCACTCACTTCAGAAGCCTATCCAAGTCTTGAAGTCACATTTTGTGTCATGGTTCCAGGAAGGCAGCACACAATCCGTTTCTCTGCCTGATAGAATGTTCTTTCCACTCTTCTTAACATAAGATGCCTGACAAAGACCACCTGTGTTATTTGGTTGGTTGGAGCTCTCTTTGAAGGTACACTTGATAGTCTTGTGGGTTGGGCTGAGCAGCCATTTTCAGGTATGTCCTGTAAAACTTTCTTTTCCAGTCAACCATCTGGATTTTCAGAGACATTTTCTGCCGTTTCCACACTGAGAACTTAATTATATATTATTCCTAAGGCAAGCAGTGAAGATTTTAAACCAAACCATGATTCATAGACTGAGAACCTGCTGTTCTATTGTCCTCTATTTGCTATATATTTACATTATAACTTTTTAGAAGCCTCTCTATGGATTAGATCACCAAGTATGGAACTTCCAAGAATCTTTGACTTTTGGTGACCATTAGAAATTGTTGGTTACTACAGAATGAGCTGCATCCAGCCCCAGTATCAAACATCCATATGGTGACAATAATGTTTAAAAGCTTCAAGAGATTATATTAATTTCCCAAATCTCATCATCACCATCCTAAATCTCAGGGATCTGACCTCATACCAGTGGTGCTATTGGAATTATCTTTGTTAAAACAAATATGACCAGGTTTAGGAATTTCTAAAATCACATTATCTGAAGTCAGTGAAGTTACATTGATGTACCTTGTGTGATCAGCATCAGGTCCAATCTGTGTTAAAGCATATCTGATTGGGAGACACATTCCTGTCAGAAGAAATAATTAGGAAGAACACTAACAGGATGAAGTTTTACTAGCTGGCATGCCAGATCCCAGTTGGGTAGCAACAGCTTTAGCAGAACAGTTCAGAGTCTTATAGGAATACACATGATGCCCTCACAGCATTATTCTTCCCCAGCAGTCAGGATACTTTTATATCAGCAGCAAGTCTTTGGCATTGGACAAGAGCCAATGAGCACTCTCTTTCTTTTGGCTTTTTAAAATAATGCATGTTTTTCTAATGATATTAAGAAAAAAATAAAGGTAGTAAACAGAGAAAGGGAGAGTGTCTTAATATATTTATATTTAAAGATATTTATATTTAAAGAGATATATATATATATATATATATATATATATATATATATATATATATATATATATATATATATATATATTTATTTAAAGATACATATTTAAAGTTGATGTATTATCCTTACGACCTAATCTCATATTCTAATAACGTAAGCAAAATAACCAAAGCAAAACAAACAACGTAATATGAAGCAAAATGAAATACTAACACAAAAGATTCTGCAGCCAGATGGGCAGGAAAAAAATAAAAATGTGTAAATCAGGACTAAATCCATTGCACAGATGGTAAGAGATAAGACACAAGATGGGATGAATCACATATAAATGGGCAAATACAACTCAACATTAGAAGTCAAGTTTGACTCAAAAATACCACACGGTACTATCTGAGAAAAACTAGTTAATTTGTCTATCAACAAGGAAAGACTGTGGTGTTGTGATAATTGGGCTTACACATTTTCCCTAATTGTGAGCTCAACTGTAAAAAGTGAGGGGAAGTTTATAAAAGGTCACAACCACCTACAATAACAAATGGTGATGGGAAAAGTTATGAAAGGAAGACAGATATTGAACAAAAAGGCCTGCTGATATAACTCAAGGACTGGGTTAAGCTCATTCTTGGTAAAGAAGGGTGGAATCAGAGATCAGTAAACCAAATTTGGTGTGGGAAATCTAGGCCCAATTGGTGGACAAAATAATGAGAGGATGGGCTATTCCACCCATCGCTCCTTTTTGGGTTCCTTAGAGAAAGAGACTTGGGGAGAAAAATTGGCTATTGGAGTGAGCTTCACCATCATGGCTGCTACTCCCAAACACCACCTGGAAAGTGATACTTTGTTTGCCTTCCTCCCCTCCCCCAAAATGTCCTTTTCCTTTCCTACCTTATTTCCTTTTTATCTCTTTCCTTCACCCTTAGATGGCCAAGACTGTACACTTTGCAACACTGCTGTAAGCCTGTGATCAGAGAGCGCAGCTGAAAGCAATGCCCTGAACAGTCTGATGCTGACACAAGTTTGCCAAGTCTCTGGGTGGCAGAGAAGACCATGTACTGGGCCTGTGGTTGCAAATGAGAGTCAACACCAGAGACAAAAGCTGAATTTTCTATCTTTGCTGTTCTTTTCTATCCCCTTTTGTGTGTGTGTGTGTGTGTCTTGTTTGGTTGTCTAGAAAATGGGATTGGATTTTAATAACAACAGCTCCAGCCCATCTCCACTAACTTCTTCTCTTTTCCCCCCAAAGGAGTTATTAGCATGTTTAACATCCTCCAAAAGACTGTTAAAACCTTCCAGAAAATTTCTCCAGCTAAAGGGAAAGGAAAACGGGACATTCAAATTCAAACCTTAATAAATACTTTATATTTCAAATGCTTTAACTGTTTTTCCTTCTTTTCCTTTATATTTAATACAAAGTTAAAGAGATTTTTAATTATCTGTTTGCCATGGTACTAAGCAGACTGAGGTATACCAAACCCCAGATCTTGTTAAATACTGTTTAATAATGGACAGTGACTGGGTTATGTTAACACTCTCGGTCCATCTACATTCATACAATAGCAGTATTTCAGTTACCATTGTGTGGTGACTATGAGTTAATGTTGACTTCTCAAAGGCAACTATACATGCAATTAGAAAAGGAGTACTTGTGGCACCTTAGAGACTAATCAATATATTTGAGCATGAGCTTTCGTGAGCTACAGCTCACTTCATCGGATGCGTACCGTGGAAACTGCAGCAGACTTTATATACACAGAGAGAATATGAAACAATACCTCCTCCCACCCACTGTCCTGCTGGTAATAGTTTATCTAAAGTGATCATCAAGTTGGGCCATTTCCAGCACAAATCCAGGTTTTCTCACCCTCCACCCCCCCACACAAATTCACTCTCCTGCTGGTGATAGCCCATCCAATGTGACAACTCTCTACACAATGTGCATGATAATCAAGTTGGGCCATTTCCTGCACAAATCCAGGTTTTCTCACATCCCCCCCACCCCCATACACACACAAACTCACTCTCCTGCTGGTAATAGCTCATCCAAACTGACCACTCTCCAAGTTTAAATCCAAGTTAAACCAGAACATCGGGGGGGGGGGGTAGGAAAAAACACGGGGAAATAGGCTACCTTGCATAATGACTTAGCCACTCCCAGTCTCTATTTAAGCCTAAATTAATAGTATCCAATTTGCAAATGAATTCCAATTCAGCAGTTTCTCGCTGGAGTCTGGATTTGAAGTTTTTTTGTTTTAAGATAGCGACCTTCATGTCTGTGATTGCGTGACCAGAGAGATTGAAGTGTTCTCCGATTGGTTTATGAATGTTATAATTCTTGACATCTGATGTGTGTCCATTTATTCTTTTACGTAGAGACTGTCCAGTTTGACCAATGTACATGGCAGAGGGGCATTGCTGGCACATGATGGCATATATCACATTGGTGGATGTGCAGGTGAACGAGCCTCTGATAGTGTGGCTGATGTTATTAGGCCCTGTGATGGTGTCCCCTGAATAGATATGTGGGCACAGTTGGCAACGGGCTTTGTTGCAAGGATAAGTTCCTGGGTTAGTGGTTCTGTTGTGTGGTATGTGGTTGTTGGTGAGTATTTGCTTCAGGTTGCGGGGCTGTCTGTAGGCAAGGACTGGCCTGTCTCCCAAGATTTGTGAGAGTGTTGGGTCATCCTTTAGGATAGGTTGTAGATCCTTAATAATGCGTTGGAGGGGTTTTAGTTGGGGGCTGAAGGTGACGGCTAGTGGCGTTCTGTTATTTTCTTTGTTAGGCCTGTCCTGTAGTAGGTAACTTCTGGGAACTCTTCTGGCTCTATCAATCTGTTTCTTTACTTCCGCAGGTGGGTATTGTAGTTGTAAGAAAGCTTGACAGAGATCTTGTAGGTGTTTGTCTCTGTCTGAGGGGTTGGAGCAAATGCGGTTGTATCGCAGAGCTTGGCTGTAGACGATGGATCGTGTGGTGTGGTCAGGGTGAAAGCTGGAGGCATGCAGGTAGGAATAGCGGTCAGTAGGTTTCCGGTATAGGGTGGTATTTATGTGACCATTGTTTATTAGCACTGTAGTGTCCAGGAAGTGGATCTCTTGTGTGGACTGGACCAGGCTGAGGTTGATGGTGGGATGGAAATTGTTGAAATCATGGTGGAATTCCTCAAGGGCTTCTTTTCCATGGGTCCAGATGATGAAGATGTCATCAATATAGCGCAAGTAGAGTAGGGGCTTTAGGGGACGAGAGCTGAGGAAGCATTGTTCTAAATCAGCCATAAAAATGTTGGCATACTGTGGGGCCATGCGGGTACCCATAGCAGTGCCGCTGATCTGAAGGTATACATTGTCCCCAAATGTAAAATAGTTATGGGTAAGGACAAAGTCACAAAGTTCAGCCACCAGGTTAGCCGTGACATTATCGGGGATAGTGTTCTTGACGGCTTGTAGTCCATCTTTGTGTGGAATGTTGGTGTAGAGGGCTTCTACATCCATAGTGGCCAGGATGGTGTTATCAGGAAGATCACCGATGGACTGAAGTTTCCTCAGGAAGTCAGTGGTGTCTCAAAGGTAGCTGGGAGTGCTGGTAGCGTAGGCCCTTTTTGCGAATACAGACTAACACGGCTGTTACTCTGAAACCTATACATGCAATTGTGAATCATGCCAATGGCAAGGAGTAAGCTGTACATTAACGTTAAGTGGGCAATATCTTCCACAAACTAGTAGCTACTTCAGCCACCCAGGTTCACAGAAGGGCTGTCCTCTGGCTTCCTCTGAGATGCACAGAAAGATCTCAGTCTTTTCATGCTCTCTCTGTTTTTTGCCCTGACTCAGTAACTCTTGCTCGTGGGTAACAAACCCCATCCCCCATGTGACCAGCCACAGTTGTTTATTTTTCAGTTTTAAGCATTTTGGTGTCTTACTAAGGGATTTTCTTCTTTCCTACATTTATTACACAGAAAGCTCTCTAAATATCAGCATTTCCATGGGGAAGCACCAACATGATGTTCATCCACTTCTTCAGTTCAGGAAATGTTGTGGTATTTTTCATCATCTGTCTCTAATATACTCTCCAAACAAAACAAAGGCATCATCAGGCTCCTTGCTAGCGACAGCAAAGCCTGACTGATAGCAACAAGCCTCAGACAAGGAGAAGGGAGTAAATGAAAAGACCACAAATTCCTTTGCCATGTATAACTAAAATGTACGAGGTTATTCTTTTATTGATGAACCTTCTATTAAAGTGACTAGTCTAGACATATTTTTCAAACTTCGTGACGGCCCTCACCCATTTGGTTGGGTTACTGGGGACAAAGTATGTTGCCTGAAGCTAGTAAGTTATTAATTACTCAATCGATCCACTCTCTGAGATGTTTTACAAACTAATTAGGCACACCCATATTGAAGTACTGGTTTCAGCTGTCGTGAGACTTCAGCACTGGAACAGTAGAAAGCAAGATTACACAATGGAGGGGCTGGGGAGAGGAAGGGATGGAATTCTGTGAAATAAGAGGCCCTGTCCTAAACTGTGTAGAAAATAGGTCCAACAGTACATGACTCAGATCAAAGGAGTTTTTAAGTTCCTGAAACATGATTTGTTCTCTGTTTGATTTATTCATTTAGTTTATATTTTTATCTGTGATTTTGTTCAGACCTCATAAGGTAATAGCATACTCATGTCTGAATCGCTATTCTCCAATGTGAAGTAAGGCTGTGATCTTCTACACCCTTTAATATATTAATTCCAAAAAAGCTGACTCTCAGGTTTAGTAGCAGAGAGCTCACAGTTGTGGTTCCTTCCATTTTGCATGAAATGAGCACCGTAGACAGAAGGAGTAATGCAGTACTGATATCAGTACTACAGTCAGTTACTGAGTCTTGGAGAGCAGATTTCTGGTAGATCAGTAGGAGATCCTAACTTTATTCCTAAAAAGGAGCTCAATCATCCTATGTCTTTGCATCACAAAGTTGCAGACACAGATAATCA
This sequence comes from Caretta caretta, assembly GCF_965140235.1. NCBI lineage: Eukaryota > Metazoa > Chordata > Testudines > Cheloniidae > Caretta > Caretta caretta. Next base: position 48,112,492 of record NC_134207.1, read on the forward strand.
TTCCAAGTAGTTTGTGAGAAGATTGTTGCAGATCATTCCAATAATCCCAAATGAGGATCCACAAATGGAGAACACATCAAATACTTAAGTTATCAGTTATAAAAACAGTTCAGCCCTAACTTATGCTACACATTCACCAAGACACCACTGTAGGCCACACAATTCTTCTTACAGATTTCTTCTTACTTTATTCTGCTGAGAAGAGGTTCATATGAGGTAGAACTCACTGTGACACTATGTCCCATTTTCTTCATAGTAATATTATTATGATATGAGTATGGCATAATTAGGATGTATTTTGTGCAAGATCAGGCATGTGAGATATCATTGAAAAGGTTATGATTTACTGAATATGATTATCCTACTTGTATGCATGTATCATTTTGGTATCTGAAGTTATGAATATTGTCTATGTATCTATTACAAATGTGTTTACACCTGGGGAACAGCCTCGTTAGCACTACAAAAGTAATTTTCCCTCTCTTGATATTCACCCCTTATTGTCAACTGTTGAGAATAGGCCACTTCCACTTTAATTGAATTGGCCTCATTAGCACTGACCCCCCACTTGGTAAAGCAACTCCCATCTTTTCATGTGCTGTAATATATATACTGCTTACTGTATTTTTCACTCCATGCATCTGATGAATTGGGTTTTAGCCCATGAAAGCTTATGCCCAAATAAATTTGTTAGTTTCTAAGGTGCCACAAGGACTCCTTGTTGTTTTTGCTGATACAGACTAGCACAGCTACCACTCTGAAACCTAGGCAAAAGACTGTCATTCGGGAGAACAATATGTCTTAGAAGAAGCTAATCTCCCACCGGGAAGCCTTCCTGAGGATGCTACAAACAGCCTCTGACTCATGGCTGCTATGACACTGTGGGGTCATGTGACCAGATCACCTGGTCCATCTTGGAATACCAATAGTTTTCTACTGAAAAACGTGGGAACCAAGCTTGGAGACAAAGGGTTCTCGCCATACGCAAAAGCTATTTAAGACAGAGGAGTGATATCATCGGGATTCTTCACTGACTCCCAGCCCAAAGGAGACTCTTGGAAACACCTGAGGAACAAGGACTGAATGGCAGGAAGTGCTGGACTCAGGCAAAAGGGATTTCTAGCCTGTGAAAGGAATACCTGGGGTTTTAAGCTGCAATCAAGTGCAGCTTGCCCCTTAAGAGCCTACAGCCGGCTTAAATCATCATTCAGGGTGAGAATTTGCTACTAATATTCTAAGTTCCCTCTAAGCTGCACAGATGCCTATTAAGCCCTGCGCAGGGGCTCAGGGCTGCGGCAGGGAAAAATACCTCTCCCCCAGCGTGGACCTGCCACCGCGGGGAATGGCACCCCGCCCCGCCGGCCCTAGAGTGGATCTGCCCCAGACTTGCCGCAGCTGGGGGAGAGGATCCCCTCCTCCGGTGTAGGTCCACTGCAGCTGCCGGGGAGAGGAGCCCCTCCCTCGGCCCGGCCCAGCCCAGCCCTGCTGGAGCTGCCGCAGCCAGGGAGAGGCGCCTCTCCCCCAACCCCAAGCTGCTGTGGCGAGAGAGGGCTGGGCGGATTATTCTCTCCACACCGCAGCCCCAGGGCAGCCTGCACTCCAAAACCCCTCATCCCTGGCCCCACTCCAGAGCCCGCACCCTCCCCATACCCCAACCCTCTTCCCCAGCCCTATGCCTCCTCACACACCCCAATCCCCTCTTCCCTGACCCCACCCCAGAGCCTTCACCCCTAGCTGGAGCCCTCACCCCCCCTGCACCGAACTCTCTGCCCCAGCGTTGAGCCCCTCTCGCACTCTGAACCCCTTAGAATCATAGAATATCAGGGTTGGAAAGGACCTCAGGAGGTCATTTAGTCCAACCCTCTGCTCAAAGCAGGACCAATCCCCAATTTTTGCCCAGCTTTTGCCCCAGATCCCTAAATGGCCCCCTCAAGGATGGAACTCACAACCCTGGGTTTAGCAGGCCAGTGCTCAAACCACTGAGCTTTCCCTCCCCCCCTCCATATTGGTGCACATAACAAAATTCATTCTGCACTTGGATGTAAAAAATTAGACAGAACATTGCTCATATCCAATCTCTTTAGTATATTAAGCTTAGATTGTGTCCCTTAGCTGAAGCCTTTCCATGCAGAGCTGATATCAGCATCTGTATGTAGCTGCAGCTGGGTGTGTCCCTACCAGTATGAGTGCTGGCAGGGGCTTGAACGCCTGTCACAGCAATACAGTGTAAAGGGAGCCCAGGCTGGTGGGTCTGTGGACTCAGTGGTACCCCAGTTCCAGGTGGCACCCTGGGGGAACCCATCACACTCAATACCCAGAACCCACCAGGCAGAAGCATGAAATACTGAGCTTTGTGCTGGGAATTCACCGGCAATTGTGGAAGTGCAACACCACCGTTCTCTAGCTGCTGTTACATCATATGGGCTCCAAACCCTTATGTGAGGAGTATGGGCTGTGAGAGCATTGAACCCAATATCCTTGCCTCTCCTCAGCTCATCCCCAGCAGCAGGCTCATCTTTTAAGACTCATCAGCGAACTCTGTGGTTCGCTTGCAGGGCTACAAAGTACCCCACTTGGTTGCTTCTCTCCGGGTTCATCTCTCCCTCCTCCCAAATAGCCGACAGGTAGGACAAACAGCTTGGTTCTGGCCATCCCAACTTGGATGACCTTCACACAATCTGCATAGTTTTGTCATTTATTACTTTTAGACCTGTAGAACAGAGGCTATTATTCAGAAAAATGAATAGAGACCTGTTTGGGATTCATTCAGTTTCAGCTCCTCTCAGTGTAAGCACATGAAGCCATTTACAGTAAAAGAGAATTATGGTTCAAGATCATGAACTCTGTATGTGGTTTCTGTGGGTATCTGTTCCAAATATGACATTTGCAAGAGATATAAAAATAAACTAAGTTAAAGACTAGCATTTTTGTTTGCACACCCACTATTTAAGTAATCACAACCCTGGCTTCTTCTCACTCGCCCCAAGAGAAAGCATTTAGTTGTTTGTGCCAAGCAGGAAGGATACAAACAGGAAAGTAAGTCTGAATGGAATTTGAATCTTCTAGGGAAACTCTCAAGAAAAAAAATGCCCACAAATTAAATTTAAATGTAGGGATGAGCTGACAGGAAGTTGGTGATAGCTCTGAGATTCTCAGCTGCCCAGCCCCAGCACTAGTTAAAGCTAAATTTAAGCAAGTAGTATTTCACTGGAGGAAGGTTATCTAAGGGACCTTCCAGCAGTAGAAAATGACTTTGCCACACCTCCCGGTTTAAGATTATTTCTATGGAATAGTGTAGCATTTATATACAATCTGATCTGAAACATGCCTAAATAACAACATACATTCATACCATCAGCAGACATTTTAAAGGTAGTTATTACTGGTCTGCCTAAGTGGTTTGTAGGCCTTGGGCTAGCTCCTCTGCATTAGGATCATTTTCATGAAAAATCAAATGTAATCAAATGTGGAAAGTAAACAAACTGGGGAACGTGGAGAAAAATATTTTTCTTCTTTCTTTCATTGATAATAATCTTGGATTACAAGACAGTAGTAGTTGCAAAAAATTCAATCAAAAGTGTGACTTTTAAGTTTAAATGTGAAAATAATTCCCCTCGCCCCCTTGTTAACTTGGTAGTGTCAAGGTGTTCTCTCCCTCCTCTTCTCCCCCACCCCCAACATGTCCCTCTTGGCTTATCAAAGACAGAACTTGTGAAAAGCCATATGTATCAGGTAAACAAAAACAAAAAACCTGCAGAAACACATGGTGATTGCTAAATATATCATGTCCAATTTGGGGGCATGTTAGTGCTAGGAATTATGTTTTACTTGTCTTCTCCTTTGTCATGAAAACTGCATCTGTAAATTGTAGTATTCAGGAATACAGTGGTTCAAGAAAGACCTCTGTTTAATGAATGCCCAAAATATCACTCTTAATTATTAATTAATTAATTAAGAAAGCGTATTCTGAATCATCATAATGACTGAAGCATTTTAGCAAGGGTTTTTAGATTACTGCTTAGCGACTGTATTTCTAAGGGATAGTCTATGCAATCTCAGTGTGCTGGTATAACCACTGTGCCTTTAAGGTGCCTTTCCACTCTGGCATAGAGAGGTCTTCCTAGGACCACTCTGCGAGCTGCCTGAGTTGGGAATGAGAGAGAGAAGCCTGCCAAGAGCTCTCCAGACTCTTGTCTGTAGCCTGATGGTTATTTTGCAAACTTCTTGGGTTTTAGCTCATGTTTCTTGTAAGCTTTATGCCCTGGGTTGTCTGCCAAACTGTGAACGGTGACAATTAAACTAAATTCACTTTTACGTAACTGCGTCATCTCAGCCCCATTGTCACAACAGCCGGGATTCACTGAAATGTCAGCATTTCACACCTGAGCAAACTAGACTGGGTAATTCCAGATATGCTCGAGCAATGGGGTTAGAGACTAGGGCAGAAATTTTAATCAATGACGCTACCTTTAGAGCAATGTTTCCACCACCCTGAACTACATTCTTCCTAGAACTATTACCACAAAGGAAGATTATCACAGCACTGTTGAAAAATTGTTTGGTTGATGCTATGACATCCCTTGTGGGAGTTTATTTGGAGTCAATACTTCTAGAAGTGACATTAAAAAATGCCCTTTCCCCAGTGTTGATCAGAACCACAAATTAAAAGGGCATGAAAACAGTCACCTTATGTTGGGCAATTTAGCCTCAACCCGTACAAAGCATTGATAAGATGGCCAAACTTGACATTTTTATTAAAAGAAAAATTAAATCACACTTTTCTTCTTCCTACTATCTTGTCAAAGATCTTTCTACAAAGGAAAGTTAACCGCCTACACAGTTCCATACAGTAAAATCCATTTTGTTCTCTCTGAGTGAAAAATAAGTCTAATCACTTTTTCCCTGGAAAAGACAAATGAGCAGCAGGCCCATTGAAACAATTGATTATTCAGTTTCTTGAGTTAAAGCACATGGGTCTTATCTACAAAGCCATCAAAAAGAATTTTTTATTGAGAATCCAAGTTGACAGAGCATAATTGAATGTCTGGAAATACAAGCAGCTATTTTTCTTTTTGTTTATACTAAACAAAAAAGCTAGTAACTTACATGTGAGGAAAAACCTCAGTTTCTTACAGGAGTTAAGAACTTTAAAACAAACCACTTCATAATATATTTCATGGCCAAGTTTTTAAACATGGCCTATCTAATGTGAGGCTCCTAAATTCCTATTTAGTTACCCATACATCTTACTGAACTTAGTGGAAGCTGCAGGTGCTCAGGACCATTAAAACCTCACTTGTATGTAGGAATCTACTATAAGTGTTCCAGGTTTGCAAAAAAAGACCAAATTCTACCGGCCCTACTTACACTAAATAACGCCTTAGTTTACCGACAGGAATTACTCAGTGAGTGAGAGTATCAGAAACTGGTCTTTAGAAAGCAAGACCGATATTCCAGTCAAAGTAAATGATCTCATTCTGAAACATATATAGCCCTTTTTTTGCATGCATAACACTAGTTGGTGCCAAGAGAAGCTTCATGCACGTCTCAAAGGCTGCATATTTCCCTTTGTTTTCCTGTACCTAAAATGACATTTTACCTGAGACCCAAAGGGAGATACTCTTATAGCTATAACTATAGTTTAGGAGTATATAGATAAATCACTAAACCACTGATTTCACTGCATGCATTAAGTCAAGCTAAACCTGTGCTACTGCTTGATTTAATATAAATAAAAGTTTTCATTTTATTATATCACTATTCAAATGTCATTTTAATATATTTCTGTTATCAAAAAGCCCAGCATTTGTTTTGCTCCACTGGTAATGCATCCACATTTTTTAAAGAAAGTTTTCAAAGTGTTCCTGAACCAGGGACCTTATCTGGATCCACTTCTTAACTATTAACAAGAGTAAATATGAAAATTAAATCCCTGTTGCAAAAAAGTTGTGCTGTTTATGAACTGTCATATATGCAGACAGATGGCCATCAAGCAAATGGCTTCATTAAGAGAACTTTCCCATTCAGAAAGCCCATATGGTGGCACACAAGAATAGAAAACTTATTCAATTTTCAATTTAAAGGAGTTCTTTATGAGGTTTTCCATGAGGAAATGGTACACTGGTGTTAGGGGGCTTATTCTTTCACCCACTTACTTCCCTGGTCCTTCTCGCATGAACAGAGAGCAACAATACCCGAAGTCCAAAGGTGCAAACAATTCGATGTTTATTGGGGTGAACTTCCAGCAAGCATGATTCCAGTTTCCTTCCTTAGTATCCTCCTTCCCAGCTCTGACACCACAGAGCCTTACGCCTGTGTCCCTGTTCCCATTCCTACCCTTAGCCAAACATGATTCCAACTTCCTTACTCCCATTCCCTGTTCCCATTTCCCCCTTTAGCAAAACATGATTCCAATTTTCTTACCCCCATTCCCTGTTCCCATCTCCCCCTTTAGCAAAACATGATTCCAATTTTCTTACCCCCATTCCCTGTTCCCATCTCACACACCCACATGCCCACCCACACCCACCCCCCGTCACTTCCTCATAGACTACAGATTATATAGTAAAACTTGAGTTCTGCTTAGCTATACCTTAACCAATCATTTTCCTGAAATTTAACTAACCAATCCTAACATATTGTAACATGATTATGTAACCAATTATATCCCACCACCTCAATTAGTTTACACCCAGCAAAATTAATTATACAGCAGACAGGAACAATCACAGAACCAGACAGAGATTATACAGACAAACAACAGCAAAGTGGGAACTATAATGACAAAACAATACAGAAGTGAGGATTTCACATCCCAGCTATTGATAAGTGAGTTCTTGCCAGACAGGATGCTATCAAACTAAGTTTCCTTTTACATTTTCTAGGCACTTCCCTTTCTCTGGAGGTGATAGGAATACAATCCTGTCCTGATAGTGCCTAACAGCCCAATAGCACCTTATTTCAATGTGACTAGTTTGGAATGTGAGGATGTGACCGTTCGCTTCCCAGCTTATGGCTGCCTCTGCTGCTTAGCCAAAGGCCTGAGCATAAGCACAGGGCCACAAACTGTCACAGTAAGAGAAGGCCCTTACACTGGCAGACAGTGGTTTTGATTCTTTCTTTCTTTTATACCTCTATCACTAGCCAAGTGATAAGAATACACCTAAATTCTTAGAGTTAAGGCCTTTACAGACAGGCCTGAATATCTATATCCTAACAACTGGTCCTACAGTACTTTTAGTATTTTTCATGTTAAATGTTTCTCATTTAAGAAAATACATAGAGTAGAACTCGGTCACCGTTCAATATTGCCTCACTCCATCTAGTCCATTTGATTAAATTTCACTTTGATGTCATTTCAAAGAAAATATTAAGAAAAAATAGGTAAAGAAAATGTTTTGAAAAGTGGTTTCCTGGGAAATAGGGAGAGGAACAGTGCTTTAAATGTGAGTCATATTAGTTACACACACCACAGTGGTTTTGGCCACCAACATTAAAGAGAGGAAGATATGACATGTCAGATATTCATGGAACGCTAATAACATACTGATCTTTAATATTATTGTGTGGTGTATGTATAGAGGACAAATTCAAAATTACAATCACATGGGAAATTATGTTATCAAAGTATGTCTGACAGGCATGATGTGGTTCTGCCCCCTGGAAGGTATTTCCAAAGTACTTTAAGAGACAATGGGAATGCAATTACAGGGAGGTAAACAGGAGCATCACAGCAGAGGGTGGAGATTGCAGTTCAATTTGCATTTTAGCAAGCACCAGTGCGGGGAGAAACCAGTCTGAAACTTCCCTCACCAGGAGACTCCATGTTGCCTTCCTCACAGCTTGAATGAATTTACTTTGGGGGTAACCTTCAGAAGAATCCATTTCAAAGATTTACTGGATTATGAAGAGGGGCAGAAAACCCCAACTTATCTTTTACCTTAGAAGACAAGGAACCATGCATTTTGGACTTTGTGAGAGATCCTGATGAGAAGGATGGTCAACTATCTTCCTGGAGGGTAGATTGGTAAGCAAACTACCTTGAACAAAGGTTGTGGCTTGTTTTGTTAAATCTTAGCTTCTAGTAAATGTTTTTCACTTTTTTTTTGCTTGTAACCATTTCTAACGCTATCCTTTATATTTGAACTCACTTCAAATCTGACCTCCTTTTGTCATACACTTATTTTACTTTTAACCTAAACCAACGGAGTGCTGTGTTTGATTTAAAGTGAATGTTAACTCCAATTAATGTGGCCAGCTGCTGGATTTGTATCTTTACAGAAACAAAACAATCTTAATACCCCTCTGAATGGTCCAGGAGATGGTTGGATATTGCACAGCACGTGGTTTGGGGAAAATTCAGAACTGGGTGTGCATTGGGGTCATCCCTGCATAAAGTAACAGTGATAGAGACTGCCGTGCGACTGTTGTGTTATAGGCAGACTGCTGGGGTCAGAGTGCTGAACCAGGGCTGCATAGCACACAGACTCAGGATATTGCATGCTTGTCTGCTGGCTGGAAGCGTCCAGACAAGAGAATCACAGAAGCAGAGCATTTTGAGGCACTCAGGGCTACAGGGCAGGTTGTGTCCCTGGTCTGGATTGCACTCCAGAATGTGACAGATGTTACGATATAGATAGTCAGGCCTGTCTGTAAAGGCCTATACTCTAAGAATTTAGGTGTATTCTTATCACTTGGCTAGTTATAGAGGTATAAAAGAAACAATCAAAATCACTGTCTGCCGGTGTAAGAGCCTTCTCTTACTGTGACAGTCTGCAGTCCTGTTCTTAGGCTAAGGCCTTTGGCTAAGCAACAGAGGCAGCCATAAGCTGGGAAGCGAACGGTCACATCCTCACATTCCAAACTAGTCACATTGAAATAAGGTGCTATTGGGATGTTAGGAATACAGTCCTGTCCTGATAATGCCTATCACCTCCAGAGAAAGGGAAGTGCCTAGAAGATGTAAAAGGAAACTTAGTTTGATAGTATCCTGTCTGGCAAGAACTCACTTATCAATAGCTGGGATGTGAAATCCTCACTTCTGTATTGTTTCGTCATTATAGTTCCCACTTTGCTATTGTTTGTCTGTATAATCTCTGTCTGGTTCTGTGATTGTTCCTGTCTGCTGTATAATTAATTTTGCTGGGTGTAAACTAATTAAGGTGGTGGGATATAATTGGTTACATAATCATGTTACAATATGTTAGGATTGGTTAGTTAAATTTCAGGAAAATGATTGGTTAAGGTACAGCTAAGCAGAACTCAAGTTTTACTATATAGTCCGCAGTCAATCAGGAAGTGGGTGGGAAATGGGAACAGGGGATGGGGGTGGGGAAATTGAAATCATGTTTAGCTAAAGGGGGAAATGGGAACAGGGACACAGGTAAGCCTCTGTGGTGTCAGAGCTGGGAAGGGGGACACTAAGAAAGGAAACTGGAATCATGCTTGCTGGAAGTTCACCCCAATAAACATCAAATTGTTTGCATCTTTGGACTTTGGGTATTGTTGCTTTCTGTTCATGCGAGAAGGACCAGGGAAGTAAGTGGATGAAGGAATAAGCACACTAACAACAGACTTCTAAAACCTATGAAGGGCAAAAAGCAGAAGCCTCTTCTAAGTCCATATGCATTATCATGCAGATCTACAAATCTGTTCAATGCTCACATACTATGGTGATGGGCACTATAGGGACATAGGAATGAAATCCTGGTCCCATTGAAATGTTGGCAAAATTCCCATTGACTTCTTTGAAGCCAGGATTTCATCCACTGATAGCTAGTGTGAACTAGCTACTTTTAGAAGCCTGAGGAATAGGAATGGCTGAACTTTTCGGCTGTTAATAAGAGTACTTTATCTTCTTTCCTACTAAACCTGACCTATATTGACCACAAGAGGGGAATCATTATGATTTCTCCTTTCTTTGTAATTGTAGGGTTCAACAAAGAACTAGATAAGTTCATGGAGGATAGGTCCATCAATGGCTATTAGCCAGGATGGGCAGGAATGGTGTCCCTAGCCTCTGTTTGCCAGAAGCTGGGAATGAGCGACAGGAGATGGATCACTTGATAATTACCTGTTCTGTTCATTCCCTCTGGGGCATCTGGCATTGGCCACTGTGGGAAGACAGGATACTGGGCTAGATGGACCTTTGGTGTGTCACTGTATGGCCATTATTATGTTCCTGTCCTCCACCCTCTTTTACCAGTAAGTGCCATGCTCTAGTAGGCAGAAGCCAGATCAGACACATTCTTCTCAGGTTAGTTAATTCTTCAGAGGATTGAGAGCTAATGGCAGGAAAGTGGGTGGGAAGGCTTCAAAGCGCTTTTTACATGAAGTGATTGGGTGCCCAATCCCACTTCCATTTAATTCCAAGGGAGCAGGAGCAGGCTTCTCATTTAAATGTTCAACATCTACCACTACAAGTCCTAAAAACAGAAGAGTCTATTGTCTCATTGATGAAAGTGTGTAGCATTAGTGATCAGAGCTGGAACTCTAACTCCATATTTGGATCATTGTCATTGTTGGCTTCATTGCAAAATTCAGTAATTGGTATCTCTGTATCTCTGTTGCAAATACTTGCTAATGATATTCTCTGTGTGAGGTTACTCTTCAGTAATTCAGTCCTTCTATAATAGAGGACAGTTTAGAGATCCAGATGTATCTTTAAAACCTTAAATAAAATCCTACCAGGGCTATTTAAGCATTTTAAAAGAAACACATGGTAATTAAAAACACATTTTGGACTATAAAATCCATTTTTAAAGATAATTCACAAATTATCATATAGAAATGTTTACATTAATATTTTAATACTGCAAAATTGAAAAATGAATAGAATAGAATCTGCAAAAAGGATTTTTGAATTATTTTATGCTCCTTTAGCTGTTCAAGTTGTGCATTGTAGTTACATTATCCTTTCTAGTGCACTTAGCATGTGTTATAAACTATAATTGACAATGGAAGGAACATTTTTAAAAGTTGCAGTTCCTTCCCTGATGTTTAAATATATGACTACACTGTAGTCTCGGCCATTAACGAAATGTAAAAAGACAGGACTGTGCATATGGATTGGCTGGAGACTGACAGACTGGAGCTTTTTCACTGATAGTGCTGGTGAAATCTGTTTTCTGAAGACAGATCAGATGCCAGTAGACAAAAGACTATATCACAAAACAAGTGACCTGCTTTTCTAAAACCAACTATTTTCATCCCATATTTCATTTCAGGAAATGCCAGCGAAAGTACTGGACACTGCAAACATATTTTTCTTATTTAAAAAAAAAAGTTCTGTGGCATATTTGACAGCCATTGTTCTCTGCGAGCGCTCTTTCCCTGGATTTCATGTTAAGGAACCCCAAATCCATATGCACAGCTTTCATTGACTTGCATGGGAGCAGAGTTCATGGACCGTGGGTCAAATGGGAAACTTAACTTGCATTAGACATGGGCTGGGTAGAAGTCCCCCACTGTACACCTCTGTAAAAAATAAAATGCTTCCTGTATCGTCCCTCAACTAGTTAATCACACTAAAAGTTGAGGCAGGTTTTCATACACAATCTACCTGAAAATAATTCTGCAGATATTGTTTCATCCGCATTCAGAACAACTAAACTGTCTCTCTGTGGCTGCTCATGGAGGAACATACTACCCAATGTAGGTAAGGGTGGCAGACTCAAGAAAGAGTTCTTATTGACTTCAATGATCATTGAACCAGGTCTCAAATTACTAGAGATATGTGCGACCCATGGATTCTAGTGTACCCAAAGATTTTATGTGTGCAAAATTTAACACAACCTGATTGAGATTAAATTAATCTAAATGCTGTAGCTCTTGAAAGCGTATGCTCAAATAAATTTGTTAGTCTCTAAGGTGCCACAAGTCCTCCTTTTCTTAATGTGAGTTAGGTTCCTAACCTACTTAGAGGTTGTTTAAATTCCCACAAGGTGTCCATCTGCATCTTTCAACATCTAAAAATACCTTTGAAATTCTGGTCCTTGTCTCATCAGCATCATGCAGGTTGAGAGATGCTTTTCTACATGATCCAAAGAAACATCTCCATTTATGCTCAGCTGGCAGCTCTTCTGCCTGGGAAGAATTAATTTAGTTTGAATTTATTTTTCACAACAAGGACGTAAGGTGCACACATACAGTCATGCAGAGAAGATTTTGGCTACCTTCAAATGTGCCCAATAAGGCAGAATAAAATAATACAGTAAAGTTTATGCTTCAGAGAAAACTCTATCACCCAGCTACCCTTTCTCCCCTTAGGAGTTTCATGACTTCTAAGTGTGAGATTTATCCATTTGTAGGATGGGAAAAAAATGGGTTAATATAGCACAAAGAACAATTTACTCTAGAAAAGTTCACTCCATGCTTTTTTCTGCATAAATAATGCACAATGCTTAAATAAAAGCAAGTATTTTTAGGAGTATGCCAAATATAGTCAATCCATTAGGAACATGTTAACTGTAATACTTGTCACTTCTGAAGACACATTGCTAGAGTGACTAGCTCTCAGTCATACATGACGTGTTTCAGTTTTGATAGATGATTACTATTGAAAGCAATTACTTATTCATGTGTCAGGACCATTCAACAAATACAGCTACTTTGAGGTGAAAGATACAAAACAAGGTGCATGATAGAAAAATAAAAAATAATGAGTAAGTAAAAACAAATGAAACATGAAACTGAAAAGATTAATTTAACAAGAAAGGTACATGCCTAGTGAAAAAAGTTTCCTTTCCACCTTCTTTATCATTGAAAATATTAGCTGCCAGCCAACTTGCTGAAGTAAGTTATGCAGAAGACAGATAGCTGTTCTAGCTGTGTCCTCAATGACTAGTGACTGCAATGAGGCAGACTTCATTAGCAGCTCCGCCGACCTTTCTTCATTTGATCTAAATAGGGATTTATAGTATCAGAAAAATGTAGATGAACTGCCTCTAGCCATATTCCAGTTTTGAGAGTTTGTCTTGTGGCAGTCTGTCTTTGTCTGAAACCCCAGAATGGATTTATGTAGAAGTAGAAGAATGAGAAAATAATAACCAGGACAACTGAATTGGTGGACTTAGTGATGCAGTAAATACTGAAAATGAAGAGGAGAGAAAAATGGTTTTAAAAGATAAAAACATTTCACTTAGAGATGAAGTAACAGTGCCCTGTTTTCTTATATGCGTCTGGCAAAGCCTAATGACCTGGAAAAAGAGTATAAGTGTATCCTATGAAGAGGCAATTTTAGAGATTCCCCAATTACTTTCCTAAGGCATTTCTGTGTGAGATGCATTAAATCACTATACACACTACTAAAAATAAATAGAAATCTTCCTACAATAATCTTCCACAATATGCTATTTAGCTATGCCTTTATTATGTCTAGAAAAAGAAAAACAAGCAACCATGTATGTAAACTATGTATTCTGAAAATATAAATATAATCCTAGACAGGGCAGATAGCTATGAAGGGCTTATTATTATTCTGCCACCCTTTCTCATACTGAGCAGTCCTTTACTCTGTGAGTAGTCCGGTCTCACAGGAGTCAGTGAGACTATCTGCAGACCCAGAAACTGCTCAATGTGTGTAAAGGTGGCATAATCAGGTCTATAATTAATTTAAAAAGACAGCCAAGGCTGTTTTAAAGTGTGAACCAAAGATTTTCAAAAATACGTGCTGAAAGTTAGGCTTTAATATTTATGTTTAGACAAAATAGGCACTCAGCACTTTTGACTGTAAGGCCACTTATTTATGTGTTTAAATGTGGATTTAGGAGCCTAACTATTGGCACCCAGTTTTGAAAATCTCAGACCAAATATTCAGTAAATGACAAAGGAAGTGATCTTAGAAGGTCTCTGAAGTCCCAGGGGGAGTAATGTTCCAACAGCAATCAGCTTGGAGGACCTTAAGGTCACAAAAAGACCCATTTTACCAGGGAGAGATGTTTTGGGTACTGGATTCCTGTTTACACACTACACCACAAAGCTGAAAGGTACAAACTACAGGACTTTTAAAAGCAGTAATATTAAGGCTGAAACTTGGCAACTGCATGTGGCTCATTAACAAGCCTTTTTTCACATGATCATATCCTGAGGACTTACTAGACCACAACTCCCCTGTGAGGCTAGTCTCCTTCCTCCTATAAGTAAGGAATTTTGCTCCAATACTGAGTCAGACTAAACACTGCTCTGCAGCAGCAGGATATGTTAATTTGAAAGTGCATGTTACATTGGCTGTTTTCTTACTTATAAACCCACGCTGGTGTTTTCTTTAATACACGGTTATTAAATTCCTCAGCTTCCAAATACAAGATGTATTGTCGCTCAGATGAAAAAAGCCAATGACACAGGCCCTTCAAAGTGGGTTTGAACCTGCCCCATTGAGGCCAACAGTAATTCCCACTGATGTTGATGATGCAGAATCAGGGCTGTAACCATTTTTTTAACCTTTGAAAGTCCCTGCTTTCCCAGGCATTCAATTGCTACTTGTATTCTTCAAGGCCCCCTTTGTACATTATTAATCTGAAGCTCCTGATGGAAAGTTCAGTGTCTGTTTCCACTCAGAGCTTTCAAACTTATCTTAAATGTAGAGGTAATGAAGCAGTTATCCATAATTTTAGCACTGAGTTTAAAATCTTGACATAAAGAAGATCAGCACTTTTATTTGTGTATTTTAAAACAGAAATGATGTAAGCTACACATTTTGAATCTAGGTTTTTAAACAGATGTGATGTTTCTAACTGGGATTTTGGTATATACTATTATGAAGATAGGAACCATTTGCAAAATTTGGGTTTTAAATGTGCACATCCAAAATTTGGAGTTGTTTTTATTCAGTTTTTTTGGGGTCCGTCTATAGTTTTAGATGACTTGGCTGCTTATAAAATACCTGTTGTCTGACAGAAGAATGAGGCATGCTGGGGAATATCAAAGCAAAGTGCAAGGATTCTGAATCTATGAATGTTAATAATATAAGCCCAGCTGTGGCTGAAGTATGACAGTACTTTCAGTACATTCAGCCTTTGTAATCAATAATACCGTTTTAGGAGGAAAGCATGAGAAAAAAGCTTAAATCGCTTAATGTTTCTTTTCTTGAACATGTTTTGAATATGGTCGAGATATTTCTATTTTAAAAAAATGTAAATTACCGTATTACTAATGTAAAGAGGGATTTAGGTTTGCCCTGCAATAAAACCATTACTACATCAATATAGTACCTTAAAGACCACCGCCATGGTAAGAAAAGATACTGTGTATCCCTTCAGAGCCTGTGGTTAGCAGCTGAAACAGCTGGTGTGAAGCTTCAATGTTCAACACTTCACACCTTGAAGATCACAGTTCTTTTTTATTCAGGAAGTGGATCACAGCAGCAGCTCCACTGTGCAAAAAACTGAGGAACTAAGCGTGTTAAGAGAAGTGAAGGATGATCTCAATGTGGTTATAGAGTTTGCTCCTAGAATACTACAAACAAAAACATTTTAAAGTAACAGGAAAATTGTATAGTGCTGTTGATGCTTTTTTTTCTACCTAATTCCAGGGCAGAAAATACTTTGGACGACAGCACAGAAAAGATCAAGGCTCATATTTCACAAGGCAAATGCAGTCATCCTGCCTCAGCATTTTTCATGTCTTCTGTAGACTAGAATTTTCTAAGGCATCTAAAATAATTTGGTACCAAGGATTTGATACCTTCTGATGATTAATAATATACAAAGAGGCCTTGCGGAATGGCTGAAATAAAGCTCAAATTTTTAACAGCAAGAGTAATTAACCATTGGAACAACTTACCTAGGGAGGTGACGCATTCTCCATCACTTGAAGTCTTTAAGTCAAGACTGGATGGTTTCTAAAAGATATGCTATAACTCAAACAGAGAGTGTGGACATGATGCAGGAATTACTGGGGGTAAAGTTATTTGGCCTAAGTTATGCAGTCTGCCTATGTTATGCAATCTAGGTGATATGGCCTTAAAAATCTACGAATCTCTGATTTGAACACCCATGACTAAGCACCCTTTAGGCGTCTTTAAAAATATCTGCCTTAGATATAAGAGAAAGGTGGTTTTCATCTGCATTATACTTTATTGAAAGAAAGCAGGGTATTTTGAGCACATGGGCAAGCACTGAGAAATACTGAGAGCCAACAAACATCCATTGCAAAAACTGATGAAAGTTGCCAATTGAATTCCAATTCTCTCACAAATTTTCTTTCATTGCTTGTCATTCATTGATTGTTGGGTGAAATACACAAAATGAGAGATTGTTTAATTCAGAATGTTTTCAAATAAATGAAAAAAGGAAGGGAATTTTACCCCCCACCCCCCAAATCTAAAAGTTCAGCTTTTTTTAATCTTATGGTGACTGAAAATTTGACATATTAATTCAGCCCAATTTTCAGCTGAGTTGGTTGTAATTGATTACCTAATCACGTAGTCTTGATTCTTAATCCTGACCTGGCTGAGCCTAGATCATGTATGTAGGGGGCTGTCAGAAGCTATTTTGATTTATTTCCTCAGGAGGAAAAGCTTCAATCTATGTGATCTCTTTGAGCCGATTGGAAAAATAATGGCACTTGGGCTAGACACTGTACAGCTCTCTGGCCCTACACATGACCAGGGCTCCCGGTCATTATCATCTCCTTCCCTACAAAGGCCTTTCTAGGGTATTAGAAGAACAGTAACTTTGTTTCTTCACTTCAAAAGACAGTAGTGGGAAGAGCAGACCTTTCACCACAGAAAATTAATAGGCCAAAAGTTCTTCCTCAAGAAGACGACATATAGGCTTGGAAGGATTATCTTTGGGCAGAGTGCCGCATGACCTGTGAGGGGGTGGTGAGAAGTTCACACAGCTCAGATAAAGAGAGGGATTCTAGACATCAAATTTACAACTACTAGGGCTGCAATTAGAGCTAGTTGAATTTTTTAACATAATTTTTATTGTTGAAAAAAATGGTCTTTTTTTTAAATGAAAAAATTCACAAAAAACTGTCAACTTTTCCAAAAAAAATTATTTTTCCATGTTTTAATTGACATTTTTATCAAAATGTTTCACTTACCACAAATTTGGTTTTCAGGAAACAAAAATTTCTATTTTTAACATAAATATCTATAAAAAATCAGGAAGAGTTTTTGAAATCTCTGCCCCCACCCCAATCAAATTCTGTGAAATGGGAACAGCTTCATGTAATGGGTTGCCGACTCACCACTGCGGCGCCTCCTGCTTGTTGCTCTGGGAATTAGCTCTGTCCTAGCCATGGAGCACCCTCTGTGGGTGATGTCCCGCCCATTGCCCGCTCTGCTGTGCTGTCTGGGACCTGCATTGCTCCCTGGCTTGCAGCGTCTTCTTCTGGACACAGCCCTCCAGCTGTGCCCCACTCGGTTCTCTCCCCTTCGGGGGTATCTGCAGTCCTCAGTCTGCACCAGCCCTCATAGCCAACTGCAGCCCCAATGTCTAGCCCCTTGCCTCAGGGCAAGCCACAGTCTGTACTGGGCCACACTCCTCCATGGCCAGGTACAGTGTAAGGGGGGGAGACCCAGGCCTGCCCACTACTCTGGGTCCCAGCCCAGGGACCGTCTGGCAGCAGCCATGTCCTGCCCTCCTCTCCCCTCTGCTGCTCGCGTTACCTGGGCCACTTCCCCTTTAGCCCTTGCACCTTCTCAGCCCTTTCTTTCAGGGGCCTCAGCCTAGGAAGTATCAGGCTGGAGCTTTCCCTCTGCTTCCCTGAGCCTGCCTAGTGCTGCTGTATATAAGGTGCTATCTCTACAGGGAGCCAGTCCTTCTCCCTTGTTTGTCATGAAGACAGTGCTGTCTCCTCTGCTACGTTCTAGCTATAATGAGGCTGATATACAGCAAGCTTTTTGCATATACTGTAGTTTTGCTGTGTTAACGCTGGGATTTGCATATTTGTATTTTATTTCCATTGTAATCTTAGTGGGCAAGTTGCATTGCAAGGATCAATAATGGTTCGTTTACACTGTGGGATCCTAACATGAAACAAGCTGGCTTATCTCCTGCACACGATAATAGTAATATCCTCAGCAATCACAAAGCCCCTGTCTTCAGTCTTACTACCCATGACTCTAGCTTCCTTAAATTATATATAATTTTCTGTATGGGAGTCTACTGCATTCCTATGGACTGTAACGTGAAGAGGGAAGGAAGAGCTCTTAATAGCAAGACTAGCAGTAGGGCCAGAGGAGTAGCTTAGTACCGATGGCACGACAGAGAAGATATCTGTATCCACTGCGTCTCCCTCATGGGTTCTTTGGTGTCTGGCATTGACATCTCTGAATAATGGTCTCTGGATTCACTGTGACGGCCAGGCCTCCCAATCAGCGAGGCGCTGCTCATAGGCCTGTAGTGCTCAGCCATGCTGAGGAACAGGAGAGTTCTCTGCAGTGGCCCACACTTACAGCCAGTAGAAGGTTCCATAATAAAGCTCACTGGGAATTTTTTAAATTTGGAATTTTTTAATGAAAAAATGGACAATTTTTTCACCCACAAAAATTGTGAAAAATAGCCCAATTTTCAAGCAGCTCTAATCTGCTTAATTTTAATATGTTTAATTTTAAAAAAATTGTTAGCATGAATCTGAAAAGCTGTGATCCCTGAATATCTTTTGTATGACTGTATTCATCTTTTTGGTGAGAAAAATAAACATTTATACTCAGCAAAAGTTGTATTTTCTTTGTGACTCAGGCTGGGAGGCTCACTCATGTGGGCTCCAAAGTATGGTGTAGACATACCCATCATGGCCTGAACTGGATATCTGTCTCAAACTGGCCACCCCTTTTATGCCTGAAAAATTGTAAGTGAAAATAATAAAAGGACAAATAATGTCACCAGGATACCTAATATACGTCTTTGTAGATGCAACCAGCTACTTAATCCTCAAATTACATTAACTGCACCTTTCAGCTATTTGCACCAACAATTTGTGGGTGCAAAACATCAGGATGGCTTTTACAAATTTGGTTGGCAGACTGGATAATCGCAGATATTTTAAAACATAGTTGGCTATTTGTTCAAATTTTTTGCTTTCTACAATTAAATGTACTAACTGTGTGTCATCTGAAAAAATCCTTCAAGAAAGGATTACAGTGAGCTTTTATGAGTGCAGTGCTAGGTAAAGATGCTCAGAGGAAGTACTTTTTGTTCCCATTTCTTAACATGGACACATAAAAACAATATCTGCTGATGCAAGATAAAGCTGTAGTAGAACTAATCATTACAAGCCTTAAAATGTTTGAAATAGTACAATAAATGATTTCTCTAATAAGCTACATTTATTGACTTAAATGAGCTCAAATGGATTTCTTCCAGTCCTTCATTATTGAATGCTATACGCCCAGATTGTCAGAGAACCAGGGAAAATACATTGATTTAAAATCCGGAACCCAATTTGCAGTTAGCAAGAGAAGCTGCTTTCTGTAATAGTTATCAGCCACAAACAGTCAAATTCAAGAGAAAATTCAGTGACTTAGGGCCAAGTAAAACTCAGCTTGTGACGTTCAGTCACTTAATTCACTCCATGTTTGTTTTGTGAGGGGGAGGAAGGGGTTGTTTTTGTTTGTGGTGGTTTTGTTTGTGTCTGGGGTTTATTTATTTAATCTAAACCTCCTTGGCTTCAAAATTAGGCTGGAAGCCTAAGGAGAAATGCTGATGAGACTTCTAATATTTCCTCATTTGATTCAGGTTTGAAATATCACAATAGCCTCTCTCCTATTTTATTCGTTCCTCCATGTATCAGGTGGCTGGCTAGTCAGGCAATCTTGGTTCTAAACCTGACGTCGGTCTTTGCAGGACTGGGGCCTTGGTCTCTCTAGAGTAGTTCTCCATCTGTGAAATGAGTTCCCTACCTCACAGGGAACATGGACATTTTAATGAATGCTTATAAAGTGGTTTGGGTCTCTTAACCGGAAAAATGTTATGGAGGGCAAAGTTTTGTTTTTTATTCTAATATATTTTGCAACTTGGGTCCATGGCTGAAACTAGGAAATGCATGCAGATTCCTTTTAAAAAATATTTTTTTAAAAAATAGAGAGAACCAAAAAGTTTTGTTCAAGTTTTTGGCTGGATTTTATTTTATCCAAACCAAGACACCTATTTTTATGTTAATACCAGATAGACAAGCCCTTAGATGCAGCAAATGCGTATGAAGAAAGCTTCAGTCAGGTTGATGACTGGCTTTCCTGTTTGCATACACAGTTTATATATGCTTAAAATTCAGGTGTTTTTATTCCTTAACCATAAAGGCAGTAGAGAGTCAAGGAGACTACTATAATTTGGAAAGATACCTATACAAACTGTGTCTGCGAAACAGCTATTAGTTACCCTTCTGAGCACTGACAGTTGTATATGTAACTACAGGTGCAAGTCTTGAGGGAACCAAAAATAACGAACTGGCATTTTTGTGTGCTCAAAATTGCCTGGGAAAGGGAGGCTGGACTTCTGACAAAAAATGATGGGATTTTCACAAGCACTCAGTTTTGACGTAATGCTGCTCTCATTGACTTCAATGGGAGCAGAGTTAGGCCAATGGAAAATGCTTTTGAAAATCCCACCTGTAGGCTCTAAAACTAAACTGAACAAATCCTTGGAACAGGGATTGGCAACTTTTGGCACGCAGCCTGCCAGGGTAAGCGCTTGGCAGAGTGCTTCCACAGTACCGAGGCTAGCGTCGACTTCCGGAGCATTGCACTGTGGGTAGCTATCCCACAGTTCCTGCAGTCTCCGCTGCCCATTGGAATTCTGGGTTGAGGTCCCAATGCCTAATGGGGCAAAAATTTTGTCGCAAGTGGTTCTGGGTACATGTCATCAGGCCCTCCGTGAAAGCAACAGCAGTCAATCCTTTCGCGCCTTTTTTTCCTGAGTTACCTGTGCAGACGCCATACCCTGGCAAGCATGGAGCCCGCTCAGCTCATTGTCACTGTATGTCTCCTGGGTGCTGGTAGATGTGGTACTGCATTGCTACCCACCAGCAGCTCATTGCCTTGTGGAAGAAGACAGTGCAATAGGCCTGCTAACCATCATCATCATGTTCGAGGTGCTCTTGGCCGCCTTGGTAAGGTCGGTCAGGAACGCCTGGGCAGACATGGGCTCAGGGACTAAAATAGGAGTGACTCGACCTGGTCATTCTCTTTAGTCCTGCTGACAGTCGTATTGCACCATCTTCTGCCGAGCAACCAGGAGATGAGGATGGCTAGCAGTCCTATTGCACCGTCTGCTGCCAGCCAAAGATGTAAAAGATAGATGGAGTGGATCAAAACAAGAAATAGACCAGATTTGTTTTGTATTCATTTGCTCCCCCTCCCTCCATGAAATCAATGGCCGACAATCATTTTGGTGAGGGTCTGTCGGGGCACCTGGAAAAGTTTAATGGAGATTCAGTCCTACCTGGACTAGCAGAGGGAGGGATAGCTCAGTGGGTTGAGCATTGGCTGGCTAAACCTAGGGTTTTGAGTTCAATCCTTGAGGGGGCCATTCTGTGTGACAGTTGTTTTTGTTTCTCCTTGATGTAAAGCCACCCCCTTTGTTGATTTTAAATTCCCTGTAAGCCAACCCTGTAAGCCATGTCATCAGTTGACACTCCCTCCGTCAGAGCAACAGCAGACATCGTTCCGCGCCTTTTTTCCATGCAGACACCATACCACAGCAAGCATGGAGCCCGCTCAGATCACTTTGGCAATTAGGAGCTGTCAAGGTTCCTCCCCCACTCTGAACTCTAGGGTACAGATGTGGGGACCTGCATGAAAAACCTCCTAAGCTTATCTTTACCAGCTTAGGTCAAAACTTCCCCAAGGTACAAAATATTACCCCCGTTGTCCTTGGACTGGCCGCTACCACCACCAAACTAATACTGGTTACTGGGGAAGAGCTGTTTGGACGCGTCCTTCCCCCCAAAATACTTCCCAAAACCTTGCACCCCACTTCCTGGACAAGGTTTGGTAAAAAGCCTCACCAATTTGCCTAGGTGACTACAGACCCAGACCCTTGGATCTGAGAACAAAGAAAAAGCATTCAGTTTTTTACAAGAAGACTTTTAATAAAATATAGAAGTAAATAGAAATAAAGAAATCCCCCCTGTAAAATCAGGATGGTAGATATCTTACAGGGTAATTAGATTCAAAAACATAGAGAACCCCTCTAGGCAAAACCTTAAGTTACAAAAAAGATACACAGACAGAAATAGTTATTCTATTCAGCACAATTCTTTTCTCAGCCATTTAAAGAAATCATAATCTAACACATGCCTAGCTAGATTACTTACTAAAAGTTCTAAGACTCCATTCCTGTTCTGTCCCTGGCAAGAGCAGCATACAGACAGACACAGACCCTTTGTTTCTCTCCCTCCTCCCAGCTTTTGAAAGTATCTTGTCTCCTCATTGGTCATTTTGGTCAGGTGCCAGCGAGGTTACCTTTAGCTTCTTAACCCTTTACAGGTGAGAGGAGCTTTCCCCTGGCCAGGAGGGATTTCAAAGGGGTTTACCCTTCCCTTTATTTTTATGACAGGAGCACATTAAACACCACGCACATTATCCAGCAGTATATGCAGCACAAGAGCCTGCCAAAGCGATACCGGCCGAAGAGGCGACGTCAGCATGGTGACGAGAGTGATGAGGACATGGACACAGACTTCTCTCAAAGCATGGACCCTGGCAATGTGGGCATCATGGTGCTAATGGGGCAGGTTCATGCCATGGAACGCCGATTCTGGGCCCAGGAAACAAGCACAGACTGGTGGGACAACATAGCGTTGCAGGTCTGGGACAATTCCCAGTGGCTGCGAAACTTTTGCATGCGTAAGGGCACTTTCATGGAATTTTGTGACTTGCTTTCCCCTGCCCTGAAGCGCCAGAATACCAAGATGAGAGAAGCCCTCAGAGTTGAGAAGAGAGTGGCAATAGCCCTGAGGAAGCTTGCAACGCCAGACAGCTACTGGTCAGTCGGGAATCAATTTGGAGTGGGCAAATCTACTGTGAGGGCTGCTGTGACACAATCAAAGATCTGCTGATATCAAGGATAGTGACCCTGGGAAATGTGCAGGTCATAGTGGATGGCTTTGCTGCAATGGGATTCCTTAACTGTGGTGGGGCCATAGACGGAACCCATATCCCTATCTTGGCACCGGAGCACCAAGCCGCCCAGTACATAAACCGCAAGGGGTACTTTTCAATGGTGCTGCAAGTACTGGTGGTTCACAAGGGACGTTTCACCAACATCAACGTGGGATGGCCGGGAAAGGTACATGACGCTCGCATCTTCAGGAACTCTGGTCTATTTCAAAAGCTGCAGGAAGGGACTTACTTCCCAGACCAGAAAATAACTGTTGGTGATGTTGAAATGCCTATAGTTATCCCTCGGGGACCCAGCCTACCCCTTAATGCCATGGCTCATGAAGCCATACACAGGCAGCCTGGACAGTAGTCAGGAGCTGTTCAACTACAGGCTGAGCAAGTGCAGAATGGTGGTAGAATGTGCATTTGGACGTTTAAAGGCGCGCTGGCGCAGTTTACTGACTCGGTTAGACCTGAGCGAAACCAATATTCCCATTGTTATTACTGCTTGCTGTGTGCTCCACAATATCTATGGGAGTAAGGGGGAGACATTTATGGCGGGGTGGGAGGTTGAGGCAAATTGCCTGGCCACTAGTTACGCGCAGCCAGACACCAGGGTGGTTAGAAGAGCACAGGAGGGCGCGGTACGCATCAGAGAAGCTTTGAAAACCAGTTTCATGACTGGCCAGGCTACAATGTGACAGTTCTGTTTGTTTCTCCTTGATGAACCCCCCTGCCCCTTGGTTCACTCTCCTTCCCTGTAAGCTAACCACCCTCCCCTCCTCCCTTCGATCACCGCTTCCAGAGACAATAAAGTCATTGTTACTCCACATTCATGCATTCTTTATTAATTCATCACACAAATAGGGGGATAACTGCCAAGGTAGCCTGGGAGGGGTGGTGGAGGAGGGAAGGATAAGGCCACAAAGCACTTTAAAACTTATTGAATGCCAGCCTTCTGTTGCTTGGGCAATCCTCTGGGGTGGAGTGGCTAGGTGGCCGGAGGTGCCCCCACCGCGTTCTTGGGCATCTGGATGAGGAGGCTATGGAACTTGGGGAGGAGGGTGATTGGTTACATTACATACATAGCACATGTGCTTTCGTTACAAGGGCGCATTTTGCCTCCCCCCACCATGTGGCTAACCCCTTCCTCCTCCCCCCTCCCCGTGGCTAACAGTGGGGAACATTTCTGTTCAGCTACGGGCAAACAGCCCAGCAGGAACGGGGGCACCTCTGAATGTCCCCTAAAGAAAAGCACCCTATTTCAACCAGGTGACCATGAATGATATCACTCTCCTAAGGATAACACAGAGAGATAAAGAACGGATCTTGTTTGAACGCCAGCAAAAATACACTGCAATGCTTTGCTCTACAATGATTCCCGAGTACATGCTACTGGCCTGGAGTGGTAAAGTGTCCTACCATGGTGGACGGAATAAGGCTGCCCTCTCCAGAAACCTTTTGCAAAGGCTTTGGGAGTACATCCAGGAGAGCTTTATGGAGATGTCCCTGGAGGATTTCTGCTCCATCCCCAGACACGTTAAAAGACTTTTCCAGTAGCTGTACTGGCTGCGAATGCCAGGGCAAATTAATCATTAAACATGCTTGTTTTGAAACCATGTATACTATTTTAAAAGGTACACTCACCAGAGGTCCCTTCTCCACCTGGAGGGTCCGGGAGGCAGCCTTGGGTGGGTTCAGGGGGTACTGGCTCCAGGTCCAGGATGAGAAACAGTTCCTGGCTGTCGGGAAAACTGGTTTCTCAACTTGCTTGCTGTGAGCTATCTACAACCTCATCATCATCATCATCTTCCTCATCCCCAAAACCTGCTTCTGTGTTGCCTCCCTCTCCATTGACGGAGTCAAAGCACACGGTTGGGGTAGTGGTGGCTGAACCCCCTAAAATGGCATGCAGCTCATCATAGAAGCAGTATGTTTGGGGCTCTGACCCGGAGTGGGTGTTTGCCTCTCTGGTTTTCTGGTAGGCTTGCCTCAGCTCCTTAGGTTTCACACAGCACTGCTTCGGGTCCCTGTTATGGCCTCTGTCCTGCCCTGGGAGATTTTGACAAATGTTTTGGCATTTTGAAAACTGGAACGCAGTTCTGATAGCACAGATTCCTCTCCCCATACAGCGATCAGATCCTGTACCTCCCGTTCGGCCCATGCTGGAGCTCTTTTGCGATTCTGGGACTCCATCATGGTCACCTCTGCTGATGAGCTCTGCACTCACCTGCAGCTTGCCATGCTGGCCAAACAGGAAATGAGATTCAAAAGTTCGTGGGCCTTTTCCTGTTTGCCTGGCCAGTGCATCTGAGTTGAGAGTGCTGTCCAAAGCGGCCACAATGGAGCACTCTGGGATAGCTCCCAGAGCCCAATACCATCGAATTGCGTCCCCACACTACCCCAAATTCAACCTGGCAAGGCCGATTTCAGTGCTAATCCCCTTGTCAGGGGTGGAGTAAAGAAATCGATTTTAAGAGCCCTTTAAGTCAAAAAAAAAAAAGGGCTTCATCGTGTGGATGGGTGCAGGGTTAAATCTATTTAATGCTGCTAAATTCGACCTCAACTCCTAGTGTCGACCAGGGCTTAGAAAAAGTGACTTATGAGGAAAGGTGAATAAACTGGGCATGTTTAGTGTTGAGAAAAAACAACTGAGAAGGGACCTGATAAGGTTATGTTAAGGGCTGTTAAAAAGAGGATAATGATCAATAGTTCTCCATGTTGAGGTCCATTTTATGACTGTAATAGCTACTTTCATTTAATGAACAGTCTGTGATTGTAATAGCCACTTTCATTTAATTAACATTCTATGGTACTCCCTCTGCTATGTAAATACCTATATTAGTGTTAATTACTTGGAATAATAAAGCTAATAATTTAATTGGTAATAAATGTAGCATGCAAGCAATAATATTTAAAAAACAGACAAGAAAAAAGCAGTGTTCTTCAATTTATCAAATGATAGATTTTTGCACACTAGACAGAATGACAAGCTGCTATTCATGCTAACCCAACAAAAGCTATTGTCAAAAGAGCCCACACATGGTATTTATAAGATAAGTTTATTTGAGTTCATATGATTTTACTTTTCCCAGGACTTCCTGCAACTCATGTACTCTTTCTTTTCAATTACTGAAGGTAATTTAATAATGCTGTCTTTTTAAGCAAAGAAGAAATCATTGTTCAAAAGTCAAAGAATTGCTTTGGCAGCCTCCAAAAAAGGAACAATGCTTTAGTTTAGAAAGTTGATCTGAAAGTTTTTATTATGGGATTCTAGGCCATTTTCAAAACACAGACATTTCATTTGATAACAATTTCTGCTACGTGAAAGAGTCAAAAGGTGCACTAAAAGTTGTATTTCATGTTAGTAACGCATAATTCTATGAAGTTAAAAATAATAGTTGTTTAGTACCTGAGAATCTACTAAACGCCCCCAGCAATTTACAACCATTCAATAAAGTCTAAACACTAAGCACGTTTTTATAACGCTAGTACCTATCTTAAGAATACTAACAGGTGAGCCAGACTAGTTCCAGCTATGTATTTGTCAGTGTTCAGTTGAGACATGGGGGCCTTGGCATGAACTGGCACCTGGTTTGCCGGCATCACAGGAAAACTTTTAAAATGCCTGAAATACATGAACTAAAACTCCGAGTCAAAATGGCTCCTTTGTGGGTATGACAGCACCTAGAACATTCACATTCAGAAACACCATAGTACCCAGGAGCTATCTCCTACTATAGCTTCATACATCCAACAGTTTTCAACAGAGAACAAGTTTTCTGTTGCTTTTGCTGCAGTTCAGTTATTTTTAAAAAAAAAGAAAAAGAAAAAAGGAAATCCTTAAGGAAGGTCAGATTGGCCAGTATGGGAAAACTGTCAAAGAAGGTCATGTTTAAGGTAACCTAAGAGGTGCCTCTGTAAATGATATTGGCTCCATAGATTTGAGTGTGATTATGCAGAGGCAATACAGCACTTTAAAATTTATCTCAGACCTCCTCTTCAATAGTTTATTCCAGTTCATGCAGAAGGTCACCCATCATGCTAGTCCTTTGTAATAGAAGTTATAGGTGACTAATTCAATCAAGATAACATTTTCAACATTACAAAAGATGGTCATGGTGATTTTGCTTGCAGATATTTGAGTTCATGATATTGGATAACTCCTATCTAATCCACATAGACAAGCCATTTATCTTCTCTATATCAATCATAGCTTCAAAAGGTCCTGGCTTTATATTATTGTAAGTCAGAAACTCATGATTGCATTTGCTGTGCAGTCTTTTGTCTACGGTCCTTGACTTTTCCCCCCAGTTAGTTTCACCTAACATTTATTTTTCTTCTTATGCTACTGCCATTTAAACCCTTTGTTTCTTGTATTACTCATTTCCAAACTTCAGTGTAATTTATGCAGCATAAACCTTCCCTGGTGACTTCTGTAGGAATGGATCACAGATAACAGTTTCATGCAATTCTTATCCAGGCTTGATTTTCCCAGATCTTTATTTTATCATTTAAACAGTTAATAGCACATGGTTACAACCTTGTCTAGAAGAGGATCAACAGTCTTGCATCAACTGACTGCATGTGAGCCTTGGTCATTTAAGCATCTATAATGAAACCTCCCTGTCCTTATCTGTTGCTGAGCTATTGGATAAATGATTGGGCCCATCAATTTGATCTTTCATTCAAGGGGGACCTGCTGTCCCCTTTACCCTGACCACAATCCTCTTCCTTTCCTCTTTCAATATACCCAGGTCCTTGTATAATATTTTCCTTCCATCCCAGTCTTCCTCTCTCTATTCAACATAGCTCCATTTCCTTATTCCTCATCCTCTGTGCTCTGACCTACCAACATCTACCTCACCCTCCTCCTCTTCCTTTCCTCTCCACATCACCTCCATGTCATGAATAATTAAGATGATGCCATGAATTGATCTAGCAGATCTGGTATTCTCTGTTATTTACTAAGCTGTCTGTTACATTCAAATATGGCATCTATGAGTATTTCCCCTGCCAGAGCGCCACAGAATGCATTCTGCCTTGTGAAGGCCCAGAGAGTGGGTATGATTTGAGTAGAACAGATGATCCATGGTTCAATAGAAAACCTTCTGAAGCCATTATCCTGTGATGGAAATAAAGGCAGAAGACCTACTGGGGAGTGGTAGCAAAAAGAGGAAGGTCATGGGTTCATGCTGGAGACCATGCATAGGAAAGATGCTGGTGCCTTTTGATGGCCAAAGGTTTAATAAGTAGCACAAATCTACTAAAACGAAAGTAAAATTTGTGAATTTGGAGAACTAAAAAATCCTCTGATAAAGGACCTGGTTGGTTGTGGTATTAATAATTCCTGTTTGAAGCAGTTTTAACATTAACTAAAGCAGAAAATATCAGCACCTCTGCAGAAGTTACTAAATCACAAATAAAAACCATGAAGAAAATGAAGAGGCAGATGGTATGGTTGTCATTACAAAAAAGGAAAGGAAAGGAAAGAAGCCCTTAGTAAGAGTGTTTGACAAAAAATTACCAGAACCAGTGAGCAGTGAACTAAGGCAGAGGAGGGCTGTGGGAATTGTGGCATTCAGGATCAAAGAAATAAGTGTTGTACATATAGAAAAATCTGCAGAAACTGCAATACAGAGAGGCAATCTGCAAAAATCATCAAAGCAAATAATGTACATGCACTCACACAAATCTAAATTGATGACGCAAGGACAGCAGTAGATGAGACATCTTTTGGACCAGTGCCCCATGTCAGTACTGGGGGGGAATAAAAGCTTTGTCATAGTTAAACTTGATACAGGAATCCAAGACAATGTACTATCAGCCAACATCTACC
This sequence comes from Caretta caretta, assembly GCF_965140235.1. Classification (NCBI taxonomy): domain Eukaryota; kingdom Metazoa; phylum Chordata; order Testudines; family Cheloniidae; genus Caretta; species Caretta caretta. The sequence continues at coordinate 48,141,378 of NC_134207.1, forward strand.
GGAAAAATTAGGGATCAATTCTAGATAAAAAAACCAAAAGTAAAATAATCAACATTTACATTCATTTGTCTGTAGGTTAGTCTGCCTGGGAAAATGGTGAAAGCTCAATTGTTTGGGACTGGACACAGTACTAGGCAATTTAACACAGGGAACGATCTTGCACTCATGTGGAGGTGGACTGGATGATCTAATATGCATTTTCCATCTCTGACCCCTGTAATTTTATGCTTCTGAGATAGTATCACTGCAGAAAAATTGCCAGTTGTTGGAATAAGAACTCAGAGCGCATATGGTAAAACACTTATTTATATTACAGTAGTACCCAGATCCCAATCAGGAATGGTTCCATTGTAATTGGCATAGAACAGACACAGATCAGGAGACAGACACTGTCCTAAAGAGTTTACAATCTAAGACAAGAGGCAAAAAGGGTGAAATTCTCACTCGTGCTCTGGCCCCTTTATTCAGGGTAATTTTTTAGATTGTTTATCTTGGCTAATTTATAATACCATTTTATTCAAGGTAAAGGGGCCAGAGCAGCATGGCAGGGCTTTAAAAGTCCTGCTTCTGGCTGAGGGAGAAGCCCCGCAGTGAAGGAACTGAGAACAGGCACTGGATGTCCTCTGTGGACCCCCCCACCCCCAAACTCTCCTCAAGATCCAGTGTAGGGGACATGCTGATGACATGGGTAGGGGCAAGATGTGCATTTCAGGGCAGGGCTACAGTACATAGTACTGTGGAGATTTTGGGCAGCTTTGCCATCTATAGGACAGACTGGGGAGGCTGCCAATAGTTAGTCTCCTGAGGCTCCCTAAATTATAAGGGGGCCACTGCAGCCTTAGAAGCAGCCCAGAATTTGGAGACTACAAAGGTGGTTTAAAGTCACCATAGCCTTCTGTCCTTCTGGGCTGTGAGTCTGTGCTGAGTTTTAGAGGTACAGCACAGACTCACTCCCTCATTCTTTATAGGAACTGCATCTTTACCTCCTCTCTCCCAGTTTATTTTGACTGTAAGCTCTTTGAGGCAAGGACTATCTCTTAGTATGTGTATGTGCAGTGCCAGGCACAATGGGTTCCTGATTCTCTAAGACCCTCTAGGATATTTTTGTAATTTTGAAGAAATAATTCTCTAGTTTATAATCAAGGTCTTATATGAAAGCCCTTCATACTTGTCTGTAAACAGCAAACTATTAATAATCTGTCAACACATTAACAGAAGCTGGTGAACGACCTTTGTTGCCTAAAAGTTTTGGCCAAACCCCACAACATTTTATATGATCTACACAAGGCTGCCTCATCTACAGCAGCATTCTGGGCTAGATACATCACTCTATACTCTACCTAACTCATAGTCCCAATATCGGCCATGACCTGCCCAATTTCCAGAGAACATTTTCTCATATATATACTGAACAAACTGGCTAGTGGCTCTGTATCCCAAATAATTTACATAACTTCCCAAAGCAGACATAAAATTTATTCTATCTGATGCAGGGTCAAATCCTATGGTCTGCAGACATGCCAAAGGAGATCTCAAAGGTTGCAGAAACAGATCATTTCTGTCAGAGGCGTGTCCTAGACATGGAGCAGATGACTCTGGGGTGTGTGTTTGTGCACCTCTAGACGGAGAGGTTGGGAACAGCATTCACTTGGGCATGGACAGCCACTTGGATATCTACTACACAAGCAGAGTAAAATTCTGTGAACAATAGCTCCTTCAGCTAGCACTCCAAGCCCCAAAGTCATAAGAATCTCCAGTAAAGGGGTTTCTACAAACCCCCAAGAAGAGCTGACAAGTTACCCAGTCAGCACTTCCCTTCTTTGGTGTTCCTCACCTCCCACAGGGAGATCTTCCAAGGCAAGGTCCTCGTTGCTCATGTAAATAAAGATTTTTCTGTTTCCCAGGAAAAGTAAGTGAGCCCACCTGTTGACAAGTAATGCCATCAGAAACGTTAGGTAATTTGGTGACAAACTCCTTTTCATTGCTTATATTTGTTTAATTTCCATTAAAGGAAAGCAATGTGACAGATTTTGTTCCCTGACAGATGCTCATGGCAGGTGTCTAAAAATATGTTAAAGCTCTCAATGGATACTTTCAAAGTCCATTATGAACACAAAAAAATATAACCAAGTGTAATACTTAAGACAAGGTGCTTTATATAGACTGAAAAGCACACCAGATGCAGTCTGAAACTAATGGAAATATGGATATTCTGTTTCGTTTTCTCCCCTCATTTTCAAATATCATTCATCACCCTGAATTTTCAAGGGTTCTTTCCAAGGCACCCGTGTCATCCATACCAAATATAAAATAGAGATTCCACTTTGGTAGAAGCTTGGGCTCTAAATCAGGGATAGAACCTTATTTCTCCTTTTCCTCCATCTACTGGAACCTGCCTTCTATCCTATAATAGAGATCTGGACTGTGGTTCTTGTGTTTACATAAGGGACAAGCGACCTCCCATTTAAAAAACTCCCTGCACACCAGTGCTTACTGTTACTTTTGGGGTGTGCACACAGCTTCTGTTTGTTTTCTCTTTGATTTTTCTAGATGCCATGTGAAATATCTATCATCATTACCAGCCTAGCCTTTCCCCAACCTACAGAGCTGATATCAAATCCCTTTACACTCTTTTAAGATGCAGTATCAGCTCTAAAACAGTGCACTATAAAAAAGTCTTTGGAGTAGTTCAGTTTAAAGGTAGACAAAAGACTAACCTAGTTGCAGAGAAACGTAAGAGGAAATAAAGAATTGACATCAATGCTGTGAGGACAGGATGGGACCAGACTGATGAATTCATAAACATAGGGCTAGGGATAATATTTGCTATTAGAATACAAGGGTAGTGGGCATGGATCTCAGGGGACTGAAGAAGAAACACTGAGACTCACTTCTGGGACCCAAATTCAAATCTGTCCTAAGTCAATAATGGCCATTAAGTCATCATCATCAGATGGCCATTCAGTGGCCTATGCGAAATCAGTTGGTATCTCAGACAAGTTTACACCCTATTAGGACCATTGTTGGTGTTCTCAATATAAAACAGAGACTAAAAGTGCATGGAACTTAAACTACTCTCTCACCTTTCGTGGGGATCCCTCCAAAATAAGACTGAGACCTGTTGAAGAGCAATATGGGGAAGCTTGTACTGACACAGAGAGTTGATCTGGCACTGTTCAATTAACTAAATTGACAGCATACGACAAGGAGGTGAAGGTGGAAGGGAGAAACAAAAACTAAGTGCTGCAAACCTCTGATATGGTTCCAAGCCAGTTCAGTATAGTCTCAAACACTTAGCTCTAACCAGTCCAAGTTATGTTTCCAAACGGTTCACACATCTGTAGATCCAATTACGTGCATATTGTTCTTTGTGGGATGAAATTTTGTTTTACTGCCATTGGAAACATAAAGGCTATTTCATCTGGGCTGTGTAGAGCAACAATGATATCTGAAATCTAATGACCTAAAGTGTTTACTCAGAGGTGCCTCTTAGACTTACCCCTTTCCTGAAAGATACTAGCCTGAACTTGGAATTAACATGAAATAGCTAATTTAATGGTTTTTCTGTTAAAAAAAAAAGATTCTTGAGTAATTAATAAAGGCCCACTCTGGAGCCTTTTCTTGGATCTTCAAATCAACTCACTACAGGAGATCCTGGGATGCTTTGTCCAGAAAGTGAGAATAGAGGGAATAGAGAACTTGACAGAGTGTTACTTCCAAGGGACAGAAGCAGCATAGGAAATAGGAAAGCCAGCAGGACCCCAAGGGAGTGAGGCAATGGAGGGAGTTAGGAACCTCAGTAAATAAATAATTAATCCAATAAAATAAAAAGCCAGCTATATATAGCTCAAAAGGCCATTTGTTGAGGAAGAAATGTATTTAATATTCTGACACACAGGTAAGTTTGCTTTATTTTTCAACCTTTTGTGTTCACTTAATTTTTCTTTTGCTATAATATTTGGCCTAATAGCAAAACAGAAGTATAGAATTATTTCTATATAAGTATATAAGTAGCATTTTGGATCTGAGGAGGAATACCACTGGTGTTCACAATATCTTCACTGCTCAATAAAAAGCTTTAGTTCAAAATATTGGTTGGTACATTTTTTAGTTTGCTTTTGAAATGAAATCCTTTCTGTGAGAACGTGATTACAATAGGTTTGTATAAATTAGACAAAGGATAAAATCCATTGCAAAATTTAGACATCCCCTCTGCAAGTTCCAGAAAATCCTTATGTCCAAACCTAGATAAACTAGTGCAGACTCTGATCCGAAAGATCAATACAATTTCAGGTGCCCAGTAATGAGTAAATAGACAGCTATGATGCTGTTTCAGGCTGGAAAAAATCCTATCGCCCAGAAATCCAGAGCAAACAGAACCTGGAAAAATAAGCATCAGCTTTTTCTGAACAGCAGACAAGGGCAACAGGAGAGACTGGGATTGGCCTACTACAACACTGAGCTGTCAGAGAGAAGGGGAGCCAGAACAGCTGAAGGGTAGTGGAATCAGGCAATGGGGAGAAATGGCTGAGCTGAGCAACAGAACTGAGCTGTCAGGCAGAGGGGAAGGGAAAGGGCCTAGTTAATGCTAGACATTCAAGTTGTGTTTTGGGAGAACTGCGTGGCACGGAAATAAAAAGCAGCACTGACCAGCTCAACCTCACTTTGGCTATGTTGCCTGTTAGTGCTTTGATCGGAGGTGTGCAGTGACTGAGGCATGGAGAGACCAGATCTGACCTTTGAGACTTTTCCAGAAAGGCAAGCAACAGTATTTTCCCCCCAGGCAAGCCAAGGCTGACTGTGCAGCAACTTTTAAAGCTTAGCAAGCTTAGCAGCAGCAAATGATCTGGAACATTTTTGATTAAAGGAGGAAGTGTAAGGCTTGCAAGTCAGAAATCTGGACCCTGTCCTCCAACTCTATAGGTGCCAAGTGCCCTAAACACAGTGGCTCTGGCATAATGCCACTATACATTCAGGGAATAGGCTGCAGCACAGCTTTCTGTGTCCTTTGTATCTGAAGAGCCCTGCTTTGTCCCATGGCACTGCCTCCATGGAAACATGGGGCAGAGTTTTAAGAGATCTTGTCTCCCACTTTTTGCACCTGAATGAAGTAGCTAGATCTTCCAAAGTGCTCGGCGCCTCCCACTGCTTTCAGTGAGGACTTCTGAAAATCTGGTTAGTTATTAAGGTGCTTAAATGGGAATTCTTCAGAACTGAGCTCTTTTGCAAGTCTGGCCCAAAGCACATGCTTCACCTTAAAAAAAAAAAAAATCCAGCAGATCCAAGCCAGTTCTAGTGCATTTAGAATAGTATTTACTTTATATATTTTCCATATTTAACTTCAGAAATACTTGATAAAGAAATGATTAAATTATGCAGTATGTAACTGATAACAGCTATTATTAACCGTTCAGGATAACTACCAAAATGGAATATTGAATTCAGTTCTCTGGCAATGAAACGAATATGATTTTATTATTGATGTTACAGTGGCTCCCAGTCAGGGCCCCATTGTACTAGATACCGTACAAACACACGCAAAGGTATAGTCCCTCTCCTGAAGAGCTTCAGTCTAATCAGAGACAAAATGCAACAAGTAGATTTATTAAAAAATGAGATGGGGAAAGGAAGGACAAGGGTAACAGTGGTAGCAGCACATGATTACACAGACTAGGTATATGGCCAATTTCTATTTTATTCTCTTCTATATATGTTATTATATCACACTTACTGCTGTAGTACCTGAGAACTTTTACTCATGCATTATAGACTCATAGACTTTAAGACTCAGAGACTTTAAGGACAGAAGGGACCATTATGATCATCTAAGCAATGTGATTAACATCTGTCTCGTGGTTGGCCTCTCAAACCTCTTTGGAGGGGGAGAAGTTCATGCAGTGTAGTTTTTGTTTTGGAATTTGCAGACAGACACAGACATTGCTATATATTTTTGTTAGAGAAGGCAAGGTCAGAAAAATATGCCTTGCACTTAGAACAGAAAGTGGTGACATTTCTGATGGTCCTTAGTTCAATAAATATAACATTGTTATCCTCATGGGAGATCTAAATGCACAGGTTGGTGATGATAAACACTGGATGAACACATTATGGACAGACATGACATCCTAGGACAGACTGACAACAAGGAATGTTTTGTTGAACTGTGCAACCTGAACAATCTTTACATTGGGTGTACACAACTTCCACACAAAGAAAGAAATTAAATGACATAGTGATCAGATGATGGCTTCACTCAAAAACATATTGTCATTAGTAGGCATTGCAGAAGATCATTGTTTGATGCCTGGATGTACACAAGTGTTGGTGTTGGACGTGACCACCATGTAGTTATTGGGATTTGTCATAAATGTAAAGGGAAGGGTAAACCCCTTTGAAATCCCTCCTGGCCAGGGGAAAGCTCCTCTCACCTGTAAAGGGTTAAGAAGCTAAAGGTAACCTCGCTGGCACCTGACCAAAATGACCAATGAGGAGACAAGATACTTTCAAAAGCTGGGAGGAGGGAGAGAAACAAAGGGTCTGTGTCTGTCTGTGTGCTGCTCTTGCCAGGGACAGAACAGGAATGGAGTCTTAGAACTTTTAGTAAGTAATCTAGCTAGGTATGTGTTAGATTATGATTTCTTTAAATGGCTGAGAAAAGAATTGTGCTGAATAGAATAACTATTTCTGTCTGTGTATCTTTTTTGTAACTTAAGGTTTTGCCTAGAGGGGTTCTCTATGTTTTTGAATCTAATTACCCTGTAAGATATCTACCATCCTGATTTTACAGGGGGGATTTCTTTATTTCTATTTACTTCTATATTTTATTAAAAGTCTTCTTGTAAAAAACTGAATGCTTTTTCATTGTTCTCAGATCCAAGGGTTTGGGTCTGTGGTCACCTATGCAAATTGGTGAGGCTTTTTATCCAACATTTCCCAGGAAAGGGGGGGGGCAAGTGTTGGGAGGATTGTTCATTGTTCTTAAGATCCAAGGGTCTGGGTCTGTAGTCACCTAGGCAAATTGGTGAGGCTTTTTACCAAACCTTGTCCAGGAAGTGGGGTGCAAGGTTTTGGGAAGTATTTTGGGGGGAAGGACGCGTCCAAACAGCTCTTCCCCAGTAACCAGTATTAGTTTGGTGGTGGTAGCGGCCAGTCCAAGGATAACGGGTGTAATATTTTGTACCTTGGGGAAGTTTTGACCTAAGCTGGTAAAGATAAGCTTAGGAGGTTTTTCATGCAGGTCCCCACATCTGTACCCTAGAGTTCAGAGTGGGGGAGGAACCTTGACAGGATTAAAAAAAACTACAGCAGGTAATACTACACAAAGTAGAGGAAATGTATGACGTTAGATAGTTAGTAGATCTAGCACAGAGGGCTAATTTCAAGCTGCAGCTTACCAATAGATCTGAAAAGTTAAAGACACTGATGGAGGACATAAAAGAACAATGGCAGTTGTTCAAAGAAACAAGTGTGGATGTAGGTAGGACTACAGTGGAGGTGAGATGATCTAAGAAAGAAAAATGGCTCCAACCAAATACAGAGGCTTGTTGAAAAGAGAAAAGAATCACAGGAAATCCAACAAGAATGAGACTGGAGCAAAAGACCTATTCTACTACAAGTATATGCAGACAAAGATGAGGAAGTTAAAAGATCAGACAAAAGAGCTAAGAAAGAATGGATGGAAAATAAAGCAAAAGAACCTGAGAAGGTGAACAGGAGTTGGGGATTGGTCCTGCTTTGAGCAGGGGGTTGGACTAGATGACCTCCTGAGGTCCTTTCCAACCCTGATATTCTATGATTCTATGAGATTCTAAACAGCTTTCTTCACATCACTGTGGTATTGGGAAGGTTCAGGATGGTACAATGTTAACCACAGAGAAAGGACAGAGAGCCCATTGGATGGAACATTCCCAGGTTATGCTCCATCAGCTAGAACCACTAACACACTGAGAGATGTAAAGAAATAGCAGACTTACCAATATCACCAGAAGTAATCACTTGAGAAAGTAACTGAGGACACAACCAACTGAAGAGCTGAAAAGCACCAGGCTATGATCAGACAGATGCTGAAGTGTTAAAAGCTGAAAAAGAAGTGATGGTGAATTACATATGCAAATATTACCTCACCCACCTTGTCTTTCTAACATCCTGAGACCAACATGGCTATGACAACACTGTAAATAAATGTGCAAGTTGGAGAGAATGGTTTGGGGAAAGGAGACCTGTCCTAAAGATTGTAGAAGAGGTGTCATCTGTAAAACCCTAAAAACAGAGAGCAACTTATTTCTGATAGCTGGAGAGGGTTGACACTCCTATCTGTACTTAAAAAAGGGTTTTTCATTATCATTTTGAATGGGAATGAAAACTGCTGTTGATAAAGTACTCAGGGTGGAACAGGTTGGATTTTGATCTGATTGATCATATTCAGAACAGATTTCCACCTTGAGAAGACTTTTTGGCAAAGGCTTAGAATACCAGCAGAAGGTGGTTTTTAATGTCCTTGATTTTATGAAAGCATTTAATAGGGTCCACAGAAAAGCCCTCTGGAAGATCCTGAGACATTTATGGACATTTGTGTTAATTTGATAAAAGCTTTCAGTGATGAGTCTGCATGCAGTGTCAGGAGAGAGAGCAGACATGCAGTGTCAGGACAGATTGCAGACACGGAATAGGATAAGATGATTACTGGTGTAAGGCAGCATTGTGTAATATTCCCACTTCTCTTCTGCACTGTAATGTGATGAGAACAGTGATGGTTGCTGCTAAGGACAGTGATACTGCTTAGATAAGAGATAATCTGTGAGATTTAGACTTTGCAGATCATATGGTCATATTTGATACCAATTTGGATGTAATGAAAATACTATTTATTTGTATAAAGCAGAAGCTGCTAAAGAGCAACTTCAGATCAGTATGCAGAAGACCAAGACCATGGAGACAGGAGAGAAAGTTCTCAACACTGGCTGATGTGTGATTGACGGAGAAGAGTATGCAAGAGGTGATGACTTTATCCATCTTGGAAGTACAATTTTTGCTAATGGCCAGCTCACTAAAGAAATGAAGCAAGAATTGGTAGAGCCAGTGGATCGGTCTCCCATTTGTCAAACATCTGAAAGAGTAAGAAAATACAGCTACACACCAAAATGATAGGTTTCAGAGTAACAGCCGTGTTAGTCTGTATACGCAAAAAGAAAAGGAGTACTTGTGGCACCTTAGAGACTAACCAATTTATTTGAGCATGAGCTTTCGTGAGCTACAGCTCAGCTCAAATAAATTGGTTAGTCTCTAAGGTGCCACAAGTACTCCTTTTCTTTTTACCAAAATGATAGTGTACGACATTATTGTCCTTCCAATGTAACCCATTATGGAAATACACAACAGGAAGCTGAATGCATTCCACCAGCATTGTTTAAGAAGAATCTTGGGAATTCATTGGCGAGACTGTATAACCAATGTGGGTGTGTTGACCAATGGGTCAGTAGACTGTGGATTCAATAATTAGACAGAAGCAGTTATGGTGGTTTGGCCATGTCGTCAGGCTATGCTGTGGCAGAAGCACAAGCTACTACTTAGATTGGATTCCAACTGGAGGGAAGAGAAGGCCCGGAGGACAAAGAATGGCTATCACAGCATGTTCGAAAAGGATGCTGCCATCATGAAGACAACTTATGATGGCATAAAACATCTTGCTGTAGATAGACAGCAGTGGGGAAAAATGGGTTGTCTCATGTGTCACTAGGCACAGGAGATTGTAAATTTAAGTAAGTTTGTTCATGTGAGAGTTCATTCCACAGTCTGGGCTGGCACATGATTATATCCATCCCTGTTTAGCATAGTCCTTAAATTGGAGTTTAAAGTAAAGTCAATGTGACTTACCACTAGCTTAAAATTAAGCACCTGCTTAATGGCTTTGCTGAACACGGATAGTTTCCTGAATTAGGATCTTAATTATTTTTATCAGTATAAGATTTAAGTAAACAAACATAAAACAGATATCAATCTTCACAGGTCATTTAATTAAATCAGCTGCCATAAAATAAATAGCAAAATAATCATTCAAAACAGATGTCAATTATTGGAAAACATGCTTTCCATTGGAAAAATTGTACGGTTTTTAAACAAACTATTTTCTAGTGTCTGAGAAGCAAGAAGAAAAGATATTTATTCTAATTTAACTTTTGATTCATTTTTTTTTCTGGTCAGATGCTTCTCTCAGTTAAACCAGTATAAATCTGGAGTAACTCTTGAATTCAATAGAGTTGCTCTGAACTTACACTTGTGAAGCTGAAAGCAGAACTTGGTTGGTAACCACAAAATAAATAAATTAAAGTAGACTTTAGTAAAATAAGACAGGTGTAAAGCCACCCACCAACACTAATATATTTACATAACTCTTAAAATTGGAAGAGCCTGAGGTTAAGGCACTCTAAATTGTAGGGAGAAAAGCATACAGTGTTAACTGAGCTTCATCTTCACACTCAAAGGCTTGCTGAGTAGCTCAAAGAGAAACAATTTAATGATACTTTTGGAGAAAGAGGATCTCAGCTGTGTTGAAGTGCTTTAAGCAGGGTCCAATATTTCTCTATAAGTATCTTGGTTCAGTTGAGGGGAGACTACCCATTAAGTTTAAGGGGCTCAATGGTGAATTTCTAGAGAACTTTTTGGACTTTCTTACAATGCAGTGCATTTGTTAAGATTCCCTGCAAATCAGAAGGCTTTCAATCAAGCATTCCTAACCCATGTAGATTAATGGAGATTGTGATGATAATGAAATGAAAAGATATTTACAGGACTACATTCGCTAATTTAATCTTGCATAACAACCATCTGATAAGCTTCTACTGTGAAGAGCTTTAAAATGTTAGTAGGGATAAAGCAATGCAGTATGAATGCAATTTACTTGTTAGATTCATTTAAACAAAACAAACCCAGTATTTGTTTCTGTTTCTTAAATTTAAAGCTTTGAAATAATTTTTAAAACCTCCTGAGAGATTTTGTCTTCCAGTGCTTGGTACCAAGGTGGTTTACTGTATTGATAGAAATATCATTCATACAAACATCATAATTCCCACAGATGCTCTCACAAGAAGTTGATTGCTCACAGGTCTAAGGTTTACTTCAAAAGATTCAATCCTGGCTTCTTCTGATATGCCTAATAGGAAGCCTTTAAATATTATTGTAGAGACAGCCTCAAATTCCCTCTAATCACTTCTTGGAACAATTTTTTGAACCCCTAGGTTTATACGATTTATTTTCCCTGTGTCCCCTCCCCTTTATCCCCCCCCCCCTTTGTCCCCCTCCAAAGTATTGCTGTGAGAACCTTGGAGATTGCTAGAAAGAGAGCGTTTGGGACTGTACTGTTAAGCACAACTCTGAAACATATAGCTAAAGAAAAATATTAAGAATGAAACACACCTTCCCAAATCACAATGCTCCAGAAATAACTAACATTTGGAAATTACCAGTCACAGTCTAGAGATTTTCATTGTTTTCAATGAGAGCAGAATATGTCCATGATTCAAGAGATCTGAAATACTATGTTTCAGGGAGATTTATACTACTGATATGGGAATAGCTCCTGTTTGAACTCCTTCTGTGTTTTGTAAGGCTCCTTGCATTTGATATTATATTATCTTTCTCTTTTAAAACATCTTTTTAAGTGGAAAATATGATGGTAACAGGTTACAAACAATTAATGAAAGGAATCTACTCAATTACCAGGCAAGATTCATGTCTTATTAGCCAACTTTTTTCAAAAGAAAGTGAATTTTTAGACTGTTTATCTTGGCTAATTTATATTACCATTTGATGCAGTATTTACACCTATTTGATTGGCAGGGTGCCTAATTAATCACTGTTCTGCAATAACTGCCTGCAATGTATTTGATACACTACATTGGTGAGTGTTTTTCAGAACTATGAGGGGATGACTGCTGTGCTTGAAGTAACTAGAGCAGAAATTTAGTAAAAGTTCAATACAGAGCAGAGCAATTTAAAACTGGCTTGCACAGTAAGCTAAAAGAGCGTAAGCTCTCTTTGTTTGCAACTCAAACCGCTTGCTTTGAAGTGGATTCCTATCAAGGAAAGCCCTTGAGGCCTTGTCAACAGAAGAGATCAATTGTAGACTGGTAGATTATTCAAAGGTCATTTTGTAGGAAGGATTTTTCATCAGGATTCAGACTACCTTTTTTGAGCTACAATTTTTTTTTTAACGTCAGATCTTTGAAAAACAATATTACTGTTTAATATTAATGTTGTGCTTTTCATTTGGGCTCTCAGTGAAGTGACTATACAAAAGTTGAGATGAGAGAAATATTTTTACAGCAAATACAGTATCTTAGACTCCTAAATATTGGAATACGCAGAAACCACTCTCTCTCCAGACCTCTATTGCACAATAGAAAACCTGCAAAACGTAGCTGAATGACCTTACTTTCTGCAAACGATGCCAAACGCTGTTCTTTGCGAGCTAAACCAAGCAACCAGTCCTTAGCAATACCACGTTACATAGAAATATAAAATCAGAAATGGTGAATAGACAATAACACTGACCAATTATTAGTAGGGCCCTACCAAATTCACGGCCATGAAAAACACGTCACGGACCGTGAAATCTGGTCTCCTCCAGTGAAATTTGGTCTTGTGTGCTTTTTACCCTATATTATACAGATTTCATGGGGGAGACCAGCGTTTCTAAAATTGGAAGTCCTGACACAAAGGGACTTGGGTTAAGGTTATTTTAGGGGGGTCACAGTATTGCCACCCTTACTTCTGTGCTGCCTTTGGGGGGGGGTGGCTGGAGAGGAGCGGCTGTTGGACAGGTGCCCAGCTCTGAAGGCAACGCCCTGCCAGCAGCAGCACAGAAGTAAGGGTGGCAATACCATACCAGGCCCTCCTTACTTCTGCGCTGCTGCTGATGGTGGTACTCCCTTCAGAGCTGGGCTCCCGGCCAGCAGCCACCGCTCTTCAGCTGCCCCGCATCACTGCCGCCAGCAGCAGCAGCGCAGAAGTAAGGTAAGGGTAGCAGTACCGCAACCCTCCACCCCAATAACCTTTGACCCCCCCCCACACACCTCCTTTTTGGGTCAGGACCCCTACAATTACAATTCAGATTTAAATAGCTAAAATCATGAAATTTACGATTTTTAAAATCCTACGACTGTGAAATTGACCAAAATGGACCATGAATTTGGTTGGGCCCTAATTATTAGAGATATGTTAATACTACCATAGTTGTGCCTTTGTAGAATTGCATCAGATTATGGGGCTGTGCAGCAGGTCAATTTTCTACTGAAAGAGAAATTTGTGATATTGAGTTTTTTCCTCCCTTTTTTAAAACGATTGATACAATTCACAAAATATACTTATGTCTTGTGTATCTTGACCAGAATTGGCAAATAGTAGCAAAACTGCACACAACAAATTCCACTATGTAGCCCATAGAGCTAACTTAGCTTTTTGTATTACTTAGCAGTAACACAAGGAACCTACGGGCTTCTGTCCTGTAAATTTCAGAGTAGCAGCCAGATTGACTGCTACTGTCAACAGATTGACAGAGCCAGAAGAGTACCCAGAAGTCACCTACTACAGGACAGGCCCAACAAAGAAAACAACAGAACACTACTAGCCGTCACCTTCAGCCCCCAACTAAAACCTCTCCAACGCATTATCAGGGATCTACAACCTATCCTGAAGGACGACCCATCACTCTCGCAGATCTTGGGAGACAGGCCAGTCCTTGCCTACAGACAGCCCCCCAACCTGAAGCAAATACTCACCAGCAACCACACACCATACAACAGAACCACTAACCCAGGAACCTATCCTTGCAACAAAGCCCATTGCCAACTGTGCCCACATATCTATTCAGGGGACACCATCATAGGGCCTAATCACATCAGCCATACCATCAGGGGCTCATTCATCTGCACATCTACCAATGTGATATATGCCATCATGTGCCAGCAATGCCCCTCTGCCATGTACATTGGTCCAACTGGACAGTCTCTACGTAAATGGACACAAATCAGATGTCAAGAATTATAACATTCATAAACCAGTTGGAGAACACTTCAATCTCTCTGGTCACTCGATTTCTGACCTAAAAGTGACTATTCTTCAACAAAAAAACTTCAAAAACAGACTCCAACGAGAGACTGCTGAATTGGAATTAATTTGCAAATTGGATACAATTAACTTAGGCTTGAATAGAGACTGGGAGTGGTTGAGTCATTATACAAAGTAAAACTATTTCCCCTTGTTCATTCCTCCACCCCCCCACCCCCCCGTGTGTGTGTATATAAATCTCCTCACTGTATTTTCCACTTTATGCATCCGATGAAGTGAGCTGTAGCTCACGAAAGCTTATGCTCAAATAAATTGGTTAGTCTCTAAGGTGCCACAAGTACTCCTTTTCTTTGTCCTGTAAGACATTCTCTTAAGCAAGTTAGCATAAGTAGAGCAGGCCTATCACCCTTAGCTTACATAAAATGGCCCATTCAGTTGCCCTAGATTTTGGGGAATTGGGAATAGCTTACTCAAGAGGAGAGTTGGTACATAACAATAACAGTCAACCGATCCTGATACAGAGTTTGGATATTTTAGGATAGAATCGTTGTCGGAAATCTAACCACAAACTTGTTTGAGCAATGGCGGGGTATATGATAATGAGCTAACTGGTATTAATATGTTCACCTATAGTATAAGTGCATCCCAATGCTATGAGGGTGAGGAAATTAGATTTGGACATGGAAGGCTGGACATCAGACTGAATATTCATGATAGTGTCCAGGCCCTATAATAGGCCAAGCCACCATGTAGTGGGGTGGCGAACTTTCCATCATTGACCCTTCAGCTCTTCATCGTTATCTACCACTAACCTCTGGGCATTGGGAAACTTAGATCATTGAACTCATTGGCATGTCAGGGACAGGGCTGGTCCTTTGTCTCTCACCACCAGGTCCCCAGAAAGGCTGTGCATATATAAGTATATGAGCATAGGCAGGGAATGACAAAGATATCCCTAATACTGGATTACTACTATTTGCTTACATGGTTTGGAGTTTTCTTGTCTTTATTACTTGTTTTACTAAACATAGCTAAGCCTTTGCTTTGTCCTCCGTGTGATTGTCTTTGCCATACACCCCAAGGTTCCCTACAAGATATTGAACTTGTTATTGCCAGTTTTAATTCAATGGAGCCTGATTCTGAGATGAGAACCCTATTACCCCCAGCTCACTAAGTTAGTATCAATGTGCAATCAGTAACTGTCAGTAACCCCAGCTACTTTAAGACACCATTCTGTCCACTCCTGTAGCCAGTAAGAAGATTCTTCTGTGACCCTTGTCTTCTTTCCTGCTCTCAGCATCTACCTGTTCCTGTGTGACCCTTTTAGTCTCACCTGGGAAACTCCTATCCCCAAATTCATGCAGTTGTCATTATTCTCTTAACTCAGCATGGGCTCGTTCAGGTGGGAGAGAGAATTTAACCCTCCTTCTGTTCAGCCATTTTGCAACATAAAGAAACTCTTCAGACAGGTTCAGCTATAACCAATGTTCAGTAGAGCAGGCATCTCTGCTGGTCTCCTTCCAGACAATGGAGAAAGATTAACTTACACAATATCTTTAATAACCGTTTGGTGCAGTTATTGTAGCCAAACCACTGGTCTCCTTTGGGCAAGGTTCTCTACGGTAAACACTGTAAGACTCCTATGGAGTGTTTCATAAAAAGTATTCATGTCAATAATTCACAATATATATTTCATTGCCACTTTTTCTACAAAACTATTTAGAAATTGCATTTGTGTTATGAAAGTGCAAGCAGAAAGAACATAAGAACGCAATAATGGCCATACTGGGTCAGACCAAAGGTCCATCTAGCCCAGTATCCTGTCTTCCAACCATGGTTGCCAGGTTCCCCAGAGGGAATGAACAGAACAGGTAATCATCAAGTGATCCATTCCCTTTCACTCATTCCCAGCTTCTGGCAAACAGAAGCTGGGGACACCATCCCTGCCCATTCTGGCTAATAGCCATTGATGGAACTATTCTCCTTGAATTTATCTAGTTGAACCCTGTTATAGTCTTGGCCTTCACAACATCCTCTGGCAAAGAGTTCCACAGGTTGACTGTGCATTGTGTGAAGAAATACTTCCTTTTGTTTGTTTTAAACCTGCTGCCTATTCATTTCATTTGGTGACCCCTAATTCTTGTGTTATGAGAAGGAGTAAATAACACTTTATTTACTTTCTCCATACCAGTCATGATTTTACTGACCTCAATCATATCCCCCCCCCCCCCCTTAGCTGTCTCTTTTCCAAGCTGAAAAGTCCCAGTCCTATTAGTCTCTCCTCATATGGAAGCCATTCCATCCCCCTTATCATTTTTGTTGCCCTTTTCTGAACCTTTTCCAATTCCAATATATCTTTTTTGAGATGGGGTGACCACATCTGCTCACAGTATTCAAAATGTGGGCATACCATGGATTTATATAGAGGCAATATGATATCTTCTGTCTTATTATCTATCCATTTCTTAATGATTCCGAACATTCTGTTCGCTTTTTTGACTGCTGCTGCACATGGAGTGGATGTTTTCAGAGAACTATCCACAATCCACAAACTATCCACAATCCTAAAGTCTCTTCCAACCCTAATAGTCTATGATTCTGTGAATGACTCCAAGATCTTTCTTGAGTGGTAACAACTAATTTAGACCCCATTATTTTATATGTATAGTTGGGATTATGTTTTCCAATGTGCATTACTTTGCATTTATAAACATTGAATTTCATCTGCCATTTTGTTGCCCAGTCATCCAATTTTGAGAGATCCTTTGAGAGCAGATAGTAGTCATTCAGCAGTAAATCAATCACAACTGCATTGCATTGTTTTATTATTTTATGTGATGTAACAGTCAAGATGTTCTCCTTTAATGAATTATTATTCTTAAACCTATATTTTTATATCAAATGCTAGTAAATGTCTTTTATTCATGGATTTTTGCAACAACACAGAATTGATTAGTTTTTAAGTCAAATTATTGAACTAAAATTAGTATAATTACAAAATACAGCTATTTTCTTGTTCTTGAGATTTGTTGATTGCTAGGGCAATTTCTGCAACCTTTCTCTGGACAAATTACCTCTCTTATCATGGAAAGTAATTACTTTACAAATGTGTATAGTAGTTACACTTTTAATCAACATTTTTTATCTACTAGGAGCGTGGGCTGGATTTGTACAATACATATTTATATGTGGCTGGGTTTTCAAAGAATTATAGCTTCAAAGGCTAGAAGGGACCACTGTGATTATCTAATCTGAACTCCTGTATAACAGAAGCCATAGGACTTCCCCAAATTAATTCCTAGAGCAGATCTTTTTGAAAAACATCCAGTTTAACAGCACTGCATACTAGAGCTGGCTGGAGAATATAATGGTTATTCCATAGGAGCTGTGACATTTCAAAATTGGTTCTCATTCTAGGTCGGAACAAAAAGCAGAAAATTTGAAATTTCCCATGGAATGAAAAATTCCCCCCAAAAAAGTCAATTTGGAACCATCACAATATTCTGTTTTGACAATGTGGAATATTTTGTTTTGATAATGTCAATATATTTAGTTTCAGTAAGTGTGATGGGGTATCTACCCCACACAAGCCCTGGAAAGGGTTATGGTGGCCAGGTAGATCAATTAACTGCCTAGGCTGCACTGGAGGAAGAGCCAGGGACCAGGGTGTTAATTAAATGAGGCTCAGTGGAGCAGGAACAGGAAGGGCCTGTATAAAGCCTTGGAGCTGAGAGCAGAATTGGGCTGCAGGGAAGTAGGCTGCAGTCACTCCCTGAGAGGAGGGAGATGTGCTCAGGACTTTAGAGGTAGTCCATGATTACTCCCGAGAGGAGGGAATTAGAAGGCAGGCAAACTCAGAGAGAGAGGAAGCCAGGCAGGTAGGAAAGGCTCAGGGAGAAAGCAGCAAGGGAGGAAAGTGCAGGGCGTGGCTGATGACTGGAGGGCCCCTGACTGGAACCTGGAGTAGAATGTGGACCTGGATTCCCCTACCAGCCACTGGGGATGTGGCACCAACCAGGCAGAGGTCAGTGGAGTCCCTGATTTGTTCTGGAAAGACTTTGTTACATGTCCCTCAGCCCCCATGCTCCCTGGAAGGGGGAACCATGGAGTGACCTGGCCGGAGGGCTGAGTCACAAAGAGGAGGCTACGGTTCCTAGAGCAAGGGGGGTCTGCAGGGCAAGATGATGATGGGAGACACCACCAGAGGAGGCTGCTACGCTTGACCAGAGCTTATCCCCAAGATGGCCAGGAGGAGTTGCCACTAGCAGTGAGTGAATCCTGTCACAGTAAGGTAAAGTTTCATTGTGACTATGTAAAAATATTGTATAGAATATATTTAATACAAATAAAACAATCAGAATGACAAAATAAAAACAAGTTTTCAAAGGAAAAAGTAAATATTTCTCATTTTGATACTATCAAAAATGTCATTGAAATTGACGTGTTCCTGCAAAACATTTTTATTTCAACAAAACTGCATTTTCCAACTGCTTATTGTTCTGTTGATATGTTTTTGACCAGTCCGACTGATATAACTGCAGATTTTATGTAATCTATATGTAGAGAATGAGAAATTTATTTCATCATTGGTTCAATGGTTCAGAGTTCAAATTTTACTGAATATCAAAATAGAGGGGGACTGGACAGCTCAAAAGAATTGTAAAAGGATCATTAAGAAATGTACTGCCTTCAAAAGAAAAGATTGGACAGTACACTAGTGAATAAGTTGAATGGGGTATATACATCTTACTACTCCATTACAAATGTCCACTGGCAATAGCTGTCCCTTCAATGCCAAAAAAGCAAACTGGCTACTTGTACATAGTCTTTCCTTTAAAGATTTACAGATGTGTGTTGGACATTACTGTAAAACACTATTCCCGTTGTGATCTGTTTATTCCTATGGTCAATTCTATAAAGAATAGGAATATTAATATTGCAACACTGGTTGCTTTTCTTATTCTAGTATGAAAACTAACCAGCGGACAGTAACCTATGGCTACTGCAGTCTGAAATGGTAACGGAAAGGCTACCCCAGTGAAAAGAGAACACTGATTCTCTTTGTTAACAGACAAAAGAAATATATTCTGGTGAATGTTATTTAATTATTTCAATGGGAAAAATTATGGCTAAATACAAATAAATACAAATAAAAAGTTGATGGAAGGCTGAGTAAATTGTTTTCAGATTTCAGAGATGCTGTTAACATTTTCAATATTGGGGTACCGGGCATTGACCACTGTCGGAAGACAGGATACTGGGTTAGATGGCCTGACCTCGTATGGCTGTTCTTAAAGATTATTAGTTATGTTAACCCTGAATTGGTTAAAAACCTAAAGCAACATACCCTATAACAGCTTTGAAAGTCTGTTGTGCATTCAATTGGAATCTGTATTTCCCAAGTCCTACTCCTCATGATCAGATTGTCAAAATAACAGATTCCTATTTTCTAAGCATTAATTATTTTTTTTAAATTCAATTTAAGGCACCTTACTTTTCCATTAGAGGTAATTATTAGAATACTATTGCATTGAAGTTCATCTTTGAATGAAGAAAAGCTCCAGCACTGAACAGCACATATCACAATAACCTGCACTTCCTTACAAGGAGCGGTGAAATCCCTGGAAACCATAATGAAAGGCTCCTTCATACAGTACATTTTAAAACGATCCAGAGACTGAAGCTGGCACAGAATACAGCCACCTGCTTGGCAAGTACAGTATCTTACCATCAGCACATTCATCCTGTGCTCCAAGATTTAAGCTTCCTTTATGTATGTTTGCAGGTGATGCTTAAGATGTTTGGCTTTGTCCTATAAAACTCTAAATAACTTAGGACCTATCTAACCAAGAGACTTCCTCTCTCCCTGTGCCATAAACATCGCAATTTAGATCAGCAGAAGAGCTTAAGTTGAAGCATGAGAAGGTGTTGATAGAATGAGGTTCTCTGTGAGGGCCGAACAGCTTCAGAATTCATCCCCCGTGGGTCTGAAATAGCCCGAATCCAATGACCATCAGGACAAAGTATATTTTTCTCCAAAGCATGTGAAAACTGGAAGAGGGGAAGAATTGTTAAAGGAGGAGGAGGATTTGAGCTTTGAGTTGCCTGGCTTGCTTGTAGCAGATTATATTGATTTGTATGGCTACATTTTAGTTCTGTATTTTAAAGCTGTGTTTGGAACATCTACAGTGTCTGGATAGGAACTCAAATGTATATAAATCTGAATGAAACTATAATTAGAGTCATGCTGAAAACTGAAATCTCCTGGCTTTAAATAATTGTTAGAAGCTTTTTTCCCCCTCTGTGAGCTTTAGAGTAAAGACAGGGATAAGAGAGAAGATGTTAAAGAAGGAAGACTCAGAAGAAATAAGGTATTCATATATTAGTGTAGTTTCATGGTAATATGGATTACAAAGATGTTTAAATGAATTCCACAAGTGCTAAATTCAGTGTACCTTTTCATGGTCTATGATTTAACTCAATAATCATCTACATGAGATAAACCTCCTGTTTATTAACACCAACATGCGGCAAAAGTTAAAAGTTATTAAACCAGTTTCTTTTCACTCTTTTACATGATGGAAATTTCAAGTGGGTTGCAATCAAAATAATGTCATCTTTATCAGTGTAATAAAGTCACAAAGCTGTTACTTCAGTTGAGTCAATATCTCCAAACAAACAGATATTAAAAAGTGAATAGAGGGGAAGACATGGGGGAAATATAGGTTCTCTTTTTATGGTTTAATGATAGATGGATGACTGACACCCATTAGACCTGTATCTTGAAATGGAAAATAAAGAAAAACAGAGGACAGACACAGAAAAGAAAGCAAAACAAATAGAAATCCCCCCTTCTGAATTGTTCTGGGTTTTATTCTTCTCTGTCAATGGAAAACAACCCAGGATGTAATGAGAGCCTTTCTAGAATTTACCAGTAACGTTTGAGTTAAAAACAGTTTTACATAGGTTCATAGATTTAAAGGCCAAAAAGGGACTACTATCTAGTCTGACCTGAATAACACAAGTCAGAGAATTTCACCAAGCAACTCCTACATCAAGCAACTTGTGGCTGAACAACATGTATTTTAGAAAGGAAGCAGAAAGAGAGAGAGAGTCACCTTGAAATAGTCTCAGAACATGTCAGAGCCCCATTCCTGAAACAAACATGCTCAGTACTTTTTTCTTGATATAACTGTAGCTGAAGCATAACAGGCTCTTTTGTAAGTAAGCTCCAGGTTAACAATTGCTTATTCTATTGGTCTAAAACCTGTTATTCTCTCTCTCTCTCTCATAGTTAGATCAGGCTTCCATTGTCATGACAGTAAATTAAAAGGAGTAGTTTTAACTTAATTGCATTGCTGTCATCCCATAGTATATTCAAAAGTATATTACAAGCAATAGCTGCCATACTCTCATGGGTTGTGTCAAGGTTCCTTCCCCACTCTGAACTCTAGGGTACAGATGTGTGGACCTGCATGAAAACCTCCTAAGCTTACTGTTACCAGCTTAGGTTAAAACTTCCCCAAGGTACAAATTAATTTTACCCTTTGCCCTTGGAATTTCCACTGCCACCACCAAACTTTAACTGGGTTTACTGGGAAACATAGTTTGGACATGCCCTTCCCCCCAAAAATCCTCCCAACCCTTGCACCCCACTTCCTGGGGAAGGTTTGGTAAAAATCCTCACCAATTTGCATAGGTGACCACAGACCCAAACCCTTGGATCTTAGAACAATGAAAAAGCATTCAGTTTTCTTACAAGAAGACTTTTAATAGAAGTAACGGAATCACCTCTGTAAAATCAGGATGGTAGATACCTTACAGGGGAATTAGATTCAAAACACAGAGAATCCGTCTAGGCAAAACCTTAAGTTACAAAAAAGACACAGACAGGAATAGTCATTCTATTCAGCACAATTCTTTTCTCAGCCATTTAAAGAAATCATAATCTAACACATACCTAGCTAGATTACTTACTAAAAGTTCTAAGACTCCATTCCTGTTCTGTCCCCGGAAAAAGCAGCATACAGACAGACCCAGACCCTTTATTTTTTTCCCTCCTCCCAGCTTTTGAAAGTGTCTTGTCTCCTCATTGGTCATTTTGGTCAGGTGCCAGCGAGGTTACCTTTAGCTTCTTAACCTTTTACAAGTGAGGATTTTTCCTCTGGCCAGGAGGGATTTTAAAGGGGTTTACCCTTCCCTTTATATTTATGACAGGTTGCTTACTAAATCTTTCAGATCTCTTTTTCCTCTGTCCTTTAAAAATGGATTAATATCTGTGTATTGGAAATCTCTAGAAATTATGTATCCTAAACCGTGACATCAGTATAAGTGAACACTTCCCTGGCATAAGGGTCTCCTACTGCTCAACAAATGGAAAGGCATCTGTCAAAAATAGGTGAGAGGTTTTTCACAGGAGTGGGTGGGTGAGATTCTGTGGCCTGCGTTGTGCAGGGGGTCAGACTAGAGGATCATAATAGTCCCTTCTGACCTTAGTATCTATGAAAAAAAAATGTTGACGTGAAGCTGAAACACTGATCCTGTGATACTGTTTCATTACAATGACTATTTATATTGTATTAAATGATTGACACTGCTATAATTAATTTTATCTGATAGAGGGTGGTGCAATAGAATGTCAGTTTATCACTGTAGCATATTGACTAGCTGTTCTCTGATTGGTTTAGGGAGCAGATTAATTAGATGCTTCAGGCTATCAAAAGGTAGCTTATCATTAGAACTCATTTGGCAGCCAGGAAGCTAATATTAATACAATTGAATACTAATAAGATTTCTAACATGCCTCAGGGGATTAACTTGCTACTGGCCAGAGTTAAATAGGAAAACCTCTCTTTTCTAGACCCAGTAAGTGGAATGTATATAGACAAATAAAGAAGCCCTGTCTGGATCTCTACAGTGAATAATAGTTCAAACAGTATATGTTGTGCCCCTGACAGTATCAGATACCTGTCATAAATCGCTAATAATGACTATATTCTGAGCTCAAATGAGGGCTGACAATCTACTGTAGGCCCTGAATCTTGAGAGGTGCTGCTGACCTCACTGACCCCCTATAAGAGCCATTGAAGTTAATCACACAAATTCTTACTTATTTTTACTCAACTTTAGTCAATCAAAACTACCATTGATTTGTGTACAAAAATTAGTAATAAAATTCCAGGATTTGGTACTGAAAGTGTTTGTTCATCACTACCATTTCCAGTATCTCCTCTGCTTCAGTTCTTCATCTGTGCTCTGTTTGCATTTTCTCTCTCTAGCTTTGATGTATTTGGTAATGTAACATATATATTTTATATAGTTAATTACAGAATTATTTATGATTGATGCTTGAATTAGTTGGCAAATATTTCTCTCTCATAAAATATAAAATTAAAAAAAAAACCATTTATCCATGAAGGGCCTGATTCTGTTAGTTCTTACTTTGACAAAGCTCCCAATGATTTCAGTGCAACTATGCAGATCCAGTGGTCCCAGCAGAGCCAGTGGTGAAATGCTGCAACTGGTTGGGGTATCTGGGTATGGATTGTGTTCCTCAAACCTCTATGTATTTCATTTGCATAAAGAAATATTATAGTATGGTTTCATATGGGTGTAGAAATTTCACCCTACATTTCACTAGTTTGAAAATTGTTACAGACTAATGATTTACAACATAAATATAAAATAGCTGCAATTTATTGATCAAATTTAGAGTCTGACTTTCCCGTACCACATGCTGAATAAGAACATGAGAGGAAGGCTGTAAAACTAAGCTGGCTTTTTATTAACAGAACTATTTACAGATGTGCTGCAACTACAGTTAAGATTCCAGCCAGGGGCACACAAACTGGCTTCCTGTTGTCTCCTCCAAACTCTTCCTTCCTGCAACCTATGTTCCTCCTTCCAGGTTCCATGCAGGTCACTACATACACTATTGCTATAATTATGCATAACAGTGGTGATGGTAAGAAACGCAGCAATAAATAGCCAAATCTCAGAGCAACCCAAGAACTGAACTCTGAACCAAAACTCACCAGAGGGCCAGTTCTTTCACCAGCATACCACACATATGATATGACATGCTCTTGGAGTATTGTCTGTTTTATTGCTTTCTGAAATAACATCACCCACTTGTGGAAAATCTGAAGCTTGTCTCTCTTACCAACAGAAGTTGTTACAATAAAAGATATTACCTTACCCACCTTGTCTCTCTAACATCCAGGGACTAAAATGGCTTCAAGAACACTGCATATTTACTGAAGTGACAGTGCAAGGGAAGAAGTGGAAGGTACTAGCTGTTTCCAAAGAAAGACAGAGGCTAATGTTGCTGAAATGTATTTTGAATATATTGTTATCAGCTTGCTGCTGTTAACTACCAAATTTCACCAGAATCCTCTTCTGGGGAGCTAAAATGCACTCACAACTTAAACATTTATTTCAATATTTGCACAATCATCAGCTGTTTACTTCATAGTTTCTAGCTCACCAACTCAGTTATATACCAACCAATAAGTGGAGCATCAGCTCTCAAAGGTTTGTGGTTACTACTCACCAGGATGACAATTCAAAAGAGTGAAAACTTCTATATCCCAGTTCCAAGTTCTTTGGACTCGTCAGGTGGCCGTGAATTACCTTTTGTAAAAATGCAGTTACTTAATATGCATGTGTTTACACATTTTATATGTACTGATGTTGCTACTTCTTGTGTCCAAGAGTCAGCCATTGAACTACAACAGCCATATAAGTGATACACTGACCCCTTTTGTTTTCGTAAATTAAATAAAAATTGTATTCACACAATGTCCTTATATCCAAAGCCTGCTTTTAAGGGATTATATGCCATAACGTGAAGCAGCTATTCAATTTATGCTGTTGACCTCCTGACTAAGGTCTACCTATTAACCTATCAACAAGCCTCATAAAAGTTGATTGTATATTTTACTGAGGATAAGGCTTGAGCATTCACAAAATCTATTAGGTTTTTGTTTTATCAATATGACATTTACTGGCAAAACAATTCAACAAATTACTTTTGGGTGACATTTGGAGGTTAAGACTGTTCAAGAAATAAAGGGAAGATATTTTCCCTCATGTAACCAGGCATCTTGTGATTAACCAGTCGGTATGCAGACACCAACTCATTTTATTGTTGTGTAGTCTTCTCTTTTAAATCATTCTTTTTGTAACAGCATTTTTCTCCCTGAACAAATTCTTTCCTAGTGGCTTGTTCAGCCTGATTAGCTTCAGAACCATTGCCCATGAATGTTTAATAAATACCTGACAGACAAAAAAAATAAGCTCCACCCATTTCCTCAGCCAAGAGGTCAAACAACCTCTATATGCACTTCTGCCACAGTGCTGTATTCTGTGAACTAACTTAAACGGGGTGTTGAAACACAAGGGGAATATCACTAATAAACATCTCTACTAAGGAACCATATTGATCACTAACCTCAAAGTCTCTGGGAACCTAATACAGTATAATACATGAAATAGATTGTGACCTCTCCTGCATGCCTTACAGCGAAGTCAGGAGTGTAAAGTACATCTGTATTCCAGAGAGAGTAAGGGGAGAGCCATCATCATGAGGCCAGTACTTCCATCACCCCAAAGCATGTGATTGGGTGTGAAAGGGCAGAAGATGGGGGAACATTGGCTCCATTTTCATCTCTCGAACTTGCTGACCAGCACAGCTGTGACATACACCACACCAAGTGCAGTGTTGGCCCCACCAGAGCAGGAGGAAACCAGGAAGGAAACTGTGAGGCAGCACATACTGCTCCACACATGGGGCTTGTGGAGAAGCTTCAGTGGATCCCATAAGAAATACTGCAAACTAAAAGGTTGTCGTGTGATGGGATAACCTTGGAGAGGGAGCAGGGAAGAATAACTTCAGTTCCCTCACCCAAGAAATATCCTCACTTCACACAGCTGAAAAGGAAATAAAATATCTTTAGTTCCATCCAAAAGGAGTTTATAGATGTACTCTAGTATAACCCTCAAGCATCACTAGAGAAGACCCCACCTCCTGTCCTCTTCAGATTATATTGTGGGACAGACAATATCTTAACTCTGCTAATCACAGATGCCATGATGGTTGTCATTAGGGCAGCAGGTGTTTGTGCATTTGTATCCGAGGACTGGACTATTTCCCACTGCCTAGCAACTTAAGTCTCCCTTAGGCTTCCCAGTGTAACTTTTTTAATCAGTGGGAAGATCTAGGAATTAGAACTTGGCCAGACATATATTAAGTCATTCATTTAAAATTATTTTGTGTGTTCTGGGAAAGTTTCAAGTACCCTAGAACTTATTTAAGTTTTTAC
Source organism: Caretta caretta (assembly GCF_965140235.1). Taxonomy (NCBI): domain Eukaryota; kingdom Metazoa; phylum Chordata; order Testudines; family Cheloniidae; genus Caretta; species Caretta caretta. Next base: position 48,167,765 of record NC_134207.1, read on the forward strand.
AGTATGGAATTTCCTCAGAGAAGAAATTAGTTTGAGAACTTCTGAAAACATAATTCCCTCCAGCTTGCAATATCCAAAGTGCCTTTCATAACACTGTCCTTTCTGTTTTCCTTCTACTCTCTAGCCTTTCCGTCAGGGTATCTTTTGTCAGCAGTTCCTTTGCTTCTCACCATTTTTCCATGATGGTTCCACAGGACTCTGTTTTGGCCCCTTCCTTTTCTCTCTTAACATCTTCTGTCTTGGTGGCATGATCCACCCACAGTAGCTTCAGCTACGTCTTCACTCTTGACATACCCTATCTCATAGGTCAGCCTGTCTCTTATATCTCTTCCATGATGTCTTGTCATCAGCTTCAAATTAACATGCCAAAAATAAAACTCATTGGATCTAATTCTGCTCTCACCATCAAAGTTTCACTCATGTAACTTCACCAACTTCAGCATAGTTACCCCAAGGCACACCAGTGAAAGAAGAATCAAGCATCTTGTTTTCGTTCTGAAATCGTCTGTCTGTCTCGAACACTTCATCATTCTTCTTGTCACTCAAGCCCATAATCTAGGTTGGGTGATAGGGGGCAGCTACTCCTTACTCCCTGCATCCAGGTCACATCCATATCTTGGTGCTGCTTCCTCCATATTATCTCAGAGGGTCAACATTTTCTCCCTATCCTGACTGCTAACATTTCTGTCCAAGCCTTTATCTCTTATCTTGATTATTGTTAATACCTCCTGTCTGGCCACCTTGATACCTGCATCATGCCCCCCTCCCCCCACACCACCACCACCACACACACCCCTCCATCCCTACAGTATGCAGCTACAAAGCACAGTTGCCAACTTTCGCGCGGTAAATAAGCACCCCGACTTTCAGAATAAGCCAAAAATCAAGCTAATCCCATTTCAAAACAAGGCCAAAACAAGCCAACCCCTAAGAACTCCAACACGCTATGTAACTAGATCTCCTAGGACATGCAGTCTGGGACTGTGGTGGGCCCCCTGTGCACGCCTGACTTTCACCCCCTTTCCCCTGCTTGCCTCCCCCTTGCCCCTGCTTGCCGGGAGCGATAAAAAAAAAAAAACAAGCCACAACAAGCAACAAGCCAAAAACTAACCAACAAGCAACTCACAAGCCAATTACGCCAAAACCAAGCCCAATTTCTGTGTTTTTTTCCTGCAGGTTTGGCATGTCTGCCGCAAAGGTTATGTCTACACAGCAGCTGGGAACATGGGTAGACACACAGGCACTAGCTCCACTCGAGCTATCAACTAAAAAGAGCAGTGGGGCTCTGCCTCAGTCTAGCCACCCAAGTATGTACCCAGGGGGTTGTGTGGGTATGTAGCCTGAGCCACCATCCTGTTGCTGTGACCATACTGCTATTTTTAGCATACAGGCTTGAGCAGAGGTAGCACATTTGACTACCTGTGCTAGGAAGCACACTATCAGCTGCTGTGTAGACATACCCTATGATCATGCTCCTTGCTTGGGGTTCCAACCCTTATCAGTCCCTCTCTTTGAATCCTTCCAATGGATTCCACTTCAAGTCCAAGCTCCTTTCTTGTCCTTGCAATCAAGGCCCTAATCTGTTATCACTCTACTCTGCCAGGGGTACAAGCCTCAACATACCATTTGTTTATAGATTAAACTAATATGCTCTAAATACACATAGATACTATGAACTAATTCAGGTTAATTTTCTAAGAGTTTTCCTTTGTGCTTCTGAAGCAAAAAAGGCAAATTCATGTGTATATATTAATATTCCAACAGTGAAAATGAATTGGTGATTTTTTTAAACACATATTATGGACTTCTGCTTTTAAAATGATAGGACCTCTTTCCCCCAGAAATGCGGTTTCAGAATCTGAGTCATTTCAGCAGGTTTGTTTACCATAAAGTAATAATTCACTCAGATAAAAATTACCAGCCTGACTTTCTTTTGCCATGAATATTAAAAAAGTACCACACTGCAGATCATGGTCCCCCTTATGATCTCCAATTTGTGAGAATTAGTGGAATTACGGCAGTGTAAAACTTGAATGAGATGAAGCCCATTGGCTGGCTACTAAGAACTTGACTAGAAAGTAGAAGAGATATTTAGGCCAAGTCGATAACTTTCTGTAAGAACCGTGATTTTAATATTAGCGCACAAAAGCGATGCCTCTGAAACTCAGCACTCCAAATTCTGAACAGACACTGCGTAGATGCGCCTGTCAACGTTAAACACGGCGTGAGGCCCTTTAACAAGTGACGTTGTTGGCTTTGAAGACGATAGAGTGAACTGGTAGTGAGACACTAGTCTGCTTTTATTCACCCTCTTGAGCAACGGTTAAATGGCTCTGCTAAATCAATTCACTTGGAGTACTAATCTACCTAATGCTTAACTAGCTTTTATCAAGGCAGCACATTTATAGATCTACCAGATTGTCAACGTTCCTCCCCCACTCTGAACGCTAGGGTACAGGTGTGGGGACCTGCATGAAAAAAAACCTCCTAAGCTTATCTTTACCAGCTTAGGTCAAAACTTCCCCAAGGTACAAAATATTCCACCCGTTGTCCTTGGACTGGCCGCTACCACCACCAAACTAATACTGGTTACTGGGGGAGAGCTGTTTGGACGCGTCTTTCCCCCCAAAATACTTCCCAAAACCTTGCACCCCACTTCCTGGACAAGGTTTGGTAAAAAGCCTCACCAATTTGCCTAGGTGACTACAGACCCAGACCCTTGGATCTTAAGAACAATGAACAATCCTCCCAACGCTTGCACCCCCCCTTTCCTGGGAAATGTTGGATAAAAAGCCTCACCAATTTGCATAGGTGACCACAGACCCAAACCCTTGGATCTGAGAACAATGAAAAAGCATTCAGTTTCTTACAAGAAGACTTTTAATAAAAATAGAAGTAAATAGAAATGAAGAAATCCCCCCTGTAAAATCAGGATGGTAGATATCTTACAGGGTAATTAGATTCCAAAACATAGAGAACCCCTCTAGGCAAAACCTTAAGTTACAAAAAAGATACACAGACAGAAATAGTTATTCTATTCAGCACAGTTCTTTTCTCAGCCATTTAAAGGAATCATAATCTAACATGTACCTAGCTAGATTACTTACTAAAAGTCCTAAGACTCCATTCCTAGTCTATCCCCGACAAAGACAGACTATAGACAGACACACAGACCCTTTGTTTCTCTCCCTCCTCCCAGCTTTTGAAAGTATCTTGTCTCCTCATTGGTCATTTTGGTCAGGTGCCAGCAAGGTTACCTTTAGCTTCTTAACCCTTTACAGGTGAGAGGAGCTTTCCCCTGGCCAGGAGGGATTTCAAAGGGGTTTACCCTTCCCTTTATATTTATGACACAGATACAGATGCCAACCTCCTGAGCAATTGATCTATAAATTGTGGGTTGATTTTTAAGCTAATTTTTGTAAGGAAGCAGGTGAACTGAAATCTTTTTAAATGGTAGTTTCAGTTTGTAAACAGAATTTAGGAGGGCTGCAGTGTTACCTTGGGCAATTTATGCCTTTATACAAGGTGTTAACAGTGACTATCACTTCTATAGGAACACCTGAATGAATTAGGTTTATGATTTTACACATCCTGGAAAACATTGACAATGTACATTCCCAGCCAAATAGATTTCAAAGTGATGCTGCATGAGCCAGCTTCTTTTTATCTGAGACCTGGTCTAGATTATTTGTTCATAATGAAGACAGCATATATGTTTATAACCTATAAAATGATCAATCAAGTCAGACATTTTTATTTGAAATATAAATTAACCTCTGGATTGGGGTTCTCTCACCTGAAAGTCTCCTGTTAATCAGAGAAATATGCTTCACTAAAATTACATAGAAATTCCTTCAAACCTGGCTAGTTTGTTTGTAAGAGCAAGGCCCAGTAAGTTGTGCTAGCTAAACACAGACTCCTGACACCATGCTATGCACGGAGGTACCACTGAAGTCAGAAGGATGCTGTTATAGTTGCAAACTGATGGAAGGATCAAGCCATAGTCTTTTAGCACAAACCTATCAAGCCTTTTAGCCTTCTATCACAACAGCAGTATAATTAGTTATGGACTAGACTGAAGCATTTAGTCACCGCCCATAGTAAGCGGTGGAGCAGAGCGGCCCCACTCGAGGGGGAGCACTGGTGGCATTCTGCCTCTTGAAAACAGCAACAAATATAAATATGAAATCAAATCCAAGCAGCATACACAGCCATGTGCAGGATTTGTGCAGGGCTATAAATGTGCATGGTGCAGTACAAAAATATAAGATGTGCCCTGCACTACACGATTTACAAACTAAGCTCTCAGTACTGCTCATGTTATGTAGCACCTCTCTACTTCAGGATTGGCTCCATTAAAGGATATCTATACTGTATCTGATGTCTTCAATAGATTACACACTAATGTATTTTCTTCAATATTAACTATGGGTATTTTTTCATAAACTTATACATGCCAGAAAAAAACTAGCAATGAGAAAGCAAACCACATACTCCACATAGATGGGGCCTGATTCTAACAGCCTTATTTTGCAAGAAGTTCCATTGATTTTGACTGGGCTATGTGTGATATGAGGCACTCAATGAGAATAAGAGTGGCAGAATCTGGTCCTTTGGGTTTCGTGCATCCAGCAACACTCAGAGCAATTCTCTCTTCCCCATTCTAGTTTCTATGCCTTTTTCCATGCAAAAAGAAAAGGAGTACTTGTGGCACCTTAGAGACTAACCAATTTATTTGAGCATAAGCTTTCGTGAGCTACAGCTCGCTTCATCGGATGCATACTGTGAAAAGTGTAGAAGAACTTTTATAAACACAAAGCATGAAAAAATACCTCCCCCCATGTTAGGATATAGATATTCAGGCCTGTCTGTAAAGGCCTGTACTTTAAGAATTTAGGTGTATTCTTATCACTTGGCTAGTTAGAGGTATAAAAGAAAGAATCAAAATCACTGTCTGCCAGTGTAAGGTCCTTCTCTTACTGTGACAGTCTGAGGCCCTGTTCTTAGGCTAAGGCCTTTGGCTAAGCAGCAGAGGCAGCCATAAGCTGGGAAGCGAACAGTCACATCTTCACATTCCAAACTAGTCACATTGAAATAAGGTGCTATTGGGCTGTCAGGCACTATCAGGACAGGATTGTATTCCTATCACCTCCAGAGAAAGGGAAGTGCCTAGAAAATGTAAAAGGAAACTTAGTTTGATAGCATCCTGTCTGGCAAGAACTCACTTATCAATAGCTGGGATGTGAAATCCTCACTTCTGTATTGTCTTGTCATTATAGTTCCCACTTTGCTATTGTTTGTCTGTATAATCTCTGTCTGGTTCTGTGATTGTTTCTGTCTGCTGTATAATTAATTTTGCTGGGTGTAATCTAATTATTGTGGTGGGATATAATTGGTTAGCTAATAATGTTACAATATGTTAGGATTGGTTAGTTAAATTTCAGTAGAGTGTTTGGTTAAGGTATAGCTAAGAATATTACTATATAAATTAGGGGCAAACAGGAAGTAAGTTGGGATTCGAAAATAAGGAAAAAGGAACTTGTATTTAAGCTTGCTGGAAGTTCACCCCAATAAACATCGAATTGTTTGCACCTTCGGACTTCGGGTATTGTTGCTCTCTGTTCATGCGAGAAGGACCAGGGAAGTGGGAGAGTGAAGGAATAAGCTCTCTAACACCCCACCCCACTCTCCTGCTGGTAATAGCTGCGATATTACAACAAAAAGTTGTAATAAAAAGTTTTGTTGTAATATCGCAGCTATTACCAGCAGGAGAGTGGGGTGAGGGGAGGTATTTTTTCATGCTTTGTGTGTATAAAAGATCTTCTACACTTTCCACAGTATGCATCCGATGAAGTGAGCTGTAGCTCACGAAAGCTTATGCTCAAATAAATTGGTTAGTCTCTAAGGTGCCACAAGTACTCCTTTTCTTTTTGCGAATACAGACTAACACGGCTGTTACTCTGAAACCTGTCATTTTTCCATGCAGCTTCCTACATCTAAAAGGTCCTTCTTGATCTGTTTTGTCAAGTTTACACTGTCTCCTCTTTCAAATCTTCCTTAAAAACACTTCTTCCTTGAAGCCTGCGAACAACAGAAACTTTCAAGATACCTGCATTATTAACCAATGCAACTTATGATCTTATTACTGTACCCCTTTTCTTCCCCTTCCTCTGACTTAGGGCCAGATTCTGCCATTGATTTCACTGGAACTATTCAAACTACTCCATGTGAGTAAGGCTGGCAGTATCTGCCCACTAATATTTATCATCGTTTCTCATACAATATTTAAGTTGAGAGCCAGATACTTCCCCCCATCTCCTTACAATGAGGAATATCTTACTCCATGATTTGACCCATTGAAACTAGTCTTCTAATTGGGTATATAATATGCATTGCCCTATATGTTCCGTGTGCATTGGCAGACTACATCATAGGTTGTATAAGTGTGACAAGTACTACCGAAAATGATTCCCAAATTGAAGTGCATGACTTGACGTTATTTAACAGAATCTTCATAATGCTATGGACTGCCAAATATATTATAGTGGCTTTGGGGATTATTACAAGTACATCATGCCACAATTCTGCATAATAATGTCCTTATGCCATAATGTATCGTGTCAAAAAAACCCACAATGCAACATTTTGAAGACATACCAAAGCTCCTTAGGGTGCACCAAGGTTTGGTCACCTTTCATTTCAAAAGCAACATTGACCATAATGAAGGTACTAGGGAGCACAACAGAAATATAGCAGGGAAACCAATTGCCTATGTTAGTTAACTGGCAAAAGGAAAGAAATTCAGAGTGAAGGCTTCCACTGTACCTAAGCCACTCTGCCTAGGTAAACAAGTGGCTATAGACTGTGATTTTCATAGGGTCCTAAGGAAGTAAAATGCACAGCTCCCATTGAATTCAATGGGATTTAGGATCTAACTCCTGCAGGTGCTTTTGCAAATCCCAGCTGAACTAGAGAACAGTGCTTCACATACTGTACGACTGTATACTTTGAATTTCACAGCAAGGTTCAGCTTTGAACCCAAAACCTTAAGTGAAACTAAGTAAAATCCTCCAAGTTTCCTGTTTCTGGGGTCAAAACCAGTGAGTTTTACATGATCACCACCTCAAACTTGGATCAGCCCAGGTTTGAAAGCTTTTCACTGAATATAGCCCAATGCAGGGATTGTATGAAAACCTGAAACTAAGTAAATATTGCTACCAACATTTTTTGCATAGCTCTACTATGAAGGGGTCCCATTTTGAGTCTTGGCTGTAGCAATGTGAAACGTCACAAGGTAAATTAAGCAACTGGATGTAGTTTAAGTTTCTCTATCAGTCTGACCACAAAAATAGAGAGAACAGACCTTCAATTTTTAAACACAGTCAGGTGAGCTAAAACAGGAGAGTATTCACACATACTATAAGTGAGTGCAGCTGTATTAAAGTCAGTGGAGTTGCACCTGCATACATCAGGTCTGAATGTATTCTGCAATGAACACTAACTTCAGAAATATCAATCTATACTTCACTAGTTTTTGCCCCTGCTGTTCAATAAGTTTTTGCAATTTCCCCATGAATAATCTCACAGCTTTCTCAGCAGATTGTATTGCAACTCAGTCTCATTGTACACTACACCAGTTTAGGCTTTCTCCAGCTGCCCTTTGGAATTAGAGTACACTAGTTCCTCTTAGTTACGTTCATGACAAATCCACAGAGCTTTAGAAACAAAACAAATTATCTTCTTGGAAGGTTGCAACATAACACTACTTTATTCCTTAGAATCCAGAAAGCTAACACACAACAACCAAATAGAGGGAGACAGAAATAGCAGGGAGGCATAAGTCCATTCACTTTACTCCAGACTGGCTCTTCTGTAGACTTTCCACAGAGGACTCAAAGCACATGGCTTACCTCAAAGCCCTCTTGCCAGCAAGCAGGATCAGGAAACTCTTATAGTGTAAAGTGCTAGCTGTAATTTTAATACAGCTTTCAACACACCACACTTTTTTTTAAACCTAGTATAACATGAAGCTGATAAAATAGAAATTAATTTACTTATAGGCATTTCTTTTGAGCTCATGACCACCAAAGAATCCAAGTGCCTCATGACACTTGCTTTGAATCATATTACATCTACACAAGTGTTGAGAGTATGTTTGCATGCTGTAACAGTCTTTGTCTGGGGAATACTGAATTTATGCATAGAATATGGAATTCAATCTTGAAATAAGTTTTAAATGTTTGGAGTATTTTCTTAAGAAGCTTGAATAACACACCTTTGTGAAAGAAATTTATCAGCCAAGGACACAAAGAATATTTCATCCATTTTCATATTTATGCTTTCCATGTATAGTACTTAATGCTTGAAAAATTCTTTTGAATTAAGTTGTATGCTCATCAAATTCAAAATGTCAAGATGAACGTGTAACTGAATTAAGGTTACTTTTGAAGGCTTATGTGTATCACATGTTACAGGGTGGCAATAGTCATATGTGATTAAACCCAGAGCATGTGACAATTTATAAATTGCATTTAAAATATAACATGCCTTTGATTTTCTTACCTGATGCACTGTCCACTAATCTGTATGCTCTGGGACTATTTCTAACACTCCAAACCTCTACAAACAAAATCAACATGCAGGAGACAACATTTCATTCTTGTGGAATTCCCCCCAGAAATTGCATTGGTCTGAGGCTTAAAACAGGCAATATTCAATCTTGGACCATTCACCAGTTTAAGGCCTTCAGTCCCACAACTCAGGAAGACTAACTGAGTACATACATACAATTCATGAGGGCATGGTGTGATGTAAAAGTTTTAATAAAAATTAATTGGGGATGACATGAGCATAACTGAAAATTGTGAATAATGCAGCCAGTCCAAACTCATGCCAATGAAATCTTTCTATCATCTATTCATCCTCTCTGGAAGGGTGTATATGCACAACCACGTAAATATTCTCGTTTGGTGTCCATACATTTAATACACAGGATCAGACAAGTAAAGCTGAATTTCATAGCAATATTGCCTTCCTCAAGTAGCAAGCCAAGTTTGGATGAGGATTAATGTAACAAGATCCTCTCTTTTTTGGTGCTGATTTGACTACCATTTGACAGTACACACAACAGCCAAGGGAGCTACAGGAAAACAGACTAAATATATGTAAAAGAAATAAAACAGTCAATTAACTAGAGACAAAAATGACTAAAGTTGTTAAAAATAGTTTGAATTAAAAGATTAAATATTAAAACTACATAGTACTCAGACTCTGCTTTCCCTAGGGTGACCAGATATCCCGATTTTATAGGGACAGTCCTGATAATTAGGACTTTTTCTTATATAGCGCCTATTACCCTCCACCCCCTGATTTTTCACGTTTGCTATCTAGTCACCCTACCTTTCCCTAACACCTCACCCCCACTCCCAGACCTGTACAATTTGGCACATTTTACCACATGTGGCAGTAGCTGTTCAGAAAAATGGCCAGTAATACAATAGCAAAGAGTGATTTAAAGCGGACTTGAGGTTCATTGGAAGGCTTATATGGGAAAGTGTGCCCGCAGAGAGACCTGTGTCATCTAACTGTAGCCAGAGGAGTTATTTACTCCTGTTCAGGAGCATGATTATAAATGGAAAGGAAATGCTACATAATGTAATCTGCATTTCATTAGCATGGATGTGACAAACAGACCATAAATATCTGTATTCATTGCATATTTTGATCTGTACCCAGAAATGTGATTTATGTGCTGGACTTCTGGTATCAAAAAGTTACAACACCCACAGTCACCCAGAGAAAGAGAGAGGACACCCTTTCTAACAGCTATCTAATACCTTACATACAAGGGTCATTAACAGACAATGTTACAGCAAGTAGCCTTAATAATTCTAGCCTGCTGTCACGGGGGCACTGAAACCAGTTTGTACAGGGTGGATCAGACCAAGAAGCAGATTGAAAGTCACCCAGGAGGATGTTGGCTGTCTAGGAAGAGAATGTAAGCTGGGCCAGTTCTTGAAGAGGGAAGCCCATTCAACTTAGCTTGGGGTGAATCATAAGTTTTGATTACACTAAGGGCTTGTCTACACATGGCAATTAACAACGCTGCAACTTTCTCGCTCGGGGTGTGAAAAAACACCCCCCTGAGCTCAGCAAGTTGCAGTGCTGTAAAGCGCCCGTGTAAACAATGCCCCAGTGCTGGGAGCTACGCCCGTCGTTGAGGTGTTTTTTCCCAGCGCTATGCTGCGACCATGCAAGGCATGTTAAAGCACTGTCGCGGCAGCACTTTAGCATTGCCAGTGTAGACTAGCCCTAAATATGCATGTTCGCTGTTTTAAAATCCTCTCTCTCATAACATAAGAATGGCCATACCGGGTCAGAACAGTGGTCCATCCAGACAAATATGCTCTCTTCTGACAATGGCCAATGCCAGATGCTTCAGAGGGAATGAACAGAACTGGACAATTATTAAGTGACCCCTCCCCTGTCATCCAGTCCCAACACCTGGCAGTCAGAGGCTTAGGGACATCCAAATCATGGGGTTGCATCCATGATCATCTTGGCTAATAGTCATTGATGGAACTATCCTCCATGAAATTATCTAATTATTTTTTTAACCCAGTTATACTTTTGTCCTTCACAACATCCCCTGGCAATGAGTTCCACAGGTTCACTGTGTGTTGTGTGAAGAAGTACTTCCTTTTGTTTGCTTTTAACTTGCTGCTTATTAATTTCATTCAGAGACTCCTGGTTCTTGTGTTATAAAAAAGGCAAACAACACTTCCTTATTCACTTTCTCCACACCATGCATAATTTTATAGACCTGAATCATATCCCCCTTTAGGGCTACACGGCCATCTCTCCCTGTCAGTCTCTGACGGAGGCCACACCTCTTCATTGTTACACACCTGTAAAGGTGATCTCAAAAGTGGGAATTAGCTGCTACTAGTATTCAGGCCCTCCAGCCAGGTAGAGCCGTAAGGCAGTCTATGAATCCTTGGCCCTCGATCAGGGCAGGCAGCAAATAGTCAGCTTTGGTCTGCAGTCAGGGCAAATCAGTTAAGCAGTCACAGAGCCTAGGCCCCAAGCAGGGTAGGGCACCAAAGCATTCAGGGGCTCTGGCAGGGGTGGGCCAACACAGGCGGGTTAGCATCCTAGCTCAGCAGACAACAAACCAACACAAGCCTCCGGGCCTAAGGTGGGGAGGCTGCCACCCCATGTGTGGAGTGGCAGGGGGGTAGGAGGATGCAGGCCCACCTGACTCCACCACATCCCAGCCCAGGGCCCTAACAGTGGTAGAGTGATCTGCCACTGGGTCAGCAGGGATCCAACCACAACATGCTAACCTAGGATCAAGCCAACACTCAACCAGACAGTCATCTAGTTCCCCTGAGCTACTTCCTCCATCCCCACAGTTTGGTACCTCTGTAACGTGAGGTCCCTCAGTACGGGGAGACTTTGGCAAACCAGTAAAGTGCCTAAAACCATTATGGCTTATTGCTAAAAGCAGCCAAGTCAGCAGGCTGTAAATTGGCCATTCAGCAGCCTCAGTTTAACCAAGGCAGGAGTGGAGGGGGGGGGTTGGGTGCCACAGAAAGGGCAGCTTGACCCCGCATCCATCCTGATAAGAATTGTGTTGAAGTTGCTGATACATACATTTTAGAAGAGCAGGATGTGCCCCAGGAATGTCTACTGGGGCCTCAAGGCTGCAAACTCTGGAAAACCCCACACCTGGTTAATCGATAATCAGAAGGAACCTCTCGCTTGACCATTGAAACTGCTTACTTAACAAGTTTGCTTTAAGGGACATGTCATTCTGTTACTAATGTATAAATAAGGGGAAAAAGTTTGAGGTGGTGGGAACTCTTCAGGCCTGGACTCTCCCCCTGGATGCATCTTGTGTTCCCCACCGGCAGTGTCTGCCGCTGTGCCACTCGAGAGCCACACTCAGCTTTGGTAATTATCAAGGGTTAAGGGTGTTTTACTAACCTGTTGTGGACGTGTGTATAAGTGCTTGAGACTAAGTAAAATTTAGCTTTAAGTGAAAGCACTCTTGTGTTGTCCTGTTTGTGCCAGCCATCTATCAGTCGGACAGCCGTGTCTCCCCTGATTTATTTCCTGACACCACCTCGAACAGAGTAAAAGTTACCAAGAACTTTGGGTTGGAAGAACCCCGGTTGACCCCTCTATGTCCTTGGGGAGTTCTGGCCAGTCCTCTGGCAGCAGCCCCAGCAGCTTCTCAGCATCCCTGTCAGCCAGCAGCCCAGGGAGATCTGGCCAGTCCTCAGCACAGCAGGGTTCCTCTGCAGGTTCTAGCATCAGGCAGGATGCACCTGTCTCCCTTGGCAGTTCCAGCCCAACTGAGCTGCAGGGCCCGCCTTTTGTACTTCCACTTACTGTCCCGCCCCTCAGCTTCCAGTGGGGCAGGCATGGCTTTCCTGGTTCCGCACACTAGGGGCATGTTGTAGTCCCTCCCTGTCAATCTCTGAGCAAGGCCACGCCTCCTCACTACACCCCCCCTTTGTCATCTCTTTTCCACACTGAACAGTCCCAATCTTTTTAATCTCTCCTCATATGGAAGCTGTTCCATACCCCTCATCAGTTTTGTTACCTTTCTCTGTACCTTTTCCAAATCTAATATATCCTTTTTGAGATGGGGTGCCTGGAACTGCACACAGTATTTAAGGTGTGGGCAGAACATGGATTTATATAGTGGCATTGTTATATTTATTAATTTAGTTCCTATCTCTTTCCTAATGGTTCCTAACATTCTGTTAGTTTTTTTGACTGTCACTGCACATTGAGTGGATGTTTTCAGAGAACTATCCATGATGACTCCAAGATCTCTTTCTTGAGTGGTAACAGCTAAATTAGACTTCATCATTTTGTATGTGTATTATGGATTATGTTTTCCAATATGCATTACTTGGCATTTATCAATATTAAATTTCATCTGCCATTTTGTTGCCCAATCACCCAGTTTTGTGAGGTCCCTTTGTAAATCTTCACAGTCTGCTTTGGACTGAGCCATTTTGTAACTTCCACAATTTTTTCGACTTCACTGCTTACCCCTTTTTTCCAGATCATTTATGAGAGAACCTTCCCTTTTATCTCATGATATCTTACTTTGCTTAAGAGCCTTTGGTGAGGAACCTTGATCATATTTCTTGTTGAAGGCTTTCTGAAAGTCCAAGTACACTATATCCACTGGATCCCCCTTGTCCACATATTTGCAGACCTCCTCAAAGAATGCTAATAGATTGGTGAGGCATGATTGCCCTTTACAAAAGCCATATTGACTCTTTCCAAATAAATTGTGTTCTTCTACATGTATGATAATTCTGTTCTTTACTCTGTCTTTTTTTCTCTAATGCTTTGTTCCAACTGCCAAATAAAAACATTTTGTTTTAAGAAGGCTGTGGATCAATATAAATGATCACATGTTCCTGAAGGGAAGAAATGCAGGTGCCTGAAATCCAGTCAGACCTATAGGGTGACAAACAGTTGATATAAATAGGGTAGCATACTCAGCTTCAGAACAAAGAGTGGAAGAACTGTCAGATTCTATCCAAAGACATGCAAGGGCAAGAGACTGATCACCTGTGGCTGTGCTCTCAGAGAGCCCAGAAAGAGTACATCAGTGCAGCCAGCCCTGTAATTGTGACAATGAGCTTCCCATGCAAGGTGTATCCCTTAGTGCAGAGCTCCTTCAATTCACTGTTGTCAGCAAAATTTTTGAGAGTTGAATCGTTGGACTCTGACCCAGGTTGATACAGAATGAATGAGAGGGGCTGGGTCATGAAGGTCTCCTCTACCATTGATGGTTGGGCAGTGGGCCACTGGTAGTGACTCCAAGATGTTCTGTAATACATTGCAGTGGAATACATGCACTCATGCCCTTAACCTGCTCTTTAGAAGGAGCAAAGGAGGTTGAATCAATGACAGGTTGTCAAAAAAACTCTTCTAGAAAAATAGGGAGATGAATGGATGCACTAAAAATATAATTTTCCACTCACCCATCTCTGTGGAAACCTTGTACTGGTTTAAATTGGCAAATGTTGAAAAGGGCTAATTGCTAAAATGTTTGAGTCCTAAACAGTATTTTGTTCTTTTATAGTTATATTAGACTTGACTGGCTCCTGGTAAACTTGTGCTCTGATCAAGACAGAAGCCAGTTGAGAAATGCAGTGTGTCAGTTTGCAAGATAAAGAAAATAAATATTCCATTAGGGAGCTTAGGCTTTAGGTACACTTTAAGTACTGTATTCAGAAAGGAAGAGCATTTCATGTTCAAAACAAGAATACTTCCAAATTCAAGCTGGTCAAATAATGTCCAGCTGTACATTTTTTCCATCAGAAAATGCCATTTCTTCGAAATGGAAACTTTCCAGGGATTTGTGCTGATTTCAACAGAAATTTCTTTAGGAAAAAAACTGAAACAAAGCACTTTGATAATGTCAAAATGTTCCATTTTGATTGTTCATTTTAAAATGTCTATTTGTTTCACAATTTATATTGTTTTATATTATGTACGTAATATGATATTAAACTCAAAATCCAGATGAAACATTAGTGATTTTATCAAAACTAAATGTTTTGATTAACTCAAAAATACATTTTTGAAATTGTCATAGCTATTGGAAATATGTAAAGAGGCAAGAGAAAGGTGAAATTCAGAATTACATACAGATTATTCAGGTGAAGGCTGGAGATTAGTAAGAAAGAACAAGTTAAATTTAAATAAAAAATACTAAATGTGGGATAATATGAAATTTTCAACCAGGATTATATGTCATTTCAGTAATAATTAATATGATGTCTTTCCATTTCAGATCTGCTTCCTAAATGTAAACCAGACTGGGACATTTTTGTCTATGACTTGAAAATGTAGACCAACTGCAACATTTTGGTCAAAGGTTATCAAGCACTGTATACACAAAGATTTTCTGGCTGGGTTTGGTTTATGTAGTCCAGATGTTTGGTATTTTAAATAATGTACAAGTTATATTAAATAGACATCAAAGTAAACTTAAGGGAGTAGCACTTTCAGTAGCAAGAAATTGTAAAATGAGACACGGAACAAAGGACTCTGTACCTTCAGTGTCAGAGTGAATTAAGGGAATGAATGCATGTGTACTCCATAGGAATGCATTACATAACTCTGAGGTCATCAAAAGATTCAGGGCCCAAATTTGAGATTCCATTTGATAATATTTCTTTTTAATTTTTGTATATTGTTTTGGTTCTTTCCAGAGTTTATTTCACAAAGTCTGATTAGCATTGAATATGTAGGGTCACCATTTTCAAAATATGGCTTCTATTTTTGTTCATATTATTTTACACACCCAATTAATTGTGCGTTATCAAAGAGTTTTTATATGTGTTTGCAGAGAGAATTTATATGTGCAAACACTGTTTGCATGCAGAAGTGATCAGGTAAAGCTACACAGATATGTTCCAGATTTTCTTACTATTAATTTTGTCATAATAAAGTTCAACATAGAGGGCTATATCCTGATTTTTAGGCACAGCCTTGACCAAGAATGGGTGAGTAACCAGTAATGGAATAGCCCCAGGAGGCACCATGACTCAGGCCATAACTATATCCGTAGAGTTCTACCAGCAAAACCCTCCTAATATAGACACAGCTTATACTTGCAAAAAAGTATTTTTACTGGTATAGTTTATAACAGTTTCATGAGCAAAATAGGCTATATCAGCAAAAGTACTTTTATGCTTGTATAACTGCATCTACGGTAGAACTTTTGCCAGTACAGAAACACTGCAAAAAATCACATACCTAACCAACATTGCTATACTAGCAAAAGTTTTTTAGTGATATCTGGCCTCAAATCCATCTGAGTCTCAGTTCCCCCTTCTCTCCCTTACGCCTGGGGGTTTGTAATTTGTTGATAGTATATAAACCAATTTACGCATGCTGGCTCAGCTGCACTGGATAGTGATTGTAGGCGCAAAACCTGTTCCTCTCTGCTCATGTGCTCTGTGGTTAGGGGGCAGAATTAAGTGGGGATGCAGTGCCTACTTATTCCCATTCGTGTGGATCCAAAGGCCAGGTAGGCCTTGGAGGGATTTAAAGTGGATTTCTTACTCCCCCCTTTCTCCCTCAAATGGGTGCATGTTTAAATGCACAATCTAAATATTAAGGTACATGTTTGCCTCCATGGAATGAGCATGTTTTAACATTTATCCTGTGTGCATTACCAGGTCCCAATATTGTACACACTTAAATATGGGCTTACTTATAGTCAAGTGATTAGCCCTATTGAACACAAGGGGATTATATGTGCTTAAAATCCAGCATGAAGGTGGTTCCAGGATCGGTGCCTAGTAATGTACGTAAGGCAAAAGGATAAAACATACTCATTCCACAGAGGCAGGCATGTGCTATGAAAAGATTAAAATGAGAAGGAGAGCATCCCTCTCCCAGTGATTTCAGTGAGGAACAGTTGAGTTTGAGCACTGTTTTAAAGTTTTAACATGTATTTAATATTTTGGAGTTTACACAAACTAGAACTAGACTCATGAGGGTTTGTAAAATCAAAACTATGCAGGTTTTCCCAATAAAGAGATGGGACAAACCCAGCAGTTTTTAGCTGAACCCTATACCATCTCGCTGAGCACTCTGATAGTTTAATATAATGGAACTTGGATATGAAAGGGATGAAATCTGGCTGCAAAGGTTTTGCAAAACCATACTGCTGCCTCCTCACTCTATCTGTGGTCTGTGTATTTGTAGAAGATTCGTGCCCTTGGTGTATTGATGCACAAGGCAAATAATATTTTTCCTCCTCCTCTTCAATGGAAACTCTCTAGTTAATATATCTCTAGAGTTCATTTTATCCTCTGCACTTATTCTAGAATTTCTGTACCTTCTCTTCTTAGGTCTCACTCCAAGTCCCCATTGCTGATAATTACACTGGCAGCTGAACTAACAAAATTGTGCATTTCATGTGCCAAATCTGATGCTCCATATCATTGGCTTCAGCTGGTCACACTGCCGTTCCCAATGAAGCACCTGACTATACCCAGGCAATTTAAGCTGGGGCATCTACTGGCCTTGGGCTGCCTGCCTCCCTGGAAATTTCCACATGGACCTTTCTTGAATGGAATAAATAAAACATGACAATTTCTACAGAAAGCAGCATAAGACACCAATGAGCTTGATTAAAGACATTTCTGCGTAACAGGTTTGTGACAATTAAGAGTGAACAAGTCACCTTTACAGGAGAGTGAATTTGAAGACAAACAAGGACCAAGAAGGTTAATGAAGGCGATCAAGTTCCAACGCTATCATCAAACGTTTCTAACAAAAGTTGAAGTCTGCCGAGTTTGATAAAAATGCAGGTCCATGTACTAAAACCGAGTAAGGAAATCCATCTGTTCCCCAATAAATTATCATGAGGTACTCTAGAATGCTATATTATTAGACATGCATGGAACCCCAAGGCACCAGCCTCCTTTCCCCTCACCCACTGAACAGCTGTTTGAGTGAGCCACAAGCCCTTATCTCAGGTTTGCAGATGGACCCTTTAGGTGCCAGTCTAACCCTGTGAAGGATAATTGGAGAAACTTGAGTATAGCGAATAATTTTAGCAGTATTTGAAGGAGCGAGATATTAATAATTCATGCAATGTACTTAACTTGCAAGATTTTAATTATATCTTTATCATTTCTCCATTTAAACTTCCAGTATAGCAGAACGGAGAGAGTAAGCTAACAATTTAAGCTTCAGAGTACTATGGGTAAACTATTTGAAAATATATTTCATGCCTTGTTTGCTAAAATGACTTTGAAATTTTAGTTAGTGCTTGAAAATTATAGCTCTGTATACTGACAGTTAAATACAAAACTTTTTTTATTTTAAAACCAAGTATTTCTAGTTAAACTAGTCAAGACCAGAGTCAGATACTGGCAGAGCTAAGGATACTACCAAGGCCTCCTCACTTCCAATCTTGTATTTAACCACTGTTGAATGCCCATTAGGAAGAGCTCCCAGTGATGAATTATTGAAGGCACCTGGGACCTCCACAGCATCTGTATAAATAAAGTACTGGTAACTCAAGAAATAAAAGGGGTGAGAACCCAGTTAACATGATGTACTGGGGCCCTAAATTTGGACCTGCACCTAATAATTTGGTATTAAGAAGCAACATGGTGTCGCAGAGAGGGCATTGGGCTGGGATCAGGAAACCTGACTGCTATTCCTTGCTCTGCCACTAACGCACTGGGCAACCTTGGATAACTCACTTCACCTTGTTGGGCCTGTTTCTCTTCCAATTCTTCGTCTATCTCATTCAATGAGACTACATGCTTTTGGCAACTGCTTCTAATAATGGGGCCCCTGACTGGCATCTCTCAACACTACCAGAATGCTGTTAACAGAAATAAATGGACACAGACTGTACTGAGCTTTTCGGTTGCAGACTGAACCAGAACTAAGAAGAGATTTGGATTCAGAAATGTTGGCCTTTGTTATTCGCTCACTAGGTGCTGGTGCTTGCATTTGCTTCATTGATTTTGGGAGTAACCAAAAGATGCTCCTTTCCCCAGCATTGGTACATGCCCCATTGTCCATGGTTCACATTCATAAGCAATCAAATCACACTTTTCCTTGCTCTCTACATTAACATTAGGTTGAGGAGGTTCTATTTAGAATGTGAGGAATTTTTAAGGGTTCCATATTAATGTCATATGTTCTAACACAAGGTACTGCAGGTGGGGCCAGACAGAGATGATACTGTACCTTTTGCTGATGATTTCTAAGACTTTGTTCCAGTTTTGCCTGGCTACACTTGTTCAGATAAACGAGAGGATAAAAGTTCCTCCTCCAACCCACTTTCAACTGTTTTGTGACACCTCACAGATTTGAGTTTTCATTTATTCCCCAATGACAGAGTCAGTAGAAACTGATTGCTTAAGAAATGGATGAACAAAACTTTGTGGATGATGGTAGTAGGTCAGTAATCTCTGTGCACACATTTAAGCCTGTTCACTTCCTGCTTCCGTCACGTTGATCTGAGGTATTATCCACCCCCTCCCTACCTCATTATGGCCCCCATTCAGAAAAGCATAAGTGTAGCTCCCTCCTGGAACACCCCCAAGCCCTTTCTTGGCTGCTGCCTAACCACGTAGGCGCCTAAAACCCTTTGGCACCTAAGTTGTCACTGTAAGAGCCCCTCAGCACCTAACCTCCAGTGGGATCCTCAAACCAGGGAAGATAGCCAGGGGAACACCTAGCTCGCCTGCAGGGCCCATAGCGCATTCAAAAATCCATCTGGAAGCGATGGGGCTGATGCCTCCCTTATAACTTTTATCCCAGAAGCTAGACACTCACCTAGGGTGAGGGAGAGTGTGGTTCAATTCCCGCTCCTCCTCTTCCTGACAGGGAAGAAAGGATTTTAACAAAAGGTTCCCATATGAGTGCCCTAACCACTGAGCTATCGGATATTCTGATATGAGGCTTCCTCAGTCTCTCCCACTGAAGCTGTTCCACTTCGGCTAAATAACTATATAGCAATTGGAGCTGGGGGACTGAACCTGGTTTTCCCACCTCCCAGATGAATACCCTAACCATCATCATGCTTTTGAATCATGCTCACTCTCAATCTCGCCCTGGGCCAATGACTGTTTAAGTACTTATGCAAATACCTTGTCTATACAGGGAGGTTAGTTCATACTATTTGGTGCACTATATGTAAATCATACTAATAGCATGCACATGGAATAGCTGTGTTCTCTTTCAGTTCATATTATTGTGTACACATAGTGGGAGATTGTTGAGTATTAAGTGTGTGATATTCTGGGAGGTCATCCCATGGTACTTTCCTTCACTGCTGAGCAGTGTGCATTCTGGGATTTTTCTTGCTGTGCATTGTGGGATGCACAGTGGAAACAGGTGGAAGCCAATGGAACTCTGGGACTTGAGGTCAAATTCAAATAACCCCATGATTCTGCTTCCTCCATGCATGCTTCATCTCTTTCTGGGAAGGCTAGTGCCATTTTCAAATTGCTGTCGGTCAGCATGGACCCAACAATGCTCTGCGCCACTATGCTGGCAACCACAAATATGCAGAGGTCAGGATGTATGTGAGCTCTTGGAGCCAGCTGGCTTTGGTTTGGGACTTTCCGACTGCACCACTGAACAAATGTGGCTGCAGCAGTGGCTCCATCAGCAGCAGCTTCAGCAGGGGCAGAGGAAGGAGGACAAGGAAGAAGAGGTTCGCACTGAGCAGCTACTGCCATACGAGCTGTTCTAGAAGTAGCTTCACATGGTCCAGTCCCATTTCTGGGCTCAGGAAACCATCATCGACTGGTGGGAAAGAGCTGTTCTTCAGACCTGGGATGACCAGCAGCGGCGAGAGGATATATGATGAACTTCCCCCAAAACTACAGTGGCAGCATACCAATGTGCGGTGCACCAAATCCATTGAAAGGCAAGTTGTCATTGCCATCTAAAAGCTGGCCAACTCCAGATACTGCTGGTTCACAGCCAACCAATTCAACATAGGAAGATAGACTGCAGGGGCCATTGTCATGCATGAGGTATTGTCATACTGGATCATAGAGCTTGGTAATGGCTTGTTATGCACGGGGTTCCCAAACTGTATTGGGGCCAATGATGGGACTCATGTGCCTATTGTTTGCCATTCCCCCATCCCCAACCAGTGCTCAGAATGTATACTCAGAAAGGTGTATTTTTCCAGAGTGCTCTCAGGGCTGGTGACCACCGTGACACACTTGCAGATGTAAACACAGGATGGTCTAGAAAGGTCCATGATGCCAGGATCCTTCAGAACTCAGCTCTGTCTACTTAATGAATAAAGGATTGTTTGCTCCCTGGATCACTATGGACTTAAATGGTGTGGAGATTGCACTGGTTATCCTGGGAGACACAGCTTACGCTCTGCTTCCCTGTGTAATCAAGCCACACACAAGCTACTTGGACATAAGGAAGGAACTGTTCAACTATTGCCTTAGTAATTGCAGAAAGAGAGTGGAGTGTGTATTTGGCCAACTGAAATGAAGGTGGTGCTGTTTATGGGCTAGGTTGGCCTCGAAAAATGGCATACGGTTCCATGGCTGGACCATTTCCTGGCATCCCTTGGTTTTAATGTAAGTTCTGAGCTGTTTGCTCTGTGTCCAGCACTGGTCAGTGTATCATTTGTGACACTCCCCGCCCCGCAGACATCTGACTAGAAATGTCCGGAATCATATCTTTATTGCAGTGACTGGCCCCAAGAGCTTGTTGCACCGATGCTTCTCCCCAGAGGGTGACAAATTCTAGGATCTCAGCACAGCTCCACGTGGCTGCTCGAGGCATGTTGTAAGGCTTCTGAAGCAACATTACAGCAAATGCTGGCCCAACACCAATTTTTAACATGGGGGAGGGGGTATATCATCAACTTGACCCACAAGAAGTGGAGGGGACACAGGTAAACATGTCAGTAAAGGAGGTCTACAAAGCATAGTGGGAGAGAAGTCAGAGAACAGCCAAAATAGTGCTTGGCAGCATTACGTGCACAGAGCAATAAACTGCACTAATTCAATTCTCATCCAACCTCCTACATTTTGAAAGAGGACTCCAGAGTTTGCAATAAATACAGAGTTAGTGGGTTCTAATGAATTGCATCATGTGGACGGAGGCATTGTCACACCAAACTAACTCGAGTTACTGCAGGTTAACCCCCCCCCCCGCCCCCTCCAGTGCAGGCAATTCCAAAGTGGAACAGCTCCAGTGGGAGAGATTAAGAGAAGCACACACCAGAATACCCCACAGACCCATGGTTAGGACACTCTCATGAGAGACACCCTGGTCAAATCCATTCCCCTATCAGGCAGAGGGGGGCACTGAACCTGGATGTCTAACCACTGGCCTGATGTTAGAAGGGAGGCATCACAACCACCATCACATCCTTTTCTGATCATAGGTGCTGACCGTGGGTGCTCCGGGGCTGAGCACCCACTGATGGCCCCACCGATCAGCTCCTCCTCCTCCCTCCCAGTGCCTCCCACCCACCACGGATCAGCTGTTCAGGAGGTGCTGGGGGAAGGGGGTTGAGTGAGGAGGGGGTGCACTCGGGGGAGGGGGTGGAAAGAGGTGGGGCCTTGGGGGAAGAGGTGGAGTGGGGGCACGGCCTGTGGTGGAGTGGGGATTGAGGCCTCCTGGGGAAATTAGAAGGTGGGCGCTTCTGCTTCTGGTGTTTCTTGGGGAAAAAATGCTTAGGTGACTCCAAGAGAGGGGTTTCTGGCTGTGGCTCCTATACAGAGATGTGTACTTCCCTGCAGCCCAGACAGAAGTGGCAATCTCTGTGAGAGGGGTGGGGCATAGGGACATCCCTCTTGTTGGCATCTTCCATTATCTAACTTAGGCAGTACGCTATCTAGCCTGCTGGCTTTTGTCGATCCTGTTCTCAGGCACTTATCTCTCCCCATATGTTGTATAAGCAGCCTAGGTGCCTAACTCAGGTTTTGTGTATTCCAGTTAGATGTTGCCACATTTACCATTGCAAGGCCTATGTGTCTTTGTGGCTCTGGGCCTCAGTTCTCTCAAGCTGCTCTAACCTGACCACTGGCAGCCAGGTCTTTCTTTATTGCCATGGTCCCTACCAGACTCAGCTTGCAAGTGCCATGTACAAGTTCTCCCACTCACTTCGCTCTGTACACATATACTGTCTGTCTATACCAGAGCTACCTGAAGTAGCTGTAGCTAGACAATTAGATTACTAGTGAACCTGGAGCATGGGAGACGAGCACAAGGCTAAGAAACATTAGAGTAATTTGATATTCATGAAAACAGAAGTTTTAAACAAATATTCCAACATTAAAATATACCAGTGTTCACAGACTTGCCTGGGGAGCAGCAATCAGTGGGGCCTTATGAGCCCTTTGGCTCCCAATCAGAGCTAATTCTAAAAGAGCACTTGAAACACAGAAGATAAGAAAGTAAAACAATTAAGATATGTGCAGGCTGTATTGTGCAGGCTGTGTACTTGCTATACTTGCTGCATCTTAAGCAGATATTGTTGCTGCCACTTTAAAAAATGTATTTTCTCCTTCTTCTACCCTTCGGGTTGTCTGATTCCTGTTTCAGTTAGTTAAGTGGTCCAGCGGTACGCTGCTGTAAGGCTGATGACTACCCACACACTACCCAAGGAGTAACCACCCCCTCCCACCTCTTCCTCAAAATGACAGGCTAAACAAAACATTGCAGGCAACCAGGCACAATTTTTTGCAAGAATAGACTTTCTTGCAAGGTTTCCATCATCTTGTGGTTTTGGCTGATTCAGAAATACCATGCAATGAGACGTGCCTCTCTCCTGTTTTTTTAGCCAATGGAAGAGAGTGCTGGAAACCAAAACAAAGAAGAACAGTTTAACCAAACTTTTCCAAGGCTCAAGTTAAAGTTTAATTCAAAAGCCGGACAAAGGTTTCAGTTAGTTTTTACCCTACTGGAATCATCTTGCCTGTCTCTAATTTGTGATTCACTAACTGATGGAATTCCAGATTACACAGTTAATGGAATGGGAAACTTTGTTTCCAATAGTTTGTTTTAATTTTTTTAACATTTATGTCTACACATTCAATTAGTGATTTCAAATGTTACGCAGAGTTTTTATTACGTCCATAGGCATGCATGTGCATATTTGTGTTTATATGTACTTGCATGACAGTTTACAGTCAGGTCCTGGCCTCTAAGAAATGAACTAATTTTGAACCTGATCTTACGATGACCATACAGTGGTACATAGTGTTCTTAGTACAGAACAACCTCTCTATTATGAGCTAATTGGGAACTGAGGAGTTCACTAAATTGAACAGCTCGAAATTACAGTAGACAAGGTCCATAAGTTTAAATATCATGCACTGCATTGCTTTCTTCTTGTCCTTTAAATCACTGAAAAGTGACTTTGAATGCACTGAAGGCACTGGAGTATGAAGAAATGTCGACTTGTTCTTCATCAACTTCATTTTCCTGGTGTGATATTTCTTCCCCATCATGAAAAATAACTGGCCATTCCTAAGATTGGTGTTCATAAAAATAGAAGTTCTGCTGGCTTGTAATGAGCAGTGCAGACCACACCTCTACTAATAGATGGTGTTGAATCTTCATGTTAATTTGTTGTCTTGCATGTTATGATGTTATTGTGTCTGGTCTGAGAGCTTTTGGCAGGAATTTTGAGTCCTGCTGGAGTTGTTACTTGAAGTGTTAAAATAAGTCCTTTGCATTCCACAAGTGAGTATTAGAAATGGTGGCGGCAGCTTCAACGTTGTGTGCAAAGAAGGGTCAAATGATAGTGGAAACATTGTTTTTCCTAACTTCACAAAGATTTCAGTGTACTATGTCTGGACGGTAGTAACACCGCAAGAGGGGGAAACAGCATCTGTGACTTGGCCAAGCACATTTCCCTTCGAGCCATTACTTTGAAAACAATGCTTTGCACGTGTTCTTGTAAAATTTCACAAAGACAATCAGGAAAATGTATATCTTGTTGTAAAAATCACTGTCTGAGATAAGGAATATAAAAAGATTCCTGACATTGTGGGTTCCTAATTCAGTCATCAAGAAAACATTAACTCAACTATAATGAAAAAAATGCAACTTCAAATTAATAATGCACACCACTGTTTATTTTGTCTAGCCATAGATTTTCACTATACATAGTTTAATTAATGGAGCCATTTCAACTGAATGCATAATGTATGGAAGACCATTTGTATATTATTTAAAAAGCAAGACTTTAATACAACATATTAATGTTCAGATTTCTAATATGTATGGTCAGTAAATCATAAAAATGTGTCCCATTAAATAAAAAATTCAGCCATTTCTTTAACTGTACAAGCCCCCACAAAAACTGCTATAAAAAGTACATACTAAGCTATGTTGAAATGTACAACCCTTACGTTTAATCATCTGGTTTAGCATTTGAGGCAGCAGTGCCAACTCTTGGATTTTATCCCAAGTATCACAATATTTCGTGTTTTTCTTAAAGCTCTAGCTCCTGGAGTCTTGTGATAACATAAGAATTTCTGCTTTAGTTTTTTAAATGAAAATTTCTAGCTTTCATGATTTTGGAGAACAGCTTGAAAATATGACCCAAGTGTACCCTAAGGCAAAGAAAGAGATTCTAAAATAGTTTGTTTTAATAATACATCTCATGATTTTTAAAGCACTTGTGATTTTGAGACCTGACTCCAGATTTTGGGATTGGCAATATTGTTGATGTGTCATAGAATTAAAAAGAAATACCCAATATACACCACTGGAGCAATATGTGCCTTGGGCATTTCTGATCTAGTGGATGAGAACATGGAATAGGAAGTATCAGCCACGACTTTAATATTTGAATCAAATAAGCTTAACCTGTCAAAAACCAAAACAAAGACTGAGAAAAAAGTGTCACTCAGAAAAGCAAATGACATTAAAAAGCAAGGAAAGCTCAGTCTGGTCTGAGTCACTAAACTCAGATATTAATCTGGGTCTGAATGCTGATTTCCCCAGAGTGCAGAAGGAATCTCTGATATTCGAGTTTGCACCCATCTGTAATTTACTGGCATTTTAGGCTGACTGATTACAATGGACAGTGGGAGAATGAGGATAGAACAGAACAGGATTTATCTAAAATGCTCTTAACCAGAATTGACAAAGATCACTGAAAAAGCCTCATCACACTGGACTTTTAAAAGCAGACTGGACAGGAAAAGGGACTGGATGGCTCTTAGCTCTTCTATGTCTCCTGTGATTCTACAAAGGAACAGAAGCTTTCGAATTGTTTTGATGTAAATAAAAGGCCTAAGCGGCTTAGTATTTCTTGTATTACAAGTAGCCAGGAGCATGTTTAGACTAAGTCTCCAAAAATTAAAAGGGACCTCTGGCCACATCCTTTCAATATCCAATTCCTCCAGCAACCGGACGTTTTTATGCAGCCAGCATTAGCAAAAGACCTAGGACCCTGAGAAGTATTTTTACACTATTTCTCAAATGTTGACTAGATACTCCATGCAAAAAGTCAATTTACCACAAAGGGACATCCAGCTATTTCACGTTTAGCTCTCATATATGACTTGCTGATCCATCAGTGAGTCAAAGGGCACGTCTACACTGCCCCACAGTCCGGTCTAACAGGCTGTGAAGAGCGATGAGCACCAAAGTGCCAGGCTGTAACTCCCCGGGTGGACACTGCGGCACATACTGGCACAGCACAGTGCTATTCACACTCCGTTAGTTCAAACTGGGGAACAGTGTAGACATGCCCACTGACTCATTGATGGATCAGCAATTATATATGAGAGCTAAACGTGAAATAGCTGGATGTCCCTTTGCAGTAAATTGATTTTTTATATGGAGTATCTAGCCAGAATTTGAGAAATGGTGTAAAAAAAATTAAGTTATGAGTGTTTTCATTAAGAAATATGGATGGTGGTACTAGTTATAGATGGGTTTTTTTTGAAGGGGGTCTGCAACATGAACTTTGTTCCAAACTTTCTACTAATTCTGGGATGTATAAAGCTAGGGTTCCTGTTTGGACATCTCTCCTTGGTTACTCGAAAGTATTAAGCTCTACGTATATAGTTCTGTTCCTGTCCAATTCTCACTAAGCCCACAGAGCTGGGGGGAAAAAACCTGTTAACTTTGCTATGTTTACAATTGTTTTAATTTGGTTTCATCTTCTCCAGGAATCCTAGTATTTATTTAAGTAACTTGTGCCTTGAGAGAGATGGGAAGAGGTAATAATGGTACATATTTTTTGTGTGTTATTTTATGTGGTCTTTAACAAATATGTATTTTTAGCCCTCAATATTATAAAATACATAAACTAATTTAAAAATTATATTTAACCATTCGTATAATCTGTGCTAACCTGATAAAATAATTTATAAAGAGAAAAATTCCATTAATAAATAATTGAAGGTCCTTTCCCAAACCTGCCACTTCTTTCTTTTAAACATATCCAGGTTCACCTTTTCTTCTCCATCCTTGTTGCTGAGTCATTAATTTTTGTACCTTTCCATCTTGGCTTACTCAGCTGCCATCTCTCCCGATTCCACTTCAGTCCAAAATGTAGCTGTAAATAGTCTTTCCTTTTCAATGCTTACCATATTATTAATAATAATTTGCATTGCTGTAGCATGTATAGGACCCAGCTCCATCATGCTGGGTGGTGTACAAAAATAACAAAGATGGTCTCTACCTCAAAGAGCTAAATATAAGAGGAATAACAACAGGAGGAAACAAAAGACATAGAGATGCCAAGATGATGATTAGGTTTCTTCTTTCTGGATTCTTTCCATTGGCTTCTCTCTTTTTCCACATACAATTCAAGCTCTCCTCCTTATTTTCAAGCCACTCTCAGCTCTCAGGTGAGCCATTGTTTCTTGCCTAATCTATCCCTGTCTCATTCACCTATTCCAGTCTTTGGGCTTTCTTTCAGTCATAGAATATCACAGTTGGAAGGGATCCCAGGAGGTCATCTAGTCCAACCCCCTGCTCAAAGCAGGACCAATCCCCCAAACAGTCAGGACATAACACAGGTAGAACAGTCCTCACACTTTCAGAAGGCTGCAGCCACCAATGTATTTGGTGACATATTGTGAGTATAAAGACCAAACACCATTGTGCTGCCCTTATGTTGTACTGTTTTGAACTTACTGTGTATTTTACACCCTTTGGGAATGTCTACATTGCAAAACAAAAACAAACAAACAAAAAGCAACAACAACAAAACACAGCTGTCCCAGGATGGTGCCTACTGCTCCTCAAAAGTGTCTAGGGAAACAGCAGATGTGGCCCAGAGGAAATCTCCCCGGATGCATGATCGAAGGGAGGAACGGAAATAGGTCCCACAGTTGCAGAGACCTCCTTGTCCAGCATCCTTGCTGGAAGCTAGCAGGGGAGCCAGCCCTCTGATCACTTAGGCATCAGTCAGCTACCCTGGAGAATGCTGATTGGGAATGTGCAACTAATTTGCTGATCAAGCTGGGAGGCTGGATAAGCCAATCAGTCCGTCAGCTGAGGGGCACAAGAAGGACACAGAAGGCAGTACCAGGTCTAGCTGAGGCCACTGTGTGTAGAGAGCTCAGGAAAAGGAGACCTCTGTTCTTCTCTAGCCTTGTGGGACAGAGCTAACAGTGGAGAAGCACTATAAATCAAATTCCTACATGGGACTGCATTGGTGTCAGTGATGGGAATGTAAATAAATCACACCAAGTTGCCACTCAGCAGAGTCTTTGCGGTATTTGGGGACCAAGGGAAGATTGGGAATTTGAGAAGGGTATACTTCATTTTTCAGGGACAGGTGTGAGAATAGTAGAGATGTAGTGTTCCTTCTACAGAAAGGAAGAAGAATTGAGAAACAGGAACTCAGTTTACATGGCTCGTCTCTCAGTTCAAACCATCAGGTCCAGTATAGTCATTCTCAGAGTTCTAAGCCAAGTGACCCTGGTTGAATGTTTGTACAGACAAATCCCGCTCCACTTTAAGTATACAATGCATATGGGGAGTGAGGGTGGACAGTTTTGGGTGCTCATTTGCATGCCATTGCTTAGAATGCGCTTCCAGCCCCTCCTTGTTTCACGGCTGTACAGCATAGGAGGGGTTGGAGGTTTTGCACACACTAACATTTGGATGAATGTGATTGCGGCAGGCTTTTAACACCATATTTAGCAAAGCAACAGAATTCCAAGCAATGATATAAAATTCCTGTTCTCATAGCCAGGTTTATCATTCCTGTAGTGGTGATGTATGTTAATTTTCCAACTCCCATGAGATAACATAGATTTGACTTTTCAGTATCTTGGGAGTTAAGTTTCTGGTTGTTTTTGTGGTAATGGTTTCAATTTACTCAAAGTTACTGTGGTAAGGCATCTTGTGCAAAAAATAACAGGGAAATAAACCTTTGGAAATAAAATTATTATCTAAATAAAGCATGTGGATAAACCTCACTCTAAATTATATGCCTAAGTAAAACTATTCATGCAAGAGAACTGTACCATATACTGTCTATGAACATTATTCTTCCCTTGGAGGAGAAAAGACATGTTTTGAATTAACAAGTAGTTCAGTTTTGACCAAAATCCTATAGGTGGCAGTGTAAAGCACATAAATAATCAAAGTGTTTTTCAAGCGGGCGTAACTCCATTGTTCTCCTTATTCCACAGCATGGTACTCATGCGCACACACATATTTCAGGCTCCAAAATGATAATTCAGAGCCTTTCTATTTAGACCAAATTATATACACAATAAGATACTGATTTACAAACCTTTGATTAATCTACGATGCTCATGTGTCCTTTATTCTCACTGCACGTCATTGTATTTCTACCTGTTATACCACCCACCAATTCAATCTTTTAGTGCTTTCCTGGTTTCCCTCCCTCCCCCCGTGTCATTATAAATACAGGGTTCTACAGAAGCAGAGTTCTCAGCAACAGGGCCCCAGCTATGGAACTCCTTACACTCAACTGTGCCCAGACCAAATTGGCAAGAGACAATCTTCAATAAAGGTTTTTTATCAGGAACAACACCTGAAACTAAATTGAAAGAATAGCTAATTCCTGAATATATTATTTACAGACCTTTGAGAGCCTAGGAATAGACATGGTTCTTATGCTTTCTTCCAGACCAGATAGTATTCACTGAAGAGCTCTGAAGGAACTCAAATATGAAATTGCAGAACTATTAATGGTAGTATGTAGCCTATCACTTAAATCAGCTTCTGTGCCAGATGACTGGAGTCTAGCTAATATAATGCTAATTTTTTAAAAAAGGCTATCTTGGCAATTACAGGCCCGTAAACCTAACTTCAGTACCAGGAAAATTGGTTGAACTGTACTCAAGAACAAAATTATCAGACATATAAATATCCATGATATGTTGGGGGAAGAGTCAAAAAGGCTTTGTAAAGGGAAATCATGCCTCACCAATCTATCAGAATTCTCTGAAGGTGTCCACAAGCATGTGAACAAGGGCGATCCACTGGATATAGTGTACTTGGGCTTTCAGAAAGCCTTTGACAAGATCCCTCACTAAATGTGCCTAAGCAGTCCTGGGAAAAAAAGGAACGACCTCTCATGGATCAGTAATTGGTTAAAAGATAGGAAGCAAACAGTAGGAATAATTGGTCAGTCTTCACAAAGGAAAGAGGTAAATAGCCGGGTCCCGCAAGGATCTGATCTGGGGCCAGTGCTGCTCAATATATTCATAAGTGATCTGAAAAAGGGGCTGGATAGTGACGTGACAAAATTTGCAGAGAGTACAAAAGTATAACTGGACTCAAAAAAGAATTTGGTAAATTCACAGTAGATAGGTCCATCAATGACTATTTGACAAGATGGTCAAGGATGTAACACCATGTTTCAGGTGTCCCTAAACCTCCAATTAACTGCCTTTAGCTGGGACTGGACAACAGATCACTCAAAATTGCCCTGTTCTCTGTTCATTCTCTCTGAAGCATGTGGCACTGGCCACTGACTGAAGACAGGATACTGGGCTAGATGGCTCATTGGTCTGACCCAATATGGCCATACTTATGTTCAAAATATTAGATACACATTATATGGTAAAATATCTAAAGTAGACAGGTAACATAGCTACTCCAGAACCTTGGATGCACAAGCGGGAGAATAGAGAGAGAAATAAGGTTATTTGTGTTATTGCTTTATTGCGTTTATTGTGTTATTGCTTTATTGCTTTTATTGTGTTATTGCTTCCATACACAATATTACTGAGATCAATAGTGGAATACTCCTAGGACATCCCCTCTGTGCTCCTAGCATAGAGGGCATGATAGGAACAGTCTCGTTATACCAATCCCTCCAGCAGGCATGGCAGCTTGTCTGCTCTAAGTTTTATGGAGGGACCAGCCCTGCACACTGGCATCCCAGGCTTAGGGTAGTACAAAGCTGAGTTTTGCACCACACACACCATGCTGGTCCCTTAATTCACCCTCTTTCAGTGTCTCATTATGCACATTTGAGTTTGTATGTGGAAAAGTCCTACAGAACACATGGGAAAATACTATTTTGAATTGTCCTGTAGAATTTAATAGAGAATTACATCCCTGCTAAAGAATTCTATAGCATAGTCCAAAACCTTATAGAGGGAATAAAATTCTGTATTACATTCTACAGGTTTTTACAGTAATTTCTATAGAATCCAATTAATTTAATTCCTGTTAAGTTCTATAGGACTTTTCCATAAAGACCCGTGAAATAAAGAAGCTGTTTCCAACTCAGGAGAATATAAAATGGGGGCACTGGAACATCTTCAGGGAGTACATGTGAAAGTAATTATTGGAAGGAAATGAGAAGCAAATGAAAGTGTATCATTTGAAGCAATTCACTTAGCTAGCTCTATGGGATTGGCAATTTGATGTCAGAAAGCACACAATCATAAAGAGGTTATGGTAGGGATGGCAACAACATCTGTGTTCCATGTGTTTAAAAACACTATTGGAGGGGGGAGACAGAAACCTAAGTTCTAGTTTAAATCCTAGTTCTTGAAAAGCCATTCTCTATGTTATTGGGCCAATCCATAACAAATGAGCAAGCCCTCAATATAATGTGGATAAATAGGGTGAGAACATTTTGGGAATGTATTCTGCCTGTATTTACATCTGTGCACCACTATAGATTTCTGTGTCATCCCTTTCTGTTGCATAACCTGTTGTCTCTTCTTGTATTCCTAGAGTACAAGATTTTGGGACAAGGACCATCTTTTTATTATAGAGAGAGCTGGTTGAAATTTGGAAAATTTTAATTTTTCATCTGAAAAAAAAAAGGATGAATTTTTTTCACAAAAGAACTGTGAAATATTTTCACATTTTGACCAGCTCTAGTTCTATGTACAGTACCTAACACAACAGGGCAATACTACAATACTAATGATAAATTAAGAATAAAGACACACAAAAAAGTATTTGCTTGCACCATAGTGAAAGTCTATTTGTGACTACTGACTGGGGTGTCTGTCTCCCTCAGAGTCCCCTTTCCTACTGCCAACACATTTAAAATAATTTAATATAATAATAATAACACATAAATACCTAGCATAATAAAACACAATGAAAGAAAATGAACAACAATGAGGGGGGAAATGAAATTCAGGAACAAATAATTGCCTGTGTATGAAGTGCAAAATTTGATTCTTAAGAAAACTTTAAGGAAGATATCATACCCAGTTTTTCTTCTCCATATTTCAACCCACTCCTAGGTAAGGTAGAATTTACCTCAGATTGATCTTCTTAATTTTACAGTACTTCCTAAGGACACTAGCTAAGGATCAACGTCCTGTTGTACTAGGCACTGTACAGACAAAGAAGACAGGCCCTGCCCCAGGTTGCAAACTATCTGCAAATCAAACTAAACACAACAAATGGACAAAGAAGACAAACAGGGTGAGAGTAGCTTGGAAGGATGAGGTCACAACAGAACAGATTTATAGCAGAAAAGAAGAGGTGTCTGCTCTCCACTTGCCTAACCAATACCAGCTTTGTAGGCATCATGGCACAGGTAGGTTTTAAGAGGATAAAGTAGTAGCTTTCCAGACATTGATAGGGATTTTTCCCCCACACATGAGGGGTGGCACAGATGAAAGCACAGAGATGTTTAAATGAGAAACAGATAGATAGGCAATTAAAGCTGTCGTTTCTGGCAGTGCAAAAGGCAAGAGTTAATGGCCCAATAAGTTAGTTAATCTGATAGGTAGGAAAGGACAAAAGGGTGATGAGGGAAACAGTGGATGGATTCAAGACTAGGGGTGATGTAGCCAGGAAGACAATCCTAGCAGCAGCACTTAAAATGGACTTGAGGGGGACAACATGGTAGGCGTCAAGGCCAGAGAGAAGGAAGTGACAGTAGTAGAAGCAGAAGGACAGAACAAGACCCTTAGTATTTCAGAAAAGACTGAATCTTTTTGATGTTATGTAGATAGAAATTGCTAGACATGGACATAGTCTGAATGTATAGATCACGAGTGAAGCAGAGTCAAGATGATGACCAGATTACAAGCCTAGTGACTGGTGGTGGTATCCATGGTGACGAAGAGAAGAGAGAAAGATCAATTATGATGTTTTATTGTTAGTATTACTGTAGTGCCTCAGAGTGCACTATTATGCCATTTCTATCATGCTAGGCACTGTGCAAACACAGATAAAAAGGTCAGCCAATGCCCCAAAAGCTTACCATGTAAGCATAAATCAAGAGGCAAAAGACAGATGCAGACAGATGGGAGAGAACAAGGAAACAGTGGGACAATGTTGGTCAGCATGATAGGCAGTGGTCTCACACCTCAGCAGCCTAACTGTTGTCAAGTGTTTTCCAGGCATCAGAGCAAAGGAGAGTTTTGAAGAGGGTTTTTAAGGTGGATAATGAGGTAGGTTTGTAGAGTTTTATGGGGAGCTCCTCCCAAGCATGAGGGGCAGCACTGGAGAAAGCACAAAGTTGCTTATTTGAAAATGTAACAAGTGGGCAATGAAGACTGGCATCATGGGATGATTTAGTTGGTGTTGGTCCTGGTTTGAGCAGGGGGTTGGACTAGATGACCTCCTGAGGTCTCTTCCAACCCTAATCTTCTATGATTCTATGGGGCATGCAAAAGTCCACATCTCAATAGTGGATGAGAGGTGATAGGAAAGGTGGGGATAAGCCAGGAAGGGCCTTGAGAGAGAAAACAAGTGCTTATTATGATCAAGAGCTCAGTTTTAGTCATGTTGCTTTTCTCTTATAAGACTGGAAGTGATTAGTTCTGTAACTTTGAAAAGATATGTCCAAATAGCCCTGGGATACAAATAAGCTGTCCTGGCAAACCCAAGGTACGTTACAACCTATACAAGGTGGCTCAGAAGTGCACAAGTAGATGCATATATTTAGCTACTCACTGAGCCTCCTATCGGCATTGACATGAGCAATGCCAAGATTTGTGCCCATCTCAGAAGTGATGCTCCTGGAATTTTGAAAAGTAAATATAATGTGGTTTTATTTTGTCTAGTCTATAGTATATAAAATGCTTTTCCTAAATACAAGGCAACAGACAGCATGCGGCATACATTACAGAAAACAGCAGTGTAGCAAACACATCCTGGAATAGAAACCACATGTAGTAGCCAGTGTGCGTAAATTTAATCAGAAATGCATTGTTTTACATTAAGTGAAATTATTCCCCATCCCTCCCCCGTTATTTTTGCATTTACGAGGCGAAGTACTATAATGAACTTTTAAATTTAAATTGAAAGAAAGAAAATGGGACTTAACAAACATTCTCGTCTCCATATAACATTACAGAAAATATCTTATAATCAGCAAATTAGAATGTAAAGGTGTTACTTAGAAAATTACACAGAATCAAAAGAAAAGCATTAGGACAGTGAAGCAAAGAGTCAAAAAACAAACAGGAAAAACTACTTCCCTGGAAAATAGCTATGGGCATAAATAAATAAAAGAATACAACCCCTTAAGAGACCATGATGCACATATTTACTCTATGCAATCAGTTATAATAAAGATGCCTCATATCTCTGATCTTTTTTTCAGGGAAACTAGAGATTAGGTCAAGGCAAAATAGCCATTTTCTGTTCTACAGATAGTCCTATCTGTCCATCACCTAGCAGTGATGAGAGTCTCTTCACAGAGTAGAAAAAAATATCCCAAAGATGAATAGATTCTTATAATCCCCCATAGGTGCCACACTGAGATCCAGGTAATTACCTAATGTAGTGCCCATCTTTTAAAAAGAGAAGGAGGAGGATCCGGGGAACTACAGGCCAGTCAGACTCACCTCAGTCCCTGGAAAAATCATGGAGCAGGTCCTCAAGGAATCAATTCTGAAGCACTTAGAGGAGAGGGAAGTGATCAGGAACAGTCAGCAGGAATTCACCAAGGGCAAGTCATGCCTCACTAATCTAATTGCCTTATATGATGAGATAACTGGCTCTGTGGATGAGAGGAAAGCAGTGGATGTGTTACTCCTTGACTTTAGCAAAGCTTTTGATACCGTCTCCCACAGTATTCTTGCCAGCAAGTTAAAGAAGTATGGGCTGGATGAATGGACTATAAGGTGGATAGAAAGCTGGCTAGACCATCGGATTCAATGGGAAGTGATTAATGGGTCCATGTCTAGTTGGCAGACGGTATCAAGCGGAGTGCCCCAAGGGTCTGTCCTGGGGCCGGTTTTGTTCAATATCTTCATTAATGATCTGGAGGATGGTGTGGATTGCACCCTAAGCAAGTTTGCAGAAGACACTAAACTGGGAGGAGTGGTAGATATGCTGGAGGATAGGCATAGAATATAGAGGGACCTAGACAAATTAGAGGATTGGGCCAAAAGAAATCTGATGAGGTTCAACAAGGACAAGTGCAGAGTCCTGCACTTAGGACGGAAGAATCCCATGCACCGCTACAGACTAGGGACCGAATGGCTAGGCAGCAGTCCTGCAGAAAAGGACCTAGGGGTTACAGTGGACAAGAAGCTGGATATGAGTCAACAGTGTGCCCTTTTTTCCAAGAAGGCTAACAGCATTTTGGGCTGTATAAGTAGGGGCATTGCCAGCAGATCAAGGGACATGATCATTCCCCTCTATTCAACATTGGTGAGGCCTCATCTGGAGTACTGTGTCCAGTTTTGGGGCCCACGCTACAAGAAGGATGTGGAAAAATTGGAAAGAGTCCAGCGGATGGCAACAAAAAGAATCAGGGGACTGGAACACATGACTTATGAGGAGAGGCTGAGGGAACTGGGATTGTTTAGTCTGCAGAAGAGAAGAATGAGGGGTGATTTGATAGCTGCTTTCAACTACCTGAAAGGGGATTCCAAAGAGGATGGTTCTAGACTGTTCTCAGTGGTAGCAGATGACAGAACAAGGAGTAATGGTCTCAAGTTGTAGTGGGGGAGGTTTAGGTTGGATATTAGGAAAAAAATTTTCACTAGGAGGGCGGTGAAACACTGGGCGGTGTTACCTAGGGAGGTGGTGGAATCTCCTTCCTTTGAGGTTTTTAAGGTCAGCCTGGACAAAGCCCTGGCTGGGATGATTTAGTTGGGGACTGGTCCTGCTTTGAGCAGGGGGTTGGACTAGATGACCTCCTGAGGTCCCTTCCAATCCTGATATTTTATGATTCTATGAATTAGGAATGGGCATGTTTTCTCACACACAGAGATAATGTGTGCTTTTGAGAGGAACCCCCTCCTCTCCCCAAACAAACAACAGAACAACCTGTCTCCATCAGAGAGTGCTGCGTTTGAACCTCTCATTCTACAATCGCCTCCATCTTCAATTACCTCCCAGCACACTATCTCCATTCTCCACCACCCAGCAGATAGGCAGGAAAATTCCATAGATTTAAAAGTTCTGAAGTAGATCTTCGTCAACACCAATGGTAGATTAGACACCAAGGGCTAGATCCACAAAGGGGACGGTGGCTAATTTTCAGTCACCTTGTCATGCAGTGTAATCCATAGCCCTTAGTTAAGCACCCAAGCTCCCTATACAATGGAAGGGAAAAATTAGGCACCTAAGAATGGTATCCACAAAAGCCAGCTCCATGAA
Source organism: Caretta caretta (assembly GCF_965140235.1). Lineage (NCBI taxonomy): Eukaryota > Metazoa > Chordata > Testudines > Cheloniidae > Caretta > Caretta caretta. The sequence goes on from NC_134207.1 coordinate 48,204,323, forward strand.
CAGGGATCTGCCCAAGCTAGCCAATAGGAAATGACAAGAGGGGTAGGACTTAAAGGGACTTAGTTAGGTGCTCAAGTCTGGTTAGTGGGATGTGCCTAACTTCACTTGGGAGTCACAGCCCTGGACCCTCTCCTGGAGTTAGAGGCCAAAGCCTTTATCACAAAAGTTGAGTCGGAGGAGCCACCACTCCGCTGAATAACATTTAGCTCCAGAATTAGAGCATTCACTTACGATGGGGCATCCCCTCTCTCCTGGATGTGGAGCAGAGATTTAAACCTACATCTGCCACCTCATATAGTAATGCCCTGACCATTGAACTATGGGATAGTCTAGTGTGGCACTTTCTCAATCTCATCTGTGAAGGCTGTTCCACTGTGTATAAATAAATAGTCTTTGGGCCAGAGAAAGTGCAAGATGATTCTAGAGCCCAGTGGTTAGGACATTTGTGTGTGACTTGGGTGATCTAAGTTCAAGTTCCTGTCTTACTGACTATTTAATTATTCTTTCCTGAGAGGTAGAAAATATAGTTTGAACCCTTCTCCACATCAGGTAGAGGGGGAAATTGATTCCTTGGTCTCCCACCTTGCAAGCAAGTGCTGTAGCCAGTAGCCTAAAAGTTATAAAGATCCTGCTTTCACCGCAACCACTACTGTTTTGTACAGGGCCTGATCTATCAGTCAGCCTCTGAGACTAGCTACTGGATCAGGTCCCGCAGGGTAGATAGGCAAGTCAACTCCTAGTTTGTGGGTCCTGCTGGGGCTTCAGCATGAGTTAGGCACTGGATGGCATGACTGAGGCAGCTGTGCATGTGCCTAGCAGCAGACTGTTAGGTGATTATGGAGCTTCAGTGGTGGGAATGTAGGCACCTAGGGAATTTAAGTAACTACAATGCTAACTCCAGCATACAGGGATTTTGAGAACGGACTTAGGTGCCCAAAGTGGCACTTAGGCACGTAAATCCCTTTGTGGTTCTAGCCGTTAACTCACAAGGAAAGCTACATCTCCAAATGAACACACATCTGATGGGAGCAGAAACTGAATGAAGTCGTTTCTGATCCTGGTACTTGCAGAGAAAAAAAGAAAGGTACAGGAACAGTACAGAAGTAATATGAAAAATGTACTCCAGTTTAGAAAAGGGCTAGCATAGTTCCTGCTAGCTAGCCTGGAGACTTGTAAGGCTCAACTTCTGGCTTGCCTGTACAGCTGCTGCCTACAGAGCACAAGTATCCTGGTTCAAATTTCAGCTGATGTAATATGCAAGCCACTTCCATAGACGTCAGTGGAAGCACTCACATGCTGAAAGTTAAGCACATGCTTCTGTACTTTTCTGGATTAGGCCAGCGCGCTCAGCACCTAGCAGGTTCAAGCTCAGACAGATACCCAGTACCAGATGGAGCACCCACTAACTGTCTAACTGACAGTTTCCACCTTCTTTCTCCACCCCTCCAGCTAAGAAAAAGAAAGCATTTCCAGTCCAGAAGTGTTTCCAGTATACATGCAAAATGTCCCAGCAAGTTCCTCATCACACACAGTGCAATTTTCAAAATGTCAGCATTACCTGGACGGGATTACCTGTCTAGTTAACACCAGTTGACTAACTGGTAAATGTGTATTACAAACATTAATGCTGTCTGTATTTGCTCTTCATTTTTAAGTGATTGTGGGTAGCCAAATGACCTCTGTAGACTTATTTAAAGCTCTGTAAACAACCAAGAACATTTTTTTAAAAAGAGAGTTACCAAGACCTCATTAAAACTGCTAGGAACTGTGCTTTAATCCATTTCCTTTCCCCTTCATACTGCTTATAAAATATTTGCACATAACTAGAAGTGTTTGTTCATGAACCCAACTTCCTCCTCTTTCCTGGGTCATTCATCACAGTCACATTCCCACACTTGTGACATAATTTGTTCTATACTGATGAGTTCAAACTCATTACTAACTTTTCTCCTATTAAAACAGACAATTAGCAATCCATTTTGAAAGTGCTGCAGTTGATTTAGGCTGCATGACTTCAACACGACAAGGAGTCAAACAGCTAAATCCCCAGGTAATGCTTTAAAATCCTACTTAGTGTTTCCATAGCTTGTCTTTGACCCGTATTTTTAGTTTTAGGTAAAGGATTTAATGTACTGGTAAGAGGCATGGAAATATTTTGTTAGCTAGCAGAGGGGGCTTGAAAGGCTTGCTGTAGTTATGGAATCCAATAGGATCTTAGATCAAGTGGAAGAGATAAATGGTAAAGGAACCAGATTATTACTAGTACTGGATGTATGTGTATGAATGGGTTTCTATTGTTTTATTCTTCCCCACCACTATTTTTGCCCTGTGGCAGCCAGCATGGTTCAGTGGATAGAACACTGGGATGGGCAGAACTCAGTTCTGTCTCTGGCTCTGCTACTGACCTGCTCTATGACCTTAGTTCCAGCACTTCCTCTCTCAGTCCCTCTGCTTCCACTCTACTTTTGTGTCTGGCTTGTGTATTATAAGCTCTTTGGGTCATGAACTCTCTCTCCCTCTTCATTTATACAGTGCACAGCACAGTAGGACACTCCTGGTGCTACTGTAACATAGATAACAGCAACCTTTTTGTGTGATCTGGGGTAATCCTGACCTCTGGCATGATTTAACCTGAACCCAAAAGTATACTTGTGAAAGTGGAACACTCAGAACATTCTGTATTCCTATGGGGAGGAGTTTAATTATCAGCGCAGTTATTTATGGGATCATCCAGGAAAAGCAAGTATTTAAGTGAATAATATTTATTGTACTGGGTAATCCAAACAACATATTGAGAATATCATAAAGGTACCTGAGTGTACTCACATTGAAGCTGATTACATGTTTGATTGTGTCACAGGAATGCCAGTGAGAGAGAAAACACTATTGACCAAGCTGGCTATTTTCCTTGCAGTGGACGCTCCCAATAATAGCTGCCGTTCTCAGCCACTGGAGCTTTTGTAGCTGGGAATGGTATGTGAACCCTGGCCTGCTGTTTTCTAGGAAATGCAGGTCAGAAGTCAAGTGGCTATTTAGTTTTTCTTTGTAGTTGCTTAGATGAAAAAATGTGTCTTAAGAATTACTTTTATTCATACAAGTGAATAGAAGGGTTTTCTACTCGAGCTGTATCACATATCAGTAAATGCTTTGTTATGGTTTGGTATGAGGTTAATTGTTTGATTGTTTTCCTTTATGAATGAGGAAGCAGCTTTAACTCTTTTGGGTGAGGAACTTTGCATAACCTTTGCATAGAAAATGGTCTGTATTGAACAGGAATAGAAATATGGTACAGCTGGAGGAACTATTGAAGCAGGCAGAAGCCTGGCTATGATTTTGGATTATAAGCATTTCTGCTCGTTTATTATTCAGATAATAGAGAATTTATTAATTTCAGCTGCGGCAATTTGTATTTTAATATATTTTGCTAAACATCTCTTTTAAAATCTTTTTTGGAATAAAGATGGGTTTTATATATAACACTGCCATGGTTGCTCAATGACACAGCTCATTGTCTTAAAACTGATTTTACATACACACACACACACGTACACATTTTATATACATATAAACAAAGAGCTGATTTAAATCTAATCTATGACTACATTATACTTTTCCCTCCCTCTCTGTACCCTAAACAAATAAAATCAAACAACAGTTATCAAAATCTTGATTTTTAGAGGGAAAACTAACTCTGTAATGAAGTACTATGGTATACATGCATCACTGATCTCTGCTGAATGAAATCAGAAAGAACGGGTTAATTGAATGCAATAGAACAGGGATAGGCAACCTTTGGCAAGTAGCCCACCGGGGTAAGCCCCCTAGCGGGCCGGGCCGGTTTGTTTACCTGCATTGTCCGCAGGTTTGGCTGATCACAACTCCCACTGGCCACAGTTTGCTGCTCCAGGTCAATGGGGGCTGCGGGAAGCAGCGGCCAGCACATCCCTCAATCCGCACCACTTCCCGCAGCCTCCATTGGCCTGGAGCAGCAAACCGCGGCCAGTGGGAGCTGTGATTGGCCAAACCTGCGGACGCGGCAGGTAAACAAACTGGCCCAGCCCACCAGGGGGTTTACCCTGGCAGGCTGTGTGCCAAAGGTTGCTGATCCCTGCAATAGAACTTATACTGTTAACAGATAATAGAGATTTTCCTTTAGTTCAGGCATTTCCTGGAGATGCTCCTAAGATACTGTTAATGGTGCTACTGCAAACTCTCAGGCAAATGTATTAGTGGAATTAATAAAACATTGCTTCTTACTGCAAGGAGGGTGCCCAAATCTAGGGATGAGTATGTAACAGGAAACTAACTGTCTTGCCTCAGTGGTTTGGGACACTCTGGTGGCATATATATATATATATGGTGAGTGGACCGGATGGAAATGAGAAACAGGGAGGCCACAGAGTGAGGAGGGCACAGACATGAAAATGAGTGATAACCAAAGCTCGGACAAATACTTTAATTGAAGGCATAGGGAGAAATGAGCAGACTTTTTATATGCAGCAGGATTTGAGGACAGCCTGGATGTGTAAGGAGGAGAAATGGAAAAGCCAAAATGAATCCAAGCCTGTGCAGTGACAGGGATGGTTATGGTATTACCATCATCAACAGAAAAGCACAGTGTGTTTTGTAGGAAATGTAAGGAGCTCATCTTTAGCTATGTTTAACATGATGAGATGGCAGGGCATCTAGGAAGAGATACTGGGAAAACAGAAAGAGATGTGAGCCTAGAATAAGACAGAGAGAAGTTAGAGGTAGACGTGAGATTCATCAATAATGTATGGGTGTATGTTAACTAAGTAAGTAACATTATTGCTAATAAAAGACTCTTAGCAAGGAATGTTACTGAACAAATTCACAAAAGTAACTGAACTCTTGCATTCGCTATCTGAATAGAGAGGATTGACCTGGCAATGAAGAAAAACTATTTTTCCTTCAAGTGGATGGTCAGTATTCTATACTAGGACATGTTACTTGGATTGCTTGAAAGAACAAACTGAAACTCAGCAATTCAATTGCACTGTGGGGGAGAGGAATCCTCCAGGTAAACCCATTACTTTTGGTACAGGCTACAGACTTGTTAAGTTGATGCATGACTGAACCTGGATCCAGCACACTACACTGAGTACATGTTTGATCAGACCCTGCCTTGGAACCCTGGGGTGGATCTATCTTTCTGTTTATGGTTTCACTATCACCATGTTAGTTGAGTTCCTGCAAAATTTCTGGTGACCTGCTAAACATATGTGACTCCTGTCTGTTGTGATCTGTGGGACTCTTTTGGACTTAAGTGCTCATTCTGTATAAAAGGAAGGGTGGAGGAGGTCAACTCGAAGCAACTATCAGCTCATTGCTGGAAGAGAAATAGGTTGCTTGGGTTGGGTTCGGCTGTGCACAGATGCTATCACTTTAAATAAGATTTACAAGGGGTAATGGGGGTGGGGGTGTCTAGAAGGTTATTGTGCGGTTGTGAACTCTGAACACTTGTGAGGTGCTCTCCAACATTAAGTATTTAATTATCCCTCTGAATATTGACCATTTCTGCAGCCATTGAAAACTTCCTTCTTGTGGGTCTTATTCCATTTCATGAAATGAACAGGGGAAGATTAAGGCTATAATTTTCAGAAGCACCTAAATGACTTAGGAGTCTACGTCCTGTTTTGAAAAATGATTAGGGCTCAGATTTTTAAAGATATTTAGGTAATGTTCAATTCAGGGTTGCAAGTGTAAGGGAACTATTCTCCCCCTACTAAAACTCAGTGTGGGTGTTTTGGTTGGTTAGCTCCCAGTACCAAAAGAAAGGGGAAGGGTTGATGGGAAATCAGGACCCTGAGACTGACAGTCCCCAGGAACAATGGGGAGAGGCCAATGCTCCAGGTCAGCCTGATTGACAGGGCGGACAGGCTAATCAGGGAGTCAGGAGGCCAGGGGATCCTGTCCTCTGTGTGAGCTGGAATTGCAGGGGTCAGACAGAGTGGGGCCCAGCTAAGGAGAAAGCAGGGGCCAAAGCTGAGCTGGGGAGCCGAGCTGTGCCACCCAGAGAAGCCAGAAAAACAACCCAAGAAGCAGGTCAATGCTGGGAGCAGAGTCACAGAAGCAGCCCGGAGAGCAGACCTGTGCTGGGAGGAGAGCTGTAGCAACCACAGCCAGAGGGGCCAGAGAACCAGCCCAGAGCTGTAGCAGCAGCCGTGCTGAGGCAGAGTGGTGGAGCTGGAGCTGGAGCAGTTCAGAGCTGGGTGCGGTGAGCAGCTGTGGAGAGCGAGGGGGACCCTGGGCAGCAGGCCCAGCACAGGGAGACGCCCCCAGCCAAGATGACTTGCAGGCCAGACTTGGAGGGGGATCATAACCCTGACAGGGCGGCGGCGATGCTGGGAAGAAGGGTCCTGCCACCTAGAGCCTGAGGGCCTGTGGCCACCGCCAGAGCAAGTGTCCGACCCGCAGCATCCCTGCAGCACAGCCAGGGCCTGAGAAGGAGGCCTGGGACTTGTGAGGAACAGACTGAACTTCCCTGACATTCTAGCCAGGGCTGGTTGTGATGTCCCCGTGCCACAGAGTGGGGTGACGTGTTTTCCTTTAACCTTTCCCATTTTCTCCTTTTTTTAAAATTGATTGCTGTTTAATAAATTGTATTTGCTTTGAACTGTATGTAATGATCAGTGGGTCAGGGTAGCATCCAGTGCAGAGAGAGTTCCCCGGAGTGGGGAAACCCTAGCCCCTGCCCTAAGTGACCACGATTGTAGGTCGAGCCTTCCAGGAATCCTAGGCCCAGCCTTGTTGGGGTTATGAGGACTGCCACATAGGTCAGTCAGGCCTCCTGGTAAAGGAAGTGGGAGTGAGGACTCGGATCATTTCACTAGCCCACTTCACCGGGGTAGTGTATAATCCAGGAAAGTTCCCCAAAATAGTGGGGCCATTTCCGCGCTTACACAAGCTTATGTCTCTTTCAAACATGACTGAGGCATTTGGACCAGATCCTCCAAAGTATTCAGGCAGTAAATGCCCATTGCAATCATTGAATTCAATCGGAGTTAGATGTCTCAATAACTTTGAGGATCTGGGACTAAGTCACTTTTGAAAAGGAGCCTTAGTCTCGTAAGTCAGTTAGGTGTTGCAAAGCTGAGCAAAACAATGCCTATATGTCTTTTACAAATCTTGGCCCAAGTGATTACGCTAAGGTAACTGAGGAGGCAGTATTAGGACCAAGATTCCAGAGCAGGAGTCCTTTGGTCTCATTCCTGAGTGTAGTCCACTAAGCCAGGCTGTGTCTTGCATTACAGAGGTGCTCTACTCACTTGTGGCCAGAGGTTTTATTGGTTGCTCAGCAAAGAAGTTGGCTCAGCTGTAGACAGCCAGCTGGAAGGGAATTTGCAAGAGCCAGCCTCATCAGCATAAATCTGTTATTTCCCCCACCCCTCAACCACAAATTTATTTTTGGTTTTCTGCAAAATCACGGCCCCAGGGCCAGTGTTTGGTTGATCATAGTGCATCACAAAAATAACCCCTGACCTTTAGGAACAATCAGAGTGACAAACTTTCAAACCTAGGGAGCAGTTATTTTTTCAAGCCTATTTTTGCAAGGACTAAGGCAAGGCATTAACATTTTCTGAAAAATGAAAGCCAGGAGTTTTCTTGTCACCATTTCCAAACCTATCATTGTGAGGATCAGGGATCCACAATATGCTGTATGCCAACTTTGATGCTAAATTTTTCTCTTGCTGAGATGTATTTAACTCAGCGCTGTAAGGCAAATGCATTTTCCATTTCCAAATTTAGATCTAAAATTCATTTGTAAGCACATATATATTTTTAACTAGAGTAACAGAAGTGACGATGGCCAAAGTTTCATGCAGCTGAGACAGAATATGCCCACAAGAACAGTCAGTATAAAACCATAGGTCAGTAATACAGCAGGGTCACAGTTGGATGCATCTGACACAACTGAATAGGATTTTGTCAACCACTCCTTTTGAATTTAGAGAACATTTTATTGGTCTGTGCTAATATTGAATCAGCTTTCCCCATATGCTCTCTTTCCGTTCAAAAACATATCAGGGGGAATAAATGAAATGGAAAAAAAATTCAAAGTCACACAGTCTCTTCATTCTCCCCCACCCAATCTGCAAGACAGGGTCAAATAATGAAATGGAAAGCAATGATCTGGCAGTATCTGAACTTCCAAGCCTGTGAACTCAACTAGTAGCATAGGCCAAGTCTACAATACCTGGTAAGGTATGATTCCGCTGTGCGTGTACTCATGCTAGTTCTCCTCAAGCTAGCGTGAGTGTAAACAGCAGTGTCACTGCGGTATCACCGGCAGTGGCAGCGGAGGTGCAGCTGAGCTGTGTCAAGTACAAACCGACCAGAAACCAGTGGGTAGGTACTCGGCCCAGCCGTGCCTTCACTGCTGCTAGCTGTGCTCCCATGACCACTCTGCTCTTTCAAGCTAGCACAAGTAGGTGTACACAAGAAGGGGAAATCACCCACCCACCCAGCTCATAGAGCAGATGTAGCCACAGAGGGACTCACTTTCAGTGTCCCCCTCCCACAGCCATGGCAGAACAGCACCCCCAATGCCCCCTCCCATCCAGCCTCGGAAGTAGTGGTTTGCCTAGGATAGTTAAGAGGTCTGGCTCCCTGAAAGTGGATTAGGAGAAAGCATCTCCTTAAAAAGATGGGAAATGGGTTTGTGGTTCTTAATGTCTTGTGCAGCCTGGAGACAATCTTCTCTTTCCCATACCCTTAAACTCATACAAGGAGAAGGTAATGAGGTCCCAGCCATACATCTGGGATCAGGTCAATGGATAGGGATTGCAGCCCTCCATCAGATGGAATACAGAGAGGTAAGGGGCTGATAGCTGCACTCCACCAGGTGGAACAGATCACAGTGGATGAGCTGCACTGGATGCGTTATTGTTAGGTAGTTCCCAGATATACTACTTGATAAAGTTGAGGCCTAGTTAAACTATATTCCTGGTGTCGATTTTACTGGGTATATTGAAATAATGTATTTGAAAGACTTAACATGTTGCAGTGTTACTGAGAGACTGAAGTGCACTTTCGTTCATTTTGGTATTCCAGAACAACTAGTGATGGACAACGGGCCACAATTACCGCAGCAGAATTTAAGTAATTCTAAATGAAATATTATTTTGATCATACTACTAGCACCCTACATTACCAGATCATATATGATTGAGACCGACAGTGAAGAGCTCAGCAGAAAGTCAACAGTTACTGTTTATTCCTCAGAAAAAAACAATCAAAAGAGAAAACTCTACAAATGGCGGATGCAGAACAAGAATGACTCAAGGATTCTGGGCCAACCACAGTTAGTTGTTGCAACTAATGGACAGCCAGATGACCAAGTTATTATGCATTCAGGTCACGTAATTAGAAAACCAGAACAATTCAGAGACACCTAATAGACTGATATGTACTGAATTTCCATGACAGCAGAATAGTGGCACTGGGTGTAAAATACCTTATTTAAGCTAACTTCAGCCATATCTGGGAGAGCATTAAAGGATCTTATGATGAACACATCTGGTGTATATCCTGTTCAGAATCAAGCTCTGTAGCCATAGCTGGTAAAGGAATATGATATCCCATAAGCCATTCCAGCACTTGTTGGTTTTAAAAAGTCATTCAGTCTGTCTTTGACTGTATTAGTAAGTAGGTTGGGGCAATTCTATCAGAGACTGCAGGGGGAAAGTAAATACACACTCATCTTCTAGCATTAATTCAAATGCACATTTGATATGCTCAATGTACTGTTACTCAATAGTTACTAAATGTTTGCTTTGAAAACAGGCCATTTGAATTCAAAAAGCCAAAGACATTGGTAAAAGAGCTATAGATTCATTGCTTGGACAGAAAACAACCCACTTAGTTATATTCTCAGAAAGCCAGAGACAGATCCTTATGAAAAATTATGAATAATACTTCCATCATAATTTTGATTTAAAATATGAGGCTTCCATTGGCAAAAAATTGGCTTGCATTATGACTTTGATCTAGAATATGTGGACCAAAAAAAAAGTTTTCAGCTGATGCATTAAGTTGTGGACCAATTATCAAGATTCTTATTATTTACTATATAGTTTATAAACCCCTATGCTAATAACACCAGTGATGAATCATTAACAAAAACTTTCCTTTTAAAATAACAGTTCCTTCAAATTAAATATCAAACTCCCTGACATTCCATTGCAGCACATCATGGTATCTGTTGGCAAATGAGATAAATGACTTATCAGGGATGTTAAATGACATACCCTGTGGGAGATTTTACACTCAGGCTGTAGCTATCCTGGTTTGTCAAGCAACACATCAATTTCCTCCTCTCTGACAATGTGTTTAACCTGTGTTTTTTTCACAGTGGGTTTTAAAATAAGCAATTAGAAGACACAATGTTTTCTTCAAGTTGATGTATTATGTACTAAGACACAACTGACCTTCAAAGCATGATAGCTATCAGGAAACAGCAACTGTTCTTAAGCTCCTAAAACACTGGGATAAACTCCTGTGCCAAATAGGATACTTTTAACCAAAAATGTTATTTTAGTAAAAAGATGACCTTGCTTGTGTTCTTTTTCCAGATCAACTGTAAGTAAATGTTTTATGTTATATTAATAGTTAGACTGGACTTCAGGACCAATGTCAGAAACTTGTGCTCAATAGATTTTGTGGATAAGAGTTGGACTTCATGTTTTATTTATGAAGTTGCCTTGCTTATACAGTTCATAAAATATGCGAACAAGAAGGAATGGTTTCCTTTTTCACCTCTCTCCTGAATCTTGACTTAACTGATATGTGAACCCCTGCAAAAATGAATAAAATACATAGACATGTAGTGAGTAATGTGAACTTTGAGAGGGAAATGAACAAAGGATTGTTAGAGAATGATGGCCAAGAATTCTCATGATACACCAACTCTCTAGAGTTACCAGGGATATGCAGAGGATACAGCTCTTGGGAGTATGATTCAAGCCCTTCCACCTGGAGTTAGATGTCTTAAGGTGTTAAAGCAGGCAGGCTGCAAAAAATTACACCATTTGCAAAGCTACTGGCTTTAGCCTTTGTGTGTCTTCAGTGGAAGATCTCCAACCCTCATCTTAGACATAACTAGATCTGTGTGATGGACAACAAATCCATTTTGCAGAAATTGTGTCTAAATGGGTGGTTTTGGATCAATAAGCTAAAGTTTTTGATTTGAGTCTCTCTCTCTCTCCCTCCCTCCAGAAATGTCCAGAAAGCAGAAGACCTCACATACGATCCCCTAGAACCATCCTTGAAGCTGATGCATCTACGATAAACACCTTGGTTTCAACAAAACAGCATTTTGCCTTGAAATTCCATTTTGTCAAAAAAGTTTGGACCAGCTCTAGATATAATTAATACAGGTTTACAAACTGATACTTTGGGATGGCATTTTACCATGACTTTACCCACTGCCAGTTTGCTGCACTGTCCACTGTGCTAGGAGATTAAAACCAAGGCTCTATCAACTTGGATTAGATGACCTTCTGAGGTCCCTTCCAACCCTGATATTCTATGAACTCATTGCCTCTTTGCCACCCAACTGCACGGGTGGTGGATGTAGCAGGCAGACAGCACTTAGTTACTCCTCCACATTCAGACCCAAGATCCAGACAGTCAGTGCAGGGGTGGAGGGAGAGTTTTAGTTCCCCTTTTGCCCCTGTGTGTGCATGTATCTGGCCTTGAGACGTTAGAGGGTCTGACATTAAGGCTTAGGAGCCCTCCATCCTTCAAGTTATGATCTGAAAAAAAAAGTTAAATTAAAAAGTCTTGACTGAATGTTATAGTAAGAATGATGGAGCACGGATACACTCCTTTAGCCTTTCCTGTTTGAAACAGATTTTTTTTCCATAGCAGTTGTCAAGGTTCCTCCCCCACTCTGAACTCTAGGGTACAGATGTGGGGACCTGCATGAAAACCTCTAAGCTTACTTTTACCAGCTTACGTTAAAACTTCCCCAAGGTACAAATTAATTTTATCTTTTGTCCTTGGAATATCCACTGCCACCACCAAACTCTAACTGGGTTTACTGGGAAACAGTTTGGACATGTCTTTCCCCCCAAAATCCTCCCAAACCTTGCACCCCACTTCCTGGGAAAGGTTTGGTAAAAATCCTCACCAATTTGCATAGGTGACCACAGACCCAAACCCTTGGATCTGAGAACAATGAAAAAGCATTCAGTTTTCTTTACAAGAAGACTTTTAATAGAAATAGAAGTAAATAGAGGTAAAGGAATCACCTCTGTAAAATCAGGATGGTAGATACCTTACAGGGTAGTTAGATTCAAAACATAGAGAATCCCTCTAGGCAAAACCTTAAGTTACAAAAAAGACACACAGACAGAAATAGTCATTCTATTCAGCACAATTCTTTTCTCAGCCATTTAAAGAAATCATAATCTAACACCTACCTAGCTAGATTATTTACTAAAAGTTCTAAGACTCCATTCCTGGTCTATCCCCGGCAAAAGCAACATATAGACAGACACAGACCTTTTGTTTCTCTCCCTCCTCCCAGCTTTTGAAAGTATCTTGTCTCCTCATTGGTCATTTTGGTCAGGTGCCAGCAAGGTTACCTTTAGCTTCTTAACCCTTTTACAGGTGAGAGGATTTTTCCTCTGGTTTACCCTTCCCTTTATATTTATGACAGGAGTCAATCTCACTTCCTGAACAACATGAGCAAAATAGATCAGAGGCATCATGCCTATGCCTTCTGATATTACAGGGGGGTTATTTTCCCCTTCAAATTCACTTCTTCAGCCTGGCTTTCATACAAAGAAATACGTGATTAATTTAAGTCTGTTGGAAGGTCTTATGTTCCGAGGCTCCATAAAACATTACTTGGATTTCTTTGTATTTAACAATTTGGGATGGTCTGGTATTTATAGAAGTGTACAGTAAATCTCCTCTTGGAACAAATACCTTTGTGGAAATTGGGCATTCGATCTCGCTAGTGCCATACCTATTACAAAATGGAAGTCTTGCTGGGTTTCATTACATTGGATGTTACACTGTGCTCATCTCTGAAATACAATATAATCTGTTTCAGTGAATGTTTCTCACATCATTTCCGTTGTTCATAATGAAGTGTAAACCAGAGCATTATATTTGTGTTAATGTGACCATTAAGGAATTAGATTAGTTTATGTGTCATTATCAAGTCAAACAAACTTACAATCAAAGTCACAATGTTAGATTAGAATCTCACTTCACTGGGTTGCCAAATTCCTAAAGATCAAATCTTAGCCCCCTGTAGGGATAAAGTAAAAACTGAAATTTCTGCAACCTAAATTAATAATAATAATAATTAATAATCTGTATACAGATTTCTGTTCCTGCATGCAGGTACATTAAGCAAAACATGAATAGATCTAGAATCAAAGAAACAGAAACGCTGTCAAGTCTACTGCAATGGTTTCATAGCCTCCTGCTATGGTTCAACCTGGCATCTGAGAAAGAAGATAAAATGAAAAGCTACACTGCTAGCCAAGAAACACAGTGAGACCCCCAGACCTGTTTTAACTACATCTTTTTACATTTAATAAAAATAGTAGCAGGCATGTCTCTCTACCAGCGAAGACCCACGTCATGTTGGAAGCAACATGTTACAAAGATCCCCAAATGAGGGACACACACACACACACAAAAGGCATGCAGTAGTCTTATAACAGAGTGTGATTCTCGCCTTTCTATAAACCACAGTTTCACGGTTCTTTCTTTCAGATGTAAATAATTTTCAAAGATGAAAATGAGGGGCCACCAATTGTGTGTGGAATGTTGGTAACTTTGGGACTGAACTAAGTGATGTATCTCAAAATGACGGACAGTTAATAGGTATGATAACTTGTGAACTGTATTATTCTATTGCAAATCTGACTATATTATGTACTCCAGAAGACTGTCAAATATGTTCTCTACATTTTGTGTTCCTTTACATCATAGTGGGAAATGAATGAGGTTTGTAACCTGCATAGATTGTAAGCATGTTATTTACATTCATATCACTGTTTGTTATAAAAATGGATCAATATTAACATATTTGATGCCATTTTTAGCTTCACTGTCTGTCTAGCAGCATCAATCTATGTGTTATATTCTGTTACATTTTGTAATGAGTAAAAGTGTTTAAATGTTTTCAATAACTTTTTCAATGAAAGCATATTTAAATTTGGCAGATTAATACTTTTTAAAAAAATGTCTTTGCTGTAGAGAAGGCAGAGTAGGCTCGAAAAGAGGAGGTTCTTTCCAACCAGCAGTTATGGAGTTAACGTTTCAATAGACTCCAAAATGAAATCATGTCTGCTGATATTTTCTCAAAAAGAAAAGGAGTACTTGTGGCACCTTAGAGACTAACTAATTTTTTTGAGCATAAGCTTTCGTGAGCTAGGGTAGGAAGGTGGACAAAAGGTTGAAACCTGTGTGGTTATACTAGAAATGGTGGTGTTACTGTAATACTCAAATTTTCAAATCTTACATCTAAATTGTACTCTTAAAATAGGCTTTTATGATTGTGCACACTATCACCCGCTCACAAAACCTTAATTTATAAGCCAAAGAAGAATATTTTTGTACCAATCTCCAAATCTGTTATTCAGGCACAACTCCCATTACATACAGTGGAATAAAAGTGCATATAGGGCCTGGGTTTGAGAGGCTGCTTCCAGCTGTGTCTATAATTTTGCAGTTGTATTTAATTATAGACTCACTTAACAGAATTTAGAAGTCTAATCACCTTATTTTGAGGAGAAATCTAATAAACATCTAAGTAGTATGAACTACACTTTCAATCAAATGCAAGTGCAAAGTTGCAGACATTTATTGAGGCAGGGAATTATAGCCTACTATCAGAGGATGGGCCGGGAGACCTTTTAAAATCAGGCCCAGTGGGTAAAAAAATCTGAGATCCTAACAAATTTCTTATTCAAGCAAAACTTCTTACAGGCAACATAATCATTAGCAGCAATTTTTCCCAAACTGAACATCTATGAAGGACCCAAGTGCATCAAAGATTTTTCCAAATATAAACTGAATCAGGTAAAAAGTCATGCAAACTATAAGCAGGGGAACTCCATTTCTTAGATTATTTTTTTCTGAAAGCTAATTTTAAAGACCTTGATTACTGTACTGACCTCTGAGACCTTGATTACTGTAATTCCCATACTGAACAACTGCTCTACTGAAAAGCCATTCAGCTCACAGTCTCGCTCTCCATGGGCCAGATTCTGGCTGCACAGGCAAGAGGGATGGCATGCACTTGTACGCCCCTGCACAGGGGCTGGCAAGACTCCCGCTGGGGACAGCAGTTCTTAATACTTGCTATCACCAATGTAGGTGCCGAGGCAGTTGCAGGCAATCACCCAGTCAGGTGTACCCTCATTAGGGATGTGAAATCCACCACTCCAGCATTCAAACCCTGGGAATGGCCAGAAGGAACCCTGGCTAACCCAACCAGAATTCCTTCTGGGAGCCACAGCAATAATGCAGCCCCTCTGCATTCGTTTTCGTTGTACCTCTAGTAAGCATATGGCAAATGAAAATCGTTGGGAGGGGAGGGCATTATTGTATCCCCTTTGCCATCATTTCAAACTCTGCAGTTGTAGATTCCAGATGAACAGGCACTATCCATTCTAGCATCCCCATGCTGTCAGCATACAGAACTACCACAGAGGTGGGAATGCTACTTTCAAACTATTAATAAAGATAATAGCTACTCACCGACCCAGCGAATAATCAAATTCCAGTTTTTGATTACAGCTATACTACAAAGGCCAGGGAAAAACCCTCACTTGTGCTGCGAGTTGTTCACAATCCACTGAACATAAATTATTCTTTTGGCATAAAGATTCAAAAGAGCCATACGTGAATCTTCATTTATAAAGTAGTGAGGGAAGGGTGTGTGTCATAAATATAAAGGGAAGGGCAAACACCTTTAAAATCCCTCCTGGCCAGAGGAAAAATCCTCTCACCTGTAAAGGATTAAGAAGCTAAAGGTAACCTCGTTGGCACCTGACCAAAATGACCAATGGGGAGACAAGATACTTTCAAAAGCTGGGAGGAGGGAGAAAAACAAAGGGTTCTGTGTCTGTCTGTCTGTATGATGCTTTTGCCGGGGACAGAACAGGAATGGAGTCTTAGAACTTAGTAAGTAATCTAGCTAGGTATGTGTTAGATTATGATTTCTTTAAATGGCTGAGAAAATAGCTGTGCTGAATAGAATGAATATTCCTGTCTGTGTGTCTTTTTTGTAACTTAAGGTTTTGCCTAGAGGGATTCTCTACGTTTTGAATCTAATTACCCTGTAAGATATTCACCATCCTGATTTTGCAGAGGTGATTCTTTTTTTACTTCTATTAAAAGTCTTCTTGTAAGGAAACTGAATGCTTTTTCATTGTTCTAAGATCCAAGGGTTTGGGTCTGTGCTCACCTTTGCAAATTGGTGAGTATTTTTACCAAACCTTCCCCAGGAAGTGGGGTGCAAGGGTTAGGATGATTTTTGGGGGAAAAAACATGTCCAAACTACGTTTTCTCAGGTACCCAGATAAAGTTTGGTGGTGGCAGTGGAAGTCCAAGGGTAAAATAGTTTGTAACTTGGGGAAGTTTTAACCTAAGCTGGTAACAGTAAGCTTAGGAGGTTTTCATGCAGATCCCCACATCTGTACCCTAGAGTTCAGAGTGGGGAAGGAACCTTGACAGTGTGAAACAGTTAATGACTGAGGCAAAAGTAAGGGTAGAATTAACATCTTTTGGGACTTCAAGGGTAGGGGTTTATGTTTGTGTTGCAGGACTGGCCAAGCAATAGGTTGGTTCTCAACTTCCCATCCCTTTCATCACCTTTCTTGAGGTTGATGGCTCTTTTTCCTATCCTGTGTGCTTTCTGATGAAGTTTTCCTATCTCGGGATCCCCTGGTGGGCAGAAATGTCTCTTCACAGGCATATTTCTATGTCTGCGCTGGGTACTGGCACAAGTCTCTTCAAATATTGTATACACACTACACTGAGTTGCTCCTCATGGGATGTTCAGGTGTTTGACAGAACAAAATTGAGTTCTTCACTAGGATTGCAGGGAGAAACTGCCGGAAATGGAAGTCTCAGGAGGATAGAGGCATAGAAGGCATTGGAAGAAGTAAGGTGAGACTGCAGGGAAGTTGTGGATGGACAAAAATACCTTATGCTTAGAATATCACACAAAAGTCTGTGATACTCAGGCTCCAAAAGAGCTACAAATAGCACAATTCAGTATCTGTACAGCTATGTACAAATACATTCTACTAGACAGAGAAACATACCCTTTTTCTTTACTATTGTTTTCAAAAAGGAAAAACTAGGCTAATTAAATGTGCTTTGTTAGGAAGCCAGAATCCTCTTTTTCCTGGAGTTTTTAATAACCTGTTAAAACTGTCCTCAGGGTAACTCAATGTTAAGAAAAAGATGTACTTGCTTGCTTTTATTTCTTCCATCCCAAAAAGCTTAAATGGGTCATAGTGCAGGAAACAGGCGGGTAGGGAGAAGGAAGGGTTGCCAAGCCAAAATAATTACCAGCTGCTTGCTGGTCTACAGAAACAAACAGGGTGGGTGAAGGATTTAATCTAGGAAGGCTGCTGGAAGAGCTCAGAGAGAGAGGATTGATGAAATGACTGTTGGCTTACATTGAAGTCCCCAGGCTCTCCTACATTGCTATCACTCAGACAGCAACTCAACGATGCTTGTTCCGTCGATTTTTGCCCCCTCTTGACCGGATGACTCCACTCATGTGTCCATTTCCCCAAACCAGGGATAATTCCATTGTGAAACAATATATCCTGTACCACCTTGTTCTGACAAGAGAAAAATAATGTATTAAAGAGAATGGAAAAGTAACTAAACACAAACTTAAAAGAGGGAATACCATTTAATATGTGGCCTCAACACAGAGAAATTCTGATCTCCATTACAACCAATTAACCTCATTAACTTCAGTAAAAAGAAAAGGAGTACTTGTGGCACCTTAGAGACTAACCAATTTATTTGAGCATGAGCTTTCGTGAGCTACAGCTCAGTTCATCAGATGCATACCGTGGAAACTGAAGCAGACTTTATATACACACAGAGATCATAAAACAATACCTCCTCCCACCCCACTGTCCTGCTGGTAATAGCTTATCTAAAGTGATCATCAAGTCTGGGAACTCTTCTAACTCTCAGTGGGATCATAGGGTAATGGCTTGTAGAAACTTGTGTTGGAGAGCTGCCGAGCAGCCTCTTGTTCATATTCCGACCTATTCATGATGACAACAGTACCTCCTTTGTCAGCCTTTTTGATTATGATGTCAGAGTTGTTTCTGAGGCTGCAATACCCACCTGCGGAAGTGAAGAAACAGATTGATAGAGCCAGAAGAGTTCCCAGAAGTTACCTACTACAGGACAGGCCTAACAAAGAAAATAACAGAACGCCACTAGCGGTCACCTTCAGCCCCCAACTAAAACCCCTCCAACGCATTATTAAGGATCTACAACCTATCCTAAAGATGACCCAACACTCTCACAAATCTTGGGAGACAGGCCAGTCCTTGCCTACAGACAGCCCCGCAACCTGAAGCAAATACTCACCAACAACCACATACCACACAACAGAACCACTAACCCAGGAACTTATCCTTGCAACAAAGCCCGTTGCCAACTGTGCCCACATATCTATTCAGGGGACACCATCACAGGGCCTAATAACATCAGCCACACTATCAGAGGCTCGTTCACCTGCACATCCACCAATGTGATATATGCCATCATGTGCCAGCAATGCCCCTCTGCCATTTACATTGGTCAAACTGGACAGTCTCTACGTAAAAGAATAAATGGACACAAATCAGATGTCAAGAATTATAACATTCATAAACCAGTCGGAGAACACTTCAATCTCTCTGGTCACGCAATCACAGACATGAAGGTCGCTATCTTAAAACAAAAAAACTTTTCAAATCCAGACTCCAGCGAGAAACTGCTGAATTGGAATTCATTTGCAAATTGGATACTATTAATTTAGGCTTAAATAGAGACTGGGAGTGGCTAAGTCATTATGCAAGGTAGCCTATTTCCCCTTGTTTTTTCCTATCCCCCCCCCCAGACGTTCTGGTTAAACTTGGATTTAAACTTGGAGAGTAGTCAGTTTGGATGAGCTATTGCCAGCAGGAGAGTGAGTTTGTGTGTGTGTCCCCAGGAAAAAAAAGAAAAAGGGGGGTGGGGTGAGAGAGCCTGGATTTGTGCTGGACATGGCCCACTTTGATTACCATGCACATTGTAGGGAGAGTGGTCACTTTGGATGAGCTATTACCAGCAGGAGAGTGAGTTTGTGTGTGTATGGGGGTGGGGGAGTGAGAAAACCTGGATTTGTGCTGGAAATGGCCCAACTTGATGATCACTTTAGATAAGCTATTACCAGCAGGACAGTGGGGTGGGAGGAGGTATTGTTTCATATTCTCTGTGTGTATATAAAGTCTGCTGCAGTTTCCACGGTACACATCTGATGAAGTGAGCTGTAGCTCACGAAAGCTCATGCTCAAATAAATTGGTTAGTCTCTAAGGTGCCACAAGTACTCCTTTTCTTTTTGCGAATACAGACTAACACGGCTGTTACTCTGAAACCTGTCATTAACTTCAGTGTTTATGAAGCCTGATGGCCTGATTCTCCTTTCACTTGCTCTGGTACAAATTGGCCGTAACCCTACTGAAACAGATCGAGATCATGTAATCGCTCTGTGCCTTAGTTTCCACATCTGTAAAATAGGGATATTACTTCCTTTCCCCAATGATTTCATAGAATCATAGAACATCAAGGTTGGAAGGGACCCCTGAAGGTCATCTAGTCCAACCCCCTGCTCAAAGCAGGACCAATCCCCAACTAAATCATCCCAGTCAGGGCTTTGTCCAGCCTGATCTTAAAAACTTCAAAGGAAGAAGATTCCACCACCTCCCTAGGTAACGCATTCCAGTGTTTTACCACCCTCCTAGTGAAGAAGTTTTTCCTAATATCCAACCTAAACCTCCCCCACTGCAACTTGAGACCATTACTCCTCGTTCTGTCATCTGCTACCACTGAGAACAGTCTAGATCCATCCTCTTTGGAACCCCCTTTCAGGTAGTTGAAAGCAGCTATCAAATCCCCCCTCATTCTTCTCTTCTGCAGACTAAACAATCCCAGTTCCCTCAGCCTCTCCTCATAAGTCATGTGTTCAAGTCCCCTAATCCTTTTTGTTGCCCTCCGCTGGACACTTTCCAATTTTTCCACATCCTTCTTGTAGCGTGGGCCCCAAAACTGGACACAGTAGTCCAGATGAGGCCTCACCAATGTCAAATAGAGGGAAATGATCAGTCCCTTGATCTGCTGGCAATGCTCCTATTTATACAACACAAAATGCTATTAGCCTTCTTGGGAACAAGGGCGCACTGTTGCCTCATATCCAGCTTCTCATCCACTGTAACCCCTAGGTCCTTTTCTGCAGAACTGCTGCCTAGCCATTCGGTCCCTAGTCTGTAGCAGTGCATGTGATTCTTCCGTCCTAAGTCCAGGACTCTGCACTTGTCCTTCTTGAACCTCATCAGATTTCTTTTGGCCCAATCCTCTAATTTGTCTAGGTCCCTCTGTATCCTATGCCTACCCTCCAGCGTATCTACCACTCCTCCCAGTTTGGTGTCATCTGCAAACTTGCTGAGGGTGCAATCCATGCCATCCTCCAGATCATTAATGAAGATATTGAACAAAACTGGGCCCAGGACCAACCCTTGGGGCACTCCGCTTGATACCGGCTGCCAACTAGACATGGAGCCACTGATCACTACCCGTTGAGCCCGACAATCTAGCCAGCTTTCTATCCACCTTACAGTCCATTCATCCAGCCCATACTTCTTTAACTTGCTGGCAAGGATACTGTGGGAGACCGTGTCAAAAGCTTTGCTAAAGTGAATAACACATCCACTGCTTTCCCCTCATCCACAGAGCCTGTTGTCTCTTCACAGAAGGCAATTAGATTAGAGACACACAGGTTTAAAGCCAGTGAATGTGAGTGGAGCCCCTGGGACTTTTATCTGATTTCAGTGAGGCTGTGTAGATGTAACTGAGTAGGGAATCTGGTCCAGAATCTCCAGGTCTGTATGAGAGATCACAAAGAGTACATCTACACAATTACACATCTGTGGCTGGTCCGGTTCAGCTGATTTAGGCTAGCAGGGCTCGAGCTTCCGAGCTGTAAAACTGCTGTGTAGACGTTTGGGCTCAGGCTGAAGGCCGAGCTTTGGGACCCAGCTGTGAAGATCAGATCCAGACCTGAATTCTCCCTGTAAGTTTGGGGAGTTTGGAGCCATGTTTATGGTTTGTTGCTATTTACAAAGAACTAGAAAACAGATTTTTTCCATTTAATTAACAAAAACATCTCTAAGAGATATTTCCATATGGGACAAAGGCAGAAATATCAATATTCTGCTAAACAGATTGAAGTTTGTGTGCTGTTATTGAATCGGTGTTTAATCAGAATGTTAAATAATTTATATGGTATGTACTGTACATTCTGATTAGAAGTGAAACTCTGAAATTTGGTGAATAATGAACCACAGTGAGTTGTGTCCTTTCTTTCTGAATCTTGTGGCAGGCAGCTAAAACATAGAATATTGTGGAAGTGTGATAGCCTTTTTTCTCCCAGTTCAATAATTCAATCTATTTATGAATTATTGGTATTTCTACAGCACCTATTGCTATGCTATCTAAAGACTATGCTATCTAACCTTTCTCACTTTTTACTATTAAACTAATTTAGTTTTTTATAATGCATCTGCATTTGATCTTTACCTTACATGCAGGAAAAACTTTGTAGGATTGTAAGGTGCCACAAGTACTCCTTTTCTTTTTGTAGGATTGATTGCTAACAAGCAGGTAAGAGCCAACAGATTTTTTTGAAAAACCACCCCCCCCCCCCAAAAAAAAAAAAAAAAAACAGAGCAAAATATAGCATTTTCGGTATCTCAAAAATGTCTTACAATCACCAGCAGGACATCTATTAAAAATCTAGCACTGTCTTGATCACATAGGGACATCTGAATACTTTAACGCAGAGCAGTGATAACACCTGCTAACAGATTAAACACATTATGTAGTGTTTTTTCAATAGTATGTTTTACTCTACTGAAATTTCATTTATCTTCTCTCATTTAGCTGCACCTTTTATCAGAAAACAAATCATTTAGGGACAGGACTGGAGGAAAGCAAAAGCATCTTAGTGAGGTGAAAAGTAATGAGATCTGATGTTCATCTGCAAGTTGGAGAGGGTTGTAGGACAGGGGTGACTGCATTTTGGCAACCACAAACTACAGTATAATAAGGATCCATGTAAATTTCACTGATTAAGCAGCTGACTAATTGCTGCATAAACAAAATTGGAGATTCTTTATCTTATTTCTATAACTACCTAAACCACATCTACATATCAGTACACAATTAGAAGAACATGATTTTTTTTATTATTACTTGGCAATGAATTGGTGCATTTTAAAAAGAAATTTATTTTTTAAATATGAAGCATATTTCTCCCCAAATGATATTCATTTTAAAATAGCTCAAATTTTCATCTAAGCAAGACAGTGCCCCTTTCATTCCACCACAACTGTAAAAAGATGCATCTGAAATTCTTTAGTTCTTACAGTTTCTATTAATATTTTAATTATATTAAAATGGATTTTTCTAAGGCTTCATGAAACTACTCATTATACAGGCCATTTCACATCCATGGAAAGGTGCTAAGTAAGAGCTCTCCAATGTTATAGTTTATATATTGTAGTACCTTGACCCTCTGCCATTCTTTTTGTTTCTCTTTATTTATATATTCAAAGTTGATCTCATCCTGCATGAAAACAGAACAATGCTGATTAGTTAAGTCAATGTTTTTTCAATTATTTAGTCTTTTGTGGCCTAATTTCAATAACTACCTAATTTTATAATCCCTTCAAGACTATATGATTGAATTTATATACTCCTACACAGAATACATCAGTGCAAACAATATGAAAATAAATATTCTTAGTTACAGAAACAGGAGTATTGAATAACTGTTCTCTAACAAGAATAAGAATGTTCTTCTCACAGGGAGAGAGAGGCTGATTCAAGAACCCCTGCTCATTAGGACAATTCCCCCCCGTCCCCAATTTATTTATTTTTTAAACGCTGGTAATTATACACAGAACCCAGTTCAAGCAGCTGGAATTCTCTTTTCTTACTGCAGAAATCTAGGAGGGGACAGAACCTAAAAGTCCCCTCTACACACAAAATGAGTCATTTAAGTTTGGGGTTAGGCCAAACAGTCATATTGCTAACTTGTCACCAAATTCTTGTGCATAGTGATGACATCCTGATAGATTTGGGGCACTTTTTATTTATCTATTGCATGCATGCATGCCCACAATACAATATGGAGGTTGGCTCTGCTCTGGAGCCCTGAAAGAAATACTAGCAGACAAAAAAAATAAACAGTCTGACTTTGATGAGTAGGAACTGACAAAGGAGCTCACCACTTGCAGCAATGCCAGAATCTCAAGTGCACATGACCTGAGAGGAAGTTCCCTGAGCGGCTTTATGGAGGAGATAGGCGAGTAACATTACTGTAAAATAGACTTGGGAATGATCTCTGAGGTGCATACATCTCACAAACCTGCTGTGAGTTTCACTGGCTCATATGGCCAGTGGCTCCTTCAGGTAGCCAGTGATGTTTACAAAAACAAGGACAAGGCAGTTTTCTATAAAACTATCAGACCCTGAAAAGGGGGAGCATTCCTGGTTAACAAGCAGACATGTTTACCTTGTTTACTTATTAAAAACTGAGCTTGTGTTGCTCATATTAATGCAGAATAGGGTGATGATCATAGTGGGTAAGAGACAGTGTGAGGAGATGAAGAGATAAGAGTCCGTGATGGGGAGGATGGTCCTTGGGCAGCGGGGATGAAATGTTTTGCAGTCCTGGCAAAAATGGTAAGGTTGGCCTGCCCAGCACCTTAGATCCTCCTAGACTCCAAAATTGAGAAACACACAAATAGAGCCCAAGGAGCTTGCCAAAGGCTACAGGGAAAGCGAGTGTGAAAGTTAGGATTAGAATTCTGGAGTTCCTGGCTCCAGGCCCTATACACAATCCACTGTCTCTTATTCTAGAGTTAAGCTGTTTTTAGTACGCAGTTAAGTGTGAATATGTGGAAGTAACTCACATGAGGGGTTTGCTGAAATTATAAAATTTAAGAGGAAAGGCTGAATGGCTTATGAAAGACAACAGAGCCTTGAGACTAGCTCGGCTATCTATTCACTCTAATTCATGAAGGGCCAGACTGAGAACACACTGAAGTCAATGAAAAGATTCCCATTGACTTCAGTAGGCTTTGGATCAGGCTCTATATGCAATTTAGAATCATTTTAAAACCATTCAGGACCTGGTTCTAACCTTTACAAAAACAAGAGTTTTGCACTTGGACTGATGGCTATATAACCTGTTGCCCTTTGCCTAAAATTATTATCAGTGTCGCCACATTATAAGGTGCACAAAGCAGAATATTCCTGCCCTTGCATTTCAGAAGATCTACAGTGGCAGATCTGACTATGGATGAGATTCCATCTCCACATATGTTGCTACCTAAACTAAAATTGTCCATGATTATTCAACACTACCTTTCCTCTGGCATTAATAAAAAAAAATGATGAGTGGGGAATGTAGGGAGGGGAATATTAATTTCAAGTAAAAATATTAATTTCCACTAAAAGTACTGTTAAGAGAAAAATGAAAGAGTGCTTGGATCAATTAAATATCTGCAGTATTAATCACCAACGTTCCTAAGGGAACTACCAGAGAAAATAGAAGTGCCACTAGCAGTCATTTCTTAAAATTAAGAAAAACAGGGGAGGTGACAGCAGACAGGAAGAAAAAAAGTCTTGTGTCAGTCAACAGGAAGGGTAAAAGGGTTTAATCGAGTAATTCTACAGCATTTAGACTAATCCAATACAGTGTAAAACAGTGGAATAAATAAGGATATCAATATGTAGTTATTAAGAAAAGAACAACAAATCTTCAACAGACAAATATGGTAAAAGTACTGGGGGATAGTGTCTCAGGAGACATCAACCTGTTTTGAAGAAAGTAACTAAGAGCTGGGACATTATTATCACTAATATTAAGAAGTGCTCAAAAACCTGCTAGAATCTTTACAGAAAGACTGGCTCTTTCTCCACAATGTTTCATAGCATTTATGATGGTGTAACTCCACTGATTTATGTTCTCTATGAGAATCAGGCCCATAGGATAAGATAGATCCCTAACCCATAGTGCTTACGATCTAAGGCCTTTACCTTACCACAACTGTGCAAATACGGACCCTTATACCTAGGCTGAATCCCTTTGCCTTCAGTGGGACTCTACGTGGGGGTACAAGTGTCATCAGTACATTTGTTTGTAGGACTGAGAACAGAAAGACATGGGAAGGGTGGAAGGAAGCAGCATAATATTGTTTGTATTACTTTTTTCACCATCAGATATTTCTTTCTTTGGTCCAAAACACACAGCCTATTTTCCTTCTGCTTATTTAATCTATGCCAGCCTTACCTCAGATACTCTACTTTATCCTTTGATTTTTCCACTAACAGTATTTTTTAAACTCATCCTCATTCCATCCCATGTTTCCCACACATTCCTCCTTCCAATCTATGTTGATTAGTTGTTTTAACCCTTTTCCATTGGCAATCCCTGCCTGACATAGTTTCCCCACTTTCCTTGACACGTCCCACAATATAACCCCCATCCTCTCCTGACACTTCCCACCCAACTTTCAAAGCCTCTTCCCCACATTAAGGCCAGTGTTATTGATGCCAGAGAGAACTCAAGGCAGTGTGCCCCTTATTAAGAAGCCAGAGATAAGATTTCCATAAGCTTTATCTGCTTTAAATCATGACAGATTTAGTATAACTATTGTATAAGGAGCTTTTTAAAATCAATGAATGTGGTTTAGGGTTCACTATTAGATTGAATTGCCAGGATCTAGAACTTCAGAGTTGAAGTTCTTTGGGGCAAGCATTCTATTTCACTCTGTTAATTTTATGCTCTGACACCAGCTGCAAAGTGCCATTTACATCTGCAATCCCACTAAATCATAAAGGATTATTCTTTAGTTCAAGCTGTCCATCATTAGTAAATTGACTGATTACAGATGAGACAATATCCTCCCACTTAACAATTGTCAATTAGCCAATATGTCGATAGTTATTTGGTCAGTAGCAATTGCTGGCACATAATATTTCCTTATTTATACTTCATTTTAAAATAAATGACAGACCCCTGTCAGTGTTACCCATGTCCTCCCTTCTTCCCTTTCCTCCTTTTGTTACAATTGGATTGAAAGATATTTGGGTCAAGGATTATGTTTTGCTAAAGGTTTACACAGCACATAGCACAATGGGATCTCAGTTCGGACTAGGGCCTCCCGGAGCTACTGAAATACCAATAATAATAGTAGACGAATGAAATTCAAAAGATTTAGTATACAATCCTGCCCTTCGATTGACTTCACTGGAGAGCTGAAGCTGAGCTTCTCAGGTCAGAATGAAACAGCTGATTTTTATTCATACAGCCAAATATAAATGTTCATTTGACCTACATTTCCCAAGAAACTCTTTTGACCCAACATCTCTCTCTCTCCAGGAACTATCTGATATTCTAAAAAACTTCTTATATTTTTCCTTATCATACTGGTGACCATTTGGCGCCCAAAATAAACATAACCCAGTCATAAACAAATCCATGACATTCACTTATTCCACAGCTTGATAATCAATTTCCCCTCTCCAGGATTAAAGGTAGAAAGACTTTCAAAATATTGTACAGATCCCTAGCCAGAGAGATTCCAATTGGCTACACATCTGAAAAGGTTCAGACATGTACATTATTTCTTCCATTGTCAATGGTAATAGACACATGCTGAACTGGATCCAAGTCCATCTAAGGAGAGAGGCATACATGGAATTCAGTGTTTTCCTAATTCAGCCCACTTCTTTAAGGGGATCCAGAATCATGATCATGGAAGACAGTTTGATCAGAAAATCCATGCGTTTTAGGGGATGGCAGAATTACAGAAGATTTATTTATGTGCGCAGGCTCCTGCCAGACCATTAATCCCTTTCCACAAAATCTGGAAATACACAGTGTGGATCTGAGCATAGTTTAGTCCTATAAATGTTAACAACTGACATTTTACTTTTCCCTTTATGTGATGTTGAGAAAATAGTACTTCTACTTTCAGTAGTGTAGACAAAAGTATTACCCCCAAGAAATACAACAATAAGTAAATATTAATTAGCTGCTAAGTCTGATACTCCAGTGCCTGTATAATAATGTATGCACTATGGGGCAAAGTAATCTGAAAGGTGATCTTCATTTTTCCTCATCTGACATACCATACTGCACTAGTAAAGAGAATGTTATGTGCTGTAATTATGAGAGATCAATACCACCTACAGCTAATACTATCCTTCTTCAAAGAAATTCTAACCAACAGCATGGGTTGTACTCCAGTCATTTTACTACAATACATAGTAAAAAAAAACAACAGTTAAGTATGTTTTAGCTCAATCTAGTTAACTCCCAATATAATTAACATCTTCACATATGATAGTCTGCCCTCTGTGAAATACATACCATACTTCTGTTAAAAGAAAATCTGTAAACCCATTATATTGTTTACAGGTGTCAAAGTTGTAAGTATAGTTGTAAATATTCAACAGAGCAGTTTCTTATATTTAATCATCATACTACAACAAACACCATGAATGCAATAAAGCCATTACAAAGTCCACATGCACTTTGTCTCGTCACATAACAGAACCTTTGGTCCAGAAAGGCACCCTTCAGGTCCATAACAACTTGGCACTCCTTAATTTGCAGGGGAATTCCTTAAGGTGTAAAACAAACTTAAGAGTTGAATCTGTCCATCAAGAGAATCAGAAACACGGATTTCCTAATCCTGATGTAAGTGTGGGAGGAACAGCAGCCAGTACTTTTCCATATGATTAATTATATGTGCATTTCTATTTCTATTCCATGCTCTTAAGTACCTCAGGAAACATAGGAGAGGGGTTGTTTTGTTTTTTTAAACATGCCTCATACAATGGAAGCTGACTGGAAGTCTGGATAGTAATGTTACAGAATGTATCTGAGTACAATTTATTTTATTTTTCTAGCATCCAACTATGTCTTGTACACTCTATTATACCTTTTTGTCAGATTTAAACCTTTTGGAGAATATTAACATTTAACTTGGTCTGTAAACTCCACCTATGTTTTGAGGGATAGAACTGGGCTGTTGCATGACAGTTTGCTTAGTAGTTCTGTAAGAAACCGGATAACAAATGATTTCCAGGGCTTTTCTTCTAGGTCAGCAGTTCGCAAACAGTCTTTCAAATTCAATTAAAATGCTTTATTTCCCCACTGGCCTAAGGATAATAAATGGAAGAACATCTGTACTTAATACTTCTCTCCTATAGAAATTCTTCATATTACATGCAAGCAAACTGAGGTCCATTGTCAGTGACTAGTTATTTCAGATTTCATTAAGACTGAAGGTTGTTAACAGGAACTTCATTCCTGTTGTGAAAGTAACATTAAGGCTAATTCTGGCTAGTTGCAGAAATAATAAGTAAATAGATCAGCATAGCAGTTTTGGCTGCTGTTGTTTCAAAATGCCTTACTGTATCAATACAATCTTTTGCCATTAAGAATCAGGTGAGGGAACTGGCTGTGACAGCACTGTGTGTGTTAAAGCTATTTTAATATAAATACAGTGCCTGACCTGAAGCGTGTTGAAGTCAGTGGAAAACTCCAATGACTTTCAATGGCCAATTACATCAGGTCCCTGGGAAGTAACATGATTTTAGACCACTCAATTTGTGAGTCCGTTCTTGGCCACCAACAGAGACCTGTAAGCTTTGATTTCACTTGAATAAATCTATAATGAGTTTCATGAACAATTTGAGTAAACCTGAGCTGGAATTTAAAGGAACAATCATAGAACTGGCCTAATTCTGACCTCACTTAGATAAGATTTACACTGGTATAACTTCATTGACTTCAGTCAAGTTGTTTTTGATTTATTCCAGTGAGATTAGAGGCCCAATTCATCCTCTCGGTGGAACAACTTGGAAGATGGGGGATAAAAATCTCAGTAAGGATCCTCTTGTGAAGATCCTTCCACGTAATCCTGTCAGGCACCTCTCCTAGCTAGTTTTTCCAGCTCATGTTGGCACAGCAAAGTACCCCTGGGCATGCTTAGATGGAAAAAATACCACATATATCAATATGAGATCCACAATTCTTGAATAAATTGTAACATCATGATGTAAATCTCAGAAAAAAAATCTGCTAGAGATTGCTGCAGATCAAGATTTTATGCCTCTCTGAGATCATATGACCAGAGAAGAAAACAATGTATCTGATTAATATAGCACATGGAAAGATTAAATTTCAAACTATATTTAACTTAATATTCAAACAGAGCTCTGAATATTTTTCATTATATGCTGGTGTCCTTCACTACACTAGAGTGTAAATCCAAACCGGCCTTGCAAAATCAGTGACATCACATTCTGGAAAGCATTCGGTGATGATACAAGTCTAGAAGAAATGCAGCAAAACCAAAGAGACCCCCCCGTAGGTTATGCAGCTTGAAAGATAGTGGCTATTTTAGTATTATACCAAAGGTTATGATTTTGCCATGGGTATTTTAATTAAAGGTCATGAACAGGACATGGGCAATAAACAATAAATCATGGATTTACTGAGAAGTCTGAGACCTGCTGTCCAGGGCTGAATTACTGGGCTTTTCAGGAAGCCATGGAGGACTCATAAAATCATGGAATCCGTGACTTCTGTGACAGATTCGTAGCTTTAATTTTATACCTGATGATGTGTGCCCTGAAAATCAAAGGTAGTGAATAGCTTATTGCTTCATGGCTCCAAGTAGACTTCCTCAGCATGTGCTCATGTGTTGCTGTCATTCACAGCTTCCTTAGAAGGCTCATCTTGATCCACAAATATACAAAAAACACGAGCTTTCTCTTGGAAACATCAACTGAAGGCATCCTTTCTGAAGGGTCTCACCATTCTTTTCATGCTGCTTTTATACACTCTCTTTTACAGTTCCTTGGACGCAGTTGCCTCACAGACAAAAGCAAATGTCTGAATTTTTGTTTTACGAGGCAACAGCTCTTCTCAGTTTTACTTTGCATGCAAATGTAACTGCACTGTTCAGTGTATCACTCAGTGTAGTCTGTCACCATGGAGACAGAGGCTTAACAAGCAAGGTCATTCTCTGAAGGTGTGGAAGAAATGCATCCATTTACACATTGTAAGTTTAAAGTAGTAAAAGGTCTATTCCAAGAACTGGGCTGATATTTTACAATACAGAACTCCACAATTATATTACCAGTGTTATGTGTCATCAGTGCATTAAGGCAACCAAGCACAGGGCTTGGTTTCCTCAAGTAAGTTACCAGACTTAGTTTAGGATCTGTGAGCCGAGCACTGAAAACACTGGAGGCCAGTAGATTCAGCCAGAACTGACACAGCTGAATTAATATATCATCTGCTCACTGGAGTGTAGCTTTCCTCCATGGGTGGAAATATCCATATGGCAAAAAAGTTTATATGAACAAGTTTAGCTGAACTGCAATTATCTACATTAAGGACAGTAACTTAATATTCCTGTCTTATGGAATAACAATAGTGGAATATATTACCTACATGATCTACCTTCCCTAAATGTCCACATTGTGTATCCTAGGCCAGATTCTATACCACTGAAGTCAATAGTACAACTCCCATACAAGTCAATGAGGGCAAAATCGGACCCCTTTTGTAGGGTAGCCTCTGTAGTTGGCTGCATACAGCCAAAGATCCAGAATGAAGACATGACTTTTTTTTCAAAGTAATGGGCAATGCTGAGATGCATGAATCTTCCTAGATGTAAGAACTATGTTCCATTTACCACTATGTTGTCTGACATGCTTGTCTAGTGATTGCACAACTAATTAATTAAATGTTTGAACATGGTCTATAATCCCTAGAGCAATTATTCTAGCCACTGCCATAAACATACTCCATTTGATCAGCAAGAAGCTCAGCTTTCTGTAAAGTTAGTTCTGATGGCAGAAGAAATCATCTCTATACGCACGGCATGCCTGTTTCCTTTCCATCTGAAGGTGTATTAGATCACTGGACATAACACTTTACATATAAGTTCCCTAAACGTATTAGTAGATATCTAAGTACACTGGAGAAATGAGGATGTGTCTACTACCACTCGTACTTTCACCATAAGTTGGTTAAAGCTGAAACCACAATTGCATACCCAGTTATTAAGAAGGAAAAAAGCATAAAATATGTATGTTGCCCTCAATATCCATACAGTCTTAGCAAAGCAGGCGTCCTGCACATCCCCATTACTATTAAGAGTATAGATTTCAAGCATATCTAACTAATGTTTAAAGGGTAGCACAAGTTCACCACCCTAAGGAAGAAATGCAGAAGGATGTATAAGAGATATATGGTGAAATGTTTAGAAGTGCCTAAGTAACTTAGGCTCTTAAGTCCCATTGACTTTGTGGGCATTAGGCTCCTAAACACCAGATTCTAAAGGTATTTAGGTGCCTAAATACCTTTGAAAATCTATCTCTGAGGGCCTTGCTGCCATAGATATCACCTCCCTATACACCAACACCCCTTATAATGACAGCATTACTGCCTGTCTCAAACATCTACAAGACAATGGACAACACAAACATATCCACCCCAAACATTGCCATACTCATCCATTTCCTCCTCACCTATAACAATTTTACACTCAAAACCAAATACTTTGCCCACACCATGGGAACAGCCGTGGGTATAGGATGGCTCCCCATTATCCAACTTCTTCATGGGCCACCTTGAGGAAGAATTTCTGGACAAATGTACCATGAAACCATTGAAACACTTGAGATTAATCTCAACACAAGCTGCCCAGCACATGGCTTAGAAGCCTTAGAGTTTTTTCCATAGGCACTTCCCTGCATGTCTTGCTGAGTCATAAGATGTATCTGCCTTCTCTCAATGGTCAATTGTATACCTGATGGTCCTTAATGGGCCATCAAGCAGGCTAGGCAGTGCTGATGCCAAAATGTCTGGGGGTGTCATCCAGAAGCACAGCACAAGTTTGAAATACAGACATACATTTCTATAACTCATAATACAAAGGTGATACAAACATATCAACCAGATCATATCTGGAAAATTATGACATTATTGCAGATATCTTACATGGCATATCTGGCTGATTACTTTGTGGGTGTTACCCAGGAGCAAATATTTGAATACCAGGTATAGCACCAATACTTATAACTTTAAATACAAAAATGATACATGCATACAGATAGCATAATCATAACCAGCAAATCATAACCTTTTCATAGACATCTTACTTGACAACCTTTGTACAATATTTGCTGCAAATATATCAGTGGTTGCAACAATGATCTATATGGTCATATTTTAAGCAGATAACATCATGACCACACATACCTTTATGCCCCAAACAAACCAAGACATTTCTTATCTACAGCCAGGCCCTCAGATACTACAAAATATGCTCCAAGGAGAAAGTCCAGGATATATACCTTACAATGCTTAAAACCGCCTTCACCAAACAAGGACACTCCACCAGAGAAGTAAATTGCACCATTGAAAGGGCCACCCAAATACCCCAAAAGAACCTGCTTCAATACAGAAAAATAACCCTCTGACTGCACACCTGTATTTGTCACTTACCACCCTACACTGGAACCCATCCAGAATATCTTTAAACAATTACAACCCATATTTGATGGAGACCACATCCTGAAATAAATCCTTCCCAAACCCTCTCTTCTGGCCTTCAAACAACCCCCCAACTTCATCATCGGAAGCAAGCTCCTCACAGACCAGGACCCCCCAACTGAAAGTGGCACCAGACCCTGCCAGAACAGAAGCAAAACCTGCAGACATATCTCCACTACTACAATGATCAACACCCCCCAGAACCCTCTTTTCAAGATCCATGAGTCCTACACATGCCTATCACAGCAATTACATGTCTCAATAACAACTATGTGGGTGAAACTAGACAATCCCCAAAATCTCGAATGAACTCTCACAGAAAATGACAAAAGACAAAAACACCATATCACCCATGTGTGAACACTTTTCACAAATTGATCACTATATCTGGTCTCTCAATTCTCATCCTCAAAGGAAACCTGCACAACACCATCAAAAGACAAGCCTGGGAGCTTAGATTCACAACTTTGCTAGACACTAAACATCATGGTTCTAATAAAGACACCATATTTGTGGATTATAACAATGATCTGTAACTCAGTAGCCCCCCCCCTGCACTTTTGTCCTATGACTGTAGGGGTCTTAATGGGGCATTTTGGCTTTTAATGGTCCCTTCGAATATGTGCTAAATACTTATGCTCAGTGGCTCTCAAACTTTTGTACTGGTGACCCCTTTCACATAGCAAGCCTCTGAGTACAACCCCCTTATAAATTAAAAACACTTTTTTATATATATAACACCATTGTTAATGCTGGAGGCAAAGCGGGATTTGGGGTGGAGATTGACAGCTCACAACCCCCCCCATGTAATGACCTTGCGACCCCCTGAGGAGTCCCGACCCCCCAGTTTGAGAACCCCTATGCTAAACTATCTGTTCAATCTTGTGTTTAGCTGTGAGGCTTTCAATACCTTTTCGTAGACCTAAAGGAGAGCTCTAAGCTCTTGTGTAAGCTTGAAAGTTTGTCTCTCTCACCAACAGAAGTTGGGCCAATAAAAGTTATTACCTCACCCACTTGTCTCCCTAGGGGCCTAAGTCACTTTTTAAAATCAGATTTAGCCTCCTAAATCACTTAGATGCTTTTGAAATTTTTGCCCACAATGTCCTGCTTCATCACCTAAATGTTATACACTGTCATCATTAACTGCTATCATTAGCTTTTAAAAAATAACTGTAGCAATCTCAAGTATCCGGGGGTAGCCTTGTTAGTCTGTATCCGCAAAAACAACAAGGAGTCTGGTGGCACCTTAAAGACTAACAGATTTATTTGAGCATAAACTTTAGTGGGTAAAAACCTCACTTCTTCAGATGCAATCTCAGTTACAACTGTTGGTAAAACGTGACCATTATATACTATATTCAGAGAGAGTATGAACACCATAGAACTAGCAGTGTTACTTAGGAAATTTTGACCAGCAATATAGCCTTTTCTAACATTGTATAGGCCCAATTCTGACACTTATTCATATTGTATAGTGTCTTGTTCACCAAACAGCCATGTTGCAATCTATTGGGATACTTAATAGTGTAAAGTATTAGAAGGGTAGCCATGTTAGTCTGGATCTGTAAAAGTGGCAAAGAGTCCTGTGACACCTTCTAGACGAACAGATGTATTGGAGCATAAGCTTTCGTGGGTGAATACCCACTTCGTCGGATGCAACGGATCCTTAACAGTGTAAGGTATTATTCAACATAAGAGTTACAAAATCAGGAAATATCAGTCTCAAGAAATAAAGGGACATCCTTTTTTGTGTTCTCCTTTCTTGTGTTGAGTAGCACCTTACTCCACGAGCAGTTTTAATTAAATTAATGACAACACTAGTTCAGTAAGGTGATATTCAACATGAACAGACATATCAGAATCTGGTCCAAAGTAAAATAAGCTACGAACATGTGAGTATAGTGACACTTACTATCATCTAGCTACCACCACAGCAAACTCACATCATTCACCACAGAGACAGTCATTCTCAAGTTGCAGGAGTTCCAAATGATCGTTCAAATGAGCACGATGGCTAATGATGAATATGGGACGTTACCAGGGATGGTTATTATTGTTATACTTATTTATCTATGCTGTAGATTTTACATGGTTTTTAGCTGGCAATTGAGACAAAATAAATAATATTGTAAAAAACTTAAATATGGATGAAAAAACATTTAGAAGTCAATCCTTGCTTTAGATTTATGACTGCCAAATTGGTAATTTTTCACAATTTGTTCCCAGCTGTGCAACGATCTTCAACTTATAAATAAGGCCATTTTGGCAGATCAATGACCATTTACATTTGGAAAACAGTAGTCTCCATCAAAACAGGCCAGGTTTGTGGGAAAGTAATTATTCTTAATGTGGAAAAGAACAAGAAGTGAAATCACTGAGACAAAGAAGCATTAATGAGTCAATTTTCTACAGCTTCACAGATGAGGGAAAATATAACTTGGCTCAGTAGAACATCATCATAATTAGCTGTGGCGTGGGACAGATATGAACTTATTCCTCTAACTTGAAATTCCCACAAGCGTTGTCATTATTCTAAAGACAAGAAGTGTTCAAACCCCCATCCCATGGAAACAATACAGTATTTGGTACCATTGTTGTTTCTAGAGTTTCGAAAGATTTATTCTGAATTGTTAAATGGGAACAGTAAATGTTTACTGCTTTCCAGTTACAGTACAATATTTTATTTTATATTTCTTCTAAGTTTTTTCTCCCAAAATGTTGAATTCAACAAGCACTAACATTCTTTTTCTAACCTTTATTAAAGATTTTTCAGATTAACATTGGAAGACTGCAAAATATTGATTCCACACTTATGAAAGTTACTAGAACTATATGTAACACTAATAAAGTTTATTTTTATGAATGTACATAGCTATTTGGGAAAATATTAACATTTTCATACAATACAGTAAAGCACTGGACTAAGCTCACAATACTATATTTAGTTGCCAAGTAAAAGAATGGAAGTTTTGTATCAAGGACATAGAATTTAATAATTTAAAAGATCAAAGTGTTGCCACAATTAAATTTGTATTCTTGGGCCCTGATCCTTAAAGGGATCTAGAACTGTGGACTTTCACAACTGCATGGAGTCCCACTGACTTTAATTGGACACTACATAGGGGTAAACTCTTCCCATATCAATCTCTTGCCAGGATTGGGGTCTTGAAAAGGAAACTTGATTTTATTGGATAGCATCGTGCAAAGCTGATCACAGATGGTTACAGTGGTTTTCTAGAGACTTTTTCTAGACAGAAAGGGAAAAAGGATGAAATCCAATATAGAAAATACAGTATCGGCATTGTTTTCTTTTTTCCTACGTCTTTGAAGGGTTCTTACAGAACTGTCAGCAGACACTAAATAACAAAACCTGATAAGTTCCAGACCAAACCAGGATGTGTGTATGACAGGAAGCCCAGGCTGAATCAATTAAATTACACTCTCAAAATGTCCACAAAGTACATTTTTAATATGAAGGCTCAAGTTAAAATCAAGACAAATATATTCAAAACAGATAAAGCTTGGAAAGAGATTGAATTAAAGCATCTTACAACTCTTTTTTCTTTTAGTTTAAAAATGTTTGATGATTTGCGATGCAAAAGTCCCAAAGAAGCAACAATTATTGGAAGTAAATTTCTAATTAGAGTGGTGTATGGATCCCTTTTACTGTTGATTTCCAATGTGTTTTAAGGCTAGATTTCACCACAGCAGTATTATGATAAGCCCCCTCTCCCCACAGCACATTTCTAAATCCATTGTTACCGAATTTTGTTTCTACAAGATAGTAAAATTATTACCACTCATCACCATTGTAATGTGTGTGGGAATGGGAACAGCTGACCCCTCAAGACTTCAATTTTTTCTAATATAAAATATATATCAACTGGAGTTTTCAGTTCATAGAGGAACTGGTTGTTGCCCAAACTGAAAAAAAGTGATTTCTCCTGTTAAGGCCCCCCCGTGGGGAAATCATTGGCGCTTCTCTGTAGAAGGGGATCGGGTGCTTGTTAGTGGATTGGGTTACAGGACCAGGCTCACATTTTGCAGCTCCTGGCATCGTGTCACATTATCCTGAAGACATTTGAAGAAAATCCCTAAGTCAGTTTGAGTGTTTAAAACTCCTAATCAAGATTATTATGTAGGAAACATGAAGCTACTAAAAGCTCTGGGGTCAAAGGGCAAGTAAAGACCTCAACCATCCACACAGGACAAAATGCTTTCCTTTTTAAATACAGTAAGTGCCTGTATAACAGCAGTTCCTATAGGGTGTCTGCAGTGTAACTCTTAAAAATGTCTTACATTCAAATACCAGTATCAACACTTTAAAAGTAGCCTACCCCCTCTGCCTCAGGGGCTGGTCTACACACAGAAATTACAGTGATTTGACTGAGCTGGTTTCAAAATTGATCTAGTTAAATCAGTACCAATCTCTACAGACACTCTTACAACAGTTAAGAGTGGCTAAAATCAATTTAGCTTAATTTGATTGATCATATTAAAATAAATCCATTTAAAGGTGCAATTGTTTAATTGTGAGGGAAATTAACTGTTAAAACAACCTAGTAAGGGTTGTGCTGGTTTTTCCACCACTAAATCAAGATTGTCTGTCTTTCTAAAAAGATATGCTTTGGTTCAAACAAGAGTTAATTCAGGGAAGTCCTTTTGCCTGTGTTATGCAGGTCAGACTACATGATCACAACAGTCCCTTCTGGCCTTGTAATCGATGAATATATTCCGTTCAGTCCCTGAACTATTCTAATTATATCAGCTTCTTCCATCCCTCTACCCGCCATTATGCCACCAGAGAAGAGCTATAGAGTGCAGTGTGCTCCAGCCACATCCCGTCCTGCCCCCGGACATATCCAACACATCCCTTCTCCTGAGAGCAGGGAAGGGAACTGACATAGAACCATCACACCCAATCTATAGCAATTGGAGTACCTCTCTCCTCATGACAGGGCTGTTCCGAGAGGACTATTTAAATCTCAAGAGTAGTGCAGGAGCTGAGTCTCTCTCTCTCTCTCTCTCTCTCTCTCTGTGATTGATATATATAGATATATATACAGATATATATATTTGATTTCACTTTAATATTTCCACCTCTCTGCTCTTTTTTCACACTTTCTCATAAGTAGAGCACAAAACCAATAATGTTTAAGTGAGCTCATCCATCTGTAGACTTCAGTGCCTAGCGCCGTCAACCAAGTATC
Source organism: Caretta caretta (assembly GCF_965140235.1). NCBI lineage: Eukaryota > Metazoa > Chordata > Testudines > Cheloniidae > Caretta > Caretta caretta. The sequence continues at coordinate 48,242,457 of NC_134207.1, forward strand.
TTCCGTGACCTCTAAATTCACACAAACCCAAACCCCCTTCCACCTGCCCACACAAACACACTCCCCACACACAAAGTTTTCTTCTGACAGGAAGCCAATGTCAACAGTCCTTACTAAGTGCATGGCTATAGCTCTGAGTCGTTGTCCTGTCTTCTATTACTTTTCAGTGCAGGGAGCAGTCAAACTATAATTGTACTGAAATCCTCCATTAATGTCTATTCATCCTCAAAACATATTATTGCTATTAGACAAAAGCAATCAATGTTACTAATTTGTAGCACTCGGAATCTTTTTTGTATGATTAACTATTGAAGTAGTACAAACCTTTTTTATTTTATTATCTTCCACAGGATTGGAATTTTTGAGAAGATATTTCATTACAGAAGAGTTGGGGGGGGGGGGGAAGCTCTGAAATTTCTTATTTTAATGTAGACCTATGTTATTCTAAGAACTGTAATGATTTCTATTCTGCATAAGCATTGGCTTATACTATATGGGGAATTCTGTTTTTGATAATCATGGTTGGAATGTACCATTAATCTAGCCTAAGATAGTACTATTTAAATACTTTAAACAATACAATAGAATCTTCTTAACTGGGGCACACTTTGATGAATGTTCTGGATTAAGTAGCCAACCAAGTTAAAAGGTTTTGTTTTTAAACCAAACTTAACTGAAATACTCTTTCGCACCTCCTATTTATACTGTGGTAGGGTTCCAAATTTAACACTCCGTTCTGAGGAAATATAGCAGAAAATTCTTGCAAAGAAAAGGCAGGAATTAAAAAGTAAATGGAAGTAGAATAAGGAAGGAGCAAGCTGAGACAAGTTATATCACAGAGCAAGCCCTCATGGAGGTTCTTCTTGGATCACTTATCTCCGTCAGACAGCTTCAGTAAGGGTCCCTTATTTTTGGTAGGAAAAATGTGGGGGCCATCTGTGTCTGGGAGTTCAGATCACCTGACAGAATTTTGTTTTGCACAGTTGAAATCCTGTGCTTCATCCAGAGTCAGGTATCTCATGTAGGGCTGGATCCTGCCAATATTACTCATGTTGAGTGGTACCACAGTCTACAAGTAGTCCCAATGGTTTCAACATGGCTACTTGCAGAGCGAGGAACTATTCAGCATGAGTATGTGTGATGGAATCTAGGCCATAATAAATTAGCACCACTTTCTCTACCCAAAAGAATTCACAAGAAGGAGAATTACTATCCTAATTAAGGAGCAGTCATCCCTGGGAAATATCCCAGTTAAGCAGTGTCATAAATATAAAGGGAAGGCTAAATACCTTTAAAATCCCTCCTGGCCAGAGGAAAAACCCTTTCAGCTGTAAAGGGTTAAGAAGCTAGGATAACCTCGCTGGCACCTGACCAAAATGGCCAATGAGGAGACAAGATACTTTCAAAGCTGGAGGGGGGGAGAAGCAAAGGCTCTGTCTGTCTGTGTGATGCTTTTGCTGGGAACAGAACAGGAATGGAGTCTTAGAATTTAGTAAGTAATCTAGCTAGATATGCGTTAGATTCTGTTTTGTTTAAATGGCTGATAAAATAGCTGTGCTGAATGAAATGTATATTCCTGTTTTTGTGTCTTTTTGTAATTTAAGGTTTTGCCTTAAGGTTTCTCTGTGTTTTGAATCTGATTACCCTGTAAGGTATTTACCATCCTGATTTTACAGAGGTGATTCTTTTCTTTTTTCTTCTATTAAAATTCTTCTTTTAAGAACCTGATTGCTTTTTCATTGTTCTTAAGATCCAAGGGTTTGGGTCTGAGTTCACCTATGCAAATTGGTGAGGATTTTTATCAAGCCTTCCCCAGGAAAGGGGGTGTAGGGTCCCCACATCTGTACCCTAGAGTTCAGAGTGGGGAAGGAACCTTGACAAGCAGATATCCAAATGAATATATCCCAATTAAGTGGAGTGCACTGTATTTCAATATTTAGCTGACAAGTGGATTTATTAGTCTTATTATATTGCTGTAAATGCAGCAACAATTATCATTCACCTTCATCAGCCAAAGTATCATTAAGTATGGGTGAGTTGGCATAGTAGGGGGGAAACTGAAAAACAGGATTGTACCTTTCCACTGGGCAAAAACAAATGAAGACCTTTTCTTCTCCATCCTACCAAACCATGCACCATATTCTATGCTTTATGTCTCCACAAATGCTCTCTCATTATGCCCAGTACAATATTCACCCTATTTTCCAAAACAAGACAATACTAAATGCCTTGACTAAAAAGACACAATATTATATACTTGGAAAGATTAATATAGAAAAAATATGGAGTAACGTCAGCTGTGGGACAACCTAATTGATTCCAGGGACAAACATGGCATAGGTTTCTCTTTCACCAGTTTGCATTATAAGATTTTGCATTACCCAATATTATAAGACAGCATTGTTGATATTCTGTTACTCCATGGTGCAAAGGGATTGATTTCGGTTTTGTAAAGCCTCATGAGCAGGTTTCATTTTTGCAAAGCCAGAAGCAGGTGTGGCAAAACTTCTGAAATGTGAAAATGAGTAGCTGAGTTATGTACTGTCATGTATCATTTGAGCATTAATAAGACTTCTTTTAAAAAGCCTTTAGTATGCATTTTTTAGTTTTTATTCTTTCCAGTATTTAAATTAACCATTTGCCCCTCCCTACAAGCATACACACGTCAACCTCCTCTTCCCTCACCCCCATCTCCCCTCACCCCCATCTGCCAGCAATCATTAACCCACCTTATGTCCCACTGTACCCACAGTCACCAGGGCTCTGTTCCATTTCCTCATCCAAAAACTCTCATACCGTCTGATTTGCCGAGCAGGTGAGCACATACACAAATGCAAGGCAAAATCTCATCCTCTTATCTATATTACCTCACTGGCAATTTTCACATATCATCACATTACCCATCAGCACCCTTCCAACTTCCTTCACACCGAGACAGAATCCTACCATCAGTCCCCTCCACCTTTCATTAATAATTCTGGTCACTGAAATAGTGCCTTCCTGCTCCAAGTGCTTTGTAAACATTAACTAACTGATCCTCACAACATCCTGGTGATGAAGGGAGGGAATGTAAGGGCCTTGCTTTATAAATAGGGAAACCAAGGCAAAGATGAAGTGACTCTCTTGAGGCCACACAATCTGAGCTAGGAATCAGGTCTCCCCACTCCCAATAGCTTAAACCACTAGACCATGATGCCTTTTAATGAGACATTTTCCCTTTTATGTCCCTGAAAATTCTCCTTCAACTCTGTTAAATTCCTGCCCTCTACAAATTTGTTACTGGAAAGTAACACTTCAAGTTTTAGACCAAGCAAGGAGTAAAATGTATGGATCAACAACAATCATATTTTTTCAGTGTTGGCATTGCAGTAGTCAAAATAATATCAGATTGCTGTAGTACTTCCAAAGTTTCAAATGGAAAACAAAGACGTGATATTATTTTCCCACAGTGAGTTTGCCTCATCAACACTAATATAAAACATCAGGGAAAATGAAAGCCAACTGGCAGTATTACACTCCAAGTTCAGAGGATGAATTCTTAATATTTTTAAGCAAATGCTCTAATACTACAGACAGAAGTTTTAGTGTTTACTAAGAGAAAATTATATTTTTAAGGAACAATATTCCTGGGGGCATGACTACAGTATGAAGGACACACACACTGTAGTACCCCTCTTTATCCAGGGAGATCTTGATATAGGTCCCTGTCAGCACTTCAGAGTGCTAGTTGGGAGGGTGAGTTATCTGAATGACACATTTTTCCTCCCTTCCACCTCCCACTTCTGGCTCCTACATTGGGAAATAAGAATAGGAAACACTCCCTTCCTCTAGCAGCTGACTAAGCTGACTTCTCTAGTCCCAGCCCCTGCAGCTAACAGATGGCAATGTTCCACCACTCTTATTTATGTTGAGTAGTAATTTACTTCATGAGTATTTCACTGAAGTCAGTGCAGTAAGGAACTACTCAGTTTGAGAAAGAATTTTAGAATCAGGCCTAGGATGAATAGAGAGAGGAAAGCACTTATTACATAGGGCTTGATTGTGCAACCTTTACTGACATTAGTGGGCACGCTTACTCACATAAGCAGTCCTGTTGAAGTCAACTGAACCATTGGAGTAAGTAAGTGCTCACCCAGCATAAAGATTGCACAATGTAGTCCTCATCTAGCTTTTTTCATCCGTGAATGTTAAAGCCCTTCATGAACAAAAGACCAGACTGAGCCTTTAGGCTCTGCCCTAAATATGTTGAGGTGTACAGCTGCATTGCTGCAGAAGGAGCACCAAGAATGCAATTGTGACTTATTCACAATTCCTTTTCTGTTCTCCTCTTGCTCTGATGGCAGAAAAAAGTGGACTGCAATCATTACAAGAGCATAGTTTACTTCTTCCTTTGCACCCATCCAGCTTCATTGGCTGGTGTGTTGGATGAGCAGAGCAATGGCTGTGTTCATGCCCTGTCCCTCTCTGTGCCACAGAAGGAAGCAGTAGCAGGGATCCCTGAACGACATTCCAGATAGTGTGGGCTGCTGAGGGTGGGCCTTATGCCCCTCAACTGCCCTTTGTGGCAGTATTAGAGCTCATAATAATCTAGCCTTACTTGATTAAGACTCACAACACCTCTGTGAGGTTCATATGGATTGTATTATTATCCCTAATTTACAGGTGAGGAAACTGAGGCACAAAAAAGTTAAATAGTTTGCCAAAAGTCACCCTACCAGTCTGCGGCAGAGCAAGGGACACAACTCAGATATCCTCAATTGTGGTGTAGTGCTATAACCACATGACCCAATAGATATCCAACACGTTGGACATGAGTGCACTCCCTCAACCCACTACCAGTGCCAATGGAGCAACCAAAGAGAAAATGCTTCCCTATCCCAGAAGTTGAGTTTACTGACTCCAGAGTATTCTCCTCTATGGACCGTGAGGACCAAATAAAGTGACTTTAGAAAAGGATAAAATGTTAGAGTAGAACTACTGTTTTTGTTAGTAAAGCTAAGGTTGAACGATATTTATTAGAGTAAAACAAATGTGGTTACTTAAATATTACATATTAACCAGGCTGAATTATAAAATGTACTATGAATATTTGATGGCATGACAGTTGTGTAATCAGCCTAAAATTGATTGAAACTGTTTTTACTATCTGAGTAGGAACTACTTTGTGATTTCATCTTAAATAACTTTTTAAATTGTGTACAGTGGGGTGCGGGTGCCCCCATTTTTTTTAACTGTCTGTGGGAAATGGGTATTTCACACTAATGGGAAAAAGGGTCTTGAAGTTCAACTCATACGCAGATTTAGGTTTCATTGTGAGACTGCACCCCATATTCCTTATGGTTGTCTGATTATGATATAATTAGGACATAGTTAGGATGGAATTTGTACAAGATGAGTCATGTAAGGTGTCATTGGAAAAGTTATCATTTGATTAATATGCTTATCCTATTTGTATGCATGTATCATTTTTGTATCTGAAGTTATAAATATTGATGATGTATCTGTATTTCATATGTGGTTACACTTGGGTGACACCCACTAGGCAAAATGCTTCCAGCCTAGACAGCTGGTTGTGAAGGGCCTATTCAGGGTAATGGACCATTAGGAAAAACAACAGGCCTTAGGAAAAGCTTATCCCCCACCGGGTGAGCCTTTCTGAGAATGCTCCAGACAGCCTATGAGTAATGACTGCTATGACTCAGCAGGATATGCAAGGACATGTGACCAGATCACATAACACTGATCTCCATTTTGGGTACCTGTATTTTTCCAAAAAGAAAAGGAGTACTTGTGGCACCTTAGAGACTAACCAATTTATTTGAGCATGAGCTTTCGTGAGCTACAGCTCACTTCATCGGATGCATACCGTGGAAACTGCAGCAGACTTTATATACACACAGAGAATATGAAACAATACCTCCTCCCACCCCACTGTCCTGCTGGTAATAGCTTATCTAAAGTGATCATCAGGTTGGGCCATTTCCAGCACAAATCCAGGTTTTCTCACCCTCCACCCCCCCACACACAAATTCACTCTCCTGCTGGTGATAGCCCATCCAAAGTGACAACTCTTTACACAATGTGCATGATAATCAAGTTGGGCCATTTCCTGCACAAATCCAGGTTCTCTCACCCCCTCACCCCCCTCCCAAAAACCACACACACAAACTCACTAGCCTGCTGGCAATAGCTCATCCAAAGTGACCATTCTCCCTACAATGTGCATGATAATCAAGGTGGGCCATTTCCAGCACAAATCCAGGTTTTCTCACACACCCCATCCCCCCATACACACACAAACTCACTCTCCTGCTGGTAATAGCTCATCCAAACTGACCATTCTCCAAGTTTAAATCCAAGTTAAACCAGAACATCTTGGGGGGGGGGGGGTGTAGGGAAAAACAAGAGGAAATCCACAAACTGTGCTGGGAACTGATTTTGAAACAAGGGGTTCCTGCCATATGTTAAAGCTGTATAAGGTGGGGTGTGACACCATCAAGGGGCCTCACTCCTCAGGCATGAGAACTCCTGAAAACACCTGGGGAACAAAGACTGGACTTGGAAAAGGGTTGGTCCCAAGCTAAAAGGATTTCTAGCCTATGTACGGAAACCTGATGAACTGCTTGTATCATCAGCCAGGGTGACAGCTTGCTAATTCATATCTAATATTTTAGGCTTAGCTTGCAGTTTTGTTTGTTTGCTAGGTAATCTGCTTTGATCTGTTTGCTTTCACTTATAAATCACTTAAAATCTATCTTGTTTTAGTTAATAAACCTGTTTTATGTTTTAATCTAAACCAGTGTGCCTTTGACTGAAGTGTCTGGGTAAAATCTCAGCTTGGTTTAACACATGCGTATTGTGCATATTCCTCTCCACACTGAAGGAGAGGTGAACTGGGTAATACATTCATAGTGGTCGGGGTTTCGATCAGGGCAGGATGGTTCAGCTCTTAGGACCTGGATTGGGGGATATTTTGGCTGTAGCCTCTCTATTGTTAGTTCATGCAGTGGCTGGCCAAAACCTGCATGTAACTGCAGCTGGGTGTGTCCCTGCCTGTGTGAATTCTGGTGGAAGTGTTGGTCCAGGAGCAGTCTATAACTTATCACAGCAGCACAGTGCTGAGAGGGAGCCCAGGCTGGTGCGTCAGAGGGCTCAGTGGTACCTCACTTCCAGGTGGCACCCCAGGGGGAACCTTTCACAGTGTACATTGGGGAGGGAGCTCTCCCCAAATGTTGTTTACTATCTGTGGGAAATGGGTATTTCACACTAATGGGAAAAAAGGGTCTTGAAGTTCAACTCATTAGCAGATTTAGGGTTTATGACCCCCGACCCAGCAAGGTAATCAAGCATGTGCTTCAGTCACTTTTATTATTATTAGATGTTCTTGTGTTTTGTGACACTTGGGAACCTAGTCTTCCAACCTCCAGCTGTCAAATGCCTGTTCTTGCTCTGTTATAGTCTGTTTCCATGACAGCAACATCTTTCTCAATGGTTTTCTTATGTTATCTCTTGTCCTGCTCTTTTCGGTCTGTGATCCAATTGTTCCTCAGTAATACCATCATTTGACTCCCATGTTAGTTTTTGATTCCTAATACTGAGGAGTTTCCCCCACCCCCAATACACAGGTTATACATACTGCACAGCTTAATGAATCTATCACCATTGACTATTTATCCATCAGTTTTATGATTACCCGTGCAACGTTCACATCTAGGGTTATCATTACCAACTTGGACTTTCATATCACCCATAACCAGAATGATATAAGCATGAACCTGGTTTAGTACATCTTTCAACTTATTGTGGAAATTGTCTTTTACCTATTTATCATGATCTGGTTAGGTGTGTAACACTGGTTAACAGTTATTTTAGCATGATTTGTAACAAAATGTGCTCTTATAATTTTGTGAGTCAACTGGTTTCCATTCCTGTAGCACTCGTGTTGCCTTTTTGTTAAGGTGTAGTCCAGCTCCCTCTGAGTGAGTATCATCTTGTCTTCCTGAATAAAATACTGTTATACTGTCTGAATGAAATCTTCCACATCCAGTCCATCTCATTTTGCTCACTCTAAGGATATGAATATTAAACTGAGCCATTTTTCTCTCTACTTGACTCAGTTTCCCAGTGCCCCACATGGTTCTCACTTTCAAGCACACAATTCTAGTTTTAGCTGTTAGGTTATCTTTAGGGCCCTACCAAATTCAGAGCCATGAAATACGTGTCATGGAATCAAATCTGGTCTTTCCCCACCCTTACTTCTATGCTGCTTCTGGCAGGGGCACTGCCTTCAGAACTGGGCACCTGGCCAGCAGCCACCACTCTCCAGCCAGCCAACCGTGAAGGCAGTGCTGAAGTAAGGTTGGCAATACCCCCTACCCCCGCGCAATATCCTTGCGACCGCCAGTTTGAGAAATATTGACTTAAGGGCTTTACAAATATGCACAGTCTAATGAGGACAATTGCTCTACCCAAAGTGACCACAGTTGATAGCTCCATGAATCGTGTAGTAAAGTTCTCAAATCTGGCTCAGTCCCGAAAATCCATAAATTTCTGGGGCAGCCCCAGAGACAATTCCAGATGGGGTACCATGTACTCCCTTTTGCTTATTGATGGAGAATTTGAGAGGTTGGTAGGCTGGGGCATTTTTGTCCATCCTGGCGACATGGCTGTAAAGCATACAATGCCCCTTTTGAGTATAATGAGCGACTAAAGGAAGGCCAGATCTTTGTGAGATGGTGACGTTTTGCACAATGTTAGACGACTTTATGCTGAGGATTTGGTGTGACAGTGCGTATAGAATGCCTCTAGCCACTCCAGGCTGAAAAACCTCGCTGAATCAGAGCCCTTGTGTTGTAATTGATTCAATTTTAAAAGAACGAGCTAGATCCTGTTCTCTGTGAAGCTAGTATAAATACAGCATCACTGCACTGAGTCAGTTGCATGTTTGGAGACAAGAAAATAGGAAATAATTCCTCCTAGTATGTCTGCTTCCCCCTCTATCCACACCAAGATTACTTGTAGCAATTTTATTTTAGGTTTGCTGAACAAATCATTGTTCCTGTGCAGACTAATAGATAATCAGAACTTGAATGTTAAGTTCTCTCTTTTTTGCTAAGCAAAGTTTGGCCAGGGTCAAGCTTCCTGCCATTTTACTGTTAATAACACTTGCTCCCTTCTGAGACGTGCATACATCACTGGCTTAAGAGGTGTATATTCATCAACTGAAGATCTGCTCTGCTATGATATCACAGTATTGGCTTTGGTTCTGTGTGTGCCACACACACACACACACCCCGCTGATGTTCATTGGCAAGACAAATAATCAAATTCCTTTTAGGGCTTTATATTGAATACAGCATTAATTTCCAGGGAGGTAAGCCCAACTGATTTATTCATTTGCTGAAATATTTCGCTTTGTCCAAGCTTTATTTTAAATCCTGCTTGAACTCCAACAGTATCTAGTGCCAGATACTAACCCCTCCTGTAGCTCATTTACACCACAAGACTGGTGTAAATGGTCCATAATGTCTCCCTGGGGTATTCCCCCAGGACAGAAGCAAAGTTAAGCTTGGAGTCCAATTTGCTTTCAGCCCCAGTATAGAGGCATGCTTGGGCCATGGCTGGAGGAATAAAGACTGCTCTCTGGCTGTTACAGATTGTGGAACAGCCTATTTGAAAGTAGACAAGAGTGCATTGGTCCCTAGAACAACCCAGAATCTGAATGCCACAAATGGAGCTTAAAGTCGCCTTAGACCTCACTCTGCCTGGGCAGTGTCTTCTGAGCTGTAACTCCTGAAAGTTGCAGCATAGAATTTGGCCCCTTATATGCAGCCTACACAGATCTCCATGACGCTAAAAAAGAGCATGTATACTGTCTGAGCGATTCAGGAAAATGTATTTTAAAAGGACTCTGTGCAGCTTTTTAAACAGGCCTCTTCTAACAATGTGTTTGCATGCCATAAAAAGTGAAAGCAAGTATCTTTGGCTATGTCTATACTATGAAATTAGGTCGATATTCTAGAAGTCGATTTTTAGAAATCGATTTTATACAGTCGATTGCGTATGTCCACACTAAGCGCGTTAAGTCAGAGGACTGCGTCCTCACTACCGTGGCTAGCATCAATTTACGGAGCGGTGCACTGTGGGTAGCTATCCCACAGTTCCTGCAGTCTCTGCCGCCCATTGGAATTCTGGGTTAAGCTCCCAATGCCTGATGGGGCAAAAACATTGTTGCAGCTGGTTTTGGGTACATGTTGTCAGTCACACTTCCCTCCGTGAAAGCAATGGCAGACAATCGTTTCAAGCCATTTTTCCATGCAGACGCCATATCACGCCAAGCGTGTAGCCTGCTCAGCTCAGTGACACCGCCGCTGTTGTGTCCTGGGTGCTGCTGGCAGCAGACAGTGCAGTAGAACTGCTAATTGTCATCATACACCGCTTCTGCTGCAGCTCTGCTCTGCTGCTATTGTCTCAATAGCGAATTTCTCCAATTTCTCTGTCATGAGCTCCCAGGTACGTGTGTTCTTCCTCAGGGAAACGTGCGCCGTGCTAACCGTCATCCTCCACTGCTTCTGCTGCAACTCTGCTCTCCCGCTCTCATTAATCCACCTCGCAGGTCCTCTCGTCGTTTTCCATAAATATCTATTCTCGTGGTCCGTCAGCCACCACTTCTGCTGCCACGCTGCTCTCCTGAAGACGCCATACCATGGCAAGCATGGAGCTCACTCAGATCACCGCAGCAGTTATGAGCATTATCCTGCAGTATGTGCAGAACTAGAATCTGCAAAAGCAGGTGAGGAGGCGACGGCAGCACGGTGATGAGAACATGGACACAGACTTTTCTCAAAGCATGGGCCCCAGCAATTTGGACATCCTGGTGGCAATGGGGCAGGCTCATGCCATGGAATACCGATTCTGGGCCCCGGAAACAAGCACAGACTGGTGGGGCTTCATAGTGTTGCGGCTCTGGGATGATTCACAGTGGCTGCGAAACTTTCGCATGGATAAAGGCATTTTCCTGGAACATTGTGACTTGCTTTCCCCTGCCCTGAAGCACAAGACTACCAAGATGAGAGCAGCCCTCACACTTCACAAGCGAGTGGCGATAGCCCCCTAGAAGCTTGCAACGCCAGACAGCTACCAGTCAGTCGGGAATCAATTTGGTGTGGGCAAATCTACTGTGGGGGCTGCTGTGATCCAAGTAGCCAACGCAATCACTGAGCTGCTGCTATCAAGGGTAGTGACTGAGAAATGTGCAGGTCATAGTGGATGGCTTTGCTGCAATGAGATTTCCTAACTGTGGGAGGGCGATAGACAGAACGCATATCCCTATCTTGGGACTGGACGACCTTGGCAGCCAGTACGTAAACCGCAAGGGGTACTTTTCAATGGTGCTGCAAGCACTGATGGATCACAAGGGATGTTTCACCAACATCAGCGTGGGATGGCCGGGAAAGGTACATGACGCTCACATCTTCAGGAACTCTGGTCTCTGAACAGCTGCAGGAAGGGACTTTCTTCCCAGACCAGAAAATAACTGTTGGGGATGTTGAGATACCTATAGTTATCCCTGGGGACCCAGCCTACCCCTTAATGCCATGGCTCATGAAGCCGTACACAGGCATCCTGGACAGTAGTCAGGAGCTGTTCAACTATAGGCTGAGCAAGTGCAGAATGGTGGTAGTATGTGCATTTGAACGTTTAAAAGCGCACTGGTGCAGTTTACTGACTCAGTTATAGACCTCAGAAAAACCAATATTCCCATTGCTATTGCTGCTTGTTGTGTGCGCCACAATATCTGAGAGAGTAAGGGGGAGATGTTTATGGCGGGGTTAGGGTGACCAGACATCCCGATAAAATCTGGACTGTCCCGATATCTGTTTTTTTGTCCCACGCCCCGAACGATGTATGGTTGGGACACCATTTGTCCCGATATTTTGCTTTGGTGGCACTCTGGTTCCCCCCCCTCCCCCCTTGGGGTGGGAAAAAAATCTAGAGCCGGCCCTGATGGGGGGGATGAGCCTGTGGCTTCCCCCCCACCCCCCATGTGTCCTGATATTTTGTTTTTGTCATCTGGTCACCCTTGGCAGGGTGGAAGGTTGAGGCAAATCGCCTGGCCACGTGCAACCAGACAGCAGGGCCTGCTGCACATCAGAGAAGCTTTGAAAACCAGTTTCATGACTGGCCAGGCTACGGTGTGACAGTTCTGTTTGTTTCTCCTTGATGAAAACCCACCTACTTCCCTGTAAGCCAACCACCCTCCTGTTTTCGATCACCGCTTGCAGAGGCAATAAAGTCATTGTTGTTTCAAAATCATGCATTCTTTATTAATTCATCGTACAAATAGGGGGATAACTGTCAAGGTAGCCTCGGAGGTGTGGGGGAGGAGGGAAACACTGGGTGGGGTGATGGATGAGGGAAGGACAAGGCCACACTGCACTTCAAAACTTATTGAATGCCAGCCTTCTGTTGCTCGGGCAGTCCTCTGGGGTGGAGTGGAGTGGATGGGTGCCCGGAGTCCCCTGGCCCTGCGTTCTTGGGTGTCTGTGTGAAGAGGCTATGGAACTTGGGGAGGAGGGCGGGCGGTTACCCAGGGGCTGCAGCGGGGGGTCTGTGCTCTTGTTGGCTTTCCTGCGGCTCCACCAGATTCCAGAGCATATCAGTTTGATCCCCCAGTAGCCTCAGTATTGCATCCTGCCTCCTCTCATCTTGCTCCCACCACCTGTCATCTCACTCATCCCTCTTGTCTTTGTGTTCATTTTCTGCTTTCCTGGACTCTGCCATTGTTTGCCTCCACTCATTCTGCTGAGCTCTTTCAGTGCAGGAGGACTGCATGAGCTCAGAGAACATTTCATCGCAAGTGCGTTTTTTTTTTTGCCTTCTTATCTGTGCTGGCCTCTGGGACGGAGAGGATAGTGCGAGCGTTGAAACATTTGCAGCTGCAGGAGGATAAAAAGGGAGACTAGTATTTTAAAAGACACATTTTAGAGAACAATGGGTAGACTCTTTCATGGTGAACCAAGCTGTTAACATTACATAGTACATGTGCTTTCAGTACAAGGTCACATTTTGCCTCTTATATTGAGGGCCTGCCGATTTGGTGAGAGAGATCACACATGCAGGACCGGGCAACAGAATTCAGCTTGCAGGCAGCCATGGTAAGCCAGAGTCTTTCAGCTTCTTCAACCTTCATAACATGTGGGAATGGTTTCAAACAGCAGCACCCTCATTTCCCATACCAAGCACCCGTTGGGTTGGCCATTTAAAAAGGAGGGGCTGTGGTTTTTGGGTTAACATGCAGCACAAACCCAACTAAACCCGCCACCGCCCCCAAATTATCTGGGATGATCACTCTCTTGAGGATAACAGAGTGATAAAAACAGATGTTGCTTGAATGCCAGCAAACACTGGGACCATACGCTGCCATGCTTGGTCATGCAATGATTCCAGACTACATGCTACTGGCCTGGCATGGTAAAGTGTCTTACCATGGAGAACGGAATAAGCTGCCCTCCCCAGAAACCTTTGGCAAAGGCTTTGGGAGTACCTCAAGGAGAGCTTCATGGAGATGTCCCTGGAGGATTTCTGCTCCATCTCCAGACACGTTAACAGACTTTTCCAGTAGCTGTACTGGCCACGAATGCATCCCAAGACTTCAGGGCAAATCAATCATTAAACACGCTTGCTTTTAAAGCATGTATTATATTTATAAAGGTACACTCACCAGAGGTGCCTTTTCTGGCTTCATGGTCCAGAAGCCTGCCCTTGGGAGGGTATTGGCTCCAGGGTGATAAACAGTTCCTGGCTGTCGGGGAGAACGGTTTCTCTGCTTGCCTGCTGTGCGCTATCCTCCTCCTCCTCGTCCCCAGAATTCTCTTCCCTGTTGCATGAGACTCCCCCCTTGTAGGTGTCCACGGAGAGGGGTGGGGTAGTGGTAGGGCCCCCCCTAGAATTCCATGCACCTTATCATAGAAGTGGCATGTCTGGGGCTCTGACCCAGAGTGGCCATTTGCCTCTTTGGTAGGCTTGCCTGAGCTCCTTAATTTTCCATGTGGCACTGCTGCGGGTCCCTGTTGAAGCCTCTGTCCATCATGCCCTTGGAGAGTTTTGCAAATATTTTGGCATTTTGTCTTTTGGAATGGAGATCTGATAGCACGGATTCGTTCCCCATACAGCGATCAGATCCAGTACCTCCTGTTCGGTCCATGCAGGAGTTCTTTTGCGATTCTGGGACTACATCATCACCTGTGCTAATGAGCTTGCCACGCTGGCCAAATAGGAAATGAAATTCAAAAGTTCCCTGGGCTTTTCCTGTGTACCTGGCTAGTGCATCGGAGTTCAAAGTGCCGTCCAGAGCAGTCATAATGGAGCACTCTGGGATAGCTCCCGGAGGCCAATACTGTCAAATTGCGTCCACACTACCCCAAATTCGACCCAGCAATGTTGATTTCAGTGCGAATCCCCTCCTTGGGGAGGATTACAGAAATCTATTTTAAGAGCCCTTTAAGTCGACAAAAATGGCTTCATCATGTGGACAGGTGCAGGGTTAAATCAATCTAATGCTGCTAAATTCAACCTAAACTCGTAGTGTAGACAAGGGCTTAGCTGTGACTGGGAGACTATTGTAAATTCTTGTGCTGTCACAAAATACAGCTGAAAGCAACAACATACATTAGCTGGTGGATGAACTGACAACAGCTTTCACTCACTTTTTGCTTCACTTTGCATTTTTTCCCCCAGACAAATGTAAAAATGCTGATTCCTACAGACATTCGTATCATACCTGGTATTCCTAGTTAACTTGCTAGCATGCAGTGAGCCAAGGGGAAAAATTACTACTTCTTTCATCACAGTCTTGTTCAGGTGATTCCTTTTGAACAGTCCGGGGCATCAACTGACGTAAACTGTCATAGCTCTATTGACTTGAACTGCGGATCTGCCCCTTCATTCTAAACATATCACACCTTGAGCTTTTAAACTTACTTGCATGATATTATCAAATGTTGGCTCAGCTGTTTGAAGGAGAAGCATTTGAATCACCATATCCAAACCTAACAAAAAAACAGAAGAAATTACTCAATTTTAAAAGTTAATACAAACGACAGAAGCAGAAGAGTGAGTGGGTGAAATATTCTTAATTGATTATAGCTACAGTGAATGGTGTTACTAGTTAGGGGCTAATCCGAAGCCAATGGGAATCTTTCTATTCACTTCACAGGGTTTTTGATTAGACTCTTAAAGAGGGCATAACTTCCTGTTTGCCTAACTCACACATTCAAACCCACTGACCTGAATGACCCATCTGAGTAAGACAAATGGTTTTGCCTCAGTATAGAGACAATGTTCTCTCTCCAATCCAGATTTGGAGGGAAAACCTGCTCCAAAGGTTCCTGATTACTCTTGTTCAACAACGCTGCAAACACTTATGAAGGTTTCTCTTTGCACAGATGTGAACATGACTGCATGTTACTTTGAAGAGTCAAAACATTTATTTATTCACAAGAGAGCCAAATCCTACTCACCTTGCACATGTGACAGCCCCAATGACTTCAGTAGGCCTGCTCATGTGAGTAAGGTGAGCAAGAATTCACCCACAGTCTTTAATGTTAGAGACTCATTTTATTGGAGGGTTTAAATAGTAATAAGAATGTATTAATAGCAACTTAGCCATAGGCCAAAGCACAAGAAAGTATTGCAACAGAACTTTAAAATAAATCCAGAGTTATATACATTTCAGTATTTTATAAATAAAAAGTGAAAAGGGACATAAACCATTATACCAGACATCACCAGGCCACTTGCCTTTTCCTTGCTTTAGTGGCTGACCATGCATATAGGGAAACTGCTTGGATCACAGATACATTGTCAAAATATTACTTAGGAATTATTTTCTGAGAGGTCACAGAAAAAGGCATCCAGGACAAAAAAACCAAAACCACAGAAAGCCACTTTTACCTCAAATGGCAATACAGACAGTGGTGAGCTGGAGCCGGTTCGCAAGAACCGGTTGTTAAACTTAGAAGCCCTTTTAGAACCAGTTGTCCCATGAGGGACACCCACAGGGAAAATCTGTGGGTGCTCTCCCCTCCCTGACTCACCTCTGCTCTGCCTCTGAGTTATGCTCAGCCCTGCTCTGCTTCTCCGCCCCCCCGGCTTCCTGAGAATCAGCTGTTCGTGCGGAAAGCCGGGGTGGGGGAGGGGGGGAGCGGGGGCTGAGAAGCAAGCAGCGGCTTTGTGCTTAGGCCCAAGGAGGCAGAGCGGAGGTGAGCTGGGGTGGGGAGGCGTGAGGAGGGCTGCCCACCCCACAGCATGTAACCCGGGGGAGTGCGCAGGGGAACCGTTTCCTGCCCCAGCTCGCCTCCTCCTTCCTGGGCCTGAGCATGAAGCAGCCACTTGTTTCTCAGCCCTCCCAGGCTTCCCGTGCGAACAGCTGATTCGCAGAGCGGGGCGATGCATTCAGGGGCAGAGGTGGAGGCAGAGCGGAGGTGAGCTGGGGCTGGGAGCTGCCGGTGGGTGCTCTGCACCCACCAAATTTTCCCATGGGTGCTCCGGGGCTGGTGTTCCATGGAATCGGTGCCTAAGGTGCCACTTTTGATGTGATCAGTGGCGGGAACAGGGGGAAACCCCTAATTTTGCTACCCTGTCCCTAGGAGCCAGAGGGACCTGCCAGATGCTTCCCGGGAGCCGCCCCAGGTAAGCACCACCGGGACTCCCCACTTCGCCCCCCTGGCAGGTCCCTCTGGCTCTTAGGGGTGGGGTGGAGTGGACACCCACTATGGTGGCCCACGAGACCCTCCTGCCCGGTTCTGGGGGCAGTCAGGGGACAGGGGTGGATGGGGCAGGAGTCCTGAGGGGAGGCTACAAACCCCTCATGGGGTGAGGAGGGAACTGGTTGTTAAGATTTTGGCAGCTTATCAGTGAATACAGATCACAATATATTAAATAATGGGTTAGGTTTTTCACCTGCCTGGAGCCACATGGACACTCAGTTACATTTGTTCATGCCAATATATCAGCATTCTGAATAACCTGTCTGCATGGATTGAAAGCTGAGCCCTGTCAAGGCCCTCCTGAATGTATTATTGTACAAACTGTCTAAATATCTGGCATATCCATGAATCTTTAACAAGGAGGAAACAAGGTGATATCTTTGTAATAGAAACAACTGCCATATCCAATTGCTTATTAGTATCCCCTGCCCTCAACTCAATTAGGGATTTCATATTTTTAAATTTAAATCTAATAATTTTCATTTCTGAGAAACATAGCGAATGCAAAGAATTTGAATACTCTAACCAAGGAAATTTATGTGAGACATTCCCACTGAGCTGTTCCTCTAAGCCAGTGGTTCCCAAACTTGTTCCGCTGCTTGTGCGGGGAAAGCCACTGGCGGGCCGCGCCGGTTTGTTTACCTGCCGTGTCCACAGGTTCAGCAGAGCGCAGCTCCCAGTGGCCTGGGGCAGTGGCCTGCCAGGGACTTTCCCTGCACAAGCGGTGGAACAAGTTTGGGAACCACTGCTCTAAGCATAGCCTTGGCAAATGCCGTGGGTACATACCAGTAATACGAAGCCAAAAATATTGCAATATTGCGCTTTGGACAAAACAGAATTAATTCCTGTCTTTGCTTTAAGAAGAGCAATTGGAGTATTATTGGGAGACCAAGAATCTTCCTAAAAAATTTGTTTTGAATCATTTCAAATTCCATGGGTTCATTCCATCCCCAAATTTCTGCACCAAACAAGATTTGAGTCTGAGCCTCAAACACTATAGGATGATGCAATTAAGTTGCTCCCATGAGTTGAAATAAAACGTAACACAGCTTGCACAGAATCTGAGGCCTTGTCTTTTGTTACCCAAATGTGCTTATCCCACAAACCATTCTGAGAACACCAGGTATTCAGGTAGGGGAAAGAGCTAACTTGTTCAATATATTGTCAATCGATCCTCTATTTATGCAACCTCTGTCTGACTAAAGACAATTACTTTAGAATTTAAATAATGTATCTAGAGGCCCTCTCATTGGTAGTATAAACCAAATTAAAGTAATAAATTCTTCAGTCCCACTGGTGTTTGCAACAATAGAACCATATCTTCTGCATATAAGACAGACAGGATGATTCATGGATTTTAGGGGGGAAATACTGATTCCCTTTTAATGTTAAAACATAATTGATATAAAAGTTAAAAAGAAAAGGGGCTAGAAGACAGCCCTGCCAAACCACCTTTGGAACGGAGGTGGAATCTGTTAATTGCCCACCCAGACCTATTCTAATCTTGGCCACGGTCTGTGAAGAGCTCTTAAAAAACAAACTGCAGATCTATTTCAGGTATTCCCAATTTGCCCCACAGACAGTCCCTATCACTAGAATGAAAGAATGATTTTAGATCAATAAAAGCTACATACAGTTCCCCCGCCCCCTTAGGAGGCACATATTTGTAGATTAAGTACGAATGAACAATTATCTGTAATGGAGTGGCCATTTGAGAAACCAGCTGGTTCCTGAGCAAATAAGTTATTTGTTCTGCCCAATCCTCTAATCTTCCCCAAAGATATCTGGTGAAAATTTTTAAAGCAGTGTCCAATAAACTGATTGGGCAACAATTCCCCAGGTTTCTCCTCTGCCCCTTTTTGTGAAGTGGATTGATAATATTCATAGCGTAAGCTGAGTGGAAAAATCTGTGTATTATTTATATCCAGAACAGGTGCCCACCAGTCAACGTTCTCCTTAAATATTTCTGCAGGAATAAAAATCTTTCCCTGGCACTTGATTACAATGTTGATCAACTAAAAATGTAAAGTTCTTCCTTACTGGATACTGCAGACCATTCTGGATGGAAACCGGGAATGGCGGCTACCAGAGCTGATCATGCCAAAAAGTTCATATATGTCCTATCTTTATAAAGTGCAGAAAATATTTCTCCCAGATATGCTTGGGGATCATAGCTTCAATATTGCCCCAATCCTCTTGGAATCCATTGCTACCAATTTCCAAAAATACTCAGAATTTCTCACTTTGGCAGTAAATTCAATTTCCTTCCACAAGTCCACAACGTTCTGACTATTTTTTCTTTCAGCAATCTTTATTAGACTTTCTAAAATTGACTAGCTTTTGGGTGAAACCTGCAAGCAACCTTTCCTGACCTCCCTTGCCAAAAATCTATAGCTGTGTATTATTTTGAAAAAAAAATCTATGACATACCAAATTCTTTTATCTTTCAAATGGAAAGAACAGTCCTTCTGGTAATCAGATCAACCGATTATTCGTGTACAATGAAGTTAAGTAAATTAAGGGACAGACTCACATAACTAAGATCTGAAAATGGATTTTTTTACCCTAACAAATAGAGGAGAGATTCTCTTAATTTTATATTTAGCCAATGGAGTCCACTTAATTTACCTTGCATATAAGCCTTCAAAATTAGAAGTGAAATCCTGTCCAACAGGGATCAACCAATATAAGAGGGGCAGGGGACAAAAATTAACCTGGAGGGGTTGATGGTCACCATCAGATTTAGGCACCATTGAAACATTAGAAAAAACAAGACCAGCTTAAAATTGGAATGGCAATATAGTCACACTCCTCCCACTTGAGAGATTTAGTGACCTACCATGTCATCACCTACCCTACCATTTAGAACTTCCAATCTGGATCTATCCAAAATTGCCAAATATATCTGGCCTGCTGAATTTCTTAATTTATCTTCAGAATTTTTTTTTGGAAAAGGGAAAGCAACCCATCATTAAATTTAGTATTTGATAGATTTAGCAATTCCTTGTTTTCTGCACCCAATTGAGCATTAAAATCACCTAAAAATCAGATTTGCCACTGGATAATTTCAAATCAGTATGTCAATAAGAGATTCTAACTCTGCCCATATAGATTCATTATAATAGGTGGATCCCGACTGAGGCAAATATTAATTCAAAGCAACCAATATATTATCTGGGAAGGAGATACTATGAGATTGAAGACAGGGATTACTCTGAGCTAGTACATTAACTATAGCATTTAATTTGATTGAGATAAGAAGGGATAGACCATTAACTGGTCTGACCTTCTTAGCTTGTTTAACAGACCCTTCGAAACAAGATTCATAGCCTGGAAGAGAAAAAGATTCATCTTTGGTAAGCCAGATTTCTTGTCAAAAAATTAAATCAAATTGTGCTAAGTAATTCTTAAATTCCAGATATTGAGCTTTACTTTTTAAAATGTGGATATTCCAGGATATAATTTCAATAAAAACTTCATAATGTAGCTGGTGAGCAAACTGTTGTCAAGTCATTTCCTTATCAGCAGCCTCAGTTGTTAGGTTATCAGTACAAATCACCCCATTGGGTTCACAGTTATGATTAGTTTTCCCAATTCCTTCTTCTTTAATCCTTTGATTATCTGTTGACTCCAGTTCATTACAGTCTAAGGCAAGCCCAACTGGGTACACCTCTGCAGTGACCCAGGCCTCAGCTAGGCTCTGCTTGCTGTGAGGAGAGGCGGAGGCAAACCAATATAATGGAGAGAACCTTTTAAATTGTGTAAAGGAAAACCCCAGAAATTTGGCAGAAACAATATAAAACATCAAATACTTGCTTAGGAAAATTGTAAATTATCAGCACAATAAAAGGAGTTTTTAGTTCAACAATATGCTGACACACCCCAAGAGGAAGTCAACTTTTCCTCTTCCTGGCTGAAAAGTCTAGCCTCACCCCTACTGTCCCAACTTCAGTTCTCTCTGGCTTGTGATGCTCCTTTGCTTTGACACTGCAATGACAGAACCTCTTTCCAGCAGGTCCACCTGCAAACAACAGCCCCATTCCCCAGGTGTCCAAAGAATATTCCCTCTTCAGTGTCCCAGTGGTCAACCTCACTGGTCATGTGCTCTCTGTCTCTCCCTATCAGGCTCCTTACACATGACCTTCACAGTCCAGTTTCTCTAAAATAGCTTCCTCTGGTCAATCCCCTTTTCACCCCAGCACAGTCTTTTCTCCTCCTCCTCCAATCACTTTCCAACTGCCCTCTGTGGGTGAATTCCAAGCTTTCTCCCCAGCTCAGTCTCCCTCTCATTGGCTGTCTCTCTCCCCAGGACCAAGGTTACTACACTTGAAACACAGGATAAAGACAAACTAAATTTTTGGAAGAGTCCTCATCCTTTCTTTTAAGATTTAACCTGGCAGAGGGGAGCACTTCAGAAAATCATTCCCAGACTGGTCCCTTTTAACCTTATCTATCCTGTATCCTCTGAAACAGAAGATCTCACATATCCCAGATTTTCTTAACTGCCCACCAATTTTTAAACGCTACCAACACTATCTGGTAGGCCTAAGTCAGAGAGTCTTTTCACCTTTAAATTTTGATCTCTAGGTAAAGAATAAAATACCACTCGTTCAAGTGGCAGATAAATCTAACATTGTACATGAGACAGTCTCTGCCCTTACTCTTTGCAAATCAATGCCATGGCCCATGCAGTCTTAGGGTTCTCTTTAAGAATGTTAGGGCTTATCCAGACTAGAATATCTGGAGCCATGAGCAAAGGCTCACGCGTCTGGAATAGGGCCGGCAGACGGAGGTAAAGAAACACTTATGGGAGAGAGAGAGCCAATTTCAATACTACCAACCACAACTCTCAGCTAAGTACAAGATGGAACAAGTAAACACATATCCTAAGTATATTCTTATGCTAAAGAACCTACTCCACCTCGTATTTAGCTGTGACACTTAGTACTTTTCCCAGGAGATGAGCTCTGTGTAGCTTGAAAGCTTCTCTTTCACCAGCAGAAGTTGGTCCAATGAAAGATATTACCTCACCCACTGCATCTATAAGGATTTTTCATTTGCAGTCAGCGACAGCAACACAGACAGCTGCAGCGGCACAGGAGCCAGCAAATAGCGCTGTAAACGGGGGAGTTTGTCTTGTGGTGCTTGTTTGGGGTTTGTTTTTGCTGTGGGTGGTGGTGTTTTGGTGTGGTTTGCGTTTCCCAGAACAACAGGATTTAGGTGGGAAGACTATGACAGATACAGAGGCAGCAACAGGAGTGATCCATGTAGTGGAAGACACAAATGAGGATGACTGGATGTGGAAGCTGCGGCATGTACATGATCCTGGAGGGGGTACCTGGAAAGAGTTGTCTGCATAAAATGCCATCTGATAGAGCTGATGGAGGAAAAGATCCGAGGTTTGGAGATGCAGGTGGAAAGTCTGGTTGAGTTTAGAAAGGGGTTCGAGCAGATTATGGAGCAAAGACATGAGGTATCTGAAGGGAAAAGCTCAGACTTGCAGATGGAAGAGGGACTGAGGAGAGACTGCTGGGTGAGGAAAGTGGTCAGTGGAAGCATGTGACTAAAAGAACCAGGCAGAGGAAAAGATGGGCTAGTGAAGGAGAAAGAGCTCAAGAATAGGGTTGTAGAGTTGGAAAATTAAGAAGGGGCTCAGCAGGTAGTCACTGAAGGTGGAAGGGCAAGAAAGAAGAGAAGAGCGGCTACTCCTATAGGAAAAGGGGAAGAGTCAATGGAGACTACACTAAATATGAGCCCCAGGAGGATATAGGATGGGTTGAACAGGATTACAAGGGAGAATAGGAATGGAAAGAACTTGCAGCCAGAGGGAACAGGGGATAGACTGGAGAGTAGCACCATCACCAGGAAAAGGCCGGTCTACATGATCGGGGACTCCTTACTGAGAAGGATAGACAGGCCTGTAAGCAGAGCTGATCTAGAGAATAGAAGGGTGTGCTGTCTTCCAGGTGCTAAGATACGGGATGTAGACCTGAGGTTGAAAAGGATCCTAAAGGGAGCAGGAAAGAATCCCCTAATTAACCTTCATGTGGGAACAAATGATACGGCTAGATTCTCACTGGAAAGTATTAAGGGAGACTATGCTAGGCTGGGGAAGACACTTAAGGAAATGGAGGCTCAGGTGATCTTTAGTGGGATTCTGCCTGTTCCTAGAGAAGGGCAACAAAGGTGTCACAAGATTATGACTATCAACAGATGGCTTAGGCAGTGGTGCTATAAGGAGGGCTTTGGGATGTATGGCCACTGTGAGGCATTCATGGACAGAGGACATTTCTCTCGGGATGGACTTCATCTGAGTGGGGAAGGAAATAGACTTCCAGGATGGAGGCTGGCACAACTGATTAAGCGAGCTTTAAACTAGGAATCTCCATGCCGGATTTTAACATTGAGAGGGAAGAAAAAGAAAGAAAGGATACAGCCATGGGTAGGAGAATGGATATAAGGAGGAAGGGCAGTGTGGATACCAGTCTAATATGTTATACTGGCTGTAGAATGACCGTGCCTAAATCGGGTATAGAATGCGAGTGAGGCAAAACAGCAAAAATTAATATGTTTGTACACCAATGCGAGGAACTAGAGCTACTGGTGCAGGAAGTGAAACCAGATATAATAGGGATAACAGAAACATGGTGGAATAGTAGTCATGACTGGCCTATGGGTATTGAAGGGTATATGCTGTTTAGGAAAGACAGAAATAAAGGTAAAGGTGGTGGAGTAGCATTGTATATCAATGATGAGGTAGAATGTAAAGAAATAAGAAGCGATGGAATGGATAAGACAGAGTCCGTCTGGGCAAAAATTACATTGGGGAAGAAAGCTACTAAAGCCTCCCCTGTGACAGTGCTTGGGGTGTGCTATAGACCGCCGGGATCTAATTGGATATGGATAGAGCCCTCTTTAATGTTTTTCATGAAATAAATACTAATGGAAACGGCGTGATCATGGGAGACATTAACTTCCCAGATATAGACTGGAGGACAAGTGCTAGTAATAATAATAGGGCTCAGATTTTCCTAGATGCGATAGCTGATGGATTCTTTCATCAAGTAGTTGCTAAACCGACTAGAGGGGATGCCATTTTAGATTTGGTTTTGGTGAGTAGTGAGAACCTCATAGAAGAAATGGTTTTAGGGGACCATCTTGGTTCAAGTGATCATAAGCTAATTCAGTTCAAACTGAATGGAAGGATTAACAAAAATAAATCTGCAACTAGGGTTTTTTATTTCAAAAGGGCTGACTTTCAAAAATTAAGGAAATTAGTTAGGGAAGTGGATTGGACTGAAGATCTTATGGATCTAAAGGCAGAGGAGGCCTGGAATTACTTCAAGTCAAAGCTGCAGAAGCTATTGGAAGCCTGCATCCCAAGAAAGGGGAAAAATTCATGGGCAGGAGATGTAGACCAAGCTGGATGAGCAAGCATCTCAGAGAGGTGATTAAGAAAAAGCAGAAAGCATACAGGGAGTGGAAGATGGGATGGATCAGCAAGGAAAGCTACCTTATTGAGGTCAGAACATGTAGGGATACAGTGAGACAGGCTAAAAGTCAAGTAGAGTTGGACCTTGCAAAGGGAATTAAAACCAATAGTAAAAGGTTCTATTGCCATATAAATAAGAAGAAAACAAAGAAAGAAGAAGTGGGACCGC
The DNA here is from genome assembly GCF_965140235.1 of Caretta caretta. Classification (NCBI taxonomy): domain Eukaryota; kingdom Metazoa; phylum Chordata; order Testudines; family Cheloniidae; genus Caretta; species Caretta caretta. The sequence goes on from NC_134207.1 coordinate 48,266,887, forward strand.
TAAACACTGAGGATGGAGTGGACGTCAAGGATGATCTAGGCATGGCCCAATATCTAAACAAATACTTTGCCTCAGACTTTAATAAGGCTAATGAGGATCTTAGGGATAATAGTAGCATGACAAATGAGAATGAAGATATGGAGGTATATATTACCATATCTGAGGTAGAAGCGAAACTCGAACAGCTTAATGGGACTAAATCGGGGGGCCCAGATAATCTTCATCCAAGAATATTAAAGGAATTGGCACATGAAATTGCAAGCCCATTAGCAAGAATTTTTAATGAATCTGTAAACTCAGGGGTTGTACCATATGATTGGAGAATTGCTGACACAGTTCCTATCTTTAAAAATGGGAAAAAAGGTGATCCGGGTAACTACAGGCCTGTTAGTTTGACATCTGTAGCATGCAAGGTCTTGGAAAAAATTTTGAAGGAGAAAGTAGTTAAGGACATTGAGGTTAATGGTAAATGGGACAAAATACAACATGGTTTTACAAAAGGTAGATCGTGCCAAACCAACCTGATCTCCTTCTTTGAGAAAGTAACAGATTTTTTAGACAAAGGAAACGCAGTGGATCTAATTTACCTAGATTTCAGTAAGGCGTCTGATACGGTGCCACATGGGGAATTATTAGTTAAATTGGAAAAAGATGGGGATCAATATGAAAATTGAAAGGTGGATAAGGAAATGTTTTAACAGGGAGACTACAGCGGGTCCTACTGAAAGGTGACCTGTCAAGCTGGAGGGAGGTTACCAGTGGAGTTCCTCAGGGATCAGTTTTTGGACTAATCTTTTTACTACTGACCTCAGCATGAAGAGTGGGAGTGTGCTAATAAAGCTTGCAGATGATACAAAGCTGGGAGGTATTGCCAATTTAGAGAGAGACCGGGATATCATACAGGAAGATTTGGATGACCTTGTAAACTGGAGTAATATTAATAGAATGAAATTTAATAGTGAGAAGTGTAAGGTTATGCATTTAGGGATTAACAACAAGAATTTTAGTTATAAGCTGGGGATGCATCAATTAGAAGTAACGGAGGAGGAGAAGGACCTTGGAGTATTTGTTAATCATAGGATGATTATGAGCTGCCAATGTGATATGGCCATCAAAAAAGCTAATGTGGTCTTGGGACGCATCAGGTGAGGTATTTCCAGTAGAGATAAGGAGATTTTAGTACCGTTATACAAGGCATTGGTGAGACCTCACCGGGAATACAGTGTGCAGTTCTGGTCTCCCATGTTTAAGAAGGATGAATTCAAACTGGAACAGGTACAGAGAAGGGCTACTAGGATGATCCGAGGAATGGAAAACCTGTCTTATGAAAGGAGACTCAAGGAGCTTGGCTTGGTTAGCCTAACTAAAAGAAGGTTGAGGGGAGATATGATTGCGCTCTATAAATATATCAGAGGGATAAATACTGGAGAGGGAGAGGAATTATTTAAGCTCGGTACCAATGTGGACACAAGAACAAATGGATATAAACTGGTCATTGGGAAGTTTAAACTTTAAATTAGATGAAGGTTTCTACCCATCAGAGGAGTGAAGTTTTGGAATAGCCTTCCAAGGGAAGCAGTGGGGGCAAAAGACCTATCTGGCTTTAAGATTAAACTCGATAAGTTTATGGAGGAGATGGTATAACATGATTTTGGCAATTAATTGATCTTTAACTATTCATGGTAAATAGGCCCTATGACCTGTGATAGGGTGGGATCTGAGTTACTACCGAGAATTCTTTCCTGGGTATCTGGCTGGTGAATCTTGCCCATATGCTCAGGGTTTAGCTGATCACCATATCTGGGGTCGGGAAGGAATTTTCCTCCAGGGCAGATTGGAAGAGGCCCTGGAGGTTTTTTGCCTTCCTCTGTAGCATGGGGCACGGGTCAGATTCTATGCTCCTTGAAGTCTCTAAACCACGATTTGAGGACTTCACTAGCTCAGACATAGAAGAGAGGTTTTTCGGAGGAGTGGGTGGGTGAGATTCTGTGGTCTGCGTTGTGCAGGAGGTTGGACTAAATGATCATAATGGTCCCTTCTGACCTTAATATCTATGAATACATGGGTTTTTTTAAAAAAAAATCAACATTGTACACAGTGGAATATGTTTTATGTAGAGTAGTGGATAATGTGTGCCTTTAGGGCCCAGCCCATTGTAAGGACAACACATTACTGCCATGCCTCATGAGCACCCCAGGAAAGGAACCGTAGCTCAGTCACAAGTCCCTTTCTGCTCCTTCCTTGCTCCAGGGAGAGGCAGTAATTTGTCCTTGGCCTGTAATAGCAGAAAATTATTACCCTCCCCCATTACTGCTCAGCTGAGCCCACCCCTTGACTCTCCCCACCCATCTGCAGAAGCATTAGTTAGGTGGGTGCAGCACTGGCGCACCCAAACCCAATGTCTGCAAAGGGACATGATGTGCGGGAAGGTTCTTGGTCCCCTTTATATAGAGGACATGTAGTAGTCCAGAGCACAAACTAGCCCTAAATGTGTTTCCTAACGTTTGGAAAAAAATCGGAAAAAATAATTTGTTTCTTTTGAATAGTTGTACAGAATCCTGCTGTTATGTCTAATTCCCCAAAATACTTTTGATTATGTCCATACACAAGGAGAGAGACAGATAATGAGAAATTCTGCTCTCGCTTACAATGGATTTACTACAGATTTACAGCAGTGTGACAGTGGAATCTGGCCCAAGGTCCCCTCCCCATGACATTTTCATTCTAAATCTTATTAACATTCCTGGGTGAAATAACAGTTGGTGTATTCTAGTGAAGAGCAGAACAGCTTTAATAAATGTTTAGTCAGCTTATCTAGGGCCCAGTCTTGCAAACACTTACATGTGTGAGTAAGTTTACTTGTATGAATAGTCTCACTGCAGTAGATAAAACTACTCATGTAAAGTATCAGAGGGGTAGCCGTGTTAGTCTGGATCTGTAAAAGCGGCAAAGAGTCCTGTGGCACCTTATAGACTAACAGACATACTGGAGCATAAGCTTTCGTGGGTGAATACCCACTTCGTCAGATGCATGCCTAGTTGTGCAAGTAATTTTACTCCCATTTGTGTTGGTAGGATTGGACTCAAAGAAAAAGCCGCCAAAAATCACAGAAAGTAATAAAAGCAAAAATATTCAAAACAGAGACTCATTTTTCAAATAATGCAGCAGAGAAAGAGCTGAGAGTAGGAAAGTAATATATAGGTTAGATCTATGTAGTAAAGGAGACTGTTTCTGGCTTTCCACTGTACTGACAGAGGGATTAGTTGCTCCAGGTAAATAGATTTATGAATGGTTTATCTACAGTATTTTCCACTCACACTTCCTTGCATAAGTACAGGTTACCACCAGCAATGCTTGCAAAGCTACATAGATTGTTGGACAATGATTTCTGCCTTTGCTAGCAAATGTCATTATGAAGAGAGGAATGCACTGTCCAGTTTGAATTGTTAGGATGAAGCCAAAGTGTGGAAACGACAGAGGTTACACAGTTTATGACAATTAAATTGAGAAATAAGCCTGACATTCTTTATGTTGACAACTCAGGGACCCGCTGTGAGTTCATTACCAGCCATGATACACACCATGAACAACATCACTTCTCAGAGGAAGGGCCTTCAACAGCATGGCTAGACCGAGAAGGAAGGGGTCAAAGGGCTTCACCTTTTTCCCTGTTATGGGTTCTCACTCAAAATGCACCCCTGGTGTCAATCCTAGCATTGCCGTGTGCATGCCCTCTGGTAGGCCAATGTGGAGTGGCGGGTGTGTCCCTGCCTCAGTTCCCCTTTATGGGCAGGCTATAAGTTTAATGAGGTTTGTGTATAACAATCAGTGCTCCTTCCAGGGTATAGTGTATTTAATCAAAAGCCAAACAGACGTGCAAGCAAGTCTTCACCCCCAGTGTCCTAGCTGGGGGGCAAGTTAATATTAGTCTTTCTCCACCTGAGTCTATCCATCTTCTCGGTCTAGGCTCTTCACTTGCAGTTTTCTGGTAAGGTCCTTTCTCTAGGATTGGGCTTTCCTACAGCTTTGCCTCTTATCGTTCTTTTGGAACCTGCTTCCTTGGGGAGCACTTTTTTAGACCCTTTTCCTGGTAAGCTTTGTAACCAGCTCCACTGAGAGGTCCCTCTCCTCAAGATTTCACAAGGCCCAGGTTTCCTTAATTAATTAACAACCTAGGTGGTTGGGTGCAGTTAACCACTCACCAGTGTTAGTTAACTCAGGGTAAAACAGTGAAGACAAGGCAGTTCTGCTGTTAACTCAGATTAGCAGTTCAAATACCAATGCAGGCTCCCTTATAGACTTAATTCCAGCTTCTAACCTGAGTTAAAAGCAGAGGTGCTGTGTCTTCACTGCTATTTGAACCCAAGTTAACATGCTTTTTTGCAGTGTGGACATAATATTTTCAAAAATCATAATGGGTAATATACAGTATTCCCATATACATTTCCATGCATGTTTCTGTATGCTCCCATATACTAATTCTCTAATTTTATATGGTGGTTTCACTATTGTCGATTTATTATTCAGATGGCTCTTCAGTCAGTCACAAGGTAATCACTACTACATATTTGGTGTGTACATGCAGTGATACAGGAATTCATCATATACTTCTGGGCTCATTACCTGCTCTTTAGAAAACTAATCCATCACCGGGGACTTATTAGAACATTCCAAACTCCTGGTCACTCTCAGACACTTTTGTTTGTTGGAGGGAACTGAATCTTCTACTGGAATTGTACACCTAAGCTAGGTCAGCCCTTTCTTGTGAAACTAACCCTCCCCTGCACCTCATATCCAATGGTCCAGTGGTTAGCACACTCCCTTGGAATGTGGTTGTTGCAGGTTCAAATCCTGAGTCTGCCTGATCTGGAGGCAGGACTTGTGCTCAAGTCTCCCCCCTTCCAAGTGAGTGCCTTAACAAGTGTGCTATAGGGTCATTCTCACTACCTCTGGTCCAATGAATATTCACTGTTTATACAAAGAGGAACAGCTTCAATAGGAGAGTGAGAGACCCACCCCAGAATCTTTATAGGGCACTCACCTGGCAGGTGGGAGACTTGGGTTCAAGTTCCTTCTCCAAATCAGGAGTTGGGATTTGAACCTGGATCTCTCCAATTCCAGAGGAGAGCTCCAACCAATAGGCTGTTGAGTATAAGGAGGACAGCATCTCCTCCTCAGCTGTGTTTTGTGGAGGGGTTAGACATATTCTGCGCACACCTGTGGGATCTGGCCTCACAGGTGAGAAATAGGGGATTATCTAGTCTGTGAATCCCGCCAGGGCTTAGGTGGACGTGTACATGTCCACCAACACAAATGTATGTGCATAAGAGACTTTACCAGCAGAAACTTAAGCCCTTAGGGACTTTAGGTGCCTACAAAGTGACAGCTAAGCAGAGGTTTTGTGAATGCCAGTGACACCTAAATGTTGGACTTAAGCAGCTAGTTGCCCCTTTAGATGCCTAAGTCCCCTCTGTGAAGCTAGCCCTGTGTGCCCAGTCCTACTCCCATTCAAGCCTATAGGAACAGGACCAATGGTTTCTTCCTCACCATTAGCTATAGTAACATCTCAGAGCTGGAAACTGGATTAATAATAGGGATGATCTGTTCCTTTACCTCTTGCAAAAAATTCTTTATTGAAACATTTGTTTTTAGATGAAAACATGAAGAATATCACTGGACTGTGCAAGCATGCGTGGGTTTTGATATTATATAAACATACACTGGTTTTGCATAAAAAATTCATTCCAGTTCTAAAGCTATTACCCAATCCCACAGTTATCCCCATTTTAGATATAGAAATCATTGAAAATGGTAATATTTCTGAAATTGGAATGAACTTTTTTTTAGTGCACCCAGTACCTCAACTTATGACAGTGCCCCGTTAAACCACGATGTATTCCCTGTTTTGGGCTTTGCTCTCCTTTGTGTTCTAACAATTCCTGAATACAGCTAAGCCTTTTTGCCAGGAGGCAGAATCTTTCATTCTTTAAAGGCTTAGTGTGATCATCTTGCAAGCCTGAGCCGTAGGAATACAGTTTGAGTTTTGATATTTTAAAACATGCCAATAATGCACGGATATTTTTATGTATCAATAACCTGATCAGCTCTGACAGCCTTTAAAAGATATACCCCTACTTTTAGAATCTCTCTTTTCAAACCTGACCCTGCAGGGCATCAAGCACCCTTAGCTTCCACCAGCTTCATCAGAACCTAAGAATGCTCAGTATAGCTTAGTGCATTTGGGAGAGGTTCAGGCCCTTGCTGGATCAGGCCTGTAATTTGTATGTGACTAAAGCAGCAGCCTACTAGTGTATTCAGTTAACTGGAAAATTCTCAGTGCATCTGGGCATTTGTCTAGGATTCTATATGTGCATAAATTATGCTATGGGATAATCAAAGCTAGTCACTGCTAACCCATATGGCTGTTTTCTGTAATCGCTAGCCATCACCCACTTATGATTTTTTCCCCTGTTATTTTATGTCCTGAAACACTGGCTCAGTCAGTCAATTGCTTCAATCATTGCTAGTGCCAGAGGATAGAAAATAGCAGAGAAAAAAATTACTGGATCAGGGAGGGCTGGCTGCACTTTTCAATACACTAATACTAGCATCACCAGCTGCATCCTGTCAAAGATGATATCAGCCAAGCAATCTGCCACACTTTAAAAATACGATGTGCAAATTCAAGGAAGAAGAAAAGATAATCTCATGATGAGGACACTTCTTGGAAGAATCTGCCTTGATGTACTGGTGGGGCTATGTATTCCTCCCTATAAATAGATTGTAAATGAAGCAGACGCATCACCAGGACCTTCATATCAGAGAGTTCTGTATTAAATACTCCATTTTTCCAGAGTAAGAGATTCTCTCCTGCCACTCATCCTTTTTCCTTGTTGAAAGACTTGCAAGTACCAATTTTGTGGCCTCTGCTGTACAGCACAAGTAGGTATTACCAAATAGCAGTGGGGAAAGGAAAATTCACATTAAGAAAGAAACAGTGTATTTTCTGGCACCACTAAAAAGTCTTTTGAATACGTTTTTTCTGTGATGTCTGCACAATGTATTTGACTGATCGATAGCCAAATGTCATGAAGCCCTTGGGCAAGAACAACATCTAAAAGACCCTTTAGCCAGGATAAGCTGCCAGGAGCTGTATGTAAATTAACGGACTACAGGGGTACACAGGGACAAGCTGTAGATAAGTCATGGAATTGTTTTTCAGTTTCATATTACTGAATGTTTTGTTGTAGTTTCTTTTATTTATCGTGTTTTGCTTGTGGACAGCTCTTGGTTTTAGAGGAATTGTTTACAATGCTGAAATATGGTGATAATTTAATGCATGACAGCATTTAAGACACAGATATATTCTGAAGGCCAAGAAGTGTCCTTTGACTCATGCAATATCTCAAGACATTAAATTAGAGATCACTAGAAGTATAGGTCTGCTTCATGAAATACTCAGTTCATTTCTGGAAACATTAGGATCACTAATAAAATGGATTTTTCTGAAATAAAACCCAGAATGTGTAGATTTGACTCACTGATCTAGAAAATACTTTAGCTGAACATGACATCACTCTATATTAAATTGCTGCAGCTGCACAGAATGGATAACATGGAAGACAAGTACAAAGTGAGAAACCTGATCTTAAAAAATTAAATTGGATGATCTGACATTTGGTTGACTGTAAAAATGGCTGTTCCTTCAGTGTATTCAGAGACATATTTATGGACTTGAGTGTAGATACAAAGTTTTTACTTCTTTATACTCCTGTTAGACCTCCAAAGCCAATACAGCTATGAGAAAGCAAACTAGATTCCATTCTTTATTTAGTACCAGCAGCATTTCTTACCAAGTTCTCATCAATTATATCTGTGCAATCCCATTGCCTTCAGTGTCTTAGGGCATAACTTGAAGCAGTGGGTTTAAAAAGAGTTAAGTAGGAAATGGTTTGCCTATCACATGACAATTTTCAAGATTTCAGAATTTGTTCGGTCTTGGAATTGGGACAAAAAAAAAATCACACAAATTTTCATCAACCAAAAACCTGGAAAAAAAAATTCACATCAGGTCAACCATAACATTGTTTTGATCATTTTTCAAAATGTTTTTGACTTTTCTACTTTTTTACTATACATTCATTTACATTATTAAATGAAGTCATTTTGAACTAAAAACTACCTTTTGTTTTGAAAGTGTTGAAATAGGATTCTGACAATTTTGAAACTTCTCAATTTTTTTCTCAAAAACAGGACATTTTTTCAGGAAAAGGTCATTTTCAACAAAGTTTTAGTTTTGACAAACTGGCATTTTCCAGCAAAACAAAAAAACATCAAAAGTTTCTGACAAGCTCTAGTTTACAACTGTAATGGAATCCTACTGCAGAACTTTAGTGGTAGTGATATGTGAGAAGGAAAGGGCTCAGCTAACTTCTCTGATCCTAGGAACTTAGGTTTTCAAGGCTGGAAGTTAGAAAAGATTCTGTTTACTTGTAAACTGAATTACAGATGTTAAATGACCTGCCCAAGAACACATGGTGAGTAAGTAGCATTGCTGGAGATAAAATCCAGGAGTCCTGACTCCTAGGCATGTGCTCCTGCTATTAGGTGTTTAGATTATTGTGATGAGGTTTATAAGCCTCATACTAAGGCAGACACAAGGGAAGCGCTGTAGCAGTAATGGGCCAGGGAGGCCCCTGTCAAGCCTGCTTCTGGAGAGAAGACCAGAATAAAGGGACCCTTGGCAGCCCCAGGCAAGGAGCACAGGGGGGGATGGGAAGAGAGGCCAGTTCCTCGGGAAGTATTGCAGAGCTGTAATAGGAGAGGAAGTTTCTACTGAGGGGACCTTGTTGTGCTCTTTCCTCTGCTCCTAGACACACTGCCCACCCCCAAAAAACAGGGAGGAAGAACAGTTGGCAAAGGCTCAAGAAGGCCACAGGCATAGGCCCTAGGTAGTATTCACTTCAAACCCCCACTAAGTCCATGTTGACCATGCCCCAAACTGAGATGCAAGGGTTGTAGGAAGTGACCCAGGGAAAGGTGGGCAAATGATCTAGCCAGACACAGGGCAGGAGCATGCTGTTTCACTTTCAGGGTCCCGGGAGGGGACCTGGTGGAGAGGCAGGGCCTGGATCTCACGACACACCCCAGAGCTATGATCCCTGGCCCCTAAGGAGGGTAGAGCTGGGAGTTACCATTAAGATGACCAATCCAGCTAAAATCTCACCCAGAGATTAAACTGACAAAGACTGAAGTTGGAGGCCCAAAGCTGTTGTAGGCGTGCCGACTGCCCAAGTCACCATGCTACAGTTACATGATAGGTGCAGTATAGAAGCCTAACTTACTAGAAAGCAATCACTAGATCACAATGCACCTAGAATTCAGCACACTGGTTAAGCTTTTCTAAATGAATAAATATTTTATGTAATGTCTCCAAGAAGAGTTGAGATGTCTACACTATTGTTTGTTCTGAACCCTTTACATGAAAGATTCTCATTTCTGCAGTCTGTTTGGATTACTTGCTACAAATTTAAATGGTTTGTTATTATATTTGTTTTATAAATGAAAAAAAGTAAGGCACAAAGAAGTTAAATGGTTTGTCCAAGGTGACATAGCAGGTCAGCAGCACAGTCAAAAGAAGAACCCATGTTTCTGGATTTCCAGTCTCCTCTAACTCCCAGTCTATATTGCCATAATGTATGACAAAACCTGCATTTGTGGTTAAATGGGTAAGTAAAGTCACAATTGTAGATAGAGGGGGAAAGGGGAGAGACTGCAGCACAAAATGTGACTACACAAAATTTATCCAGGTTTAGAGGCAGTCTTGATGGCAAGATGTCAAAAATAGAGTATGTTAAAAAAAAGAGAGAATTGATAATGCTGGAGGTGAAAGTGAAACACAGAACACAACAACCTGCAGTGGGTATCTGGACAGACATGAAGAGGAAATCCAGGACAATGGAAGGGTATGCACTCTGGGCCATGACCAAAGCTCACTGAAGTCAATGGAAAGACTCCCATTGACTTCAGTGGGCTTTGGATCAGGCATCTTGTACAGATGTTTTAAGATATGCAGGACTAAATGAGGATTTCCATGGATTTTGGTGGGCATGCTGGCAAAGCCATTCCCCTCCATGTGGCTGCTAAATCCACCCACTGAGGCACCATGTGTTGGATATGCCACCAGTTGAAATCCATGGAGTTTTTTTTCCTATTTCATCATCTGCTTTTTTGTGCAGAATGGAATGATTTCCTTCAAAGTAATGAAAATCTTGGCTATCTAACAATTCCTAGAAATAGACAAGAGACTACTTAACACAAGGGAGAAGTGACTATAAAAGAAATCAGCAATGAGAATATAGATTGAGGACTTTAAATGAATTAGCCAAATAATGTTCAGTGTTTCATTAAGTTATTTTTGAAAGGTTATGGAAAACTGAGGAGTTCGATTGAGAGGAGGAAGTAATGTCTTGTCCATGGATTTGTCTACAGTTTTAGTACCAGTTCAGCAATCATTTTGGCAATCAGTTTAGCTGAACCAATGCTGATCACACTTTATCTGTAAGTGTAGACAAGGACAACATAAAGTCAGCACCTGTTCAGTTAACCCCACATCAGTTCAGCTGAACTGATTTCTGATAAAGCACCATTTCAACAATCAGTTAAGTATAGACAAAGCCTCTCTCTGAAACCTATGGCTGGTTTTTCAGAAGAGCACAGCTCCAATTTAGTAACCTGTAAATGAAATGGCCAGATTCGGGAACTGCTGGGTTCTGCTTTTGAAATCTTGCCATTACCAGTGAAAGACATCTTTAAAAAAAATAACCAGATAGACCAAAGGAAAAATAATTGTGACAGTTACCATTCATTCATTAAGTATAATTTCAATCACACTAAATACAGGGAAAAAAAACGAAGAGGTGTGATTTTTTTTTTTTGCTTTGCTCTTTGTGCAGTCATTTACACTTGTGCAAATGGAGTGCAAAATGGATCTAAAACACTACCAAAGAAGAATGGTAGCCTGTGCAACCACTTTGTACAAGTATAAATGAATATACTAGATACAAGTCACTGGGGTAGTAAGTCCAAAACTGCTACTGGAAGCATGCAAAACCAAAGGATTAGAGTAGCAAATACGGTGCTGAAGAAAGCAAGGTGGATGAGGTATTATCTTTTACTGAACCAACTTTTGTTGGCGAGAGAGACAAGCTTTTGAGCTTACACAGAGCTCTTCTTCAAGTCTGGGAAAGGAGCTGAAGGAGGAACATTCAGGTAATTATAATCTGGTAAATTTCACTCATTTACTAGAAAAATAATGGGTAAAAAATCTGCAAACTCAGAAAACAGAACCACAAGCATTAAACAGCATAGGTTATTAAAAGAAATCATACCAAATTTGATTTCCTTGTACTGACATCAAAATTAGTGGAAAACCACAAGCCTTCATTGTATGAAAATGTAAATTCTCTATTTTACATTGAATTGCTGGATTTCAAAATATATTCTAAGGGCATTATTTACATGTTAAATTCGATTAAAAAAATAAATATGGCTAATTCTGTCTTTTTGCCAGAAATGAAGTTAGACAGACCCACTCAACGCAATTGGGAAGTGCTCATTTCAAAAATATATGGTCTCCTAGCTGTCTGCCTATAGAAACTGTAAGGGAACTCTGGGATTTGCAGCTGTGAAGGGTTATTCAGATTCCTTAGGAATAATGTAACGTTTCTTCATATTCCAGCAACTGCCTAAGGCCACATAAAATTTCTATTACAACAAGCAAAACTCCTCAATTTGTCATTGGATAAGACAGCAATGTTAAATCATATTCTGTGTTCCTGAAGAGCTCCTGAGAATGAAATGGTTCTCATCTGTGGAAATATACAGCATAATCTTTCCTATTAATTGTGTCATTGTAAGAGGACATTCAAAGGATGTGAAATGTACAAAATGCACATTTCTCTATCTCAATGCCTCAAATATATATATACACACACACACACACACACACACACAGAGAGAGAGAGAGATTTACACACATGGCTACAGAACAAAGCACCGAACTATATTATAACATCATTTTAGCCAATATCATTAGTCTGTTTTTAATCTCAGCAACCCAAGGTCAGTGTAGAGGGGTGACACACTTCTCGGTAGCTCCCCTTGATGGAGTGCACGTGCCTAGCCTTTCTCTCTCTGTAGCCCTCCTTGGACTCAGGTCATTAATTAGCCTGATCATCTTTAAATGGTCTCATCCCTGGTATTGAGCCATACTCCAGGGTGCCCTGGAAACAATGTCCTCACCCTCTCTAAGTCTTTCTGGTCCCAGCTCTCCTGCTGGGCCATTAAAATAATTCAGTTCCCCTTCTGGGGTGTATCAAATTCCCAGTCATTTCCCCAGCAGCCAATGGGGAGACCCAGGTCCACTCACTACTCCTTGTTCCAGCCCAGGGATCCTGCTATGATTCCCTGGGCCATTTCCCCATGGTCCCAGCACATTCTTCACCCTTACCTCAGGGCCTTGTCCTGGTTGAATCCCAGCAGCTAGAAGGGAGCTCCTTCTCACTCCCTCTTGTCTCTGCCAGCACTGCTCTGTCTAAAGCCCTGTAGCTCTGTCAGCCAGCAAGGCACACCATCCACGCTCCTCCAGCTCCAGCAAGAAACTGAACTTGTGCTGGGCCTACACCTCTTTTTATACTAGCCTACTGGGCCCTGATTGGCTGCTTCCCCTACAGACTCTCTAAGCTGCTTGGAGGACCCCACTCTACTGCCTTTTTGGGGCACAGGGTGTGGTGAGACTGCAGGGGCCTCCAGAGGGTCTCAGAGGGTTTGGTACACCCTGTCACAGTCAGTATAACAGTGAAAGATCTGCTTATTTTATTTCAGTGGGACTGCCATAGCAACCATTGATTTCGGTGGAAGAACTCCCACTAATTCCAGTGGATATTTTAGCTGGGCCTATTTTTTTAAGGGCTTTCTTTATCATGCATTACCATAGTATCTAAGGGTGAAATTCACTTGCAGAGCAGCATGCCATTGCAAAGCCATCCGGATGATTTAAACAAAGAGTTGGCCAAGTGGGAATATGGGCAGAGCACATTGGGTACCTGGATTCCCTCTGTGTATCATGGAAAGGGGCTCAGCAGTAGCCCTGCACATGCTGGCATAGAAGGCCATGAAAGGTTATGGCCATGGAAGAAGCCACGAGATCTGAATTCATGTTGTGCCTTTGGCACCAACACCCCACATACATGGTGTGGAAGGGTTGTGGCCCCTACACTGGAATAGCTGTTATTGGAGAGCTAGTCCTTCTCATTGATCTAGCTGTCTGCATTTTTCCTCACCAAACCTTACACGTTACATCTGCATAGAACCTGACTGTTCAGGCTTTACGTACATAGAATGATCTTCATATAATGTGTTGCAATGTTAAATATTTAACCTAATATAAAGCTTTTGCTGTTCCAGACTTTTTCCTTTTCATTATTTCAACTGTAGCATAACTGTAAACTCAAAATAGTTAATTCTTCAATTAAGCCAGCGAGCAAGATAAACAGGAAAATAGTAAAGAAAAAAAATCAAACATTTGGAATTGTGTTGGGTATATTTTTAGACAATTAAACTGCAACCTCAATATATTGTATATTGATTGTAGTTTTCAGTTAAAATCAGTTTTTCTTTACCCAATCTTGGAACACAGAAAACATTTCTCTCATGGGAACTGCAACAATCTTATAAAATTAAGGGCACTTATCACCTAGCACTGCAGAGTTCTAAGCAACATTTTGACACTTTATAAATAGTCAGAGCTAATATCAGTGTTCTCTAAAGTGATAATACATGAATTCAATTCCGTATAATAACACAAGCATAACCTGTTTAATGGTATCACATGGATCCAGTCAAGCAAAATCTGGCAGTTTCTCTGTTGAAAAGATATTTTTGCCCATGCTGAGTTAAAGTTCTTTTATTACATGCTGGAGAAAAACAGATTATCTTTGATTTCAGAATTGGTAATTCAGTTTTTTTATGAAGGAAATAATAGTCCCTTATTACTACACATGGTTCTCCCCAACTTGCACAAGTATCCCCATAAGTAAAAATAATGGGTCATTATGCTCTGCAGAATAAATACAGATTATTTTTATTTGAAGAGTGGATAATTCTTTTTATTATAGAAAATACCAAGCCATTAATCTGACATAATTTACCACAATTGGGGGAAGGTGAGCCCTATATATAAAAATAATGCATCAGTATTCCATTTTAATAAATGTTTCTTATCCCAGACCTTTATTACTTTACATCAGGTCTTTTTATTCTCTCTAAGCTGCAATAAATATATACTAAAATAAAACCACATAACTTGGAAGTTTCTGGAGCACGTAAATTAGCATAAGGAAAGGCTTCCTGTTTATTACTTCACTGGGACCTTTGGTAATAATTAGACAAATTAAATTGATTGTACAGTTGTCATTCAATCCTCTGTAAATTACACATGAGAACTAGAAAAAAATGGTTACCTTTGATTTAAGAAAAAATCATTCTTTTTTGTTAGACAAATAAACACTCATTTTTAACATATACCGTTTAGCTCTTTACATGACACCAAGCGGATGGGGCTGCTAGTTAATTCAAGGTAACCTGCTTCTCTAAATCACGGATTAAAGGCTTGTTATTTTTTACAAATGAGAATTCAACCATTCTGGTCCCAGGAACCTACTGATGTCAATAGTGTCTGCTGAGGATTCTGAGTGAAATATTGCCCCCACTGAAGCCAATGGCAAAACTTCCACTGACTTCAGTGGGGCCAGGACTTTACCTTCTGTGTCCAGGTCAGCACGCTGAAGAAAAGACCAAAGCAACATCCTGTTCCTTGCTAGCTTGCTGCAGAAGCTAATGATCCTCTGATAGAGCAAGCTGCAAGTCTGGCCACGTCTATATCTATGTGAGATTTGTTCCAAGACCAGATTGTGTTTGAGCTGACTGGCTTGCAGGAACCTGTAACCATCACAAAAGGAGATTATCAACTGCTTCTATTCATGCAACTTTCAAGGTACCTTTTAGGGACCTGAGCCCACTTCTGAGTGAAGTCAATGCCAAAAATCCCATCAATTTAAATGGGAAAAGAATCAGGCCCTACTGCAAGGATGGATACACCCATTGTGGCAATGTAGAACAAAACAGAATTAGGGTTTATCTGGGATTTAGTATTCTCTGATAAGAGGAACTCATAGGATTTAGGATTTTCACTTGTCTGGGACTCACTAGTTGTCAGGAGGACCAGCTCTGATACCCTGGTCAACCATAGAGCTAACAATCATTCAGCTTTTGAGCTAGTTCCATAAACCTGCAAAACAAAATATGCCATTTGGACACAGTCCTGAGCTGGGACTGTCATACTGCCTCAGGAAGAGTTTGAGAGAGGCTAAGTTTTAGAGAACCACAATCCTGCCTGCTCTCTGGTGCACAACATGGTGCATGTATGCTAGTACATCCTGCTCTTCCAAGAACACCCAACATGCTCGACAGGAGGGGACTGGGCCATGGCTCTACCTCATCTCTAACACTTTTGGGGGTTATGTGCCCCTTCAGGGATCTGCAAAGGATCCAAAGGAGTCTTCTGTTTTATAGGCCACAATGAAAGTGTCTTACTTTGACTGCCCTTGCAATTGTCACCATCTTAACTACACGATTTCCTTCAGTCTGCATATTGCCTGTGTATTTCAGACACTGCTCCAGTTATGATAGCTTTCCAATTCTTTAAATTCAGCACTGTTTCCACTAGTGTAGCAGTATGCTCACATTATATTAAAGGGGCATGCCATGAAACTATGATGTCTGAAATTAAAAAGTGATGACAAGTTTAAATATAGATTTGTATTCCCATAATGTAGAATGACAGGGGGTTATGGTCATGTATGGTCATCCTTACACAGTTTCTTGCTTTCCAATATCAGCTATTTATACATCTGAATATTCACCAGGTTAGCAATAGAACATGAGTCAATTTTAAATGAATAATTAAATGAGAGCATACAACTATGAACAATTAACAAACAAGAGTTTGCCCATGCATTGTTTGATAAATAGCTGGTCATGATGATTGAAAGTGATAGATATAAACAGGAGATATTAGATAATCAGAGAAAATATATATAAAAAGCAGGCAGACAGAGAGATCAACATTTTCAAATGACTGCTGAAAGGTAGGCACTTTTAATACAACTTTAGATGCCTAAGAGTATGTCTTCACTGATAGGAAACATCTTTGGCTGGCTTGGGTCAGCTGACTTGGGATTGCAAGGCTTCAGGCTGAGGGGCAATAAAGTTTCAGTATAGATATTTGGGATTGGGCTGAAGCTCAAGCTATGGGACCCTGCAAAGGGGAAGGGTATCAGAGCCCAGGCTCCTACCCAAGCCCAAACATCTACACTGCAAATTTTAGCCCCACAGCCCAAGCCCCATGAGCCCAAGTCAGCTGACTAAGGGTACACTGCTGTCATAAATATAAAGGGAAGGGTAAACACCTTTAAATCCCTCCTGGCAAGAGGAAAAACCATTTCACCTGTAAAGGGTTAAGAAGCTAAGATAACCTCGCTGGCACCTGACCAAAATGACCAACGAGGAGACAAGATATTTTCAAAGCTGGAGGGTGGGGGGAAGGGTCCTCTCTGTCTGTGTAATGCTTTTGCTGGGACCAGAGCAGGAATGCAGGTCAGAACTCCTGTAAAGAGTTAGTAAGCAATCTAGTTAGATATGTGTTAGATTCTGTTTTGTTTAAATGGCTGATAAAATAAGTTGTGCTGAATGGAATGTATATTCCTGTTTCTGTGTCTTTTTGTAACTTAAGGTTTTTCCAAGAGGGATTCTCTGTGTTTTGAATCTGACTACTCTGTAAGCTATTTCCCTTCCTCATTTTACAGAGGTTTTTCTTTTCCTTTTTCTTTAATTAAAGTTCTTCTTTTAAGAACCTGATTGCTTTTTCATTGTTCTTAAGATACAAGGGTTTGGGTCTGTGTTCACGTGTACAAATTGGTGAGGATTCTTATCAAGCCTTCCCCAGGAAAGGGGGTATAGAGCTTGGGGGGATATTTTAGGGGAAGACATCTCCAAGTGGGCTCTTTCCCTGGTCTTTGTGTAAGAGGCTTGGTGGTGGCAGCATACGGTTCAAGGACAAGGCAAAGTTTGTACCCTGGGGAAGTTTTTAACCTAAGCTGGTAAGAATAAGCTTAGGGGGCTTTCATGCAGGTCCCCATATCTGTACCCTAGAGTTCAGGGTGGGGAAGGAACCTTAACAACTACAATGCAGTACACTGCACTTGCGGCTAGACATACCTTCTGTAAGGATCTACAATACCTAAATTCTCAAACTTGATAGTCTAACTGGCCATAGATATTTAGATGATGCTACAGTGATGACAAGTTGGAGAACATTTTCCTTTTTATCTCTTATAATATTGTTATTAAAATCCTCAAACATTTCTACTTACCAAACCATGAATTTGCATAGGGTGAAGGAATAAGTATTGTTTAGGAAGTATCTGAAAAATCACCCTTGCTGGGAGACTGAGATTTCCATTGAAAGAAAAGAAAACTCAGATGGATGAATTAGCTCAGAGAAAGTTAGAAGCGACCCAAATCTTTGCAGAAACTTCAAACTGAAACTTTACTGAGCCTTGAAAATGTTCATTAATATTTTTAATTTTTTGTTCAATGTACTTTTGTATTTGCTGGGCTTTGGCCAGAATGGATGAAACCAAAATATTGCAAGTAAGGCTATTCTTGGGGTATGTATGTCCTTGTTGAATCTAGGAAATACTGGAAATCTTGCCAGAAACTGGTTTAGCAAGATTTCACATAATTTCCTGACTGAAGATATACAGATAAATTCAGATAAAGCATCCAGATGTTGCTATTTCATGTTGATGGGTTCATCATAAACATATTGAATAATAATTGATGATAATTCTGCTTTTTTAAATTAATTAATTAAATTAATTTAATTAATTCTGCTAATTCTTTTTTTTTTGCTTTGACTTCTAAGGTAGTTGTCATATTAATTTATACATTTATTTAGTACCCTCACATGGCAGCCAATGGGACAAATAAAGGATTTGTAGGGTTATCTTCACCTATCACTGAAATATAGCAACCTCTGAGATTTACAACAGTAATTTAGGAAAAGGAGTGAAGAAAGAAAACTGTTTCCAAATGAATCTGCAAGGGGAATTTAAGCAGGCAGAATGTAATTACCTGCACTGGAATTTGGCAGGGCCGCTGGGTTAACAACCATCATCTTACAAAAATTATCTTAGGATCTCTACTAATCACAAGTGGTCAGGAGTTTGGTGACACATCTTATTTTATGTAATGAGATGGCACCTCCAGCTGCACAGTTATTCGCAGGTTTTTGTTGACACACTGATTCAGTACAGATTCCAAGGGAACAGTGCCACCTATCAAATTAGGAACAACACTTGCAGCAACTACAGGTTCCTTGAATCTCCCATCCAAGAACCAAACACTTGACTCAAATCATACATAGCTTGTGAGATCCAGTGAGATTATAGAACAACTGCTACAGCTGTTTATGTGAACCAAGCCTCTTGAGGTTCATACATTATAAATGTGAAGAACACAATGATTTTGGGCTGATCTGTTTAGAGTTCTGAAATTAGGATGCAAAACAACCTGTTTAAAACCTCAGTCATCTGTAACATCCTGTAGATTGTCCCTTACACATATTGCTATGTCTAAGCCAGGCCAGAAAAAGGAAGAGAGGGGGAAAATTGGTAGGAAGGTCACAGAAGAGAAGCAAAGCAGAGAACCCAAACAACCAATAAAATTGTAGGGTCATGTTATATTCTCAGATGCATGCACAGACCTCCCAGTAAAATCATGAATGTCCGAATGCAAGATTTGTTCTTAACACTTAAAAACTAAGCACGATGGGCCTGATTCTTCTCCTAGTTTAACAGAAGTAAACTAGAATGGACTCCGTTGAAGATGATGTAGTTACACTGTAGTAAAAGCAGCACAATTGAAAGAAGAATTGGGCCCATTTGTAAAATTATTATCTCGTGAGTAGCAACAGTTACAGCGTCTCCAGTGTAAAATATTACCTCTTGTTGAAAACAAGAGTTTCAGGCCTTTTTTGGATCATAGAATCTGAGAATGGACTATTGGCCTTAGTGCACTCTCCAAATTACTGGTCTCACAACAGATTCAGGGACTGTCAATACTACTTTTTCTCTCATTAATTTGGGTTTTAGTTCAAAATGGGTGTGATATTTGGACTGGCAGAGTTGAGTGACTCCATGTATTTGTGTGTGTGTGTCAAAATGAACAGACATCTCACATCCAAACACATTTGATCTGTTCTGAGAACTCAAGTCAGTCTTCAGTGGTGCATAGGTCTTAAATTGGCCCTCTGCAGAGGCGTGAGTTTCATCCTAAGTGCGTGGCTACACAGCAAAAGCTGCTACATGGGTTAGTCTCATCAAGCTACCTTGAATCCAGGTAGTGCAGGTAACAACAGCAATGAAGACAGGACAGCGTAGGCTTCAGTACAGATAGTGCAAGACCAGCATGGGCCCTGGGTATGTACCCAGCTCATCTTTCTGTTAGACTACGCTGCACTGGCTTTGTTGTTACCCACACTACCTGGATTCAAGCTAGCTCACAGCTAGAGTAGTTCATGCACCACTCTTGTGTAGACATACTCTAAGTAAGTGAATCATAGTGAAGTAACTGCCTCGATCACCTGCTTTTCCCACAGAGCATGCTGAGATATGAAATCAAGGCTCATTTCCTGTTTGTGCCTAAGGGGTTCCTCACTGGACAGCAGATTTGTGAGGACACTCAGATTCTCTAAAGAAGCTACTGAGTCAGTACTCAGACTCACAAATGATCTATAATATTATAGGCAGACCCACTCAAAACTCTGTTTCAAACCCATTGTTCTTATTTATTATTTGTATTGTGATAATGCCTTAATCAAGTATCAGGGCCCCATTTTGCTGGGCACTGAATACATATGTGATGACAAGACAGTCCCAGCCCCAAAGAGCTTACAATCTAAGTATAAGGCAAAACATAAGTACATACAATGAACAAACTGGGGAGCACAAGATAGGAGCGTAAGTAAGAGTGCGGTGATTATGATTATTGTAATAAGCAGCAGTCACAATACACCTACTGCCTAAATACCAAAAACCCAGCACATTTTAAGAGTAAAAATGCCCTTCAATATTAGTCTTATTGATTAGACATTCACATATGGTTAACATATCATTGCAATAAAGTTGTTTTAACCTTTTGTGGTTTGTTTTCAGATGTTCAGCTAAAATGCCCAAAAACACCCATAAAACCCAGTTCATGAAATTAAAAGAAACCATATTCTTTAGCATGTTGTGGTAAAACAAAGAATATAGTCCAAAAAACTTAATGCAGCCTAGGGAATATTTAGCTAATTATGCACACCATGACAACGTCTTTACAGGGGATAGTTTCAAGTGAGCTTAATGTGGACTAAGATTTGAAATCTGTGCAGTGCTAAAATCCTTGTACTGCCTCTTTGGAGTTTTAGTCTGCCAGATGGCGAATATATGCTTAATATATGCTTGGAACAAGCACTTTCATGTGTGAAATGTTGATTTTATACAAAACAGCCCAATGTGCATTTGTCCTGCATCAACTGACGTAATTAGTATAGAAAAAATAACTATCATATCAAGTGATATCAGTGCAATAGTAAAGGAAACACTTTTAAAGAATTATGTGGGCACTAAAATACCCTTCTCTTAATATCAACAGATGGCTTTTCTTCCATTGCCATATTTTTATTATATAGTTTATCATATTTCCATAAAGAATCACCGCCTTTGATGTCATATGATAAGAATATGATGTCATATAGTCCGACCAACGCCATGAAAGAAAGTAAGGGGGTTATCTGTGGGGAGAAAAAAGAAACCTGGAGCATGTTTTGAGTGTGAGAGGCCTGGAGGCATATTGCATAGTTTGCATGGACTGTTGACAGTCACCAAAAAATCTTGGCAAAGCAGGGATTGAGGGGGAAATTCAATTAAATGGTTCACTTAAGGTTTGGATGGGCATCCACATTTTGGATGTTTATATCTGAACTAAAAAACATTCAAATCTTTTTGAGGTTCACCCATTATTGCTTGAATCATTGATTGATGATAATAAAATGCCAAGAAAATAAAGGACCCATTAATACTTACCTAGTATAGCACTGGCATCAATTATGCCCAATTTAACATCTGTCGCTGTTACAACTCTGCATGTGAAAGGGGTCTGAAGAAGAATGCTCACTTCTCCAAAGGACTGTTGCTCATGGAGCTGACCCACAAGAACCTGTCGGATTTGTTTAACCTGGTTGGGAAACATTAATATGTTCAGTACCACATAACATTACAGCATAGCTGAACTAATACATTATATAAGCATTTTTAATAAAATATAGGAGAGATAAGTTGGGTGAGGTAATAGTTTTATTGGACCAAATTCTGTGGGTGAAAGAGACAAGATTACAAGCTACACAGAGCTCTTCTTCAGGTCACCCAAAGAGGAGCCGTGTGTAAGTTCAAAAATGTGTCTCTTTCACCCACAGAAGTTGGTCCAACAAAAGATATTACCTCACCCACCCTGTTTCTAATATCCTGGGACCAACACAGCTACTACACTCTAAAAACATATGTAGACTATATTTCAATTCACTAAACTGGCAACTTAAAATGGAATTTGCAGTTTACCCAAATGACAAGAGCAATGGTGAACATTAATTTCATGATAGCTTGTGGAAACTTTGGCTGTTCCATTTTAAATGATTTTGCCTGTCCACAATTATGCTTTTCTATGAAAATGTAGTAGTCTAGTTATTTTTCTGCATCAGAGCATGAGAAAATGCAAAAAGCTGATTTTGTTCCAAATTTCAAGCATAAGTGAAAGTAATCTATTTTCTTATTTTTCCTCTAAAATTTAATCACATGACCTGCTCAAAGCAAAGTACAAATGGTCACTGACTAAAATCTTGCCAGTTTTGCTTTTTAGCCAAATCGTCATAGCCTTACTCATGTTGAGTAGCTCCTTCCTTTTTTGGTAGTTGCAGCTTCTACCTTACTCCTTTGGATCCAAAGTACCTTACTTTGTACCCAAAATACCAAAATGCTGTATTACTGATATTGTCTTTCAGCAAGAGCTAATTTATTGCTTTCTATTTAGAGTAGTGTTTAAAGCCCAAACAATTACTGTTCTTACTCATGTACATAGTCCCACTGAGTTAGTGATTAGATTCACAGATATTAGGGCCAGAAGGAATCACTTTATGATCATCTAGTCTGACCTTCTATCTAACACAGGGCAAAGAACATCACCCAGTAATTTCTGCAGCAAGCCCACATCTGCTGGTTGAGCTATACTATATCTTTTATAAAGATATCCAGTCTTGATTGAAAGACTTCAAGTAATAGAGTCCCCGCAAACCCCAGATAAGTCATTCCTGTGTCTTACTTCTATTCTATATTTGCCTAACTTCAACTTCCAACCATTAGATCTTTTTCTGCCTTTTTCTGCTTGATTACAGAGCCATCAACTATCAGAAATCTCTTCCCCATGTTGTACTTGTAGACAGTGAACAAGTTACTTCTTAACCATCTCTTAGATTAAATAGATCAAGCATCTTTATCCTCTCACTAGAAGGTATGTTTTCCAGACTTCAAATCATTCTTGTAGCTCTTTTCTGAACTCTTTTTCATTTTGTCAACATCCTTTTTGATGTCTAGACACCGAAACTGGACTCCAGTAATGGTCAAATGCCATATACATAAGTAATATCACCTCCCTTCTCCTACTCAGTATTCCCTGGATCCAAGGATAGCAAAAATATTACACTGGAAGGTCATGTTCAATTGGTTATCTACCATGATTCATAAGATCTTTTCAGAGTCACAGCATTCTAGGGTGCAGTCCTCCAACATATAAGTGTAACCTACATTCTTTCTTCCTAGATGTATGACCTTGCATTTGGTTGTGTTAAAACATATGTTCAAATAAGCCCATATTACCAAGGGATCCAGGTCAGTCTATACAACTGGCCTGACCGCAATATAACTTCCCACTCCACTGATTCTTTTTTCATCTATAAATTTTACCAGCAGTGATTTTGCATTTTCTTCCAGAACATTGATAAAGATACTCAATAAATGTAGGCCAAGAACAGATCCCTCTGGGGACTGTACTAGAAATTCCCTGTCAATAAGAGTAAGGTTTGCAGAAACAAACCATAAGAAACAAGTGAAATGCTTATTTTCCAAGACATAAATTAGCTTACCATTTTCCCCAATGGTAGTTTCACAAGTGCCTCAGTTTCTCTGTAAACATTACAGTATCCAGATTTAATAAATCCAACAAATGTACTGATTTCTCCTCCTTTTAAAAGCACTGCAACAAGAGAAGCAACAACTGAAAATTCTCTCAACAATTGTTGGTAAAAGAACATTTATAATATTGCAAAAATTTGACATATTGCAAGAATGAATTTTAATTCAGTCTATTATGTGGTATTCAAAAGTTAAATGGTTCATTACTCCAATATCAGACACCAGTCCTGAAATTTACAATGTGCAGGCAGACTGCTGCATATATGTGTAGCCCTAAGGAAGTTAGTGGGGCTTTGCTTGGGCACAGCAATCCATCAACACATTGTCGATTGCAGTACCAGGGCCTTAACATGCAGTAATTAAGTATAGAATTAATACATCAATAGACTGTAGTAATGACATACCCTCCCCCCTCAAAAAAAAAAAGAGTGAAGTCATATTCAGAGTTTTAGTTGAGGCTTTTGTTCAAAAACAAGAGCATTTCTGAGTAAAGGAAAACCCATGTTCCCACAAAAATGGTCATGTTTTTCAACAAAACAAAATAACTACATCAACACATTTAATAGTTTTTCCCCCTTGAAATCAGACCATTTAAACTGAATGTGAAAATCTTGAATTCTGACATTTTTACATTTCCTATATTTCACACCATGACGCACAATGACATGGGCGAAACTCAGCAGTTGCCACTGCAACTCCTCAGACAAGCAACTTTACCTAAAACCATCTTATCTAAGAACAATGGGCCAGATCCTTGGCTGCCTTAAATTGGCATAGTACCACTGAAGTTAATGGAACTATGCCTTATTACACCAGCTGAGGACACGGGCCAGTGAGCCGCAAGACGTTTCTAAATTCCCTTTTTATTGGTGCTTTCTCTCTCTTTTCCCCTCGACTCTGGAAGACTTTCTATGATTCCACAGCAAGGAAGGAGCCATGGTTTTGCTTTTGGGAGAAGAATTAATTAAACAAATTTGCTGTTCTGCAAGAATTCTTTCTTGACATATCATACTAACGAAAACAATGACACCAGAATTACAATGTTTATCACTACAATACTAATGAACCTGTGGTGAAGGAGGCACATGATGCAGACAGATTGAACAGCTGTCGAAAGGAGAGGCTCCCTGGGATTACAATATCACAGACAAGTCAGTCTGGACCAGATCCTGAACTAGTGTAAATTGGCAGAGTTCCAATTAAGTCAATGAAGCTGCCCTAATTTACACCAGCTGGCCCACTAAGTTTCACTCAGCATCCACATTGTCTCATGGCTGGAAGAAATAAAACCAGTAACAAAATTAGACATATGATTTAAAAATGTATGGCCAATATGTTCCTGCTCCCTTGTGCTGCTTGGTGATGCAAGGCAGCTGTAAGCCCAAAGCAAGCAGCCAGTTATGCCAGGTTTATGGCTGCTCTGCATAACCAGAGTGGCTGAAGTGTACTGGCAAACATGTCCCAGAGGCTCCAATAATATGAAAGAAGAAACTGCTGCCTGGCTCGTCAGTGGAATCAAGCTGTGGACCAGAGATGCATCAATGGCATCTTTTCTGAAAATGGCTCGGGGGAAACTGAAGGAAATTTCTAAAAATGCTGAAGTCATTTGTAGAGTGTGATTTTCAAAACCACTCAGCAGTGTCTGAGCTCAATGGGAGTTAGGCCAATTCACAGCACTTCTGAAAATCCTACCTGTAATTTCCACCAAGGACCTGAAAAATGCTGCGGCAAACAGCGTGGAAAAAATAACTCATGTAATCAGCAGAGAAAGCAAGTTCCATGAGAAACATCAAGAGAAACATCAGAAAAGAGACAGGAAAATGTAATCAGACAGAAAAGACTCAAAGCAAGCAAGAAAGAAGCAGAAGCAAAGTGTCTGTAAAATGCCATAATGTACAAATTGAAAGAAAGAGAAAGTCTGCATCAACGATAAGAATTAGGCCTACATTTTAGAAGTTTTGGAGAAAAGCTGTGAAAGTGAGACAGAAAACAACCAGTCTGTGATTTATTGATTATAGAACTCATTAGGATAGCTAGTAAATTTCCTAATCTCACTCAATAACTGTTCGGAGCAAAAGAGAATTTTAATATACCTAGAGACAGAATTTGTTAATTCCTGAAGAGTCAGAGATAAGATTTTTCTGGTATGGGACCAACCAACCACTCATAGCTGAGAGACTGGCTGGTGCAATACCTGATGACCAACCTTTATGACTCAAAAAGAAAAGGCGTACTAGTGGCACCTTAGAGACTAACCAATTTATTTGAGCATAAGCTTTCGTGAGCTACAGCTCACTTCATCAGTATGCATCCGATGAAGTGAGCTGTAGCTCACAAAAGCTTATGCTCAAATAAATTGGTTAGTCTCTAAGGTGCCACAAGTACTCCTTTTCTTTTTGCGAATACAGACTAGCACGGCTGTTACTCTGAAACCTGTCTTTATGACTCAAGAGCCTAATTAATTGAAGAAAAAAACTGACCAGACCACAACATCTGAGAGAAAACTCACTTGAGAGGGAAGCCTGGGATGTTCTGTTGGATCATTGTCCATCTATCATTCATCAAGGCCAACCACGAGCAAAGATTCCCAATATTAATTCACATCTCATATACAATGAAGGCAATTAAAATGTGTCCTGGTTTATTACCCATTAGATCTCTCTCAAACCAGAAATGATTCTTTATCATTAGAAAGAACAATTTAAGTGCAACTGTTGGGTGCTAAGTAGATCCATAACATCCTTAAGTCATGCTGCTCCTAAATCACTGAGGCACTTCTGGAAATCCCACTCATTAATTCCAAATGGAACCTGACAATCTCTCTTAGTTTTTTCCCAACCTGAGATGGAACAATAAGACTACAATCTTGGGTGAAGTTTTGTAAAACACAGTTATTGGTTTTCTGGCAAAAAGACTGGCAGAAAAATAACTGCACACATTTTTCAGTTAAAGCTAGAGGCGATTTTGTAGATCTATGATTAAATATTCTTGTTTATTGTATTTATCTTCATGTTCACATTTATAGTTACCTAGGAAATAGCACATTTTCAGCTGTAGCTGTTCATGGTGTAATTTTATACGTCACCATCTGCCTGGGCATTTAGCCAGTCTGTAGTCAAGGCCAGATTTTTAATGAAGTCTTAAAGGATTTTCTTTTAATATGCCTATTTGCATTCACACAATTTACATTTATCGATTTCTGATCTTTTGAGGGGATCCTCACAACTGGTGCAGAAGGACAGCATTTTGGCTGTGTGGTGTACAGCTTGTGCAAGAGGTCTTCACTCCTATGCATCATGGTTCTATGTTCTTAGGTATTTCCATCCCACCTAGCATGCAGGAAAGCTCTGGAGCTGGGATGATGACCGCTGGGGTCAGTGGGAGGTAGATCATGATAGTCATGAATCCACAGCCAGAATCCCTATCTAGGAGGGCTCAGCAGTTGCATAGGCTACTGCAGCCTTGACATTTCTTCCCCGCAGCTTGTGGCCTGCGTGGAAGATTCCATCCCCATTCCACAGCCTCAGTGGAAGCCCTCATGAGCAATTTACTTGGGCCAAGCACAGGGAACAAGATTTGACCCTATGTAACTGTCTCTGAAACATGGACTTACTGCTAAACACATGATGCAATTTTCATGCATAATTCATGCATGAAATGCATGATTCATGTATTATGAATTCAAGCTGTGCAATTTTTTTTAATTGCGTTAGTGATCAATATATTGTTTTTCTACCTTTTTTACTCATTTAATGAAATTGCACAGGGTTTACTAAAAGCCAGATCTTCCTCAATTTTGCTTCTTCATTAAGGGCACACCCAATATGAGTTGCTTTTAACATGGCTGTTACTCTGAAACCAGCTTTTTATAGTAAATCAGCCTTCTGAAATTTCATTCATGCTTGGCTTAATTTACTTAATCTGTGCTCATCTAAAATGAGCAATTGCTCCTCTGTTATGTTATTATACATCATGTATGTTACCCCATAAGTTGAGTGTGGGGATCTTCACAAAGCCTTCACACAAGGCTTAAGCATCAGTTAAGTCTCGCTTAAGTTTGTGAAAGATACACAGGGGTGAAATTTATCCTTGGTGTGTAATAAACGTAATAAGACACATTCCCTGCCATAAAGATGTTCACAAAATTCTAACCAGAATACACTCAAATTGAATATTTTTACTGCTGTCATTTATACTATTCCAGGCTCAAGAAGCATTATGGGGAATAGGTAGAGGGAAAATGTGGTCTGAATGTCTAAACTCCTCAGTTAGCACTCCATCTAGCAGTCATCTTAAAGAGGAATATCAGAAAGGATTGAGGATATGCCATTATTTGGTAAATAAAAAAAAAAATCAACCTAGTCAGTTCATCCCAAAGCAGAGAAACAAGACTTAGATGACAGGAAGTTTGATGCGACAAGCAAACCCTGGTGAAAAACATTTCCTGTTTCAGAGCATTACAGAAGAAATAAGCAAGGTAACAGATACAGTACCCACAAAATTAGAAGACCATGAAAAAGCTAGTTCTTTACAAACTTGCCATTTTCTTGACTACAAGCTTGCAAAGATATGTGAATGAAAAGAGCTCAACTGAAATTAATAGAATGCATTGTAGTTCTCAAAAGTGATTATGTACATTTTAGTATAAATACAGCCTATTAGTTCTCCCCCTGACGTGTTTGTTTTATGCAGAACTGAGTAAAATAATACAGCTGTATTTTCACCCCTCTGTCTCTTTAAATTTGAACTGTAAGCTCTTTTCATGCTGTGTTTCTACAGTATCTAGCACAATGGGGTCCTGATCTATGATTGGAGTTCAAAGGCACTACCATAATACAAATAAATAAATAGTCTATCTTGCAACAGTCTGCAGCAGATCTCTGGTGAGCAGGGTGTATTTGCTGAGGGGTTTTAAGCTCCTTGCAACACTCCAGTACTGGGCTGTATCAGCTTTGATTCTTACAAATGTACATTAACATTAACAAAATGTTCCTGGATAAACACCCTGGTTTGTGAGTCTAACATCTGCACGGGCATAAGTGTCCATTTGGGGGCATTCCTTTGGGGGTATAAAAGGGCCTATGAGTCAAATCTTCTAATTCTTTACAGTCAATACAGACCCTGTATTTTTTTTAAAGTCTCTAAGACATTTCTCATATGGATTTTCTGCAAAATATATGACATTTACAGAACCCACATCAGTGTGATGTGCTATAAAGGCTTTTAAGGATTCTCTTTTGGGATGACCTAGACAACTCACTCATAAGTTCCTGAAACTCGAGTAATATGGCCATTACAAACTCATACCGATAAAATCTTTATACCACATCTCCGTGAATTGTGTATATATATGTACATATGCAAACCCACACAGGTATAGCCATCATAAAAACTCTTATATTTCCAAAACCTTTGTATAAATGTTCAACTATTACATAATCTGACTTTATTCTGCCAAGTGGCTGTGACTAAGCTTAACCCATGCCAATGACAAATGTTTCCATAACAACCAATGTGCTTTAAAATGGGGGAAGGGAAGGAAGACTATAAAAGAAAAAGAAAAAGTAAACCCTGTAAGTAGCATAAACAAAAAAGTGATGGATCAAGGTACTATGAAACTCTCATTACCATTCATTTTATATCATTGACTGAATCCTTGGCTTGACAAATACTGTCCTATTGGCTGAGACAGGGTTGGGTGACCCAAAATAGTTTTGCATTATAAATAATATTGGCTAATCAGTAGCATTTTAAATTATTGAGTGGACATCAGTTGATTGAGATAAGGTTATATAACCCTAAGACCAAAACCAGAGAAACATCTGCAGAGTGTGTCTGATGTTTCAGTGTATTTAAAGAAAAAAAAGGAATATAGGTGACATATGGAAACTTATTCCTTCCTTTATGCAGCATTTAGGGTATATTGGCTTATTTTTTCAGATGCTCGCCAGCTATAGAAAAAAGAAAAGGAGTACTTGTGGCACCTTAGAGACTAACCAATTTATTTGAGCATAAGCTTTCGTGAGCTACAGCTCACTTCATCAGATGCATACTGTGGAAAGTACAGAAGATATTTTATACACACAAACCATGAAAAAATGGGTGTTTACCACTACAAAAGGTTTTCTCTCCCCCCACCCCACTCTCCTGCTGGTAATAGCTTATCTAAAGTGATCACTCTCCTTACAATGTGTATGATAATCAAGGTGGGCCATCTCCAGCACAAATCCAGGGTTTAACAAGAACGTCTGAGGGGGTGGGGGTGGGGGTAGGAAAAAACAAGGGGAAATAGGTTACCTTGCATAATGACTTAGCCACTCCCAGTCTCTATTCAAGCCTAAGTTATTAGTATCCAATTTGCAAATGAATTCCAATTCAACAGTTTCTCGCTGGAGTCTGGTTTTGAAGTTTTTCAGTTGTAATATCGCAACTTTCATGTCTGTAATCGTGTGACCAGAGAGATTGAAAGGGGAACAAAACTATAAATGCTGCGTATTGGGGGGCAAATCCTGGGGGACAAAAGCCCTTTACTCCTACATGGGGTTAGGCATTTTGATCAAGCCTGACTCAGAATTGTCTTCTTTGTACCGGCTGTCACTGCAGACTGCCACGTTGACATATGAGATTACATGCACCTGCTGCTAAACCACAGCTCAGTCAAGATCCCCTACTACCTGCTCTCTGTCTTCCATGCAGGGCACTGAAGCTAATTCAGCCATGGGGATGAAGCTAATGGCATGGGGAGCTCTTTGAAGCGACCAGCATAGGGAGTGACAGATAGAGGAGATCAAAGATGGAAGGGAGGGGCTGTGGATGAGATTAAAGGTAGGACTGGCCAAAAAATGTTTACAAAACTTTTTCAGTAAAAATGGGCATCCAACCACACTTTAATGTTTTGCAAATTTCTGTCAGTTTCATAAAGCTGTTTACCAGCCAATTTTTTTGAAGTCAGAATATTTTATTTCAACAATTTCAAACTGTAAATATTTCAATTTTTTCAGTTTAAAACAACTTTTTGTTTCAAAATGTCCTTCAATTTTATTTTAAATATCAAAAACCCTTTACAAGTGGTCGAAATTAAACAAAATATTGGATTTGGGGTTGGATCAAAACATTTGATCCAAAACATCAAAAAAAATTTCAATTTTTCAATTTGCTGAAAATTCCCAAAACTTTCAGTATTGCGAGAGAACTGAAAAATCGATTATTCACACAGCTCTAGTTAGACTCTGTGTTCAGGGGTCTGCAGTATCTTTGACCCTGGGGGTTTCTGTGGGGGAAGGAGGTGTCTCTGGGATAGTGGGTCCTCACTTTGGAAAATCTGGCCCCATACACATTGCACTCATACTACTGGCGACAGTTATAAGTAAGGTTGCCTAAGAGATTTGTTCCTAATCTTTCTTCAGTTGTTTTTGTCTTCCAAAATCTTTCACTTTGAATTGAGTCGAAATTTCAAGGCCTAGTCTCTGTCGAAGTGTGATTTTAAAAAAAATGGAAGTAAAAATGGTTCAGCCAATTTTGAGAATGAATTCAGTGAAGAGGAAAATACCACTTCTCCCCACCATACATTTAATTGTGAACAGCTCTAGTGCTGACATAGCTGGGAGTAGAAAGTTGAACCTGGCAGCAAGATGGCACTAAAGGTGCCTTTCGGTGTGCTAGTGAATTGGCTTTGATTTTGCTGTGTGAGAAGGGCTTTTTAAATTATAGGTGGCATGAGAAAAGTAATCTTTTTAAACAAAACATGTTGAAATAATCTTCTGTTATTGATCTCAAAGTCAAGAATTGCCACAATAAATCTCTTGTATGGTAGGAGATGAATCGTGAGGAGAGCCAGTCTGATTGCTGTACAAGAAACTGGATACGGAAGTGGTTTTTGGACTATTGCTGGTTCTTAAATCTCTCACCCTATTTCACCACTTTGCCTGTCTCCTCTGCTGTGAAAAGGAGGCAATCCCATTAATATTTTAACATCTGCAGGTGTTTGAAGACTGAGCCATTAAGAAGGAGAGGTTCCTGACTCTAGAAACGTTTGCAACCACAAACACTAACATCCTGCCTAAATACCTGACACCAGGTCTTCTTTGAAATGTGATGCAGTGTGGGTATGTGCAGGCTTACCCCAGGCTCCTACCCAGTTTTTGGCCAACGCCTCTGACAAATTTACCTAGGGTTCTACAGGATCTCCACTGGTAGTAAATCCATATAAAAGGGAAGGCGGGGCTTTCAGAGGCAAAGGTTGCCCACAATCTTGCCTTCAATGGGAGGTTCAGGCAGCGAGCACATCCTCAGAAATGTCATGATTCTCCCCATCAAAAAGTAACAGACTCCTTTGCCCCATGATTATAGCACTACACATAAGCCTGGCCTGAGGATCTGGAGAGGTATTAACAGGATGGCTGTAACTAGGGTGAGCAGACAGCAAATGTGAAAAAAATCAGGATGGGGGTAGGGAGTAATAGGAGCCTATATAAGAAAAAGACCCAAAAATCAAGACTATAAAATTGGGACATCTGGTCACCCTCGTTGTAACTACCAATGTAACCGACCACTTTTATAGACAATATATGTCAGTGTTGGTGAATGGGAGGATATTCATTTCCCACCAAGCTTACTAATGGTGAAGGGATGTTATATCCCGTAGTGTAAAGCAATATCTTCTCCATGCCCCTGTATGGAACATGGCTAGTATGGTAACGCTTTAAAATAGCCATTTAATCATCGCTCTATTAATTTCTTCAACATTTATTTTAATAATACAATAAGCTCATTTGGTTTTAACGTGGATATAATGAGTATCGGATTTCCACTGTCATTCAGCATTACTTAAAGTGCACCGTTATTTTACCACCAACACTGTAATGCTGAATGAAATTAACATGCTCAGAGAGATCACTGATATCGGTACAAATCTCTGAGGCTGCAATGAGCCTGAAGGGAAATACAGGTTTCTTGCTCAGGTCTATTTGCGCTCTACTGTTTGTGCTCTAGACTGGATGCGATAAATCGACCCCTGCTGGATGGATCGCTGCCCGTCGATCCTGTGGGTAATGTAGACAAGCCCATTGAAGTACTGCATAGAATGCATGTAACTGTTTAGGCTGTGTACACATTTCCTTTTGTGACTGATCAACAGAGGATAGCTGCCAGCTATTTCTCCCAGGTAATAGATTTAGTGTCTGATACAATTTCTACTGACATAATTAACAAGTCTTTCCAAATTATAGAGGGCATTAGTTCCCAGGGCTAGTCCTTGGTCAAATGATAGAGGTCTGTCCTTTGGTGCTGAAGGTCCAGAGTTCAGGTTCTGCTGTTAACAAGGTTGAGGGTTGCTACACATAGATTTTAGAACAGATCACAAAAACAGAAACAACTATCTTGGAAGTCCACCTAAAACTTGTGTTTAATTGAAAATTTGTTACTAATAACAAAATTTACATTTTGTTCTCTTTTGTGGGATGCTTTATACCAACTGTTTTTGTTTGTTTGTTTGTTTGTTTAGAATTGCTTCACTGTTTATTTACATGTCCACTGGTCATATTAAAAGTATATCCCTTTCTTAAACCAGTGCATCATTGTTTCAAGTTTTGTTGAGCCCTTCTGCATCAATAACTGGTTTGAAATGGACTGTAAGTATATTCTAGATCCTTTACAAAAGAATCTTGTGCACTGTGAGAAACACTAGAAGGGAGGAGTATACAAAGAGGAGTATGTAGAGGCTAACAGAGAACACTTATTTCCTCAGAATGAAATTACTTTTTTTAAATTTTCACTCAAAGTATTTATAAAAACCAGTGTTATGCTGGGATTTTTTTTTAAAATGCCTGTGAATTGGCATATATCGTAGTGCGGCTAGTTTCTAAAATGCCACTTCAGCAACAGCACTTAACTCTCGCAGGTGTTGAATTCCTGAGGAATGCCAACGTTAGGGAACAGCATGAATGGAAGCATTACTATTGTAGGCAGACTTATTGCCACTGGCGGGGGGTGTAATATCTGGAAGGGGAAAATGTTATGTATTATTATTTCTGTACATATCCTGTTTGGAACAAATTGAAACACTATTAAATACATACAATAAAAAATTGTGAAATGGATAACTTGTTGAACCAAAATATTATTCTTTTAATGACTGTTCATTTAGCTACTATTTGCTGAGGAGGGCTCAGCAGTTTTATGAAATATATTTCAGTCTGATACACAGTTTCATGGACTAGATCTATTTTATTTAGTCAGATCACATTTCTAATGTATTTTGCCTTTTTGTGCACTGATAATTTACTCTTTTTCATGCGCTTATTCCCTGATGGTATATTCCTGATACTTCTGCATTATTTAATGTTTTCTTTGTTTTGGACACTGAAACTATTATTTCTATTAACAGGTACTGTAATAAGCCCAGGCCTATGCTGTATGTCTACACTGCAGCTGGAAGCAAGCATCCCACCCCGGATAGACAGATTTGTGCCAGCTCCATTCAAGCTACCATGCTAAAAAACAGCTATGTGGATGTTGCGGCGCTGGCGAAAACTCAGGCCGGCCACCCGAGCTCAAACCCACCTTACCCCTTAGGTTTGAGTGTGGGTGGCTAGCCCAAACCTCTACCACAGCCATAACGTCCACACGGCTATTTTGAGCACACCAGTGCATGTCTGTCTATGCAGATTTGGCGGCTCGCACTCAGCTGCCGTGTAAATATACCCTTAGTGATTCGGGGCACCTCAGTTTCTGAGTGCCCAACCTGAGACACCTCAGAACAGTGGTTTTCAACTGCGGGTCGCAACCCAGTGGGTCGCGGAATGTCAGGCACTGGGTCGCGGCGGCTCTGGTCAGCACCGCCAACCGGGCTGTTAAAAGTCCCCTTGGCGGTGCTGCCCTGCTAAGGCAGGCTAGTCCCTACCTGTTCTGACACTGTGCTGCGCCCTGGAAGCGGCCAGCAGCGGGTCTGGCTTCTAGGCAGGGGAGCCATGTGGCTCCACACACTGCCCCCACCCCAAGCTCTGGCTCCACACTCCCATTAGCTAGAAACCAGTCCATGGGAACTGTGGGGGGTCGGTGCCTACGAGAGCTGCGCGGAGCCGCTTGCGTGCCTCCTCATAGGAGCCGGACCTGCTGCTGTCTGCTTCTGGAGCGCAGCATGGTCTGCGATGCCAGGACAGGTAGGAATCCTGTTTTAGCACCCCTGCTGCGCCCCTGACTGGGAGCCACCTGAGGTAAGCCCATGCCCTAACCCCGCGCCCCCATCCCTAGCCCTGAGCCCCCCAAACCTGGAGCCCCCTCCTGCACCCAAAACCCCTCATCCCTGGCCCCACCCCAGAGCCTGCACCCCCAGTCCAAAACCCTGACCCTGTCCCACACCCCCACCCCAGCCCTGAGCCCCCCCCCCCAACCCGGAGGCCCCTCCTGCACCCCAAACCCCTCATCCCTGGCCCCACCCCACAGCCCTCACCCTCGCATCCCAACCCTCTGCCCCAGCCCTGAGCCCCTCCCACACCGCAAACCCCTCCCTCATCCCCAGCTCTGTTGAGTCACTGGCATCAACAATTTTCTTCAGCTGGGTCACCAGAAAAAAAGTTTGAAAACCACTGCCTTAGAACAGCCCCATTTTCAAAGTATTGAGTACCTATCCTCATGGATGCTCATGGCCCATTTATAGTGTCAATTTTGGTACCCAAAAATTTAGGCACTAAAAATGACTCGTCACTTTTGAACATTAAAGTCTTGATTTTTCAGGAATGCTGAGCACACACCCATGGGTGCTGAGGGTGTCTAGCATGGCTGAATACGAGGCCCTTTGTGTTTAAGTGGGAAATACTGTACAGAAAAACATCTTTTAATTCTCGTACCAATGGAAGCATCACTTTACCAAACACTTACACTATTGGAAATATTAGCTGCAAACAAGAGCTCAGGGGCTTTGTTTCTTCCACTGACATTCCATTTTGAGCAAGCTGAAGAAAAATTTGCACTTCATTTAATCTGAATATCAAACTTCTCCCTGACAGAGAATTACATCAAATGATTTTTACTGTGCTATAAATGCATTAAGCAAGGGCACACATTCATATTTATAAAGAATTTAGTGTAGTAGGAAGAGAACCTGAGACATAAGCCCTTGTATTAGAGGCCTGCTATGAGGCAGGACCTGCTCACAGAATCTGGCAAGAGCAGGGTTAATATTGCAAAAATACAGATTCTTAGAAAGTGCTAAGCACAAAGTACTCATGCAAACATGCTGGCCCTCTGAAGGAGGGTGAATTTCATCCTCTGTGAATCCCTGGTTCATTCATATGTATCTGAGGCATCAAAGTAGTCAATGGGCAGACTGTTACCATGTATGCATACTAAAGGAACTAGGCAAGGTTGCAGTTACTATAGGTCTAAGAGTTACAGTTGCTTCAAAGCAGAGGATATATATTTATTAAAAGAAGTCATTGCAGCCTATCAAGTAAATAAGAGGCTAAAAGTTGTCTAAATATATATTTGTGTGAAATCCCGTAACAACAAGTAAATATGAGTTTGGAACATTTAAAAATGGCCTAAGTGCATATTTATTCAATATATTAGTCTACCGTGTCAGGCTAACGCCTTTCCTACAAAAACCTCTTTTTTCATGATGTTACATTTTAAAAGATTGAAATTATAGCACAAAAAATAAGACTATTTTGAAAGGCCTGCCTTGGTCATACAACTGTACATTTTCATGTTAAAGATGGTACTCCCTCTACTGGCCGTTTGATGGTGGCCTATGTGAAAATTAGTTTGATGGTTTTCTCTTCAATATCTTGCACCCTTCTTAGCAGCCTCTGCAAAGAAGCCAAAGACTGAATTAACAGTTCACTGCTAAGGCACAGTGGGTGAGTGGAATGGGAAAGCCTGTACTTGGATAACTGGAGACCAGGGCGGTACTATTTCAAGCCCACGGTACACTTCAGTACACCTCAGTACACAGAACACCAGAACACTCACATTAATCGAGGGGAAGGAGCTAACAAGAGAATGAAAATCAAAATAATGCTGAGGTCATCTTTTTTAAGGGAAAAAGCAAAAATGTTTCTGTTTTTGTTAAATATATTATTTTAATAAATACTAATTAATTGCTCTCAAAGTGAATGACTCCAGGTGTTCTGTAAACTGGAGAAACCATCAGTGGTTATGTAGGTCTCACTGATTTCCCAAAATCATTGTAAGCACATACATTTGTAAGATGAAATATTTTTTTCCTTAGACCAACACCTATATGTTAGTAGAAAAACATGAAAATAAGATTGCATTTTGTTCCACTTAGCTGAGCTTATTTTTTTTAGATGCCATCATTAATCAGATTTAACAAAAATAGCTACATATTAGATCATTAGACAGAATTTTTAAAAAGATCCTAGGACAGTGAGGTGGCAAAACTGTAATACTGGCCATTTTTCTGTTTTGTGACAACAGACTGAGACCTGTCTTGTCATTTATTTGCTTTCCATGGGAACCACAAATTGATATATTAACAGTAGTTCACAATATACCATGTCTATTCTCCACTACCCTCTCTGAAATTATGTAAACATTCTGTTTCAAGCCAATGGAACTGAAGATAGCCACAAACTTTTGTGGAGGAGAGGGATCTTTAATCTAGCAGATGGCAGCATAACAAGATTCAATGGCTGGAAGTTAGAACAAGGTACATTTAAACTGAAAAGAAGATGCACATTTTTAAGAGTGGAGGTAATCAATCACTGAAAAAAACTCACCAACAGATGTGTTGAATTCTCTATGACTTGAAACTTTTAAATTAAGATTAGAATTCTTTCTAAAAGGTTTGCTTTAGTTTAACCACAGGTTATTGGGTAGAGCTGCTGAAGCTTCTTCATTTTTTTTTTAAATTGGGTTAACGGAAACCAATTTGTGTAATTTGGGGGAAATTGTTTTGGTTAAAAAAACCCCCACCAGAAATGTCAAACCAACCCTGCTCCAGAAGAGGGATTCAAACCTGATCTTCTACGTGCCAGGTGATTGCCCTAGCCACTGAGCTAAATGTTATATGGGGACACTGGCACTTCCTCCTCCAGTTGTGTTTTGTCAGTCTAGCCCTTTATTTCATTCTCTTTTGCTAAAAATACCCAACACGAAACATTTTGTTTCGAAGAAAATGAAAACTTTTACTTTACCCAAAATGAAATTCTGACAATTTTCAATATTGTTTCACCCCAGAACCAATTTTTTGGAACTTCCAAAAAACCGAAAAATCAGTTGTTTGCCCAGCTCTATTATTGTGCTTGATGTAGGACATTCTGGGTGAAATTATATGGCCTGTGCTACATAGGAAGTGGGATGAAATGATCACAATGGTCTCTATTACATGTAGGAAACTACCATATAATGCAACTGTTTTGGTTAATATTTTCTCATGAATGTTTATCAACCTAAAGATAAAACCCAGAGCTTACCCTGGGCTGAAGTCTCTTGCTTACTTGAAGAACAAACTAGCTTGGGCTCAGATCCTGCAAATGGCTCGACAAGAGCAGACTCCAGCTCCTGTGAAGAACCTCCAGGAAGTCAGCAAGATTCCATGCAGGTGAAGGATCTGCCCACATGGAGATCATTGCAGGATTAGGTCCTTAGTGTGAACTCTCTGTTGCCCTGCATTACCAATAAAACTCATCTCTCAACCAGAGATAGTAGACTGAGAGCGCCAGATTCCTCCCTGCTACAACTCCATTCAAATCAATGGAGCTGCACTGTCATGGATTTGACCCAGACTGTTGAGAATTCTCTAACGTATCTTCTATTGCCTTCAGCCATTTTCTTTCGGACAAAGATTAAAGAGAGAGCAGGTAAAAACAAAACTAGGTGAAAAATTCACAAAAAGCTTTGTGAAAAATTGTTTGTACCTTTCATGAAAAACTGTAGGCAAAAGTTCTCCAACCAGCACTAACTGGGGCCCAAATACAGCAGCGACATAAATGATGACATAAATTACCTGCTGCATTAAGAGGTCAGAACACGGAAATGGCAAAGTAGTGTGACTTGCACCCATTTGGTACTCAGTGGGTGTGCCACAGATTTGGTGTTATGTGGGGACCAAACTCAGTCCTGCAGTAAATGGGTGCAAAGAGCACTGAAATCTACAGGAGTTTTGCTCAGTTAAGGACCAGTTGAGGTATGCTAAGGCTGCATTAGGGAGGCTGTGTTGGTGAGTATCTGAGTGTCTGTTGTGGGGACAGTTTGACCATGTGCTTGATTGGTTGTTTGTTTGAAAAGTGTGAATTGGGAATGCTTTATTCCAGGTGAGCCTTGAGTGGGCCTGTCTGTTATAAAAAGCCAGTCAGCTGCCATCCCCTGGGTGAATAACAAGAGGGGGAAAAAGAAAAGGAGTATGTGTGGCACCTTAGAGACTAACCAATTTATTTGAGCATAAGCTTTCGTGAACTACAGCTCACTTCATTGGATGCATACTGTGGAAAATACAGAAGATGTTTGTTTTTATACACACAAATCATGAAAAAATGGGTGTTTATCACTACAAAAGGTTTTCTCTCCCCCCACCCCACTCTCCTGCTGGTAATAGCTTATGTAAAGTGATCACTCTTCTTACAATGTGTATGATAATCAAGGTGGGCCATTTCCAGCACAAATCCAGGGTTTAACAAGAACATCTGAGGAAGGGGGGGGGAGTTAGGTAAACAATGGGAAATAGGTTACCTTGCATATTGACTTAGCCACTCCCAGTCTCTATTCAAGCCTAAGTTAATTGTATCCAATTTGCAAATGAATTCCAATTCAGCAGTCTCTCGCTGGAGTCTGGATTTGAAGTTTTTCTATTGTAATATCGCAACTTTCATGTCTGTAATCACGTGACCAGAGAGATTGAAGTGTTCTCCGACTGGTTTATGAATGTTATAATTCTTGACATCTGATTTGTGTCCATTTATTCTTTTAAGTAGAGACTGTCTAGTTTGACCAATGTATATGGCAGAGGGGCATTGCTGGCACATGATGGCATATATCACATTGGTAGATGTGCAGGTGAACGAGCCTCTGATAGTGTGGCTGATGTTATTAGGCCCTGTGATGGTGTCCCCTGAATAGATATATGGCCACAGTTGGCAACGGGCTTTGTTGCAAGTATAGATTCCTGGGTTAGTGGTTCTGTTGTGTGGTATGTGGTTGCTGGTGAGTATTCGCTTCAGGTTGGGGGGCTGTCTGTAGGCAAGGACTGGCCTGTCTCCCAAGATTTGTGAGGAACGGAGTCCAGGAGAGCTGGCTGTATTTTAAAGAATCCTTATTGAGGTTACAGGGACAAACCATCCCGATGTGTATAAAGAATAGTAAATATGGCAGGCGACCAGCTTGGCTTAACAGTGAAATCCTTGCTGATCTTAAACACAAAAAAGAAGCTTACAAGAAGTGGAAGATTGGACAAATGACCAGGGAAGAGTATAAAAATATTGCTTGGGCATGCAGGAGTGAAATCAGGAAGGCCAAATCACACCTGGAGATGCAGCTAGCAAGAGATGTTAAGAGTAACAAGAAGGGTTTCTTCAGGTATGTTAGCAACAAGAAGAAAGTCAAGGAAAGTGTGGGCCCCTTACTCAATGAGGGAGGCAACCTAGTGACAGAGAATGTGGAAAAAGCTAATGTACTCAATGCTTTCTTTGCCTCTGTCTTCACGAACAAGGTCAGCTCCCAGACTGCTGCACTGGGCAGCACAGCATGGGGAGGAGGTGACCAGCCCTCTGTGAAGAAAGAAGTGGCTCGGGACTATGTAGAAAAGCTGGACGAGCACAAGTCCATGGGGCCAGATGCACTGCATCCGAGAGTGCTAAAGGAGTTGGTGGATGTGATTGCAGAACCATTGGCCATTATCTTTTAAAACTCATGGTGATCGAGAGAGGTCCCGGACGACTGGAAAAAGGCTAATGTAGTGCCCATCTTTAAAAAAGGGAAGAAGGAGGATCCTGGGAACTACAGGCCAGTCAGCCTCACCTCAGTCCCTGGAAAAATCATGGGGCAGGTCCTCAAGGAGTCAATTCTGAAGCACTTAGAGGAGAGGAAAGTGATCAGGAACAGTCAGCATGGATTCACCAAGGGCAAGTCATGCCTGACTAATCTAATTGCCTTCTATGATGAGATAACTTGCTCTGTGGATGAGGGGAAAGCAGTGGACGTGTTGTTCCTTGACTTTAGCAAAGCTTTTGACATGGTCTCCAACAGTATTTTTGCCAGTAAGTTAAAGAAGTATGGGCTGGATGAATAGACAATAAGGTGGATAGAAAGCTGACTAGATTGTTGGGCTCAACGGGTAGTGATCAATGGCTCCATGTCTAGTTGGCAGCCGGTATCAAGTGGAGTGCCCCAAGGGTCGGTCCTCGGGCCGGTTTTGTTCAATATCTTCATTAATGATCTGGAGGATGGTGTGGATTGCACCCTCAGCAAGTTTGCAGATGACACTAAACTGGGAGGAGAGATAGATACGCTGGAGGGTAGGGATAGGATACAGAGCGCCCTAGACAAATTAGAGGATTGGACCAAAAGAAATCTGATGAGGTTCAACAAGGACAAGTGCAGAGTCCTGCACTTAGGACGGAAGAATCCCATGCACCGCTACAGACTAGGGACCGAATGGCTTGGCAGCAGTTCTGCAAAAGAGGACCTAGGGGTTACAGTGGACGAGAAGCTGGATATGAGGCAACAGTGTGCCCTTGTTGCCAAGAAGGCCAATGGCATTTTGGGATGTAT
Source organism: Caretta caretta (assembly GCF_965140235.1). Taxonomy (NCBI): domain Eukaryota; kingdom Metazoa; phylum Chordata; order Testudines; family Cheloniidae; genus Caretta; species Caretta caretta. The sequence goes on from NC_134207.1 coordinate 48,308,019, forward strand.
AAGTAGGGGCACTGCCAGCAGATCGAGGGACGTGATCATTCCCCTCTGTTCAACATTGGTGAGGCCTCATCTGGAGTACTGTGTCCAGTTTTGGGACCCACACTACAAGAAGGATGTGGAAAAATTGGAAAGCGTCCAGCGGAGGGCAACAAAAAGGATTAGGGGAGATGAGTTATGAGGAAAGGCTGAAGGAATGGGATTGTCTAGTCTGCAGAAGAGAAGAATGAGGGGGGATTTGATAGCTGCTTTCAACTACCTGAAAGGGGGTTCCAAAGAGGATGGATCTAGACTGTTCTCAGTGGTAGCAGATGACAGAACAAGGAGTAATGGTCCCAAGTTGCAGTGGGGGAGGTTTAGGTTGAATATTAGGAAAAACTTTTTCACTAGGAGGGTGGTGAAACACTGGAATGCATTACCTAGGGAGGTGGTGGAATCTCCTTCCTTTGAAGTTTTTAAGGTCAGGCTTGACAGAGCCCTGGCTGAGATGATTTTTAGCTGTGGATTGGTCCTGCTTTGAGCAGGGGTTTGGACTAGATGATCTTCTGAGGTCCCTTCCAACCCTGATATTCTATGACCACAGAATTAGGCTCTGTTTGGCTCCAAGACACAGCTTACTATATGCTATTATTGATATATGATCTGAGCAGAAAGCAATTTAGTTGATTTGAAACTAATCAGAATATAATCTCAGTTTTCTTTATGAGAAATCTAAAATAAAATAATTACAGGTAGGAAAACCTCATCTGGATTTATGAGGATTTACACACAATCCCCACACACTCCAAAGCAGCAGTTCTGCAGAAAGCATTATATATTATACATCTTGTAAGGCACTTAATAGCCAAATAAAATAAAAAAAGGAAAAATCATTGAGCATAATCTTAATGAAAACATTATATTCTGATGACACTTACATGATAAAAGATGCCAAGGGAAATTATTCTAACTTTTATGAGACACATAGATGGTACAGCTTCCATGTCTATATATACCAGTGATTTCTTTTAAAAAAGGGATGTTATGCATTCTGTAGTTATTAATATAACAAGGTGACCTACCGGATTATCAAAGAAAGACAGGCACTTAAAGGAAAATTCTGTTCATAAAATCAGAAAGGCAGAGAAGAATAGGAATTGGTGAAATATTCTTTATACTTTTTAAGAAACAAAGAGAGGCATCTGGTTACATTACAAATATTCCAAGCATTGCTGTGATGAAATAGAAAAAGCACCTACTATTTCTAGCAGCCATCCACAGAAATGCTGTGATCTTAAAGGAAGTTAAACAGAATCAGAAGAATACATTTTACTAGGAACAAGAGGATCAGTTGTTCCCTGGTCATGCACAGTCTTGCAGAGAAGTGAGGGGTAGTATGGTACATACTTATTGAGCTGGATAATAGAAGCTGTAGGACTACAGAATCCACTCAACTTCCCAAGGAAGAGATATAAAAAGAGCAGAAAGATGCCAAATTTTTCTTATGGAGGATTCTGCCAAAATACTTTTCCAATCGCAACAGTCATACCCATCTAGCATGTCTCAGTATGGAGATTATCTGTTTGCATTTTAGATTATGGCTTGGTGTTGTACTCTATAACTTTGCCCTAAAATGAAATATTTGCATGATAAAATCCATTATAATAAAAATACTCTTCTTCAAAAAATATAGAAAAAAATAGAATTTTTATTATACTAGCATTTATTTTATAATCTATTAGAGGTTCTTTACTAAATGTGGCCAACATTTTCAAACTCAGGTAGTTAAAGTTAGGGACCATACTTAGCCACTTAAATAACTGGCCTAATTTCAAGAGACTGCTACAACTGATTCTAATTTTATTGAGATGCTAAAATATAAATGTAAGTTAACAAAGATGCGTAGTCACATGAAAATCAATGTGAGTAAGGCACTTAAGCTGCTTTGGAATTTTGTAGATCCTCCCCGGCACCCATCTACAACTTTATGCCTAAATAGCTTTGTAAATTTGGCCCTACATGCAGACCTATCCCTGTCCCCAGTGGAACAGACAGGGAAGCATTTATCACACATCTCAGTTTTGAAAAGGTAATCCACTTACCTGAAGAACAGGTAATCCACTAAACTTCCTATAAAAGTGAGGCTTTGGAGACAGGCTATGCTGCTGTTGATTGGTGCTGATTAGGCACAGGAAAGGCATGCTGAAAGAGCACTCGGTGACAAACATCAGCTGGGGCACAGCAACCAATGCTACAACTATCCAAAGCTAAGCTGCTGCAGTAAGCGTGGATAATATTACAGAGAGAAGAGTATATTAGAGACGGGATAGGTGTCATGCTCATGAAAGTCAATACTATAGGGAAGTGATGGAATTCATTCTAACACTGGAAATAAAATAACACATATGGGCCAAACTGCGATATGGGATTATATAGAAAGAAAGAAAGAAAGAAAGAAAGAAAGAAAGAAAGAAAGAAAGAAAGAAAGAAAGAAAGAAAGAAAGAGAAAGAAAGAAAAGAAACTGGCAATAATGACTAGGAAAAATACACACAGAATCAAAGAGCTTGAATTTTGGGACATTGGACAACTGGGAATTGGTCCTGCTTCAAGCAGGGGGTTGGACTAGATGACCTTCTGGGGTCCCTTCCAACCCTGATATTCTATATTCTATGACATTTGGGGGTCAGAACAGAATCCTCATGTTCCACAGGGGCATGCAGCTTTACTAAGAGCATTCTCATACCTCTCAACAATACTCCTTGTTCATCAAGTTAAGATGTACAGTCATATTTGAGGCCATTATAACTACCAGGTATATAAACTGTGTGTGCTTGAACATGCACATATGCATGGGGTGTGTCACCAGAAATGCCAGTGGGGCAAAATATTTTTATGTAATCATTTCACCAAAGAAAGCAATAGAATCAGTCACTCCTAATCTTTGAATGAGGTACTTACAGCCAATTTCCTCACACAAATGGCTGCCTCCAGCTTTCTGGTGCCCTCTTGCCCCAAAGCATAGGATTGTTTTGTGGCACTGACTCTCATGCTCCTCTAGTGCTGAAGATTCCCTGAAGTTAAGTAATTTTTGCACTGCACTTGTCTTTAACTGCCTTTGTAATACTTATTTAATGATCTGCCTTTTCCAATCTGTACATGTCTCAGATCAGGATTTTCCTAACACTTTAAGACCAGTGATTGTTGTTCATGGCTGGTTTAGTCATAAATTCATAGAATTTAAGGTCAAAAGGGACCATTAGATCCCCTAGTCTGACCTCCTGTATAACAAAGGCAATAGACTTTCATTCAGTTACTCCTATATTGAGCCCAGTAATTTGGGATTAACTAAAGCATATCTTCCAGAAAGGCATCCAGTCTTCATCTGAACACTTCAAGTGATGGAGAATCTACCATTGCCCTTGGTACTTTGTTGCAATGGTTAATCACTCTCACTGTTAAAAATGTGTGCCTTATTTCTAATGATAATTTGTCTGGCTTTAATGTTTAGCCATTGGTTCTTGTTATGCCTTTCTCTGCTAGATTAAAGAGCTCTTTTGTACCCAGTATTTTCTGCTCATGAAGATACTAATACACCTTAAATCAGACACTTCTGATGGCATAAACTCTTTGACCTAGAAAAGAGAAAGTAAAAAAACAGAAGATGATCCTGTCAATAAAAAACAGTGACAATACTAATCTCCCAGGCTGCTAGCGCTGAGTCTGAAATGATCAAAAACATTTTTTTCCCCAAATGTTGTCAATGGGTGCCATAACTGACTGGAAGGCAGAATGGATCACATTATAGATGGCTCTCTAGGGAATAACTCAATGCATAAAACTGAAACAATGGCAAAATTGTCCATAGAGGATAGGAAGGGGTGAAAAACAAAGGAGAATGAAAACCAGGCGAATGCAGAAGAACAAACAAACAAACAAACAGAAAAATCATGGATCAACTTATTCTTTTTACACACAGAGAATCATTTAGTATTTTCAGAGCTGTAAGCAAGGCAATCACATCCTTTATACTGAGACATAGGGCACCTAACACTGGCACTGAAAATATGATTTCTTGCCAGTAAGAGAAAGAGCCTTGGGAAAATCAAGTCATAACCAATGTTGAACAGAGATGATAGTCAAATTTTATCTAAAGATCAGTTTTCAGAGTAACAGCCGTGTTAGTCTGTATTCTCAAAAAGAAAAGGAGTATGTGTGGCACCTTAGAGACTAACCAATTTATCTGAGCATAAGCTTTCGTGAGCTACAGCTCACTTCATCGGATGCATACTGTGGAAAATACAGAAGATGTTTATATACATACAAACCATGAAAAAATGGGTGTTTACCACTACAAAAGGTTTTCTCTCCCCCTACCCCACTCTCCTGCTGGTAATAGCTTATCTAAAGTGATCACTCTCCTTACAATGTGTATGATAATCAAGGTGGGCCATTTCCAGCACAAATCCAGGGTTTAACAAGAACCATCAGAGGAAGGGGGGGCGTAGGAAAAAACAAGGGGAAATAGGTTACCTTGCATAATGACTTAGCCACTCCCAGTCTCTATTGAAGGCTAAGTTAATTGTATCCAATTTGCAAATGAATTCCAATTCAACAGTCTCTCGCTGGAGTCTGGTTTTGAAGTTTTTCTGTTGTAACATCACAACTTTCATGTCTGTAATCGCGTGACCAGAGAGATTGAAGTGTTCTCCGACTGGTTTATGAATGTTATAATTCTTGACATCTGATTTGTGTCCATTTATTCTTTTACGTAGAAAATAAATACACATTGTAAGGAGAGTGATCACTTTAGATAAGCTATTACCAGCAGGAGAGTGGGGTAGGGGGAGAGAAAACCTTTTGTAGTGGTAAACACCCATTTTTTCATGGTTTGTTTGTATATAAACATCTTCTGTATTTTCCACAGTATGCATCCAATGAAGTGAGCTGTAGCTCATGAAAGCTTATGCTCAAATAAATTGGTTAGTCTCTAAGGTGCCACAAGTACTCCTTTTATCTAAAGATCAGTCATTGTTTCAGATCCTATAGAATTCATAGTTTCAATAAGGCTTATATCCTGTGCTTTTATTAAATCTTTATTGTTTTTGGCTTCTAAAATATACTTTACATTATATATATGTATATAATATATATACATATACACATGGTTGGGTCACTGGGGGCTTAACAGGTTTAAGACCCACTGATGATAATTTTTTTTTCTTTAAGCAGATATCTTTGGATAAACTTTTACTTTAATTGTACCCTCCGGGGAAGTAAGGATTCATGCTTCCTTTACAGGATTGAGGATTGTATTATTCCAGAGTCATAGATATTTAAACATTAGCTAATGCATACTGAAGATATGCAACATATCCATACCCAAATTCTTGTCTGAAGTGGCCCAATCTGCTAAAGAAATGTGTGTGCAAGAAAACCTGTACAAGAGGCTGTACAGAGTATCCCCTGAGTAATGAATATAGTTCTGCTCTACATTTATTAGAAGGCCATTTTAATTAAGCAGCCTATTATTGTCTGTCTTCTGAGTGGTTACTTAAATTTAATCTCAGCTGGGGAATCATCTCACACTGGAGATCATCTCCAACTCTGACCGACTGAATTTAAAATGCTCAGAAGTTCAGAACCATTGACCTGACTTTTTTCAATCTTTGTATTGTAGATCTTAATGAGCACTAAAAAAAAACTGAAGATTATCTATATGTAGGACTGTATAAGGAATTCCTCTTTGTATTCATTAGTTGTATTAGCAGATAATTTATAATGATATAAAGAGAGACCATATCTTTTTGCAACAGAACAAGGAAACAAAATTAACGAACTTTCAACATTACATATGTATTCCTGCTTTTTGTGTATTATTATTTATTTATTTATTGTAGGCAAGATTTTCAAAAGAGCTCAGATCCAACAGCACCCGCTTAGGCCCTAAATAAATGGCGACATTTTCAGAAGTGGTAAGCACTCAACAGTTCCCCATTCTCATACAAATTGAGACTTACAGTGAGAGCTGCTGGGAGCTGAGCACTTCTGAAAATATCTATCCCTGCTTGTTTATGGCAACACTCAGGCTATGTCTACACTACTGCGGTAAGTCGACCTACACTATGCGACTCCAGCTATGTGAATAATGTAACTGGAGTTGACATACCTTAGGTCGAGTTACCACAGGGTCTACACTGCAGGGGGTCAATGGGAGAAAATCTCCCATCGACTTACCTTACACGTCTTGTTGGGGGTAGAGTACAGGGGTCAACTGGAGAGTGATCTGCAGTCAATTTGGCAGACCTGCTAAATCAACCGCCGGTGGATCGATCTCGAAACGTTGATCCACGTTGTAGTGTAGACCTGCCCTCTGAATGTGATAGGTGTTTTTCCACACATTCAGAAGGGACAGTGTTCACTGTGAGGAGCTTACACGCTAAGGATAGACAGGCATGTAGACAGAATTTAGGAGGGCAAGAAATAAGGTATATTTACATAAGACAATTGGATTCACTCTCGGCAGCACGACAGAAGTGGGTCTTTAAGAGGCAGGTGAAGAGCCCTGCAACTAAGCTCAGGGAGGCTGTATCATGCACAGAGGGCAGGATGGAAGTGAGCACAGAGGCAACTAGTGGGTAGAAGATGACCAGGGTGGAGACATTAGTGGAGTGGAAGGGATGGGGTCAATATGAAGCTGAAATAGGGAGTGCTTAACATCTTTATCTTAAAACTGCATTAATGATGGGACATAATGGAGGGTAGACATACAAACGGAACTTGTGATTTCCATTATGTTTGGCTGGATGCCTCCAGAAACCAGCCACCCTTGCCATTTAATGTGACAGATTTCTCTTTTAAAAGACAATGGATGAAATCCTGGCCCTATTGAAGTAAATGGGAATTTTGCCTTTTATTTGAGTGGGGCAAGGATTTCACCCCATATCTTAAATATTCACCTTTTTCCACACCATTTAACTACTTGGCACTAACAAAAAATCCATCATGCAGTATATATGCTAATATGCACCAATTAAGAAGCAGTCATTAAAAATCTGCTATCATTAGGCTTCATTAATCTGGGAGGTTACCAATAAAGCAACTGTCCCAGTTAAGACGAGTGCATTGCAATAATATTTTACGTTTACATAGCACCTTGCATACCAAGGCACTGTACCTATTAGACAGATAGATCAATACTACATTGCAGCAGGACTCTGTGGATGTGGGCAGCAGCCAGCTGTCAAACTGTGCACTGCACTACAGTGGGAAGAGGGACATTTTATACAGTTTTCAGAGTAACAGCCGTGTTAGTCTGTATTCGCAAAAAGAAAAGGAGTACTTGTGGCACCTTAGAGACTAACCAATTTATTTGAGCATGAGCTTTCGTGAGCTGTAAATTGGTTAGTCTCTAAGGTGCCACAAGTACTCCTTTTCATTTTATACAGTGATACTGAGGTGAAGTCCTCATCTTAAAAAATGTGATAGCAGATAGAGCTTCAAAGTGAAATCCTGGCCCCACTGAAATAGATGGCAAAGCTCCCATTTACTTCAACGGAGCCACGTTTTTACCTTCAAATTTTTAAGTTCTTGTCTGAAAGATGTACAGATCAAACAGCTTAGAATGCAGCTTATTTATCTTGAGGGTGAAAAGCAAAGACAAATCATCCTAGATCTGAGCCTGAGTTTCAAGGCAGACTAAATATTTTAAATCTGTTGCTTAGACTTCCCCAGAAGTGCCCAAGGCAATTCAGGCTGTAATTGGTGTTCCTTTTCTCACCTTCTCTCTTGTCAAAAATCCACCCTCCCCAGTGTTTTTTAGTGTGTATGCTCTGGGAGTCTCCCATCAGGCTTAGCGGAAGACAGTAAGCATGGACCTAGCTGTCACAAAACCTAGATTCTAGTCTTAGGTCTGATGCAGATTTGGTGTATGTCCTTACACAAATCACTTAATTTCTCTGTGCCTCTGTAAAATGGGGCTCATAATGCCAGCCACCATTGTAAAGTGACTTAATTATCCAAAATATGTTTTATATAGTAAAATAAATCAAATATCTCTACTTACCATTTTATCTAAAGAAATAGTTAATCATGAAGTCACTGCAGGTGTGAGGCGAAATTAATTACGAGGCAGATGCACAAAGACAGTAGGAAGGGGATGGAAATTACATTAGTAAGGGAACAGAGCAAGATGAAGGCAGAACTCTGTAGCCCAGATTAAAACACATTTAAATTGTGCTGGTCAGTGCTCCAGTTTTTGTTAAATCATGACAACTAGTTCATATTTAACTAATAATTAATATGTTGGACCACACGTTCTGATACCATGGAGCACACCAAAAAAAAAAAAAATCACACATATAACTCTTTGGCTTGCAGAAAACCCTCCATTTGTACATGAAAACTGAGCAGTGGCCCATTTTCACAAGATATCACCCACTTTTCATCCACACATGTTGGGTTTTTCATGCACAAGGGGTGCAAAACCAATTTGAGAGGCATGCCCATTGTGCTTACAACAGGAAATGTACTCCATTGTGACTTAATATGAATAAACTAAAACCAAAGATCAAGTGCTGGGATTATGACTCCCTTGCAATACCTCATCATTTTACAGTGTACATTTTAACAGAAAACAAAGATACTGATTTTGTGTGCAGATCCCCAAGCACAGCTAGATGGGCCCATGGAGGGCGTGTATGCTGCATAGGCACTATGCTTACATCTTACATTGATGTCAAATGACAACCTTGGGGGAATGCCTGAAACAACATTAAAGAGTTCTGAAGGGAATTACAGCCAGCCATGCTTGGCTGGAGGAGGTTTGCTGTGACACACACCTTTGAAGATGGTAGGAGAGGGATATAAAAAACATTTATTAAAGAAGTGGAGATTTTGACCTGAGAATAGAAAAAGAAAACACTTGATTTTCATAAATGAAGCCAAACTATTATTTTACTTGTAGCATAGTCACCAGGGTGTTTCCATTTTCCTTTAAAATAATCCATTAATTCATTCCCTCATTATGGTAGACATGGCTGGACAACCTTCTCCTGGTCCTAGAGTTTCATGTTTTGTAATTATGCATCTTCACCAATAGAATATCAAGCTTCTGATAGTAACATGATTCTGAAGATCAAGGTTGTCACCTGACGTGAAAGTAATACTATTGTGTTCTAGTAAACCAAATGCCCAAATAAATGAACATTTCCATCTTCTGTGCCAATTTATGGCTCATTGAGGCTATCAGTCCCCAAGTATCAGACTCCAACAGGTGCCACCTGCTGGTCAAACACAAGCCATGGAACTCGATGATACAGCTTTCAGCAACCGCCATCTTCAATGTAGATGTGCAGTCCTTGGATGCCATATGCCACGGTACACAATATTAACACAGGTGGAGGCCCAGGGGTCAAGTTGGAGTCTGATACTTGGGGACTGATAGCCACAATGAGCCACAAATTGGCACAAAAGATGAATGCAAACTGATCCTTTCCCTACAAACTAGGTGCAATGCTCCTGGCAAATTGCCAATGACATCCTTTGCAGAGAGCGTCTATTGTGCTGTATAAACAACAAAACAGATTTTAAATAACACCAACAAAGGCAGATCTTTACTCCAAACAAGTCCTGTGTGACCAATGACACCAATTAGTAATATCTATAATACCTATCTGAACTATAATTGTTTATTCATGCAATTGCATGTTCTCAGAATTTATACAAGTCTTTCAAAAACATTATCTCAAAGGGATCAGCCAAAAAAGTAATTATATAAGTCAAGCGGAAAAAAAGAAAAATATTTCTAATGACATTATATTGCACGTAATATATGGATTTTACTCCTTTTTATAATCATCCCAGATCATCTAATACAACTGAGGCTAAATGCACATTCTGGAATAGATTCTGATCCATCACACTGGGCACCACCCAATGCAATGAGTGGGATAATAAGCAACTTTTAAGAACTAATTAATCAAAAGCTTCCGATAGTTATTAATTTTTCATTTTAATGCAGATTATAGATATAATTCACTCCCAGTATTAACTGGCCGGTTAAAAGATTTTATGTTTCAGTTTTAATATGAATAAAGGATGATCCTACTAAATTATGTCTATCTGAAGCTTTAAATCATTTCAGTTTGAGAAATGACTGAAAAATAGTTTAAGGAAACAAACACTTATAGGAATCTTCCTTAATTATGTGTAATTTATTACTTTGCTGTTATTTGCCCAAAAATAACTTTGTATTGCGAATTTACAAGTGAATAAAAATAGACTGAAACTAACCATAGCCTGCAGGAAATTGCCTCCATTTCAAATGAGACATTAAGTGAAATACATAAAGCACAGGCCAGGAGCGATAATATGGACAGCCATGAATTAATTTTTCCTTGGCAATTTGTTCACGCTTAGCTATTTCCTGAAAGACAGATACACGTTCAACAGTAATGATAAAATATGTAAAAGAAGAAAAAACCTAAAATGAAAAAAGCAGCAAAGAAAAAAACACCATTTGCATATTAAAAACCCATAAAGTGAAGCAAATTTTGAGACTCATGACGTTTATTTTTAGGTAGGTTTTGTGACAGTAGAGCCAAAATACTAATCTTTAGTAATTACAACTTGAGAAATAGCTATTAGAATTTCTTTTTCCGAATTGTGAACTTCTTTAGAAAATGATTAAACACACTTGTGATTTTTTTAAATGGGGGTGGGAGGGAAACCTTACTCTAAGATCCTGTCTCTGCTGCATAAATCAAACTCAGAAGTCAATCTTGTCAGTCTCAACACAGAGGCACTGATCCTTTGAAGTATAAAGCTGCTGCTTACCAAATCAAAAACAGCTGATTTGTGAAGCAATGAAACAATGCCTTAAAAATGTGTTTCCACTTTGAGTTTAACTAGACTTGGGCCCCATTCACAATATGCTCATGTACTCTTTCTACAATATTTAACCACACCTCATTAACATGGCTTAACACCCAATTCTTGGAAACATGACTTTTTGTTATTTACAATACCCTAGGGTCACACCCATCACTTCCCAGGCTCCATCTAGCATTCCAAAGATTATACAATCTAAGAGGAGGAAGGGAACAGAACACACATTGTTATATTACAGAAAAAATACATACCTAAAAACTTTGCATAATGTATGGAATTTATCTTTCCAAATCTCTCCATTACTCACTCTACTTTTTAGCAGGTAACTTTTTCTTGTTTGTCAAAAAAGGAACCGCATAAAAATTACAGATAACCTGGATGACAAATAAAGAAAACCAACATGCTCCGTGGAACAGCTTGATCCTCTCCTTCAATTTAAAAATGCATCCCCTGTATCTTGGAAGTTCATCCATTGCTTGTGTGCAAGATGCTGTTTTCCTTGTTTAGATATAGAAAATAATAGCTATAGAGAGAGTTCCAGAGCTCTTCTTCCAAATGTTCACAGTTTGCCCCAAATCCACTTACTGGCTACTGAAGGTATCTATTCAGTCCCAAAGTCAGAATATCACCATTTATGTATTATTAATAGTAATATCACCAAAGAGCCTATTCCATCTTTTTTCTCATCTTCTGGCTTTAAGATTAAATTCGATAAGTTTATGGAGGAGATAGTATGATGGGATAACATGGTTTTGGTAATTAAATATTCATAAATAGGTCCAACGGCCTGTGATTGGCTATTAGATGGGGTGAGATACGAGTTACCCAGGAAAGAATTTTCTGTAGTATCTGGCTGATAAATCTTGCCCATATGCTCAGGGTTTAGCTGATCGCCATATTTGGGGTCGGGAAGGAATTTTCCTCCAGGGCAGATTGGAAGAGGCCCTGGAGGTTTTTCGCCTTCCTCTGTAGCATGGGGCACGGGTCACTTGCTGGAGGATTCTCTGCTCCTTGAAGTCTTTAAACTACGACTTGAAGACTTCAGGAGCACAGGTATGACGTTTTTTTTGTAGGAGTGGTGGGTGAAATTCTGTGGCCTGCGTTGTGCAGGAGGTCAGATTAGATGATCATAATGGTCCCTTCTGACCTAAATATCTATGAATCTATTAATCTGTTTTTAGGGATTAGAGTAATCCTCAGCTGGAAGAGTCTGTAAAATGAGACTCCTGAAGCTTACCAGTAGCCAGCTCCTGGGATTGATTTCCTGACTTCTTCTAAATTTAGGGATGCTTAACTGAACATCTTGATCAGGCCTTAGCAAAGAACATCACCCAGGATCTCTCACATACAGAAACATTCTAAAGTTGGCCTTAACCACACCAGAAAGGGTATTCACAGAGGATGTAGTAATCATGTTTCCAGCTGTCAAGCAAAGAGGTATTCACATCTATTACTTGCTGGGTGACATCATGATTTGAGCAACCTCAAGACTAAAAGTGGAACAAGACAACAGGCCAGACCTTTGGGCCTGATCCATCTTCTTTTACTACTCTAGGGAGAAAAATATGGCATAATACTGGTTTATATGGTCAGATGAAAATTCCAACACGGCTGTTCCTCTGAAACCAGTTTGAGGGAATCTTTAGGTGGTGTATAACTTGTGTAGCCATGTCGAGGCCATGCCCATCACAGCCCCAATACAGATGATGTGTTGGGGCATGTCCTGGGGAGCATAAGAATAGCCATTCTGGGTCAGATCAAAGGTCCACCTAACCCAGTATCCTGACTTCCGACAGTGGCCAATGCCAGGTAAGAGGGACATGGCTATAGTGCTGCTGTGTTTCAGCTGTGTGTGATCCCTGGCTGCCACTATGGCCTTGCCATACTGTTATAGCCAGTCACAATTTACAGCAGCACTGTGATTGCTCTACATTATATGGTAGGCCAGACTAATCACCAGCTGGTCCCAGAATCTGAGGGCATTAGTGAGATAGAAAGAAGAAGGAGCATAAGAATGACATAGAGTTGCCTTTGTCTCTACCCTTAGCTTGTTCATTAAGCACAGCTTGCTTGGATCTGAGAATTAGGGCCACCATATTTGGAGTTCAGTGTTTTTATTCCCACAACTTTCAAGTAAACTACCAGAAAAGCCAGTTTACCTCAGTTCAGACCATACAGCAACTGGGGGCAGGAATGGAGAAGTCACAATAGACACCAAAATGCACAGGCCCAAGAAGAGAAATTTGGGACCCCAGTGCATTGTGTTTGCTGGGGCCTCACCCCTAGCATTTCACTTTATTTACACAGACATTAGAGATGTTTTGGGGGTGTACCTGAGCTCAGGGCCCTGGCACAATTGTTCCACCTTCTCTCCTTCCTCCCTCTTCCTCTTCCCCTCAACCCCCCGCCCATCAATGGACACAGCTTTTTTCTCAGATGAGACTCAGGGAACTAATCAAGCAGACAGATTCAATGCCCCTCATCAAAGTGCTTTCAAGCCTTTTGGATTGCTGGTGTCCTGCATGGATCTGCTAACTTGGGCTAGACTTGAAATGCAGCTCCTCCAACAGTTTCTAATGATCCTATATCCAAGCATATATGTAGATGAAGATAGATAGATACTCTACATCTATGTACATCTATGACCTGCACTACAAGATGGTCCCTTAAAATGTCAACTAACCTCCAGTGTGGGGGTCAGCCACAGACCATTTCAAAAAAGGACTCCTGATCAGAGAAAAAGACAAAAAGATCTTCACCACAGATGCCAACTTATTTGTCAGAAGAGCTTACCAGTCACATCAAACTATACAGGGGTAACGATCACAGGAGGAGATGAATCAAAGTATAAATTTGCTGGAGCATTTTGATGATGACTCACAATACCATGCCAATGGTCAACCAGTCCCAATAGGTAGCAACCCACCAGATTGACAATAAATGAGGGAGATGAAGGTCCTAGCTCCTTGGACAGACAGGAGAGGGAGTCAGGTATTGTTCCTGTGGAAACAGTAGCAAGACACTGCTTGGAGAAGTTGATTCTGGATTTTCTGCCCCCTATATATCCTATCTGTCTCTTGAACAGTTCTTGTTGCACAGTGTGGTTGATGAGAAACCTTGGGAGGACTGTAAGTATTTTGATGGACCTTTTGCTGTTTGTACAGACTTTTCCATCAACCTATTTGATTGTGCATGGAAAGGGATGTATGTGGTAAACTGTAAAGAGTTATAAAAGAGAATTTTCCAAGTGAACTACACATGAACTGTAGTAACTGCTGGCTCTTACCTCACCTGGAATCCATGGTGAGCAAACTTGATTTTCAATATGCTATTGCATTATTACTTGATATGTTGTAGAACAGCTCAGCTTTTATAAACATGTGAATAGTAGCCCACTAATAAAAGGTAATTCTTCCTGTTTAATTCAAATAATTCAATGCCTATCATTAGTCTTTTGTGGTTTTAGCCATTCTTTTGTACTGTCTTTCCCATATTTATAGCAGATTTCACAACTGGATACCTTATCTTCAATGGCAGTGTTCATGCTTGGCCAGAACAGGATCTCTCTGATCTGATGCTTCTCAGATGACCACAATGGATTATGCTTACAATATTTGATCTATGTGGCTCCTATTATATTATCATCTGCTGCTGTGCTTTTTGTTGTGTTGGAGGCCCTTGCTGAAGCGGCCAGGAGGATGAATGACTTTGAGGGTTTTCATTTCTTTACCGAAGTGTAGCTATGTTTCCTCCCTGAGACCAACAGATCTGGTCCTTCCACCTGGGGCTGAAAAGCAGAGGAAAATACGCTTGCTGCTGAAGACAAGCACCAAAAGTAGAGGCCGCCTGACATGGCAGATGAGGCAGTGTAGCTTCCCCCTCTTCCCACCACTTCTCAACCTTAGAAGGTGTATAACTGAGCCCTCTATGTGCAAATACTCAAAAACCTGAAAACATACTTATGTTAGAGTATTTTCAAGTTAACCAAATGGCTAAATTAAATACATCATACTTAATTATACAACACTGAAGACAAGAATGATAAAACTATTGCCTTAGAAGGGTTCTAAGACTCTAATAGTATCATAGTTTTACCTCTTTTATTCTCAAATAATCTGTGGAAGAAATTTTAAGAATTTCGCAGTTTTCTTCTGTAATGATGGACAGTAGGATGTGCGGCAGTTTTGGGGGGGCTGTTTCCAGAGTCCCAAAACAACTTCCTCTGATAAGCTTAAAAAAGAAAGGAAAAGTATCAGACTTTTTTCTCTGTGATCGGTAAAATGGGGGTAAAATGAAATGTAAAGGTTAATTTATGTGCAACCACTTAATTTTGAATACTTTTTATACCGCTAACTGTTTCTGATTTAGTCACTGTTAATGTGTCTGAGTCTTGCTTCATATTACTTTCAGAAAGCATAGCCAAGATACAGTCATTGTCACCAACTGATACATTATGTAATAAACATGCAATCATGTGGCAGTTAGGGAAGGCAATAATACAGCAGAATAGTATGTTAATGAGGTTCAATTTGATTCACTGTTTTTTGTAAACACCCCTTGTAAAAAAGAAGCAATATTCCTAAGGATCAGCTGTCCTGTCTTATGAATATGTCTTCTGTTCAAAGAAGTCAGCTCAGGGAAGAATGTGGGAGACTGTCCAGGAAAGATGGACTAGCGTTAATGGGCCAGACTCTCAGATGATGTATATCAGCATAACTATGCCATTGTATACCAGTTGAGGATGCTTCCCACTGTATTTGTGGTGTAGTTAAACTGAGATGAAAGCTCCATTACCATTTAAGTGATAAAATAGTCAACGACAAATATCTGTTGAAGTTATCCAGTGTGATAATTTATAGTAAAGAAGTGACGATTTAGTAATTAGCAGATCAGCAAGTAAGCAAAGCAACATCACAGGAATTTTTAAACTCACTGCAAGAGGCCAATTCTGTCTAGTGCCTGAATTACACTTAGCAGTAACATAACTCTGTATTTCCTTGGCATAACATTAAATGACTGAAAAGGGAAATGCACAAATTGATTTGAATCCACAAACAGCACCTGATCCTGCACCCACAACTCTAAGTTCTGCCGGAGCAGAGGCTGCTTAGAACCTTGCAGAAGCTCAGCACCAATAAGTAGAAGAGCCTTCATCTATCCTTATTAGATAAGGCAGATAATGTATTTTTCCCTGCAAGTCGGCCTGTCAGAAATAATCCTTTTTAAATCCTAGTAAGCTTTGCTTTTGCAAACAATGGTTATAACATCTTAGTATAACAAAGATAACTTTTCTTTACATGTTTGTACAATAGTCTTCAAAGTGACTCGCTTTGAAGTGTTAATTAAATGGGGTACTAGGCCATCAAACATCTATAATTACAGTAAACTGGAAATTTAGTGTTATTGCAATGCTGTGAAATAGATAAAATGGTCTTAGAAATATAGATTGTATTATTCAAAATCTTCTATTCTATTTTTACATTCAACAATAATGCTTTCGCAACAAATGGTTTTAGTAAACAATATTCTCATCACTGCCTTCTCTACTTTCAGTGCTATGTTCACACTAAACTGCAACACCTTAAATCATAAATATGTTGAGGCCTATAGACTCAGAAGCTTATAAACATTAGGATCCATGTCCACCAGAGCTGGGAGAATACTGAGAAACAAATTCCTCAGCGCATTCACTTGAGTATAAATATTAGCTCACTTTGACATGCTTGCATCCCTTTTGTGTTTGATTCCCACAAATGTCACAGCACTTTAGCTTGTGAAAAGCAAATTTCAAACTGGCATGTTTGAATATTTGTTCCAGAACAGGTACATTTTATGTGGGATGGGATGCTGCTTGTTCAGGTAGCTGAGGGCCATGGTTAAGGGTACGTTTTAGTCATAGGTATTTTTAGTAAAAGTCATGGACAGGTCACGGGCAGTAAACAAAAATTCATAGCCCATGACCTGTCCATGACTTTTACGATATACCCCTAACTAAAACTTGGGCGGGGGGCTGCGGATGTTCTGGGTGGCGGTCCAGGGACTCTGTGGGTGCTGGGGGAGGTGGCCTGGGTGCCCACTGGTGCTGGGGGAGAGAGGGCAGGCAGCAGAGCGTGGCCTGGGACCCCCACTGGTGCAGCCCCTGAGCCAGCACTGGCCACCGCAGACGTCACAGAGGTCACGGAAAGTCACGGAATCTGTCACTTCTGTGACACACTCACAGCCTTAGCCACAGTTAACAAACTCCTCTCCAGAACCCCTGGCACAAAGGAAATAAAGGCTCTAATTCAAGTCAGTCCTGCTCCCCATTCAATTCAATAGGAAAACTCTCATTGACTTAAATGTTTCAGAAACAAGTTCTAAGTGACCTAGACAATGATGTGACTGGTCTGTTTGCAGCCAGGACTGTGAACACACACATGTTAACTTTGTATGGGTGTTATGAGAGAAAATTTAATTTCTGTTCAATAAATCTTTCTTAATTGAAAAATCAATACGTTTTTCTAAGATTGATGCATTGGTGAGCCACAAAGGAAAAGGTCTCAACAATTTTTTAAATTTCCCTACTTCTGTTTACCTCTCCCTAAATTTCTACTGTACCTCCTCTGAAGAGATTCAAATCCCCAGTGGTTTCTTCAATCCCTCTCCTCAATTACAGGAGTTATATTTATCAAATAAAAAAGAACAATACCATGTGATTTATGTGACCAGTAAAAACTAACCGATACAGTAAAAACAACGAGGAATCATTGTGGCACCTTAGAGACTAGCACATTTATTTGAGAATAAGCTTTTGTGGACTATAACCCAATTCATCAGATGCATTTAGTTAGCCTATGATAAGGGCCAGTAGCTGGACTTTTACAACCCCTTGGCAGGCCACAATTTAGCTATGGTTATGAGAGTAACAATGTACACTCATTAAGCATTTCAGATGGTCAAACAAACCTTTAATTAACCTCTGAGCTGATGCTGTTTTTAGTCTTTAAGGTGCCACAAGGACTCCTCATTGTTTGTGCTGATACAGACTAACATGGCTACCCCTCTGAAACCTATACAGTGTAAGTTTGAATACTGACTATCAAATGCTTACCATAAATGATATGCAACCAAACCAAAGTCTAAAGTACTCACAAAAATAATAAAAAAACTGGGAATCACAATCTGCTAATGAGTAAAGAAAGAAGCTAAATTAATGGAATAAATTCTTAGTTGGAAATTATTTGCTCAGTTCTAACACTCTATCAGTGGTACAGATGCAGTACTTTGTTACCTGCCCTTCTTTCTACCTGACATACTTTCATATCATTCATAGAACTTCTAGTCGTCATACAGTTAGAATTACATTGCAGTAATGAAAGCACTCAAATTCTGTCACTATGATACAAACCCATATTTATTACCTAAGCAGTCCTTCAAAAGAATGACACAAAAGCACAATGTATCATTGTAACCCTGGGTGGATAGGTAGCAGATATTTTTCTGTAGCTCCACTTAACTATTTTACTTATGGCTCACTATACTGTACTTTGCAACTTTTCTCTGGCTTCCAAAAGTCAAGGCTTCAAAGCAGAGAATTGTATATTCAACTTTTTCCAGTGCAATACATCAACCATGCAGATTCTGGAATCTCCTAACAATATTAACATTTTCCATAAAAAAATCTGAATTTCCTCAGTTTGGTTTAAAGTCAGAGATTCTGAAGATTCAAGAGACCTTTCAAATATGAAAAATTCCTCATGCCCATGACCAAAAGAAGGAAAACTGCATCAGCTCCTGAAAAAGTCTAAAATAATGCAGAATCTATCTGCTGTTCTCAATAACCCTGTTATCAGCTGACACCTTCTTGCTAAAAAAAACCCCTGAGATCCCCAGAAAAAAGATTATGAGAAACACCGGGGATAAGTAAAATTGGTCTTTTATGTACCAAAATTTGACATCAGCTCAGAGGTTAATTAAAGGTTTGTTTGACCATCTGAAGTACTTAATGAGTGTATATTGTTACTCTCATAACCACAGCTAAATTGTAAACATCCAGGTACTGACCCTTATCATAGGCTAACTTGCTAATTCAAGGATGCAGCTTCAGTTGCTGTTTAGCATGTTAAAATTTATTTTCTGTTGTCACATGCCTATTTAATGGCTCAAGCTTCACTTGTATATTTAACACATAAATAATCATGGCCAGATCCTTGCAAGTTGGTGAGCATCTCCTCAAGACATTGAGGCCCAGCCCTTCAAAGGTTTTTGTGCCTACCTCCCAAAATTTGGGGCTCCAGGCCTGAATGTCCTATATCTCAAAGAAGTCATGGAAGATTAGCGTGTTCAGCACTTCATAGGAGCCAACCACAAATGATTAATATTTTAGTACAAAAAAGTCATTTACTTACACTTGATTCTTACTAAGAGACTCCCTTTTCCTGGGGTTTGGCACACTCCCTCCCTTTCAGGGGACACAGCACTAATGCTGTTGGGTTTTGGCTGGAACAACAGTCATGCATGTACCCAATCCATACAGTCACTGACCCACTGGTCATCTGGCTAGCAGAGGTTCTTATGTGATCCTTGTTACCATAGTATGTGAGAATCTCAATGTTTAATGTATTTATCCTCACAACCTCTCTACGAAGTAGGAAAATACTGTTATCCCCAAAGGGAGAGCTTGACACAGATTCTTAAAGGCACAATTTCCATTGATTTCAAATACGTAAATACCTTTGAGGATCTGGGCGCAAGTGACTTACCCAAAGCCATACAAGAAGTCTGTAGTGCAGCATGGAACTGAACCTGGTCTCCTGTTTTCCAGGCTAAGCACCAGGCCATCCTCCAATACCCTAACTCCTTCTCCTATACCATGTCTCTGAGCTGCTGCATAGAGAGCTGTGACTACAGCATGTGGAAGTTGTGAATACCCCCCTGTATGGCCACTCTATGGCTTCCCCCTCATGGATCAGAGCCAGGGCACTTGGCATGATCTTGTGATAGAGGTGAGGGCAGGGCCTCCTTTGGTCCCCATTTACCAGTTCTTAAAGTGTGGTAGGATTGCTGTATTCATCAGAGATATATACTTATGGACATATTAAGATTTCCTCATGTTCATGTTCCTGGTTGTTCCCTAATTAGGATTAGGATCTTTATTTTGATTTGCTGCTTTCAATAATCGTGTGTGTGGGGGGAGCAAATTAGCTGCTGTATATGAGGAGCAGCCAATGTTTTGGCCATGAGAACAGGTTTCCAAATGAATATTTTGTAAAAGACCATACTGTGACGGGTTTGGTCACAGAGATCCCCTTGGGACTGTCACCCGACGTGCTGAAATTACCTCTGAGCCCATTTTCCCTGTCAGCTTGGGACTTCCAGAACCCTGTTTTGTTGAGCCAGACATGCTAGCTAGCTGCAATACAGACCCAGAGTCTGGGCCATGCCCCCAAAGCTGCAGACTTAACTGAAAACAGCTGAGCAGGTAACCTATCTCCAGCACGCAGACACCCAGTTCCAAATGGGATCCAAACCCCAAATAAATCCATTTTACTCTGTATAAAGCTTATACAGGGTAAATTCATAAATTATCCACCCTCTATAACACTGATAGAGCGATACGCACAGCTGTTTGTTCCCTCAGGTATTAATCACTTACTCTGGGTTTATTAATAAACAAAAGTGATTTTATTCAGTATAAAAAGTGGAATTTAAGTGGTTTCAAGTAAGAACAGACACAACAAAGTAAGTCACAAAGAAAAATAAAGCAAAACCACGCAAGTCTAAGCCTAATACATTAAGAAACAGATTACAGATAATATCCCACCCTCAGAGATGTTCCAATAAGCTTCTTTCACAGACTAGACTCCTTCCTTTCCACTGATACAGTCCTTGTTAGTTCCAGCTGACCTCTCAGGTGGTAAGCAGGGGTCTTCTCATGACTGGCAGCCCTCTTTGTCCTGCTCCACCCACTTTTATAGCTTTGGCACACAGCGGGAATCTTTTGTCTGTGCTTGTCCGCACCCCCACCTCATCAATGGAAAGGTACAAGGATTAAAATGGATTCCAGTATCATGTGACATGGTCACATGTCACTGTAAGATCCCTAGTCTCCTCCTGGGTTGGCCCACACATACACAGGAAGGTTTGCAGGTAAATAAACCATTTACAACCAATTGTCCTAGTCAATGGGAGACATCAAGATTGTGAACCACCATTAAGGGACCACACTTTGCACAATTACAATAGGACCTCAGAGTTATACAACATATTTCTAGATTCAGGTACAAGAATGATAGATGCATACAAATAGGAGGAATATATTCAGTAGGTTATAACCTTTGTTATGATACCTTACAAGAGACCTCTTGCATAAAGCATATTCCAGTTATATCATATTCACACTCATAAGCATATTTCCATAAAACATATGAAGTGCAATGTCACACATACATGATGCAGTCTACAAAGAAACTTAAGTAGGCTAAAACTCCACAGTAAATAGCTGGAAGGATCTTTTCACTTCATCAAGGAAATGAGCTTTTTTATAGGAATAATAAAGGTCAGTCAATCTGATCTCTTTTCATTTTATTTCTCTTGCATGCTTGGAAGAGGAACGTTTTATAATGCTTCACATATGAACTAGTTAACTGACACTTCTGGTTTCACATCCTGAATGTGGGCCTGATTCTCCTTCCATTGTCTTTCACAGAGAAGGGTCAAGCCCTATTAGAGCTGGTCAAACATTTTTGAACAAATTTTCCTTCAGAAAACGACCTGTTTCAGGAGCAAAAATTTCATAAACATTTTTAATATTTTTAAATTGTGTTTTTGTCTGTTTGATGAAAACCACAAAAAGTTTCACGTTTTAATTTTTTCTTGTTTTCTCCTTCTGACCCTTTCTTTCACCAGTACCACCATGGAAAGTGGTGGGGAGAGAAGAAAAAATGGGGGAGGAATGTGAAAAAAGTGAAATTTTTTCAACTGCTTTTTTTGGTAAAAAGAAATCCATGAAAATGTTCAAAATCTGTTCTGTTCAAAAAATTCAAAATGTAACATTTCAGAAACTTTCAAAAATTGCCTTTTTTTTTTCATTTTTGACCACTCTAGTGAACAGCTTCCTTGTTTGGCATGTTGAAAAGTACTATTCCCCACTGGGAGAAGCTTACATATCCCACAAACTCCCAAAGGGAATCCTAGGCAAAATGCACTGTATCACAATGCGGTCTGCAATATTCCATTGTTGTAGAATTTCACAGACAAACCAAAACATTTTAGCCAAGTACATTATGATTCTGATCCTATCCCCATTTCAGGCAAGAGAAGAGCTCCACTGGCATCAGTGAGAGTAGTACCAGCTACAGCATACCATAATTAATTTATTTGGTTGGAGTTCCTCTGGAGCCCTTTTCCTCCTCTTCCTCAGCATAGTCATATTAAAACAGTCTGCTACTGGGGTGACTTCTTTAAAAAAAGCAGGACACACCCCTATTGCTCCATGACAGCATTATCTTTTTAAGAAGCAGTAATTATGAGAAGGGAAAGCTTGTCATATTTGTTATCAAGTATACCATTTATTATTAAAAATACCATCAAACAGTAGTTAAATACAAACCTCAAATAAAATAATCTAATATCTGTGGCAAAGGAATTTGATTCAAAGTCTTCAAAGATTTAACAAAATATGTTTGAAGAAAATGAACCACTCATTACTTATCAATGAAAACTTAAAGAATACCACCATTTTTATTAACAGACACCCACTGCTATTCTTATATATGCATATATTAAATTTTTACTTTTTATCCACTAATAAATTGTATATATCATCTACTTTTTATATTTTAAAAGAGGGTTAAACAAATACGATGTAAAAGATGTAGTAATTACACAAACCATTTACATTTTTAATGAATTTGCTTAACAGGAAAATGACAGATTGTTTCTTCAGGTAGTGGACAGGTTTGAGAAACTATCAAACAGATGTAGCGCAATGGCCATGAATTTTGTCTCTTGTTTTGATTCTTCTTTTTCTAAAATATCAGTAAAAATTATTGAATATTTGTCAGTGACGTTCTCCCCTTTTATTTTTATATCTTTATTAAAGGAAAATCAGTAAACAGATTTAATACATACCAATAAACTTCCCCTTTGTTATGACTTTTATAATTGAACTGTAGTAAAAAGATTAAATGTACACCAACAATTTAATATTTTTTAAAATTATTTTGTAAACAGCAGTAAATATGCTAAAGGCTCATTTCCAAATTCACTTTCATTGGCATGCTTCCCCATGTAAGCAGGAAAAAACTGCAAGGATTTTTTCAAGATATGTGGTGATGCATGCCTCATTTTCAAGTGGAGTCTTAAGAACACATTTCAGCAAACTCTACACGGAGGCTTCAATAACAGGTATGTTGTTTGCTGAACTGGGGCCCAAGGGCCCTCTTTGTCTCCCCACACCCATCTGGAGTACATCAACTTGGCTCAGGGAATGCCCCTGAAGGAAGAATCCTCCCCTACAGGCTGTTCTACATCCATTCTCTTAACCCTAGTGATGCAGCTGCCCCCATGTTCATTGCACTTCACATCTGCTGGAAGCATTTCACTGATGTATCCACATGGTTGCAGCTCCACCGACCCCATCCCTACTCCTTCCCTTGTCCACCTCTACTTAGCTTGCCCAGGCCCCCTTCCCCAGCAGTGCAGGGGTAGACCCCCTCACCAAGGTAGGACACAGGGTTCCTTGCATTCTGCTCCCTACCATGCAGAATTCCACCAGTTTTACTGTCTACAGAGGACCTCCACCCCAGCAGGAGAGAGGCCAGAATTTGTTTCCAAGTGTACAATAGCAAACTGATCACTCCTATACCCATTTGGTGGAATCTAAAAACAAACTAAGGTTATGTCTACACTACAGCATATATATATATATATATATATATATATATATATATATATATATCGCTCAGGGGGGTGACACCCCCCTGAGCGACATAAGTTACACCAACATAAGCATTCGTGTGCATAGTGCTATGTCAGCGGGAAAGCTTCTCCTGTCGACATAGCTTATGTCACTTGCAGAGGTGTATTTTTTATGTCGACGGAAGAGCTCTTTCCCATTGGCACAGAGCATCTTTGCCAGATGTGCTGCTCTAGCACAGCTGTATTGGTACAGCTGCATCGCTGCAGCGCTGCACATATAGACATCCCCTTAATTTAAAAGAAAAATGATGAAAAAGATATGGTATCTCCAAATACAGGCATGAGCAAATTTGTATATTTTTATCAATGTTTAGAATGCACAAAAAGTTATAAACTTTTAAAATTACCAGAGCTTATCCAAAGGCAGAACCACTCAATAATTTAATGTTCTAAGATCTGCTCTCCTACAGTTAATGGGTTTGTTGTCGGGTTTCATTGTTGTATTCAATATTGCCTGTGGCTAACAGATTTACAGTGCTTCCTGGAAATTATTTTCCTCCCCTTTCTTCCTAATGTGCCTTTATCTTATAGCATGCACATTTAGGCACCATGTAGCTGGAGAGTCTGTCCATCATTCAATTAATGTGCATAATAGAGCACAAAATACCACAAACAGAAATTGGAGAGTTCTTTAACATAAGTCTTATTGTATCCCCGCATTCTCAAACACTGAGAAGGACTGGAATCACTTCTTCAGACTACTAGAAGCAGTGCTGCCATCATGTATAGAAATTATAAGCACATACACATACATGGAGTATATACATACACAAGTACACACACTCCCCCTTCAAAATCACTGGAGGTGAAGTGTACCCCCTACCTTTACACAAACCCTGAGTAGTTAGGCTCTGTGAAGGGAACTCTGAGGGTGCTAAGGGGCAGAAACCAATCTGCCCATCCCAGAGGCTGGTGGTGGAGCTATATTTCTGACCCTCCACAGCTGCTATGTCATAGAATACCTGTTCAGAGTGCCTCCAAGCCACCTATGTGGGCTCTTTAGCTACCGAATGCATCTGTGGCTCACCTGCAACGGCTCCATCCATTGCAGACACATCAGAGATGGTACTAGTTGCCCCTCCATAGTACTCCCTCAGGGAACAGATGGGCAGGATCCCCTGGGAGAATAACATGAGCGGGAAAGGAGTCCAGGAGAGCTGGCTGTATTTTAAAGAATCCTTATTGAGGTTACAGGGACAAACCATCCCGATGTGTAGAAAGAATAGTAAATATGGCAGGCGACCAGCTTGGCTTAACAGTGAAATCCTTGCTGATCTTAAACACAAAAAAGAAGCTTACAAGAAGTGGAAGATTGGACAAATGACCAGGGAAGAGTATAAAAATATTGCTCGGGGATGCAGGAGTGAAATCAGGAAAGCCAAATCACACCTGGAGTTGCGGCTAGCAAGAGATGTTAAAGTAACAAGAAGGGTTTCTTCAGGTATGTTAGCAACAAGAAGGTAGTCAAGGGAAGTGTGGGCCCCTTACTCAATGAGGGAGGCAACCTACTGACAGAGGATGTGGAAAAAGCTAATTTACTCAATGCTTTTTTTGCCTCTGTCTTCATGAACAAAGGTCAGCTCCCAGACTACTGCACTCGACAGCACAGCATGGGGAGGAGGTGACCAGCCCTCTGTGGAGAAAGAAGTGGTTCGGAACTATTTAGAAAAGCTGGACAAGCACAAGGCCATGGGGCTGGATGTGCTACATCCAAGAGTGCTAAAGGAGTTGGCGAATGTGATTGCAGAGCCATTGGCCATTATCTTTGAAAACTCATGGCGATCGAGAGAGGTCCCGGACGACTGGAAAAAGGCTAATGTAGTGCCCATCTTTAAAAAAGGGAAGGAGGAGGATCCTGGGAACTACAGGCCAGTCAGCTTCACCTCAGTCCTTGGAAAAATCATGGAGCAGGTCCTCAAGGAATCAATTCTGAAGCACTTAGAGGAGAGGAAAGTGATCAGGAACAGTCAGCATGGATTCACCAAGGGCAAGTCATGCCTGACTAATCTAACTGCCTTCTATGATGAGATAACTGGCTCTGTGGATGAGGGGAAAGTGGTGGACGTGTTGTTCCTTGACTTTAGCAAAGCTTTTGACACAGTCTCCAACAGTATTCTTGTCAGCAAGTTAAAGAAGTATGGGCTGGATGAATGCACTATAAGGTGGGTAGAAAGTTGGCTAGACTGTCAGGCTCAACGGGTAGTGATCAATGGCTCCATGTCTAGCTGGCAGCCGGTATCAAGTGGAGTGCCCCAAGGGTAGGTCCTCGGGCCGGTTTTGTTCAATATCTTCATAAATGATCTGGAGGATGGTGTGGATTGCACCCTCAGCAAGTTTGCAGATGACACTAAACTGGGAGGAGAGGTAGATACGCTGGAGGGTAGGGATAGGATACAGAGGGACCTAGACAAATTAGAGGATTGGGCCAAAAGAAATCTGATGAGGTTCAACAAGGACAAGTGCAGAGTCTTGCACTTAGAACGGAAGAATCCCATACACCGCTACAGACTAGGGACCAAATGGCTTGGCAGCAGTTCTGCAGAAAAGGACCTAGGGGTTACAGTGGAAGAGAAGCTGGACATGAGTCAACAGTGTGCCCTTGTTGCCAAGCAGGCCAATGGCATTTTGGGATGTATAAGTAGGGGCACTGCCAGCAGATCAAGGGACGTGACCGTTCCCCTCTATTCGACATTGGTGAGGCCTCATCTGGAGTACTGTGTCCAGTTTTGGGCCCCACACTACAAGAAGGATGTGGAAAAATTGGAAAGCGTCCAGCGGAGGGCAACAAAAAGGATAAGGGGACTGGAACACATGACTTATGAGGAGAGGCTGTGGGAACTGGGATTGTTTAGTCTGCAGAAGAGAAGAATGAGGGGGGATTTGATAGCTGCTTTCAACTACCTGAAAGGGGGTTCCAAAGAGGATGGATCTAGACTGTTCTCAGTGGTAGCAGATGACAGAACAAGGAGTAATCGTCTCAAGTTGCAGTGGGGGAGGTTTAGGTTGGATATTAGGAAAAACTTTTTCACTAGGAGGGTGGTGAAACACTGGGCAGTGTTACCTAGGGAGGTTGTGGAATCTCCTTCCTTTGAGGTTTTTAAGGTCAGCCTGGACAAAGCCCTGGCTGGGATGATTTAGTTGGGGATTGGACCTGCTTTGAGCAGCGGTTTGGACTAGATGTCCTCCTGAGCTCCCTTCC
Organism: Caretta caretta; assembly: GCF_965140235.1. Taxonomy (NCBI): domain Eukaryota; kingdom Metazoa; phylum Chordata; order Testudines; family Cheloniidae; genus Caretta; species Caretta caretta. The sequence continues at coordinate 48,335,042 of NC_134207.1, forward strand.
AACCCTGATATTCTATGATTCTATGTGGAACAAAGCAGACAAAGGAACCCAACTGCTCCACCCAGAACCTATGCAGAGAGCCATACTGGAGGTTTGATGGTGCAGTCTTGTGTGAATCCTTCAAGTTAGGATGAATGTGCCCCTTATGATGTGGAAACAGTTTTCCAGTTATTCAGCAGGTGCAAACATGATATTTGGCCCAATGCCATAACACAGATGGGGTTTCAATTTACTGTTTATCTTGGCTCATGTATTAAAATTATGTCCTCAATGGCCCCTCATTCACTTTAATTTTATTCAAGTTGATGATAAGCCTATAATGTGTTGCTGAAATTACAAATCTATCCATGATATATATGTGAGTTACTAGTACTGAGTGTGCAGATATTAGAAAGAAGAAATTAATGGCTGGATTCCTCAATAATTTTGCTCGAAGCTTATAACCTGCTAAGACTGAAGATCTTAAAAGATATATCCAGTTTAACACAGACATATGCAAGTCCAGACTTTGTGGCATCATTTTCTAACATTACAGGAAAGAACCAGCCAAAGGTCTGTCCTTGCTTGGCACTATCGGAAATGTTGAATATTACAAATGTAAAACTCTAGCTGTTCAATAACTAGCTTTCCCTTGTGACTTCAGGAGTGTGAAATTTACTTTGTTGCCTGTAAAAATCAGAACCCTGATATTAAAAACTCACAGCTGGAAATGAACTTCAATACCAATGTCAGTTTCAAACAGAACATTCCAAGTATTAGTTAAGTATGGTTCAACCATTCATCCCAAAATATCCCAACCAGTATCCCAAATATCCCAACCAGTATCCCAAAATACTGATGCAAAGTGTCAGAGAAATAAGATCAATTTACATATATCTAATCATTTGATGCGTGTTGCATTTGAATATGAAGTAGCGTTTTTGACACTAATTAAAAATTGTGCCATATGGGCAATAACAAAAACCTGTCATTTAAACAGACACAATCCCAAGAACAATCTGCATTTCATTATCAGTTAGCATTTTTGCAGATAAAATAGCAAAATGTGGAGCTTTCTTATTTATGAATGATATTTCTATATAAATAGAGCTTATTATTAATCACGGCACTTGTTCAAAACTGTTCATAAGACAAAAGCATCTGAAAGTGATTATGGCTTACAATACGCAGGCGGTTGTGTATTCAGAGTGACTTCCATATGGTATATTTATTATTTTTATTCTTCATAAACCTATTTACATTTCAGTTGCTTTTCCATAGTGGTTTTCTAGTCACATTTTCATTATTGATGATGTTTTTGTTGAAAGATGGATTTGCTTTTTCCCAGTTCATCGTCTTTTCCTACTGGGGACCCAATCCACTGAGATTTCAAGTTCCCTCAACTACCAGCAATGTGGGAACATAACTCCAATTTGATGTGTGAAGTCAACAGGAACTGAGGCATTCGGCAGCCCACAGGATCAGATCTTAAACTTTCAGTGAAGTAATAAAGCCAAGTTAGTGATTTCATGCTCATTTTTATGACAGATTTTGACACAGAATTCCCATTTCTCTGTAGGATAAGGAGGCTGGGAGGAAAGAGTTCTTATTCAGACATGAATGTCTTAAATAATAGCTAAAGGAATACTGAAAATGACAAAGCAAAGAAATTTTTTGTATAAATTGTTCTCTTCTTTAAAGTGTATTTCTGCATAAAGGTTCTATTAGTACTTATATTATAAACATCTATTTTTAGGAGGTCATAACTTGGTTGGAAGTATTTGCTTCAGGCTGAAACACCGAAGACACGATATTCCCAATTTAGGGACTTTTCCCCCCTTAACATTAAAAGCACCAGAAAAAAACATTCTGCTCTTTTTAAGCTATAAGGAGGAATGTGAAGAAACAGAAATTCATCAGTTTTGGATCCCATATTCTAGTTCTATTGCTTTTCTTAAACTTAGAATTTGCATGCCCACAGATATAGGAACTTCAATAACTATAGAGAATAAAACTATCCAAACCCTTGAATAATAAAACCTAATGCCTTTTTCTTAATTCATAATGTACCTAAAACTCAGGCCAGGTTTCACTGAAAGTTTCACCATACATACCTGGGCCAGGTTTAACATGCGAAACCTTCCTCCCCATCAGTGCTGCAGATTGATTTATGTGTTGTTGTTTTTTTAAACAGGAAACATGAAAAATTCATAAGAGAGGAGGGAGGATCTTGTGGTTAAGGCACTAGACTTCACCTCACAAGATCAAGGTTCAATTCCAGGCTCTGCTATTGAGTTTCTGGGCAAACCATGCACTCTTTCTCTGCCTCAGACTCAGTTCTCAGAAATGGATAATAATAATACATACTTCCTCCCACCTTTTGTCTGTCTCATCTATATAGACTGTAAGATGATCAGGGTAGGGGCTGCCTCACACTGTGTTTGTACAGCACCTAGCACAATAGGACCCCAAACTAATTTGTGGTCTCAGGTGATACTGTAATATAAATAAATACTCAACAATGAACTCACTGGCTTGGCCCAGTTTTGCTTTTGAGCAAAGCTTTAGAAATTTCTTTTGCATCATTTTGAATATCTGCAGGATATTTCGTTCCTCTCACAGATCCAACACCCCTTAGAAATGCATACAGGAATTAACATTTCTAAATATATAAATAACCTGTCATAAATATAAAGGGAAGGGTAACCACTACAGTGCTATAAAATCCCTCCTGGCCAGAGGCAAAACTCTTTCACCTGTAAAGGGTTAAAAAGCTAAGATAACCTCACTGGTACCTGACCAAAATGACCAATGAGGAGACAAGATACTTTCAAAGCTGGAGCGGGGGAGGGGGAGGGGCAAAGGATCTGTCTGTCTGTGTGATGCTTTTGCCGGGAACAGATCAGGAATGCAGCCTCACAACCCCTGTTAGTTAGTAAGTAATCTACCTAGAAATGTGTTAGATTTCCTTTTATTTAATGGCTGGTAAAATAAGCTGTGCTGAATGGAATGTATATTCCTGGTTTTGTGTCTTTTTGTAACTTAAGATTTTGCCTAGAGGGATTCTCTATGTTTTGAATCTGATTACCCTGTAAGGTATTTACCAGCCTGATTTTACAGAGGTGATTCTTTTACCTTTTCTTTAATTAAAATTGTTCTTTTAAGAACCTGATTGCTTTTTCACTGTTCTTAAGATCCAAGAGTTTGGGTCTGTGTTCACCTGTACAAATTGGTGAGGATTCTTATCAAGCCTTCCCCAGGAAAGGGGGTGTAAGGCTTGGGGGTATATTTTGGGGGAAGACGTCTCCAAGCGGGCTCTTTCCCTGGTCTTTGTGTACGAGGCTTGGTGGTGGCAGCATACGGTTCAAGGACAAGGCAAAGTTTGTACCTCGGGGAAGTTTTTAACCTAAGCTGGTAAGAATAAGCTTAGGGGGTTTTTCATGCAGGTCCCCACATCTGTACCTTAGAGTTCAGAGTGGGGAAGGAACCTTGACAATAGGGTATAAAAGATACTCTACCTGAAACCTTCTATATGAAGGATGCCTCTGTGACAATAGCAGACCAGACACCAGCTCCTGCCAAGGTTCCCACGTCTCATATGGATACTAACAGGTACACAGCTGGAATCTGTCTGGCTTGCTTGTGGGTTAATATTGATAAAATAGGTATTAGAATTATAAGAAAGTGGTTAGTGTTTAGACTCCATTGAATGCTTATGAGTTTCTGCATGAATTAATCCTACTTATCTGTGTCCCATACTGCAATGTAATATTTGAGCAGTAGTATTGTGACTGTATGAAAGGCCATACAGGAGAGGGACATTAATTTGCATGAAGAGAAACTCTTCTACAAAAATCATTACATCCCTTCCCAAAGAGGAGCCCCATTGATACAGGCCGTGGGTGGATCTTACAACTGGAAACTCCCTACATCCGACTGAGAAATCATCAGCAAAAAGACTACAACTCTTGTTGTTGTTCTGCTCTCCTCCCCATGAAGATGAGTCATGCAGGTGGACTCCCATCAGCTGAGTTTGCAGCTCAGAGGAAATGGTAGGACAGGAATAAAAAATCCAAACAAAAGGAACTAGGTATCTCTATGCTTCTTGGCCTTTGGGTGGGGTTGGGGGTGGTGGAATGCACCCCGGTATTCACACCCTGCACACTATTGTAATAATCTTTGTTCAAGGCATGCCTTGCAAAGTATCATTTGAAAACCCGTAACCTGCTTATTAATAATATGATGGTAAAATGCAGGTAGCAACATTATGTGTAAAGTTATGAACCTGAGCTGAAATCAGGACTGGAATGGGTTTCTTCTGTAAGTCTGGGGAATGGCTAAACCAGTTTCTCAAAGACAAAAGGCAAGCTGATGCCCCAGCCAGGTGTCAACAAAGCTGATGGACCATCACCTATCAAGTGGCCATTCTTTAGCAAGAAAGGGGGGTATGGGAAAAGAGATCTGTGTCTTAGCAAAGAAACAGCATGAGGTCTCCTTCCTCCACCAGACCCTGTCTCAGTTCTTAACTGAAAATGCTTTTCAAAGAGGGACTAAAGCTATAAAAAGAAGTGGTGGACTCCCACACCTCTCTCTCTCTCCCTGCCCATCTCATTCTTTGCACCTGAGAAGACAAAGGAAACAGCCATTGGACTCTGGGGGAGGGAGTCCTGACCTGAGAGTTTGGTCAGGACCCTGTCCCCCTCTCTGAAAGTCAGGCCACACGTGTTTCATGTATGTCTACATTGGAGCTGGAAGTTGTAAACTCAGCCCAAGGAGACATACCTGTGGTACCTCTGATTTAGCTAGTGTGCTAAAAATAGAAGCGTAGTCACAATGATGCCTCAGTACAATCCCACCTGAGACCATAGGTAAGTACATGAGGTGGCTATCCCCTCCCACCACTCATGGCACCACGGTTACGCTTCTATTTTTAGTATGTTAACTCAATCACAGCTTGAGTGGGTATACCATTTTGAGCTAGAATTCACACCTTCCAGCTCCAGTGCAGTCATACCCTAAGCCTGGATACCCAGAATTCAGTGTAATCAAAGCTAGAGTCTACTTTGGGTCAGAACCTATGTGTGTCTCCGTTTCCCAATCTGTAAAATGGAGGGAATACTGTACATACCTCAGAGGAATGTTGTGAGACTAATTCCATTAAAACATGAAAAGGCTTCATGGTCCTATCTTGAAAGGTGCTATAGAGGCAAAAGTTATTGTTATCAAATGTTTTAATATCTCTGTTAAACATTAGGGCCATGTTTTGTAGCATCAGTTTGTATGCATTCAAAGTCGAGAAAGAATATCTTCCCTGTGCTTTAATATACTGCATAACACCCTGTAGCTGGACGCTTAAGTTACAGCTAAGAAAAACAAGCTTCCATGACAGCCATCTCCAACATTTTTGAAGCTGACTGTCAAAGAGAAACTCAATTAGTACCTTGAAAAGCACAGACAGGCATTAAGTGTATATCAAAAGGTTTCTAAGAGGAGATAAGCTTCTTTATAACTTTCATAAATGTATGATGTTCTTCTTTAAAAGGGATGCATCTTGCAAGCATAAATCTGTAGCAAGGAAAGCAAATACTAGATGAAGTCTGTTGCTGAAACTAGTACTCTAAAATTATTTCAGCAAAGTACTTACCAGAAGCAATGGCTTTATTTAATAGAGGCCTGACAACGAAACCATTTTTATACATAATTATGTTGGTTTTGTGAACCATATAAATCTGGGAGTCTAGCTTATGAATAATAAGGGAACTTTAGAACAAATTGTCTTTCTCCTGCTGTTCATAAATTCCTGACAGCAACAGTTCCTTTACTCAGAAGTCAAATGGCCATACTAATGAATAGGGCACTAAATAATTTCTTTCTTCTTGATAAGTTACTCTGGGTGAAAGTACACTGAAATGGAAAGACCTGTGCCAAAACAGACTGAGAACAAACACTCCTATCATGATCAGTGGGAAGCTACCACATTCTCCATGGTCCACATCACACTTTTGTTTCAGATTTATGTTGGGATGTTATGTAAGTTTCTGATCCAGTAGTCAAATGAAGTTTCTTGTTAGTAAACAGTGACAATCCTGAGGGTCCATGCATAAAATGCACTGCCTAAAGGATAAGCAATGATTCCTCATTTAAATAATTAACAAAGTACAATTGTTGGATTGGGTGAGTGGCATGATACTTTACTTACCGTGACACAAAGGCCAGGACTGTCACCAAACACATTAAAGGGGTCTTTTCCTAAGATTCTGAGAAAACAGTTGGCACACCTCTGGCAATCTGTCAGAAAGATTCAGTTTAGAGTGGACAGAATAAGGGAGAATTGATCTTGCCTCCCTGCCGTTCTGCACAAGGTCAGTAATTTTATTCTAGTGGGATGACATAAGGAATTCTCAATTATCTCTTTTTGCAAGGCATTAACTCTAGATCCTGAAGGCACTTGGAATTTATTCATCGTTTGTTTTGATGAGACAAGAGAGGTGAGAGACAATACACTTAAAATGTCTGAAAGGTAAGCCTAACAGCCTCAATCCCAGTCGGTTGTTGTACACTTCTTGTAAGTGATTGTACGTGACAAGACCATCCACACAAAATCAAATAACTTCCCCAAACCTCTAAGTGCCAATCTGAATTATTCAACCTATACAGCAGGAAGGAAAGGCGATTCCAATTTTCTCACAAGTAATTTTCACATTATTCCCACAAGACTGACAGTATAACTGCAGTATAATTAACTCAGTTTACCTTCCATGGTCATGCATACAATTATAGCAATACCAAATACTGCTGTACTAAAAGATCTATCACTTTTTTCTTTTACGAACCTCTAGATTTGAAAATTTAAATACCTCATTGCTGTAACTCACATACAAGCACACTGAACAACTGGTAGGCAATCTGGTTAACTGGTCACTTGGGAAGAACATTTCATAAAACAAATTTGCCCTAAACCAGCTAGCTCCTTTATGTGAAACAGCTAGAAAAGAGAGGTTAAACTTTCACATGGGTAATTGCATGGTTTATATAACTTGGAGTAACAAATAATTCATTAAAAAGGGAATTGTGCAGAAATTTAGGGTAAAAATTTCAAAAGCCCCTAAATCCCCTTGAAAATCTATGGCACTTAGACATCTAAGTTCTTCAAGCACTTTTGAAAAAGTTCCCCTCAGCATACTATGTGGAAGATTAAACAATTTTGTTACTTGGTGAAACAAATAGAAAAACATTTTATCTCAAAATTATATTTTAATGAAAAAGCAAGACTATGCCACAAGACACACAAAAGAGATAACAGGTAAACTTACAACTTGTAATCAAAATGAATTACTTGAATTGTCAGCTGTCTCAAAAAAATCTTCAAATGGAGCACCTGCCAACACAGTGTATATATAGCTGGGGCCTCAAATACGCTGAGCACTCTCAGTTTTCTTTGACTTAAACTGGCATGTCAGTGATCAATACCTCTGAAAATGAAGCCCTTAGCTCCTAATGACATGGACACTTTGCGAGAGCACAGAACCATTTGAAACTGAGATATGGAGATGTGAATATCAGCTGATGTATAGAATAAGATATGTTCAAACATCAAAAATTCTGCGACTCACGTAAGTATTCATTGTCCAGCTGTACAGAAAGAAGGACAGGAGACACTGGATGTGTTATTAATCAGACCGTAATTTTATTATTAGATGTCTGGGACTACCTGGCAGTGCAGGTAACCTCATCTTCATTCCATAATTAACCAGAGGGCTTCCACCAGCTCCCCCTCTTTTTCCATCCAGGTCCCCCTAGCCAATCCATTGCTGGGAATTAAGGTTTGCACAGGCAAACTAAAATCTGGCATTTTATAACTTCAAGGGCTTGACTTTAAAACCTAAACAACTTTATTTTCAGGTATTTTTTTGTATGTAATAGTATATTGGAGCCCTCGTCAAAAATACTCTGACATTGCAGCTAGCAATACATGTTGGCATTGTTATACTAAGGAACTCTCCCACCTGGGAAAGTCCTAAGTTTAAATAGTTTGACAGAAAGTCCATCATCTGGAATAATGCAACTGTAGTCTTAGATCGACCACTGAACCCTAATCATTTTATTCTGGGAGAATTGTCTATTCACCATGACATTATAACCAACGAAGTCAAAGAAATAAGTTTTGTGTGCTTTGCTGATGGTAAAGAAATGAATATTTATGAAACAGAAATCAGCCAGGATATCAGTCAGTGACTGGAAATTAGTGACCTATCTGCAATAGAAAAATATCTTTCAAAATACTGGATAATATTGGTACTCTCAGTAACTTCTGAATTAATTTCAGAAGTGTGTATAAGTGTGTATTTGCTAGTGCATGTATGTGTACCATCCTACGTACAGTTCAATCTTGTTTATCCAATGATCTAAGGGGACAGCCTATCCCTTTGGGTACTCAACATCTGGACCAACCAGGGGTTTACTGCTCCACAGACTTTGAAATCTATGCTTCAGGAGCCAAGAGAGTACTGTCTGGCTTCCTCAAGGCCAGCCAGCTAAGAAACAGCCAGCAAGTCTATGGGTTTAAATGCAGGTGTGTGTGTTTTGTTTTATTTTTGTAGGGCAAGGGGGTTTTGTTTTTGTGTTTGGGGTTTTTTTACACATAGGGAAAATTTGATGTGCTGAAACCCTTAAGCGTTTATGAGGTTCAGGGCACACACCTTTCTTTACAGAGTCTTGATGCACTGAAACTTATGAGAGACTAAACTTTTCTGTGAATAAACATTATCCATCCAGCTTCCCTGTGTCCAATAGGCTTAGCAGAGTACAGTAGTCAAAGAGCCCTTGTCTTCCTGTGTTCTGCTGTATTTATCTGCTTTGGAAAAGCTGACCAGCAGTCTTTACAGATCTGAAGCTTACTTGTCTGAAAACACCTTGTTATTTGAAACAGATAAGGGACATGAACCTGATTCAGATAAATTCAGGTAAATGACAGTTTATATAATGTGATGTTTATGTAAGTAAGGGTGTGCTGAACTCTTTCTCTTTGTATGTGTTTATATACATACATAATTATAGTGGTACATAATATTTACTTATATAAAATGCATGGCACTTTATAGACAATTAAAAAGACCACTCCCTGCCCCAAAGAAAAGAGCTTAAAGGTAAGTTGAGCAGAGTACATCAAAGGATAACAAAGGGAAGGAGCTATGTTATGTACCTGTAGAACTGACAAAATTCCTTCTTGTATCAATATAAACAACCTAACTATCTTTCTCTATACTGTTAATTACTTTAATAGAGCATCTGTATCATAGCTTACCATTGTTCGGCCTGAAAAACCAAACATAGTATCTTGACTAGCAGTTGACATTGCTACACATAATGAATCAAAGTCTTCTCCAAGCATTCTTTTGTAACACCTTGCTTGAGGTCTAGCAGAGCCTTTCAATATGGCATAGAAACCTTGATTTCCAACAACTGAAATTAAAAACAAAACAAGACTTTCATTTCTCAGTTTATTATAGATTGTTTAACACATATACTGGGATCTCTTCATTTTAACATGATCGTTGTATTGTTTGCAATAATAATAAAGCCCCTAGACATTATTTACAAAAACATACAAAGAAACATAATTCAAACTTAGAAAAATATCTACAATATGAATATCCATTACCTGTATGTGGTTTGCAAAAGAACTAATATTCTCTCATTTAAAAAAGAAACCAAACACACACAAAAAAAATCAAACAAGAAGTAGTAAAGTGCATAGAGTGGTCTATGAGGGAAAGGTTAAGAAACCTACACAGTATAGTACTGTGCCACTGGTATTTTACAGCTATCTAAGAATAACTGCTCCATCTGTTTTTGACAGGTAGTCACAGCATCCCAGACAGTAGAACATTCTAATCAAGCAATAGGGCTACTTCTTATTTAAGGACTGATATTCTTATTTAAGTCAGGTAGCATACAGCAGCAGCTCTGCATCATAATGCTGGGAATCGCTGCAGATATATTATTTGAATCCTGATTATGTTTAAATGCTTGTTTTTATTGAGGTTCTAAACTAAGTGTTTCATTGCACTGACAAGCAGTCTCCCTTAATGCAATCTAAGAGCAAAAACATTGGGGGCTGAAATATTTAGAATATTTAACACTTTACATAAAAAAATTAAATCAAAAGTATTTTAAATGTAATTTATTACCATTTGTAACTTTAGGAAATGCACCTATCAGACTTCTCGAAGTGCAGGTACAAAGCATACTTTAGACAATTAAACAATCTCAATTTAGTCCAGTGTAAGTTAAAGGACTCCAGTTGGGTCAAAGCATAAAGCTAAGGTAGGCACCCAGTTCCCACATTTAGGGATTCCTATCAGCAGCCGGATGTCTAAATACCATTTTAAATGCCTATGTGACAGTTTGAAGGACTAAATGCAGATGCTTACAGATATTATGGAGTACACAGAAAGCTGCAGTGACTTTAAAGTTTCACAGGCATTTAGGTTGTGCCATTTCACTATTAGGCTTCTCTGTTTCTACTTCTGTATCCCAAAAGCACACACAACAATCATTTTGGGACCACTGAAGCAGAAGATGAAGCATTGTTTGCCAGCACCATAGTCTGTGTACGGCTTTATCAGCCAATGCGGCAAAGAGTAGGTTAGGTCCCCATTAATCACAGTTGGTAGAGAAACACCACTAGTGTTCCTGTTAGGTTGAGACAGTACTGTTCCTTTCCCACCTGTCTCTTCTTGTACTTGCTGTAATTTTTTAATTTAATTTTCTTGCATCACAAACTTTGCTTACTCTTATCCACAGATGGAGCAGCTCTCATCTGAGTAGTTTTGTGGGGCAAGAAAGAGAAGAGGGGGCTAAGTCATCCACAGATGTCCCTGCCACTCACTGCCAGTTCAGACAACCACAAAGTTGTCCCACTAGGGGAAAAAGCTTTTCTTGCTCTGTAGTCTGTCCTCCTCATAGTTCTGTTTGGCAACGTAAATGAACAAAAATTTGCCTCTGCATCTTTTCTGAAGCAAACCTCAGAGAGCGGTTATTCCATGTTTTGTGTCACGTCAAGCACCAAAATTCCAGAAGCTGAAGGACGCAGTAAGAGAAAGAAACAGAAAGACCTCTCTGACTGAAAACAGTCACGATGACCCCTGAAACAGAGGACTTTTAGTTTTTCTAACAAGAATCCCCAAAATCTTAAATGGAACAGTGGGCTCTTTAAAACTTCCCATGGTCCTTAGCCACTGTCAATACTCTATGGAATAGTTGAGCAGCATGTCCCAGAAGGCACTCACTAAAACATAGTTAAGCAATTTGCTAAGTTCAGAGAGAAAACATGACTGATGGCAGAAAAGCTGCTGTGTGAACACAAATCATGCTGTATTACTTGTAACCAATTAAGCTGACCGTGCCTCTTTGGATATGTCATCATAGTTCTAGCTGTAATGCAGATTAGTCCCACCAGCACTCATTGTCAAGAAACGTGTTTTGCAATCAGTCCTCAATAACCTTTGTTCAGTTCCATCCATTACACTAATTCAGCCCCCGTGCACCACAATTTTTCACCCTCTTTGGTGTTGACATTCTTAAAATATTTGTAGATGATTCAGTTCATTTAATCTTGCCTCATAAATCAATCCCACAACCTCTTAATCATTTCTGTTGTTTTTCTCCAAATTTGTGAGCATCTCTGTGACACGAAGATGCCCATATTTCTATGCAGTATTCTAGGTAATGCCTGAAAGGCAACACCCTGTCCTGAGACATGAAGTGACTGCATTAACAGCCCAACATTGTATTACCATATCCTGCTGCAAGCTCATATTCAGTTACTTGACCACTACCACCTCATAAGACTCTTTTGGTATTATTGCTTTTCCAGTGTCTCCGTCCCATATGGATACCTTTGTTTTCAAGTATTTTTGACCAGAGGTAATAATATAGTATATTTCTAGTGCCAAACCTCATTTTGTTATACATTTCTAAATTCTCAAAGGCCTTCTCTTGATGAGTGCCTCCAACACCTCTTAATTTTCTATCTGAAAATATAAGGCCAGATTTTGCCACATTTATGTTGAATTCATTGGGACTACTCACATGCTTAAAGTTATGTATATGCATGAGTCTATCCAGGATCAGAGCCTAACTCCACAAGCAGTCCCACTGAAACCAAGGGAAACCCTAATCACAAAGTAACAATTGCAAACCCTTTGGTGAAAGGGCCATCGAGAGATCTCTCTTCATGTATGTGCAAAGCACACACCCAAATTTGAAAAAATAATATGTCTATATTCCTTACAATACATAGAATTACCAAACACGAAAATCAAAGGTAAACTTTTGGGGGGTCATTATTTTCTTTTGCCCATCTACTCAGTAAGTGGCATATAACCTCACAACTACTATTTTTTATAAGTATGATTAATGCAGAACAGTAGATAAGATATTACAAAAAAGTGTAACAAAATAGTCAATTAAAACACAATAGTTGTGAACCCTTAGAAAGGTAACAGGTCTGTTAGCAATAAATTAACAGGTCTTTTGGGCTTTATCTCGCACCCACTGATGTCAATGGGAGATGTGTCATTGATTTAATGTATGCAGTTCAATGTATGCATGTCCCTTGATATATGTCAAAGTTCTCCGATAGAAATCAGAAAATGTTGCACCTTTAGCACTTCCAAAAAGACACCAGGAAAGCAAATTAGTGTAGAAACCCTTGTTATAGAATTTGTTCGTGTGTAAGAAAAAAGTATGGTTTTCCTGAACTGTTCTCTGGAAGATAATCTTCTGAGATTAAAAACATGTCTGGCATGTATTAATTGTATTGAGACTGTTTTACTTAGAATAAAATCATTTTAGTGTTTATTTTTGGGTCATAGCACCTGATTAGATTGAAAATGTTGCTTAGCCATGTTCAAAGAACTGGAAAAGATTGCACATTGATGCAAAACAGCTTTGTCTTTAAGGCAGTATGTGACAGACTGAGTCATTAAGATTAGCTTTTATCTCATACACAGCTTGGTGATCAGCAATTTTAGCCACCATTTCACACCACATTGTGATATTGAATTAACTGTTGCAAAATCAATAGGGCACCCAATCTAAAGTAACATGAATGTCCCAGTGACCAAGATATGTACAGTAATTCCCAGTGAAGTCCTCGATTCTTTCACATGTGTATAGTGAATCAAGATACCAATTTTCATGACTATCATTTGAGTCACTAGCTTTGACTTTAAATTTGTCCTATTCATTATCTCTGCATCATTATGCAAATATAGTTCCTGCCTGCTCACATTCTAGTTCAGTTTGCCTGTTAATTACACAGCAATGCTGTAACGAAAGCTGCTCGGTTCTGAGTTCCATGCTTTGATTTCCATATACACTTTAGATGCATTATTTCAAACATTTAAAGGATGATTGGAATGCAACGTTTAAGAATAAATTGATCTGTTGGATCAAACTGAGGCCTACTGTTAGACCTGTATTGATACAATCCCATTGCTAACCTCTGATATACCAGACAGTATAACACAGTGGTTCTCAAACTAGGGGTGGTGCTTCTTCAGGGAAAGCCCCGGTGGGCTGGGCCAGTTTGTTTACCTGCCGCATCTGCAGGTTTGGCCAATCATGGCTCCCACCAGCCGCGGTTCACCGCTCCAGGCCAATAGGGGCTGTGGAAAGGGTGGCCAGCACATCCCTCGGCCCGCGCCGCTTCCCGCAGCCCCCATTGGCCTGGAGCGGCGAACCGCGGCCGGTGGGAACCACAATCAGCCAAACCTGTGGACGCAGCAGGTAAACAAACCTGCCCGGCCCGCCAAGGGCTTTCCCTGAACAAGCGGTGCCCCTAGTTTGAGAACCACTGATATAACAGCAGGATATGAGTTTTAATTGTTCTCACTCTTTTTTTTCGGTACAGTGTGTAGTCTGAGGAACTCACGTGCCAAAGGAGTTAACCTAGCTAAAGATAGCATGGTTTATATATATCTCACTACTTTATTTTAAGATAGCTAAACAAAGTATTTATTAGCCAATTACTTCTAATTTTCACACCTCTACTCACTTCCAAAAGGGACCTCTCAATTATTTTTTAATTAAGCTTTCTCCTCCTACTCTTGTTTTGTGGAATGAGTACAAACCAAGAGATTATATTTTATTTTATGTATTATCAGACCAATGCCATAATGAGGCTATATAACATTAAGCACCATTGCTCTGATGATAGATAACTCAGAGTGATTTGCTTTCATAATGTATTTTATAGCAAGACTGTCCCCTCACTACAATACATCATAAGAGCAACGGCACTTTGTATTATCCATCACCAGAGCAATGGCGCTTGGTGTTATCCATCATAAAAGCAATGACACTTAATGTTATACATCAAAGCGATGGTATTCTGATGATGTACAATACAAAACAGCATTCCTTGATGACATGGCTATAACACGGGGTTGGGCTAATTTGGAAGAAGCTATTAGAAGTTTTTGAAAAGAAAAACTTCATAAACTTTTTAAAAGTCTAATCTACAGAGATTTTATATTAGTATCTCCCATCATATAAATTACAATAGGTCTTTCAGAATTTCTACTTCTCAAGGATTGGAGAGAATCATTAGTAGGAATGACATTTCTCACTATAATATAGTTATAGGAATAAAAACAGTTCCCTAATATAGAGCAGGATTAGAAAAGGGTCAAGTTGAGCATCCAAAAATTGAGGCACGTAATATCACTAGTCACTGTTTAAAATCTTGGCTAGTATTTCTGATTTGTAGTCACTGAGTGCTGTTCAGAATCTGCAGGTCCTGCTAGAAGCAGATTTCTTGCTGAAGGATACAACAAACACCCTTGTAGGTTTCTAGTATGACTAGAACTTAAACGTTATGCCTAAAATTCACGCTAAAAATGAAAAAAATACAAAAAAAACCCACCTTTTCCCAGAATTTTTTAATATGGAAATTTATTTTTCCTCTCAAAGCATAACTAATCTACCCTTGACAGAACCTTCACAGTCTTTTTGAATGACAAGAATGTGTCTCATCACAGAAGCATATCCCTAACAGACTGTGATATATGCAGAGATACAGAACATATCTGTTTCAGCACCTGGAAAAGCAATCTATTTGTATTTTATAGCCAGATAAAAAAATCATTATGAAATTAAAATAAAATCATTTATTTATTTTATTTTATAGCCAGATTATAAAATCATTATACATTGCTACCTGTGCTTCCTTTTGCCCAGTATTCCTTGATGGTACACATACTGAGTTCCTTCAGTTCTTCCTCAGAAAGCTGAGCCCTGATGTCCGGAATGAGCTTCATTGTCTCATACACTGTATTATGTTCTTTGATAGATCTGAGAATGGGGCTGCAAAATAATGTATTAATGTACATTAGGATGTAATGCATTTGGGAGATCCGATCTATATAATTTGATATCTAGTCAAAATCATTTATTGTTTTGTTTGCAGATAAGTTTGAACATCAGACATTACTTCTGCTGGAGAGGTCCACTGTGCCTTAGCAAGCATTGATTTAACTATAGTGAACACAATACTGTTTTCCAGTTCATCACACTGTTCTTTACATTAGGCATAACCAATTCCATTGCAACTACTATTTAACTGAGATGCTCTACACTGTAAATGTATGGCCTTGGGCCATAAGAATATTATGTCACCATATAACATTTTGAGATCTTGTCAGAAACATATGTGCAGTAATTATTCATTTTACAAATATAACATTAATTAACTTACTGTATAAATTCAGGAAGCAACATAAGAATTACAATTTATTTATTTAGTGCAGTAATGAAAGTATCTCAAAGTCACAGAGTATTAAAAGTAGTTCCATCACATAAGTATAAATCATGTACCATTACTACAGTACTGACTTAGCAGTAATCCCATTCATTATTGGCTCTGCTGGGTTTAGCTTTTGCAATGCTCTCAGCTAAAGAAATTTTACACATTGATACTCAGCACTGTGAAACTGAGCATTTCTTCCCATTTTGGTGTGCACCAAACTTCTCCCCTATAAAAAGTTCCTCTTAAAACAAATGAACCAAATAAGTGTAATGTTTAGTTATAAATATTCAGACTGAGAAAGTAAAATAATGTACAATATGTAAAGTGGAAAACTATTGTGCATATTTAATTATGTTCAAAAGAAAGATCAGCTTTTTGGTGGGGAAAAGGAGTGCACTGCAAAAAAAGGAATCAAGGGCTTGATACAAAGCATACTGAAATGACTCAGTTTTTCCACTGAATTTTAAGAGCTTTGGATCAGGCCTCAAAAGTGAACAGTTAAATCTCTACTGGCAGAAAGTATACTTTACAGAGAAAGGGGCATATTTAATCTCAAAGGTATTAAATTTCATGCTTCCAGATATTCAACCAATTTATGAACTTGTGCAATATTTCATTACTAACCTTAAATCAAGGAAAAAGAAATTAAAATAGGGTGGTTTTATGCTCACTAATTAATATCCCCTTGCTCATTAACAAACACTTCCCCTCCTATCTGTACTTTAGTTTACTCTGTTGCTCCCAACTGCTCATTATACTTTTTCTCTTTTTAAAAAGAGAGTTTTTGTATTGTGACCTAAAGGTAAATAGAAGCAAGTGAAAGGTTTATTTTCAGTGATGCTCAGACCAAAGTGTTATTTAATTTAAAATATGGAAGAGAATTCTCCAAATCCCTTTTAACTCATTGCAAATATTATTTATACCTTTTCATACCTGTAGCTCTAAATCATTTGCTCAGCCAAAACAGATTATAAAGCCAACCTTGTGCTCATATTCGCTTAGCCTCTCCCGTGAGGTGCAGCTCACCTCCTCCCTGGTGCTTGCTACTTGGAGTAGCTTCTCCCCTGTAGTACATGGGATGGGTCCTAAATTCTTTTTTGTGATGCCTGGTGCCTCCACCCATTGTCCCTAGGACACAAGTGGTGCTGTCCTTTGGGAAAATGAATAATGCTAGCCCTGCTGGGAAGGAGCATAAAACCCAGTTTACAAGAAACAAAGAAATGATGCACACAAAAACAACAATATACCAAAGGGGGGCTTTATTGAAAGCAAGAAAATAGACTCTGGGGAAAGAAAGGGTTAGGGTTAGGTTAACTAATAAGTACTGCACAGTAACAACTCAACAAATCTGCTGCCTTCCAACACTCTCAGTTTATCCCAACCCCAGCTCCATCTCTGGCACCTTTGCAGGCAGATGGTATGTTGAGGATGAGTCCAGAGACAAGTGCTGCATTGTTGTGAATGGTGGCCAGCTTAAAGAAAAGGGTCTTCTTACAGTGTCTTTGCCTCTTCATGGGACAGATACTTCTCTTGGCTCCCTGGTCTGGAGTCCTGGCGTGCTCTCGGAAGCCGGCAGCAGGTCAGATTCTGATACTCTGGACACTGGTCTCTGCAGAGCTGGAACTGCCTGATCCTTGTGCTCAGTCCCACGGCAGTTCAAAGACTCCTTTTGTGGGAGGGGGAGTTAATCAGAGAGTTCTTGAGCTATTCTGCTTCTCTCTCATCTCCAGACTTAACACTCAATAAACCCAGAATATAAACCCAGTCTCTTTGTCTGAGTCAGGCTGTCCCCTCCTACTGAGGGGCTGAGCAGCCCTGGCTCATCATTGGCCCAGCAAACTGCTTGTCCCTATCAGCCCATGCATAAGCCTCTCTATTGGCCTTAGCCGAAGTTTCTGGTCCATTCTATTCCCACCCCTGACACCAAGTATGCTGGAAAGTGGTGTTAGAGGGATCTGCTAGCCATTACAGTTGCAGTCCCTTGGTTAGGCCCTCCCATAGCAGTGGTGGGCAACCGGTGGCCCTGATGGGCCGCAGGCGGCCCATCAGGGTAATCTGATTACAGGCCACGAGACATTTTGTGGACATTGACCGTCCGCAGGTACTGCCCCTCACAGCTCCCAGTGGCCGCAGTTCTGTGTTCCCGGCAAATGGGAGCTGTGGGAAGCGGTGGTCATGCCTGTGGCCCCTTTGCCTGCAGACACCGCTTCCCACAACCCTACTTGAAATATGCAGTGATGAATGGAGATTGGGTAGTTGCACACATAAGGAGCCCACTATCGGTGGATAAAGGACAGTATGCAACTCTAACTTTGTAACTCCAACCTGTGAACCAACACTAAAAGTATAATTCCATCCTCTGCACAGAATGAGTTTGACACACCTACCCCTAAAGCATGTTGTCCCAGGTGTATCCAATGTGCCTGCTAGGCATCTGGCGAGTTAAAAATAGCATTGTGATGTCACAAGTGGGAGCCAAGGGATTTGTTCAGTTGAAAATCATATCAGATGCCACAGAGCATGTTCAGAAGTATTACTTCAATTACTTATAATATTATCCATGGAATTTTTAAAATTTAGTGTCTTATAAAGTTTAGCCATTTTTAGTAATATGTAAAATTATCCGCATAGAAAAAAAGTGGTCAGAGTTGTTTTGAAATGGGACTATTATATTTTTTCCCTTCTTGTCACTTTAAAGTGGCTTAAGGGATTTTGTTCAAGCATTCCAACCTAATTCTTCCTGGCTAATTCTTGAGCAGACACCAAGCATGGAAAATTGCAGCCTAAAAGGTAAATTTTCATGAAGTCTGGAGCAGGGAAAGTCAATGCGTTTTTAACAGAAATTGTTTTGCAACCTCAGCTTCTCTACAGCAGCTGCAAAAAGCATGACCATTGTAATAAGCTGATCTGTAGGAAAGAGAAAGCAAAGAATTACAAAGACACCTTTTCAATAATTTATAGTTCTTAAAACATGAAAATTTATTGTTTATGTGTGAGAGGGTGACTGTTCACTTGAAGGGGTGTTGTATTAATTTATATGGAATAAATGGGTCAAAGATGCTAACATAACCAAGTCACTGTCCAACATTAAACAGTGTTAAACAAGGTCCGGGGTTTGGTTTACAGATTCTGAGCCTGCTTAAAACCATGCAAACACACCATTAAAATCCTTTTAATCTTTTATGAAAAATAAAGAAAAGGAAAACAGTTACAGCATTTGAAATGAAAAGTATTAAATAGGGCTTTGTTTTTAACAGCATCACGTGTTCCCTTCCCCTTTAGCTGAAGCGAGTTTTTAGAAGGAAAACCAACCTTGTCTGACAGTCTCTTAGATGGTATCAAAGATGGTAATAACTGTCTTTGTGCTACCCAAGGACTCTTCTGTCAGAGGAAATCCACAGTTGCATCTTTAAGAAGCTGTGTCTTTAGCTGCTAAATGTGCACAGCTAAATTCAAGCAGCCTTAATCAGGGCTGAAAATCTGGCCCACTTGAGCTCTTGCATGCTTAAATAGGTGGCATAGTCCCTGCCTTGTCCACTTGCCTTAGCTCTCTCATTTAGATGCAAATCAGTTTTGTGCACCGAAGTGTCACCTGCCAGTATAGTAGGTACTGATACCTGTCGTGCACAGCTTGCATGCGCGGTTCCCGCAGCCCCCGTTGGCCTGCAGCGACGAACCGCGGCCAGTGGGAACCGCGATCGGCTGAACCGGCGGACGCGGCAGGTAAACAAACTGGCCCGGCCCGCCAGAGGCTTTCCCTGAACAAGCGGCGCCCCAAGTTTGGGAAACACTGTTTTAAAAGATGTAGTCTACTGCACATTTCCATCATTTGTATGCTGTTCAGCCACTAAGTTCTGAATGAGTTAATAACAGGATACAAAAAAAGGAAAGACATGCATAACTGTAGTTTTGGACTACACACAGCTGGGACACAGACTGCCTCAGTAATACTTGGGAAAAAAAACAAATTTACCTTGGCTTTGGTTAGGCAACAGATTTGACTGTATGTAACAGACTGAATTTAAACAATAATATGATTACTAGCAAGCTCACAATGCCATTATAAATAACCTAATAAAATAATATTGGGGTAATTGCATTAAATATTTGGAGACATGTGAGGGATATAAAATGGCAATTTAAAAGAACTATTACTTGATCAGTACAGTAGTTGCTCACCTAGGACCTAATTCTTAAATTAAGGTTACTGTAACTTGATGTGTCTTTTGAGTAATTCTGCATTTATTTCCAGATATTGTTATAGTAGGAAAAGCCAGGAGTAGCTCATAATCAGCCTTCAGCTATTGTTCAGATTTCCATATCGAAGGAATATGCTTATCCATACAAAGATCCTGTCCTGGCTAGCAATCAGGCAATTATTCATGTTAACAAAGCACACTATTCTTGCAAATAAGGTAATACTATAGTGCATGAGAGTGAATGACTCAGAGGGCCTAGTAATCAGCCACCTTGCACTTTATGTGAGTGGTCCAAATACCACCTATACTGATAGTGAGTGGCCTAAAACAGTCATCATATGACAACGGTTTGGTGTCTGGCCTACATGAAACAAATTGGGGCCTTACCCATCCTTACAGGGCTAACTTAAGAGTTAACATTATAATGGATAAAGCAAAACTGGTAGAATCTGTGGTCATTCAGACATTTTAAAAGCTTGTAATAAAATTCATTACAAGGCTATTGAGGAAACTGGATAACAACAGGTTGAGTAGGGCTGTAAACTCCTGTCATGGTTCATCCTATGGTTCAGATTAGAGATATGAAATAAGAAAACAATGGAAGTAAATAAGGGCTAGATTCTGATACTCTTACACTGAGGAGTTCTCAGGATGGGAAAAGTTAGTAGTGGGGTGATCTAGGGATCAATATTGTCAAATATATTTAATAACAATTTAGACGATGGAGTGAATAAGCAAGGTAGGAAAATTCACTATTCATACAAAATTATTTTGGTCAGTAAATGCTACAAACTGTAGGATTGTGAGGAATTAATCAAATGGGCCAATACAAAGGCAGATGAAATTCAATATAGGACAATGGCAAAATAAATCACATAAAAAGAATTGATTTAGACTAGTCGTCCACACTGATTGGCTCTCAATAGCTGAAGCTTCCCTAGAAAAAGATCAAAGCAACTTAGCAGAGAGCAGACTGAACAATCTGATTAAATGCACGGCAGAAGTTATGAGTGAATAGGATAGTGGGATATACAGAATTAGAAAGGGACTAGTACAAAAAAAATGAAGAAATGAAATGACCGTATTATGAATACAGGACCATCTTTTCAGTTTGCAATTACATATTTGTTTAGTCCTTTAATATAAATTTGCAATCCCTCTCTTATAGTCACATGTAAAATTTCATAGATGTGTTTTGCAAACAGAGTCAAAGCATTTAAGAAGTCTGGAGCCAGTGCCTTCACATATAAAACTACAACCTAATGTGTAACCACTTTCAGATAATGGAGTTATTTTGAGGGGTACTCAATACTGTGAATATTCACATCAGATCAAATCAAAGTTGTTTCAGTTATTGTGATGCACTGGGAAACCCAGTTCAGTGACCTTCCCACTCCTATCCTCACTTCTGAGGTGTGATGGCCCAATGTGAGAATTCACTGGGCTGTGAGACAAAACAAAGCTAACAAGGTTTACTGACAATTTTTGCATTGTAATTTGAAAGTAACCTGTAATTCACCCCCATTTCGTGCCAGCAAGGGAAGGGGAAAGCAGCTACAGCTGTAACCTGGAGGAAATGGGGGTGGGCAGGTGAGAGTCAGGGTTACTCCTTCCCATCCCTGCACTTGTAGATCAAGAACTGTGCCGGGGAGTCCATCCCCTCTGGGGACATTGGGCCTATCTATTCCCAGTGCTCTCCCAACCTTATGAGCTCAGGAAAGAGAGAAACTGTTGGGAGGAGCCAGACAGAAACTCAGCCAGCAAGAGCAGAAAAAAAAAGGAGCTGCAGCAGGTGTTACCCCAAAAACTTTCAGTTAATGGTGGGAAAGCAATGTTTTCAGTGCTGTGCTTAGGAAACAGAATCGAGCAGCTGAAAATTTTCCATATCAAAGGGACCTTCCAAAAGTGAGGACATCATCAGTGTCTGATGGTTGGTTTGTTGTTTTAACCCATTTTTCTTTTTACTCTGGATGTTTTTTCCCTTCTGCTGATTGGCTGTTTGCACCAACTCACTCCTGCCCTTTCCCTCACAATTTCCTCCCTTCAGCCTCATTCCTGGTCCTCCATGCTCAAAATTCTTCTACATCCATCTCAGGCCATCCCTGCCCTGCAGTGCCCTCTGTTGGGGAAGGTGCTACAGGTGCTCCCTGCCACTGTTTTGTCCTTCCCAGAGTCTTCCCCCATGGTTCACGTGGCTCAGCTCTCTAGCTGGGTAAATCTCAAAGTTTAGTCTCCTTTAGGGGTAACAAGTCCAACCAAAATCCCCAAATAAAAGGTTCTTCTGCCACATGTGGGCTTTTCTTCAGCCCACCTTTCAGGCTCAGTTCCCAGCCCCCTCCTGGGTCACTTTTCAGTGTCTATGGCTCTGACTCCCAGGCTTCTTCCCTGGAGTTTCCTCACAGTCTAAACCCCTCTGGGCTAACTTTTAGTCTCTGGCTCTGGGAAAGAATCCTGACTCTGGCTCCTTTCCTGGAGTCCTTTCACACCTTCCTTCACAGACTTCCACAGAAGCCCAGCTTGCTCCTTATGGCAAACTTATGATTTCTCAGCCCTTTTACAGAAATCACCCAGCTAATCAGGACCATCTTCATGGAGTTGGGTAGCTAATCTACCACAGGTGTGGTTAAACCCAGCTACCCATAAAGGGCCAGATAGCTTGTGACACCTCATCTTTTCAGTGACTTCGCGACCTCCCTTTGTCTCTTTTAGCTCACAACAAAAATTCACCCAAAACATTTTTAAAGACAAAACAAAAATAAAAAACTAAATTCACAGCACTAACATGCTGTTTGCTGACCATCCCTTTGTTCACTCTGCTGGTACATTATATCCTTCCTCCAATCCATTGCCTTTTTTTTTGTTGTTTAAATTGTAAGCTCTTCAGGACAAGAAGCATCTCTTATTCCCTGTGTACAGTGCCTAACATATCTGGGTCCCAGTCTGAGACTGGGACCCTGAGGCACTATCCTAATATAAGTAATAAATAAT
This sequence comes from Caretta caretta, assembly GCF_965140235.1. NCBI lineage: Eukaryota > Metazoa > Chordata > Testudines > Cheloniidae > Caretta > Caretta caretta. The sequence continues at coordinate 48,358,022 of NC_134207.1, forward strand.
AATTCTTTCCCATCTTTGCTTTTCCCAGGCCATCCTAATGGATGCCATGTCACAGCAAATCTTCTTCCACCTGGGGAGTGCTGTGTCTCATCACTGCTGCTGGGCTCCTCTACACTTACCAGGGGATCAACACATGGCGATTGTTGCATTGGCGGTTGATTTAGCGGGTCAAGTGAAGACCCGCTTTCCCATCGACTCCTGTACTCCACCGGATCCAGAAGAGTAAGAGGAGTCGATGGTCACATAGTGTGGGCCCCGCAGTAAGTAGATCTAAGCTACGTCAGTTTGATTTACACTATTCACGTAACTCAAATTGCGTAGCTTAGATCGACTTTTCCCTGAAGTGTAGACAAGGCCTAAGGGTATTTCTACACACAGGTTAGCTTACCTGAGCTAGCTTAAATCCAGTTAGCATGGGTAACAACAGCGTGAAGACAGGGCAGTGCAGGCTTCAGCATAGGAAATACAAGCCCAGCATAGACCTAGGGGACGTACGTGGCTCACTAGCCTGTGCTGCACAATCTTCACTGCTATTGTTATCCGCACGAGCAGGATTCAAGCTAGCTTGAGTTGACGGACACTTGCAGTGCTTTTTTGTGTAGACATACTCTTAATATGCTGCCACCACAGGGCATCCAGCTGCTGCTGTCACATGAAGTGAGGAATCCATCTCACGATCCAAAATGCTGGTCTCAGTACAATATTATTTGTATTACAAAAGTGCCTATAAGCACAAACTGAGATGGGGATCCCATTTTACTAGGCACTGTCTGTGTATGCATTAAATCACTTATCACTTGCCCATGGTTGCATAGTATTTGCTGCAGAGGTGAAACACACGTTTGTTTTAATTTGTATAAACAAGAAACATGATTAAGGATCAAAACTGACTTTACAAACATGGTTGTGCCGACATGAGTCCCTCAAACTAAAATCAAGTGCAGGACATTGTCAACGTCTCACAGCTGTGTTTCCAAAAAGCAAAGAAAAAGAATACTTTGAATGTGATAACAATTGATCAAGCCCCAATCTCAATGTGCATTTTGCTCGTGTGTTGTCTTCAGAGGGTTTGGGGTTTTGTTTTGTTTTTTGTTAATTGATGCTTCACAGGTAATTCTCTTTAGTCCTCAAATAATATAAAGTGATCAAAGTTAAAGGCTTAAGGCAGATATACAACAGGTGGCAAGAGTTGCTTACCACAGATAAACTGAGTACTTCAAAAATTACATGTACTGACAGCTTTATTAAATATATTTCAAACCTGCTTTCCACCCTCTCATTCTCTCACAAGATCTCCTCCTTTCCCCTCCTCCCCAATTCATTTATTCCATCTGTTTGCTCATACTAAGTTTGGCAATAAAACAAAGTCATGCCAGTCATTCCCTGTGAAGAAAGTCAAAGCTTTTATATAATGAAACAGTTACATTCATGTTCCTGTTGAGATGATTCCTTGTTTTTAGTAATATTTGAGGTAGGTCATTAATGGATAGCACACACCACTTATCGGTGTCAGATGTTATGCCACCATCTCTACACAGCATCTTCTTCTGCATAATAAGTCTTCATGTTTACCTTCAAGAATGTCAGTCATTCTATATTCAGACTTGCTTGTCAATTAGTAGCAGCTCTGACAGCTGCAGTGAAAGGAAAACACTTTAAAGGCTTGATGGCAGTCATTACAGATAAGACATGTCTCTCTTTTTAGGGGGGAAAGGGAGTGTCTCTAAAACTAGAAAGCAAAGAGGCTTCCCCCATGGCTAATTTTTATGATTATTTACATAATCCTCTAACAATCAGATTAGGGCTACCTTCTTCTGCCTTTTCTGGTGGGCCAGCTGGTATAACCACTACTCACCAACTAGACTTTTCTGGGGTTGGATGGCTTTCCGACAGTCCACTCCAATTCTGCACCAGCACCAGGATGTCTGAGTTTTCATTTCTTTTACTGCCACTCTACTAGCCCTTCACGTAAAAGGTTTGGTTCTGCTTAGCAGGAAGTTTCTTTTCAGTTTGTACATGAATAGATTGGTTTCACCTGCATTTCTCAGACTTTTATTGAGTGCCTGGAAGGGGCTCAGATTCATGGAATCACAGAAGTTAGAGACATGTCTGGGAATAATCTCAATCAAGTTGTGAAAGACTCAGGTTTCACATCTCATATATAATAATCAACATATGTGTTTCATATCTTTACCACTTTTGTGACATGTTAGCAGCACTCAAATTCTAGCTCTTCTCCCTCTAGTGAGCTGAGCTCTGTTTTACTGTCTCCTTTACCTTCTGCTGTGGCATGAGAATATTTTCTCTCCCCAGTCTTAGTGGTTTCATTTGTATTGTTACTACTGTTATTTTGAACCTCTGACCTCTCGCTCCCTGGGGCCAACTATTGTACTGCTATTCAATGTGGCAGGTATAAAAATATGACTGTCTACAGACCCTTTGTGATCTTGCATGTGATGTCTGCCACTGCTTCTTCAACCTCTTTCCATGCAGTGTTATTTTGATATGTGGTTTCTTTGCTTTCTGTAGTTCCCAGACTCTCCCTGTCATCTCACCTCTGCTGTAGTCCTGTGTTCTCTCTGTTTTCTTTTCAATCTTTACTATTTAATTTTTTTAAAAAAATAGTTCTGGAGATTTCCCGATATCTATTGCATGTAAAGCTAATCATAATAGTGCTGCTGCTCTGACCATTTCCCCCCAGTTTTTTAAAAGATGTCACTAGAAGTGAACAGGTTGTCAAACACATTAATAAAGATGAGATTTACTGATTAAATTGAAATGACCCCTACCCAATGTAGGGCTGGAAAGAGGACTCTCCATCAGAGATTTAAACAAGTAAATAATACAAATTAGAGAGAGACCTGAACTAAATCCCCCCAGATATTAACACCTCCGAACTTTGAGCATGCACAGATCTGGAGCTAAGTTTTGCAGCTTGGAACCCCACTCTTCTTCAGCTCTGTGTAAACTCAAAAGTTTGTCTCTCTCACCAACAGAAGTTGGTCCAATAAAAGATATTACCTCACCCACCTTGTCTCTCTTGTCTCCTGGGACCAATATGGCTACAGCAACACTGCATAGAGGAATTATTTGTACAGTTCCTGGCTGCCAGATTCACTTTTTTTGTCATTCCAAAATGATAAGTCCCATCTCAAATGATAACACCAAAGAGCTGTACAATTATAAGGCATGCATGTAAAATATGCACATCCACTTCCACAGTCTGTCACTGCAGGCCACTAGCTAAACTGGTACTTACAGTATACAGACTGAAGGATTGTGTACCAGCAAGGATTACAGCTGGCACTAACAGAGCCTACTCTGAAAGTCAATACTAGCCTCTTCGAGTCCAATTTGAATAAACAACCACTGGAGTGAGACAAATAAAATTATATGCTCCAGTTCTGCTCTCAGACTGGTGGTTTGGCACTGCATAGGTTGCAAAAGGAAAGGGTCACTACTAACCAGAGGATAAAATAAAGAGCCATGTGCCTTCTCCAGATTGTGATAATAAAGTCTGTCTGTGGGTCAGTCCTGCCAGCTGACATATGGCAGGCTGCACTGATGTAGCTCAGAAAGTTAGCTTCTCAGAACTCTCACCTATTCCTCTCCTATTCGCTGCACAGAACAGCTGATTTTTCCATTATATGTGCCTATAATCTCTGCACCTCAAAGGATTAAATTTACCACTAACGTTGCATAGCTTTTTATATGCCCACCCCAAATCCAATAGGATCCTAACACAGAAGTACATACCCTTTAATCACACATCATGTAGTTTCATGTACTAGATTTACACAATCGCTAGGATTTATACTTTATACCATAATGAAGGATTTCGGTAATCCCCATTCTCATGTGACATCAGGGATTTCAGAACAACCCACTGCACACTGAGGGGGTACATAGCACTAGAATACAAATTTCTGAAGAACCAGAATAAACAAAAATTACATGATTTCTCTCTAGAATGGGTTTGAGGTGAAAGAGGCAAACAACCCAAATAAACATTAGAATAAAATGAAAATGATCATGCTTGAAGATGGCTGTCATGTTGCCTGGTATGGGACACAGGTAAGAGCACCAATCTCAGGTCAGATTGCCAGAAAACAGGGCATGTACCCCAAACTGGTGGTATACTCTATCATAAGATTTCACCAAGCCAGTAACAAATGTATGCTTCCAAAATACTATACTAGTTATTATGAAGCCACAGACAGTCCCTTTCAGGCTCTCTAGCCCCTCATACACCTCCCAGACAAATCATACTTCTGTGATAAATGATTATTAAAACAAGAAATCACACATATATTAGATTATTCCAGTTCCAAAGAACCATACGCACATCTCAGGTCAAAATATACTTCAGAATTTACCCAAAAACCATGCTGGTAGCCAATCCTTCAGTAACTAAACACTAAAGGTTTAACAACATAAAAAAGGGAAGTGAGTTATTAAGAGATTAAAGTGAATCATATACATTGCAATTTATTTCAGAGTTTACAGATCAGGATAACATCAATGATGTTAAATTTGTAAGAAGTCTCTCTGGTTCATCCCTAATATTGGGGTCCTCAGTCCATTTTTCAAAGCTCTTCTTTGTTAGAAAACATAATCCAGAGATGTGGAGCAGGAAAGAGGCAAGGGAATGAATGATGTCACACTCACCAATTTATACCTTCCAATCCATGTGCATGGAAAGTTACTGTCTCAAACATGGAGTCAGGGATCACATGTTCTACATGCCTTGCTGAGTCATGAGGCATCCATTGTCTACATGCTCTCTGAGGCATCTTTGGGAGGATCCCATTGGAAGAGTTGATTCTCCTTCATGGCTCATCAAACATGGATCACTGTTCTTGACGTAAATTTGTTATGTGGGTGTTATTCAGAAACACAATGTGTTTGAGATACAAACACATAGCAAATATTCATAACTCCAGATACAATGATGCTACATGAATTTAAACTGGACAATACTTAGCAGCTCATAACTTTTCCAGTGCTACCTTACAAGATATACTTTGTACAAGATTTATTGCAACTGTGCAATAGTGGTAGCAAAAGTAATATAACTGGTCACCTTTCTTTCTACACAGCATCATGACGACAAAGCACCCACTCCAAAAAGTCAGCATCAGACCGCAACATGGTTAATGTAGAAGGTATTTGAGGTGGCAAAAAAATGATGCAGAGTAAAAGAGAGTGGCTTGGAGACTGAAGAACATAGGAGAGAATACAAAGAATTGAACAGAGAGATTCAAAAGCATGAGAGAATGATGAGGATGAAAAGATGAGAGATGAGCAAATACTGGAGGCAAAATGTGAGGAACATGAGAATTATAAAAAAAGTAGCAACACAAAAGGCATGTTTACTGTAATCAGAGTTCTTTCTAAAATGTTTTCCCCATGACCAAGCATAATAAGAGATCATGATGGCAGAATCCTCATTGAAGAGGATATCAAATGCAGGTGGAAAGACTACTGTACCATACTGTATGCCTCATCAGAGCCACTTACAATAGTGGCAGACAGAAAGGAGAGTATGGAGCTGGAGCCATCAATCCTGTGAAAGAAAGTAGTGTGTGCTACTATGAAAATTCCCAGGAGTAGATAATGTACCAGCAGAAGTGCTAAGTGGTTGGTGACCTCATTATTGATATTGTGTGGAAAATTTGCAGTAATCTGTGGATGACTAGAATTTGGCTGGACAACTGGCCAAAGGATATCTTTCTAACCTTACCAAAGAAAGTGGAAATAACAAAGTACAGTAACTATTGTACCATTTCCCTGATCTTGCATGCAAGTAAATTTCTGCTATACATAATTCAAGCTCATGTATGAGGGTAGTGAATGATAGAAGCAAAACTACCACAAGCCAGTTTCAGAGAGGGAAGAGGCACATGTGATCGAATTGTGAATATCATTGAAAAATGCTGGGAGTATAATCACCCATTGATTATGTTTTCATGGTCTATTCCAAAACATTTGATACAGTCCAACATGGCCATCTTTGGAGGATACTGGCAGACCTGGGGATTCCAAAGCATCTCATTGAACTCATCACAAGTCTCTACTGTCAACAACAGATTACAGTGCAAACAGCAGCGAGCAACCATGAGTGGTTTTCACTGTACATGGTATGAGACAAGGGTGGATTCTGTCTCCATGTTTTTTCAACATGTACTCGGAATTTATTATGAGATAAGACCTGGAAGGTTTCGATAAGTCGCAGGAGCTGGGATTTCATTTGTGGATACCTTTTAACTGACCTCAGCTGATATGACAATCTTTGCTGCAACTATCCATTCAATGAAATAAACATGGGAGTCTGTTAAAACAGTTAGTGAGGAATACGGGCTATCTCTGAATGTGGCAAAAACAAAATGCATGTACGTTGACATAATCAATAACAATGGGATGGAACTGGACATCACAATCAATGGTCAAGCTTTAGAGGCAGTAGACAAATTTAACTATCTGGGATCATAAATATCCAACCAAGGAGGCTGCTCCAAAGAAATTGGAAGATGACTAGGGACTGTTGTTCAGTCCTGTCATACCTTAAGAAAGTGTGGATAAACTGTGGCATCTTGAAATGTATGAAATTTCAACTGGTGACAAGGTTAATTTTTGTCATAGTGACTTATGGATGCGAATCCTGGGAAACTAATGCTGCTGACAAGAGGAAAACTGAAGTCTTTGAGATGTGGTGCGGGTAAAGACGCTTGCATATCTCCTGGACTGAAGAGAAGATGTTAGAAATATTATTGGAGAGAATTGGACTCTGTTGTCAGAAATCAACAGGCGCAAACTTAGGTACTTTCATCACATCAGACGTACAGACAGAAATAACCTTGAGAAAGTTATCATGGGAGGAATGTTGGCAGGCCATCATGGTAGGGACAACCAATGAGAAGACAGATGGATGATGTGCAGTGGATCAGTAGGAAGTCAGCTGCTGAGTATGAGAAATTAGTGATGGACTGAGAATGCGTCCAAAAATTCTGCTATGATGTCACCATTATTCAGACATAAACAAATGTACTTTACATTACAAAGGACCAGAAGCATCTGGAGCCAGTGGAGAGCATCTAACTCCTGCTGTACCACAATGAGACAGAATCTGACTCTTTGCCCCAGTGTCCCAGATGGCTGGTGAGAGAACTTTATTGAGGGGGTAGAGGGGAAGGAAATAGAAACACCAGACCATCTTCCAAACAAACAATGTGCTGGGCTCACAAGATTGCCTCCAAAAGATCAGAGATCGCTTGGTGGGGCAAGAGTATAATCTGTTGTCTGACACCATTTTCCAAATCCAGGATGATCCCAGACCACTGCTGCTGTCCTTCCTCCCTCCTTTCCCAGCAGATTTAGCACCCACATAAGAATAGGGACAAGTGGGCTGCAAGAGAATGCAGGGAGAGGTCAGAATGTCTGAATGCCACAGGGACATCTAATAGCCACCGGAGCACCTCCTTCTGGCCGCGTCTGGGGATTTGCTCTGCCGGCTTGATGCTCTCTTCTCACGGTTCCTTAGCCTATAGTCTCACTCTCCCATTCTGCAGCCCCCCCTTCTTGCTCCTCAGAAGCAGATGTGCCCTGTCTTCATGGTTTAGCCCTCTGGCCAAGTCACAACAGCCTTCTGGGCACTATCATAGTCTTCCACACTGTCAAAGACAGTCCTTAAGTCCACTGCCCAGTCTTCATGTTCACTGTCCAGACAGTGCCATTCATTCAGTGGATGGTAGGGAAATCCAGGCCGGCCTCTCACTGGGTTGCAGCCCAGGGGCCTTGTCTCCAACAGCTAAGGTCGGTACTACTACAAACCTTCCTGCCAATCCCCTGGACTACTTCCTACCTTGCTTGTCCCAGGCTTGCATTCTCCACCCTTCTAGTTAAAATCCTATCTCCTGGGTCTGCTAGACAAATTCTTCTTCTTAGGTCCAAATCCCTTTCTTTCCCTTGTCCTGGGGAGAGTGGTGGCAGCTTTTCTGCTACCAACTCCCTGATTATATAGAAGCCCTGCCTATTCCTAGACAAGAGAGCTTCCCTTAATTAGGGCCTTCCTCTCTGCCTAACTGTCCCCCAGTTTGCAGCCTGATGGATTAATTGGCTCATCTAGCCTATGTTAAGCCCTTCAAGATGAGTGTGGGGAGCACACTCCAACACACTGAACCTCTATCTCCCTGTGAAAGGAAATGTATTCTTCCACTGCACTCCCCTCTCTATAGCCACCCCGTACCTGGAAAAATTAAGACTGAGATATTATAAGAATTAATAAATAAATAACATGGTGTTGCATACTCATACTACATTCCTTTCCTCCTTTACCACTGCCCAGTGTTTTGTTTCATCTGCCACTGAGACATCAGGTCACTAGTTATCCAGGACAATCATTTTGAAATGACTGCTGCATTTCTTCACTGAACAGCACTTAAAGGTAAGTAATTTTCTTTTCCATGAAATATAGTAATGTGCATTACTGCCTTAACCTTTCAGCATTTTAACTTTTGACTAGCAACTACACCTTTTCCCTCAAATTAGTGGGGACATCAACAAGAAGTGGTGGAATGAAATTGCTAACCAGTCAAATATAAAATGTGAAAAGGTGAAAGTGGAATGCCACACCACTATATTTCATAGACTATAACAGACGGCAATGTTGTGAGACATCATTCTTGTGACAAAAGTTGTGGACACTAAGTTCATGCAATTCTCTCACTTCTATCAAGTGTTTTATTTACAGGATATTGTTTTAACATTACTACTTTCTTTGGGGATTTTGTCAGGGTAAAAGCCTTAAAGGAGACAGTAGTTGTCATAAATATAAAGGGAAGGGTAACCACCTTTAAATCCCTCCTGGCCAGAGGCAAAAACCTTTCACCTGTAAAGAGTTAAGAAGCTAGGATAACCTCGCTGGCACCTGACCAAAATGACCAATGAGGAGACAAGATACTTTCAAAGCTGCAGCGGGGGAGGGAGGGGAACAAAGGTCTGTCTGTCTGTCTGTGTGATGCTTTTGCCGGGAACAGATCAGGAATTCAGTCTCAGAACTCCTGTAAAAAGTTAGTAAGTAATCGAGCTAGAAATGCGTTAGATTTCCTTTTGTTCAATGGCTGGTGAAATAGGCTGTGCTGAATGGAATGTATATTCCTGGTTTTGTGTCTTTTTGTAACTTAAGGTTTTGCCTAGAGGGATTCTCTATGTTTTGAATCTGATTACCCTGTAAGGTATTTACCAGCCTGATTTTACAGAGGTGATTCTTTTACCTTTTCTTCAATTAAAATTCTTCTTTTAAGAACTTGATTGCTTTTTCATTGTTCTTAAGATCCAAGAGTTTGGGTCTGTGTTCACCTGTACAAATTGGTGAGGATTTTTATCAAGCCTTCCCCAGGAAAGGGGGTGTAGGCCTTGGGGGAATATTTTGGGGGGAAGATGTCTCCAAGTGGGCTCTTTCCCTGTTCTTTGTTTAACATGCTTGGTGGTGGCAGCATAGGGTTCAAGGACAAGGCAAAGTTTGTACCTTGGGGAGGTTTTAACCTAAGCTGGTAAGAATAAGATTAGGGGGTCTTTCATGCAGGTCCCCACATCTGTACCCTAGAGTTCAGAGTGGGGAAGGAACCTTGACAGTAGTGCTGAAACTTTAGAGGAATACAGTCTCCTTACAATTATGTAAGTCATTATTTTTTGAAGTTGTGTCTGATTCAGGTTTTTCTTAAAGAAAAAAAAACACATTTGTTGTTTACATCCTGTATAACTGTGGTCCAACTGTGGTCCCAACTGTGGTCCACCGTTTGTTCAGGGAAAGCCCCTGCTGCGCCAGGCCAGCACATCTCTCTGCCCGCGCCGCTTCCCGCACCCCCCATTGGCCTGGAGCGGCGAACTGCAATAACTTGCCTTGCAGACAAGCCCCTAGGAGTTAAGGAAAGAAAGATCTACATCAATACGACAAACAAGGAATGATTTGGAAAACTAAGGGAAAGAGTCAAAGTGAAACATGATGTGTTCCATAAATTTAAAAAAAAATGGAAAGTGACAAATTATTTACAAACAGACTGTAGAAATTCACTAGTTCCAGAATGTGGGGGAAAGGTCTGTTTGCTTACAATATCACAACCCATCAAACTGGACAGTACAGATGATCCAACCATATTATACTCTCTATCAGTGAAATTCACTTCTGTTCATAGCTCTTGTACATACATTAGTCCCATTTAAACCCTATGTCAATGGTTTACATGGTGCATAGCCCTGGCCCAGGCCCAGCAGACAGTGTTGAATTTCACTCTGAGTGTGTAACTCACATTGATATCAGGGCTGTGTAGGAGGGGCTCCTCAGAAAAGACAGGTAGATTTAATTACCATCCTCTGGTCAGACACAGCTTGCAATCTACTGGTGTGAATCACAGCTGCGGATACAAACATATCAGTTTTGCCTGTCCAATTTTCACATCATCAACTCCCACGGGAGTTGCACAGATGGATCAGTGTGTGAAACTTGGTATGGTATCAGTTACAGTCCAAGGGATGGGTTCCAAACTCAGTTACACCAGTGTAACACTCAAGTAATTTAGGGCGGATCTACACTAGAAGCGCTAGATTGGCACAGCTGCATCGTGTCTGGTAAAGATGCACTATGCCTACAGGAGAGGGCTCTCCCATCAGCATAATTATTCCACCTCTGTGAGAGGCAGAAGCTATGTCAGCAGGAGAACATCTCCCACAGACATAGCGCCGGTGTGGACAGCACAACTTGCATAGCTCAGGGGCTGTCTTTTTCACACCCCTGAGTGATGTAAGTTAGATCAACTTAAGCGGTAGTGTAGACTTGCCCTTACTGATTTTATTAAGTAACTCTGGATTTACTCTGGAGTAACTGAGATCAGAATCAGGCCCAGCATTTGACTCTAAATTCTGAAATTACACCTCCTAGACCCACACTCTTTTCATGCACAACTCCTCCCTTGCTATGCTGAAAGGTGGCTCTTTCGTCTCCATGGCACCACTTTTCTGCCCCTGCAGAGGCTTCTTAGTGAAGTCCCTGGTCTTTGCTGAGATGGTGACAGGGATGGGAAGTGTGCTGTCCTGTATTCAGCCCTGAGAATATTCATCAGAAAAGATAATGCAGCCTGGAGCTGTATTCTTTCTGCACAGTCTTCCTTGGGGATTTCAGGGGGCAGCCAAGTCTGAAGGAGTTTGTGTAAGCACAACACAATCAGAGCCACAATTTCTGGGAACTAGCAAGGCCTTGCTAGGAGCCAGAGTCAATGCAGAAGCACCAGGTTCTGAGCAGACAATCCCTCACAGCCACCAGATTTAAGGGTGAGCCCTGTGGCCTTCCCCACAAAGAAGCAAACCCTGACCCTCTCACAAAGGATGAAGTGGGGGATTCCCCTGTAGCAATTTCTTGCTCCCACAAGCTCCACTCAGAGGTTTTTCAGCTGTAGGGAATGGTCTGAGCCTTTTTTATCTAAATTCTCTAGAGCTTGTAAGCATAAGACTCCAAGTGCATTTTTACTATGTTATGTTGCTTGATTTAAATAAACCATTGCAGAGACAGGCAAGCTGACCCTGAAAACAGGAATTGGCCTGTACCTTTACTCTGAGCTCACAATGAACCAGCACCTTTACTGAGATTCAAAAGAGTTTGTCTGACTTTTGTTTTGGATTTTTTTTGTTATTATTTTATTTTTAAATTCTGCCTCAGCCCTTCCTGGCTCTGGACAAAAACAAAAACGCAGCATTTGAGAAGAAAGTTTATTCTCACAGTATTTCAGACCCAGTCAAAACCAGGAAATATCCAACAGCCTGTTCTTGTAAGATTTCCAACAAAACTATTGGACCAAAGAGCTTTAGATAATGCTGAATGGGCTTCAGAACCTTTTAAGGTTCACTCCGGACTAACAGTAACTTCTATATGTTTATTTAGCACTTTAGTTTCACCACATGTGCAGTCTATTCATTTCTCTTTTATAAGGGTTTCTCTGGCAGATGATATAAAACACTCCAGCAAATAAAATACTAATTTAGAATTTATTAATGAAATGCTAGTTGCCAAAAATACATTTACGAAGTCATGGAAATAAAAGTAACCACTTGCTAGACTTTGAGAAAGGGCTTGTTCACGCTGGAGTTTAATGTACCAGTGCTACTTTGGTGCAAACCCCTAGCATGGACACTGCTCTGAGGCCAGGGTGCAGGTCGCTTTTTATGCTGGTACAGCACATCTACACCTGGGGTATATTGATACTGTAATCAAAGGGTGTTATTAGATTAGATCTTGGAGCAGAGACGCCACAGCAACATGAGCTTCAGTGAAGAATGAATAAACCGACCCAGTACCCTGGGAAATTATTTGTGGAGCTAGTCCATACCGAAGCTCTCACTGCTGTGGCTTGACTGCTTCAGAAAACCAAGCTAGCTCAGGTATGTCTACTCGAGGTGTAATCTCACCCTGTGACTACCATAGAGACATACCCTTGTAGATGCACTGGAGCAGGCTCATCAGTGTAACTACACAAGTACAAAAAGCCCACATGCAGACAAGCCCTAAGTACTATGTTTCCTGAGACAAGGAAGAGAATACTCTAGTTTCTTTTGGTGGTGGATTACCATTCTCCTGTTCTGTGAGAAACTCTATGAACTACATACATGAATAAGGGATGCAGGCATGAACGCCAACTCAGTGATTCCATCGTAAGAGTCACAAAATCAATTACTTCCCTCTTCTCTCCCCTGCCTCCATTTTTATATAAATGTCACAATGAGCCACCCTCATTCTACCTTGCCCCAGACTTCACTTCATTCACTTGAGGAGCACTGCCAGACCTCCGGGTCCTTTTCTCTTTAACAGTAAATAAATCCAGCTGGAAAACACTGTATCAAGCACCCTATGCTCCAGTGTTAGAAAACCGCCAGGCATCCGTCAAATGGTGAACACCATGCCCAGTGTCCCAAAGTATTGTAAGAACATGGAATTAAATCACGCTATATATGGCAGCCTTTCAATCATTAAAGGTCTTTTCCCCCCCAAATCTTGCAAGTTAGTCACTGCTTCAAAAATGATATAAAACTAATAAAAATTAACAACCAGTATTCCCTCCTGAAAAGATCTGCTAAGTCCATTCTGTATTTCTGCTGAATCCTCTGCAACAGTTAAAGAAATTTTCCACTAGGAAACTATAACAGGATTATAAAAATGCTTTGTGTGATTTATAATGAATTAAATTATAAGACAGTCTGCAGACAATGAGTGATTTAATTTATCCTTATGCCTAATAACAGACTAGGTGTAACTTAATATAACCCTGCTTCACATCCTACAGAGTCTTGTTACCTAAACACAAAGTGGGAGATTTCCAAAGGCAAAAATTGGTGTGAAGACCGCAGCTCCCACTGACTTTCCATGGAAGTAGGGCACCTAACTGTCCTTTGAAATTTTCCCCCAGAATGTAATACACTAATACTGATTTATGCATGGAAAATTAAAGAACGCTATGAAATTGCAATGACAAAGGCCAAGATTTTTAATTCATTAGCAATCTGGAGTGCCCAACTTGAGTCATCTTAAAGGGGCCTTATTTTCGGAAAGAACTGGGCATCCATCCTCTGCAAATCAGGCAATTTTGAAAATCTTGCCAAAATGGGAGGAAAAGATGGATTTGTTTTCATTTTTTAGAATGTTCAACAAGTAAAATAGTTGTGCAGCTGTAAAAAAAAAGTCCAGCTTGTTTGTTCTGTATGTACCTTTGTGTGTCTCCTTTGAGAAAAAAAAAATTTCCCTATTTTCATTGTTATTGTTGAACATGGAAAAATTGAGTAAAGTGGTCATCAACAGGTCAACTGGGTTACTTAGGGTATTATGGGTTGGAGCCATGCTCCACCCCTCTATTACTTCCTCTATTAGTTAGTGAGTGTTTTCCCCCACTCTGTATATAGTTGAATAAAGCAGCATGCTCCGAGCCTGCTATACTTTAAGTAAAGAGTGTTTCTTGTGCACTGAGCAGTCCCTTTACAAAATTGAGGTAGGCCACGCATCCGGTTTTAAAAGCAGGACTATCTGGTTTGTAATGTTTGTCCACTGACTGGCACTGAGACAAAACAGGACATGGTTTTATCTGTTATCAGACGGAGGATGCATAATGGAGACCATGCTGTTCTTCCCCCTCTGGAATGGCCTTACAATGTTACACCAGTGGTGACTGGGCAGCACACTTTACAAAATGGTGCCCCACATGTGGCATCACTTGGCTTGTACTATGCATGTGAGGTCACGCTGACGGGGTGGGGTCACACCGGTGGGGGCAGGCTCACACCCTTCCTGAAAGTAGCCAATGTCCGATATTCTGGGAATGTATGAATGGCCACCCTAACAAAATTGGTGATGAGGAAAAACATAAGAATGGCAATTTATGGGAAAACTGAAGGGTTTACTGCAGAAAATTAGGATTGGCAGCAATATAGTAAAAGATTGGGCCACTATTTTCTTGCAGATGAAATTACAGATAAGGACAAACAGAAAGCAATTTTTCTCAGTGTCTGCGTCAGTAAAATCTATTCCCTTTGAAAGAGTTTGTTACAACCTCAGAAATCAGGAGATAAAGGTTTAGAAGACCTGCAAAAGATCTGAACTGAGCACTTCCACCAAAGCCAAATATTACTGTGGCACATTTTAAGATTCATAGTAGAACGAGGAGGCAAGGTAAAAATGTACCTGTGTGCATGTGGCAGTGCTAAAAAGATTAACAGAATATTGTTCATTTGTAAATGTCCTAAAGGAGATGCTGCAGAACAGATTTGTTTGTTGTATTAGTAATAATGAGAGAATTCACAAAGAATTGCAGGCAGAGGGGAACTTAATCTGGCCCAAACCAGTAGAATTAGCAACAGAAATAGAAGCAGCAGCGAAAAGCTTTAAAAAAGATATGCACATAGAATGCAGAGCAAATCAAACACTCAATAAACAAAATGCAAAACCAGCAGAAAGAGACTCAAGCTCCTGAGGGGTGTTTCCACTTGGAGGAGCTCATTTTGTATTAGTTGTAAATTTAAACCAGCCCAATACCATAAATGCTTCAAGATTGGACACAGCCAGAAAATGCAAAGGTGACTATCAGCCTATGAGGATAAACCCCAAAGGACCAGAAGAAAAGCAGAAGGGTTTTTACCTTGAGGGGGAGGAAAACTCGTAGGATGAAGTAAACACTATGTACTGTCTAAAAGGGAAGAAATTCGGACCTTATGAAAGTAATGGTACAGTTAAACAACCGTTCAGAACAAAGGGAAACAGATACCAGACTTCAGCTACTGTGATCAATGAATATACATCTCAGCAGGGCAAAAGCAGAACTGAGCTCAGAGAAGTGTCCCTCCATACCTACATTAGAGAACCTGTCCAAGTGGTAGGGTCTGTGCTTGTGCCTGTAAAATTTAAAAGCCAAAAGGAAAAATTACCAGATTTGTCCAGGTATAAAAGGCAAAATCTACTAGACAGAGATTGGTTACAAGAACTAAAAACTGAACTAGGAGGAAATTTTCAAATTAGACCCTAGCAAGGCACCAGCATTCCAGGAAGTCTTGGATGATCACCCAGACAGTTTTAACGAAGCGTTAGAGCCCTTGGAGGGTTTGTTATGGCTAGGATTTATATCCAGGATGGGATCAAGACAAAATACTCTAAAGCATGACATTAATATAATATAATTTAATTTAATAAAAGCAAAATACTTTAAAGTAGTTCCTTATGCCCTCAGAGAAGAGACTGAAAATAAGTTAGGCAGGCTGGAAAAGGAGGGCATTATTTAACCAGTGTACTTTTCTGAATGGGCCACAACTATAGTGCCCATGGTTAAACCAGACAAAATTATCTCCATCTGTGGGGATTATAAAGTCATGGTGAAGCAGGTCTCCAAGTTAGAGATTTCTCCATTCCACAGATGGAGTGTTAGGTGGGTGGGGTGTCAAAATTTAGTAAGATGGATATGTTGCAGGCATACCAGCAGATGAGGCTGGAGGAGGACTAAGTAATGTACCATTATAAATTCACACAAGGGCTTATACCATATGGAATATTGTCAGCACCTCTGGAATTTTCCAGAGGCTGAAGGAAAATGTGTTGAAAGATATCCCACATGTTGTATCAAGGATTGATGACATCCTGATCACAGACAGAAGTGATGCTGAACATCTGTCAACACTGGAGAAGGGACTTGAAAGATTGGAGGCAGTGGGACTTCACTTAGAACAAAGTAAATGCTTTTTTGTGAGACTAGAAGTGGTTTTCTTGGGAAACTGGACAGACAAGGAGGGGATTTACCCTATGGCATACATATCCTGTGGGATACACAGGGATTTACCCTGTGGCAGATAAGGTCACAGCAGTTGAACAGGCCCCTTAGAACAAAACTGATTTACGAGCATACTGAGGTACATTAAATTATTTATCAAAGGTTTTTCCAAAATGTTGTAGCACTTACAAAACCCTTGCATCAACTCCTGAGGAAAGAGACCTGCTGGTATTGGGGAAAGAGACAAGAGAGAATTTTCCAGACTCTAAAAAGCTACTGAAGTCCTCAGAGCTCCTTGTTCATTTTGACCTAGGCAAAGAATTAATTCTGCCATGTGACACTTCATCATATAGGATAGGGGCAATTTTCTCACATTACGTGAGGGTTGTTGGACAACAGCCAGTAGGTTATGTCTTCAGGTCATAAAGCTGAAAGGAGCTATTCTTGGTTAGAGAAAGAACGTCTAGCTATTATTTTTGGAATCAAAAAATTCCATTTATACCTGTATGGGAAGCTTTGTACCATTCTGACATTTCACAAAGCACCCGTGGGACTTTTCAGTGAAAACAAGGGTATGCTGGCCATGGCAGCTGCCTAGCTACAGAGTTGGGCTTTGACCTTAGCCACTTATGAGTACAGGATCGTCTATAAGGCATGGCATCGGCATGCCAACAGAGATGCCCTCAGTCAATCTCCAGTACTTTCCAGAGTTATGTGTTTATTTAGAATGTTTTCTTTACAATTCTGGCCCTGTGTTATTATTATTTATATTACAATAATGAGCAGAAATCCCAACGAGATCAGGATCCCATTGTACAAATACATCCTAAGAGACCCCCTGCCACTCCCAAATTGCTTATAATTTAAATAGATAAGACAGACAAAGGTGGGAGGAGAAACAGAGGCACACCAAGGTGAAGTGACTTTCTAAAACTCATGAGGCAGGTCAAAAGCACAGACAGGACTGTAACTCAGGCCAGCACCTTACCTGCTGGACCATGGCCACATTGCAGATAGACTCCAATCTTTCCTCCATAATTCCAAAGTATGAAGACTGTGATTTTCATTGTTCCATTGGTAGCTGGCTGTAATTCCTTAGACCCCTTTGAAAATTCCAGTTGAAATAATTTTTAACATGCATCTCTAAATTTGATGGTTTTATTCTAAAAAAGTGTTTCAAGAATGTATCCTAAGTAGACAAAAAATCCAGCTAATAATCTCCCACCATTTTATGGAATACAATAACTATCACTGCATGCCAATATAATTGTTTTAAAATGCCTATGTTCCATTATTCAGTGCTTACAAAGACATTATAGCAGTGAAGAGAAGCAGAGGTAGTATTATTTTAAGTATAAATTGATGAATTAGGAACAATTTACAAAGATACTGCAATGCTGATATCATCCTGTCATACCTGGTTTCCATCTGACCTTAAGCATGGAAGAGTCTAGGTTAACTTTAATGTTTTTGGTGCGTAAAATATTCCTTTTTTTACTTTTATAACCCTCAGAGCTCAAACGGGTCTTTTCATATGTTTTTAACATGAGTCTTGTGTATAATTATAAAGAAATGGTTTAATAAAAAAAAAAACTGGTAGATCCCTCTGGCTGCAAACTTTCTAATGAAAGTTGACCTCCACTTTTCTTGCTACAAGATTCTACTGAAATAATTTAATTTATGCTGGTTGGAACACTAACTTTCTTTGTTACCAGAAATAGCATTCCTTCATTGGCCCTTATATTTTTCCTCAGCTCACGGAGTTTTGCACAGTAGACTTAAGCTTTTTATCTCTTGTCTTGGAAGACTGGTAGCATTATGTAACTTTCAAAGGATGTACCTACTTGATAAAGTTTCATTTGAGATTGTTGGTCAGTTCAAATGCCTAGTCGGATGGTGGGACTCTAAACTTGCTTTAGAAGTATTATACCAAAAAGCATGTAGAAGTTGTTGACTTTAGACTGAGAGTTCTTCATCAGAAAAGGAAAGGAAGGTCTTTCCAAACTTGCTTCTGAGAAATGGTTTCTCAGATTTAGTCACTAATCTCACAGCTCACCAATGTTATTCATTCTAAAGCTTTATAATTTTGCATTAAAAAGTCTGCAGTACTGTCTCTATTTTCTCTCACCCTTCTAATTCATTTGATCATGTTAATTGTTTTTAAAACGTGACCTGCAAAAATGGAGCTGAGAAGAAAGGGCCTGTCTGTTTTTAATCTACTTTCAGGCCTTCAGCAATAGTTTAAAAAGTTTAGGCTACGTCTACACTACCACAGTAAGTCAACCTACACTACGCAACTCCAGCAACATGAACAACATAGCTGGAGTCGACGAATCTTAGGTTGAGTTACCGCGGGGTCTACACTGTGCAGGGTTGACGAGAGAAACTCTCCCATTGACTTACCTTTCCCTTCTTGTCGGGGGTAGATTACAGGGGTTGACTGGAGAGCAAATCTGCTGTCGATTTGGCAGGTCTTCACTAGACCCACTAAATAGACCGCCGGTGCATCAATCTCAGAGCATTGATCCTGACTGTAGTGTAGACATAGCCTTTTTTCCAGTCTTCTGGAATTTCCCCAGTGCTTGTTCCAGCAAGCTCCTCAGCCAGCTCTTTCAAAACTCTTGGATGCAATTTTTCAAGCAGCTCTAGTGCCAGCCCACCAGTCCCCACTTCCAGCCCAGAACATCCCAACTCCCTCTTAGATCCTTCCAATTAAACCTCCATCAGCTCAAACACATGCCCCCATACACCCTTGCATCCTCCTAAACTGAGAGAACTTCTTTTATTATTTAACCTCTCTACAGTGAAGAACCACACCCTCAGCCCTTAGCCCTCTTTATTCAATATCCAGGTCTAAAACCACCACCACACAGGTAACTCTCCAAGCTCAGAAAGCCCACCCCCATGCTCCGAACACATTCCATCATCCACCTGCAGGCTCAGAAGCACCCCTTTCTTTCCAGCTTACAAACCCTCCTGTTACTTGCTTTGGAGAAGCAGGAGCAGAGCCAGTAGAGAGTATGCACATATGATCTGAAACACCTGTAATCCGTGCTCTGTGCCTCCTCCCTGTGCTGCAGGGACTCCAGGGCATGGAGGCTGCAGAGAACAGGTACAAACAGTCCTATATGCTGACTCTATGGGCACCGGACCAAAGTCTATATTCCCTGTTCTGTGCCTCCTCCCTCAGCCGTCTGCAGTGCCAAAAGTCCCAATTGAAAGCCAGATGTACTGTAGCTTCCAGGAGCTGCAGCAGCCTCAACACCTCCAGGAGCCCCTACTGGCAGCAAGTGAGTCTGCATCTTGGAGCACATCAGCCACATTACAGACCTGTGGCATTATTGGTAGAGCCTAGTCCCCTTGGCCCCTCGTGACCACCCACGCTGGCTGAAACATGCAACAATCCTTTCCCAGTTAGTTGTTTAACTAGTCTGCCAGCTAACACAACCATCAGCCTGAATGTGAGTCTCATGAATCTTTTTGTTGCAAATCATCAAATCAATAGTACTAAGAATAAATCAAGATTTATGTGGAAGTCCTCTCAAATTCACTTAATATAGAGCCAAAGCCTGCTGGCAGCTGTTAAGCAGAAGTCCCCTTTGAAATCAGTGGGGAGTTCTGCTTAAATACTGATGGCGCAATACGGCCCACAGGAAACAAATGTCCTACTTGAAAGTTATGAGGCAGTCGAACTACCGCACAGCTCCTCATGCCTTATGGGAACCATTGAGACAATTATGCTGAAGGACCATACTTTCAGTTTATTTTCTTTCCTTGCTTTTATTGCAAAGGACAATTCATGAATTGAAGATCTTGGTTTCTGAAGAGTTCAGCAGTTCTTGCCACTAAATTTATTCTCTGCCAGAACCTGCAAATTCTTTATCTAGGACACCAAAAACATCTCCACAGCAAACAGTTCTGATGTCACAAAGAAGCCTGGGTAAATTCTTAAGCTGACAAGAGTTTTAGATGGAAAATTTGTTCTCCCTTAAAACTCTTAATCGTTTTAGAACTTCTATAGTACCTTTCACAAGAGAATCCCTCAGCACTTTGCAAACATTTTATCTAGGGACTTATATGGAACTCATTGCCATAGTATCTGAGTCCTTCATTAATTAATTTATCCTCAGAGCATCCCTGTGGATGGAGAAAAGTATTATTATCCCCATTTTTCAGATAACACAAAGGTTGTGGTTTCATTTTGAGTGAAGCACCTGTTTAACAGAACACAACTTCTTCCAGTTAATTAGGTACATTACATCTTTCTGAACCAAAGTATTTATGGCAGCTTGTTTGTCTAGTGCTGGGAGCAATGGAGACATTTTTGGAAGGGAGAGGGGGAACAGATCTCAACTGGGACCAGCTGAGGCAGTGTTCCAGGTGGACCCTCTCTTTTTCCTTCTTCTACTCCTCTTTGCTTCAGGTGTGTGGGGGTTACTACTTTTTCTTTTCCTTCCCGCTTCCTTCCTCAGGCTCAGGGCATAGAAAGGGTAGGAGCATCATATGCTGCATCTGTGCCAGGACTTTAGGGCCTGTCCCACTCATTGTCACTGCCCTTGGGCAGCAGAGATGATCATAGAATATCAGGGTTGGAAGGGACCCCAGGAGATCATCTAGTTAACCCCCTGCTCAAAGAAGGACCAATCCCCAACTAAATTATCCCAGCCAGGGCTTTGTCAAAGCCTGCTGGGTCTGGGTGATTGGCTCCCATCTGGTGGGGTGAGAAGCCTGAAAGGGTTGATACAGTTAGGGGTCTAGGCAGCGTAGCCATGATGGGATCCCTGTTTCAACCCCACCCTTCTCACCTTTAGCCTGATTACTGTTGTTCTGGTGATGCTAAGTGCTTGGCTGAGCACCAATTTGGGGGGCTTCCCACATGTCAAAATTAGCAAGCTGTTTTGCGGGATTTTTCATTTTCATCCTGCATCCAGGATGTTTCTGGGTTTAAATTACAATTGTCTCAATTTCGGCATACAACCGGGGGTTACACAGTGTCTGAATGAGTTCCCTGTGACCCAGGGGGTTGCCTGGGCATAATAGCACATGGGGACAGTGTGTGCCTTAATGTCTAGTGCACCTTGTGGCTCCCCTCATCTTCTCTCTGGCATGGAGGAGGGGAGCAGGCTGGGACTCTGGCTTCCAGTCAAGGCTCTTTGGCAGTCCTGAGGACCAAGAGGGGACCTTCACACTCACCCGCAGATGTACAGTCCCTCAGGCCTATTGAGATCTACAGTGGGACAACCCTTGAGCTCCTAGGTGCGACAGTAATTCAAATAATAAAAATAATAACCCTACTGGGGAGTTTGAGCTGGTTATCCCAGTTATGTAAATGTCTTAAGTAAAGTTGCAACCTCCGCACTTCACCGTATTATCGTGTCTGTGTCCACATCAATCTGCTATTTCAGCTGTGAATAATTCAAATTTTTAGAACCATCCTCCAGGAAACTGCAATGGGTCCAATCCAGACCAGACCAGTACTGAATGAAAGTTACCAACAGAGGGCATATTTAGTGTCTTATGTGAAATAAAAGAGAGGTCTCAGTCTAGGTCTTTGTAAACAAGTAGCCACAACACCGAAAGCAGTAAAATTGGTGCTCACGTTGGCAGTTGCAACTGAGGGAAAAGAATGAAGTGGGCACGGATGCTGATCCACTCTCTCCCTCTCTTGAATGGGCCCCTTCAGAATATAACTAAGACACTTGGCATGGCAGCATGGGGAAGCTAGAACTTGCCACTACTTATGCCACTCCTTTTCGGGAGATAAATACAAGCCTTCATTGCCAGTCTGGGGCCTGATTGGTGCTTACAGGTAGATACTACACTGACAGATGTCTTGGAAATATTTATGATAAAATAAAGCTAGACCTTTCATAAACACTATACTCAGGGCAAAATAGAACTAAAAAGACATAAAAATTATGAAAAAACCTATACAAATGTTGATGAGGTGCCATTCTGAGAGAAAGCTTTTTCCCCCCCTGACTAAACTTAAACACAGCCCTGTTTGTTGCAGTGTCATTAAAAACACGTGGGGAAAAAAATCAACCTTTTCCAAATGGTCATGGGCAAAAATCAGCAGGGTAAATACTTTCAAGCTTGTAAAAGGGTATGAACAACAATCAAATAGTGGTTCCCAAGCATTTCTGCTCTGTTCACGTTTTTATATTGCACTCAATCAACATGTTATCTGACCACCTCCATGTAGTGAACTAAGTGATGCAACTAGCGACCTGTTCCTGGTTTGGACTGGCAAGTGGGCATCCCCCTCCACCCCTTGCATCATGTCCTGACATAGTTGCTGCTGTTATGTCCTTTCATCTGCCCATTTTCTCTCTCTCTCCCCCCTTTTCTGTCTGTTCTTATTTCGCTGCCCCCTTCTTCTCTGGCAGTTCTGATCTCCCTGCCCAAAGCCAAACAGAGATCCGCAGAGAAGAGAAACTTCAGTTGGAAGGCTGCTGCGTCATTCTGCAGTCTTTAGCTGACTGCACAAGCAGGTCACATTAGATGCCACAATGTGAAGTAGGTGGCTTTCAAGGATCATTGGCCACTTTACTTGTACATAAAACAGAACATCTCTAGTGTGTGTTAGCAGTGGATCTTGGGTTTTGCAGTATTAGAACTAGTGAGTATTAGAACTAGACTGGGGACTACTGGGGACCACCAGATGTGCTAATTGGTAAATGGTGGCAACAGTCCGACCCCACGTAAAGTTACAGTCTAAAACAAAATCAGAAAAATTTCCTTAAAAGAAATGTTCATCTTCTGTTGAACAGGCGCATATAAATCCTAGAATCTGGCAATGAAAAACAGAATGTACTAACAGAAGAAACATGATTAAGTACCATGTTATTGATTTGGATAATGGCTTAGATCTCTAACATAATTGATAATAACATCAGACGCCATAATGCAGCAGGGAAAAGGGTTTCTGTATTATTAAGTGCATATGATATCTAGAAGGATAAATTAGAGAAAGTCACATAACTTCTGAGTTGTAGAATAAAGCAGAGCCATTTATGGGTTACATAAGGTCATCAAACAAGTGAAAATATTTTTGTTACCATATTTCCCACTTCTTTAATAACCATATTTAACAATTAAAAAAAATCTTTGGTTATTGAAGCTCAGTGTACATCGATACTGATAATCACTGAAGTATGTAAAACATCTCTAACAGCACGTCTCTCCGATGATCCATCACAATGTACACATTTTATGATGACATCTATCATCATCTGCATATATTTCTCCTATGTTTTAAAAAGTTTTTTTTTTATCCGCGTCTGATAAGGAAAAGAAACTTCAACACTTACACAGTACTTAAATCCACTGTAGGCTCAAAGCACTTACAAAGATTAATGCATTAAACTGCAGTGCCCATGTGAGCTAGAGGAATGGAGAGATGAGGTGACTTGCTCAAGCACACTAGGCAAATCTGAAGAAGATCAAGGAATTGCACCTGTGTCTCTCTGACTTCCAGCCCTGTGCTTCACCACTAAACAAAGTTATCTAGGTCATGCTTATCAGGGGTGCGTGATAATTATACACAGTAAGAGCCCTGCATGAGTAGTCCTCAGACACGATAAATAATGCTGAATGAGCTCTAGCATTGATATTGATTATCAAATTAGACATGAATTTGCAATGTGAAATGGCTTGAAACATCCTCAGCAAAGTCCACACATCACAGATCAGAAGAGAATAGGCCCAATTTATAAACTGCAGTGTTTCTCAGCGACGGGTCCATGGATCAGCGCCGGTCCCTGAGATCTCCCTGACACAGTTTAGAAATGCATCAAGCCAGTCCCTGGTATCAAAAAGGTTGAGAAACGCTGCTCTTGTACAATCACATCTTAAATATAATCTTAAAAAATATACAGACAAATTGGAGGGAGGTTCAGAGAGAAGCAAAAAAAAAGTGATCAGGGATTGAATAAATTGATTTATGAGAATAGATTGAAGAAGAAATACACATACAGCTTTGTTATATGACTAAGGAGGACATGATCTACTTATGTGCTTATGTGGTCTCCTCTTTATAGAATCTGAGTGCAGAGCTACAAATATTTGAAGGCTGACAATATAGAGGGATGGGAATTATATACTGTGCTTAATGGGATAACTAGAAATGGGATGAGATTTAAAAAGGGAAAATTGAGATTTAATAACCAGAAAAAGCTTCTAGCAGAGAGAACTAGCAGCTGTAATAATAATACCTAGCTATATAATACCTAGTTCTTATATAGCAGTTTCTCAGAAGATCTCAAAGTGCTGCACAAAAGTGATCATCTCCATTTTACAGAAGGAAATCAAGTATCCAAGGGCCCAGCAGGCCATTGGCATAGCTGGGATTAGAACTCAGGTCTCCTGAGTCCCATAGTTTCACCACCCTACTAGTGAAAAAGTTTTTCCTAATATCCAACCTAAACTTCCCCCACTCCAACTTGAGACCATTACTCCTTGTTCTATCATCTGCTACCACTGAGAACAGCCTAGAGCCATTGTCTTTGGAACCCCCTTTCAGGTAGTTGAAAGCAGCTATCAAATCCCCCCTCATTCTTCTCTTCCGTAGACTAAACATCCCCAGTTCCCTCAGCCTCGCCTCATAACTCATGTGTTCCAGTCCCCTAATCATTTTTGTTGCCCTCCGCTGGACTCTTTCCAATTTTTCCACATCCTTCTTGTAGTGCGGGGCCCAAAACTGGACAGATGAGGCCTCACCAATGTCGAATAGAGGGAAACAATCACGTCCCTCGATCTGCTGGCAGTGCCCCTACTTATACATCCCAAAATGCCATTGGCCTTCTTGGAAACAAGGGCACACTGTTGACTCATATCCAGCTTCTCATCCCTTTCTGCAGAACTGCTGCCGAGCCATTCGGTCCCTAGTCTGTAGCAGTGCATTGGATTCTTCCGCCCTAAGTGCAGGACTCTGCACTTGTCCTTGTTGAACCTCATCAGATTTCTTTTGGCCCAATCCTCTAATTTGTCTAGGTCCCTCTGTATCCTATCCCTACCCTCCAGCGTATCTACCTCTCCTCCCAGTTTAGTGTCATCTGCAGACTTGCTGAGGGTGCAATCCACACCACCTCCAGATCATTTATGAAGATATTGAACAAAACCAGCCCCAGGACCAACCCTTGGGGCACTCCACTTGATACCGGCTGCCAACTAGACATGGAGCCATTGATCACTACCCGTTGAGCCCAACAATCTAGTCAGCTTTCTATCCATCTTATAGTGCATTCATCTAGCCCATACTTCTTTAACTTGCTGGCAAGAATACTGTGGGAGACCGTGTCAAAAGCTTTGCTAAAGTCAAGAAACAACACGTCCACTGCTTTCCCTTCATCCACAGAACCAGTTATCTCGTCATAGAAGGCAATTAGATTAGTCAGGCATGACTTGCCCTTGGTGGATCCATGCTGACTGTTCCTGATCACTTTCCTCTCCTCTAAATGCTTCAGAATTGATTCCTTGAGGACCTGCTCCATGATTTTTCCAGGGACTGAGGTGAGGCTGACTGGCCTGTAGTTCCCAGGGTCCTCCTCCTTCCCTTTTTTAAAGATGGGCACTACATTAGCCTTTTTCCAGTCATCCGGGACTTCCCCTGATCACCATGAGTTTTCAAAGATAATGGCCAATGGCTCTGCAATCACATCCGCCAACTCCTTTAGCACTCTCAGATGCAACACATCCGGCCCCATGGACTTGTGCTCGTCCAGCTTTTCTAAATAGTCCCGAACCACTTCTTTCTCCACAGAGGACTGGTCACCTCCTCCCCATGCTGTGCTGCCCAGTGCAGTAGTCTGGGAGCTGACTACTCAGGCCACACTGCCTCCCAGTAGTCTCCTAAATAATATTATTGGAAACTCCATATGTAAGAGCAGGCTGGACAAGTCACTAGAAAGTGTACTGCAGGGAACACAGCTGCATTTTCAGGGAGATTATTATTACTTGTGATTTGTATTTTGGTAGGCACAGAGATGGTACACTCTCCTCCTCAGTGAGCTAGTTATCAAAGAATGGATAGTCCAACAGATTCTAAAGTTTCTTCTGTGGATCTGGAAATAGGATGAGCAAAGGTGGCAGAATCTGGCCCTATAGAGACCCATTAAATGCCACCAGCTCTGCTGTCCAACAGACATTGAATAGGATGTTTTATGGACAGATTTTGCCTTCCTTTCTGTAAGAAACCAGGGCATAGACAGTCTTGCCTAGTGGTTACTGCAGGACTGGTGTCATGCAGTGGCCACGAGGTTGGCAAGCAGGGATCAGAGTACCTATTGAGTTCCTGGAGGGTGCCTGGGTGCAAGCCTGCCTACATCTAAAGGCCCCTCTCCCAGCCTAAGGGGAAGAGCCACTGAGCCCAGGGCTCAAATGAGGTCAGGGAACAATTAATGAAAAACAGGGCCAGGAGTGAGGTCATAGAGTAAAAATCAGGGAGCCAGAGAAGGCAGCAAGAGCAGAAATCAATCAGTATAAGAGTTAGGCCAGGACTGGAGACCAAGGATCAGGAGTAGCTATCAGGCTGGAGTCAGGAAGCAAGAGTCAAGGTCAGGCCCGTCAGAGACAGAGGATCAGGGGTAGCAATACAGTCTGAAGCGAGGCATGCAGCAAGCCAGAAACCTGCATAGCTGCCCAGACAATGTCCTGGGACCCCTTCCTGGGTTAAATAGTAAGTGTGGGCCAATCAGCAGGCTGTAGGGTGCTGTCACTCTGACCGCTTTGGATGGTACCACCGGCAGTTCTTAATCTCCACAGTGTTCCTTGGAGCTAAGCCTGCATAGCTTCCTGACAGAGCTGTGGGAACATCAGCATCTTCGGACACTGCAGGCCCAGGTTATAATCTCCTGAATCCTCATGTTGAGCACTACCAGTAGTGCAAGTAGGGCGGGTACCCTCCAGTATGCAGTGCTGGCAAGAGATTTTTAGCGGGTATGGGGTACCAGAAAGATTTGGGGGTGGGGCTGCACTCTGCTCCTTAAAGGAGCAGAATGCGGCTAGGGAGGGCATTCATTCTTTATATGGCTTTGACAGCACAATACAAATGCTAATAAACTTAAACTTAGCTCACAATGGACCCCGGAAAATGCCTGTCTACACTTAATGGATTTTTCCTGTGAACATTCTAACTGGAATATGGATGGGGTTGATGGACATGTAACTTGCCCATGTGACTCCAAACACCATTCTTCACAATGAGAAGAGTTTCCCTTCACTTGGCAGAAGGTGGGGCCCCAGGCTGGGGGTGGGGCAGAGTCACATGAAGGGTCATGTGGGGAGGTTGTGTGCCCCACCTGGTGTCCCTCCCATGAGTGCAATACCGGCAAGAAATGATTTCTACTTGCACCACTGACTAGTACCTCCCTTCTGATGAAGTAAGGGGGGCAATTATCTAGCCCTTAATTATGTGCAGGAAGACAGCAGTTGTATTTACCTTATGAGTATGGCATTTCCACTGGAAAATGAAAAAGTGAAAGGAAGAATATAATACATGCAAACTTAATGTACAGGGCAGTGGTAAGGTAAAAAAAATCAACACAGTATGTTGGAATTTTAATCCATCCAATTCCTGGAGTATGAGAAAAATGTATAGTAAAGATTAAAATATCCATGTATCTGATTGGGAAGGAAACTGCATTTTGAGTTATACATGTGTACCATTTAATAAACAAAAAGCTTTAATAATAAAGTCTTGCAGAGTTGCAATATGCCAACTGTAATTCAAAAATTATATGACCATGAGGATGACATCATTTGGCTATCCATAATACAATATAAGGGAGCCAAAAAAGAGACTTTAAATTAAGACCATGAATGCCTTAGGAAATACAGCAAACATTTAATGCAAGGGAATTTTTAGGTGCCTCAATATGTACTGACAGCTAATTTTTGACTATTATAAAACCATATGGGATCTGGTTCTATACAATAAACACCTCATTCATTCTAATTTTTTCCATATATCACATGACCTTAAATGATCATTTGTGCCTATTCAGGTAAAGTCCCAAAAGTTATTGGGCATCTGTGACTTCCTTTGACTTCAAGGGGCTTTATAGGTGCTTAGCACCTCTCAAGATGTGATCCAGAGACTATACCATAGATTTCAGGGAGCATGACAAGAAAAGACCTGAGGATTAAGCAGTGTCTATTCTCCTTTCCTTATGTATGTGTAATTCTCATTGACATTAACATATACAAGGAGGAAAAATCTAAAACAGATCTTTCTTAAGTAACATAAGTACATGTTTTTTACTGTACTTTACCATGTAGTTCTTCGTGCTAGATTGTGATTTTAGGCAACGGGTGGTGTGCAAACTACACCACCTAAGAGTAACCCTGTGTGGCAGTGTACCTCAGAGATCACCTTCTGAGGCACAATTCCTTCCCTGTTTCTTTCTGTTGCTCATAGAGAAAGAACAGGTTCTAATTGTAATGCAACAGTCATCACAAGCAGGAAGACAACACAACCAGTTATCACCATAATTTGTGGCTAGCCTACACTGGTCCAGCAAAACCAAGACTCCATGCTCTGTTCTGGTGTGTGTGGGCAGAGGGGGGCAAGCAAACATTGCTATGCAACTGGACACAAGATCTGGGGCTTCAGGGGAATTCTTCTTATCACCCTGCACAGGGCATGTAGTCCAGTCACAATCTAGACCATGGTAAATAGGACCAGTTTTAGTACCCATATGATCATCCATCAGTATATATGTAGGAATAAACTTTAAAGCAGTATTCTCTCTGGCTTTATCATCCTGTCGAAAAACCCATATTCACACAATAGATAATTCCATTGTTTTTTTCCAGTGCTTAGGAAAAAATGCCCTAATCCTACCTTATATGGTCAATTAAATCTCACTAAGGATTAGCTGCTCTTGATTGCTGAGGCATGACGTGACCTGCTCACCCCATAAATCAATCTCCCAAATTGAACTGGATAATAAAAACTGAGTCATTAACTTTAAGGCCATCTTTTGACAGCTACAGAGTGGAATGGTGAGCTTGGGGATAGCAGCAATATCATCCTGTTTCAAAGGGAGAAATTATCTGCATTGTGCAATTAAGCAGGAGAAAAATAAAAAGGGGCAACCAGCTAGAAGCTAAATGGGGGGAAAAAAGATAAGATTCACTGTTAGGAGTGACAGGTTTCAGAGTAGCAGCCATGTTAGTCTGTATTCGCAAAAATAAAAGGAGGACTTGTGGCACCTTAAAGACTAACCAATTTATTTGAGCATAAGCTTTCGTGAGCTACAGCTCACTTCATCAGATGCATTCAGTGAGTATGAGGAAGAAAGAGTCAGAAGCAGACCCCTGCCAAAAAAAAAACCCACAAAAAAAGGTAAGACAGAACAGTAGGCAAGTGGAAAGAAAGAAAGAAAGGGAAAAAAAAGCCTAAGACCAAAGTCTCACCTCAGATAATATGTGCACACCACTGCCACTGGCTTCAAAAGGAGAGACACATATATAAAATCACAGCAAAAAATTGGTTGTATAGGAAAATTGTGTCTGCTCCAAAGTCCACTGAGGTCAATGGAAAGATTCCCATTCACTTCAGTGGACTCTGGATCAAATTCTAAAGGAGAATTCTCACAGAAGTTTTGTACTGGTTATTTTTATCTTATATTAATTTGCCTGTGTGTCTTCCCACTGGCAGTCCAGGTATTGCATCCTGCAGTAACCTGCAGTTACAGCAGAAGCTAGTAGATTAATATTGTTCAGAATGCCTCTGTAATGTACTAAAAGTATGAGCTATATCTTCGCAGTGGCTGAGATACGTATGTGTACATATGTGAGAGAGAGACAGATAGGCGTGGGGATAGCCAGGGACCAGTCTGGCTCCTCACATAACTTAAAACAACCCTGAGGCTGCTCTAAATTATGCCTAGCTGCCGCCCATGATGTCATTCCAGCAACTAGAGATTTTTAGAATGCAATTGTGCTTTGGTCACATGCCCTTTGTCTAGCCACACTCCATATCGTAGGGGATGCTTGGGGACTTGGGGAGAGGAAAGGAATAGCTACAATAGTTCTGAACCACCTGAGAATTTGCTCTGGGAGAATTTCCAGGGAGCTGGATCAGCCAGTTTTCCAGTGACTTTGCACTGAGGAATTGCCCACTATTTCAACAAAAAATTACAACAATTAGAAATAACTGCAAACTCTGAAGTTAAGTTGCAGCATGAACCAGCAATAAAGCAAAATAAGTTTTCTTGAAATTTTGATCTTGGTACCATTCTCTATAGCCTTCTCATAGCAAATCCATACTCTCTCTTTCTCCTTTAGATCCAGGTATTCAGCCCATGTGTCTGAGCAACCAGTTTCTTTGCAAGGTACATTCTAGCTCAACTTCTATGAACCTGGGCAAGGCACCTCTAACCAAGGCACATTTCAGCCCCAGACAGACTTGCTCTGTATGGAATCTCAACCAAAAAGATGCATTCAGTGTCAGAATTCCTGCTTACCATGGGGGCAAAAATTTCAGAAGATCAACCAGAGTTAAAATCACAGATGGGTTCCAGAACAGAGAGTTGCAGTGTGCAAGGAGCAGAAGCCAGTGCTGGTTTGTACAGTATAACCAAGCACTTCAGTAGCTAAGAATTTCAAAGCTGTGTAAGAAATTTGGAT
Organism: Caretta caretta; assembly: GCF_965140235.1. Taxonomy (NCBI): domain Eukaryota; kingdom Metazoa; phylum Chordata; order Testudines; family Cheloniidae; genus Caretta; species Caretta caretta. The sequence goes on from NC_134207.1 coordinate 48,388,945, forward strand.
ACCACTAAAATTTGGATACCACTAAAATCAATAGGAATTCGACATCCAAATGTGATAGGTGGCTTTGGAAAATCTCAGTCTACAGCTAGAATTCTTTTTGATCACAACCCCTAAGAGACAATGCAAATTCTTGGTTTCTTACCCCATTTTTCCCACCGTTCCCTTCATCGCTTTTTCTTCTGTTGGCATGCAGTTCTAGTGCTCCCGACATCACTCACGGTTATGTTAAGAGAACTAAAAGGTACATATGGCTTTGAGCTTATGTAGGATATGCCTTAAAGGAAATGGAAACGTATCTCGGGCATGACCTATTGTCATAACTGATTTTTACAGCTGCATAAGGTAGTTTGTGATGTAAATGTGACTGGTTCTGCTACATTAGGAACAAGTTATGAAACTGTAACCCAAACCACAAGAAAGGAATAAGTTGGCAGACATGTTTGGAGGAACTGAGCTAGGTACTAAACATGAACCTTGGCATAGAAATAATGAAAAATTCCTCACAAATAAGTTTTGTATTGCATATAGAATGGAAACACATGAGGGGACATGATTCATCTTGCAGGTGTATAGGAAATGTTAATCACCTATGTGACATTAATGCATGATTGGATAATGCAAGTATGTAACCATCCACAAAGGGCAACATGAAACGATTGGTTAAGAAGTGTTATGCAGCTACCCGCACAATCATGATGAGTTTTGTTGTTAAACAGGCCAAACTACCATGATCCTTTGTGGGTATGTCAAGCTGGAAACTTAGAGTGTATTAAGAGCATAGGATTTAATATTAGTTGTCTAGACTACTAATTGCAATGTTGGCATTTGCTGGTGACTGGATGATGCTACATGTGCAGCTAATCAAGAACTGGAGAAAGACGTAAACAACTACTGTATAAAAATATATGAAATTATAACCAGCTTGTGTAAGGTATTAACCCTTTCTGTATCATACTGATCTATTTTTACTTAATAAAACCTGATTGATCTTGGATATCTGATATCCCATTGATCAGTAATCTAAACTAAGAGCTCCTAACACTCCCCACCACTACTCTCTCTTTTTCCACCTCCCTCTCATTAGGACAGAAAAATTGCCTTATAACAACCACAGATAATAACAATACAACTTAGAATTTAAGTACTAATTTTCTTCTGTAAATCTCAGAGCTCTTAACAAAGGTCATTTATACATGTGAAAACAGACATTGAAAAGTTAAGTGATTTTTCCCAGGGTCACAAAGCAGATTTTAGTGGTAGGTCTGGAAAAAAGAACCCAGATTTCCAGACTCCCACAGCGTACTAACCACTGAACTACACCGGCAACACATGACCGGCTGGCTTCTTCCTGAAGTCTACACTTTGGATTTGGGATCCCAGGGTGTTTATAAAGGATTCCTCCTACCCCAGATGGGTTGTCCTGCAGTTAAACTATTCTCAGAGTCAGAACAACCTCCACCCCCTACCACGTGTGAAATGAGGTGTTTTTCAAATAATACTTAAAATCTTTTTAGTATTATAGATGTATAATCAACTAACAGGTGCTCAGAATTTGAGACCTAGTATACCATACATCTAAAACTCAGAAGTACATGGCACATCAGCTTTGTAATTTTAACCAATGTAGTTATCACAGGTTCTTATACCGATACTTGTACCACACTTTGGGAATCACTGAACTCAGAGTTTATTATCCTTATTAGACATTAACACATTGCCTCTATTGTGATTTCCATAACTATAGGGAAGCCTCAAAATCTATGCCAATTTTTCTATAGTTTACATTGTAAACAATTAAACCTAGCTTTTGAACTCTGTTCTTCATATGATTTCTTTATATTGATCTTACATTCTGGTTAATATCTATTTCTCTCAACCATTATTGGGAGAGCTTTCAATAACTATAAATTGTTTGACTTTACTTTAACACAAAGGACAGATTTTAGGTATCCTGCTATTGCTTCTAAAATCATGTTTCTTCTATAATCATGCCTCACAAAATTTTAAATAGTTCTAACTAAATTCTTTCTCCAGTGTCACCCCTTATTTGTGAAAGACTAGACCTACAAAACATGTTTAATGGACAAAACCCTAGACCAAGGATTATCTTCACTTTATTCACATAATTTAGCATTAGTTGTCAGCAAGCCTGACTGAGATCCAGTATCATTTAGGGCTTGTCTACACTTAAAATGCTGCAGCGACACATCTGCACCGATGCAACTCTGCCACTGTAGATCTTCAGTGAAGACACTACCTGTGCCGGCTTTTTCCACCAGCGTAAGTAATCCACCTCCCCAAGAGGCAGTAGCTATGTCGATGGGAGAAGCCCTCCCATCATCATAGCTCTGTCTGCACTGTGAGTTTGGTCAGATAACTACATCACTCAGGGGTGCATAGGTGCTGGAACTAGGGATGCTGGGGATGCTACCACACCTCCTGGCTTGAAGTGGATTCCATCATATAAAGGGTTTAGAGTTTGGTTCAATGGCTCTCAGCAACCCCACTATAAAAATTGTTCCAGCATCCCTGAGCGACGTAGTTATAGTGACATAAGTTGCTAGCGTAGACCAAGCCTTAGCTGAACCTCATTTACATGACTAAGAGGTAGCAAGAGACACAGACTATGACAGTTCATCCCTTGTTAAAAGGGACATCAGGCTCTTTTAATGCTGGGGGCGGGGGGTGCAGGGAAACCTGAGTTCGCCACTCTAACTACATCAGTTCCCTTCACATTACAATTTCAAATGTAAGGAAGTTAGAAAGCAATTTAAATTCAGTTCAAGGATTGTTCAGGAGGGGTTTGAACTGATGATCAAATTTTACAATATTGTTCTTTAAGTGCTGGCTGACTACTAGGTCCTGAAGAGAGAGTGTGGGTAGGAGTATAGTCAGATTATCTCCTAGCATAGAAAAGTAATTAATAAAATCTATCTGCTTTCAGTCAGTCAATGATTGTTTTTCATTTCTCCTGTGCAGCATTTTTAGATTGTGTGGCTTCTCTGTTACACTCTGGTAACTTCTTTTAACTATTGATAGCTCAGTGGTTTTTGCATTGGCCTGCTAAACCCAGAGTTGTGAGTTCAATCCTTGAGGGGGTCATTTAGGGATTTGGGGCAAAAATTGGGGATTGGTCCTGCTTCAAGCAGGGGGCTAGACTAGATGACCTCCTGAGGTCCCTTCTAATCCTGATATTCTATGATTTTTATTCATGTTTTTATTTTCCCTGTACTGTTTAGCAATTGATAAAGGTGTTTCTTTCTCCTTTGACCATCACTTTTGAAAGCATTTTTTAAAATAACTAAATATTAATTAAGCCTATTGTTCTCAAAAAATGAAACTCTCTGACCCTGCAAATTGTTGTGTGCCCACAGATCCCTGCACACGCCCAGAGCTCCACTGACTTCAATGAAGTGTTGAATAGGCACAGGGGTCCGCTCATTCACAACAACTTGCATGTCTGGGGCCAAATTTATCCATGTTTTTGATCAGCTATTTCAAATACTGTCCTCTTCTGCCATTGCTTTAATTGTCATTACCTGCCCAATGTCCAGCAATGGTCTGGTTTATTGGAGAGAACAAAGCAAATTCCTCATTGCCATCAGTGGGAGTTGAATGCAGAAAACGACAGCCAGTCTATAACCTGTATCATCTGTAATTATTGTGGCTGCTCAACACACTAAACCCCTAGGGTGTCACTAGCATGGCAGGTGTACACAACTTGAAGGTAGGCACTAAAGGAGTTTCAGCAGGTAGGCCTTGTAAGTGCCAGCCCTTGTGGATCCCAATAACTATGTAGATACATGGCTAAGTGAAATGATATTTTACTAGTGCTGGCAGGAGAAGGAAAGGTTGCAAATAGCATAGATACAGAGGCTTATAGCGGTTCCTGTTTGGGTTCCTGGGGCAGTCTAATCAAGAGTCAGGGCTTTTCAAGACTAGTATTTGGGGTGCTCTCTCCAGAGCACCAAGCAAAAAAAGGCTTGCAGGTTTCCAGGCCAGGCTCAGCCAGTATCTCTCACTGGGGCCCCTCTACACTGGATCCCTGCCCAGCCACTCCTGCTCCCCTGTAAGTCACACACAGACCTATGCCCAACTGTAAAGTCTGGCAGTCAGCATTTTCCACACACAGTTCCTGGGGATAGTTCCTGGGGATTCTGCTCTGAATTCAGCTTCTCTCCAGCTCCCTGTTTGTGATGCTTCAGCTTCTCTGCAGCTCCGAGCTAGCCATGTGGCCACCACTTCTCCACAGAGCCAGGCCCTTCCTAGTTCAGGACCTTTCCCCCTACCTGGCCAGAAAGAAGAGGATGTGCTGTGGACTGGGGGATGAGGTGGTCCCTTGCTTAGCAGATCCATCACATATCACAGTTAAATATTTAAAACTGTGCTTCCCAGATAAGCATATAAAAACTGCAAAATTAGGGCAAGAATAAATATGCAGGCATGTGTGAAGGAAAGTTGATACACATGCCATTTTCAAATGCACATTTTTACCTAGAATAAGAATGATCTTACACAGAATTAGGAGTGTGGGCTGATCTCTCGTTGTGATCATTCATTTGCACATTTTAATGGAAAACTGTGGGGCAATTTCCATTTCGTTTGTAGTATTTTAGAATTAAAGTATCCATTAAATAAGTATTGACATTCCAATATATATATTCAGGCAGAAAGGGTTTTGATTACAAAATGAGGAGGAGTCTGATTATATAACATGATGCTACAGGCAATAATTTATAGGAACAAACATTTCCTTTTGTAGCTCAGAGAGGGAATACCTTTCCAAGGATACAAATCTGTTGAACAGATGATAATGGATTTTTCAATTAAGTTTTTTTAATTAATTTTTGGTGTTAGGATTAAATGGAAAATTATTTGGGGGGAGGGTGGTTTGGAAAATTTGGAAATTGGATAATAAAGAAGCTATGGTAGTGGCTAGCCTAAGTTTCAGTCCATTTAAAGAAGATCTTCTAAAGAGTTCAGGGCCAGATTTCCATGTGCTCAGCACTTACAATGGGAGGCAGATTTTCAAGAGAGCTCAGCTACTGTATAGGCACCTAAATAAGGACCAGATTTTCAGAAATGCTCAGCACCTAGTAGCTCCTGTTTTAACACTCATGGTCAGTCTTTCATGAGCTCAACATGGTGAGCTCTTCTGAGAATCCAACCACTTCTTCTGTTGTCTCAGTGGGAATTGAGCACTTTTGCATATCTGGCTCTGATGGTGGGTGCTGAATACTTGAAATCTCGCCTCTAGTGCCTTGTACATTAGGCCATGACTTTGAAGTCTGGTCTGAAGTGAATGGAGAACCAGTGGAATTCACACAGCACCAAAGAATTTTGAGGTCCTGTGCAATATGGAAATTTGCCCTCCCCCCCCCCCCCCCCCCGCACCACACACACACACCCCTTTACTGAAATTTGGCCCAACTGCCTCCACCACAACCCCATCATGATGGAGGGGCAGCCAGGCCAAACCTGAGTAGTGCTGCAACCTCATGAGTCAGGTTGCAATGCCACACACCCAAATTTGGCCTGGCCACCCCTCTGTCATGTGAGGGGCAGCTAGGCCAAATTTGAGTGAGAGACATTGCAACCTGATGTGTAGGGTCACAGTACCACTCAGGTTTGGTCTGTCGCAAAGTCACCCCCTCATATCTGGTGACTGGGGGCCCCCTTGGGTTGGGGGCCCTGTACAAGTGCATTGAATGCACATTGGTTAATCTGGGTCTGAGTTTACAAATCACATGTGATATGTTTGCATCAACCTTTGTGGCTGATAGGCATGCTCTTCATGCCGTCCAAGCTCCACCCTTTTTTGTAGCCATTGCAACCATACCCAGTTAGATCAATTTACAAAAGTCAGAGTTGTAGTGTGTAAGATCAGAAGAGACTACTAGATTATCTAGTCTGACCTCCCATGTACCACAGGCCACCAACACCACCCAGCACTTGTTACTAAACCCAACAAACTGAAATGAGACCAAAGTTTTACAGCCCACAGGAGACTAGACTGTTAAATGCCACAGGCAGAGAACAGGAGATGCCGGGGTGCACCAGCGCTTAAGACCCTGCAATGGCAGGGAAGTGACTAAGTGAAATGTACCCAGATAATCCTGGCAAGTGATGAGCACCCACACGCTGCAGAGAAAGGCCAAAAAAAAAAAAAAAAATCCAAGGTCACTGCCAATCTGACCTGTGGGAAAATTTCTCCTAACACCACATATGGCAATCAATTAGACCCTGAGCATGTGAGCAAGAACCAGCCAGGCAAGCATCTGAGAGACAGGAAGCTTGGTGCCACCTCAGCGCCCTGGCCAACCCATTCAATGTCCCATCTCCAGCAATGGCCATCCCTGATACTCCAAAGGAAGGACATAAAACAAATCTCTCCCAGAATACACTGGGGGGAATCCTTTCCTGAGCACTGCTTGTGGCCAACTGAAACCATGTGCTTTAGGAACATAAGACATAGACGCTGAAATCAGCCAGCTATAGAGCCCCTTACCATCTCAAGCAACCCTGTCATAACAATTGCACACAAAGTCCAAACTGGAACTCACAAAAGGAGCTTGCATTCAGTACAAAAGTCAAGACTGTTAAAACACTTTTCAGCAGGAGGAGTTTAAGGCACCTGTCTCTCTCCAACATTTAAAGGATAAGAAGGCAACAAAGTCCACATCCTCAATTAAAATAGCTCAGTCTCAAATACCACAGCCATATTGAATGCTGATCCCGGAGTAGCTCTCACAAAGCAAACTTCAATGTCTGGGGTTAAAAATTCAGGCACAATTGAGAAATTTTCTTCTTTCCTAACATTTTTCAAAATTCTTAAACCACCACATTGGCAGGGAAAGGATTAATAGAGCCTTAGGGAGGCTGCACAGGAAACAGACAAATAGAGGGAAGTGGCACTGTGCATCCAATCAGGGTCCAGTGGGTTCACATAAAAGGGAGCTGCAGGGGACAGCAGGATCAGTTGGTGCTGGGAGCTCAAGGAGTAAGCATTGTCTCTCTAGCAGGCTGAGAGAGCTGCGACATGTTGGGCAGTGCAACTGCTGGCAGAGACCAAGGGAGCAAGAGGAGCTCCTCACTGGCTGCCAGGACTGGGTAGTTGCATGCCCTGAGGAAGGGCAAAGAAGGTGCTGGGGCCATGGGGAAGTGGTCCAGGGAGACATAGCAGCAGCAAGAGGAATAACAGGCGCAGCAGGAAGCTGCTGCTATCCACAGGGTCCCTGAGCTGGAACCCAGAGTAGTGAGCGAGCCCAGGTCCGTCCCATTCATCACTGGGGAAGTGGCAGGAGTTAGACTGAGATAGCTACTCTGCCCACCCCGAAAGGGGTGAAAACACAGATAGTGACATGGCTGGAGGGCCGAGTCATGAACAGGACACTGTGGTTCCTGGACTGAGGTGGGTCTGCAGGCGGAGAAGGCGATGCGAGAGGCACCAGGAGAGGACACAGCGGCTGAGAGAACTAACCCCCAAGAAGGCCAGCAGAAGGCACAGCTCTGGTGAATGAACCCTGTGACAAACCACAATTACTAACCCTAACTCCTACTGGGAGGCATGCAAAGAAATATTGACTCTGGAGAGTGGATCCACATCAAGTAGCAAAAACAGGAACTGGGGACAAAAAATGTCTCTCTCTGTGCGGTAGCAAGGAGTCAAGGTGCATAACCTTGGACAACAAGGTTTGTTTTTAATTATAAATTATAATTATAAATTGATTCCAAAAGAGAGACATGTGGAGGAACATTTAAAAAGGGAAACACTACTTCTTTAACACTTGAGGAGAACTGTCATTGAATAAACTTTTTTTAAAATGCCCTGAATTTTGACTTGTGAGAGATGTGGTAGCTGATGCATCATTTTTGGAAGCTATGGAGTTAATGGATGGCTCTTTTACCAACTGAAACCTGGGTTCAAATGTCTTAACCGACAATAAATGTGGAGGTTCCTTTCTAGCCCCAAGTATATATTTGTGATATTATAAAACCATAATACAACAGAGCAGTGTGGGGAAATTAGCAAAGCACTATTGCTTTTCTCTGTCAATGCCACTAGTAATTGCTTACTTTCCTCAAGAGTAGATATCCAACAAATAGGAATTCACTAGTTTGGAAATTACAGAAGCTATATTAACTAAAGAGATATTAGTTCATTTGACAGCTTAGAGATTCTTCTGTTTTCATTTCTAACTTGCACTTAAAGGCATTTTCAATCTCATTACATTATTTAGCATTGTAATAGTAAATCGTGGCAAATTACTCTTGAGCTACTGAAAACAATCACGTTTACATTAATTATTCCTTAATGACAGATTTTCCCCATATTTTGAAGGGGGAAGAATATTTTTTTCCAAAAACCGTGAATAAAAATCTTAGCCTTGAGCTTTTAATAAAGAATCTGAAATAAATAATCATATGAACAAAATAAAAAGAGCTTATGGAGAGTAATAAAAATGTCCTGTAAGAAACTGCAAGCAACACTTGAGCTAGATACAAATGTCTAGTGTCTAAAAAATTCCCTTTTGATATAAACACAGAAAAAGTGAGCTTATAGTCACTACACAGCTATATCTCATATTGTACAAAGACTTAGGAAAAGGAAGGGCTATGGCTTTTCTGCAATACTTTTGCTCTAGGAAATTATTATGTAGTGGCAGATAAAAATTATATTATCAATTCTCAGGTATGAGAATACTCTTTATCATGAAAGTAAGGTGTTGTAAATATGAAAAGACAAGCATATTTTATTGTGTGATCATTAATTGGGAGATTCCACAACAAAAGAGATGGAGGGTAAAATGTCATATTTTGAAACTTTAAGTTTTGTCCTTAAAAGGGGAATAAAGTAGTGCTGGACATGGTTATGAGCCAGGAGCCATCTCAGTAGTGCATGGCAGCATGGCTCAAAGCACAGCAGGGGTGATGTTAGGTATACTTTACTGATCCTCTGTAAATGAGCAGTGTGCAACCCTGTTAGAATATGCTGTTAGTCACATCATGTAGTCTATTCAGCTGGGGTCCTGGCCAAGACTTCTAGAATGTAGCATATTTTCTCTCGATGGGGGTAGGGTGCCAGCCTACCCACTGACCCTCCCCTAGTACCTTCTTAAGTGATAAAAGGACCCTCCCCTAGTACCCTCTTAAGTCATAATTGTCATCCTTGTATGGATACATGGGGGGTGGATTGCTAGAATGGTTCTCTAGGCTCTCTATAACACTTTGCAACACTGGACAAATTTCAGCTAAACACACACACACACAATTATCTCAAAAACAAAACATATATTTAAAGAATGTTAAGTTTGCAGATTTCAGCACTCAAAAGTTAGGAAATGCCAGTATTAACATTACCCATAAAACCTTACTTTGGCCCTCTTGTGCATATGCATTTATGATATAATCTTTAATTACATGATCATGTACTATTTTTCACTTTCATTCAATGAACGGGAAATTTCTTTTTATCTTTTTGTCCTCTTCATTAAAAATGTGGACTCAGGCCTTTTTTACCACACACCATTCAAACCCTGCCTGGAAGACATTAATTTCCTTCTGGGCATTTCTATGGTGCTTTCACCATGGTATACGAGTGCTTCAAAAGCATTCATGGATTTATTTTCACAACGTTCTATGAAACTAGGGGGCTGATATTATTCCCATTTTACAGATGGGGAAAAGGGCAGAGAGAGATTGTAGCCAAAATTGTAAGAAGTGTCCACTAATTATGGGACCACAATAGAGACACATAGGGCCTGATTTTCCAGAGTATTTAGTATTTTCATACCACTTTTTATGTTCAAAGCAGAGCTCTAAGTAGGGCTGCCAGCTTTCTAATGGCACAAAACCGAATATCCCTGCCCCGCCACGCCCCAAGGCCCTGCCTCCAATCACTCTATCCCCCCTCCCTCTGTTGCCCATTCTCCACCACCCTCACTCACTTTCACCAGGCTGGGGCAGAGGGTTGAGGTGCAGGGTGAGGGGTTTGGGGAGAGGGCTCCAAGCTTGGGCAGGGAGTTGGAATGCAGGTGGTATGGGCTCTGCGCTGGGGGTGTGGGCTCCAGATGGAGCCAGAAATGAGGGGTTCAGGGTGCGGGAGAGGGCTCCGGGCTGGGGCAGGGTGCTGGGGGTGTGGAAGCTGGTAGGGGCTCCGGCTAGGGGTGTGGGTTCTGGGGTGGGGCCGGCGATGAGGCGTTTGGGGTGAAGGAGGGGGCTCTGGGTGGGGTCAGCGGGTTAGGGTGTGGGGGGTGAGAGCTCCAGCTGGGGGTGTGGGCTCAGGCGTGGGGCTGGGGATAAGGGGTTTGGGGTGCAGGAGGGAGCTCAAGGCTGGGGCTCAGGAGGGGTTTGGGGTGGGGGGTGTGGTATGTGGGCTTCAGGAGGGAGTTGGGTGCAGGAGGGAGCTCAGGGCTGGGGCTCAGGAGGGGTTTGGTGTGGGGGGTGTGGTATGTGGGCTTCAGGAGGGAGTTGGGTGCAGGAGGGAGCTCAGGGCTGGGGCTCAGGAGGGGTCTGGGGTGGGGGGTGTGGTATGTGGGCTTCAGGAGGGAGTTGGGTGTAGGAGGGGACTCCAGGCTGGGGCAGGGGTTTGGGGTGTGGGAAGAGGTTCGGGGCATGGGCTCCCGGCAGTGCTTACCGTGGCTCCCAAGAAGCAGCCGCCAGCTTCCTGCAGCCCCTAGGTGCATGGGAGCCCAGGAAGCAGGTGCTGCCACCACAGCTCCCATTTGGTCATGCATGGTTCCTGGCCAATGGGAGCTGCAGAGCTGGCACTCGGGGTGGGGGCAGCGCGCGAAGCCTCCTTGGCCACCCATGCCTGCAACCCTAGTTCTAACCAACTTTAGTTCCACTGCAGGTCTGGTCCCAGATATAATCATAGAATCATAGGACTGGAAGGGACCTCGAGAGGTTATCTAGTACAATCCTCTGCACTCGTGGAAGGACTAAATATTATCTAGAACATCCCTGACAGATGTTTGTCTAACTTTCTCTTAAAAATCTTCCACAACCTCCCAAGGCAATTTATTCCAGTGCTTAACCACCCTGACAGTTAGGAAGTTTTTCCTAATGTCCAACCTAACCCTCCCTTGCTGCAATTTAAGCCCATTGCTTCTTGTCCTATCCTCAGAGGTTAACAAGAACAATTCTTCTCCCTCCTCCTTGTAACAACCTTTTAGGTACTTGAAAACTGTTATGTCCCCTCTAAGTCTTCTCTTCTCCAGACTAAACAAACCCAATTTTTTCAGACTTCCCTCATAGATCATGTTTTCTAGACCTTTAATCATTTTTGGGTTTTTTTGCTTTTCTCTGGTCTTTCTCCAATTTGTCCACATATTTCCTGAAATGTGGCACCCAGAACTAGACACAATACTCCAGATGAGGCCTAATCAGTGCAGAATAGAGTGGAAGAATTACTTCTTGGGTCTTGCGTACAACACTCCTGCTAATACATCCCAGAATGATGTTCGCTTTTTCTGCAACAGCGTTATATCTAGTTTGTGATCCACTATGACCCCCAGATCCCTTTCCGCAGTACTCCTTCCCAGGCAGTCATTTCCCATTTTGTATGCGTGCAACTGATTGTTCCTTCCTAATTGGAGTACTTTGCATTTGTCCTTATTGAATTTCATCCTATTTACTTCAGACCATTTTTCCAGTTTGTCCAGATCAGTTTGAATTTTAATTCTATCCTCCAAAGTTCTTGCAACCCCTCCCACCTTGGTATCGTCCGCAAACTTTATGAATATAGTTTCTATGCCATTATCTAAAACATCGATGAAGATGTTGAACAGAACTGGACCCGGGACCAATCCCTGCGGGACCCCACTCATTATGCCCTTCCAGCATGACTGTGAACCACTGATAACTACTCTCTGGGAATGGTTTTCCAACCAGTTTTACACCCACCATATAGTAGCTCCATCTAGGTTGAATTTCCCTACTTTGTTTATGAGAAGTAAATAGCGAGATATATAGATCAAAAGCTCTACTAAAGTCCAGATATACCATGTCTACCGCTTCTCCCCTATCTGCAAGGCTTGTTACCCTGTCAAAGAAAGCTATCCAGTTGGTCTGACATAATTTGTTCTTGACAAATCCATGCTGACTGTTACTTATCGCCTTATTATCTTCTTAATTATTTGCTCCATTATCTTTCCAGGTACAAAAGTTAAGCTGACTGCTCTGTAATTCCCCGGGTTGTCCTTATTTTCCTTTTTATAGACTGGCACTATATTTGCTCTTTTCCAGTCTTCTGGAATCTCTCCCATCTTCCATGACTTTTCAAAGATAATCACTAATGGCTCAGATATCTCCTCAGTCAGCTTCTTGAGTATTCTAGGATGCATTTCATCAGGCCCTGGTGACTTGAAGACATCTAATTTGTCTAAGTAATTTTTAACTTGTTCTTTCCCTATTTTAGCCTCTGATCCTACCTCATTTTCACTGGCATTCACTATGTTACATGTCCAATCACCACCAACCTTCTTGGTGAAAACTGAAACAAAGAAGTCATTAAGCACCTCTGCCATTTCCACATTTTCTGTTATTGTTCCCCCCCCCCCCCCTCATTGAGTACCTCTCACATTATGTATCCAGAAAATGAGGGTCACACAATTAGCGCCCAGCTGTGAACATTTTGGTTTAAGTGACTCATCCAGGATCACACAGGAACTCTGGTGGAGACAGGGACAAAATCCAATTCCTCAGGATTGAATTCAACCTATTTAACAGTCCACCGTTCAGAGGCAATCCTGCACTCACAGAACATTAACTCTACCCACTATATGAAAACAATGAAATCTGCAGAGGTACCACACCCACTCAACACAGCCCAGACCCTTCCCCCCGCCAAACTCTTAAATGTTTTCCAACTTTTCCAAAATGTAAATCAAACAAGTCAAATAAGGAATATTACTGATAACTGAACACAACATATAGTGCCTTTGCTGGCCCAAAAGCAAACCATAACAATGGAATGTAGTATTTCACTGTTAGATGGAAAATGAACATTTGAATATACTGCCACTAAATTAACCTTCATTTTCCTGTGTCTGATCTCAGAGCTAGCATTTGTCTCCCTTATCTTACTATGATCCCTTAACATGTTTCAGGGGTTCACTTATTCCCTCAATATTTAATTTCTCTTTCTTAGGCTATTCAACACCTGACATAAGGGAAGGAGAAAATGTTGAAAACAAGCTTATTCATCAACAACAAAAACTATTGGCAAGTATAACAATTACAGGATGCAATAAGATTATTGGAGAGGGAAAAAAAACACTATTGGACAGTCAAACAAATTTCAGCATACCTTCCAGCCTTCAACTCCCTCAAGATCCAATCGTGCTCAAGCAAACCTTAGATGTGTCCTTTTGAAAGCTCTTCCAATATTATGGCACAGAGCTGAACAGTGTTATCTCACAATGGGATGACCTATCACAAACCATGGGTGAGATTACTTCTAGTTTGTGAAAATATTTCACATTTCCCATCTACTATCAAGTATTCTCTCACTACACTCAGAAAAATCCAGTGTTTTCCATACTACTTAATGACTAAGTAGAATAACAGTATTTAAAGTAATTTTTGGAAACCCATTGAATTCACATTTGTATTTTCCTGATATATGTTAGGATATAGATTTTCAGGCCTGTCTGTAAAGGCCTATACTCTGAGAATTTAGGTGTATTCTTATCACTTAGCTAGTTATAGAGGCATAAAAGAAAGAATCAAAATCACTGTCTGCCGGTATAAGGGCCTTCTATTACTGTGACAGTCTGAGGCCCTGTTCTTAGGCTAAGGCCTTTGGCTAAGCAGCAGAGGCAGCCATAAGCTGGGAAGCAACCGGTCACCTCCTCACATTCCAAACTAGTTACATTGAAATAAGGCAATCTGGGGCTGTTAGAAAGGTGATCCAATCTATCACCTCCAGAGAAAGGGAAGAGCCTAGAGGATGTAAAAGGAAGTTTAGTTTGATAGTTTTCTGTTCGGTAAGAACTCATTTATCAATAGACACAGCTGGGAAACCCTTATGTCTTTATAGATGTAGTTGTGAAATCCTCACTTCTGTATTGTTTTGTCATTATAGTTCCCACTTTGCTATTGTTTATTTGCAAGGTCTCTGGCTGGTTCTGTGATTATTTCTGTCTGCTGTATAATTAATTTTGCTGGGTGTAAACTAATTAAGGTGGTGGGATATAATTGGTTGGCTAATCATGTTACAATATGTTAGGATTGGTTAGTTAAATTTCAGGAAAATGATTGGTTAAGGTATAGCTAAGCAGAACTCAAGTTTTATTGTATAGTCTGCCGTCAATCAGGAAGTGAGGGGGGAAATGGGAACAGGGAATGGGGATGGGGAAATTGGAATCATGTTTTGCTAAGGGGGGGGGGATGGGAACAGGGACACAGGTACGGCTCTGTGGTGGCAGAGCTGGGAAGGGGGACACTAAGGAAGGAAACTGGAATCATGTCTTGCTGGAAGTTCACCCCAATAAACATTGAATTGTTTGCACCTTTGGACTTCAGGTATTGTTGCTCTCTGTTCATGCGAGAAGGACCAGGGAAGTAAGCGGGTGAAGGAATAAGCCCCCTAACAATATACATATAGATATGGGGTGAGGAGTGTGTGTATGTGACAGAGAGAGATTGTCTTTGATTTAGGCTTGAAAATTTCTGGGATAATGAAAAAAACTTCTGAGAAAAAAAAAAGAATTAAGAACTTAATCAGTTCATTAACTGAGTATATTCAGAGCAGATTCTACAGAGACAAATTAAGAAGGTTCTATTTTACCCAGAAGTTGTCTGTTAAAATCAGCTTTAATGATAAGCAAAATTAGATTCCCTTTGTGGCTGGATTGCACCCAACTGCATCCAACTATAAAAGAACTATCGAAGAAAGCTGCCCATTAGTAATAAATTCAGAATGGCTTTAGAAAAAGATCCTTCCAGCTTCATTATCATCTTTCCAATAATGTCCTACTCTCCACAGGTTGTGGGTGAATGCTGCACTGTTATCAGTAAGGGCCCTCGCAGCTTTGTAATTTAAATAAATGCCCATCAGGTACTCATTTAAGAGAAACTAATGCTCTCTGAAGAGAGAACATTAGAGTCTGAAAAAAAATCTACAGATGAATTTCATTTGCAGGCCTACCCTCTCTCCAGCATGCAAGTGACACATACTTTTTCAAAATGTTGTCTTGGAGGTAGGGATGTGACAAATATTCCAAATTGGATTCAATCCGCACATGAATCCAGTCTCCAAGAGGTTATTCAGTTTCACTTGATGGCTAAGCCTGAAAATGTATGGAGCTTAAATAGTAATTGACTATCGCTTGTTGCCATGCAAAGGCATATGCCCAACAAGATGTGTGTCTTGATTTGTCAAACTTTAAAACCAGCTAGTCTCTCCAAGTTTGATGAGGCATTGCTATTTTAAAATCTCTGGGGCAAGAATAAATGAGAAAAGGAAGAACATTGTAATGGGTCTCTTTCAGTAGGTCAAAGAAACCCTGCTAACACTGACATAAGTTTTGTAAAGTGGAAATTTCATGACAGAACGCTACGTTTAGCCACTACTAATATATTGGCTGTGAAAAAGCACACTGAAATCAAGCATTTAGACTATTATAAAAGTACTTTGTTAGTAGCATGAGCCCAAGGCCTCATACTCTGTGTGGTCATTAAAATTTGTGTCAAGTGCATGTAAAATGCTGCCACTTGTGAGAGTGGAAAATTCTGATTTGGGTTAGTTTTGCATCCCCTGTGTAGTTTTCCATTTTCAATTGTCCATAAAACTGATGCCACCTCTTATCAGACAATGACCTAGCTACTGTGATCCAGGGCTGTCCTTAGGAATACGCAGCATACGCGGCTGTGTAGGGCACCCGAAAATTTGGGGCACCACTGGGACCATAGGCACCAACTTCACATCTTGCCAGGAGGAGCTCGACGCCCACCCCCCCCAACTCCAGGCCTTGCCCCCACTCCAACCCTTCCCCAAGCCCCCGACCCACCTCTTCCTGCCCGTTCCACCCTTGCCTCCTCCCTTGAGCGCATCCCGTCCCCACTCCTTCCCCTCCCTCCCGGAGCTTGAATGACATGAATCAGCTGTTCGAGGCACTCTGGAAGGGAGGGAGAGGAGTGGGCTGCTGGAACACGAGAGGCACGGGCAGAGGGGGGCAGAGGGAGGGAGTTTGGCACTGGTGAGTGATCTGTACCCACTAAATTTTCACTATGGGTGCTATGAGCACCCACCCATGGAATCTGTGCTTATGACCAGGACAGCAGGTAAGAGCGGGTCGCACACCCAGCTCCTGCACACCCAGTGCGCGCTGTGGTCTCCTTACTAAGAACATAAGAATGGCCCTACTGGGTCAGACCAAAGATCCATCTAGCCCAATATTCTGTCTTCCAACAGTGGCCAATGCCAGGTGCCCCAGACGGAATGAACAGAACAGGTAATCATCAAGTGATCCATCCCCGGTCGCTCATTCCCAGCTTCTGGCAAACAGAGGCTAGGGACACCATTCCTGCCCATCCTGGCTAATAGCTGTTAATGGACCTATCCTCCATGAATTTATCTAGTTCCTTTTTGAACCCTGTTATGATCCTGGCCTTCACAACATCCTCTGGCAAGGAGTTCCACAGGTTGACTGTGCATTGTGTGAAGAAATACTTCCTTTTATTTGTTTTAAACCTGCTGCCTCTTAATTTCATTTGGTGACCCCTAGTTCTTGTGTTATGAGAAGTAGTAAACAACACTTCATTATCTACTTTCTCTACATCAGTCATGATTTTCCTAGGCAGAAGGCAGGGGCCATATTCACAGAGCCAAATGCGCTGGCGTGGTGCATTCTGCGTGAGGGACAGGGTATGGGGGCTGGGTCTCTGCGGGGAACTGTGACTCTCTGCATCATTCTGCCAATAAATCAGAATTTTTTCAAAAGCACTACTTCTTTAGTGTAAGCATAGTCCATCAGCATTATAGTGTGATTAATTTAACTGTTTTTAATAAAGTACATGTGGCAAGTTTTCCAATGCTATAAACTTATGTTTGTGTTAAGAGCAAGTTGGGCATAGGGGCACCAGTTTAATAATACTGTGTAGGGCCCCATAAATGCTAAGGACGGCCCTGCTGTGATCCCTCTGTCCCCTCCAGATTAAACCATTCCCAATTCTTTCAATCTGGAGCTGAACCCAAATGCTACAAAAAGAATGAAATTTGTAAAAGATGCAGCACTATTCACCAAATGCAACACAGGCCCACATTTGTATATCACACCTATGTTTCACACCTTTGAGCAGGGGTCCCTCCTGAGGTCCCTTCCAACCCTGATATTCTTTGATTCACCAACCTCACCAGCTCATCATTTGGTTTAGAACAGAACTTTAATCCCTGTTCTTAATCTACCAAAATATTAATGGAGTGGAACCCAGCTACCTCACTGTAAATCTAGACTGAAATAAAAAAAAAACAGAACTGAGACTCAGAGCCTGGGTCAACAGGCTCAGGCTGTGGGGCTAATGGACTTTGGGCTTGGGCTGGAGCCTGGGCTCTGGAACCCTAGAAGGGGGAGGCTCTCAGATCCGGGGCTCCAGCCCAAGTGGGAACATCTATACTGCAATTTTTAGCCCTGTGGGAATCCAGGCTTGAAGACATCAGATTAAGCTAAAATCTGACAGTGGTTAGGTCCAAAAGTTTACACCCTTTTGAAAAAGTTCCCCAGGAATGGCATCCATAAACAGCAGCAGCACCACCACCACCATGTGTATCAACCAAACGTAAATGCACACATCTCCGCTTAGAGAGAAGCCATGAGAAATAAAACCACTTTGTTATATTCTCTGGTACTACATCATAATTCTGCTGCCACAGAATATCAAGGTGATAAGTGCCTTAGAAATGCCATAAAAACATAGATTAGATCAGGGGTCGAAAACACTCCACCAGCCGCCAAGCTCCACTCCTCCCCCCCCCCCACTCCCAGTGCACCGTGTCCCTGCTCCTCCGCCTACCTCCCAATGCTTCCCACCACCAAACAGCTGTTTGGCGGCACTTAGGACTTTCCAGGAGGGACACGGGAGGAGCGGGGACGCGGCGTGCTCAGGGGAAGAGGTAGGGTTGGGGCGGTGATTTGGGGAAGGGGTTGGAATGGGAGTAGGGAGGGAGTGGAGTTGGGATGAGGACTTTGGGGAAGGGGTTGCAATGGGGGCGGGAAGAGAAGGGGCAGGCGTGGAGCCTCATGGACTAGACAAGCAGTCTGAGGTATGAAGCTCAGCATGTATGATTCTTTGCTGTGAGTAGTTGGGAAGAATGTTTGTTAAAAGTGGCAACGTATTTTGTCCGAATAGTTACTTTAAAAAGTTACTGCCATTACAGCTATGTTGATAGACTGTTAGTGTAGATCATCGTCAGCATTACTGACCACAAAAGGAATAGTTACAGGTGTTTATATTTTATTAAAATCCCTCTTCGCATTACAGTCTTTAAAAAGTTAATCATAGAATCATAGAATATCAGGATTGGAAGGGACGTCAGGAGGTCATCTAGTCCAACCCCCTGCTCAAAGCAGGACCAATCCCCAACTAAATCATCCCAGCCAGGGCTTTGTCAAGCCTGACCTTAAAAACCTCAAAGAAGGAGATTCCACCACCTCCCTAAGTAATGCATTGCAGTGCTTCACCACTCTCTAAGTGAAAAAGTTTTGTCTTTGTGACCTTGTGCATAGCACAACACATAAGTTTCATCAATGTGCCCAGCTATAACATTAAGGCAATTTACCAACTTCACTGGTGTGTTGTGAGACCAAGCAAAATAAATATTTGGAAAGTGCTTTATAAGTGCAAAATATTACTAAAGCTGCCCATTCCCTAGCAGAAATGGGAATGGGCAGTGTTTAAAGTAGGTTGAAGAGGAAGAGTGAGCTCTCACCACATCAGCCAAGAGGGACCCCTTCCTGTACTTTTAGCATAGCAGAGGAAATGTGCTTTAACTCTTGGGCAATATAACTCAGAATTTTTGGTATCCCACCTCTGTTCTCTCCCACCTCTTCTAAACTATATGACCTCTAGAGAGACTACTCTCCACAGTTTATTCCTCTTCATCCTGCAGCATTTACAAAATTAAGCGTGTATTTGAGTGAATGTGGGTGTTCTGTTTTTCCTCAGTGACCCAGAGAATCTAGGATCCAATTCACACTGGTATAGAGTTGCATGTACCTCGCCCCCAGGAATATCCTTAGCACAGGACTATGTCAGGAGCAGGTTCGTGGCATTCTGGGTTATGCCTGCAGTTGGTTTGAAACACGGTTATTTCCCAGCATAGGGACCTTGGGCATGCAAGTGAGACAAGCCCTCCTGACTGCCTGGGGCCAAACAGAAGTCTCAGGACCGAGAGGGTACAAGGCAATCTTCTCCCCCTCTACATGGAGTTCTGCTCTGGGGAAGAGATAAATTCAGCCCCTACTGTCCAGTAAGTTTATGTTTAAAAAAACCTAAACATTAGCCAAAATACTTAAATCAAAATGCAAAACCTGATTCATAAAAACGTGGTTATGTTTGAGGTTTAATTTATTATGCTTGGTTACAATCTAAACTCCATGGACTGACATAAGCATGAGAGTAGGAGACATGCAACCCACCCACATCAATGGGTGAAGGAAACTGGATGGGGCCGATTGGAAAAGGGGGACAGTCCCAGCAGCAATGGAGGGAGTCACCAAGGGACTTCAGGTAGCTCCTCCCCCTAGGAGTCTCTGGCGCTCATTGGCCAGCTGGGGAGAGAGGAGTGTTGATTGGACAGCATTCCCCAGCTCCCAGATTTAACCTGGTGAAGGGGCCATGTGGAGCCCCTTTTGCCTTTGTTCCAGCGTCCCACCATACCTACCTGTACAAGGAATGGGAACCCAGCCTAACAGATGCTGCAGGTCTAATCAATCGCCTGTTTAGGGGGTCAGGAAGGAATTTTGTCTCCCAGAGGCCAATTGGCAGAGAGTTTTTTGCCTTCCTCATAGCACCTTCAACCCACAGTGGGGTAAGTAGGAACACACTTAGTACCTAACTGAGGTATTTGGGTGGAGTTGTTTATTCATCACAACTTGTGGCCAGTTTCCAGTGCAATTAAGAGAATAAAATAAACAGTTCTCAGAGTTAAAAGACTTGGGATTTTGATGATGAGCCTTGGGTTTATGTGATAGGGTGAGATTTGTGGCCTTTGCAGGACAAGGTCTGACCTTCTGGACCAAATTCCCCGCCCTCCTGCACCCTCTGCCCCTTTGGGGGGAGGGGGGCAGGGGAAGGGTTCTAGGACTGAAAGAATGCTGAGTCCTGAGGAGTAGACTGAAGAGCGCTTAACCCTTGTTATGGGTTATACAGTAAGGAGTCTGTAACACCCCCAGCCCCCCACTGGAACCAATTAATTGCCTGGTATAGGAGAGTATGAGTGATGGGTGGGTAGCAGCCCTCCCCTTTGTTAAAGTTTAATAAAATTTGTGACCTGCCGCTTAGTTCCATGCATGTGTCTGTCCTCATTTTGCCACTGTGCCCACATCAATCGATTAGTAAAGAAAATGCTTCCAGTAACATTAGGGATCTACATGAGCCATTCATTGAATCCCACTTAACATTCCTTTCTTAAACAAATATAAGCTTTGGTGCCTACATCAGTACTTCCTGTCCTCAAAGTTACTTTGTATTTTTTATTTGGAGAAAAACTCAATGTCAACAAAGCACATCCTCTACTATCTGATAATCCAATTCATCACCCTCCAGTAGGTCATTGGTATATTCTAAAAAGCCTTAATCTTATGCGAACATATGTCTGCAAAGGAAGTCTCTTCTGTAATGGGCACTTCCATGTCTCCTTACTTCTAAATGTCAATTTTAACATACACCCTTCAACCCACAGTACTTTGGCATACTCTCAAAGGTTAATGTCTGGAAGCACCATAGATTTAGATTTTCAAAACCTGAGTATGCAGCTTATTAGAGTTACAGGTCAATACATAAAAAAAAGTTGACAAACCTGGCACTGTCAAAAATGCATAAGGGACAGTACTGGGACTAAATTGCAAAAACTAGAAACTCACTATTTTGGGTCTAGTTCAGCACGATGTATTCTGTTTCTGTACTCTCCATTTCTCAGGGATTCTGCAGTCTAATATAGAAGCTGAAGGGCTGAGAGGGAGGCGTTGCTATATTTGGCCTATGGCTGCTATATTGTTGTTTGGGCTGGTTGAAAATTTTCTGCCAAAAATGTTTTTCAATAAGAAGTAGGGGCTTCAACTAAACATTGTTTTGGGAGGGAAAAAAAGTATTTACTTTTTGAAGAAAATTTCAGCATTTGTAAATATGCTCCAGTGCCATCTATTGAATCCTAAGAATCAGACTGTTTTCTTTTAAGCATGTTAAGAGTATGCAACACTTACAAAAGCACCATACTGCACTTGAAGATGCTTCTCAGCAAGTAATTTGCAAATGGTCTTTCAAAACTTGATTCAGATGTTCTCTTTTCTCATTGACTTGAAGATAATAAATGGAAGAACATCTACACTTATTTCTTTCAGAAATTGTTAGAATTCTTAAGATTTTACCTGACTTTCAGAGACTATAATGGTGCACCTGGATCTTATTCACTACTGTAAAGGTTTCTTCTCCACTCTGAACTCTAGGGTACAGATGTGGGGACCTGCATGAAAGACCCCCTAAGCTTATTCTTACCAGCTTAGGTTAAAAACTTCCCCAAGGTACAAACTTTGCCTTGTCCTTGAACCCTATGCTGCCACCACCAAGCGTGTTAAACAAAGAACAGGGAAAGAGCCCACTTGGAGACGTCTTCCCCCAAGCCCTACACCCCCTTTCCTGGGGAAGGCTTGATAAAAATCCTCACCAATTTGTACAGGTGAACACAGACCCAAACCCTTGGATCTTAAGAACAATGAAAAAGCAATCAGGTTCTTAAAAGAAGAATTTTAATTAAAGAAAAGGTAAAAGAATCACCTCTGTAAAATCAGGCTGGTAAATACCTTACAGGGTAATCAGATTCAAAACATAGAGAATCCCTCTAGGCAAAACCTTAAGTTACAAAAAGACACAAAAACAGGAATATACATTCCATTCAGCACAGCGTATTTTACCAGCCATTAAACAAAAGGAAATCTAATACATTTCTAGCTAGATTACTTACTAACTTTACAGCAGTTCTGAGTCCGCATTCCTAATCTGTTCCCAGCAAAAGCATCACACAGACAGACAGACCCTTTGTTCCCCCCCGCCCCCGCTTTGAAAGTATCTTGTCTCCTCATTGGTCATTTTGGTCAGGTGCCAGCGAGGTTATCTTAGCTTCTTAACCCTTTACAGGTGAAAGGGTTTTGCCTCTGGCCAGGAGGGATTTTATAGCACTGTATACAGAAAGGTGGTTACCCTTCCCTTTATTTTTATGACAATTACTGACAACTTTATTACTTGACTAGAATTGTGGAAGTAATTTTGCAAGTTAAGGGAAGTTCTAGCAGGAAAATAAAATCAAGAACATGAATCAGGAGATAAGAGAACAATTGAGATAAGACGTAGCACTGTGACTGTTGGATATGTATGCTGGGCCCCCAGGGTGAGAAGAGCTGAAAAGGAATAAATAGGTGGCGTACAAGCCTAATGGTACTTGCGCAAGCAAGTAATTCTCTTACAGTTATTTGAGCAATAGGAAGCCATGCCTTTCCTGTCTGTTTTGAAGCTAAGCAAACTTTATTTAAAATATGAAAATTACAAAATAACTTTGTAATACCTTAGGTAGGAAATTGTGACCTTTAGACTCTTATTCCTGGAAATGAGTGAAAGCTAGACACAATGGGGACATATTGTCTGTCTTTTATCTTTGGAGGGCAGAGGGGAAACATTCCTGCCAGACTGTTTTCCTGCCAATTCAAACCATTCATCCTCTGTCTAGTTAATCGCATAGGAAGCAACATATCCTGCTTGAATATCATCTAAAGGTTTTAAAGAGAACAGGTGATGTTTGTAGCATTCCCTAATTCATCTGAAAATCTTGTATCAAGAATAGTATTGACATTTTTAAATCTCATAATTTTTTAGAGAATCTCATGGATTTTTGGATGTTTGGGGTGGGCAATACTGGATCCTCCAAAGTTCTCAGGCTCCCTTATTTTGTAACATCAGTGTAAGATGAATTATAAAATGATTTTATTTACACTATTATTATGGGTATGGCACATCCCTAAACTTGAAGGAATGATCCCACTTCTGAAACGGTGGGGAGAAAAGGTCTCTTACCTGAGCAATCACATTTCCTAAGCATTATCTTTTCCATATGTTAATGGACAGAAAAAACATGAATAAGTCATTTCTGAAAAGATTTCTTAATACTTTTGCATTTCTGTTTTGCATTGTATTACATTTTTATCTTTTAATACGCTAGAGTTTATACCTCATTTAATATTCTAATTAAACCATCAAGTTGCATGTGGGGTGGTGCGGTCTCCTGACTAACTTATAATATAGTAATCATTGATACGCCTTTTGCCAATATTTAGGCCGAGTTAACATGATATTTTACATGTACAAAACCTGGATGTTTATGCAACAAAAATACTAAGGGTCAATTTCGCAATTACTTAAACATGAGAGTATTTGGATACAAAGATTTATCAACTGAAAATCAAATAAAAACAGGCTGGTCCTACTATGGGCTGAGCAGATGGTGACGAAAGATTACTCATGTTCCTGTATTCATAATCTAGTAAAGACACCTCTTTACAATATACTTTCTAGGTATTGTTTGCCAAAATTATAATTAAAATAACATTTCTTTTAAAAGTCTTTTATGTAAGCTTTAAATGTACTAGCTTTCTGGCAAAAGCATATTTGTATATAAGGGTGGTGGTGTGCATTAACTCATCAGCCTTCCAGAAGGACTTGATTCACATGTGACTTTAGTTATTACAGGAGAAAGGAGCTTAGTATCATAAAACAGAACACATTTCCATACAACTGACAACCTCCATACAACTGACAAGACTAGAGGTGACGAGAACCTCTAGTCTTCTATAGCAAGCAAGTTACAGGTCTAAGTACAAGTGTCCAAGTGGGTCTTTGTAGTTAAGCTGAACACTGACCAGATCACATTTGACTTTAGGAAATGTCCTTCACTCTTTTAGGTGCTCAAATACCAGAGTGTTGGGTGCCGTGTACAAGAGATAGAAACACTAAAATCCACCAAAATTCACTCATAAATAAACTTCACCACTCATCACCCAAAACTCCACCCTAAATACAAAAGCCACTACATCTGAGCCAGCATTTAGAAGAGTACTGCAATCAGTGATTAACAACTAAAACACACAAGACTCGGCTGTGGATTTCCCATGATCCCAATGCAAGGGACAGCCCGCTGTTGCTCCAGTCCTGGAGCAGGCTGGAAGGCAGATTGTGACTCAGAGTCACAGTTTGTCTCTGGATTTCCCTCTGCTTTTCAGGGGAAGATTCCTAATCTATGCCTATACCTGGTGTAGCATACTTCCCCTTGAACATTAACATAGCTAAGCTAGTGGAAACATTGGCCGTGGAACCTAAGCTCCGGCCACTACCTGCCCATTTTTCTGGGGTGAAAGAGCAGCCCTGCAGAGTCTGCTCTCCTCCCTGCGCTGCTATCCATGATCCTGGCATCTGGCAGAAGGGAGTAACAGGGATGCCTTCAGCCCCTTACCCTCTTGCATCACCGCACAGATCACGCTCACAATTAAAAGAGAAAATTCTGCTGTAATTTATTATGCAAGATTCTGATGCTTGATTGTTACAGCTTGCACCTATTTCTAGAATAGTGGTGGCAAAACAGTTACCATGATAATCCCGTTCCTACATGCTCACAGCTTTCTGTGATGGAACATCTATTCTGGATATCTGATGTATACTTTGCATGACACTTATGAAATGATGTGATTTCCAGGTGAATAGCTTTTTCTGGTCGGTTGGAGGAAACAACTCACAAAAGATACAGCTAGCTAATGTACAGAGAGGTACCTCTGCAGGTGGCGAGGGAGTCCCAGCATCTTCTGAAATCTGCCATAGAATCCCATACTCCTGTTCCAGAATCTAACCTTCCATTTTAAAAAATATTGTTTCTAGGCCACATGGCTGCAAAAACCCATCAAAAATGCGACCCAAATGGAAACTGATACCTTGTTGTTGCCTTCCGTTGGTTGTCTACATTATTCTGCCCAACATCTTCCAGTGTTGCTATCACCAACTCAGCTCCACTAGTGGTGGGAATGATGGGAGCCCTAGTGCAGACAGTGTTTGAAGGTGGCAGCCGTAGTCTAAAGAACCTTGTCAGTTACCTGCTCAGAGCAGGTCTATAGCACACTGTGCTTTAGACATGAGAGGCCACAGTCACCTTGTCTACACCAGTGCTCCCATCTACAGCAATGTTGGAAAAATTGACGTGAAAAAGCCCAGTCTAAACAATGCCCCTGGAGTCTGCAGACAGCCTGAAAACAAATAGTGCTGAGAGAGAGAGAGAGAGATTTGAACCATCCCATTCATTTCAGCGGGGAGTTAACTATGAAATCTAAAGATGACACTTTATGCTGATCATTCATCAGGACATACAGGAATATGAAGACAGACAAAGGGATAGATTTAAGCGCTAGGCCACAACTTTGGCTTAAAGATGCCTCCCTCGTACCAGGCATTTACATGAGTCCAGTGTGCAGTTACAGGGCTCCTATCCTACAACCCATAGCTCCCTCTCCCCATGAAGATGACTGAGGGCACCAAAAGATGGACCTTGGTCTGTGAAGACTTCAGGTCCCTCCTTTTCCCATAGGGCCAAGGTCTACCAGAAAATTCTCACACCTTACTTAGGGGAGCTGGTTCTTTTAGCTTTTTATCTGAATTGGACGCCGGCCATTTTTAAGTCCTACTTCTATGTAACCTAGCAGTTCCTAAAGAATGCTGTGTGGAAGGTGAAAAACCTCCCACCAGGCCACTGCCAATTTGGTCTCAACAGGAAAAACTTCCTGACCCCAAAACAGGCAATTGCTTGACTCTGCAGTTTCCTAAAATTCCAGCTCCTAAACAACAGTTGTAGAGAGGGAGGGTGGGGCAGCTAAACTGGAGTGAGAGGATCCAAAAACCCCAGGCAAGGTTTAAATTAGTTGGGGGGAAGGGAGTGAAGAATCAGTCAACTCCCTCTCCCTTTGGCTGGTTAATGGAAAGCAGAGAGCAAATGGAGGGAAGGCAACCCCAGCATTCCTCCAGAACGTGCTTCCCCTGCCACCACCTTTGTTCTCAGCCTGTCCTGCCTCCCCCCACCCCAGTCCTATCAAATTTTCTACCCATCGATTCGGCTAGGTGGCCTTTTAACACACCCACCCAGATAACGTGCTTACCCCTAACAGGCATATCCCATGTAGGGTTGCCAACTTTCTAATCGCACAACACCGAACACCCTAGACCCACCCCTTCCCCAAGGCCATGCCCCTCCCCTGCCCCTTCCCCGAAGCTGTGCCCCCTGCTCACTACATTCCCCCTCCCTCAATGGCTCGCTCTCCCCCACCCTCACTCACTTTCACTGGGCTGGAACAGGGGGTTGGGGATGCAAGGGGGGGTGAGGGCTCTAACTGGGTGTGGGGCCAGAAATGAGGGATTCAGGGTGTCTGAGGGGGCTCTGGGCTGGGGCAGAGGGTTAAGGTTCAGGAGGGGGTGAGGGCTCCAGCTGGGAGTGTGGGCTCTTGTTGGGGCTGGGGATGAGGGGTTTGGGGTGCCTGGAGGGGCTCCAGGCCGGGGGGTGGGGCAGTGGGGTTCAGTGTGTGGGAGGGGGCTCTGGGCTGGGGCAGGGGTTTGGGAGGGGGTGAGGGCTCTGGCTGGGGCTGGGAATGAGGGGTTTCAGGTGCCAGGAGGGGGCTCCAGGCTGGGGAGTGGGGCAGAAAGGCTCAGGGTGTGGGAGGGGGCTCTGGGCTGTGGCAGGGGGTTGGGGTGCAGGAGGGGGTGAATGCTCTGTCTGGGGGGTGCAGGCTCTGGGGTGGGGCCAGGGATGAGGGGTTTGGCATGCAGGAGGGGGCTCTGGGTTTGAGGGGGCTCCAGGATGGGTTCAGGGTTCAGGGTCCAGAGGGGTTCAGGGTGTGAGAGGGGGCTCTGGGCTTTGGGTTGGGGTTCAGGAGGAGTGAGGGCTCCGTCTGGGGATGCGGGCTCTGGGGTGGGGCCGGGAATGAGGGGTTTCGCATGCAGGAGGGGGCTCGGGGTTTGTGGGGGGCTCAGGGCTGGGGCAGGAGCTTGGGGTGGCGGTGCAGGCTTACCTCCAGCGGCTCCCAGGCAGCAGTGCAGCAGGGGGGCTAAAGCAGGCTTCCTGCCTGTCCTGTCTCTGCGCTGCGCCCCGGAAGTGGCCAGCAGGTCTGGCTCCTAGGCAGAGATGCGGCAGGCAGCTGTGCACGCTGCTCTCACACCCAGGCACTGCCCCTGCAGCTCCCATTGGTCATGATTCCCGGCCAATGGGAGTGTGGAGCCAGTGCTCGGGATGGGGGGGAGCCGGAGCTGCTGGTCACTTCCGGAGCACAGCATGGAGCCAGGACAGGCAGGGACTAGCTCTGCCTTAGCTCGTTAGCACCGCCGACCGGACTTTTAACGGCCCACTCGGCGGTGCAGACTGGAGCCACCAGGATCCCTTTTGAACCGGGTGTTCTGGTCGAAAACTGGACACCTGGTCACCCTAATTCCCATGCATTAGGCAGCCAAAGCCCCAATTACCCTCTGTCACGTATTAAAACCTCTAATTTCCCTTCCGACAATTAGCAGAATACAGCTAGGTGGTGTCAATACAAGGGTCTGTGCCCTAATGAAAACAAAGTGTAGGGATAGTATAAAAGAAATTTAGTATCAAAATAAATAGCACACAAGCAGTGCTCAATTTATGCCAGGGCTGAGCCCCGGGACCTCTAGGCTTGGCAGTTCATAGCCCTGGCACCTCTGCACCTTGCTGTATCCATTATGAATGTAAAAAAATTACTTGAGCCCGGCACCTAATTGGTTGAGCCCCAGCACTTATTTCATTACAAATTAAGCGGCGCACACAAACCATTTCATATTTAAGTCAATAAAACTCTCCTTTTTAATTTAAATAATGCTGTCCCAAAATTTCCATTCTGACTTACTGGAGCACCACAGAAATTGGGGCCTGACCACTAAATCTAAGTCCATCTTGCTGCAATGTTCATGGAGCATGTACAGTAGGAAGGTGAACACGAACACTGCTTAAATTGACAAATCATTAAGATTTTTGACTAAATATGCAGGACAGGAGGGGCACAATCAGATAAAATATGTCTATTGTCAACACCCTCTACACAAAGTCTCTATATTTTTCTGCTCCTCTCTTACCTTCAGTGTAGAGGAACAAGACTGGTTTTGTTTCAATCTGAGCCTTCTACAACACTTCACTAGACCACAGGATTTGGATTGTATAGAATAACAGTATTTCATAAAGATGTTTATTAAAGATTCTCCCTGAAATCAGCAAAGATACATTTTCCTACACAGGGAAATTACTGTGACCTAATTATAAATTATGATAATCCCAGTCCAGCATCTCATATCTATTGTCAGTAGGAAAGCTAGGCGATTTAGCTATAATGCTTTAGAATAAAACCATCAGAGGGTCATGATCTTTGAGAGAAAGAGCTTTATAATCAGCTATCAAAAGGCCTGTTAGGTAGATCTTTGGAGTGAAACCTTAAAACCTTTTCCCATAGTAATACATATTTCAGGTTCATTCTGCCAAAAAAAACCACAATATAGGATGATATGGTGGCTGCTTTCCATAACAGAATAAAAGGCTTTGTATGCACATATGACCAACAGATGTAGAAATGTTTAATATTCCAACTCTAATCAAATAAGATCATCTGATAGCCTCATTATATTGAACACCATAAATCTGATTTTTTTTTCCTTCTGAAAGCATACTCAATTTCCAACAATGTAGTTCTCTGACCATGCCAAAATTTGCCATGCTAGATTAGATGGTAAATCTCACACAAGAAAATATGTTCCATAGATTATGACCTGGCTCTGGACATTGATTCAAATGAACTGGCATTTTACAGTGAAGTATAGCTATAAAAGGAGTGAAAATAGAGAACGATAAATGAATATTTTGCTGTTCCATACTGCCTTTCCTCCCAAAGGATTCTAAAGTCTTTTACGAACTGTGGCCCCAATCCTGCAATCAGATCCATGCTGGAGGAGCCTTGGGCCTACATGGAGCCCCACTGGCAATTGGCCCCAGGCTCTAGCCACATGGATTCAATTGAGTATAGGGCCTTAAACTTGCAGTTACATCACCCAAGACTAAAATGTAGTATGGTAGTTTGTGTTGTTGAACAAGAATATAAGTATAGCCTTTTAGAAAAGATAGATTTGAGCTATATCAGACAGTATTACAGTGATACTACACAGTATGCCAAAACTAATTTCATCCAGCCACCTGGATTGTTATATCAGTAGGTTTATATATAATCAAAACTCCCCTTAGCCAAAATGTTTATGATTATAGGAAATGGCTAAAATTTGAAAGATTACTCCAGTCTCAATCCACTGCATTTTGATTTTATAGTACAGTATTGATTTTGCAGTAATGTAATTCCAAATCCCACCTTGCTGCTGTAATCTTACTATCTTTCACCCGTGAACAAATGACTACCTTAATAGAACAGTCTTACACTAAAAAATAACACAGCATATCACTGATCATCCCATTTCCTCCGCTGTAAACTGAGCTGTGCTGGCATTACACACCACCGATGTTTCTGCTGATGCTCTAGTTAAATTATTTCTGCTATGGCTCCTTTTCACAATTTAACAGTAAAATCGCACTTCAGGCTCTAACTTTTCATAGTCTTAGCACAAAAAACTATTTTTTAAACTAAACCTTATTTAGAGATCATCCAGATTTTCCAACAGAACATTTTCCTGTTGGAAAATGCCGATTCAACAGAATCAAAACATTCTGCAGGAATGTGCTGATTTTGTTGAAAGCTTTGATGGAAACCAGGCAGGCAGGCTGGTTTCTGCCAGCTGCGTTCCACGGCTGTGACTCCCTGGGCAGATTCCTCACCATGGCTGCCTGTTTCCTGGAGAGCTGGACAGCACAAGGAGGCATCTGCTCAGGGAGCTTGTTCTCTGACCGCCTGGGAGCCTGCTTCCTATATCTGCCTGATTCCCCAAGCTTCCAGCTCCCTGGTGAGTCCAACAGCTCCAGGAAGCAGCTGCCCAGGGAGTCAAGCAGCCAGGAGCAAGGCAAAAAGGTCCATTTTAGTTCTCCAAAAACAGAAAATTGTGACATTTTTTCCCCAAATATTTTAAGTTTTTCCACAGGAGGCAAATCCTTTTTCTGTCCAGCTCTAGTCATACGTTCAATAAACAAAACAAAACAAAAACCAGCACCCATTCTTAATATGGAACTATCCAATTCTAAACAATGAATACTATAAAAGCAGATGAAGACCTGAGTCAGTTACTTCACAATCTTCAGACATGACTTCTTCATTTATATGCCATATTTCAATAAATACACTCACATACAAGTCTGACTAAGAAATCAAAATACATGCTGCAACCTTAACGCTGACCCGAGCATATATGAAATCAACTTTTTATACTTATTAATACATGTATGTGCTTACAGTATATTCAGGCCATTTCTGAAGAACTCTGCATTCTTAATAATAATATTTTTACAAAGCATCTCATATTTGTCTGTACACATTAAGTAGAATTACACCCTCATGAACATCACATACACACTCAAAACTACAATCTAAGAACATTATGAAGATAGCAACGTCAAGCGCTCAAAAGTTAACAAGTGCCAGAATTAAGGTTGCCTGTGGAACCTTAACTTGGCCCCTTGTGCATATCCATTCTGATAGTCTCTAATTATTTGATCACATTTTATTATTTTTCCACAGAATCCGTGCCTCATGCAGTACAAAGGATGGATGGTGCTCAATCAATAAGCAGCTATTCAATATTTCATTTTATTCTCCTCATTCAATGTGTAGCATGATTAAATATTTATAGCATACCTTCCAAACCTTGCACTGAATACAGAATTATTAATTTCTTCATGGGTTTTTCCAAGGTGTATTTACCAAAGTGTCAGAGTGCTTCACAAACATTAATGAACACATCTGTGCAACATCCATCTGACCAACAACTGCATGTTGTGCCTCTTTTATCCCTTTAACCACACTTGTGTGCCACCAGAGTTTCATATGGCTGGGCAGAATGAGTGTCCAAAACTGTATTCTGCTTGTTTGGTTGGTTGAGCATTTTGGATAGCGTCAACTTTGCATGAGTTCTCAATAATATATAATTGTAACCTCGTCATTCAAAAATTTTAAAAAAAGAATTACACACACATCTATGTTATGTTTATACATGATAACAAGAAAAAAAAACAGAAGGAAAATATTGGTGCCCTTTTACAACCCGAACATTTGGTCAAATTTCTGGTCCCTGGGGATGATCCAGTTGGAAGTAGAAATTGATAGATCTGGTATTTTCTTTGATGCAATATTGGTTATTTACAATGCCTATACAAAGTCCTGCTTCTCCAAATGCAGGTGAAACCAAAAACTAAAGCAGCACTTCCTTAGCTTGGCCTCAAGCCTCTTTATCCAATACACACTGGCTTTTCCAAGGGTCACACTGTGCTCACAGCCTGCTGCTTGATTTTCCTGTTATTTTTTTAACCTCTGCCTCTCACTCCATTCTTGTCTGTTCTCAGTTTCTGTGTGTTCTCTCTCACACACATGCCTGGTCACAAAACCCAGTGGAACCCCCTGTCCACATGGTGCTAGTTTCTGGGCAGATTCTATTAGGCCTTGTTTTAGGTGTGGCCCCTTAAGTGTTTCTTTCAACTGTCTTAGGTGAAGGATGTGTTTACAATTCAGTTTGAACAGGGTTTTAACACAATCTGTAACAAGGTATATCACCCAACTCATAACACACACACCCCCCGCCATCTTTGCTTCACTCCTCATCACAATGAGGCCCAAAATGGTGATGCCCTGTATGAACCATCCCAAACATAAAGGAAACAACCAATTCAACAAATTAAAAATGATACAAGATTAACTATTTACGTATGTCCGTTGTCTTTCTGTCAAGATATTTTCATATCATCAATCCAAATTGGTTTTTACTCCCACCCAAATCCCTGTGCCATTTTTTGCTCCCTAGTGGACTTTACCACCATGGAGGAGCCCCTTTCATCCAGCTGCTGAGGAATACCCATTGTTTCAATGGAATTTGCTGGCTGAGGCAGACCCTGTCCATGCTGTTTGAATGGGGGATTTGCCTCTGTAGCAACATTTCCAGCCTCAACTCCCACTGCTACATTCACAGATGGTGGTGGGGACAGGGCAGCCAAGCTGAAATTCTATGCCCCACACTGTAAGCACTAGCTTCTGTGTCCAACATGAAAGATGTTTTGAAACATGTATAGGCCAAGACAGGAGCAGTCCCAAGAAATACTCTAGAAATGCTTAATCACATCCTGCTGGCTACCAGAATTGTTCTCTTACTATTTGCTGCTCGTCAGAAACATTCAGCAAATGAACAGGGATTAGTTCTTGTTTCAGATCCACAAGAACTGTAACCGCTAAGATTCCCCCAAGACTCAGGGTCTCAAAACAGGTTTCAACCTCTCCCCATCTTCCCCTTGCTGGAGAGCTACCACAGCATGTAGCTGTTATAATGGTTTCTGCTCTTGGGGGCAGGACAATTCATTCACTGCAAACCAACTGCCTACAAACCATTTGTCTCACCTAGGCCATATTTTTTAAAGGAATTTCCAGACACCTGGACTTGTAAGACCTTTCCTGAAACTGATTACACAGTTGTCAGCCATAATGATATCCACTATTTCTGCCATCCAACTTCTTTCTCAAATTCCAGAGGTCCAATCTTCAAACCCAGTTTTCCCAATTTTCCGACCGGTGCTCTCACCCCATCACTGTCTCCATTTCAGACCAATTAGGTGGTTCAGCTCTCAATCGCCAATTCTTTAGAGTTTTTAGCATGTCTGGTTTAATAAGAGTTATGTTTGAACCCATATCAATCATTATCAATTTTTTTTATGGATCCTGTTACACACCCACTAGCCTAACTTCCATTATTGTGGTTTAACTGCCCAGATCTAAACAAAAACTGTGGGGGCTGATCACTGGCCCTCCATCAAGCTTTGCCCCTTCAGCCTGGTGCCCGTTTCTCAAACTGAGAAACAGACTTTCAATAGACACTTGAGAAAGTCTGTCTTGGCCTGTCTTAAATTTATAGCAATTCTCCTTTTTTGAGCCCAATTTTGTCACACTAGTAGCATTTAACCGAACTGTTTCCTTTTATTTTCACATTATTGCCAATTTCCCTTCTTTTACAAGCCAAATTTATCAGTTTTTTCTAATTGTTCAACAAGGTAATGAACAAAATTAGAATCCCCTGTTTCATCATACATATCAGACAAAGAGCTCTATTTATAGGACTCATAACAATCAGCTTCCATCTTCCTCACTAGTAATTGCTTCCTCTTCTGGTGCAAAGAAAGGTTCAAATTCTGTGGCAAATTCCACCCCCTCCCAGAGTGTCTTTGGCCACTTTTTTCTGATTTTCATCTGCAAGTCCAACTGGGCATATGTAAATTGGCCCACTGCCAGTTTATCCTGGAAGGTGTCGATGGTGTCTATGCATGCCAGAAACACAAGTCTCTGCAGGTCCTCTGCCAGGTGGGGTTTCTTTTCCCCTCTCTCCTTGTAGCTCTTTGCTGTGTCCTGGCCAGCTCAAATTGATAGCTAGCTCCTAACCACATGTCAAGGGCTTGTACCAGGTCCAAATAACTCCGTCTCCTTTCTGGGGCTAAATTGTGCAGCACAATCAGAGCTGGGTCACCCAAGCTGGTTGCTAGTAACCCCCCTTCTGTCCCTCCTCCCAACCATTCATTTGAGCATTTGTGGAACTGAAGCCAAATATGCCTCCCAGGGAGCTTTTCCCTCAAAGATAGTGAGTGCAATTTTGCATTATTTGAGCTGGAACAGCCTAACCTGTCCCCTCTAGGCCTCTGTGGATTATAAAATGGGGTAGCAAACTGTTGTAAATGTCCAGTTTTACTTAAGCCCTCTGGCTGGCTCAATTTCTCATCCAGGTGGCTGCCTTCCACTGTGGTCTGTGACCCTTTGATTTCTTTCTGCAGCTAAATTTTTAGCTCCATAACTCTTTGCTGCAGCTCCTCACAGTTGGAAATTCCAGACTGACTAAAGCTTCCTTGGACTCCACCTCTTTCATGGAAAACCTTCTGGTCCACGGCAGTCAGATGGCTGGTCACCTCATCAATCTGTTTTACCATTCCAGCCTGGGTGTATTCCAGCTGGGCTTCCTAATCTGTCTGGACACTTTGTAGTTGTTGCTCCTCTGCCTGCAAGTCATCTCCGAGCCCTTTCTGGCAAACCTCCAGATTTAATCACTTTTGTGAAGCCTACAGCTCCTGTTTCAGGTCTTTCTTTAATTCCTTTTGCAAAGTCTCCAGTTCCAGTTTTAGCTCTTGTTGTAAATCCTTTTGCAAATTACTCAGATCCTGTTTTAAGTCTTTTGTTAAATTCCACTGGCCACTTTTGATTTCTGCAAGCCCCTCCACTACATATTCCACCATGGTTCAACAGGAATACCGGCTCATAATCTCTGTTTTTGGAACTGGACCCCACTCATAACACCAGTGTTGCCTGCCCTTTTTCAATCTGAGCATCTAGTCAAATTTCAGGGTCCTGAGGATGTTCCAGTTGGAAGTAGAAACTGATGGATCTGGTATTTTCTTTAATGGAATCTTGGTTATTTACAGGGACTGCACAAAGTCCTGTTACTCCAAATGCAGATGAAATCAAAAACTAAAGGAGCAGTTTCTTAGCTTGGCCCCAAGCCTCTTTAGCCAACAGACACAAAAGCTGTCTTTAGCTTTTCCCAGAGTAACACTGTCCTCTCAAGCTACTGCTTGGCTTTCTTCTTTTTTTACTTCTGGCTCTCCCTCCATTCTTGTCTGTTCTCAGTTTCTGTCTGTTCTCTCATACACCCTGACACCACAAATTTGGTCACAACACCCTGTAGAACTCCCCATGCACATGGTGCTAGTTTCTGGGCAGATTCCATTAGGCCTTGTTTTAGGAGTGGCCCCTTAAATGTTTCTTACAACTATCTTAGATGAACGGTGCAGTCCCAATTCGGTTTGAACAGGGTATTAACACAACCCATAAAAAGGTTTCATAAAACTTATAACAATATTTAGTACAAATGCACTCTCTACCAGCATTCCCACCTTTTTTTAGAAGTGACTTTTTAAAATATCCATTAAGCTTTTAGCTGCAAAGATAGTTAAACCTGTTACCCGTCTTTCCTCTCCCCATGTACCTCTTCCTCTCTACCTTTCCCCATAGCTGCTTTTTCTTCTTTTACCCTCCTTCTGCCTAGTTGCCTCAGGACCTGAACCACTATGAAAACTCCCACAATTCTATGAAATTTTGGGTTCAGGAGGATGGGATTAGATTAATTAGAATATGTACAGTCAGAACTAAGGGCTTTGGGTCACATCATTTCCTGGTAGCTGAACAGGAATTGCCCTTCAGAAAAAACAAAGTGGTGGGCGAGGTCACACAACTCTTACATTTTGAAAGAATAGTGCCTTTTTTTCAAATAGCATTTTTTCCAACAAGAAAGCACCCCCTTTTAGTCATAAGTGAAGCACTGAGTGAGCTCCTTCTCCACTTGTAGATTTTGTAAGGGTTACTCACTGCCTGTTTGGTCATTGGGCCTGTAAGTGCATTCAAAGTCTTGGGTTCCTTCCTCACCCAGCACCATGGGAAAGACAAAATCTAACACTGAGAAGACAGGAAAGAATCTTTAAACTCCCAAGCAAATGCATCGTGTTGCATATTTCCCACAAATCACCTTTGATATTTTCATTAGCAAAAGTATAGAAAAGACTCCAGGGCATGGACCACACTAATTAAGTGAAATGTTCTTAATTCTTCAAACTGTCTTTTGTAATTTTTATTATAATAAGGAAGCACCCTGTGGAGATGGGTGATGAGAGGCAGATGTGGGGGAGGGGAGTGGGAAGCTGAAGGAGAAATAGTCAGTTTTCAACTCTCTCCTAGCCCCAGATGTCTGGGTGCAGCACATGGATCTTTAAGATACTTTTAACTCTTAGTGCAAAAGCTAAACCGTTCAATATTTCAATATGTAATTAATATAAACTGAGTTAAAATTGGGTGCTGGGTGACAAACTGCTACTGAAAGGGAAGCTGGATTTCAGGGGATAGAAAGAAGGGTCTAAATAGTCCATGGAACCTTAAAAGAATAGGGAAAGAGGATTAAGAAAATGAACAAACAGCAGAATATTCATGGTATTTAGAACCCTTTCATTATTATTGTCTCATCATTGTACTAGAAACTACTTTTCACAGTGGACGGATGTTTGCATAAGATCCCCTCCCTTTAATTTCTTTTTAATATTTTTTTTCCAAAATGTGAAGTCATACTCTAATAGTAAAAAGCTACTTCAGGTTGTGCATTAATAGGCTATTGATGGACTTCTAGGGTGGCTAAAGGAACCCAACTTTTGGGCACCCATCCTGCTAGTGTGAAGGATGAATTAAAATAAAGTGAATTGCATGTGGATGCCTCTTTTTCTCTGGATGCCTATCTGAATAGGTAGCGGTATGTCTGGGTGAATGGAGATCATCTGGCCTAGCTTGTAGAGACCACAGAAAACACTAGATGGACTACTTGTGGAGTAAAGCACTACTCAGTATAAGTAAACGCTTTATCTGGCTCTAAATATTTGGTTATCTTCATGACATGGCTGCATGCCTGAGCTAAGTATTAAACAATTCTGCTGTAAATTAGACAGACTGTGAGTAAGTAATATTTTTCTGACAATATTATGAAAATAAACATGGGGTTTCAGGCCTCTCTCTGCTGACTTAAAATCCGAACGGACTTCAATAGGGTCACAGAGTATAAATCATTGTCAAATTTGTCTCTTTGTGTTTTTAAGGAGTGACTTCTAAAATATTGCAAGACCAACACAGACTTTGTACAACATAATTCATTATTCTGAAAGTTTTAAAGTAAACATAAGACATGGTTAATTATAATATATTGCTTAATGCATTAGTAGGTTTATCTTGTGCCATGTGTTATTGCTAATGAAGAAATTACCTGTTAAGGAATATTTATTTTCATGTATTCTTGTTTGTACAATAACTGAAATACACAAAAATCAAGCACTTTCATCTTGCACTTGACAAAATTGGGCAGTTATACTGTAAGTAGCCAAAGGCATAACAGAGCTTGTTTAATGGACAAATAAGTCTGATTAGCAGATGTTAATGGACACTTTCTGGAGTCCTACTGCTTTTAGAAAACATTATGAATATTTTCTTGTTTTACTGTTTGCAAGTTATTAAATTGCCCCCTATCCACAGTATCTTTTTTCAAGAGAGTATAAAATAGTTACAAAAATTTTAATTTGTATTTGTAATTGAGAATAAAAACATACAGCTCCAAGGGAGTCCCAAAAGACTCTCTCATTGTGAATGGTTCATCACTCACTCCACACTGTTTTCACTTTGTAACACCCTTGGGAGCTGTTCCCTTTCCAAATATTCATATTACTAACAGAAGACGGTCCTTTTCCCACAATGTTTGAATGCTATTTCTGAAAATCATGTATATGGAGGAGTTGGGGTGGACATCCTATTGCTGTAATTTCTTCTGAAGCACATCTTTTCTATGAAGAAACTGTTCCAACTTGTGCCACTTTTTTAAAAGAGTAAACAGGATGATCAAGGTAATTATAGGCAGGTCTGCCTGACATTAATCCTGGACAAGATAATGGAGCGGCTGATAGATGGGACTCAATTAATAAAGAATTAAAGGAAAGTAATGTAATTAATGCAAAACAATATGGATTTATGGAAAATGGATCCTGTCAAACTAACTTTGATCACTTTTTTTGATGAGATTACAAGTTTGGTTGATAAAGGTGGTAGTGTTGATGTAATTTACTTAGATTTCTGTCAGGTGTTTGACTTGGTATCACACAACATCTTGAGCAAAAAACTAGAACATATAAAATTAACATGGCACACATTAAACGCATTAAAATTGGCTAACTGGTAGGTTTCAAAATTGTAACTGTAAATGGAGATTCGTCATCAATCAGGTCTGTTTCTAACGATCCCACAGGGATCAGTTTTTGGCCCTACGCTATTTAACATTTTTATCAATAATCTGGAAGAAAACATAAAATCTGCAAACTTTATCAGTGATGACAACACAGAAATGGGGGACTGGTAAATCATGAAGAAGATCACTTGGTAGACTTGGCACAAGCAAACAATGTGTTTTAATATGGCTAACTGTAAATGTACAAAGAATGTAGGCCATACTTACAGGATGGGGGACTCTATCCTGGGGGGCAGTGACTTTGAAAAAGATTTGGGGGTTGTGGTGGATGATCAGCTGAATATGCACTCCCAATGCAATGCTATGGCCAAAAGAGCTAATGCAATCCTGGGATACATAAACAGAGGAATCTCGAGTAGGAGTAGAGAGATTAAATAACCTCTGTGTTTGGCACTGGTGCAACAGCTCCTGGAAGACAGTGTCCAGTTCTGGTGCCCACAATTCAAGAAGGATGTTAATAAAAATGGAGATGATTCAGAGAAGAGCCACACAAATAATTAAAGGATTGGAAAATGTGTTATAATGATAGACTCAAGAAGCTCAATCTATTTATCTTAACAAAGAGAAGGTTAAGGGGTTACTTGATTATAATCTAGATGTACATATATGTGAAACAAATATTTAATAATGGGCTCTTCAGTCAATCAGAGAAAGGTATAACACGATCCAATGGCAAGAAGTTGAAGCTAGACAAATTCAGACTAGAAATAAATCATGAATTTTTAATGGTGAAAGTAATTAACTATTGGAACAATTTACCAAGAGTCATGGTAGATTCTCTATCACTGACAATTTTTAAATCAAGGTTGGATGTTTTTATAAAATATATGCTGTAGATTTATTCTGGGGAAGTTCTATGGCCTGTCCTATACAGCAGGTCAGACTAGATTATCATAATGGTCCCTTCTGGCCTTAGAATCAATGGATCTATGAAAGGAGTCCCTTTTTCAGATCTGGTTCACTGCTAACAAAAATGGCCACCTGAAAGAAACAGGATTTGAAATAATGAAACAAATTTGAATCATATTCACATTTCCAATTAAAATATTAATTTGATGTTTATATTGTCTTTCCCTCACGGAGCCACCTAGCAACACGAATGGAGTATGCTTCTGTCAATGTTAAGCTATTATTTTTCTGTTGCATGCTGCTATAAACTGAAATAATTTTTTTTTAAGTTTTTTACTGAAAATGAGAGAATCATTTAATATGTTCACTCCAGACTTCACTCTGAATATTAGACGTGTTCATAAAACAGTAAAACACATGTTTTATCTCAACCACTTGGTGTTTAATTTAAGATATGGAAAGTACACAAGGACTTTAGAGAGGAACAGGGAATTTCTGTTGAATCTATAATGTATTGGTATTACAGATCTGTGTGTGCTCTGTCTGTTCACGCCCTGCGATCTGACTCAAGGACAACAGAGAGTGTTACTGATATGGTTCTGCCGTAATGACTTATTTCATCTCTCTGTAGTACTGAAGATACTGGAATGATAAATATAGGGGTTGACTATATTGAGTAACTGGATTAATCGGTAAAATGTGGATTTGAGTATACCCTTGACTTAGGATGAGTGGGCACAAATTTAGAAGGTTGCTCATTTAAGTCTCTATCTCCCCACTCTCTCAATGCAGTAAATGAAAGAAAATGATGTTCAGCACTTTGCTGCACCACCCCTTTTTCCCTTGCAAGTATAGAATTAATTCTCTCTTGTGCGAGGGTTCTGACTTCTGAATGCTACTGCACTCAATCACTGATATGTAATTTTTTTTTTGGTAGAAGGATTATTCTTATATGGTCCATATTATTCCTTTGCCTGTGGCTATATATCTGGCCAAATGTCTATTGAGCTTATATCCAGCTAAACGGCTTGCTTATAGGGCTTACAAGCTAGTAAACAACTAAATGAAGTGGCTACACATATGATAATCCATTAATACAATGGGAAAAAATATTAGAAAAAGAATACCCAAGTTCAGTAGATTTACTGGATTTTTTGTCCTGAATTATATTTAATGGATTTTGAGTTAACAAAGAAGGGAAAAAGGAAAGAGAGCGTTATAGAAATAACATGCTAGAAAACGAAGACCTCATTTGCAATAGCTCTATTGGATCAAACATGTTTGTAATATCGAACCATAGGAAAATCACATGATACAGCACCAGCATCTGGGAATTCTGGTCACTAAAAAAAAAGTCATTCTTTCATGACTCCTATGAAGTTATTGGACTGAAGCTGGACTTTATAGCATAATATTTTTATCAGCCATAGGGATGTGGATATTGGGATGTGCTGTAGTTTAACTTTTATTATGACGAGTGTTTGTATATAGCAACAGCCCAGATCATCCCATGAGAATGTAATTGTTTTGTGGGAGAAAGGTACAGAAATTGAAGATTAATAAATGTGCACCTCAGTTTACCTGTATGACATTATCCTGCCTGGCTACATAGAGTTAAATTTAAAGAGGCTGTTAGGGAAACCAACAGAAAATGAAACAATGGCAAAGAAAAAGGAACTATCCTAGAAACTGCCAAGCGTGGTTGGGGAAACAAGGGTGGAGTGATTAATTTGGGAATACTTTCAACTTGCTACAGATAGGCTGGCAAGTTTACTCTTCCCAGGCTGAACCTAGGATTAAAGGGGATACTAAAACCATAGTGATGCTGTCCTGTGTGGAGGGCTGGGGGGAGCCGAGTGGCCTGTCAGCCACTGCCGTGAGGGGAGGCAGTGACAAACACACACTGAGAAAGAGACACAGAAGCTGCAGCAAACAGGCTGTCTCCCCCAACCTATAGCTGAAGGGAACTCACAAAACCTTGCAAGGAAATATTCAGTTCTATGCTTGTACAGCTCCGAGCACATTGGGATACTGGTCCATGGCTAGGGCTCCTAGGTGCAACAGTGATACTACTACTAATAATAATTACAGCATAGGTAACACTTGTTCATATAGTTCTTTATTGTTGTAACACACTTTTCTCTGCATGCTGTGTATCTCTGGGGATATAATTCTTTGTTTTGAAGAAGCTGTTTTAGAGTTTCTTTAATCAGCTGCTGTCACAGGCTCCTGGAGGAAAAGGGCTTTAAGGTACCAAACAGTTGGACTTGTTGGCTTAACACAGTGGGGAAACAGCAGAGTTGTAACCCAAAAATCCAGTCATAGCATGATCAGACCATGTGGTTCCACCCAGAGAGCTAGTGAAACCTTACCCCAAAGGGATGCACTTTTGAGGAACTAAACAGGTCGAAAGCGCAGCTTGCCCTGTAACCATGACACACACTCAAACCTTGCTTAGAGAGTAGGTTAAAAAAAAAAAAAGAAGAAGAAAAAGTTGTCAGTGAAAAAATATCCATGGAATCTTTTTATTTTGTTTTTTTTTCTGTTCTGTGACTTGGGAAAGGGCTGTAATTGTACAGTCTGGATGAAATGTACTCTGTATAAAGGGCCAGAACAAAGTCTAAGCACTATTTATGTCTCACTTAAGCTCTCATAATAAGACTTTAATGGGACTTAAATGTTGCATAGGCCTCATGGTTTCCCTCTCCACAGGGATAAATTTCATCCTAACTATAATTACAGCTCATTGCCAAGTTACAGAACAAAAAAAGTGAAAAAGATCTGGGCAATACAAATTACCCCTTTCCTTCACTGTAAATAAGCACACTGTCTGCAAAGATCCCTTTTGCTTTTATTCTCACAAGAGATTGTGCTAGAAAGAGACAATTGCTCTGGTCTTAATTATGGTTACTCTATTGTAGGGGAGGACACTGAGAGGTTGACCACAGGCATGTGACAAAGAATATTGACTTCTAGTGCTTTAAACTTTTGTACAGTCGTTACTTTGATTGGATCTAAGAATAGAACTAGCAAGCTTGGAGGAGACAAACAACTAAAAGGGAATATCAAACAAAATTTACTTTTGATTTTTTCTGAGTATAAGATACCAACCAACATTAACAAAACATGTTTGCTAATTAATACAGTAGTTATGAATTTCAACTTGCTGTATGATTAAAACGGTTATTCATGAAGGCAATAAAAGATGGTTAAAATGGTAATTTGATTCTTGAACCAAAATTTGACTAACAAAATTTACTTTTGATTAGTGTATTTGCATAAATAAGTAGTTAGAGTTCTTAATTATATGGAATTTGTGAACATGTCAAAGAGCAATATACTATTTTGATATGTGACAATCAAGTCTTTCTAAAATTGCCCCAAATCAAGCAAATTAAATCAACAGAAAAAATCAGTTAACTTAAGTCACAAAATTACTATCATCATGTTATTAGAAAAATATTATTTCTATATGGGTGAAATTCACCCAAATTAGAAGGGCCAACAAAACACCTTCAACAGTATAGAAGTCCCGCAGATACTTGAGGGCTAAGGAATGTGGAATGGACGGGCAACAGATGGTATTTCTGCCTGTCAACAGGAACAGCAGCTGGACAGGGGCTAACTGTATCATCTAGACCTGTCATTTGGATGTGCAAAGGAACTTTGCCCTCCCCAAGGTCCAAATCCAGAAAGGTACTTCAGCAAATGCTTAACTTTAAGCACATCACCTGTCGCATTCACTTTAATGGGACTATTCACATACTTAAAGGTAGACAGGCGAATTGAGGCTTAATTCCCTGCAAAAACCCATTAATTAAATTTATGTACACAGTGGGCAGTGGAAAATTTCACCCTTAACAGACAAAGCCTAAATTTATTTTGAATTTTAGTTTCTTTAGTTTTTTTGAAATGTAATGAGATGTCTTATTTACAAAAGAAACAAACAATACATTTCCTATGAAGGTAAGCATTTTTCTTTTGGGTTAAGTGCTTCCTTTTGGGGAAAAAATGGAAAATGTAAGTCAAACAAAAACTATTCATTGCTTGCTAAATGTATGCTGCACAGACTAAATGAAATGGAATGCAAATACAGAAATCCCATAAAGTTCCAGAGAAAACTAGGAAAAATAAAACCTGGATATTATCATTATCCAACTACGAGCAAGAATTTCAAATAAGTTCAGATAATGGAGTTTTTTGACAGTCCAAGGAATTCTCAATGTATTTATAAGAGACCAAAGGATATGACCATTTTAGCATAGCAATGAGCTTTGGAGAACTGAGATTTGGACACTCAGGCTACACTGCATTAATCGTAGAAAAAAAACCCCAACAGACCCTGTGAGAAGCCCAATTGTACAAACTCTCAAAAGGTTACCAAAGCTGACAGCACAATAGGTAGTCTCCTAGTCCAAAACTAGACTGAATATAGTCCATCCATCGCATATGTGAATCCCAAGACAGAATTTAGATGGCCTTGGTACTGCTGTACAGATCACCCCACTACACTGTAAAGTCTCTGGCTCTTCACTGATTTGGCTGAGGTAATTCCTGGAAGGTACAAATGCTAAATCTTCTCTAGCTTAATTTAGGCCACAGACACGCACTGGGGTATTAAAGATTCAGACTGCTTTGTGCCACAGCTTGTGCTTTGAATGCGTATCCTGTGTGGAAGAACCTAGACTCTGTTGATAGAAATTGTCAAAGCCTCCTGTAA
Source organism: Caretta caretta (assembly GCF_965140235.1). Classification (NCBI taxonomy): domain Eukaryota; kingdom Metazoa; phylum Chordata; order Testudines; family Cheloniidae; genus Caretta; species Caretta caretta. Next base: position 48,432,815 of record NC_134207.1, read on the forward strand.
AGGCTGGCCTGGAGTAGTGCCACTTTGTGGATATTTTGGGTATCCTGCCGCAGCCACAGGTCTCTCAGGGGAAAGTGGGAGAAGTCTCTATCCCTTGTGTTTGCTGAGTAGTTCTATAACCTTCACCCCTTTCTGGGGCATGGAAGGCTGGAGGGGATTGGTCCCACAATGTCCACTCACTAGTGGATGTTGCCCAGGCTCCTCAACAGTCTCTCTTGCTCAGGGACTTAGTGCTTGTCCCTTAGTGGCTGTCACAGCTGTCAGGCTTATAGTAAAGCTCCATTCATGCAGAAAGACAGAACTGCATCCTGCTCTTCGCCAGTCAGCCCTGAACTAAGCCACATTCTCTCCTTTTCTTCACCCACCAGACCTGACATTGGCAGCAGATATAGAAGGGCGGGGCTAACAGGGCCCATAGGCTCTCTAACCCTTTTCTGCTGGTGTGGAATTTCTCTGCTCCATCACATATCCCCCCCACCTTATCACCCCATTTGGGGTATATCCCTCCCGCACCAGCTCTCCCCCAACTCACGAAAAGAAATCAACATTCCAGTGGGCTCTTACAGCCTGGTGTTGGATGTGGAAGGAGGAGGGCTGGAGGACAGGTACCACCTCATAATTAGGGGATTAATGTCCTTCATGGTATGGAGCCAACATAGAGGGACATGCCCAGGTAGGAGTGTTGGAGTGAATCCATAGCCCACTTCTCTGCCAAGGCCTCTTTTTCAATTATGGAATAAACCCTCTCTCTGGGGAACAACTTCCAGCTTAGGCAGAGGATGGGGTGCTTATTGCCTTCCAGAACCTGGGATAAAACAGCCCCTAATCCCACATCAGAGGCAGGAGTTCCTTGGTGAAGTCAGAGCTATAGAAGACTGGTTCTCAGCTGAGATGGGCCTTAAGAGTTTGAAAGGCCTCTTCACAAACCTTGGTCCACCAGATCTTTTTGGGGCTACTTTTTATTGGGTAATCTGTAATAGGAGCCACAATGGTCAAGAACCCAGGAATAACCCATTGGTAGTATCCTGCCAGTCCTAAAAAAGAGCATACCTTTTTCTTTGAGGAGGGCATGGGGCACATCTGGAGGGCTTGGACTTTATTTATCCAGGGTTATACTATGCATTTCCACAGAGTGTATCTGAGCTAGGTAGTCTCATCATTGCCCAGGTGACATTTAGTAGGGTTTGCTGTCAGGCTGGTTCCCCTGAGGGATTATAATACAGCAGTTACATGTTCTACATGGTCTTTCTAGTTTTGACTATAGATTATTATGTTGTCCTGGTATGTGGTGTGATAGCTGCTATGGGCTGGAGGATCTGGTTTATCAGTCATTGGATCTTGAAAGGTCCCCGTAAACTGAACAGAATCATAAGATACAAAGGGGCTGTAGAAAAGGCAGGTTTTTTCCCTCAGAATTGATGTGTGAGGAGGTTCTGCCAATACCCCTTGATCAGATTTAAGTGGTAATGTACTTCATCTCACTAGTCAGTCAAGTAATTTGTCACATAATGTGTGGCATAGGGTATGCATCAAATTTTGATACGATGTTGAGTTTTCTTTAATCTATGCAAAAATGGGTAGTCACATTGGGTTTAGGAACCAGTTCTATTGGATTTCTCCAGTTTCTAAATGACTCTTCAATTACTTCCAGCTCTAGCATTGATTGGAGCTCTTGCTTCACAGTTTAACCTCAATTTCTGGGGAAGAAGTCGTAGGTTTTCTCTGACCCTAAGTCCGGATTTGGTCTGCATGTCATGGGCAATTAAATGGGTTCACCCAGGTTGGGTAGAGAATACTGTGGAGAAGGCAGTGATCAACTGCAGGGTATCTCCCTTTTTTCTGGAGAAGGTTGCTCTCAATTTTAACCATTCCTGGCTTTGAGGTTTTGGCGGCCTGTGGGCATAATTTGGGTTCTGTCGGGTAGCGGCTGTAAAAACAGACTTTCTTAGGCCTTCCACGGCTTTAAAGGATTCACATAGTAGATTTGTTGGAGTTTTCACTTGTCTGATTGTGAAATTTCATAATTCAGCAGCCCCACATGTCGTATCACTACATACTGTCCTTGCCAGCTGGCTAGGAGCTTTAATTCTGTACTAGGCAATAGCAAGAGAACCCAAACTCTGGGTTGAAACACCAAAGGCAGGTCTTTTTATTATAGGCTGCTTCTTAGGTGCTGGAAATGTAAGACTCTCTTGAGCAAATGAGACTAAAGCTTCCAGCTTCTCTCACAGCTTAAGGATGTACTGTACCACATTATCCACTTGAAATGACTGTTCTTCCCATATTTGTAAAATGAGATCCAAAATCCCTTGTGGTTATCTCCCATATAATAGCTTGAATGGAAAGAAGTCAGAGGAAGACAGTAGTACCTTTCATATGGCAAACAGGAAGGGAGGGAGCAATTGGTCCCAGAGTTGGGCATTCATGGCAATGAAGCTCCTTAGCATAATCTTTAATGTTCTGTTGAATCGTTATATCAGACCATCTGTTTGGGGATGGAGGATGGACATACAAAGGGTCTTTATTTTCAACAATGGACAAAATTACTTTATTATCTGGGACAAAGTTTGTTCCCTAGTCTATTATAATCTCAGTTGGTACCCCAACCCAGGCAAAGATCTTTATAAATTCTGCAGCAACCATTTTGGCATTCATAGAGTATAGTGGTATAGACTCCGGGTACCAGGTCACATAGTCCATCACTACTAAAATGAACCAGTAGCTTGTGGTGCACTTTTCAAGGGGGGCAACTATGGACTATTCCAGTGCACTCAAAGGGTATGCTTACAAGCAAGAGAGGAACCAAGGTGTCTGGCTGGTGAGTCTTGCACACATGCTCAGGGTCTAACTGATCACCATATTTGAGGTGAAGGAATTTTCCACCAGATCAAACTGGCAGAAGATCCGATGGGTTTTTGCCTTCCTTTGCTGTGTGGGGCAAAGGTCACTTGCTAGTTTGAACTACAGTAAATAGTGGATTCTCTGTAACTTGAAGTTTTTAAATCAATATTTGAGGATTTCAATTACTCAGCCAGACATTAAAGGGCCCACTACAGGAGTGGGTGGGTAAGGTTCAGTGGCCTGTAATATGCAGGAGGTCAGACTACATGATCATGGTGGCCCCTTCTGACTTAAAGTGTATAAGTCTATGAGCTTTCTCTGTTGGCTGAGGGGATGTGAGCTGGCATTCTGGGCAGGAGGCACAAAATTGTGGAACATCTTTATAGACTCTGGGTAAAAAAAATCTGGGCTAGAATTTGAGCCAGCATTTTCTCCCTCTCAAGTTACCCCACAAAAGGTATGGCATGGGCACACCGTTGACATCTGGACACTAGAAACTGGTTTTAGATTTTCTCTGTCTGCCAGTCCTTCTCAAGGTGATATAGACAGTTGCCCTGAATTCAAAGTGTGGTTTGAATAGTTCAGTTGAATAGTTCAGCTTGACAATGATCCATGGTTTCCCCATTTACAATCATCACTTGGTATAGGCTTGGCTCAGCAGGTCATCTGCTCCTTTTTGGTGAGGATCTCTGACTCAAGTAAGGGACTTGCTTTCATGTTAGGTTCTGATTAGGTCTTGACTTGTTGGGTTGGCTCCAGTGGTTGGTGGTCCCCTCACCAGGACTGGTGGTCTCTTCCATATCAGCAAGGTTCACTGGTTCAGGCAGAACTGAAGTGGGAAATAGGGAGGCTGTAGTGTCTGGAACAGGTCCTCAGAATTCCTTTAATAACTCCCCAAAATAGTCCTAGTTTCCAACAACAACAACAACAATAGGATAAGCAAGGGTTGGTGCCAGACCAACCATCAGGAACTTTGTATGCTCACCCACAGTTAGAACAACTTGAACACAGGAATAAGATTTCACATCTCTGTGCACACATTGTAGCAGAATGGTGCTCTGGTCTGACCCAGGGTTTGGTACCACAGAGCTCTGCACAGTATAAGTACTCTGAGTCCATGAGACCCACCACTTCTGTCCCATTCACCTTTATGGGGGGTGGTCAACTTCACAGGTTTTGCTTGTCGAGCTCAGGCCCCAGATTTTCCCAAAGATGCACTCCTCATAAGGGCAAACTTGGGACCAGAGCTGAGGGCAGCCACATGAAAATACAAGTTTTGGTCTTTACTGTTGTGACCAGGGTCTCCTATGGATCATTGGAAGGTTCCTTCTGCATGAGATCCCCCCTAATTTGGGGACCACAGATATTCCCTTCCTAAGATCCAGTGGATCAGTGGACTCTTAAACTGGGCCCCAGCTTGAGGGCTCCAGACTTTTGCTCCAGAGTATCCATGGGCCTTTTGAGCCCCAGGATCTCCTGAGGGGGAAACATATTGAAGCCCCTCAAGATATGCGCTTCGATGGCCAGCTTTCTCACTTGGCTGTACTGGGCCGTTGGTCACAGTTGGTCCCTCACAGAGCATGATTGTAGGGACCTCTGCCATCAGATTGTTTTCTATGAGATGAATGGCATCAGTCATGATCTCAAGACCATGATGTAACACTCAGTCACCAGGGGGAATTTTTGGGTGAACTTTTCAAGTACAACTATGTCAAATATAAAGGGAAGGGTAATCACCTTTCTGTATACAGAACTATAAAATCCCTCCTAACCAGAGGCAAAACCCTTTCACCTGTAAAGAGTTAAGAAGCTAAGATAACCTTGCTGGCACCTGACCAAAATGAGCAATGAGGAGACAAGATACTTTCAAAGCTCGGGGAGAGGAGACAAAGGGTTTGTCTGTCTGTGTGATGCTTTTGCCGGGAACAGATCAGGAATGCAGCTCAGAACTCCTGTAAAAAGTTAGTAAGTAATCTAGCTAGAAATCCGTTAGATTTCTTTTGTTTAATGGCTGGTAAAATAGCTGTGCTGAATGGAATATATATTCCTGTTTTTGTGTCTTTTTGTAACTTAAGGTTTTGCCTAGAGGGATTCTCTGTGTTTTGAATCTAATTACCCTGTAAGGTAAGGTATTTACCATCCTGATTTTACAGAGGTGATTCTTTTACTTTTTCTTTAATTAAAAGTATTCTTTTAAGAATCTGACTGCTTTTTCATTGTTCTTAAGATCCAAGGGTTTGGGTCTGTGTTCACCTGTACAAATTGGTGAGGATTTTTATCAAGCCTTCCCCAGGAAAGGGGGTGTAGGGCTTGGGGGGATATTTTGGGGGGAAAGACGTCTCCAAGTAGGCTCTTTCCTTGTTCCTTGTTTAACACGCTTGGTGGTGGCAGCATAGGATCCAAGGACTAGGCAAAGTTCGTACCTTGGGGAAGTTTTAACCTAAGCTGGTAAGAAAAAGCTTAGCGGGTCTTTCATGCAGGTCCCCACATCTGTACCCTAGAGTTCAGAGTGGGGAAGGAACCTTGACAAACTGGTTCTGCCACCTGTGTTTCAGTCTTCATCTTTGGTCTGTGCCATCTCCAGCATGAGTCTCACAGCTTCTGGGTGACCAAGTGGGGCTTTGCTCTTGGAGGGTAGCGCTCATCCCAGAAGCATTTCTCTTTCAAGATGTCTAAGGCATTGATAATTTCCGCTTTGACCTGCGCATAATCTTGGGCCACAACCAGGTCTAAAGCACAAGCAGCATTTTATACCACCCCAGTTAGATATGAGACCAGCAAAACAGCACATTGTTTTAGGGGCTGTCCATGGGCACTCACTCAAAGGTTTCAATGAAGGCTTTGTGCTCATTGTCAGGTCCCAACTTTTGTAAGCCTGACAGGGATGGGGGCCACTGCTTGATCAAGGCTCGCAAGTCCTGCTGTGGTGGATGTGGTAGAGTGACCACCTGTTGTATTTGCTACTCATGTTGCTCTCTTGTGTAATATGTATTTGGTGCCATGCTGCCCAAGAGCTATCCATTTTGTGGATAGAGAAATTAAGTTTCTGGTGCCATTACTAAGGCACTATTACTAAATTTTCTTCTACTTAAAAAAAGAGCGTATTCTGAGCTTTAGCATTTCCAACTTTTAAAAAGCAAGCCAGTGGATTTATTTTTGTGGTGATATCCTTTAAAAATATGACAAGTATAGAGGCTGAAGGACCTAAGCTCTTTTGTATACATTTCATTTCCCTTAACCAACATTTGATTTCTACTGAAACCTATATATTCATATCTGTCCTTGGCTGGATTACTGTTCTTTCTCTAGAAAAGTTATATAATTTAGAAAACACTGACCTCTGGAGATCAATTGAGCAGATTTGAGAGGCAAATTGTCCTGTGGTTTATTTTTTTTTTAAAAAAGATGGGTGAATAATATTTTGATTGATTTTATGTAACTAAACAGAAATCAATTTGTGCAAATTTCTGGAACAGGGAAGTTCTACATCACACAAAGGTCTGAAAGCTGAGGACCAATGTAAATAATGTCCAGTCATATATTTAGCAAATAATGTAAACAAACTAAAAGCAGAGAGATCTATACAGGAGGGGAAACCTTCATTTCCTGGCTGATAAATTACTGTACCTTAAGAGTCTGGACACAGTTAGCTTAAAGGGACAACATCCATGGTTTCCCTGACACTCAAAAATATTGTACCATATCATACTGAGGCGAAGTGGCCTCCCGCCGAGCTTCTGAGGGAGGGCCCACTATCCACCCCCAGGTGGACAGAGCCAGGCTGGGACCACCCCTCGCGCTGGAAGCAGAGAGATGGCCAGGGAGCATAAGAGGCAGGGCCTCCAGCTCAGATGGGAGAGAGCCAGCAAAGGAGTCAGATGCCTCTACCTTGCTGGCCCCCAGAGTGGGGATAGAGCTGAACCAATCCCTGCCCCTGGAGGAGGACCCCAAGCAGCTGCTGGGAGGACTGCCATCTGAAGACTACCCTGAGGAGCTGCTAGGACTGCCAGCTGCCGAGTCCCCCAAAGAGAGGGAGAACTACGGAGCCCTATCCCCAGGCTGTGGTAGGAAGTAGCTCAGGAAACCAGAACTTTGTCCGGTTTTGCTGTCAGAGCGTGGGTCAGCCTGTTTTGGCTGGATCCTCACTGACCCAGTGGCGGGATTCCCCTCCATTGTTAGGGCCTTGGGTTGGGACCTGGTGGAGCTGGGTGGGCTGGGTCCCCCTACCCCTTGCTTCCAACACCATTCCTGGGATGGCAGCCTACTCACCATAGGCCAAACAGCCTTTGTTTGTCTGCTGTCTGCCCAGCCGGAGAGCTCAGCTAAAGATTGCCTATTGCTCTGTCCTTCCCAGAGAATCAGGGCCCTGACTTTGGTGATTGCTGTCTTCCCTAGCCAGAAGGCTGGACTAAAGACTGTTCCTTGATCTGCCCTGCCCAGAGGGCCAGAGCACCAGACTGTATGTGCTGTCTGCCCTAGCCAGGATGCTAAACTAAAGACTGATTGTTGCTAGACCCTGCCCAAAGGGCTAGGGCTATAGATTGGTGATGTGCTAATTCCCCTGGTCATAGACTTTGACTGCTGTGACAGATGAACTGGCCTCCCTCCGAGCCTGAGGGGGAGGGACGACCTCAAACCCACTACACATACACTGCAAGTGAAGCTGTGAGATTTAACACCATACTATAGCTCTACTTAATATACAATTAAGAGGGTCTTTCATTCTGTTTAGGTTTTATTTCATAATACTTTCTTTGTTGTCATCTTCTAAAGACCGTAACCCCAAACCACAATGAACTTGTCAGATCACAGACTAGATCTACTCTAGGTCATGAATTTCATTCAGCGCAGTGACATTATGTTTCAAAGACAATTGCATGCAAGTGTCAGATACAGTACCAAGATGTTACTCAGCTGTCATTAGCTACAATCAGTCTTGTTGCTTATTCAAGCCCTAACTACTCCACGGACAGTCACTTCTTTTGTCCAATATCCAAACCATTCTTCCAACATTGTTTAGCTTCTAATTAGCCTTTACTGAAAACAAGATACAGCTTGTTTATTCTTTTACTAGAAAAAAAGTTACATCATGTAGAAAACGGTCTTCCTATCTAAAGCTTTGTTTATTGTTTTATCCTTTTGGGGTTTTATGATGAAAAAAGACCTTGCTAATGGCCATATCTGAAATTTAAATTTGCAACATGCATGAGATCTTTGCTTAATTCTTCACATAATTTAAAAGTTGAAAATGACATTTAGGAAAATATTTGTAAATATTATGTATAAAAAGTAACCAGTACAACTGGAAACTAGATTGAGCAATCACCACTATTAATTGTTCTAGAACATTCATTATATATTCTCTAGAAGGAAGTCTGTTACTGCGTATAATAATTTATGCCCCAGATTTAATACCCCTAGAAATATAGAGCACAATCACCAGAAACTGGTTTGAAGCTAGAAGGATAAAAATTTACTTGCAAAACTAGTTAAAAATATTTAAGATCTAAGATTGTGATGAATGATTCCACACAAAAATCTTATTGTCAGATCATTTGGACAGAGGGCGCAAAGGTGAGCCAAAAAAAGAACTGCACTTTGCTTTTCTTATGTGCCCCAAAACTCCCACTGAAGGAATGCCAGAATAAATCCCCAATACAAGATCTAAAACCCAGCGTTGACTTCTACAATGATTATCTATCTCATGGAGTCAGGATGCTAACAGTGCAAATGGGGAAGATTAAGATTAAGCTAGGGAAAACTCCTTCCTGATTTCTGTAAAAGGAAGCCTCTGGTTTCCATTCTGACTGGCAAAGGCCTAAAGAATGTGGTGGGGATTAAATCTATATATTTCTACAGAAACTATTCTACAAACATTGGCCAAGATTGTCAGAAGTGACTACTGATTTTGAATGCGTCAATATTTGAGTGCTCCATTTGAAAAACTTTAAAGGGACCTGATTTTCAGAGAGCAGGTGCTCAGACCTTTCCAAAAATCAGGCCTCTTTAAGATGTCTCAAGTTGGGTATCCAAAAATCACTAGTTATTTTTGAAAGTGTTAACCCTAGAACATCATCATAAACAATGGTTATTCATTATTTGTATTGCAGGAGTACCAGGCCCAGGAGCAATATTCTTTGACAAAGTAAATAAATGGAAGGAAGCACTTCCTACAGCAGAAAGAAGAAAAATGCATGGTACAGTGGAGCTTTCACCTGATACAGCTAGGTAGGTAAGGGCAAGGAGCCCACTTGTAGGTCATTTGAGCTAATTTTGTTATTTCAACACCATCAAATTGCTTTTTAACTGAGGTAAGGATTGCAGGATCAGGTCCTTACTCAGATACGGAGGGCATCTCTCAAAGCTCAGGTTGTTGCAGGAATAACTTGATGAATTGTCGATTGAAGTGAAGTACAAGGATGGAAGGACTATGTCAGCTGGGTAGTAAAAATTGCTCCTCTATAAAGGCTATGAAAATGAAGATGAAAATGTTTTCTTTGCACATAGTGAAATGTCATCGAGTTCAGAAACAAACTGGAAAAGATAACTAAGATCAACAGGAAAAAATTGAAAAGATACTACATAAGGAGAGAGCAAAGTTCAACTCTCACCCTCAAGAGAGCTACTAGAGATAAAAAAATCAGATGAAATATATTTTAAAAACCCATATATCGGAGAAGTAAATGCAACACACTATGCCCATTACATACATTATTGTATATGACTATATAAGCCTGAAAATAAAGAAATGTCCATGAACAGAATGTACACATATGAAATTGAGCAAATACAGAGTGACAATGGGCAAAATAGGAATGACAAAAAGAATCATGGGGAAGGCATCTGCATAACTAAGTAGCAGGTGTGCTGTGAGAGAAAGCAGTTGACTCTTAAGAGTAGAAAATGAAGTCCTCATCACTGAGGCAGAAATATACCAAGAACTAAAAATCTCTGGAACCTCTGCAGTAGTTAAGAGGTCACATTGATCCTTTAATAAATAATGAGATGGACATTCCAAACTACTGAAAAGATAAAGGGCCACATTTTGTAAAAGAAACTGAGGCCTGAGGTCCACAAACAAAACAGAGCATATTACTATGATTGGGTGTGCAGTTCAGGTGATTGCAGGTGAAACTGGCTATGTAGGCAACTAACTAGCTACATGCACACCTATATGGTAGCAGTTATGCATGCAGTCACAGGTTCATAGGCAAACTACTGGGGTGAAAGGGGAGGAGGGAGAGATCGACAGGACTCAGGGGAGGGAGTCTTAGGTCAGAGATCAGGTTTCAGAGTAACAGCCGTGTTAGTCTGTATTCGCAAAAAGAAAAGGAGTACTTGTGGCACCTTAGAGACTAACCAATTTATTTGAGCATGAGCTTTCGTGAGCTACAGCTCACTTCATCTGATGCATCCGATGAAGTGAGCTGTAGCTCACGAAAGCTCATGCTCAAATAAATTGGTTAGTCTCTAAGGTGCCACAAGTACTCCTTTTCTTTTAGGTCAGAGAGAGGAAAGGAGAGATTTGAAGGAGTGAGACATATTTGGAAGTTAGGGGGAGGATGAAGAAGGGGAAGGAGAAAGAAATATTGGGGTTGAGGGGACACAGAGAAAGAGGTTCCCGACGCAAAAAGGAGAGGAAGGAGGGAGAGATTGTGGGGCGCGATTTCTGGAGCTGTCTGGGGAGGAAGGTAGAAGAGATTTGTGGGGATTCATGGAGATAAGAGAATTTAGGGGATTAGAAGAATCCTGAGCACTTGGGAGGCAGAATATGAGACATATTTGGGATTAGTTCCTGAAGTGAAGGATGGGGAGGAGGAAGAAACTCCAAGTGAAGGGAGGTCCTGACTGAATCCAAATGGCCATTATGAGGAGATGTTCTTCCACCAGCAAGGCCCTCCTTGATCCTTCCTCTCCCCTTCGGGACTTCTGGTAAGACAACAGGGGAGGAAGCAACAGCAAGTATGCAGGCTGTATTGCGATTCCCATCTCTTTGACCTCAAACATTAATAGCATCATCTCTAAGCTGTGTTATTGCCTGGTTGAGGTCAGCACTGGAATGAAAAGCAGTTGTCTCAGATTGAACCCAGACAAGACTGAATCTCAAGACAAGAGGCTGCTATGGACAGAGTTAATATGGAGGAGGACTTGTCCTGAGATTGTTATTTTTACTGCCATGGTTTATATGGTGTCCCAGTACAATGTGGTGAGATTCTCAAGGCTGCAGACCAGCTTAACATTCACTTCCACATTGTCAGACGATTGTACCCAATCTTTTCAGACACAGTTTTGGCCCTTTGGGGATGAAGCCATCCAAGAATAGCACACTCACACACCAGCACTTACAAAGGGCAGAGGGAAGAGAAAAATGATACTGTAATTGTTCATAGTCGTAGGATGTGTAAAGATCTTAGGATGCCTCTATAAAAACCTAAACAGAGAATGAAGGGCACTCCTGGGAGTCTGGAGGGGAAACAGAGGGCTGCAGATGTTATGCCAGCTGGGGATCCAGTGCAGTGGTGTCTGCTCCACCCTGCCCTACAGGAGGAACCAAATATTGAGCCCTCAGTGTTTGTATACATTTTGTCACTGTACCCTGGAAATGAGTAGATAAATTCACCGGCCAGAAATGTTGTATAAAAGCTCCCCACCATCATCTCTTCCAAGACCCTTTCTTCGGGACTTGCTTTATTTTCAAACAAGAGTTCCAGAACAAGAGCAAATATGAGGCATTAAACTCCGAAATCTATCCCAGCTTCAGCCAGTTGACAGGGGAGAGGATACCCTATTTCCCTTTCATAGCTCCTACTGGCTTCTATGGAAAGATTCACAGCAGGGGGGGCATGACCCTGCATCTCTCTTGTCTGCTGACCCTGCTGTTAGCTTCCTGTAGGTCACAAACTTATACAAACCTATTAATGTCCCTGTGACTCCTAATTTTAAAGGAGTCAAGGGCTGTAACGGGTTCCTGGAGCTGTGCACATACACCCCAAGGCTCAGTGTTTTCTGGCAATAGTGGCTTTGGAATCAGCTCACTTGATTTTCTATGAACAAGCTATGCCGATAGTAAACAACTAAAACAAGTTACAGGTAAATCTAAATACCTTATAAAGTTTATCCTGCACTTTCAAGAAATAGACCCTGTTGGCAAATGTAGTGGTTGATCAGCAGAATGAAAAAGCGATGCCTGAAATGATTGAGCTATTGATAATATTTTGAAACTAAAAACCAAAAGAGAGGGCAGCAAAAGCTCTAAAATACTAGGAATAAGCAACAAAAGGAAAAACTGTAAGGAGTGTGCAAGCAAACTGTATTTTGCTAACACTAGTTTCTGGTATTATGTTGTGTTTCCCCCCCCCCCCCAAGCACTGAACAATAAAATTACAGATGGCAAGGGCCGTGTGATCTCTAAACACAAGTTAGGTTAGGCACAACAGTGCCATCATATGTCCAAAGTTCATGTATTTCAAAGTGGTATTTGAATATCACAGTGAGAATTTCAGAGTATAGAGAGTAAAATGAAACACTGATTTCAAACAGCAAGGACTACCTAATACTGCTATGTTTGCTAGTTTGAAAGATAGAAACATTTGTGTTTCGTCAGAAATAAAAACCAATTTCTTTTAGTAAGAGACTGGAAACTAGAGCTTTGACTGCTTGGAAAAATCTAATGAGCATGCTCACTTGATAGAAACTCCCTAAGCTTACAGTCTTATTACAATAAAAAATAGGGCAATGAGATACATGTCTCTTTATGCCCTTGCAAATGTGTTCAAATTTTTCTTTAGCCAGGAGCAAGTAGCAATGTTAGCTCTAGATACACAACCTGATTTGTAACATCCCCAAAGTTCAAGGGTTCCAGTTTGGACCTTTAAGGGCAAAGCTCTGTGTACTATGGGGCAAAATCTCCTAAATTCTGCAGCAAGGTCTCTGGATTCTTTGGCATTCTGATAAGAATTCTGTAGCACCTTCAAATGAATTAAGGGAAATAGGCTTTTTCCTGAATTAAACCCAAGCATCAATAATACAGTCAGTATAATACACAAACAGTCACATTATTTATTCAGTTTATCTTTAGGTTGTCCCCACCTTTTCAACTTTTAGAGTCCCAAAGTTTTGTACTGATAATGTTTAAGTGCTTCATAAATGGCACTAGGAGAACCTGGGGGGGGTGGCAGTGAGACAGGGGACAGTTGGCATTTTTGGCACCTGGGAAGGCAAGGAAGGTCGTTTGCAATGTGGGATAAGCACATTAATTTGAAGTTTCTACTAAAGGGTTCAGAGGTGAAATAGTAAACAAGGTTGACATTTGTATTATCTTTTGGTTTAAGAGTCAACAGCTCCATGAGGCAAATAGAGGCAGTTCATACCTCTTTGACTTATTATTTCAGTCAAATTTCAGGCTATTTTCAAACTCAGGAAGTCATCACTGCTTTGGTTGACAGTTGGTTCGTATTTTCAAGTTTATCTTCACAACCAAGAAAGCTAGAAATTTAAAGAAAAGTTTATATTCTGGAACATAATTTCTCTAGCAAGAGTGAATTCCATGACTAATTCCCAGCTATGGAATGCACATGGCTCTGCTTATAAGATCAAAGTTCAGATCTGGATTATTAGGACTCCAAAAGTTTGGTGGATATTCAGATATGGCATTTCAATTCAAGCCCATCTATGTTTACCATTTATCCTAAATTTTAAGAACACAACAGGTCATATTAAAAAAAATAGGATGTGAATTAATGCATGATTACAAAATAGCAGAACGCTCCCAATGACTTCTATGGCAGTAGGGCTGGATCCTTTGTTACAATGAATAACAAATTCATCCTGCATTTTTCAAAGAGTTCAGAGAGAGGAGATATTATAGATCCAAACTTGCACAGTAAAATGTTATAACCTGACACTAGCATAGTCATACAAAAATTAGGTTTCAGAAATAGAAATATATTTTCTAGACAACTGTGAAGAGAGACAGAGGGCCTAATTCTGAGCTGGTATAAATTGGCTGAGTTCCACTGAAGTCAACGGAGGTACTCAGATTCACACCAGCTGAGAATCTGGCCCATACAATATCTAATTTGTATAGAAGCTCTGAAAACTGCTGATAAATTTGCTCAAATACATGTAATTTGTTCAGTTAAGGAGGAAATAAAGTGTAAGATTGTCCTACTCAAGAGCTGATGTTGTCTTCCCTATCAGATTATCTATATGGCACAAATACTTTTTTTAAACACCATCTTGTAACATATGCAGTAGAAGCCAGAGGAACCAGCTAATTATCACTGTGCTATGTGAAGTGTAGGGAATGTAATACAGGAAATGCACGAAGGCAACCTAAAATGGTAGGGCCCAAATCAGCCTTTAAAAAGAGAATGAAATACATGTTAGTAAATAGAGTTTGTTTGCTAGCTGCTGTGCTGAAAGGATCATCAAACATTATTGCTCCCCTCAAGTTTATTTATAGTTCTCCAAGTCATTCTGTCTAGAACCATCTGACCAGTTAGAACCATCAACCCCTGTACAAAAAATGAACAGCCAATCAGAGAAATAAAAATATTGTAAAATATTTTTATGATTAGTTTGGCATTCAATCATGCCATGTCTTGGCACTGTTAGTGTGTGAAGTTATTAAGTATCTGCCAGAATTGTCAGAAGCCTCAAAGATGAAAAAAATGAAAATAAAAAGAAATCAATGAGAAAAAAAACAGTAACGCTATGTATATTGTGGTCTAATCCTCCCCAGAGGATACCCTTCCAAAATAGCATGTGTTCTGTTATGCAGAGAGAAGAGCAGTTTATACATAGTATCATGTAGTTTGTTTTTGTGTTTGCTAGACAGACAGATGTATTTAGAAGGGACATAGAGGGGATCAGCTATAGTTTTTGTAGAGCAAGAGAGCCATTATTCTAATGGCACTAATCTTCCTCTCCAGCTGGCTTCAACTGCTTGAGCCAGAGTTACTACTTTCATTTGTCCCACTGCTTGTAGGAAATGATTTTCACAGCTTAATAACTTGGCCAATTAAATTTAAAACAATTCAAAGGGGTCTAGTTATCATTACAGAATAATGGACTGCAAAATGTCAGTGTTATGAGGGGGAAAAGGATCTGAAACTGATTAAGCTTCTATTTCTTCTCCTGGTCTCAAACATCTCTTTCCATTTGAGTATCTCAGTCATACCTGTTGTATTACACAATAAATCCAGAATCAGTGGAGAGGGTCAAATGGGAAGGCTAGGATGTCATTTATCATTAATTTATAGAATAGTGCCATGCCATGAATGGATGCTTTCTCAACACCATCTAAGCCTACTATTATTGTGACCAAAAAGTCTTTGGGATGTCATGAAATAAACCAAGGTCATAAGAACATAAGAGCTGCCATACTGGTCACACCATGGTCCATTTTGCCCAATATCTTATCTTCAACAGAAGCCCATACCACTATTTTCCACTCCCTGCCTCTCGTAGTCAAAGGATTAGGGGTGCCCCAAGCATTGGGTTGCATCCCTGACCATCTTGGCTAATAGCCACTGATGGTCCTATCCTCCATGAACTTACCCAGTTTATTTTTTGTCCCAATTATACTTTTGGCCATCACAGCATTCCATGGTAATGAGTTCCACAAGTTAATTCTAAGCTGTTTGAAATAGTACTTCCTCTTGTTTGTATTAAACCTGCTGCCTATTAATTCAATCAGGTGACCCCCTAGTTTTTGTATGGTGTAAAAGGGTAAATAACATTTCTCTATTCACTTTTTCCACACCATTCATGATTTTATAAACTTCTATAATATCCCCCTTCAGTCATCTCTTTTCTAAGATGAAGAGCCCTATCTTTTTAATCTCTCCTCAAATGGAAGCTGTTCCATACCCTTGATCATCCTTGTTGCCGTTTCCTGAACCTTTTCCAGTTCCACAATATCCTTTTAGAGATCAGTTGACCAGAACTGGACACAGCACTCAAGGTATGGATGCACTATGAATTTATATAGTGGCATTGTGATGTTTTCCCTTATTTTCTATCCCTTTCCTAACAGTTCCTAACATATTATTAATCTTTTTGGCAGCTCCTGTGTATTGACTGGACATTTTCAGAGAACTACCCTTGGTGACTAAGAGTGATAACAGCTAATTTATATCCCATCACTGTATATGTATATTTGAGATTATCTTTCCTGTGTGCATTACTTTGCACTTATCAACAATGAATTTAATCTACCATTTTGTTGCCTAGTCACCCAGTTTTGTGAGATTCCCTCTATAACTTCTAGTAGTCTGCTTTGGACTCAACTATCTTTGCAGACAATATCAAATTATTCAACTTTGTCACATCACTGTCCATCCCCTTTTCTAGAGCATTTATGAATCTGTTGAACAGCACTGATCCCAGTACAGATTCTTGGGGGAACCCACTGTTTACCTCTCTTCTTTGTGAAAACTGGCTGTTTATTCCTACCCTTTGTTTCCTACCTTTCAACCAGTTACTGATCCATGAGATGATCTTCCTTTTTATCCCATGGCTACTTAATTTCCTTAAGACCGTATGGTGAGGCACCCTGTCAAAGGATTTCTGAAAATCCAAGTATGCTATATCAGCTTGACCACCCTTATCCGCATGCTTGTTGACTCCCTCAAAGAATGCTAATAGATTGGTGAGGCCCTTTATAAAAGCCATATTGACTCTTCCCCAACAAATCTTGTTTGATCTGTGTGTCTGATAATTCTGTTCTTTATTATAGTTTCTACCAGTTTGCCCAGGATTGAAGTTAGGAGTACTGGCCTATAATTTCCAAGAGTTCCTCTGGAATCTTTTTGAAAAAAATCAGGGTTACATTAGCTACCTTCCAGTCACCTGGTACAGAGGCTGATTTTAGTGATAGGTTACATAATACAGTTAATAGTTCTGCAATTTCATATTTCATTCATGGTCTTGAAGCCATGATCTCAGCCATGCTACTAGCCAACATTCAGGCCTCTATGTATTCTAGTCACCTCATATGTTACATGGGTTGTTGATTTACCAACATTGCTCAACATACTGTGGAGATATTAGCAGCTTACTATGATCCAGGACTCAGTGGCTTCATATTCATTTTAAATATTTGGATTGTGACAATAGGACACTTAGGAACAAAACTGAAACTATTGTAGATACTTCCATACATATCACTCCCACAATTGTGGAACTTAAACCCCCACTTCAAAAGCTAATTACAATATTATTGAAAGGGCTGAAAAATCATGACAAACTGAACTGATCCTCCGTGGGAACAGCTTTAATTAAGAAATATCAACTTAGTAGGGGTCAGTGAGGGTACTCAAATAGAAGAAACTGAAGTGGATTACAAAAGTACTGGGATAGCTAACTTTCAATTCCCTTAAGGCTACATCTACGCTACACATCACTTTTGGCACCATGTAGTGTGCATGTAGCTGCATGCCACAATGAAGAGCACATCATGTCCACACTATGGTGTGTAGCTACACCTGTCAGTGAAAGGCTCTGCGGCATCGGGGAAAGATTTCAGCATCTCCCCCTTACTGGAACCTTTTCCCACTGCCGGAGCCTTTCCCAGCTGCAGGGAAGGGCTCAGCAGTGAGGAAAGGCTCTGTGGGCTTTTTGGTGCTGCCGGGGTCTTTCCCTGTGGCAAAGAAGGGTCCAGCAGTGGAGAGAAGTCAGGGTCTTTCCCCACTACCTCCTCCCTGCCAAAGCCTTTCCCTGCTGCCAGAGTCTTTTCCAGGGAGAGACTCCAGCAATAGGACACTACACTGCTAACAATAGCAGTGTAGACAGGGGGGCACAGATTGCGTGGGTAGAAAGCCATGCAAGATGTGTGCTTGTGTACATACCCACCCCCTTCAGGAGTGTCTTTACTCTACTCACCAACACTGTGCCTCACTCTCTACACTGCTATTTATACCTGTGCTGGTGTGGACTACACTGGTATGTACACTACACGCCGCCAAAAGAAATGCACAGCATAGATACACCCTTCGAAAGCAACACAGCAAAGCCAATGTCACACCTCACAGGTTTTTTTGTAGAATGTTCAACTCTTGTAAGGTGCAACATTCTAAAGGTGATATAGCATATAAAATTGTGAGCTACCAGTGCTGTATAAAGGAAGAGAAATGGTTTAAATAGTTTTCAATCAAATAACTCCAGTATCCTCACCTTTATTTTCTTCCCCACTCCTCACGCTGGTTTGCACTGATCTGATATGGAAGTCAGGAGAAAAGGAATCCCCACAAACACAGGAGAGATTCTCTACATTGTGCATAGTTTTGGTCTTTGCTATGTTTATACAGAGAAAGTTACTGCATTGTTGTTTCCTTTTTAACTGTGATTGTGTTTGGGGTGAGAGAGTTTAATGTACTTTTGATTTGTGCTCATCCTTGTGTCATTTAGATCTTCAGACACCCTTGGTTATTTTGGTTTTATAGGACTGGAATTTAATATAAAGAGTTTGCTGATGTGTAAAGGTTTTGCTGTTGCATCCTTTGGGAATGGGGCCGACTACTGTCTGGCCTGGGAATGACTTTGTGATTTTTGGATCCAGGGGTGTAGTCCTGAATGGGCAGCTACCAGAATGCCCCAACCTCTACAAAATGGCATCCTCCATGCAGTGTGACCTCGCAGTCATGCTGGGCAGAGGACACCATTTTGCTCTACCAAATGACAACCTCCAGGTAGAGTGACTGCGCCCAGACAGTGGATGCAAGACCATGCTGTGCAGAGGACACCATTTTGAGAATGAATGGCGTCTTCCTTCTGGCAGAAGTGCTGGTTTCCCGTTACGGTGCGATCCAGCCCCACTACAGCACAGGGTTGTACCTTTAGCAATGTTTCAGTAATGCATGTTCTGCTGTCTTGAGTTAAACTAATCCAAAATAACAGTTCAGAGATGTATAAAATATGCACACTTTTCTCTATGCTCATAAAGAGGCATTTCTAATTTCCCTTGCTTTTCACTTTTTTCTCCAGACTATTTAAATACTGTAGGCCTGGCTTGACAAGAGTAATTGGACGTAGATGAGGCTTCATTTCTTGTGAGACAAGGTTAGGGAGGCAAATGGATCAGCAGGCTACAAACAGAATGTCTGTGCTAGCTAAAATAAGAGGGAACCATTTACTATGGAAAAAGTAAGAATGGATAAGATAAATTGGGAACATAAAGATAAGGTAAAGAGTAAGTTGTACATGGGCAGTGCATGCTGTACAGTGGGGGAGGGTATTTTTTTTTTTCTATCGGGGCCACTGACCCACAGAAATAATTATCTATGGGCCTCACACAGCCCCACGGGGGAGCGTGGAAGCTCAAGGGGTTATTAAGTAACCAAACCAATTTCAAAATGTGTAATGCAATGTATAGTCAATGCAGTGTAATGTGTAAATGTATATAAAGGAAGAGGTTTGCTGTGTAACTTTGGATGTTTAGTATTCCCTATTCCTACCCCTATGTAGGAGTCTGATCAACTCAGCTTTGCTGTGTGCCAAATAAAGAAACCTGACTGATGAGAACCGAGTCAAATTGAATTTTTGGGGAACTGAGTAGAAGAGGTCAGAGTCTACCCCAACTAGTACAAAATGCTGTACCTCTGACATTCTAAATGCTGTTTTGGAGCTAGATAGATGGGTCCATCATAGTGCTGCTCCAGAACAGTTTATAGTTCAGAACATTAGCTCAATACCTAGGTCCAAGGCACCAAAGTCTTGGGGAGGGAAAGGACGTGCGACTCCTATGACCAATTAAAGTTGTAATGTTGACTAGTTTTGACTTCTGAAGATGGTAATGTTATAAGCTGGGTGAAACCTTGTTTTGGGGTGAGTTAAAACCCATTGGGATTCATGACTATGACCACCACCTTTAATATAACTAAGGATAAAATCAATCATAATCCCCCCACCCAAGGATTATGTGAACCCATCTGGGAGTTTTAGACTGCATGCACAGAAGGGTTTTTTTTTCCCTGAGCATTGTTTTCCGTAAGGTTGTGGGCAGATGTGAGTGTGTGTAAGGGAATGTAGAACACAGAACCAGAGAAAGACGGAGGCATCCCAAGGAAATCCAGGTAGAACTAAGCCTGTATGCACAGTGTGACCCAAGAGGAAACTACAGAGAGGTTCTCTGCTGGGGGTTCTGGTGGAAAAGAAGCTTGGGCTTTTGCCCGTGGTTCCTCCTGCATTTGGAGGAGTAGGACTTTGTCCATTCCTTGTGAATAAACAAGATTGCATCAAAGAAAATACCAGACTATCAATTTCTCTTTTAGTTTGTGGGCAGATATTATATAGCAGTAGCATCCATAGGTCCCTATCAGGAAAGGACCTCCAATGTGTTAGAGTCTGTACAAAGATTCAGTCCCTGCCCACAAAGATCTCAGTATCCTCAGTGCTGAAGAATTTAATTATTCTGTAATTGATAAAGACAAAAATTACTCTGTCTCTGATTTGCTCCTTCCCCCCCAACACTTGGAATGGGGAGCTGTATTAGCAGACTCCTTAGAACCTTAAGGTAGGTAGGTAGATTAGCGCTAACAAAATGCTCACTTCAGTGTCCTCCACAGTGACAAATATTAGAAGCTTTCAAATACCATTGTTTTAAGTACTTCAGCAAGCAAGTTATTAGTATGTCTAAGAAGCAAAGGTTATGAGTTCCGCTCAATACTAGAAGATGACAGTTGGAAAGGTAGAAACAGGAGATCAGGGCTGCACTTTACAATAATTTACTGAAGAAACACTTTCAAACCATTTTTTAAAATCTTCCCAGAGCCTCCACAAAATTAATCCATTAGCTAATCTTGTAGGTGTAGAGCACTTAAATCCAAAAAGACTATTGCTAACATCAGATATTAAGAAAGATAGCACAATTTAGATGAATGCTGAGAGTAAATAAAAGAAATATGGCTCCTAGAGGTTAGCATATTTTGATGTCATCTTACAACAAAAACGAACAACCTGATTGGTGGGGTTCTCTTAACTTCAATGCATATGCACTTATGATAATCCAGAAAATATTAATTCTGGGTTCAACACAATATTTGCCAAGAAACAATGTATTTAAAAACAAGCATTGTTTATTTTTACAGGGTTTTACATTTTAAGTCAGTTTACGATGTGTTGGAACAAGTGTGGCTATTGGTGACAATAAAATAGTGCCAGACAGACCTATTTGATTATCTATTAAAAATACCTAAGCATTGAAAGTTTACTAGGGTTAAAATGAAACTAATACAGGATTTTTGGCCTGAACAATAGTGTATATAAAAAACTGGCCCATTAGTAATGAACGTATTAGTTATGTTCTAAATCAATCAGAGATTAAGGACCTGATCCTAGCCCCATTAAAGTCAATGGGAGGTTGGCAACTGTTTTCAATGGAAGCAGCACTTGGTTCTAAATCGGTCACGTTTAGAAATGGAGAAACCCCTTTTTAACATAGAAGAGCTACACACAGGATCACATGCAGGGTATGTACATAGTATGTTAACCATATTCCTTTCAGGCAGTTTCCTGAATTCCTTGCACACTCAAATTCCCACTAGTTTCCCTGGGATATTTGGATGCACATGGACAGAGTCTGGTCCATAATTTTTCCCTTCACATTATGGGATTTTTCCATTTTTCATTTTATTTTGCAAAAAAGTGACCAACTTTAATGTTACTGGTTTCCCCCCCTCAAAGCAGTCACAAAAATATATTTCAGGTAATTTGTGGAAAATCTTTAGACTTGGCCTCTAATTCTGAGTGCCCAACTTTAGACAATTAGGGTAAGATTCTGGGTAATGCCAGAGCTGGGTTTAGTGCAGCTTGGGATGAGAGCAGTATTTGCTCTCCCCTCCAAATCAAAACCACAATATTTTTCACTGGAAGGGCCACCTAGAATTAGAATTCACTTTTGAAAATTTGGCCTGTAATATTAAGAAAATCTAAAACAAATTCTCATTTCTCTGTATCTCACTTAAGTGTCAAACAGATAGCAAAATTGGAGATGGTTACTTTTTGCCTTCCAGAGAACGTAAATGAAGCATATGCTTAAACATTCTGCTTGTCACTGTTAGAGTTCTTTACTGCTATTAGCTAATTGGCAGTGAGATGTACAATTTCTGTTATTTTGCGGTGAATTTGAACTAAGATATATGGTTTGTGCTGGTATTATACGGTCCCAATTATCTGTTGTGTAATTAGTGGATTTATAAATAAGAAAGCTTGGAAACATGACAAGATGAGGGCCTTTTTTAGAGAGATCAAGGAGAGGTGTTTTAACATTGCATTTCCCTAACTTCTTTGTTTACATGAGTGTACCAAGACAGTTTGGAACTGTGGGCGTTAGAAGTAGTCCTAATGTACAGAGTGCCTACAAATTTTAAAATAATTAGCCAAGCCAAGGGAACTGTTAAAGAGACAGATAAGGGAAATGGAATTAAACAAAGCCACTATCTGCCAGTTCCACAGCAAGGTTTTTTTGTTTTGTTTTTTAAACCTAAGATATGCTTATGTGCATTCACCAAAAGAAGTCAGAAGCCAAAAGGAAAATAACTACCCTATGGCAGATCAAAGAAAAAAAAATATATATAGGGCCAAATCCCAAAATCCTTATTCAGTCTGTAGTCAGAAAAAAAGTCCCATTGAGTCAAAAGTGCAACTTCCAAGGGGGATTTTGCTATAATGCACAAAGGGAGATTTTTAAAAAAAATAAATGTTGGTGTCTCGAGTTAGGCATCTAAAACATATTAAGGGAGGGATTTTCAAAAATGCTCAGCATTGACGTAACTTGTTTCCCAGTGAAATCCGTGGGAGTTTAGGAGTCAAGTTAGGCCACTTTTGAAAATCCCATTGCCATGAACTTCAATGGAACTACTCACATGCTTAGTGTTAGGCATTTGCATAAGTATCTTGCTGATAAAGGGCTCAAGAGTTCAATGTAAAATATAGAATTAATTTCTGAAATAGATGGCAACAAAAAGCACTGATAATTTTCATTAATTGTAAAAAAAGATTATAGTCAATATTTGCTACAGGAACCTGCTTGTTCTAGACTAAAGTGAAACAGAATGAAGAATAAGCAGCATAGTTCACAATGCATACACTGAGACAAATATATTAACTTATGAAATTGACTGGCACAATTATACAGTATGCATATTGCAAGTGTCAGACTCATGGAATAAGACCTTTTTAAAAGATGGTTCCATGTAAATAATATTTAAAAAACAACTTTGGTGAATAATCCAGAAATTTAGCACTACAGATCATGTGTGATCTGTTTTGCCTCCAGCTTATTGCGTACTTTAAACAGTAGTGTAGTTGAGGGTAAACTGAGGTTATCCCCTTCTCATTTGGAGAACAGGGGTTTAGTTTAGGTTAGCTTACCCACTACACCACCGATTTTGCAGTTGTGAGCAAAACTTGTAATTGACTGTATTGAGTTCCTGCAAATAAAAACAATTGCACATAAATATGATGCTTCAACAGATGGACAACTAGATCCAAAGTATGAGAATGTTGACTAACTTTAGACATCATAGTTAGGCACCTGAATAAGGCTCCTGGTTAGTATTCGTGATGAAATCACAATTATTGGCAACTCCTCCTTTATACCAAATGGAGGTATATCCTGCAGCTCTGCCTCTTAACAGTTATATACCTTGCCTGGATGAGTTATCTGTGCTCTGGCGTTGCAGGGGAAGGGAGGAAGGGGAGAAAAATCTCTCTTCACTTTTCTGTAACAGAGAGCTGTTCACCTATCACTTAACTTTCCTTTGAGGTTGAAGTTGATCTCTGGTCTGGGCTCAAAAACTCTGTAAAATATATATTATATGGCAGCCTAAAAACTAAATCCTGCATCAGATGCGTTTTCCCCACATATGCACCTTTGCATAAGCAGTGTGGGAAGATCTCCCCTTTACATTCAAGAAAGGGAAGGTAGTCCAATTCATCCACCCACGCATCACAACTAAAAGCTGCTGGCGAAGGGAGACAGACAACCAGCCAGCAGGCTAATACTTATACTGATGTCATCAGCACACACTAGCCACACACTGCTCCAAAGAACACCCTGTACAATCCTACCTTGGCTATCAGGATTCCTGACACGAAAGGGTGCACCTGACAGTGCCTCACTCTCATTGCTGCACTGACCTGGGAAGCACTTGGCCCTGAGTCTGAACTGCAAAATCTTGATGTTCTTGGGAGTAATTCCTTAGAGTCTCTTCCCCTGACAGAGCTTTGCATCGTCCAATACAAAGATAATAACCTTCAGAACCATCAGACCCTCCAAGGAAAAAAAATCTTTAATTGGTGGGAGTAAGAGAAAAAATATGCTGCTGGCTTCTCTCAGAGGTTCTCAAACTCTCTGGCAGATGGAAGAGAAGAGAATTTGTAGCCACATGGTGTGCTGACAGCTGAAGCTGGATATTTTCACAGCTAGTTTATGAGTTCGTTAAAAAAGAAAGGGGAAAAAAGTCCGTAACACCAATTTATTCAGAAATAATTCAAACAATTAAGAGGAAACCAAAGTCTACTTTTGCAATACAAAGGCATTTCTTTCATGGCTGCAATTTTTGCAGTCTCCATCTTGAGATGTTTTACTTCATCACAAGATCTATTTCTATAGCTTATCTTCTGGAAGATATAATACAGGAAAAATTCTTCCTTCCATTGATACTTAAAGAAATACTATGAAGCCAATGGGATTACCCCAATTTTATCATCCATTATCAATATAAGGCTAAAATGACGACTGCCTATGTGTAGGAGCACTAAAAGGGCTGCAGGTTGTAGGAAGTTCCTTATTTACTCTACAAGAAAGTTGCACAGGAGGTAACCATAATCCAGCCTCTTGGACTTTGGGGGAAGCAAGGAAAACAGCAAGCAAATACTGCCTCTAACGCATACCATCCCAGGTGGATGCGTCTGAGAGAGCCAGGATGTAAGCATGGTCAGCGCTGCTTTGACAACACCTTGTAGCAAGTATAGCTGCCCAGTGCATTCCCCTCAGCATCCAGTAAACACGATGGGTAAAATCTGGGACCCACTGAAGTCAATGGGAGTTCTGCCATTGACTTCAGCGGAGCCAGGATTTCTCCATATGCCTTTTACAAACATGAATGCCTCCCTCCGCAGGCACACCTCTCGTTCCCCTTTTATACTGCCTCTAGCTTTCCATAACTGGAATTAGAGCATCATTTGATGTCTGGATAAATCTAAATGTACAGAAGCTAGATGTTTGTAATTGGAAATTAAAATTACTTAAATTATATTTTAAATTTCACAGTATCTGCTTGCACTGAAGTCTAAGTCTCCTGGCTGATACTCATACCTTCTAGTCAACTGGTTGAAATGTGCCACCTTGTTTACACTGGCCTCATTAACACTACAAAAGTTATTTCCACCCCTTCTTGTCAATAGGGCACTTCCACCTTAATTGAATTGGCTCGTTAACAATGATCCCGCCCCCAACTTGGTAAGGCCACTCACATCTTTTCATATGCCGTGTATTTATACCTTCCTACTCTATGTTCCACTCTGTGGATCTGATGAAGTGGGTTTTAGCCCATGAAAGTTTATGCTCAAATAAATTTGTTAATCCCATCATTGGGATCCTCCTTCCAGGTGTCAGGATATCATCTCACACTGAGGATACCTCTGCATGGGAGGGGACCCCTCTTATTAGGAAGAGAAAAGTAATAGTAATGGGGCATTCAATCATTAGAAATATACATAGCTGGGTTTGTGGTGACCAGGAGGAATGCATAGTCAATCGCCTGCTGGGTGCGAAGGTTGCGGATCTCTCAAGACATCTAGACAAACTTATGTGCAGTGTTGGGGAGGAA
Organism: Caretta caretta; assembly: GCF_965140235.1. Taxonomy (NCBI): domain Eukaryota; kingdom Metazoa; phylum Chordata; order Testudines; family Cheloniidae; genus Caretta; species Caretta caretta. The sequence goes on from NC_134207.1 coordinate 48,458,491, forward strand.
CCGGTGGTTGTAGTACATGTAGTAATGTCATAGGGAAAGGTAGGAGAGAGGTCCTGGAAGCCAAATTTATTCTGTGGAGGAGAATATGGTTAGGGAAGAGACATCCCTTAGGGGAAGAACCATTAACAGGGATTCTCTATGCCCTAGTAAAAAGGAGAGAGCAGAATTTGATAAAGTATAGGTAGGAGCTGAAAAGAAAGTCACATGAAAAAGAGTCCCATTCATTTACATCACATGAAGGCAGACAACTAAAAAAAGTGACAAATTTTATAAGTGCTTGTATACAAATGCAAGAAGTCTAAATACTAACGTGAATGAACTTGAGTGCCTGGTATTAAATGAGGATATTGATATGACAAGCATCACGGAAACTTGGTGGAATGATGATAATCAAGGGAACACTAATAACAGGATACAAAATATATGGGAATGAGAGTAGGTCATGCTGGCGGGGAGTGGCACTATATGTGAAAGAAAGCATAGAGTCAAACATAGTAAAAATCTTAAATGAATCAAACTGTACCATAGAATGTCTATTGATAGCAATTCCATGCTGGAATAAGAATTTAACAGTAGGAATATACTACCAACCACCTGACCAGGATGGTTATGGTGATTATGAAACACCCAGGGAAATTAGAGATGCTATAAAAATAGAAAACGTAATAATGCTGGGGGATTGCAACTATCCCCAAACTGACTAGGTACATATCACCTCAAGTCAGGATGCAGAGAAAATTTCTAGACACCATTATTGTTTGCTTCTTGGAGCAACTAGTTCTGGAACCCACAAGGGGAGAGGCAATTCTTGATTGTCTTCAGTGGCACACAGAATCTGGTCCAAGGAGGTCAATATAGGTAAACAGCTTGGTAATAGCGACCATAATGTAATTAAATTTAACACACTTGTACAGGGGGAAATACCAAAGAATCCCACCACAGTAGTATTTCACTTTAAAAAGGGGAACTATAAAAAAAGAGGAAGCTAGTCAAACAGATATAAAAAGGAACAGTCACAAAAGTTAAATGCCTGCAATCTGCGCGGAAACTTTTTAAAAAAATTAGTAAAGGCTCAGATTAAATGTATACCCCAAATAAAAAAAAATTAAGAGGACCAAAAATGCCACAATAGCTAAACGACTAAGTAAAATAGACTTAGAGGCAGCCTTTAAAAATTGGAAGTTAAGTCATACTGAGGAAAATAGAAAGGTGCATAAACTCTGGCAAATGAAGTGCAAAGTATAATTAGGCAGGCCAAAAAACAATTTGAAGAGCAACTAGCAACAGAAAAAATAAGAGTAAAAAATATATATAAATACATCAGAAAGAAGAAGCCTGCCAAAAAAAATCAGTGGGGCCACTAGACAAAATTGAGGTGCTAAAACAGCACTCATAGAATATCAGGGTTGGAAGGGACCTCAGGAGGTCATCTAGTCCAACCCCCTGCTCAAAAGCAGGACCAATCCCCAATTAAATCATCCCAGCCAGGGCTTTGTCAAGCCTGACCTTAAAAACTTCTAAGGAAGGAGATTCCACCACCTCCCTAGGTAACGCATTCCAGCATTTCACCACCCTCCTAGTGAAAAAGTTTTTCCTAATATCCAACCTAAACCTCCCCCACTGCAACTTGAGACCATTACTCCTTGTCCTGTCCTCTTCTACCACTGAGAATAGTCTAGAACCATCCTCTCTGGAACCACCTCTCAGGTAGTTGAAAGCAGCTATCAAATCCCCCCTCATTCTTCTCTTCTGCAGACTAAACAATCCCAGTTCCCTCAGCCTCTCCTCATAAGTCATGTGTTCCAGACCCCTAATCATTTTTGTTGCCCTTCGCTGGACTCTCTCCAATTTATGCACATCCTTCTTGTAGTGTGGGGCCCAAAACTGGACACAGTACTCCAGATGAGGCCTCACCAATGTCGAATAGAGGGGAACGATCACGTCCCTCGATCTGCTCGCTATGCCCCTACTTATATATCCCAAAATGCCATTGGCCTTCTTGACAAGAAGGGCACACTGCTGACTCATATCCAGCTTCTCATCCACTGTCACCCCTAGGTCCTTTTCTGCAGAACTGCTGCCTAGCCATTCGGTCCCTAGTCTGTAGCTGTGCATTGGGTTCTTCCGTCCTAAGTGCAGGACCCTGCACTTCTCCCAGTTTAGTATCATCCGCAAATTTGCTGAGAGTGCAATCCACACCATCCTCCAGATCATTTATGAAGATATTGAACAAAACCGGCCCCAGGACTGACCCCTGGGGCACTCCACTTGACACCAGCTGCCAACTAGACATGGAGCCATTGATCACTACCCGTTGAGCCCGACAATCTAGCCAACTTTCTACCCACCTTATAGTGCATTCATCCAGCCCAGACTTCTTTAACTTGCTGACAAGAAGACTGTGGGAGACTGTGTCAAAAGCTTTGCTAAAGTCAAGGAACACTACATCCACTGCTTTCCCTTCATCCACAGAACCAGTAATCTCATAGAAGGCTATTAGATTTGTCAGGCATGACCTTCCCTTGGTGAATCCATGCTGACTGTTCCCGATCACTTTCCTCTCCTCTAAGAGCTTTAGGATTGATTCTTTGAGGATCTGCTCCATGATTTTTCCGGGGACTGAAGTGAGGCTGACTGGCCTGTAGTTCCCAGGATCCTCCTCCTTCCCTTTTTTAAAGATTGGCACTACATTAGTCTTTTTCCAGTCATCCGGGACTTCCCCCGTTTGCCACGAGTTTTCAAAGATAATGGCCAATGGCTCTGCAATCACAGCCGCCAATTCCTTTAGCACTCTCTGATGCAACTCGTCCGGCCCCATGGACTTGTGCACGTCCAGCTTTTCTAAATAGTCCCTAACCACCTCTTTCTCCACAGAGGGCTGGCCATCTATTCCCCAATATTCACTCAAGGAAGACAAGGCTGTTGCAAAGAAGCTAAATGAGTTCTTTGCATTGGTCTTCACTCCAGAGGATATGAGGGAGATTCCCCCACAGGAGCCATTCTCTTTAGATGACAAATCTGAGGAACTGTCCCAGGTTGAGATGTCAGTACAGGAGGGTTTGGAACAGATTGATAAATTTAACAAGTAATAAGTCCCCAGGACCAGATGGCATTCACCCAAGAGTTCTGAAGGAACTCAAATTTGAAATTGTAGAACTATGGTATGTAAGCTATAGCTTAAATCAGCCTCTGTACCATATGACTGGAGGATAGCTAATGTTATGCTACTTTTTTTTTAAAAAGGCTCCAGAGACGATCCCAGCAATTATAGGCCAGAAAGCCTACACTTCAGTACCAGGCAAATTGGTTGAAACTATAGTAAAGAACAGTATTATACATATAGATGAACACAGTTTGCTGGGGAAGAGTCAACATGGCTTTTGTAAAGGGAAATCATGCCTCACCAATCTATTAAATTTCTTTGAGGGCATCAACAAACATGTGGACGAGGGTGATCCAATTAATATGATGTACTTGGACTTTCAGAAAGCCTTTGACAAGGTCCCTCTCAAAGGCTCTGAAACAAAGTCATGGCATAAGAGGGAAGGTCCTCTCATGAATTAGTAACCAGTTAAAATAGGAAACAAAGGGTAATAATAAATGGTCAATTTTCACAGTGAAGAGAGGTAAATAGCGGTGTCCCCCCTACAATCTGCACTGGGACCAGTGCTGTTCAACATATTCATAAGTGATCTGGAAAAAGGGGTAAACAGTGAGGTGGCAAAGTTAGCAGATGATACACAAAAGTGTTCAGTCCAAAGCTGACTGAAGAGTTACAAAGGGACCTCACAAAACTGGGTGATTGCATAACAAAATGACAGATGAAATCCAGTGCTGATAAATGCAAAGTAATGCACATTGGGAAAACAATCCCAACTATACATACAAAAGGATGGGGTTAGCTGTTACCTCTCAAGAAAGAGAGCTTGGATAGTTCTCTGAAAACATCTGCTCAGCTTTTTTGATTGTTGCTGCACACTAACAGAATGTTAGGAACCATTAGGAAATGGATAGATAGTAAGACAGAAAATATCAGATTGCCTCTATATAAATTCTTGGTATGCCTACATCTTGAATACTGCATGCAGATCTGGTCACCCATCTCAAAAAAGATATACTGGAATTGGAAAAAGGTACAAAGAACAACAAAATAAGGGGTATGGAACAGCTTTGATATGAGAAGAGATTAAAGAGACTGGGACTGTTCATCTAGGAAAAGAGATTACTATGGAAGGATACGACAGAGGTCTATAAAATCATGAATGGAGAAAGAACCAGGGTCATCCAATTAAATTAATAGGGAGCAGGTTTAAAACAAACGTGAGAAGTTCTTCTCACATGTGCAACTCATTGCCAGAGGATGTTGTGAACACCAAAAGTATAACAGGATTCAAAAAAGAATTAGATAAGTTCACAGAGGACAGATCCATCAGTGGCTATTACCCAAGATGGTCAGGGTTGCAACCACATGCACTCAGCCTCTGATGGCCAAATGCTGGTACTGGACGAGGATTACTTGATAATTGCCCTGTTCTGCTCAATCCTCTCTTAAGCATCTGGCAGGATTTGGAAGATAGGATACTGGGCTAGATGGACCATTGGTCTGACACAGGATTACCATTCTTATGTTCTTTTATAAAAATCCGTTTGAAACACAAGTATATTGACATCTACAACACATCTGTGTGAATTTTAAACAGTTTAACAAAATGAAGCCAATTTTTTACTTCTGGCAAATATACTGGGATGGATGAGTCACTTTTGACACGGTTTTGACTCTGACAAGGGTGTGATAGTTTTGAACCTGTTAGGCTGTGACAATTGGGGTGAGGTTTTTAAACAATAATCAAAATACTCGGTGTTTGCTTTGTGCCTAATCGGCAACAACCATTTGGCAAACCCAAAAACATAAGAGTTGTAACTCCAATGCTAACATCTGACTCCGACTGACAGCACAGACACATGTGCACAGGCTCCGATGGAACAATGCCACATTCCCCACTGGTACAAACACAGATTGGCAGGCCGAGGTGGTGGCAGCAGCAGATTCTGACATTTCCGGAGGGCAGCTTACTTAACATTTTGAAATTAACAGCACAATATGACTAGCAAGCATGAACAGAAGAATAACTGGGTTATTTAAAGCAGAAACCTTATGAAAAGGAAAACTGTTTGAAATGTTAGAATTATCAAAAAAAGTTAAATAAAACCATCTACTGGTACTAGGTGTTTGGCTGATATGTCATCAAGTGACATTACAGGGTCAAATGCATCTTTAGTGTAGCTGACAGGTAATGGCTTAGCCCAATATGTCATGAATACCTCCGGTAATTGAAACACAGGACTAAGTAGAGAAAAAAGGAAAAGTTTATCACTAATGCTCCAATCGGCAAAGACTTACTCATGCACTTAACTTTGCTCCTTAGGAGTTGTCTCATTTAACTCAATGGAGCGGTTCACAGGAGATGATCCAAAGCCCACTGTACTCAACAGGAAGAATTTCCCTGGCCTTGTAATCAGGTCCAAAATGCATAAAAGTTAATTAAAAATCTTTGCAGGATTGGGGCTTAACATTTTTCAGTTTCCTGAGCTATGCAATACATTCTTTAGTGAAACCATTACATATTTAGAAGAAAATATGCATCCCTAACCCAGGTAAGGATCCGTAGGATTACAACATGGGTCTGCAGAGCATAGGACAGCTGACATTCCCACATTGCCACCAGGAGGCCATGCAGCACCCCATCCAAGGAGCACTGTTGAGATTAGGTGCCACAGGACAAGCCACTCAATGGAGTGCAGAGCAACAGCACCGTCTGGCCTTCCGATTGGCCCATGCTCACTATTTAACCCTGGAGAGTGCCCCAGGAAATTATCTTAGCAAACCAGAAGTCTGCATGGTTACTATGGCTTCAGATCGCATCTTGCTTATTGTTCTCCAGCTTCCAACCCCAGCCTGACTCTGACCCTGATTCTTGATTCGAGCCTGGTAACTGCCTCTCCTATGTGCTCTGACCCCAGCCTGCCTCTTGTCTGTTGACCCTGGCTCTACAGATTACTCCGATTCCCTGCGTGCTAACTATCGCCGTGCGGCCATCCTTTACTTGTGGACATCAGCCCAGCTGTGCCTATTAGGCAAGACTGCCTATGCCCCAGTCCCTTAAAACCTAAAACAATGTTCAGCTTCTCTAATATTGTTTAGATAGCGAGAACAGCGTTCTAGGTGTTTTAATGACAAGCATGACTATGGTCATGGCCCCAAAGACCTTACAATCTAAAAAGATTGTGTGTAAATACAGGAAAAGTATGGGAATCAATTTAAAGCAGTGTCACTGTTCATTGAAGTTTAGTGCAAGTCAGATTAATTCCCAAATGTATTATCCTAACAAAAAAGATTTGATATTTTCTCATAAATTAAAGCCATGTTTTGAAGATGTCCTGTTCCTAAACTAGTTGAAATGAAGGCAAAAAATACTTACATTTTTCTCAGTATCCTTATTAGCATATTCATCTTCTCCTTGAACTCGGGAGATTCACGCCACACCTTCTTGGGATTTTTGATCTTTTGAACATAAATACCTATATCATGAGACATTTCATCTACTTTACTTCCGCCCACTGATTCACTGGAAAGTACCCTAAAACATAGGAAATACAGTTTTATAGGAACAGAACACTCCATGTAGAACATTACATCTATATGCTAAGTTGTTGAATTCCTTAGTACAGAGGTCCCCAAACTGTGGGGCATGCCTCTCTAGGGGTGTGTGGAGGAACATCCACAGGAGCATGGTGGGGCCCAGGCCAGCCCTCGCAAGGGCAGGAAGGGAGTGCCACCCACCCCTCCCTGCCCCCAGCTCTGCTTCGTTCCCACCCTCAGCCGTGTCCCCAGCTCCCAGTCTTGTGCCTGGCTCTGTTCCCAGCCTCTGTGCAGCTCCGCTTCCGACACCCTCCAGCCCCCAGCCTTAGCCACTGGCCATGGCTCCATTCCCAGCCCAGGGCCGAGGCCAGGTGTGAGGCCAGGAGCAGAGCTGCACCTGTCCATAGAACTGCCTGGCTGCCAGCCCCCACTGCAGTCCAGCTGCAGCTCCACCCCCAGCCATTCCCCGAGCTTCGGCCTCTGCCTGTGGCCCTGCTCATGGCCCCTGACCCACCCCCAGCTGCGACCCATTGCCCCTGTCTGCATCCCTATTTCCCCCCGCACCCCCCCCCCGGAGCTGTATCCCCACTCCCAGGGTGGGCTGCCTTAGTAGGAGAGCAGAGACATGATTGCATTTTCCCCCCAGATATGCAGTGTTTTGTGGTGATCTAAAGTGTTTAGATGAGTAGGTTTTTTCATACTCTAATTGTTTTAATCATGTATGACTGGTCATCAGTGGGTTTAATCTGATGGGATTTTAAAATCTGCATTAAGGGACTGACACTGAAAATAAAATGCTCAATATAATGCCGTCTATTTTCATTGAGATTCACCTCCACCCACGCTGGTAGAAATCATGTTACTAAACAACAAAAATGGTATATTATCTAGCTTTCTTTTTCTACTGAATACAACATGCATCTATGAACAACACTTAAGAAGTTTTACTTTTAAACTTCTTAAAGTCAATCTAATGTTAATCTCAGATATATGGCATACCTCCCATGGACAGGTACTGATCACAGGTCTGATCAGTCTGTAATAAGTAGATTTGGGAGATTATTAGGATTCTATTCTACCCAGCAGAAATGTGGCCTTCTAAGGCTGCAGTAAACCCAATAACCAGGACAACCAGAAAAGGGAACAAAAATCACTATGTAGATCCAATGGCTCAAGCCAAAGCTTGGGGATGGGGGCCCAGCAGACATGGTTGCTGCTACAACCCCCAGGCAACAGTCGTGTCTGTGGAACTCATAGGGAAGAATATGTTTATTTTAAAAAAGGCCTAAAACACATCCTCCCCTTACTCCAAGTCTCGTACTCTAAATATTAAACAGGCTACCTAAGTTATCTTTCACCTGAAGAGACAAGGAAAGCTAGCGCCTATGACTCCATGGGGATCTGACTAAAAGCTAGTCGGCCATTGCTGGAAATGGAAAATTGTTCAAGGAAGTTTCTTCACCCAAGACTTGTTAAGTTAGGTCTTGGGCATTAAAAAGTATATTTTTACTTGTGTGTGTAAACCTTGCTACCTTTATCCTTTTAAAACTTGTTTTACTTTTTATCTAAACCAACCTAGTGCTTTGAACTGAAGTGACTGTTAGCTCCAGTCAACATAAATTGTTGTTTCTGTCTCTTTAAAGGGGCAGCAAACTTAATATACTCTGTGAATGTACACCGATAGGGGCTATACACTGCAGACACACACACACACCCCTCTGCAGAGCTCAGAGGCTAGAGTTCATTGATTGTTACCTGCTAGGCAATGTTTGGGCTGGAAGAGCCCTGAGGAGTTTGCTGGCAAGCAGACAAGCTGGTGTATCAGGGAGTTGTCACACAGCTCAGCTACAGCAAAGCTCCCATATACTGAGGCTGATAGGGTTAGCACAGTGCCTCACAGCTCTGGGTACCCCCAGCAGCTTGTCACAACCCCCCACCATTCCACATAGCACCATGGGCCGCATCCCTACCTCTACCAGTCTAGATGAGGGGACAGTAAGGCAACCACAGATTCAGGCAACCACAGATTCATGCACACTGACCTGTGAGAGCCACAGTAGTGTATATGTAGCCAAAAGGGACTTAAGCAGACAGGAATGTTTTTCTACCTTTCAAATTTTAAAGCTCTGTTCACTTATTTTAGAAGGGAGGTTTGTATTGTATTGCATTTTTATTTGCACATTTTTGTGCTGTTTTTGGTACACAGTACATTTTTTGAAAATGAATTCAGCTTTATTACTTCACAACATATACTGGAGAATGCCAAGCACCACTACTTGTGGTTATACAGGATTACAGAACTCATAGGTTCAGTGAAACACAATGCATAATTATAAACATACAGCAAGCCCCACCTAATTCACACATTCATTAACGGCAAGGTATAACAGCATAGCACCCTTCTCTCATGCACACCCCTTTCTGGTTAGTTGCATCTGCAGTCTTTAAGACAGTCCCAGCCCTGGTATTGGGCCATACCCTCAGGGCTTTCTTCCTGAAGGCCATGGTTTCACCCGCTGGGTCTGTTCAAGCCCTAGCTGAACCTCCTGACAGTTCAGTCCCACTCTGGGGACTTACTGTTGTCCGATTTTAGGCCCTTCCTCAGCAACTTGTGGAGGGTACTTGGGGTTACCCACTATGCCAGGTCTTAACCCAAGGACCCTAAGAATAGCAGCCACACACTGCCATGGCCCTTTAACAAAACTGCCTTCAGTTCCATGGGCCACCTCCCCACAGCCCCAGCCTTCAACAATACCTTACCCTTAGCTCACAGCTCTTCTAATTTCAGGACCAGCAGCCAGTCAGGAGCTCTTCCACGCTCCCCAAGTCCCTACTAGCACTGAGCTGTCCATTATCCTGCAGTTACCTTTAGCCAGCCAGGCACACCAACTGCACTCCTCTAGCTCCAGCACTGAACTGCCTGTCTTTGGCGCTGCAGTTCCTTTTTATAGGGCCCTCCTGGGTCCTGATTGGCTGCTCCCTGAAACCTCTCTGATTGGCTTCTTTCCCTGCAGCCACTCTAGCTTGCTTGGAGGACCTCTCCACTGTGCCTTTCCTGGGAGGAGTGTGGCAGGACCCTGAGGCCTCCAGCAGGGGGCCTCTGGGCCTAGCCCACCCCATCACACAGGGTAATATTCATAAATGTACACCAAGCACTACACAATTCTTAAGAACCCCCAAATTTTCAGGGGCTGCCAAAGCACAGTTCACCACAATGTATTAATGTGGCTGACCTTTCAAGACCTCTCACAGTTGCATAGCTCTGCACTGAGCTCTTTTAACAGCCCTTGTGTCTGGCTGTTCAAAGTCAGCAGACAGCTGCTTGCCCTCCACTTTTCTGCCTTTGCTTCAAAGATATTATGAAGGACACAACAGGCATCTATAACTGGAATATTTTTCACACTGAGATCCAATTTTGTGACTAAGCACCACCCACATCCCTCCAACCTACTAAAAGCACATTCAACTGCAATTCTGCACCTGTTGAGCCAGTAACTGAATCTTTCTGTGATGCTGTCAAGGCAGTTGGTGTATGGCTTCATGAGCCAGGGGAGCAAGAAGCAGGCTGGATCCCACAGGATCACTACTGGCATTTCCACACTGCCAATGGTAATCCACCGGTTTTGGAAAGAATGTCCTTGCTTGCAGTTTTCTCAACCATCCTGTATTCTTGAAGTTCTGTGCATCATGCACCTTCCTTGACCAGCCCACACTGATGTTAGTGAAGTGATCCTGGTGATCCACCAATGCTTGCATAACCATAGAACGGTAGCGATTTCTACTGATGTACTCTGCAGCAAGGTGGGCTGATGCCAATATAGGGATCTGCATGTGATCTACCCATCACAGTTTTGGAAACCCATTGCTGCAGATCCATCCACTATGTCCTGCATATTGCTGAGAATCACAGTCCTGTGTAGCAGGAGATGTTTAATGGCCCTGTACACTTGCATAACAACTGTTGATTTTCCAACTCCAAAAGGATTTCCCACTGTGCGGTAGCAATCCAGCATTGCAAACTTCCCGAGTACAATGCCACTTGCATCTCTACTGTCAATGCAGCTCATATTTTGGTGTCCCTGTTCTGAAGCACTTGGGTGAGCTTGGCACACAGATCCAGGAAGGTAGCCTTTAGCATCCTAAAGTTCTGCACCACTGCTCCTCGTCCCAAACCTGCATTATAATGCAATCCCACCACAGTGCTCATTTCTCAGGCCCAGAAATGGTGTTCCACCATTTGCAACTACTCCATAAACACCCCCAACAACCTTGAATTTTTTTTGCTATGTCCCTTAGCAAACTATCTTCAAAGGAATCATTATGTCCCCATGGTTGCAGTACTGACCATGGGCCTGCAAATACAAAAGGATGATACACCGAGTATTTGCAATGTTCATGAGAACAGTGCAGAGTTCTGCAGCCTCTGTGCTTCTGTCAGTGATGGCAGACATTGAAAAGTTCCACATAGGTTTGTGGGATGAAAAAAAAAAAAAGACATGAAAATGAGCAGATATAAACAGCATTATGGGATGGAGAAAGCTGTATGACAGGAACTTGGCCCTTTGCTCCCAGTCATCACTGCATGACTTGTTTCTACCTCACAATGCATTACAAAAATTTCCCAGAAGTCAGTACACCAGACAGAGACAACTGGCACACTGGGATATCAACCCATGGTGCACCACACTATGTCTTGACTCAAGTGCTCCTGGTGGGTACACTCAGCGCCAATGCAAGCAGCCAAGTATGCACACACACGAGTGGTATATTAACTGCGGCAACTTTATGACAATGTAATTTGTGTTGACCAAAGTTTGTAGTGTAGACATTGCCCTCTGTTGTCCCTGGTTTCTCCCAGGAGTTCACTCCAAGCATCACTCATGCATATAATTGACTATCCACAGGCAATATAGAGAAGTTGGCCCTCTTCAAAATGAATAAACACTTGCTTCCATGACAGAGCACATTGCTCTTGATAACAGGTAAGAAAAGGATGTGGGCAAGGAGGATAAAGTGGAGAGACACTGAGCACTAATAATAACTAAACACATCATGATGATGTAATCCACAGAAAAGAAATTGCCCCGGTGGTCCTATATACACAATGCTATCTTTCTGGATACTGCTTCCCTAGAAGGTATTTAAAATCATGTGATACGTAGGTGATGCATCTGATGGAGTGAGCTGTAGCTCACGAAGGCTTATGCTCAAATAAATTGGTCAGTCTCTAAGGTGCCACAAGTCCTCCTGTTCTTTTTGCGGATACAGACTAACACGGCTGCTGCTCTGAAATAGGTGATGAGGAAATCAAGAAGGTGAAAAAGGACAAGTCAGTGCGTATTAGCATCAATGTCTGGGAACTCTCAGTTTTACTTGTTTGGACTGCACTAGCACAATGGGACCTGATCTCTGACCAAGGCCCTAAGACACTACAGTAGTACAAATAAACATCATCCGTAGCTTGCGTTTTATATATTTTTCAGTACATATGATCTGCCATGGGAAACCCCTGTATTCCTTTAAACACCTGCACATTGCAATGGAAAAGGGAAGCCTATTTGTCTCCTGTGAATGTCACAATATTACATTAGCACTGCCGCTAAGGTGAGATACAATCATAAGAAAAGGAAGCTGTGATGCCCTGTGTATGTAGTTCTGATGCTACTAGCAGAAAGAATGATTCTTTAATTTATGGGTCTCAAGTTAACAGTCTGTCCCTTTGGCACTGATACCTAGCTTACATGCTTTTATGTGTCTCACACCCTATATACATGATGAAGAAAGCAGCACTGATGCCGGCAGAGATCTATAATTTAGTTTATGGGTCTCAGTTTATGTACAAAGATTAGGCTACATATTAAGGTGGCCAAATTTACTGAACCTCCGCACCACATATGACAATCTTCAGAAGTTTGAGAGCCGGGGTGCATTTGCTGGGACTCAGGGCTTCTGTCCTGCGGGAGGCACCTGCCAGGGCTCAGGGTACAAGGCCTGCTCCTGCTGAAGCCCCAAGCCCCATCAGGTGTGCCCCAGTGGGCTGAAACCCTGAGACCCTACACTCCACTGGGCAGAAGCCCCTCCCCCACCACCCTCCTGCAAGGCAGAGGTCCCAAGTTTCCCCTCCCCCAAGTCTGGTAGGTGGAGAATGAGGGGGCAATGGGGGGCTCCGCAAGACACACTTTATCTGTAAAAGAGCCACATGTAGTTCACAAGCCATAGTTTGGCCACCCCTGCTATATATGATGCAATCCTATCACCCTCTGTATGCAGAGTACAGATGTCGGTTAATTATAGCTATATATCATTAGACATACGATGGGTGGGAATTCATGGTAGAGGAACTACTCCTGGCCCCTGAAAGGGGGAAAATGGTAACAGACATTTTGGGGAGTACAATTTCCTCCCACTCTTCTTTTCTGAAGATCTACTTTATTGGACCACGGAAACAACTCTGTAATCTCTGTCAGGTTATGGTAGTTCTCCAACCAATTAAGACTACAGCAATCGGAGTGCTATAACATTTTAAAGACAATTCTCTGTAACATAAGATTCTCCAGAATGTTTTATGAATGACATGACCCCTGTTCAGAAGAGCTGTTTGATCACCTGTCAGGAACAGCCCACTGCGGAGCCTGTACACAGCCCAGTAGAGGCAGAAGCCATCCCAGAGCGCGGTAAGTGTATGACTCAAATTTAGTATGCATTATTACAGTAATGGGAGAGACTTCTGCTGTAAGAAGCAATGCAAAAACGATAAGCCCTGGCTACCAGCATGTGGCCACTAATGGCAGATTGTATCACAGACCCTTGGGGTCACTATTGTTACTAATTCAGATCCCCTGGAGAAGGCCTAATTTTACAGAGGTGCACCTGGTCACCAAGCCAGATTAGAGCATGTGAGTCAATGAGCCAAATAATAGGGGAGCTATATAAAAGGGCACAGAAAAGCATGCTCAGGAGGAAAAGAGATGGAGAGAAACAGGTTAGGCGAGCCTGACAAAGTCCTCTGAGTAGAGACACCTTACACACACACACACACACACACACACACACACACACACACACCATTTTGGAAAGGGGGTTAAAAAGTTGAGATACAGCATGTAACAGTGTGAAGACACTGCTGTGTATTGGTGGAGGGATTAAAAGACTGTAAATAAACTACACAGTGATGTTTGCAAGCAAGACTGTCTCAGAGGGGTCTGGGTTTGTGGAACAGGTGGGGGTGCAGCCCGCAGCCCCATCACAATTACACTGTCAGCTAAACCTGTGTATAGACAAATACTAAGGCCTGGTCCACACCTACATATTAAATTGACCCAGATACATTGTTTAGGGCTGTGAAAAATTTCACACCCTGTGCAACACAATTAGGTCGACTGAACCCCGCACTGCCGATGCAGCTTGGTCGATTGAAGAATTCTTCTCTTGATCTAGCTACCACCTTCTGGGGAGCTGGATTAACTACATCAGTGGAAAAACCACTAGTGCTGATACAGAAAGCATCTACTCTACAATGCTACAGCAGCACAGCTGCAGACATACCCTAAGATGGATAGGCCTTTAACAACACTGGGGTTATAGAAGGTGCACACTTGGGCTTCAGTTTCTCAAATTGGGGCTCAACTTTCCGACATTTGGGAAACATGGTGTTAGATTGTAAGTTCTTTGGTCTGTCTGTTTTTGTAGGTTGTTCAATGCCAAACAATACAAGGGATCTTCATTCGAGGGAAGGGATCGCTACAGCTCTAGTTACAGGCTCATGTGATGCCACAAGTCAGATTTTCCAGCCTACTGACAAATGAGTACTTTATTTCAAATGGAATAAACAAGCATAAAAACTTTTATTTGAATAAAACCTGAGGCTGTCATATAAATTACCTTTTTTCCCCAGCAGTTTAATATTAATCAACCTTTAGAATCCTATGCCTAGGACCAGAATTGCAGAAAACAAGCCCTGTTCATAAGGTGCTTTTTCATGGAGACCCTTATCATTGGAAAGAAAGAAAATGGGTCTGAAAATTCAAAAGGGGACAAAAGCTGAAGAAGCAATTTTGCAAAGAGTCAAAAAAAAAAAACAGTTCTCAGAATCCACTTTCTCTGAGTTATCAGCTAAATTAAGCTTGATACTCTTGTCTTTCTTTCTTAAAAAATCCTTGTGCTTGTACAGAATCATATTTTCCTTGGGAAAAAACCTGCACCACACTGAAGGATTGTTTCAAACTCTTTTTTCTATCTAGTGCTGAAGCACCTTTTCACCTCTTGCAAAGCAGTTCAAGGCTTCTTGTTACTGTTACTTCTAGATCTAATAGGCTAGCCTCCCGACACCCAGTGTGAGCAGCTTATTGGAGCATTGGCTATATTCTGTCTTTAGTCTCTGGGGTTCAAACTTTGAAAAAGAGTTTGGCTTGATTAAGTAGACTTTATTTGGGGAAAGTTTAGTCTCCTAGAGCTTTTCCACTTAGTGCACACATACCACTCAAAGAAAACTAAAAAGAAAGGGAATTTCAGAAAAAAACAGACAAATAGCAATCCTGAATCGAGCAATAAACTCAATCATATGTTTGTGTGCCTCTTCCCCTATTCCTCACACTCTGCTGTTAATATATGCATATAATCTTATTAGCTGACTGCATTCATCTTTAATTCAGTTGTCAGAAAAATTATGCTGCATATACAGGGATATTTTTATAGGCCATTCAAAATATATATTTAAAATGAGGTTTTAAAGATGAAAGCATTTGCTGCAAAAAAAATTTTCTTCCATTTGAAGATTGGACAAAACTACCACTTTGCTGATCTGTAATTTTTTTCTTTTAAGGAGAAAAAAGACCCTGAGTGCTGTAATTTATTGAATGTCCCCCTGAAAGCAAAGAGATTGACTTTCTGTCTAAGACTGCCAAGAATTCTTGTCACTGTAAACACTAGGATAGATTAAATTTTAAATAATAAATTCCTGTGAAAGAGAGGTCATACTGTCATATAATCATTTTCCTCCACGACATTTCTGTTTGCTAAAGTATATTGACTGAGGTGATTGCTGGTAAATATATAATACAGCCTGACTGCCCTCTAGAAGTTGAAAGTGAAAACAATCGACAATACTATGTTTCTTTACCATCTGCTAATACATTGCGTCTAAACACATACAAATGTTAACTTTACAAACGCAGTGTTACTTTAACTGGCAAGACCCAGAATATTCTGACTTGAGGCAACTACTCTTTCTTTAAATTCCTGCTTCAGAGGCTTGATATTGCTCAATATAGGTCACACAGAGTTTGGAAAAGCTGTTGGGAGGACATATGGCAATTTTCATGGCTTTTGTTGGTTCAAGTTACAAGCTTAAGCTTTGATTGTAATCTCCGGTACGGTGGGCAAAACTAAAAAAATACTCTCCCCCACCATTTTGGACAGTTTCAATCAGTTAAAGAGATTCTCTATATGTATGCTGCTCTGATATCAACAGAATTACCTCTGAAACCAATAGAAACTGTCAATGGAGAGGAAAAATCTCTAAAAATAACACCTGTCAGGCATTTAACTCCTGGGGCTTCACTCCCTAACAAATAATAGGCAGAACTCCCCAAGTTCTTCGGTCCCTAAAGGCAGCGATAGACGATAGGAGAGCAAGACAGTCTCCATCCACCCTCACTGCTGGTTGTGGCCCACCCTGGAGTTTAACTGCCACCCATGGAACCTTCTAGCCACTTTCTTCTTGAGTGCAGTCAGCAGGAGAGCTTGCTGCACAAGCTGCACCTCATCACTGGTGTTCTGGCTCTGCACCCTTTGGGCATCTATACGGCTTTGGGTACCTTGATATGTTCTTCCATGCACCAGGCAGGTCTAGTTCTTTCCACTTGTTTTTATTTGCCAGTGGGGTGAACCTCATTCTGTGTCTTAGAGTTTTCTTTAACTCCCACCACCATAGCATCGATGTGCTACCCAGGTAAATTAGATCTGCATAACAGAGCCCCTAGCAGACTTCATGAGTCTTTTGCTTTTCTCCCTTCCCTGGAGGTTCTACTTCAGATACAAATCTTCCCTTTTCTTCTTATGGTTCCAGTAGCAAAAGACATTTCAAAGAGGAAAATTTGCAGTTTCTTCCAAAAGGTGACAAAGGTTCTGGATTATTCCAACCTCTTCTAGAAGTGTGTTTCAGAGCTGAAGTTGCTTTTCTGAAAACATTTCACCCTGGCTCTCATGAGGTGCCTTGTCTCAAAGGAGCACAGATATTCTGGTGGTCTCGGTAACTCTGTGGTTCTGCAACAGTGGCTGCTGTAGGGTCTCTGTACTTGGCCTCTGAAGTCTCTACACAGGTGATATTCTCTAGGATGCAAGGGGGAGTTTGCGCCTCTTCTATAGCCACTATGCACCAATGCAGCTGATGCAGAAAGGCCACTGGGCAATCATGAATCTAGCCTGATATCTTCAAAACAGCAAGTAAAAGTAAGTAATTTTCTCTCTGATGTCTCTCACACTACACAGGTGCATACATCACAACCTGCTCTTGATGATGCTAGAAATACGAAACTGCAGAAAAACCTGAGTGTCTCTGGATTAAGTTTAGAAGTGTGAGCAACAAGAGTGATGTAGTGGTGGGAGTCTGCCATAGACCACCGGACCAGCGGGATGAGGTGGATGAGACTTTCTTCCTGCAACTCGCAGAAGCTACTAGATCGCACGCCCTGGTTCTCATGGGTGACTTTAATCTTCCTGATATCTGCTGGGAGAGCAATACAGCGGTGCATAGACAGTCCAGGAAGTTTTTGGAAAGCGTAGGGGACAATTTCCTGGTGCAAGTGCTAGAGGAGCCAGCTGGGGGGGAGCTTTTCTTGACCTGCTGCTCACAAACTGGGAAGAATTACTAGGGGAAGCAAAAGTGGATGGGAATCTGGGAGGCAGTGACTATGAGTTGGTTGAGTTCAGGATCCTGACACAGGGAAGAAAGGTAAGCAGCAGGATACGGACACTGGACTTCAGGAAAGCAGACTTTGACTCCCGCAGGGAACGGATCGCTAGGATCCCCTGGGGGACTAACATGAAGGGGAAAGGAGTCCAGGAGAGCTGGCTGTATTTCAAGGAATCCCTGTTGAGGTTACAGGGACAAACCATCCTGATGAGTCGAAAGAATAGTAAATATGGCAGATGACCAGCTTGGCTTAACGGTGAAATCCTAGCGGATCTTAAACACAAAAATGAAGTTTACAAGAAGTGGAAGGTTGGACATATGACCAGGGAAGAGTATAAAAATATTGCTAAGGCATATAGGAATGAAATCAGGAGGGCCAAATCGCACCTAGAGCTGCAGCTAGCGAGAGATGTCAAGAGTAACAAGAGGGTTTCTTCAGGTATGTTGGCAACAAGAAGAAAGCCAAGGAAAGTGTGGGCCCCTTACTGAATGAGGGAGGCAACCTAGTGACAGAGGATGTGGAAAAAGCTAATGTGCTCAATGCTTTTTTTGCCTCTGTCTTCACTAACAAGGACAGCTCCCAGACTGCTGCTCTGGGCATCACAACATGGGGAGTAGATGGCCAGCCCTCTGTGGAGAAAGAGGTGGTTAGGGACTATTTAGAAAAGCTGGACGTGCACAAGTCCATGGGGCCGGACGAGTTGCATCAGAGAGTGCTAAAGGAATTGGCGGCTGTGATTGCAGAGCCATTGGCCATTATCTTTGAAAACTCGTGGCAAACGGGGGAAGTCCCGGATGACTGGAAAAAAGCTAATGTAGTGCCAATCTTTAAAAAAGGGAAGGAGGAGGATCCTGGGAACTACAGGCCAGTCAGCCTCACCTCAGTCCCCGGAAAAATCATGGAGCAGGTCCTCAAGGAATCAATCGTGAAGCACTTACATGAGAGGAAAGTGATCAGGAACAGTCAGCATGGATTCACCAAGGGAAGGTCATGCCTGACTAATCTAATCACCTTCTATGATGAGATTACTGGTTCTATGAATGAAGGGAAAGCAGTGGATGTATTGTTTCTTGACTTTAGCAAAGCTTTTGACACGGTCTCCCACAGTATTCTTGTCAGCAAGTTAAAGAAGTATGGGCTGGATGAATGCACTATAAGGTGGGTAGAAAGTTGGCTAGATTGTCGGGCTCAACGGGTAGTGATCAATGGCTCCATGTCTAGTTGGCAGCCGGTGTCAAGTGGAGTGCCCCAGGGGTCGGTCCTGGGGCCGGTTTTGTTCAACATCTTCATAAATGATCTGGAGGATGGTGTGGATTGCACTCTCAGCAAATTTGCGGATGATACTAAACTGGGAGGAGTGGTAGATACTCTGGAGGGCAGGGATAGGATACAGAGGGACCTAGACAAATTGGAGGATTGGGCCAAAAGAAATCTGATGAGGTTCAATAAGGATAAGTGCAGGGTCCTGCACTTAGGACGGAAGAACCCAATGCACAGCTACAGACTAGGGACCGAATGGCTAGGCAGCAGTTCTGCAGAAAAGGACCTAGGGGTGACAGTGGACAAGAAGCTGGATATGAGTCAGCAGTGTGCCCTTGTTGCCAAGAAGGCCAATGGCATTTTGGGATGTATAAGTAGGGGCATAGCAAGCAGATCGAGGGACGTGATCGTTCCCCTCTATTCGACATTGGTGAGGCCTCATCTGGAGTACTGTGTCCAGTTTTGGGCCCCACACTACAAGAAGGATGTGCATAAATTGGAGAGAGTCCAGCGAAGGGCAACAAAAATGATTAGGGGTCTGGAACACATGACTTATGAGGAGAGGCTGAGGGAACTGGGATTGTTTAGTCTGCAGAAGAGAAGAATGAGGGGGGATTTGATAGCTGCTTTCAACTACCTGAGAGGTGGTTCCAGAGAGGATGGTTCTAGACTATTCTCAGTGGTAGAAGAGGACAGGACAAGGAGTAATGGTCTCAAATTGCAGCGGGGGAGGTTTAGGTTGGACATTAGGAAAAACTTTTTCACTAGGAGGGTGGTGAAACGCTGGAATGCGTTACCTAGGGAGGTGGTAGAATCTCCTTCCTTAGAAGTTTTTAAGGTCAGGCTTGACAAAGCCCTGGCTGGGATGATTTAATTGGGGATTGGTCCTGCTTTGAGCAGGGGGTTGGACTAGATGACCTCCTGAGGTCCCTTCCAACCCTGATATTCTATGATTCTATGATTCTATGAAATACCACCATTCAGTCTGACAGATTTTTCTTCTCTGTTGCTACTGCCAGAAGTTAATCAATCACAAGTCTCCTCTCTCCAATGCAAATTGCTAGATCCAGCTTCCCCTAGCTTAGAACATGGGAGAGCTGGGTTCAATTCCCTGTTCTGCTATGGACTTCCTGAGTGACTTTGGGCAAGTCACTTAGCCTTTCTGTGCCACGGTTTCCCACCTATAAAATGGGAACTGTAACACTTTCCTACTTCATGCAGGGAGGGTGTAAGGATAAATACATTAAAAGATTGTGAAGAACTTTGAGAAAAGGGTCATATAAGTATTATTATTCCTTTTGACTCAATTAATGTCACAGGTGTATGGAAATAAGGTGACTTCTTGGCACCTGCACTAGGTGAAAAACAAGGAACGGAAGTCTTATTAAAGAGTTTATTATAATATCAAATATCAAGTATTTTAAGAATGGTCTTCTAAACATGAAATTATTTATTCAAACACCATATTTCAAGAACACACACCATTCCCAATATTCATCTCACAGCTGCAACTGCTGGTTCAAGGCATTTGTCCCTATCCACAAAGCCAGGCCCTAGGTACATTAGCGACTCAGTAATGAATCAGCAAAACAGCTATTCTAGGACAATGCAGATTACAGAGCCCAGGACAAAATGTGCAAGAGACAGAGGTAAGGCAATAATGGTTAAGGAGGCCAGCTTTTGGATGAACTTGCAGAAGAGAGTAGTCAAATCCAGACTGATCACCCTTAGGGTATGTCTACACCACAATAAAAAACCCACAGCACCGGAATCCCAGAGCCCGGGTCAGCTGACTCAGGTTCACAGGGCTCAGGCTGCAGGGCTAAAAATTGCAGTGTAAAAGTTCAGGCTTGAGCTTGAGCCTGGTCTCTGAGACCCAACCCCTTGCAGGATCTCCGAGCCCAAGCTCCCGTCTGAGCCCAAACATCTACACTGCAGTTGTAAATCCCTGCAACTGGAGCCTGAGTCAGCTGACGCAGGTCAGTCACAGGTCTTTTAATGCAGTGTAGACGTACCCTTAGAGGTCACAATGCAAGAGCTCTTTCTGTGATAACAGCTTTTCCATCATAACCAGAATGACACTTAAAATCACCCTTGCCCTCTCTCTCTCTCTCTCTCTCACATACACACACACACACATACATACACAAAAGAAAAGAAAAAGAAAACTCCTACCCCAGGAAGAGACTCCCATCACCAGATATGGGAGAAAAGCAGGTAACATTCAATAGGGACTTTGTTTTTCCAATCTTGCACAGAAAGCACTATGATATTATAGGGATGAGCGCTAATATAAAACCCTAAGATAAACACACAATTCTAAAGCTACCAGCGGCTCTATGAAAAAAAGTGTATTCCAGCGTCTCCAACCATAGACACTCAAGCCACCCAGATTTCTCCCCACCCCTTCACCCTCTTAAAAATTTGCCTTTTCCCTAAAAGCTGGATGCTACTCTTAGGATTCTATGCTTTCTTTAAAAAAAGAAAAGGAGGACTTGTGGCACCTTAGAGACTAACCAATTTATTTGAGCATGAGCTTTCGTGAGCTACAGCTCACTTCATCGGATGCATGCCGTGGAAACTGCAGCAGACTTTATATACACACAGAGAATATGAAACAATACCTCCTCCCACCCCACTGTCCTGCTGGTAATAGCTTATCTAAAGTGATCATCAGGTTGGGCCATTTCCAGCACAAATCCAGGTTTTCTCACCCTCCACCCCCCCACACAAATTCACTCTCCTGCTGGTGATAGCCCATCCAAAGTGACAACTCTTTACACAATGTGCATGATAATCAAGTTGGGCCATTTCCTGCACAAATCCAGGTTCTCTCACCCCCTCACCCCCCTCCCAAAAACCACACACACAAACTCACTATCCTGCTGGTAATAGCTCATCCAAAGTGACCACTCTCCCTACAATGTGCATGATAATCAAGGTGGGCCATTTCCAGCACAAATCCAGGTTTTCTCACACACCCCCCACCCCCATACACACACAAACTCACTCTCCTGCTGGTAATAGCTCATCCAAACTGACCACTCTCCAAGTTTAAATCCAAGTTAAACCAGAACATCTGGGGGGGGGGTAGGAAAAAACAAGGGGAAATAGGTTATCTTGCATAATGACTTAGCCACTCCCAGTCTCTATTTAAGCCTAAATTAATAGTATCCAATTTGCAAATGAATTCCAATTCAGCAGTTTCTCGCTGGAGTCTGGATTTGAAGTTTTTTTGTTTTAAGATAGCGACCTTCATGTCTGTGATTGCGTGACCAGAGAGATTGAAGTGTTCTCCGACTGGTTTATGAATGTTATAATTCTTGACATCTGATTTGTGTCCATTTATTCTTTTACGTAGAGACTGTCCAGTTTGACCAATGTACATGGCAGAGGGGCATTGCTGGCACATGACGGCATATATCACATTGGTGGATGTGCAGGTGAACGAGCCTCTGATAGTGTGGCTGATGTTATTAGGCCCTGTGATGGTGTCCCCTGAATAGATATGTGGGCACAATTGGCAACGGGATACTCACCAACAACCACATACCACACAACAGAACCACTAACCCAGGAACTTGGCTTTGTTGCAAGGATAAGTTCTTGGGTTAGTGGTTCTGTTGTGTGGTATGTGGTTGTTGGTGAGTATCCCGTTGCCAATTGTGCCCACATATCTATTCAGGGGACACCATCACATCACATCACATATTGTTTCATATTCTCTGTGTGTATATAAAGTCTGCTGCAGTTTCCACGGTATGCATCCGATGAAGTGAGCTGTAGCTCACGAAAGCTCATGCTCAAATAAATTGGTTAGTCTCTAAGGTGCCACAAGTACTCCTTTTCTTTTTGCGAATACAGACTAACACGGCTGTTACTCTGAAACCTGTCATTATGCTTTCTTTGCAACTCTGGAAGTGGTTATGGGTCTTAAAGAGCTGAGAACCTTTGCTTATATCATCCATATCTTCTCAAATGAGCTACTATGCTTGTGCACACATACACAGTAATGATTTTGCACTCTGTGCTGAGCTACATGCTTGGAGGTCAGGATTAAGTCAGAACATTACAGTACATTCAAATGGTGAACATATATCCAAATAGGGAATTAAAAAAATATAGAGAAATACAGGGAAAATTTGTTACAAAACACACTCATATGAAACAAAGAAAAACCTCACTCAGATAAACAGCAGCAAATTTTCATCTATAAACAGGGTGCAGCTGCACATAGATAAGAGCTTACAGTCTAGGTTTAAACAATCCCAGAAGGCAATCACAGATCTCTTCAGAGCCATATGAGGAAGTACAGCAGAAACAGATTCTAAAGAGGCAAAATCCAGGCTGCTGTATTAAATGTTGTTACTGCATGGCTCTTTTCTGTAACCTAGCAATTACAGTATTAGCCTGGTACTATGAACCAATCCCAACCCAACACTCTCAAATTGAACCTGATGCAAGCACACAAAAACCACCAGACCAATTCTGTCTTTGGATACACTTGTGTTGTTCCCACTGATGTCAACAGAAGTCACACATACAACTTAATGCAAAGTAAATGAAACTGAAATAACTAAAAGCACTTTGGGTTCAAATTCTCTGCTCACATCTACGCTGATGCCCCACTGCTCCCCGCCCTCAAAAAATCTGAAAATTATTCACATTCCATTGTCTTAAAAAATATCACTGAAGACAATATAGTGCAGATAAATTACAAGGATTACTCAGATGTGTAACTAATGACGACTGGCTTTGTGAGTTTTTTATACATCTGACAGATAAATAAGAGATTCAAATATGAAGTCAGGTAGATTTGTAGCACTTTTTGAAGGATTAGGAGTCCATAAATCAAAGAATGATTTGATCAATAATCTAGAAATGTAATTTTCCCATCCAATACTGCGTAATACTGATTATTTTCATTTACAGAACACTATCTACAAAAGCATAAGACAATGTAAATTACAAAAAATGTGAGCAGAGAGCAAAGCAATTCATGTCACACTACATGCCCTGGAAGATAAAGGTTTCTGCAAAATGTAAAATTTTCCATTTGGGGTTAATTTTTGTGGCTGAGTTATCAACCTGTCAGGATATGGCTTTATCATGAAATTGCCAAGGTAATTTTATCCAAGCAGCCTAAACATAAGACTCCATAATTTAGGTATTAAAATAATTAAAATTCTAAAGATTTGACCAAGACCATAAACTTGCATCAGATTGCATATTTATAACTAAGGATGAAACTTTTTTTGGGGGGGATGGTATTTACAGAGAGTAACCCTTGTAGAAGTTACTTTGCTCTTTAAGTATGTTTTAGGTATTTGGGATCACAGGTAGCTATAAATACTTTTCAGAATTAGTGTTATGTCTTGAAAATAGTTCTTTTAACATCAGGTCTAAATAAACTAGATGTGAAGAAAATTATTTTCTAAATCCCTCCACTGAGACAACTTTTCCCTTTACAATGGGCAACCCAACATACCACATACAAGAACTGGGCTAGATTTAACACACCTTTGCTCCATTTTAGCTTTGCTGGGGCTCCATATGGGTAAAAGAGTCTGCCCATGCGACTTCAAATGCAGGATCAGGGACTCTTTTAGTAGAAACACTGATGTGTCAGTCATTTCTAGACCATGATCCATTTAAAAACATATGGATAAATACTTTCTTGTGTGCCATTCATGTTAGCTTCAGTGGGTATTAGATATACTTAGCAGACATATATTGTCTTAAAGTGTTTCAGCCAAAAAATTTTACTTATGAAAAAAGTGAAGATTAGGGTTAGTAGCTGGTCAGTCTTGGTCTTTCTCTTATTTATTAATTATTTTTATCTGAATTTTGGATATTTAGGAACCCCATCCAATTGTCACTTTTTCTTCTTGACTGCAGGTAGACGTCATAGGTAGGCTCACTATTAGGGTATAGCTGAAAATTTTTCATCAACATTTTTTCTATGGAAAATTGGATTGGTAAATAATTAAAAATTTTCATTTTTTTCTGTCAGAAAACCAAGGCATTTTTATTTTAGTTACCAAAAATAAAAAAAAAAAAATACTGTTTTTCAAGGAAAAGTTGAAATTGTCCTCTGAAAATATGTATGAAAACTTTGACAAAAATGAAAAAGATTTCCCTGGGCGAGAGATTCTGACC
The DNA here is from genome assembly GCF_965140235.1 of Caretta caretta. Lineage (NCBI taxonomy): Eukaryota > Metazoa > Chordata > Testudines > Cheloniidae > Caretta > Caretta caretta. The sequence continues at coordinate 48,483,463 of NC_134207.1, forward strand.
AGTTCTATTCACCATCATCAGATGGGGCAGCAACAGCTGTTTAAAAATGAGTTGAAGGGTTCCTGCTGCACTTACTTCAAAGACCCTCAATCATAAAGGGTTTGGGGAGGAGAAGCACCTGTGCCCTTCATAGCATCTGTTGCAGTCGGGGCACAGTCAGAAGAGAAACCTCCACCCTCCAGAGAAGGAGCACCTCTGTTTTTTCTCATGCTGAGACTGGGGACAAAGGTACTTCTTGCCAATGACCTTGTCGTCTCTCCCATTCTTAAGGGGCAAGTGTTCTTCGGCCTGTCATGAATATTTGCTAAGGAATCTGCAGGGGTGCTCTTTACCTGCCCTTCCTACTTGGAAGAGAAGTTCCCTCTCTGCCCCCTCCCCCGGAACTGTTACAGACTCTTTGCAGGACCCAGGTATTCTCCTCCTCCATAGGTTCCTTAAGGTTCAGGGTCTCTAAAGTACAGTAGCTGAAGCAAAATAATAGCTCACTTAACTTCAGGCAGCTGCTGCTGCCTCAGCTAGGTCTACCCTCTGCTATGATGTAGGTGTGTACCTGGGCAAGGCTTCTACTTGCAGTCATGAAAGGAAAGAAAGACTATCTGGGGCTTAAATGTTCAACACTGATACAGATAGATATAGATAGATATGTGCATGTATGATTAGCCATTTACTCACTGGGGCATTCGCTTTTTTTCAAAAGTGACAGGAAAAAAAATAAAAGCAGCCACATTCTGATAATCTTTTTTCACAAACACAACAAACTGGGAGGTAAGTGTAACCAATATTTTTTTGAAAGTTTGGACAAATGTACTTCTTAGCAACGAACAGATGTTTCTGCTCATGCAGAAAATGAATTTACCACTAGCTACTAATCTTTGTCTTCTCCAGCTGTTCTGTGATATGCAGTGGTGAAGCTTGATCTGATAATCTCTTATGCTTTTCTTTCTCTCAAAACATAAACTAGAAGATATTAATTACCTCTTTGAGAGTGTTGGAGGTATTCCTGGCAATACAGTCTTTTCTCGGTAGAATATTTTGGGATAAAGTTTCATAAACTTTTGATGAGCTTCTTCAGTGGTGTGTGGATTCTTCCTAAAGAAATGATAAAAAGAATAAATTCTAGAAGTTTTAAACCTTAGACATAATGTTAGTATTATTTGCACCCAGTTCTGCTTCTATTGGAGGAGATAAAAACCACTATCTTAAGTACGGAGAGGGGATCAGTGATAGGCACCATGCTGGTTAGTTGGATCTGCATAAAAACTCCCAGACTTCAATGGGAACAGCAATGGGAATTTAATCTATTGTACCTGTAACATTAAGAGAGCACAAGGTCAAATTCTATCCTCAAAGTGAGCCATGCAACTCACATAAAAACAGGTCTTTCTCACTGCCTTCAGTGTTACAGGTTATATCATATCACACTTATTTAAAACTATCAAAAGAAATAGATTATAACATGGGATCTATGGAGACAAATTTATTTTAAAAGGGGACTGTTATAATGGCTTTTCATGAAAGACCAGAATAAGCCATTGAGGAATCAAAGGCCAAAAATGCTCTGTTCCCGTTTAGGCATCAAAATGAAATGGCCAGATTTTCCTCAGTACTCAGCACCCACCAGCACCAACTGAAAATAGTGGGAGCTGATGAGTGGTGACAAGGTGACTGGTAAGTCACATTCTGCCACTCTTATGCATGTTGAAGAGTACTCCATGAGTAGTCCCACTGAAGTTACTGGAACTAATCATGGAGAGTGGTACTGGTAGAAGCTCTCTATAAAGAGCTGCACTCTGGAAGCCATTTGCAATTCACAACTTTTACTGATACCAGAAAGCCTATGAACAATACTGCAAATTCTTGACTGTCATCTGCTGGAACTATTATCTATCATATATGGAGACTTTCCTTTTGCAGAGCACGCTCATAGCAGGTACTACTCAACATGAGAGAGGGTGGCACAATCTGGTCATATATAAAATTAATAAATTTTGCACTAAAAAAGCATTGGAAGTGCAGTACGAGGTGAAATCCTGACCACGCTGAAGTCAATGGGCATTCTGCCCATTTACTTCAGTGGACCCTAGATTTCCATCTAGGTGTTTAAGATCATTGTTAGTTTGGGAGGTATGTGGTAGAAGTGACAAGCAGCGTGGAAAGATATTTCACTTTGTAGGCTTATTAGACATGGCAATATTTATCTACTGTATTTATATATCTTTACCTTATCTTCAGAGTCAAGAGAAATGTAAACTTCTACATTTCATATTAAAAGAGGCAGAAGATACTTTTTGATATGCATTTAACTAATTTCAGAAACATCTATATACACACAACTGAGTTTCCTTCTTTAATTATGTGCTATCTTGAAGAAACTTGGCCGGCAATTATTCAGAAATGCATTTTTGAAATATTCTGATCTAAAAGGTTATTGCCATCAATAAATTATTCAGACCTTCTGTCATCTGTCTGGGGTGGCTCACAACTGTTAGTGCCTACGTCAGGGCAGACTTACAGAAAACAAGGGCAGACACCCCAAATTGGTGGTATGTTCTATAATTAGATGTCACCACGCTAGTTACAAATGTGAACTCCTGGATCGCTATAGCAGTCTTACCATGGAGTCACAGACAGTCCCCTTAGACTCTCCAGACTATCTTACCCACCAGACAAACTGAACTTTGTGATGATGGTCACTCAAACCAAAAATCACACCTCATCAGGTTTCTCTTAGTCCCAAAAGACCAATTACCCCAGATCAATTGGTACTTTGGCTCTTATACCAAAGACAATGCTGGCAGCTAATTCTACAGTAAACTAATTTAAGGCTTATTAGGTAAGAAAAGGAAATGAGAGTTACTGACAGGTTAAAGCAAGTAAAATATATGTACAAGTGAATCACAGTTTGTAATCCCAAATGATGACAGTGTTGTAATAAACTGCCAGTATCCCAAAAGTCTTTTCAGGGTACCCAGATGGTCTCTGGAGATCACCACTTTGCATCTGGTACACTTCCCTGTAAGAGTCCAAACAATTCAGAGATGAAGGATCTTTCCTAGAATCCATATTTATATCTTCTGCTGACAGAAAGCAAGCTGACAGTCTTTTTACCCACATAGGCTTTTCCTTTGATGACAGTGAGTGAGGAATGCACTTTGAGTCTCTGACCTCCGGTCATCACATACAATGCCCATTTTCTTTGGAATTAGAATTTTTTCAATAAAGTCCCTCATTAGCATTCCACAAGGCTTTTTGATGTCTGATGAGTTATTTCATTATGGGATATTTACAATGTAAATGTTTGTTATTACGTTATGACAGGACACAGATAAGTAAAAACAATGCATGTGACATCCCATTTATGAAGTTTCAACACCCAAAGCACTTATACATTTAACAATCACTTTGATCTATACCAGTGGTTCTCAAACGTTTTTTTCAGGGACCACTTGAAAATTGCTGAGGGTCTCAGAGGACCACTACATGATCTTTCCAAATGTTGATTGTGCCATTAGCTAACTATTGTAAAGCACTTTGGATAAAAGCGCTATATATAAAAAACTTTATAATAATGTTTTTTTGTTCTACAAATAAAAGCACACAACTCATATTTTAATATCAGTAGTCTACCTTTCTAATGTGATGGATGTGCCCTCTCTCCCCTGCTGCAGCAGCCCCTGAGCTGAGGCTGGGAAGGAGGGCCATCTCTTCCCGGCAGCCGCAACCCTGGAGCTAGGGAAAGTTGCCTCTTTCTCTGGCCACTGCAGCCCTGCACGTCCTAAATTCGCCCCACCCCCTCTTCTACCTCCCACCTACCCACTATTCCCCCTGAGGCCACCACCTCACCTTACATGTGCGTTTTCTCCAGAATCCAGGCACCTAATTAGTGAAGCCACACCTGCACGGCTCCACTAATTAGGTGGTGGCCCTTCATTCTCTCGTGTGCGGCCACCCAGGCACACACCTTAGAAGGAACTATCCACGGACCACCTGAATGGAGCTCGAACCACAGTTTGAGAACCTCTGATCTATACTAAGACACAAGTGAATTGTTCTGAATACTCTCTGACGTGATCTGGTCTGCCAGTGTCACACCCCCATTCTCCAGCTCAAATTTCACTCTGGCTTACCGTTTTTGTTTTTCGAAAAAATATTGCGCTTTAAGATATCAATGTACTGCTACCCATTCACTCAGTTCTTTATAAACCAAAGTAACCCCTTTGCCTTTCAAGTTATCATCTTCCTTATTTTCGAGACATTTGGGCCAAATTCTCCTCTGATGTAAGGGGATACCTACGTTGAAGTCAATGTAATTGCATCCATTTAAAGCCAAACTTGAATTTGGTGCACAATCCTGTGCCATTGTTATAAATGTATGGCGATATTAAGGTTTGAGGCATAATTTGTGGATTGGGGGAGGGGGGGTGTTGTTCTCTAGACAATTGAAGTTCAAAATCATATTCTGCAATCAACTTTCATCATAAATGCAATGTTATCTATGCCCTATTTTTATTTTTCTGAGGAGATTACAAAGGAAAATTTAAGATTCCCTAGTCAAGATAATCAAGCAATAATTTCCCTAAACAGCACCATTTTAAAGTTTCCCCTGGCAAACCATCAAAGTACTTCAAGACTAGAAGTCAATAGACAAGCTCTGCATGAAATAAATACTGCATTTGAACTGAATTGCATTAGGGATAAAATCATCCCATTATATCCAGACTGCAGAGCTCATAAGAAGGATGTATACCATAATGGTTTCTCATCCAACCATCTGGTTTTGCACTGAAAAATATAGCAATGGTAAATTGAACCATGATCTCTCCAGATTGCTGGACATAAAGGTGTGCAGGAGCTTTGTGTGTGGGAGGGTCTCCCCACGCAATAGGTGTAGGAAGAGGGCACATTGAAGCCAAATAGCAATATGACACTATTGTGAGAATGCAGATTTTGGTATGAAGTGTAATTTAATGCTATTCTAAGGAGATTTCATTTTCTCCTAACACCATGCAAATATTGATTAACAGAGAACTGAAACTGATGCGGCCATGTATGTGTTAAGAATCATTCACAAGGAGAATGCACAATGAGGTATTAATCATGTGAAGGACCACAGGAATGTTCTGGGATATATAACATTTGGACGCAACATCTGTGTGCAGCATGTCCCTGTACATGTAGGGCAGAGGTTCTCAAACTGGGTGACGGGCCCCCTGGCGGGGTATGGAATGTATTTGGGGGCGAGGGGGTGAGAAGTTTTAGGGGGAAAAAAAACATACTGCACACATTTTACCCACAGCAATGAATAACTGGCAAAGCTGATTCCTCCAGACATACCAGGTCCTCAGATGGCGCTGTGCATTTGACTCTAGATGGCGCTGTGCATTTTGACAGATTTCTGTAAGCCTGCCTAGCATTATACAAAGTCGTTGCCATCTGTACATTAATCCAGTTGCTACGACGTGGCGTGGCACATTTAATCGTAAGCATTGACCACAATCACAGTTTTACTTTTGCTCTTATTACAATGGCTCTGTTTGAATCAATGCCTTACTGGTTTTAATATTTAGTGAGAGTTACATGTTGATTTTTTTTAATTGGTGTATGTATTTGTGTGGCGGGGGGACGTAAATAACTACAGACACAAAGATGGAGGGCATGATCAAATAAATTTGAGAACCACTCAGTAGGGCATTTGGGTATTTTCTCCATTTCTCAGATGAAGCAAAAATGTGAGGTAAAGGTCTAGAGATTTTGATAACATAAGCGTCAATCGTAATGCTGCACAATGACGGTAGCTTTTCTGCCTCAGCTGGTAGAAAATTATGACCGAAGGGCACATTATGCGTTCTACACTCAGTCTCCTCTGTGTGAGATGACTGCATGATTAGGTCTCATAGTTGGGCATGTTACAAGTTTGATAGCTAAGTACCAAAATAAATCCAGATGTGCCTTTACTATGCACTTCTGTCACAGCAAAATCCAGTGGGATGCCCACAAGAGAGCGAATGTGTCACTTTTTGGCCATTATCCCTGTTTTTCTGCTAAAGGGCAAGATTTGGTCATAAAACTGCAAAGCCAGGCCAGCCCTGTTTCCTAGTGTTAATGGTCTGTATCATGTTTGGTTCCTGACTCCAGCTTCTTGTTTCCCAGTGCAAAGAGTGCTTAGAATGAAGAAGACTGGAAGAAAATGACATGTCCACCCACCCACCTCACTCACAGCCACCACTGACTCAGTCTGTTAAAAAGCAACCTTGGTATTCTCCCAAAAGCCTCCATCTCGTGCTCCTCAGCCAGTGGCTGAAACATGAATAACTTAAGGGGAATCTCCTGTGATCTCTCACAAAGATGCAGGTGATTCTCTCCCACACCCTCAGCACAAAGAGTCATGACCAAGATATAGTATGCGAAATTGTAAAGTCAGATTTTAGATTTTTAATAACTTGATTAAAGAGAAATATTTGGTTAAATTGTCAAATATGGAGCCAAATTTAATCCCCATATCTACAGCCCTGCTTTCTTTTCTTGGTTGCCCTTCCACATGTTCCTCTTTACTTCTATGCTTTTTTGTTAAGTTTTTTATATGAGTAGGTGGAATCCACAAATCAGACTACAGAGTAAGAGTGTTGTCCTGTGCTAAATGCCCTGTGAGTGCCTCAGCATCTCACAGGATTGAGAGCGAAGTGAGATGAAACTTCTAAATTGCATGTATCTCAACGTAGTTCTGTCCACCCAGTCTCCATCCTTGGAAAGGAAGGAAGAGGTATAGCAACTTTGAAAAAGTCTATTGTTTTATTTTGTTTTCTTCTCAAAAATGGTAAAATACACTAAAATAACTGCTTAAAGAAGCACATTCTGTAGGAAGATCACTTGCTCTTCTAAGTAACTGCAAGAACTTAAGCTGCCTCTCCCCTCTTTTAAGGATGCTAACAAACAGTTAGCTATCAGACTGATATGAACAATCAGTTTACCCTGCATGAGTCTGGGCAATAGCAGCTGTTCCAATGTGATTTTAATCTATACAGGCATAGGAAAGCTCTCCCTAAGATATGATAATCAAATCTAGTCTCATTGACGTAGGCACTTCAAAGTGTGAACAGGATGAATGCCCATGTTTATCTAATTCCCATGCTGTTGTTGTTTTATTTTGCATTTTACCTTTTACGAGAGCTGAGGAAGAGCAGCTATTTGGTTCCTTAGACTCTAGAAATTCCAGTTAAACTGACAGTCTCTGTGTTTGCTGCCTGAGGGGGGAAACACGGTCAGAACACAAAGCAGTGAGCTGTGTACTCTTTAAAGAGAGGCATTACATCAATCCTGTTCAAAACTGCCTGTTTTGATTGATCTTAAAATGTCTAGTCCTTTCATTCCTCACTACTTTTTTCAGATGAACTGTATAGTATATTAAAACAATGAGGAGTCCAGGGGCTATAATATATGAGTAACAACTCATAAAGCACCTAAAACAAATGTCTCATTTTTGTCTGAGTAGCCCTCTCTAGTAAAGGGTATAATACAATTGGTCTTATTTTTAGGAAGAAAACCAACTATTAATGTAACCAAACCTATTAGCAACATAATGGTGAGGTAGAAATAATTCCATCTGCCATTAATTGGCTTTAACATGACTAGCGGAGATAGACCCTGTGTTATGATCTCAGCTAAAGTGACTTTTACACTCAAGTGAAATCTTGGCCATGTTGAAGTCAGTGGGAGTTTTGACTTTGACTCCAACAGAGCCAAGATTTCACCATAAGACACTGGGCATTCTTTTCTTTCTTAGAGCCGGACATGCTCCCTAACCCCTTATATGTTCCACTGAACAAGGGGAGGACAGGCTATGGGAAGGCTGCACAAGTGTATTTGCATCAGTTGCCCACCATGCAGCAGTGCTCTGTGGATGCTCTCTATGTGACATGGAGAGAGCCAGGACTGGAGGGAAAGCAGAGCAAGTGGCTCCACAATGACGCAGAACCCCTATTGAAAATCCCCACTGTGAGGAGGTAGAGAAGGGGAGGAAGCAATCATTATTACTGCAGCCCATGGGCCGTACCACTTGCTGGGGTGCAGTTGTGCTAGGAAGAAGGAGAGGATTCTTTTGGCCCCAAGCCCAGGCACAGATCCCCCATTTGCTCAGGCTCACTTTGATAGTGATCCTGAATCTGCCCCTGGGTGTTCCTTCACCTATTCGAGAAAAAGTAGTCTGACTTTGCAAAATATTTAAATTAAAAGCCACCGTATTTTCTTGATGTATGTGTGCTCTAAATATTGGAACCAGATCACTATTTTATTATTCACACCAAGATTTCCACCAAACTTTCTTAAAGTTATTAGCCATAAACCTTGATTTTACAAAGGTCTTCACAAAAACCTTCTGAAAATCAGGAGTTTATTAAAAGGTACAATTCAAATTGGACTGAAAATACACGTTAATTAATACAATAGAAACAGAGGTACAATCATCTGGGGTTGGCTGGTGGGCACAGAGGCATTTTGGGTTACACAAACTCATCAAATCAGAGTTCAGAAGATGGATTTTACCTGCATTTCAATCCAAAAGGAGGCTTAAACTCAGATCCATTCTACCTTGGATGGAAAGAAGCGAAGCATGGGTCTCTCCCCTCCAGAAAGAAGGTGAAGTGCATTGGGAGAGGCAGCACTTTGACAGGAGGAAGTTCACAGAGATGGTTGGGTGTCTCATAGGGACAGTGAGATGAGTGTACTATGTATCAGGAGACATCTCTCTCTTTGGAGAATGGCGTGGGGAAAAGGGGGAGAGTGGAAGCACACATGCTCAGGTATGGTCACTGTAGCCCTGACTCTACTCCATCCTCCTGCCTCTACTCCTTTACCTTTCTATCTTTGTCTTCCCCTCTGACAGTCGTTACCAGGACAGACATGTTCAGAGCTGCTCTGCCCCTTCTTTCCCCACTTCCCTTATTCCCTCCCTTCCTTTTCTCTCCTCCCTTTTGCTGCTATCCATGAACAGCTCCATATTAGGTGGTGGGATTACAACATCTGCAGTAAGTAAACTAGTCATTACAGAGTGCAGGTGACTTGAGTTTATTTGCATAATGCTGTTTTTTTTAATTAGAAAACAAAAACTTTGATTTAAGGTTTTGGATAGCTGCATATCTACAGAAAAATGTGATTTGCATGACTTATCTCATCCAAAATCTGAGAAGCAACCCACTGCACATAAAACAACTGAACTTTATTGTGATACATGAAAAAGCTGCATTAATGCAGCATTGTGGCTGAGATTTTGCATGCCCAGGAATCAATTTTTTTTAATGACAAGAGTTTTTTATAATTGTGGTAGATTAGGAAACTTTACAAAAGTAAATGATCTTCAGAGTCAAGCTTTCATCTCTGTAATGTGCAGTATTTATTATTTATTTGTATTGAGGTAGTTCATGGGTACCTCAGTCCTGGACCAGGACCCCATTGCGCTAGGCACTGTACAAATACAGAGCAAAGATAGGCCTTGTCCCACAAAGTTTATTTATCAAAACATTATGAATGGGATATGAGAAAGCATTTGAGTCCTCTCTCTGCTTCTTTTGCACAGTATTTAATACACTTTAAAGAGACAAAAATATTTTTTTAAGGGCACAAGGGATATTCCTAGCAATCAAGGGCCTGATGCTGCAAGTAGTTCTGTGCATCCAAGGTGGATGAGTGAAGAGAGGAAGCAGAGGGCAGAGGAAGCTGGAGGATAAAATGGACACTCTTTTTTCAGCAGAAGCTTATTGATTGTTATTCTAGCCACTCTTAATTCACTTGCTACTCTAAAAAGCTAAATTTGAAATATTGATGAGTTCCCAATTTAGGCCCCAATCCTGAACTTGCACTTGTGCTTAAACTTTAAGCGAATGAGGAATCCCATTGGAGCTGATGGGACCATGAAAGTATTTAAAGTTCAATGTGTGCATACATTTTTTACAGGATTGTGGCCTAACCTGGGAATGGATCTATTTGCCAAACTGGGGGAGGTGGAAGAGGGGGGCTGTGTTTTTATTTTGACTAAAAAACAAGTGACTGATGAGCCAAGAACTGCTGCTGAAGAGGCAGCTGGGTTCATGGGTATGACCTGAACATAGTCCTAAGAAATTTAAAAAGAGAAAAGTTAAAGTTCAATGAACAGTAAATACATTTAAAACTGTAGAGAAAAACTGTTTATAATCCCCTGATTTCTCTTGTTCTTCTAATATGAAGCATTTTTCATATTGCAAGAACACACCACTCCACTCCAATTTTTCAAATGAATGTTATTTGCTATAACACTAAACCTTCCCCAGGGTGTGTATTAGTAATCTACTGATCCCCTTCTGCATAACTGAAACACACTCAAGGCATTTACTAATAGCCCAACACTGCACCCCTTGGAGTGGTTTATTGCTGTAGTATAACTCACTTCACTCTCGCATAGCTGTCCTGGCTCTGGGGTAAAGAAGAAGTAAAGTTAAAAGGAATATAAACCTATTTTTGTCACTAAAGAAAGACTATAACACGTACAGGGAGCAGATCTGCGCTGTAAAAAGGTTGCACTTTCACACAGACTTTTCAGACTATAACCACACTTTAAGAATTGCTTTACTAATGTTCTTTCCCAATAAAGCTACAAACAGAAGCAAGTGTATTCATTAGAGTTAGTTACCTGTTTTGTAGCCCACTGATGCTACATAATGCATCCAACTGATCATAGTTTACCCTCTTAGAAGTTTTTTTCTTATCTGCAAATAATAAATAAAACATGTGGATGATATCTTTAGAATGAATCCAGACTTTACAAGATATGCAGATGTACAGACAAAGGCCAAAATATAATATTAGAAGTATTTTCATTGCAACTCCCATTCAAATTACCAGCTCAATTCAACCTCAGGTTCTTTTACTATAGGCCTGAACTTGAGCTGCTAAACCAAGCTGTCTTGTCTTCACTGCTACCAAGTTAGCTAACGTGAGATAATAACACATCTTTTTACAGTGACTATATTAATGATACCATCTTCAACGTCCCACAGCTCTGACACTGTTTTAAGACACAATCCATGCACCATGCAGCCCTCCTGGGGTTGGACTTTATTAAGCAAATGAACAGAAGTTCTAACTCAAGCTTTCACTGGCTTGCTCCTACTGTTCCTGGTATAGGTTGCTCAGGCCTCTGCTAGGTCCTCCATGCTTCAAAACCAAAAATCTCTTCAGTGCGGCACCCCAGCTCTCAAGCCTGCTTTCTTCCTTTTGACTCCTTCCAGCTAGCAAGCCCTTTCTCCAGGCTGGATATTGGTAACAGGTGTTGTGGTGTGGGGCAGGACCAATAATTAACTCCTTTCTGCTCTTGTCCAGTGTAGGCTTTGTCCACCTCATCTCAGCAGCCAACTTACTAATACGTGGGCACAAGGAATTTGAGATTTGATAGAGTCTTTGAACCAGTTTGTGGCAAAATCACTGGTGTGTTCATGTTAATTGCTCACTGTAATTTTAGTGATGCCTATAAACAAGTGATGTTTAGGAACTTGAAGCTTGCAAGGACCAAAAGAAAAACATCCCAGTACTGAGCTGCATGAGCTAAGGATGCAGCATTTACAATCTCCCCGTATAACCCCACAACTATCTCCCTTTCATAGTTATGCAACCTGAGTCTCTTACAATAATTGGCCTGATAACAGGGTGTTTTCTAGCCCTTTCTAATGTATCCTTATATAATGCTTCGCAGGCTGCATGTTACAGTCAGATACAACTGTTATCCTCTATGCTGAGTGCCAGCTCATCAGGAGAGCGGGCCATCTAGAAACTTCACACTGCCCAGTCCTGCAGCAAGAACATGTGTTTTTTGGCTCCAGACGTCACAGTGTAGAAATGTAGATTCTCAGCCTTTGGGCCAATGTCAGTGAACCATCCTGTACTATGGGGGATGGAGCAACCTGCAGAACGTAGAAAGAGTAGGCTTTGGGCCTGAAATGGGGCATGCAAGGGCTGTGCTGATTGAATAGCCTCCACTGGCTGGACTCCCATGCTGTCCTAGTGGATTCTGAAGTTAACTAAAATGAGTGGAAATGAGGGCTGTTGATTAATCGCAGTTAATTCACGTTATTAACTCAAAAAAATTAATCACGATTAAAAATATTAATCATGATTAACCACAGTTTTAACTGCATGGTTAAACAATTGAATACCAATTGAAATTAATTACATATTTTTGGGTGCTTTCTACATTTTAAAATATATTTATTTCTATTACAACACAGAATACAAAGTGTACACTGCTCACTTTATATTATTTTTATTACAAATATTTGCACTGTAAAATGATAAACAAAAGAAATAGTATTTTTCAATTCACCTCATACAAGTACTGTAGTGCAATCTCGCTATCATGAAAGTGCAACTTACAAATGTAGATTTTTTTTGTTTTGTTACATAACTGCTCTCGAAATCATGATTTATTTTTTTTAATCACTTGACAGCCCTAGTAGAAACCCCAAGGAAGGGTAGGTGAGCAGACAGGCAGGCGAGTGCAACACTGCCTGCCCTCCATTGAATCCACCCTGCAGCACAAAGTCATGTAGACTTCCTGCACCACATTCAGTGAACCTGGTTCTTTGACATTTCGTTGGCTAAGTGGCCAGGACATGGGACATAGCTTTTATTTCCTTTATGGTGTCAGGCCTTCCAGGAGCAACAGCTAGGAAAAGGTGTTCAGCAATGTCTGCAGGTGACCTCTTGGCCCCGCTAAATTCAATGGCAAAACTCCTGTTGACTATAATGGGGCCCGGAGTTCACCCAGTGTGACGTTATATGATTAAAATATGACTATGTCAATCATTGTTGCTATCACTGTTAAATAATCACAACAAATTTTGTACAAAGTGTGTCATGTAAGATGTCTATGAAAAAGTTATGATTTGCTTACTATGATTATCCTATTTGTATGTATGTATCAATTTTGTACCTTAAGTTATGAATATTGACTATGTACCTGTATTTCAAATGTGTTTGCTCCTGTGATAACATCCACAAAGTATTTAGCCAGCATAGTCTGAAGGGACTATTCAAGTTGAATGGCCCATCAAAGAACACTTAACCTACAATGGACCATGGAAGACTCCTATCTGCACTTAATGGACTTCATGTGAACGTTCTAACTAGAGTATGGGTGATGGCCCCTGCTATGACTCAGCAGAGCATGCAAGGGCATGTGACGAGGCTATGTGACACTAAACTCCATCTTGTTACCTGTATTTTTCCACAAGCTATGCAGAGGGCTTTGTTTGAAAAGGCCCTGGAAGCACCTCCATTTTGCTTCTTTCCTGCTCAAACCTCTGGACAAGGGACTGAGGACCTTACAGTTAATTGGAAGCAACCAGAGACTTACAAGCCAGCAGTTTATTCCATCACTGCTATAAGTCTGATCCAAGAACTTTGCAATTATTGTATGTATTTAATTCCTTTAACCAATTTTAACTCTCACCTTGTTTTTTATAAATAAACCTTTAGATATTAGATACTAAAGGTTTGGCAACAGTGTGATTATTGGGTAAGACCTGAGCTATATATTCACCTGGGTATGTGGCTGGTCCTTTTGGGATCAGAAGAACCCTTTTGGTTGATTCAATTGGTCTTAAATAATCACTCATCATTAAGTCTAGTGTTTCTGGTGGTGATACAAGGACTGGAATATTGCTTTTCTGACTTCTTGTTAGCTAGTGTGGTGAAACAGAAGTTTACTTTTGTTGCTGGGTGGATATATCTTATAGAAGAATAATCACCCATTTTGTGGTGTGTCTGCCCTATTTTTCAGCAGTTTGTCCTGAATTTGGTATTGTCAGTTGTGATTCACTGAGGCACAGTGACAGCCAGCATGTTTAAATCCTACTTGGTTTAGGAGGGAAGCTTTTTGCTGTTTTCAGACTGCTCTTCCACTTCTATAGGCAGGACAAATTTTCATGGACTACTGAAGCCAACATGCAGATGCCTTTAGCAAGAAGCTTTAAGAAAGGTGTGATTGCTATTTCCAATCCCAGGTGCCAGCTTTCAACTGCCAGAGTTCCTTTTACCCAGTACTGGCAGAACTGCGTACAACCTGTTGGACTTTCACTTCAGAAAATGCTAAGAAAAAAATACTGATCTCAGCCTTTCTAACCAGTGGTGCCTGCCCTCCAAAATTACAGAATGAAAATCTGACACCCCCAAATTAGTGGCACTTTTATTTCACATTTCCAGATGATGAAAAGTTTGACTTGGTACACAGTAAATCCTTGGTGGGAGGAGACAGCTGTCTACAAATTAATCAGCAATGACAGATGCCACCATGTAATTACAGAACTGAGAAGTGCAAAGAACTATAATGAAAACTGATTAATATCCACATAATTTCTACAATTTTAATTCTAATAAATGCTTTAAATGACTGATTACACAATTAAGTCACATTTTGCCTCCACCATCCCTATAATATAATAATAATATAAAGTCCTGTGGCAATACAACTCAAACTTTATACCCTAGTCCTATTAGTTCACTTTATTCTATAGAACAAATTTTATATTGCATTTTATGGAACAGAAATCTTGTATTTATATATTATTTACATAAATAGACATAAGTCACATCCAGAGCAACCTGGCATTACTTTTAAGTCCCAAAGCATACAGGTAAATAAGCCTATCATCCTCACCCCTTTCTCAATCCAAACATACACCACAAATAAATAATCCAAGCCAAACCTGGCCCTCGAACTTAGCTCTCCTCAAAAGCCTGAGAAAGCATGTATGTAGCCAGGTAGTCACCCACCGGTCACATATAACTATAAACTTGTGTATACATTTGGTATCTGTGTGCATAGTCCAAGCATACACAAATGCAGCAATGCAACTGCATGTGCCCCAGCTTTGCAACTCTGGCCCATAATGTTTTACCTTTTGACAAAATGTTTAGTTTACCAAAAAGGGCTTTGCACATGGATGGACATAAGTATTTTTAAAATAATACCGCAAGTCCTTAAGTGTTATAATCAACTTGTAACGATCCATTCAAAATGCCCCATTCTGTGAACAGAATAACATTATCCTGTGCTATGGGACTTAATGATAGAGGACCGTATGCTGCTGGGACCAGGATGGGAAAAAAGAGATACAAAATATTTCAAGAAAAGTTTTTGAAAACATGCAAGTCTAAATTGGCACAGATGCTTAACTGCCTGGAGTGTCCCTGGGCATGTAGCATGTGCCTAATGAAGCAGTGCTAGTATATAGCCTCTGGATGTATGCAACACATTCAACTGCCCCTGACTCATCATTGAAAATAATTAGGCCAAACTAAATGATATAGGATGAGTGCCAGTAATGTGTGTCACTGAAAGTGTAAATGTCATAAGCCCTTCCACTGGAGACAAAAGGTCCAAAATAGCTTCCTTAAAGGCTAGGGACATACATATTATTAAAGCATGGGTCTCATTTTTAAACACAATAAGTTAAAATGTAAGTGTTATTCTCCTTCTCAGAGGTAATATTTCCTGTTTCTATGCCCAATCAACTGACAGTCATTACTTCATTCATTTTAATTCCAGTAAATTAGTTTTATTTTTTCATCTTTCTTAGCAAATCTATGTGACAGATGGAAAACTATCAGTTCTGGAGCTCACATTCTTTACTGTCCATAGGATTTCCAAACAAGAATGGGCCAGATAACTGTTCAGCTGAAGATTGCTGCTCTTTTCTGAGTTTATTGAGCCAATCATTTCAGATCAGACAAAAAGATTAGCTGTCCTAAGGGTGAAATCTTGGCCGCACTGAAGTCAATATGAATTTTTCCACTGATTTAAGTGGGGCCAATTTCTCACCCCAGTGTTTGTCTGACACAGTTAGGTCCTCATCCTGAGAAATGCAGAACCCCTATTGAACACCCATCACTCCTATGGAAATCAGTGGGGGCACTTTGCAGTTGTTCCATCCTTATCCAGATCAGGCCCTGAGCAAACAGGGCTAATTTCCAAAGGAAGTTAAGTGCATCATGAATACAAAAGAATTTCAAAAGAGTGAGCATGAAACACATAGCCTCCACTCATTTCCCAGATCTAGAAGGACCCTTTTTTCTCCCTCTCTTCCTTTGCATCAGTTCTCTGACCTAAGATCACTGTGAAGAGGTGACAGAAAAGCCATTTGCCTCATTTTAACATATCACAGTCCCGTGGTTCACAACCCAAGGCCATTCCAAAGGACACGTCATCAGCTGTCATAGTGACTCCACAAGTGTCATTCCAGGACACATTTGGGGGCGGGAGCCCTAGAATCGATATCTGGCTAATAAATACTTGAATGTATTTAAACCTAATTGATTTATTCTTCTTTTTTAAATGACGGAAACTCTGAACACCCACCTGGCCTACAACAGCAACAGTTTTCAAAGAAGCAGAACACCCCGGTGGGATTCTCAGAAATGCCCAGCTCTGCTGCCACTGAAGGTAATGGGAAAATTCCCATCTGGGTGATTCAATGGAGGCAGAGTGAGGCCAATGCCAAGCCCTTTTGAAAATCCCACTCTTAATGTGCATTTTTCATTTAGAAGAAAGAAAACATTAGCCCTCCACATAGGAAAAATCTTCCATATAAAGAAATAACAAAAAGGAGAAAGTTTGAAGAGGGCCTGTCTATCTAGTACCCTCCTCCAGACAAAGAATTAAAATGAAACTACTATTTTTGTTTTTAAGTAAAATATTCCATTCTTTGCATTCCTGGAAACAGCCAGAATCATGGCTGTCATAATGCTGAAAAGCTACCTTGACTATTTCATTTTCATCCTATAATCTTTGGGGTTTCAGCAATATCTTATATACTTTATAGTCTCTATGCCAGCCAGTATTGGGTTTTGGTGGGGTTTTTTTTCTTATATCACACTAGTGGCACCTGGCCAATGGGCCTTAATAGTTACACATCAATGATTTTCATGTCAATTCTATATTTTTTAAAAACAAAATAAAATTTCAAATGAGAAAAAAGTTTATAACCCCAAGGAAATTATTTATGTAGCATACTAAATGTCCTCTGTACTGTGCAGACAAATACAAGTATCTCATACAATAATATCTAGACTTTAAGAAATGTTATGAGTGAATGCTTCAAACAAAGAAATAAAAACATTCGTATGTAAATATTTTAGCATGAAAACTTGTTCCATTGGCTTGTAAAAAAAATCCAATTAAACCCACGATTAGTCCCATTACAGCAGGGATTTAGCAATACTCCTATAGCAATTAGGTTGATTCAGCAGCAGCAAAAAGAGTTACACACTCACAAGTCTGTGATTTCCTGGGAGCTGAAGCAGAAGCAGCAAGGGGCAGCAACATGGTCTCTTCTGAGGGAGCCCCATTGGAATCCCAACTCCTCCTCCCTGCCTTCCACCCCCTCCTTCAGGTGAGGTCACAAAGAAAAAGCCAGTATGATTCTCCCAGGTCATAAAGACACATGCTATCTTGTCAACATTCAAGCCAGCAACCTATGATTATTCAGAGCACCACTGTCCCTCCCTAGTGGGTGGACTACCAGACACTGAGGAGTCCGCTACAGCCTAGCTCTAATCGACCTAGATATTTTATCTCATGCAATAGAAGCTCATGATTTTAGAGACAGATACCGACTGACACCAACCCACCCAGGGTCATTGTGTTAAACACCTCCTCCCAGTATTGCCAGTCCCAAGCATTCAAAAATCATGAGATTGGCTTAAGAGAAAATCAAGAGATTTAAAAATATAATAATTTAGGATTATTTTTATTCCCAGTGGCTTGAGGTTTTAGGGGCTGGTTTTTAACATTTTTCTCTTCAACCAGGAGGGCTAGAAACTTACTGGATTTTTAAATGAAAGCTAAGATGAGATCCTCATGTAAACATGACTCCACTAAATATTGTGAGACTTGCAATACAAATCAAGAGTTGGCAACAGCATCCCCCTCTGACTGGTGTCTGGGTCAGAGCGACTGAGCAAGAGTGCCTGAAGAGTTATTGCTCCAGGTGACTCAGTTTCTCATTAAGGAAGAAAATTCTATGTAAATCTGTTCAGCCTTCCAGTTTCCCCAGGTGACTCCTGGTGTCTTTCCACAGCTTCTGCTTAACTGCCTGAATCTCCCTTCTTAGTGGCCAGGCAGTTACCCAGTGAACCTCAATAGGGGGCCTTATGCAATGGAGAGAGAATGAAGATCCTAGTGTTGAAGAAGAGGCCACAGAAATGTCCCTGCAACAAGAAAGAGCCACAGCCACAAAGTGAATAGGAAAAGTACACCCTGTTGGTAGGAGTGGGTCACTGCATTTAGCAAATGCAAGCAGCAGTGGCTGGTGTGCAGCTGGGGTTGCTCTGTAAGTATTAGCAACAAAGAAGCTCGGCTCATAGTCCTCTCCGATTGTCAAAGCTGGTTTTACATCAGATGTTAGCAATTCACAAAAAGCACACAACACATTCATGACATCTTCACCATCTGGACCCATAGGAAGGAGGCCCTTGAGGAATTCCACCAGGATTTCAACAATTTCCACCCCACCATCAACCTCAGCCTGGACCAGTTCACACAAGAGATCCCCTTCCTAGACACTACAGTGCTAATAAGCAATGGTTACACAAACACAGCCCTATACCGGAAACCTAATGACCACTTTATTTACCTACATGCCTCCATCTTTCATCCAGACCACATCACATGATCCATTGTCTATAGCCAAGCTCTAAGATACAACCGTATTTTCTCCAATCCCTCAGACAGAGACAAACACCTACAGGATCTTTATCTAGCTTTCTTAAAACTACAATACCCACCTGAAGTGAAGAAACAGACTGACAGAGACAGAAGGGTACCCAGAAGTCAACTACTACAAGACAGGCCCATCAAAGAAAGTAACAGAAGGCCACTAGCTATCACCTACAGCTCCCAACTAAAACCTCTCCAGCACATCATCAAGGACGATCCCTCACTCTCACAGACCTTGGGAGACAGGCCAGTCCTTGCTTACAGACAGCCCCCCAACCTGAAGCAAATACTTACCAGCAACTACATACCACACAACAAAGACACTAACCCAGGAACCAAATCCTGCAACAAATCCCGCTGCCAACTACGTCCGCATATCTATTCAAGGGACACCATCATAGGACCTAACCACATCTGCCGCACCATCAGGGGCTCATTCACCTGCACATCTACCAATGTGATATATGCCATCATATGCCAGCAATGCCCCTCTGCCATGTACTTTGGCCAAACTGGACAGTCTCTATACAAAAGAATAAATGGACACAAATCTGACATCAGGAATTATAGCTTTCAAAAACTAGTAGGAAAACACTTCAATCTCCCTGGTCACTCAAAAACAGACTTAAAAGTGGCAATTCTTCCACAAAAATCTTCAAAAACAGACTCCCGTGTGAACCTGCAGAACTGGAATTAATTTGCAAACTGGACACCATCAAATTAGGCCTGAATAAAGACTGGGAGTGGATGGGTCACTACAAATACTAATTTCCCCATACTAATTTCCCCCTGCTGTTACTCACACCTTCTTGTCAACTGTTTGAAATGGGCCACCCTCATTACTACTACACAAGTGATTTTTCCTCCTTTGTATTCTACTGTTAATTGAATTGTCTCGTTAGATTGACCACCCACTTGGTAAGGCAACTTCCATTTTTTCCAGTACTCTGTATATATACCTGCTACTGTATTTTCCACTCCATGCATCTGATGAAGTGGGTTCTAGTCCACAAAAGCTTATGCCCAAATAAATTTGTTAGTCTCTAAGGTGCCACAAGGACTCTGTTGTTTTTTTAATATAAACTATATTTACCCATAATACAAGAAATATAATAATATATCTCTATGGATTAAATAATAAGTATTTCTTCTCTATGTGATCAACAGCTACATAAATGCTTTTTTCAGCTGCATTAAAGAAAAGAAATGTAGAAGGAGTCTGAACTTGACATTTCCTTAGTTTCAAAAAATGAGCTAAAAGAACTTTCAGGTACTACACCTATTACCAAGTCCCCACACCAATTGTTATAGTTTTTCAGCCATATTTTATTACTTTTAAAACATTTCTCTCACTTCTGCTTCTGTTTCAAAGACTCGGACAAACTACCAGGAAAACTGGCTATAGAGAAGCAGTGAAAGTGACTATCCAGAAAGTGCAATAAAATGCATAAAGTATACAAATAGAGAAATAGCTCATTTTTTCTTAATCCCTAAATTACAGTAATCTTTGTATTACCTGTTGTCAATGTTCTTTCCCCACTCTGAACTCTAGGGTACAGATGTGGGGACTTGCATGAAAGACCCCCTAAGCTTATTCTTACCAGCTTAGGTTAAAAACTTCCTCAAGGTACAAACTTTGCCTTGTCCTTGAACCGTATGCTGCCGCCACCAAGTGTGTTAACAAAGAACAGGGAAAGAGCTCACTTGGAGGCATCTTCCCCCAAAATATCCCCCCAAGCCCTACACCCCTTTTCCTGGGGAAGGCTTGATAAAAATCCTCACCAATTTGTACAGGTGAACACAGACCCAAACCCTTGGATCTTAAGAACAATGAAAAAGCAATCAAGTTCTTAAAAGAAGAATTTTAATTAAAAAAAAGGTAAAAGAATCACCTCTGTAAAATCAGGATGGTAAATACCTTACAGGGTATCAGATTCAAAACATAAAGAATCCCTCTAGGCAAAACCTTAAGTTACAAAAAGACACAAAAACAGGAATATACATTCCATCCAGCACAGCTTATTTTACCAGCCATTAAACAAAAGGAAATCTAACGCATTTCTAGCTAGATTACTTACTAACTTAACAGGAGTTGTAACGCTGCTTTCCTGATCTGTTCCCAGCAAAAGCATAACACAGACAGACAAACTGTTTGTTCCCCCCGTACCCTCCGGCTTTGAAAGTATCTTGTCCCCTCATTGGTCATTTTGGTCAGGTGCCAGCGAGGTTATCTTAGCTTCTTAACCCTTTACAGGTGAAAGGGTCTTGCCTCTGGGCAGGAGGGATTTTATAGCACTGTATACAGAAAGCTGGTTACCCTTCCCTTTATATTTATGACACCTTTAATAATAGCAAAACAATTTCAGACAGGTATTTAAATGTAAAGGTATTTTAAACTTGACAAAGTCCCTATAACACTTACTATTATAAATGCTATTTTCCATCATACTAAATAATTTGATAATCAGGTAATTAACTTTTTCAAATGTTATTTTCATCTCTATTCAGATTGCTAAAAGCATTTCTTCTGGCACAAATCTTTTCTATTCAAGATAATACATAATTAAGACCACAATTTAGCAGTCGATCCCCATTCAGCACAGCACTTGAATGCTCACTTTAAGCACTTATGTGCCTTGCTGAATAGAAGCCCTTTGCTGCCTTTCAGTATGTGAATATTCCTTGCATCAGAGTAACAGTTTAGTTGGTTGACTGCACTGCACTCCTTTACGGACCAAATTTATTGCTGGTGCAACTCTGCTAGGTCAGTGAAGGTGCACCAGTGATGAATTTGATCATATATATATTAGGGTGGATAGAAAATTGTTTCCTGAAGCAAAAAGTCCAGAAACTCAAATTAGAGACTTAAAAGAGGAAAAGAACAGAAGTGCTGGGATAAGTGGAATTTTAAAGGGTTCCTTATTAAGATGAAAAAGGCTGACATTTTGTCTTTATGCAAGATCAAAAATCTTGTCATGATGAAGAGTTCATGGGTGACAATCCAAGTGGTGATGGCTATTCTCGGTTAAATCTTCAAAAAGGATCAAAGCTTTTCTTGGGTTTTGGTTCATTCTCCTATCTACCTGGAATTGCTTCTAGATTTTGGCCACATGTGTATATTTATGAAAAAAAAAGAATTGTCAATACAAATTAGGCCTTTGAATTTATTGTTTCAATTCTATGCTTATGATCAAAAAGCTTGAATTCTTGGCAGAAATTCTTCCAAAAGCAAGGCTGTATCAGATATGAATTCCAACTCCTACAATGAAAGAGAATTCAGAAAGACGGCCAAACATACAGTACAGTGCCCTAGAGTACTGAAGAAGTAAAGGAGAATACACAAATTTCCAGTCTCAAATGTAGAAAGTAGCAAAGAAATGTAACAAGGAAGGCTGTACGGATTCCTTTTCATTAAACCGGTGTTAGAAGGAAGATGCTTCAGAATGACAGATTCAAGTCACTTCCATTTCTGGTTAGATTTTAATAAAGATCACTGTGTTGACACCGATTTTTTTTTCTTTGTCACTGCTGTGCACATAGAACATATGTTCAATATGAAACTTAATCTCTAGGGAAAGAAAACAGAATACAAGGGCCTGTTCTCACCATATAAGTGTGCAACCCTCATTGACACTAACAGGAATCATGGAATGCCTAGATAGTAGAAGGAGACCTGTAGGTTTTCCATCACAGTGTCTGGGGAAATACACTTCTAAATGTATTTTTTCTCTTCTATTACTGCTGTGAATTTCCTATTTTTTTTTTTAAACAAGCCAACAATGGAAATGTCCCTGAAAGAATAAAGTGTGAAGGTTTCTGCATAGAATACATTTTAATACTGCACTATATTTCAACAGCATACTGTTCAAGAATGCAAGGAACAATAATTTAATGCTAAAGAGGTTTTGGTATATAAAGGCTATCTTCTGTTTCTTATCTAATAACTCAGTTATATTACTGTGAAAATATAAATGATTTTCTTTGCTGTCTCTCTTGGGTCTCTCTATTTTCCCCTAGAAAACTCTGCAGAGTAATTGGCATATCAGCATTTCATTGTGTGTAATTTTTATATCTATTCTCAAAGTTGTTCCTTTCAGCACATCACCACACAGGCCCCTAGGAGCAATAATCATACACCTCTCTGAAAACAACGATGGAAAAAAGTTCTAAAATATCATGTGTCAGAGGAGGGGAACGAAAACCCTTTACATATTCTGCTGTTCTTGCAGAGAAGGGAAAGGAAATGAGTACCGGGCTTTTTAGTGTCAAAAAATATGGTAGTATATAGCCTGATCCAGAGAGCCAGTAAGCATCCTCAATTATAAGGACAATTAGCTTTAAAGGTACATTTGTTGATAAAACAAGTCTCATGTAAATCTTACTCATTGGAGTAAGCCTTATGCACACAAGTGAACTTCATTCTGATCTTTTTTACACCACTGAAAACAAGGACAACAGTTTCACCAGTATAAAACCAGTGTGAGATCAGAGTCGGGCCAGTTGACTTCAGGCTCCTGCACAACTCCACCAGAGTATGTACGTCATGTCTTGTTTCTGTGTTTAGCTCATGAAGCCAGCCTCACCTGAAAAAATGTTAATGTTGTGCCAATTCTTTAAAAGGGTAAATGGAATGACCTGGGTAATTATAGGCCTGTCAACCTGATGTTGTCCGAAGGCAAGGGAGGCGGTGTGGTTCCCTGGTGCCCTGGAGAGGGACAAGCTCCGCTGGACACCAGAGTGGGCGGAGCCAGAGCATTCCAAGCCTGCCCCCCCCCCCAGAGGGTCAGAGGCCAGACAGGAAGTATTAGAGCCCAACCTCAGAGCTCACTTGGGAGGCAGGTGCTGGAGAGGCCAGACGTCTCCAGCCCAGCTCCCGCTGTGGAGACTATAACAACCGGCCAGTACTCAACACAGATCAGCATGTGGGAGAGTTGCCGAGCCTACCCCTCACCAGCTACCCAAAAGAGTCACTGAGCCTACCCATCACCAGCTACCCAAGGATCCAATGGTGATTGACCCCCGCTGAGGACTCCACCTTGACTCAGGTACCTCCAGAGGGGGAGTTGGGAAGTAGCCTGGGGGCAACTGACCCAAGTCTGGCTGCACCACAGTCGGAACCTATGTCACCTGCATCCCCAACGCCTGGGTGGCATTCTACCCCTCTCCCAGGCCCTCGGAGCCTGAAGCCTGGGTGTGCTATTTACCTGAGTTTGCTCAGCCCCTGCCTGAGGGCCTGAACTGTGACTCTTTGCTGCCCTGCCCTGACCCAAGGCCTGGGCTGGTTATCCACTAATTGTTACATGTGTGTGCTCAACCCCCTGCCCGACAGCTTGAGCCAGGACTCCTGTGGCCAACCAATTCCCCAAGGGGCTGTGCAAGGACTAAAGGAGGTGGTGTGGTTCCGCACCGCACCGGAGAGGGACGAAGCCCGACGAACCCTCTCTACAGCAAGATAATGGAGCAGTTGATACAGGCCTCAATTAATAAAGAACTATAAAGTGGTTAATATAATTCATGCTAATCAACATGGGTATATGGAAAATAGATCCTATCAAAATAACTTGATATCTTGTTTTGATGAGATCATAAATTTGGTTGAAGGTAATAGTGTTGATGTAATATACTTAGATGTCTGTAAGGTGCTTGACTTGGTACCACACAACATCTTGATTAAAAAATTAGAATACAAAATTAATATGGCACACACTAAATGGACTAAAAACTGGTTAAACACTAGGTCTCAGAATATAACTGTAAACAGGGAATCATCATCAAGCCGGTCTGTTTCCAGTGGGGACCCACAGGGATGGGTTCTTGGCCCTATGCTGTATAACGGTTTTATCAATAACCTGGAAGACAACAATATCATCACTGATAAAGTTTGGAGATGATACAGAAAGTGGGGACTGGTAAATCATGAAGAAGACAGGTCACTGATTCAGAGAAATCTGGATCGTTTGATAGACTGGGGCATAAGCAAACAATATTCATTTTAATACAGCTAAATATAAATGTACATCTGGGAACAAAGTATGTAGGCCATATTTACTGGATGGGGAAGACTTTACAAAGGGTCATGGTGGATTCTCCATCACTGACAATTTAAATCAGAATTGGATGTTTTTTTCTAAAAGACATGCTCTAAGAATTATTTTGGGGAAGTTCTATGACCTTTGTTATATATATGTCAGACCAGATGATCATAATAGTCCATTTTGGCCTTAGAATCTACTAATCCCATTTACATCCTCTCCCTTTTGTTTTTGCGTTTTCTTCTGTGCTTTCCACAGTGCATGGAACAACCTCCCAGTCTCAGTGAGTGAAATCCCTTCCCCTAATTTGAATTCCTTCTAAAAACCTATTTCTTTTGTGATGCTCACAAACACACTAATTCTGCATTAGCAAAATTTTTGAAAGATGTGCCCCTTCTTAAGCCAGCAGCATCCCCCCAGAAGCCCTGCTATTAGTTGTTAAAATTACTCAGAGAAAATTGTACAGATCTTTGTAATGTGATACCTTCTCTCCTTAATTCCAGGATGAACATGTAATTGGCATTTTGGCATTTCAAATATCACTGGAGCAAGCACCCACTAAAATAACTAAGCCAGGTCACATCCAGAACTAGTTTTTCAGGCTGTTTGCAAATTCACGCAGAGATCTTTGCAGAAGTTGCGCCCTGTTCATGCTTCCAAGATTTTGTTCACAATGATAGTAGTCAGAAGCTTACTTTATTTTTAAATGAAAGCTGGGACTCTGAAGAACAATTAAGAAGCCTGTTCACACCTTCTTGCTAGTTTTTCACACTTCCTCCCAGTGGGACACATCTCACACTCTGGAAAACATTGGTCTAACCAACCACAGTGAAATACTTTTCTTCTCCATGGCAACAAAGTTCTAAGGACGGGAAGAAAAAGAAGAAAAATTCAAAGTTATCACCACCTCCCTTGGGGTACTTGGGTGCACTCTGATGCATAAATTTCAGGGTTTAAAAAAAGTTAGAAAGATTGACAGATCATTCCCCCATTTATACTGCAAATATTAAATATTTGTTACATATTTTCTTGTAATCCAGTCTCACTGGCTTCACTGAGATTTTTCAGTGTAGAATCTTATCTGTGTATTAGAAGAGAGGAATATGGTGGGTCCAGATAACGTGTGAGTATGTGCAATTTTCACTGTAATTTGCATGGTCAGATGGAGGAAGTTCATTGCAATATCTATAGATACACACATAGAGCAAGAGTTTGTCATCTATGCACTGATGAGGAAATAGATCCCAAGAAATACATCCCTGACCCTTGCTATTCCCTTTGAAATAACTTCCTTATGAAACCATAAATATAATTAATTTCCAACAACTACTATTCCAAAATATTGAAATAATAATTCTTTTCCTTCTTTCATTAAGCTAATACCAAGCATGTAATGATAGCTAGGAAAATAAACTGCCTCTGTTTTTTAAATGAGTAAAAAAATTAAAACACGGATAGTACTTCATTTCTGAAGTTCCCAAAAGAACCCAGTTGCTTGCTTAAGACCAGAGTCTGCCACAATCCCTCACACTCACTATTGCCTTATACCATGTAGTCTCATTAAAGAAACCAGCAGAATCTGGCCGTTTTGGTTAAAAAACATTTGCCATTCAGAAATATGGCATCAGCCTGGCTATACAAGGAATGCAGGACTGGGCCTGAACGTTCTGGTGGATCAAATTCTACATTTCACCAGCATATAGGAAACTTTTTATATCCTATTGTGACAAAGAGGCCCATTGGGAATTGTCAGACCTGACATACTCACGACACCTAACACATGTTGTCATGATATATATCCAAAAGGTGGCATGTAACATATCCTTTGAAAACTAATACCTCACTGATCATTAATATTATTCTGTGATGTATGTACAAGTTGTGTACAAAGAGATATGGATATAAGCTAGAATTATTAATGAAAGCTGGTGACACCCTGGTGATTAATATCATAGTGAAATGTATGTATTAACATTATACAAGGAATTATGAATACTCATTGATATTATGCTTTAAAGTCTGTGACCAAACAAAGGGGGAAACAGGAGGGAAGGCAGCTATCTACAGGTATCTACCTGTTCTGTTCATTCCCTCTGAAGCACCTGGCATTGGCCACTGTCGGAAGAGAGGATACTGGGCTAAATGGACCTTTGGTCTGACCCAGTAGGGCCATTCTATGTCTCCAATAAAATTAATCAAGGTATGACCAAAAACAATGGAAGCCTCATGTGCATATAAATCAGCAGGGGATGGGAAGTCCACAGGCAGGGAACAACAGCACAAGGTCACCCTGAGTCTGAGAACGAAACAGTGAGTTTGGGAAGATGTAAGGAAAGAGAATAAGCCATCTTTGCATCCATCACTGGACAGACCCAAGGGGCTAGAGCTCTTGGCAAGCTGCGAAAGATGGGTAGGAATAGGGTGAGAAATGCAAGTGGTCATGTATTTGTAAGGTAAGATGTGGGATTGCTGCTTGTCAAAGCTGTTTAATTTTCTGCCACTCAACTATATGTGGCAATTTAACGGAAAACAAGAAGACAGGTACAAATGATGGAAAAGAAGAAGTTGTTAGGCAGAATTTTTACACACGTGTTAGACTGGAAGAAAAACTAAATTTATGACTCACTCTTTTTCCTGATTTTGTGTGTCAAATAAAGACAGCAGCCAGGAATGGTGAAAGGAAATGGCTGTGAATGTATGGGAAAAAACTGTCTAAGCATTATTTTAAGAAGAAACTGAAGCGCTTCATGTGAAAAGACTTACAATGTGTTCTCTTCACCTAAAGTTTTAGCTTTTTCTGACCTTACAAAAAGTCTAAGGTGCAAAACAGGTTTTTACATATAGCAGATAATAATACGGCAAAAAAACTTATTCAACAGTTTTTCAGAGATATTACACTTACGAATTCATAGTTTAATGTAATTAATAAACAAGTTATTCTTAAATAGGTTGAAAAATCAGATTGAGACAGATTCTAATCTTAGTACTTCATAATGAAATACATTTGGTGTCAAATGCCCTAGTGTAAAAGAAAGGAAACGTGAAAGATACAAATTCTTTATTGTGTTAAGATTTCAACACATTCAATGTACTGTTTACCAATGCCTATACACAGGGTGATTTCACAGTTTTTAAGTATTAATGTTAATTGTTAATAAACTATTATTAACTATGAATTCATAACAAACTATTATTAGTTTATTAATAATAAACTATTAACTATTATAAACTAAATTGCTAATACACAATTAATGAACTCCGGGAACCCAAAGAAAGGTCATTTTAAAATTAGTATAAATTTGAAGCTATTTGATGTAATCATGTAAAGCTTTCACAGAAAAATAGGTCTTCGTTAGTCAGTTATGTGAGTTTGAAAAGGAAATGGTGGTATTTTTCTTACAAAACTTAATGGGTTAAGCCCCCCATTAAAGTAAATTTTCAATATAACCATAAATAAGAGGCTGAGATTAGTGCTTTTATAACATGGCCAGATCTGGCCTTAGCATTCAACACATTTGATTTGCATTGGCTTCAAGAGTGAGAGGTACTATTCTGATGTACGTCTTAACATTTTAACATAAAATATGATCAGCTTCAAAATACTAGTTTTGCAGTTAATTTCCTTAGCAATTTGCTTTTAGTGGAATATGCATAGTAGGGCTGTCGATTAATCGCTGTTAACTCATGCGATGAACTAAAAAAATTAATCGCAATTAAAAAAATTAATCACGATTAATCGCAGTTTTAATTGCGCTGTTAAACAATAGAATACCAATTGAAATTTATTAAATATTTGTGGCTATTTTCTACATTTTCAAATATATTGATTTCTATTACAACATAGAATACAAAGTGTACACTGCTTACTTTATATTATTATTTTTATTACAAATATTTGCACTGTAAAAATCATAAAAAAAGAAATAGTATTTTTCAATTCACCTCATACAAGTACTGTGGTGCAATCTCTTTATCATGTAAGTCCAACATACAAATGTAGATTTTTTTTGTTTGTTCGTTACATAACTGCACTCAAAAACAACAATGTAAAACTTTCAGGCCCGCCGACAGCAATTCCAGGCCCCAGGGCCAGGGCCGTCCTTAGGGAGGTGCAGGGCGTGGGGCGGAAGTGATGAATCCGACCACGCTGGACAGTTGTGCCAGCCCCACAAAGCACAGGGCCAGAGCTGTCACCCCAATTCGCCATACCCTAGGGATAGCTCTACCCAGGGCAGAACAGTCAATGGGCCCCCTAAAAATGTCCACCTGACATTTGAGCAGTGCTGCACCTGCACTGGCTGGTGCCCAGTGACCTGCTGCCAGCTGCGCTGCTGGTGCCCAGCAAGCTGCCAACAGTGCTGCTTGGCATGCCCTTCCGGCATGGCCAGGGCTTCCACATGCCCGCCTGGCTACCTTCGCCACTGCCACCACAACCCCGCGAGCACGTAGGAGCCCTGCAGCCTGTCTGGGCGATTGCCCCCTTTGCTCCCCCACCTAGCCCCCCGCAGGCCTGAAAACTTTAGATCCTACAAGTCCACTCAGGCCTACTTCTTGTTCAGACAATTGCTCAGACAAACAAGTTTGTTTACATTTACGGGAGATAATGCTGTCCTCTTATTTATGTCATCCGAAAGTGAGCACAGGCATTCACATGGCACTTTTGTAACCGGCATTGCAAGGTATTTACATGCCAGGTATGCTAAACATTTGTATGCCCCTTCATGCTTCAGCCGCCATTCCAGAGGACATGCTTCCATGCTGATGATGCTCGTTAAAAAAATAATGCATTAATTAAATTTGTGACTGAACTCCTTGGGGAAGAATTGTATGTCTCCTACTCTGTTTTACCCGATTCTGCCATATATTTCATGTTATGGCAGTCTCGGATAATGACCCTGCACGTTATTCATTTTAAGAACAGTTTCACTGCAGATTTGACAAAACACAAAGAAGATACCACTGTGAAATTTCTAAAGATAACTACAGCACTGGACCCAAGGTTCAAGGATCCGAAGTGCCTTCCAAAATCTGAGAGGGACGAGATGTAGAGCATGCTTTCAGAAGTCTGAAAAGAGCAACACTCCAATGTGGAAACTACAGAATCCAAACCACCAAAAAATAAAATCAACCTTTCTGCTAGTGGCATCTGACTCAGATGATGAAAATGAACATGCATCAGTCCGCATTGCTTTGGATGGTTATTGAGCAGAACCCGTTATCAGCATGCACGCATGTCCTCTGAAATGGTGGTTGGAGCATGAAGGGACATATGAATCTTTAGTGTACCCGGCATATAAATATCTTGCAATGCCCACTACAACAGTGCCATGTGAACGTCTGTTCTGACTTTCAGGTGATATTGTAAACAAGAAGTTTGACTTTCATGATAAACAGATTTCACTGTAGTACTTCTATGAGGTGAATTGAAAAATACTATTTTTTGTTTTGTCTTTTACAGCACAAATATTATAATAAAAAATAAATATGAAGTGAGCACTGTACACTTTGTATTCTGTTTTGTAATTGAAATCAATATATTTGAAAATGTAGAACATATCCAAACTATTTAAATAAATGGTATTCTGTTATTGTTTAACAATGTGATTAATTGCATGATTAATCGTGATTAATTTTTTTAATCATGCGATTAATTGTGATAAATTTTTTAATCGCTTGACAGCGCTAGTGCATAGGCAGTGAATTGCTATTACCCATACATTGTGTTCATGTTTGTGTCCAGAGGCAGCATTGCCTAGTGGCTAATGCACTGGACTGGGACTCAAGAGCCTGGATTTTATACCTGTCTCTGCCATTGGCCTCTGGGATTACTGGGGAGTTATTTTGCCTCTCTGTTCCTCAGTTTCCTCATCTGTAAAATGGGGATAATGATACTGATCTCCTTTGTAAAGTGCTTTGAGATTTACTGATGAAAAAGCTAGGTATTATTGTAACTTGGTTGTCCCTAGCATGGGCAAAAGCTTGTGTCCCAAGTATGAGAAAGTTGAATTTCTTATAGCCTCCTTTAGTTGAAACTGTGATGTATGTCGTGGATGTTTCCAATCTGTGGCTCCCTGCCCAATAGGATAGCACAGAATACCAATACCAGCTTTCCCCAGGAACCAACATCACAGACAGAGACAGAAAGCAAACACTCCCCAAATAACTCTGTTGTTTACTTTAGAGCTCATCAGGATTGTAATTAACTGGAAGAGAAAAGAACCCACACTGTCCCCTTTTCTCTTCATCCTATGTTTTTCTCTTTCCTTTTATGAGCATGTAGTTTTAATAGGTTATCTTCTTTCGCTGTATATTATACTGCATCAGGTCAGATTCAATTAAAATATCCATACTGCTTCTGTAATACAGTAATCTGAACCAGACAAAAACTATATTTTCGGGCTTACCTAGCACAAATACCAGAGTCACTAATGAATCTAACTTCTGTACTCAGCTGTTTTTATAGTTTTTCAAAGGATTCCATCTCCACCTATTTGTTTTCATCATGAATAGTGAAATTCATCAGTGTTTTCAGATTTTTTTAAAAGATTTTTCATTTAGCTCAGATGAGATGTAGCAAATATAATTCCACATCAAATAGACAAAGTTCTCAAGTGACATGCAAAGATGCCAATTAGCATAAGTGAAAAAACGTGCTAAACATGTTGGAACCTAATTTGGTTTACAGAGTGCTTTTCTAAAGCTAAGAATCTCAGAGCTAAGAATCTTGGCTAATAGCCTTTGATGGGCCTGTCCCCCAGGAACTTATCTAATTCTCTTTTTAACCCAGTTATACTTTTGGCCTTCACAACATCCTTTGGCAATGAGTTGCACAGGTTGACTGTGCATTGTATAAAGTACTTCCTTTTGTTTGTTTTAAACCTGCTGCCTATTAATTTAATTGGGTGATCCCTTATTCTTGTTTTATATACTACAGTTAGTAGTTCTGCAATTTCATATTTGAGGTCCTTCAGAACTCTGGGATGAATCCCATTTGGTCCTGGGGACCTATTATTGTTTAATTTATCAGTTTGTTCCCAAACCTCCTCTACTGACATCTCAATCTGGAACAATTCCTCAGGGCTTGTCTACTGTACCCGCTGGATCAGCGGGCAGCGATTGATTATAGACGCGATAAATCAACCGCTGAGCGCTCTCCCATCAACTCCGCTACTCCACCAGAACGAGAAGCACAAGCGGAGTTGTCAGGAGAGCATCAGCTGTCGACTTACTGGAGTTAAGATACCATGGTAAGTAGATCTAAGTATGTCAACGTCAGCTACGCTATTCACGTAGCTGAAGTTGCGTATCTTAGATCAACTCTGCACGGTACTGTAGATAAGCCCTCAGATTTGTCACTTAAAAAGAGATGGAAGAATCTCCCTCACATTCTCTTCAGTGAAGACTGATGCAAAGAATTCATTTAGCTTCTCCACTCCTTCAGCACTTTGATGATCCAGTGGCCCCATTGATTGCTTGGCAGGCTTCCTGCTGATGATGTACTTAAACTAACACCAATCGTTTATTTTAGTGTCTATTGGTAGTTTCTCTTCAAATTTGTTTTTTGGTCTGCCTAATTATGCTTTAGCACTTGACTTGCCAGAATTTATGCTCCTTTCTATTTCCCTCAGTACAATTTAACTTCCAAGTTTTAAAGGATGCCCTTTTGCTTCTAACCGACACAGTTTAGCCATGGTGGCATATTTGGGTCTCTTAATATTTTTTTTATTTGAGGGTATATGTTTAATTTGAGACTCTGTTATGATGTTTTTAAATAGTTTCCATGCAACTTGCATGCATTTTACTCTTCTGACTGTTCCTTTTAATTTCCATTTAATTAGCTTCCTCATTTTTGTGTAGTTCCCCTTTTAAAAGTTAAATGGTATAGTGGTGGGATTCTTTAGTATTTCCCCACACACACACACAAAGATGTTAAATTTAATTACATTATGGTCGCTATTACCCAGTGGTTCAGCTATATTCACCTCTTGGACCAGATCCTGTGTGCAATTTAGGACTAAATCAAGAATTGCCTCTCCCCTTGTGGGTTCCAGGACTAGCTGCTCCAAGAAGCAGTCATTAATGATGTTTAGAAATTTTGTATCTACTTCCCATCCTGAAGTGCCCAGTCAATCTGGGGATAGTTGAAATGTCCCATTATTATTTTCTATTTTTCTTGCCTCTCTGATCTCCCTGAGCATTACATAATCACCATCACCATCATGATCATGTGGTCTGTAGTACATTGCTACTGCTATATTCTTATTATTCAAGCACAGAATTTCTATCCAGAGACATTCTATGGGACAATTTGATTCATTTAAGATTTTTACTGTATTTGATTCTATGCTTTCTTTCACGTAAAGTGCCATTCCCACCCCAGCATGACCTATACTGTCATTCCTATATATGGTGGTACCCTGGTGTTACCATATCCCACTGATCATCATCATTGCACCAAGTTTTTATGATGCCTATTATATCAATATCCTCATTTAATACCAGACACTCAAGTTCACCCATCTTAGTATTTAGACTTCTTGAATTTGTATACAAGCACTTATCAAATTTGTCGCTTTTTAGTTGTCTGCTTTCATGTGATGTAAGGGAGTAGGACTATTTTTCATTTGACTGTTTCTCTTCAGTTCTTACCTGTACTTTATCAACTCCTATCCTCTCTTCTTTACTAGGATGTAGAGAATCCCCATTAATTGATCCTTCCCTCTGGGATGCCTCTGTGTAAACCAAGTGCTCCTCCACACCTGTTGACTTTCCACCACCTTTAGTTTAAAAACTCCTCTCTGAGTTTTTTAATTTTACACACCAGCAATCTGGTTTTGTTTTGGTTTAGGTGGAGCCCATCCTTCCTGTGTAGGCTCCTCCTTTCCCCCAAAAGTTCCCCAGTTCCTAATAAACCTAAAATCTTCCTCCCTACACCATCGTCTCATCCATGCATTGTGACTCTGCAATTCTACCTGTCTAACTGGCCCTCTATGTGGAACTGGAAGCATTTCAAAGAATGCTACCATGGAGATCCTGGACTTTAATCTCTTACCTAGCAGGCTAAATTTAGCCTTCAGGACCTCTCCCCTACCTTTCCTTGGGACATTAGCATCTACATGTACCACAATCACTGGCTCCTTCCCAGCACTGCACATAAATCTGTCTAGATGTCTTGAAAGATCCACTACCTTCGCACTCAGGAAGCAATTGACCATGCAGTTCTCCCGGTCATCACAAACCCAGCTATCTATATTTCTAATGATTGACTCCCCCATTACTATTACCTGTCTCTTCCTAATAACTGAGTTCCCTTCCACTGGAGAAGTATCCTCAGTCCAAGAGGATACCATGACATCATCTGGAAGGAGGATCCCAACTATGGGATTGTTTCCTTCCACTCCAGTTTGATGTTCTCCTTTCCAGAGACTTTCATCCTCCTCAACAGCACAGAGGCTGTCAGATTGGGTTCTGGAAAATCTCATCTATGTTCCTCTCTGTCCCTTAGCTCCTCCACTTCAGCCACTCTGGTATCCACAGCCCGTCCTCAGTCTGAGCGCCACAAGCTCCTTGCACCAAATGCACACATACCTGTACCCACAGCAGGTAATCATACACACTGCATTCAGTGCAATGAACTGGATAGCCACTACTCTACTGGACTTCTGCCTGAATTCTTTTTACTCCTGCAGCTTTTGGTTTTGGTTTTGTGACAAAGTTCTGTCCTTGCCTCTGTGGGTCCCGTGTTTCCTGTGGATTTCACTAGCCTCAGAGGCTCACTGTGACCCTTCTTTCTCTTGAGACAAGGGTCACAGTCTACTGAGCCATTTTCATCATAAGCCAGCGAGGGAGGTGAGGAGAAGTTATCCTTCCTTGCACAGTCTCTGTTGTCTCCCAGTCTCAGTGATTAATCAGGGGGCAAAGGTGGGGGGGAGCCCGGGCCCACCCTCTACTCTGGGCTCCAGCCCCAGGACCCTAATAGTATCAGCTATGGTAGCTGACCTTTTAGAAACATGACATGTACAATTCCCTGGGCTACTTCCCCCACAGCAGCCCTCACTTCCTCAAGCTCCACTTCACCCTTACCTCAGGGCCTCCTTCCTTGTGCCTGATATGGTGTGTACTACTCAGTCTCTCCAACAGCGCAACTTCCTCTTACAGCTCCTGACATCCACACCCACCTGACCGACTGGGAGGCTTTTAACTAGTTTCAGCCAGTCCCTGATTGGTGTCCCAATCAACCTAGCATTCTCCCTGCCTTCTGGAAAGTTCTTAATTGGCCCCAGGTGTCTTAATTGACCTGGAGCAGCTGCCATTTCACTTATCCTGGTACCAGGGATTTGTTTAGCCTGGAGCTAATATATCTATCTCCCACTACTTTTCTATAGCCATCTGGCCTTGCCCCGTCACAGTTTGTATTTTGTTTTTTGGTGGGGGGGATGTTTATTGGCCCAAGATTAGAGAATGTTAAGTGTATCTGGCTCTCATGCTCCCCTCTAACTTCCCTTGGAAAACTCCAGTTTGCTACCCCTGTTCACTAGCTCCTCTGGTCGCGCAGGAGCTGGCAGTTTAAACCCCTGTTCTCCATGACTGGCCCTGCCCCCTCTTAAGGGTTAGTGAATGCTAAATGGACTAGGGATTAAAGCGTCATTAAGAAGCTCTCAGCCTGGTTTGGCAGGCATTCTTCTTACCGTATGCACAATGTGCCTCAGGTGGCACGTGACCAGGCTTCACCAAATTTGGCCTGTTGGTTGGATCATTAGCTTCCCTGGCCCAGGCCAGGTACTGATGGGGAGTGCAACGCAAACCCTGATCCATGACCCCCTCTAGCAGGCATGAGAGACAGAGTATCATGGCAGCCTCTGGAATAAAAACAAATATGCTTTATATAAAACTCAGCTTGGAAGTGTTTCCTATTATAATTTTGTTGCCTATTTGTGGTTGGTAGACTGTTGCAAACATTAAAAATGGGCTGTGTTTTACCCCTGGTACATGCAATTGAGATTGAGGGGTCCAGACCTCATTCAAATTCTACAAACATTTTGGGCCAAAATGTGATCAGTAATAGGTGCCTGCAGAAGGGAGTCGGGGGCATTTTATGCCACTTACTCTCTTACACACATTAACAAATGCATGTAAGAGCAGGCAGGAGTTGGCTCCAGCATCTGTGTGGCCACAACTCCCTCTCTGAGCCATATGGGTGGGGAATGGACAGTCAGGGTTCAGAGCAGTTGTAGCCGCATCACCACTACACTGGGCAGCACAGCTGAGCCAGCATGGAGCAGGCAGTCAGCTGCACCAGAAAAGGATCTGTCACAGCGCACTTTCTCCCACTGGAACGAGGAGGAAACCAGGTCTGAGTCACAATTTGATCCCTCGTATGCTCCTTTGGAAGTTTCTAGTAATTCTACCATCTAGCCTTTTGGGAGATTCTCAACCCAAATCCCTCAAGAGACCCTCTGCTACTCTGTAACTGCTGTATTATCGTCTGCAGGAGTGAGATAATGGCCCATTTCTCACTCTCCAGTGGTTTACTCCTCAAGGTATAACCAAGTAGCCTCTTTCCTCCAAATCCTCCTGTGGATTGCCTGTTACAGGACAGCGAGGCATCCCAACCCTTCTGCCAGCACCAGGTCCTTTTTAGGGTTGCCAACTTTATACTCGCACAAAACTGAACACCCTTGCTCCATCCCCTGCTCTGCCCATGCTCGGAGGCCCCGCCCATGCTCGGAGGCCCCACCCCTCACTCACTCCATCTCCCCCTCCCTCTGCTGCTCTCTCTCCCCACCCTCATTCACTCGTTCATTTTTACTGGGCTGGCTCAAGGGGTAGGGGTTGGGGTTGGGGTTGGGGTGGGTGGGAGGAGGGCTCTGGCTGAGGGTGTGGGCTCTAGGGCGGGTGTGAGGATGAGGGGTTTGGGGTGAAAGAGGGGGCTCCAGGATGGAGCTGAGGGGTTCAGAGTGTGGGAAGGGATTCTGGGTTGCGTCAGGGGGTTGGGGGGGTGAGGGCTCCGGCTGGGGTTGCAGGTTCTGGGGTGGGGCTGGGAATAAGGGGTTTGGGATGCAGATGGTGCTCTGAGCTGGAATTGAGGAGTTTGGAGGGGGATCAGGACTGGGGCAGGGGGTTGGGGCAGGGGGTTGGGGCATGGGAGGGGGTGAGGGGTGCAGGCACTGGGCGGCGCTTACCTCAAGCAGCTCCTAGAAGCAATGGCATGTCCCCCCTCTGGCTCTCCTAGGTGGAGGCACGGCCAAGCGGCTCTGTGCACTGCACTGTCAGCAGGAACCTCCCCTGCAGCTCCCGTTGGCTGTGATTCCTGGCCAATGGGACCTGCAAAGGCAACGTTTGGGGAGGGGGCAGCATCCGGAGCTCCCTGACTGCCCCTCCGCCTAGGAGCTGGAGGGCGAGAATGCCACTGCTTCCGGGAACCTGCCTTCGCTCCGCTGCACTGCCATCTAGAGTTTTAACAGCCACTGACTGGAGCTATGAGGGTCCTTTTTTGACTGGGTGTTCTGATCAAAAACTGGACACCTGGCAACCCTAGGTGGCATGCTTCCCTTCGCTGGTGCAGGGGGACATATTAACCGCTATGTTAAACCATCTCACACGATTGTGAGATCAGAAGACCTACAGGAGATGGGTTAAATGATCTCCCCTAAAAAGAAGGCCCAATGCTGGAGTGAGTGAGCTACCCAGATGCTTCCCATAGAGATGATACAATGCTTTATAAAAGGCCAATGAACTGCTGAGACACCCCACACAGAGGAGGCCTACCCTCTGATGACCTCTTCCAAGAAGTCCTGCTATCAAAGATGTGGAGTGGAGCATTGAACTAAACTTTTTCAGACTATGCAAAGAGAAAAGTTGTGGCTGGTTCTCATTTTGCCATTCACTAATAGCCCCCAAAGTATAATGAGAATTGTTATGGTACATAAGCTATTTTCCCTTTATAATTATGTACTATTGCTCCAATCCTGCAAAGGCTTAAACATATGTAAAGTGAAGCAAGGGCATACGTCCCTGCAGGGTCTGGGTTTATATTTTATATCAGGCAGAAAAATCTCTCAGACCAGCTACCCAGTATTTTTTTTAAATGAACACAAAATAGTTTCCGTCAGTCACAATCGCAGTGTTTTCATAGCGAAAAAATAGGCTGAAATAAATGTGCAAGTGAATTTGACTGTGAAATTTAAAGGTCTCCAGGCTGGTAATTCAGAGGAGGTTGTAGGCTTGCAATCGGCAGAAATTAAATGGAAAGGAAGTTGTGACGTTCTGTCAGACTTCACCTGCAAGCGCAGAATAATTATAAAATCAAGTCAGCTTCACCCTCACAGGTCCCCAAGAGCATAGCAAATTGAGCAAGTGTAATGCTGACAGATCCCAGTCGTCGGTGGGCGGGATCGAATCTGGGACCTCTGGAACTTAGTGCATGAGCCTCTACCACATGAGCTAAAAGCCAACTGCCTGTTAAGCAGGCCCATTTTAATCTCTCTCTTTAAGTGGTCTCAGTACCACTAGATAGGACAGAACACCGTACCCAGAGGGGGTGTCGGTTACATACTTCCCCTCGCTGAGGAAGCAAGTCCCGAGCTTCAGAGACTTCCCAGTCCCAGAAATCCCAGGCAAGTCCCCACTTGTAACGCTGACAGACCCCAACCGGGAACCTTTGGAGCTTGGTGCATGAGCCTCTACCGCTTGAGCTAAAAGCCAACTGTCTGTTAGCTAAGGCTGTAGAGCAGAATCATTTTTCTCTCTCTTCAAGTGGGCTCAGTGGCCAGTAGATGGGACAGAGCATGGCACCCAAAAGGTGTGTGGGTTACACAAGGCTTCAGGAAACCCCTTTAAAAGTGTAACTTTAGCGCCCTCGTGGCCAAGATGGAGTCTGCTTCTGCAGGCAGATCTGGCCAAGAGAAGGCATACGCAGGAATGCAGCAGGAAAAATCCCTTCCACCCCAGGGGCACCTGTTCCAAACCCCCCAGAGTGAACACAAACACACACACACACTCACACACACATACCAGAAAAGCACAATGGATATAAGAAAGGGAAATATTTATTTACAGAGGGATGAGAGAAGAAAAACAACAAGGGGAAGTGTAGAGGGAGCAGTAGAATAGCGTTGCATCCAAACCAAGGCCCCACAGGCCCAGTGGTAGCACAGTCTGAAAGGGCAGACGCTGAGCAGTGTGTCCGCACATAGAGTTCAGGAGGCCTGAGCAAAGTTCCAGTCCAGTGCTGAGTCTTGGGTGCTCCTGGTCATCTTTGGCGCCAGTGAACTTTCCCCAACAAACCCCTCCAGTGCCCTCTTCTGCTGCTCTCTGCAAAGCCACACAGAGCGACCACCTCCCCACTTAACTAGCTAGCAGCCTTCCCCCTTATTCCCAATGCAGAGTCACAAGCCCCAGTACTCATAGCCCCATGCAGCTCTGGCCAGCAGTGATACTGGGTCCAGCTCCAGCCTGTCCTTCTCGGGCGATTCCCCCCTGGCACAGTGTTCCTCCTGGCTCCTGTCCTGGGGTGTCCCCGATCAGCCGCCCTGTCCTTCCCAGGCTTCATAGAATCATAGAATATCAGGGTTGGAAGGGACCTCAGGAGGTCATCTAGTCCAACTCCCTGCTCAAAGCAGGACCAATCCCTAACTAAAGGCAGGTTCTCTGCTGCTTCACTTTGGGAGGGCCTGCTTGCTGCAGCCCTTCTCTCTCTCTCCAGCTCCAGAGCCCCACCTGGAGTTTCCCTCCGTTCTCTCACTGCTCCCCCTCCCCCCTTAGGAAAAAGATGTAAAGGGGCCATGCTCTCTAAACCCCAAAGTGTTACAAAACTATTAAACAACCAAACTTTTGATGCAATCCAAATGGAAAAAGCTCTTTATACTGTAACCTGCATGCTTACTGAGCTTGGACAGAACCCGATTGATTTCATTGGGGCTCCATTCAGGTGTATGGGTTTGGCCTAAGCTTGTAGAATTAGAGCTGTAGTTTGCATCTGACTCCTCTTGGGCAGAGAAACCAGACTGGTGAGTTTCACTTTTGTTTGTATTTGTTGCCAAGTCTACTTCACTTGTTGGTTCCCATTCTGCACTAGCCCAATATTATTATTGTGTGTATTCACTACACTGCAGGATGCATGTTTAAATTAGAGCTGAGCAAATAATTGCTTTGTTTGTTTGTTTGTTTGTTTATTGACACTATAAATGAAAATGAATAGTCATTGGGCCAGGAAAAAAGAGTGAGTCCTCACCTGGGATGTGGAGACCCAAAGTCACTTCCCTATTTACACACAGTAGAACAGCTTCAGCAGGAGAGATAGTGAGAAAGACTCATAGCAAGCCATTCCATAGCACAGTAGCTAGGGTGTGCTTCTGTATTGTTAGAGCCTCAAATGCCTTCTGTAGCAGGCTGAGGAGAGAATTGAACCTGGCTCTCCCACATCTCAGGTGAGTGTGCTAACCTCTGGCTAAAAGTGAAAAAGAAGGGGCCTGCCACCACCTCATCTTCCTATTCCTGTTTTGTTAGTCCAGCACAAAAAATGGAAGGGTTTCAATAATATTGAAATGTAAGTGTTTTGTTTTGACATTACCAAAACTTTTTGATATCTCAGTTTGATCAAAACTGTTCAACAAACTTGATGTGACTTCACGATTAGTCTCAGGTTGACTGGCGCTTCATTTTTCATCTCATCAACTATTTGTCATAAAAAATTTCACCCAGTTCAGGAAATTGCTATTGTCCTCATTTTACAGATGGGTAACTAAGGCTCAGAGAAATTAAATGACTTGCACAAGGTCACACAGGAAGTCTGCAGTGGAGCAGGGAATTGAAGCAGGTCTCCCAAAAGTTAAAGCTAGTGGCCTAACTACTGGAAGTTCCCCTCTGTGTGGAAGGAGCTACACAGCACTTCCAAGAATTTGCAAGTGGGAAATGGAGCTTGGGTCCATGTGGAAGACAAATCATCATCCCCAGCAGAGATTCTCCAAGAAAGTCAATACTGCTTTGAGCTCTATTAAGTTTCCTAGATCCACCCTGCACAGGGGAGATCCCCAAAGCAGCTAATAACTGGGAAGCCCTAGCAATGGAGTCCAGCGGGGCTGCACTATCAGCAAGCAGTTCCAGAGAGCCACCTTCTGTAGTGGTGCGGGGCTTTCCCATAGATGACCCTTTACCACCAGAGAATCACAGGTTTTACAACCCATATCCTTACTTTCTTCATGGGTGGCTTCTGAATCCAACCCTCCCAATGGAAAAGTGTAGAGGAAATTCCACAAGCAGAACCTTGAAGTTTCTTGCCTCCTACAAGTTACCCTCTGGGTTTGTATTACCATAACTGAGTTTAGAATCTGGCCTTAGTCTCCACCTGTAATCATTTGTACTGACATCATTATGCAATGTGTTGAGGGAGTTTCTGAACTGAGCTCAAGATTGCCTCACTATAAGATATATTTCCTTTGTATATTCACATACTCGATTAGCCAGAAATCAAGTAATTGGAAGAACTTGAGGACAGCTCTGCGGAGCTTCGGACAAATGCTTTGTTTTCTTCTAACCTAGTTTTTTTGGTGATGTTTATAAATGTTATACAGTCTGCTCTGCTTTTCTCTAAGTTTAATTTTCAATTTTCTCCACAGATTATGACTGCAAGGGTGGTGAGGACACAGTAAAGAGCCAGAATACTGGTACATGAGCAACACCCCCAAAAGGGGCTCGGCCAGGGACCCATTCCCTACTTATATTCTATAGTTTTGCATGCCAGCACGAGGGATGGCAGGCATTGCACTCTTTCAAAAGAGTAAAGTAGATGCCACTCCTGACTGTGCTTCCCCAGACCCCCTGCACTCTGCTTCCAGGACACATTAAACAATTGCCACCTGGGCACTGCCCCTCTACAACCCTCTAACTGAATCTACAGCCTAGCCCGTAATAGGAGGAGGTGTATTTCTTTCCAATATATTTGTGATCAGTTTATCTAAAGGGAGAGACAAGATCTCATAATGCAATGGCTGGAACTCAGCACAGGTGTAAATGTGTAGCCAGATGGTTCCATGTTAATCTACTACATTAAAGCAGATTTAACACATCCTCCACCATTCTGTTTCCGTAATTGGGACTATTTCTTTTCTTTAGACTGTAACTGATTGTGGGAGCAATAGATGATAGTCTTACAAATCAAATTCCCTGAAGATGGCAAGGTTTACATAATATTCTTGCACTGTTCACCAGGGTAGCTGCTTTTCAAATTATGTCACATTTGTAAGACTGACAATCATCCAAAGAGCAAACAAGACAAAAATGAAATGATAAATAATTATTACTGATTTTTTTGAAAGGCTTCTTTTTTTAAGGAATAAAATGTGTCTCAGCACATGTTAATGTAAATCACTGCAGTAAATGTTACATCTCTGTTTCGGAGCATGTTAGTGTAATTTACTCTACTGAACATCACATTTCCATCTGTTGAAGCAATCTGTTAAAATGTACTGGATTATTATTTTCAAGAGACAGAGGTTTTTAATCTTTCAGGTTGTTTTTTTAAGTTTCTTCTGATGAAAATAACATCTAACATGTGACACTGACTGAAAATAAATACGGTGTTTGATTAAGTTTAAAATGGGGTATGCAAATTCCTTGCTGGTAGAGAAGCACTCATCATCTCTCTGTAAAATTGCAGCTGTTAGAAGGCTTGGGCCAGATTTTCCATTGTTAAGCACCAACATTTAAGGCCAATATTTCAAAAGCACTCAGAATCTAGCAGTTCCCTCTGGAGGGATATATGAAGTTGAGGGAAGACACCAGTAGTGTGATCTAGTATAAGAAAACTTATATTCTCCCAAATTGACTCAATTTTTAAGTTTCTTTAATTTTTAGATCGCGAATGTTCATTCAGAGCTATAATGCCTAGAGCTGGGGGGAAATTTTCAGATGAAACCTTTTTTTGGCCACAAAATACAGATTTGGGTCAAGCAAAACCTTTTGCAAATTTGGGCCAAATTCACTGAATTGTTACAATAAAAAAAAATTAAAAGCCAATCATTTCAACAATTTAAAGACATTTCAGTTTTTCTATTTAAAATCAAATTGTTTTGAATTTTGCTTCAATTTTATTTTATTTTTTAATTAAAAAATTCAAACACAACATTTTGGACAACCTGAGGGTTTTTTTCCCCCAACTTTTTGGTTTGCTGAAAAATTTTTAAAAACCTGTTTTTTCTTCAGCTTAGCCAGAAAACTGAAACCCCATTTATACTAATAGCTCTAATAATGACCTCACTTGAGAAGATCTA
This sequence comes from Caretta caretta, assembly GCF_965140235.1. Taxonomy (NCBI): domain Eukaryota; kingdom Metazoa; phylum Chordata; order Testudines; family Cheloniidae; genus Caretta; species Caretta caretta. The sequence continues at coordinate 48,526,500 of NC_134207.1, forward strand.
TATAAACTATTTGTAAAATATTCATTGAAAGAATTTGCAATTACACTGTAAGCTATTCAGAACAGGGATGTCTGTTCTATGTTTGTACAGTGCCTAGCACAATGGACTAGGGCCTCTAGGTATTACCCCAATACAAATAATAAATAATAAACATAGAAGTATATTTCCATGATTAATTTTAAAGGCTTTGAAGTCAAGACTAATTAGAGTATATCATGTAATTACATGAAATATTATAGATCTTTTTTTAATCGAGATTTTATTTACCAAAGACTGTAATGGCGCCAAATAGCCATTATTAGAGAGTGCAGAACAGTGGATATGATTTTTGCTGCTCACCAAACGCAGGACAAGTGCCAGGAACCAAACCGTAATTGCTACATGGCATTTGTAGACTTGCCAAAGGCCTTTGACGCTGCTAGTCACAAGGGTCTCTGGTGGATCTTGCACAAAGTTGAGTGCCTGTAAAAATTCATCACCATCACGTAGTTGTGCCACAACAGCATGCTGGCTACTGTGCTGGAAAATGGTGCTTTAACATAGCTTTTGTTGTCATGAATGGCTTTAAGCAGGGCTTTGTGCTCGCACCTATACTACTTACCATTCTCTTTGGTGCTAGATTCTTTCAAAGACTACAACCGGCGTATTTACACCCAATTCTGCACAGATGGCAACGTCTTCAATTTCCAGCATCTCCGTGCTCGCACTAAAGACATTGACTTGCTCGTGAGGGAGTTCCTCTTTGCAGTTGGCTGTGAAGTCATAACACATACCACCAAAAACATGCAGCATCTTATCGACTGCTTTTCTAGATCAGCAAAGAAATTTGGACTATCGGCCCCAAGGAAACCAAAGTGCCTGACCAGCCTGTTCCAGGAAAATTGTATTCTGCCCCCAAAATCACAACTGATGCCATACTGCTCAGTGTGGTAGAAAAATGTTGCTATCTTGGCAGCACTTTATCTAACAATGCCACGATCGACAATGAAATTATGCAGGGCATTTCTAAAGCCAGTTCTGCGATGGTCGACTTTCTCATTACCTGTGGAATGTGACAGGCATTCGGCTTCACATCAAGATTAGTGTCTATTGTGCAATTGTGTCAAGCACTCTATTCTACAGCTGTGAAACATGGACACGCTATCGCAGGTCCCAGAAACAACTACAGTGTTTCCAGATGTGCTGTCTGCGTCTCATCTGTAAAATCAAGTGGTCGGACAGGATATCAAACTTCAAAGTCCTGGACTAGAGCTGCATGACTGGAGCACTGAAACCCTAATCATACATGCACAACTTGGCTAGGCTGATCACCTCATATGTATAAAAACAGATTTAACTTAACAGACCCTCTTTTCCTGAGCTGTTCCTATCTAGCATGTTAATGTGTACTAAAAATTTTAAATATGCAGATTATGGACACAATAGGATGTATTGGAATGGCACATTTTGGGGGTGGGGGAAAAGATTATTAAAGGGTATAATAGAACATAACTGACTTTAACCATTGTGCCTTTAATTTAATCTGGCTTTGAGCCTTGTGCCCCACGGTTAGTCACTTTTCCAACATACAGGGCAACGCTCACCCCACCAGCTGGGGTGCAGCTTTGATGGGGCTGGGTGCAGTAGACTCACCTTTGGAGTCCAAGTGTGGAGGAGGGAGGGAATTTCAACTGGGAGCAGCTAAGGCGGTGATCCATGCGCCCCTTCCTCTTTCCTTCACCCCCACCTTCAGTGTGTGTAAGGGGCTTCTCTCTTCTCCCTTCCCACTCCTCCTTCCTTCCTCATGCTGTGGGGCCACATGCTATATAGCTAGCCCTGATCTCCAAGGCCTGTCCTACCCACGGCTGCTGCCTTTGCCGGGGGAGGGTGCTGGGGCCAGGTGACTGGCTTCCATTTGGAAGTTGACACCATTTGCTGCCTAAGCCATACCTCCCAACATTTCAAATGTCTAAAGTGGAATGCAGCACCACTCAGGTTTGGCCCATCTGTCCCTCTGTAGATGGAGGCTGAGAACTCATACACTAGGTCATACCATCACTTAGTTTGGGGGCCCTCTCAAACAGGGGACCCAGGGAAAAACTGCCCTTCAATCAGGACAAGGGACTTGGGGAAGCAAAGCAGGACAGGCCCACAAAACCCCAGACAGCTGGCAGGATAGTCGAACCGAGTTAACCATTGGGAGGAGCTCCCTATTTTAGTCCCACCCTTAATCTAGTTGATGGATTCCTGGTAATGCAGGGGTTTGGCTGATTGTCAGTTTGCGGGTCTGCAAGGGATTTCCCCCACATGTCAAAACTGTCAAACGGCTGTGTGGGATTTTTCACCTTCCATCTGGCATCCAGGGGGTCAGGTTTGTGGAGTTTGGGTTACAAATGTCACACTTTTGGCAGGTTCAGGGTGGCTGGGGGGCTAGAAAGGGTCTGATTTGAGGTCCCTGTAACCCAGTGGGCTGTTTGGGCGTTGGTCCTGGACATAGCAGTGCATAGTGAGGGGTTATGCCTCTGTATTTTGGATAGCTTGTGTCTCCCCTCCTCTCTCCTACCCCCAGCATGAAGGAGGGGAGTAGCTCAGGACTCTGGCCTACAGTCAAGGTTCATGGGATTTCGAGGGGACCTGACCTTCACACTCGCCCTCACATTTATAGTCCACTGAGGCTATTGGTAGCAGCTGAGATCTGCACCGGCACAACCCTGCCAGGTAGCATGAAGTGGTTACACCAGCTGGGTAATAGTTTTAAATAAAGTTGCAGACTCCTCATTTAACTATATTAGGGGGCCTATATTTCATTGTTTGAGTTCATATCAGTGTTTCAAACTACGTTACACCCACTTATGAGGGAGCCCCAGAGCTTCTGAGATTTGAAAGTAGAAATTACCCAGTATTCAGTTAGGGCAACAGAAATCTACTGGGCCCTGTAATGGATTCATCAAAAGGGAAAAGGTGGTCAGAGGGCTTGTTGGGAAGTTACAGAGTGGTTCTTAGCTTATCACCTTTGGAAAAGGTTCCAGTTTAGTCTGGTTTGAGGAAAGGGCTGAGGATCAAATCAGCTTCCCTGTCTAAAAAAGTGAATTGATTTGAAGTTTATTACATTGGAAATACCAATTTACGGCATCTCCAGTGGGTCTTGCCAGGCAGTACGACTACTCCCCCGTAGACAGACCCCTTTTCAGTAAAAAATAAATGCTATCTTGTTTCTGATTACAAGTCAGAACATGCCACTCATTAAGCAAAGTGAAGAACAACTTCAAAGAAGAACAACAAGAACACATGTAAATATGTATTTAGACAATTTCAAATATGCATGTTACATAGTCAGTGACAATCAGAGGTATTGAGCTGTTGTAGTATACAACAGCTATACAACACGGGACTATAAGGTGCCATCATTTTTCCTGCAGAACTGCCCTTTACAATCAGGGGGAGTTCTGCTGGGAAACTGATGGCATAATATAGTCCACAGATGTGATTATTTTATATTATCCTAACTAAGGCCCTGAGCCAGCATTTTAAGCACAGGCTTAATGTAAGATTGTGAGTTGTCCCATGCAAGTCCATAAAAAGTTAGCATATGATTAGATGCTGTGCTAGCTTGGGGCCAAAGCTACCCATGGATAAGCAACCAATTTTCAACTCAGCCATTTAAAATATATTTTTAAATACAATAAAAAACTCTGTGTTACATTATCAATTAGCAGCCTACGGAACTGATTTTAAAAAGAAAAAAGCACCTGAACCAGTACATTCCTAATCTACCTGTATAAAAGAAAAATCTTTATTTGTTGTCCTTCCTTAGCCTATGTTTACTTGTCATAGAATCATAGAAGATTAGGGTTGGAAGAGACCTCAGAAGGTAATCTAGTCCAACCCCTGATCAAAGCAGGATCAGCCCCAACTAAATCTGTGCATAGAATGAGAGCTCCTCAGGGCAGGCACTGTCCCTTCTTCAATGTCTGGAAAATGCCAATTACCCTATGAGTGCTACCATAAACAAATAAGGTCACAATCCTTGCAATTTGTTGTGTACGGCCAGACTGCCCTCTGTCCACACACAGCCTGAGTGAAGTCACTGAGCTCCACACAGGCTCATCAGTCTTTCCATATACAACAAGTTGCAGGACTGGGCCTAAATAATAATAATTTCTCATTTCTATTTAACTTCAGATCAAACATGTCCTGCCAACCTTTCTGCTTAATTATACAAATACAGCTTTATAACTGAGCTACTGTCAGACACTTAAAACTCTAGTGGCACTAGTAAGTGTGTCTTTAAGACAAGAAGGGTTAACTTTGCTTCTTTTGTTTTAGATTTTGGATAAACTGTTGCAGTCAGACACTAAGCAAATTAATTAGCCAGCCTGATGGAGAGCAGTGTAATCTGATTATCACCACATTCTCACTGCGGGCAAGATGGAACTACACATTTTCATCACTGCAGTTCTTTTTGTCTCATCCAAAGAGACAACACCACACTGAAGTCAAATGAGGCACATAGTAATACCATATATTTCTTAATATCAGATATTTTACAGAGTCATTTAATCCCTGTGCCTAATTTAAAGATAAAGAATCTTCTCCCCATTCCATAGTAAACAAGAAGAGGCACTGGAACGATTAACCTCTGAGGACAGGACAAGAAGCAATGGGCTTAAATTGCGGCAAGGGCAGTTTAGATTGAACATTAGTAATAACTTCCCAACTGTCAGGGTGGTTAAGCACTGGAATAAATTGCCTAGGGAGGTTGTGGAATCTCCATCCTTGGAGATTTTTAAGACCAGGTTAGACAAACACCTGTCAGGAATGCTCTAGATAATACTTAGTCCTGCCATGAGTGTGGGAGACTGGATTAGATGACCTCTCGAGGTCCCTTCCAGTCCTATGATTCTATGATTATTTTTTAAAGGCATTTTCATTAAAAAGCATTGGAATGTGAAGCCAATAGAGCAATCTCATTGCATGGATCTCTTTGGATGCTGTACTCAATCGAAGAGAAAATAAGATGGAAAATTCTCTTTTCAACATTTAATGTAAATGTTTCATAATAATTTATGTAGTACTGTAACTTTATATTTGACAAACAGAAGAGCATGTCTCTTATCCTGAAGAGCTCACAATCTGAATAAGACAGGGCAGACAAAAATGCCAGGGAATAATTAATGATGAAAAGGAAGGCGGGATGCCCCAGTGGGGTAGATCTTAAAGTAAGATTTGGAGGATGGGATTGAGTCAGCTGGCAACTAGCCTTCCCAACACTCAAAAATATCCTTTAGCCCCCAGTCATGCAACCTGATCCATGCATGCAAATTCTTTCACTGTTCTGCAAGGACTGACTGAGATTCTGTGTGGTCATGAGGGTCCACCTGTATAGATCCTATTGCAAGGCATTATTTTGTTAAGTAACCCCTTCTCTACGTATCTCAGAGCTCAGGGCAAATGTCAAATAGTGGGTTAGGGGAAAATAAGTGAAGCATTCTCTCCTTAAAACTGTAAGCAAAAACCTACAGTACAAAATCTGGAGAAAGAAAAGAAAAAAAATGTATGTTAAAATGACAGCAAGGGGAGAGACCTGCAGCATAAGCACATCAAAGTGTTTGTGGTGTGGGACTCTGAACTGCACTGCTTTGGTTTGCCATTCTCTTCCATGTGTGGCTCAGGCCATTCTATTGATTGTTCCCCATGTTGATGTCTAGACAGCAAGTAATGCTGAAAGCTGACCAGAATGATCAGAAAGAGGGGGGAAGAGAAAAAAAAGAAAAGAAAAGTGAATAACGTACTGTGACAGTTTAGGAATCTATGTGAACTGATGAATTCCGGTTTGATTGTATGAAATCTCTGGATGCTTACACCATTATGGTTGTCTTTCACTGTCTCCTTGCATCATACCTCTTTTGTTCAGGGGAGGGAGACTGCCATTTGGATGTCTGCTCATAAATGGGACAGACATTAAGGACCATTGACAATTAAATGAATTTGCCCAGGTAAGAAAATATCCAGCCAGACCATCTTACGGACCTAGCTAGAGATTGAGCTGGATGGCACTCAAGCTTCAAGGAGGCTACATCTTTTTTGGGGCTTGCCATGATGGTGAAGAAGAAGCAGGACAATGGAGGGTCCTTGAAGGACTATTGATTGGCTAATTACTCTTATCTCCACCGCTCCTTCTGAGGCACAGGAGGTTGTGTACTTGATTGCAGCATGGCTGGGGCATAAAGTCTCACACTGACACTTCCAACACAAACCACACATACGCAGGAAGGCTTCTGTGTGTGCCCAAGGAGAAAGAGACCAGAAGACAAGACTGGGCAGCAGAACAGGGGGTACAGAGCAAGTCTAGAGACCCTGTAAGATACTAAGATCCAAAGGACTCTTAAAAGGGGTGAGGAAACTGAGGTAGGGTCTTGTCTGCAGGTGTTTCCTATTTTTCTATAGAGCTGTATTTCTCTTGTGCTTTCTTTATGAGAAAAGTGTGTGGTTAGAAACTCCTTCGCAGAGTTCATGTGTTACTTGCATACACTATCACATAACCCCTAAAGTGTAAAACAGAGGGGCTCTGGGAACATGCAAGAACTACAGGGGAGGGTTGAGTGAGCCAGCACTAATTTCAGGGCCAAAGCAATTGGACTCTGGTGTCCTTACTGTCAAGAATAGTGTCAGGCAGGGGGTCCACAACCAGAGTGTGTGCCTAGAGAACCAGAGCAACAGTGGCTTAACTTTGCCATACCCCAGGAAGTCAATAGCACACAGAACCCAAGGTTTGGGTCCAGTACATGAGCCAGATGAGCAGCCAGGAGGGGAAGCTCATCAGGGTTGTAAAATTTGCACTCACTGAAAGCAAAGTTAGTCACTTTTCTTTTTTTCCCCCCTCTCTGCACCTAAGCTAAGGATGTCTTATCTACTTTAAGATATGAGAAGTGTTAAGCAAAACCATTTATTTTGTTTTAACTCCATTTTATTCCTGTTTTTATTGAGATCCTGTTTTCTGGGCAATTTCAGATAGACATTCTCAAAGAAAAGAGAACTCCGCAGAGGTACCTTAGAGAGTAGAGTTTCTGGAAGCTACTGTACCCTCTCCATCTAGTCAGGCAGCCTGGACAATGGTGTCCTACCCCATTTAGTCAGTTTGTCATCATGGAGCAGTAGGTGAATAATCTGGTGAAAAGTAGAATGATGGAGGAGGACATGAGAGTTGGAGGTGGTGGTTGTCATGCTCTTCAGAATAAATAGTAGCCTTCAACAATGTGTCTCTTGGAAAGCTCCTGGAGCCTTGTTTGGTCAGCATCAATACAGGAAAGTTTGGTCTCAAATGGATCCTTCTACTGCAAGAGGTATCCTGATGTCCTGCATTAATTAGTGTAAAGTGACTTTTTATGTTTAATTTTTCAAAATCTTCTTCTTTGAAATTCTTCAACATTGGGATGCTTTACCACACCTAACTGTGTTATCAATAACAGGTAAAATTTTCAAAAGCAGCTGATAGACTTAGGCTCCTAAGTCCCATATTCAAAAGCAATTTAGGCCCTTATGGGTCTAAGTCCCATTGAAAGTCAATAGGGTTTAGGAGCTTTGACCAGGGATGGCCTTAGCATGGGTTTATGTATTCAATTGCACCCACCAAAACCATTAAACCAAAGGTGCAAAAATAAGCAAACACATGCTTCTCCTGGCCTGGTGCTGTGGCCAGGCAGAAAGGTGGGACTGAACCCACCCTGCATTCACCCCATAGCAGTGACTCCTGTCCCACTGTGGGATGAGTATGGGGTGGGCTCATTCTCAGTGCCCACCCCACCCCAGGGCCTCCCATCTGTACCAGACAGAATTAGGGTTGCGGTGCCAGGGCAGAGGGTGATCCTACAAGTGGTCGTTGCCCCCTTGGCAGTTTAGTAGAGCGCACTCATCAAATCAAGAGGCTACATTTACCCCAGCTTTTGATGGTGGGATATAGGGGCCTAAGTCACTTAGGCACTTCTGAAAACTTTACCCAATATATACGGCTATATCACGCACAAGTTGATATAAAAATTGAAAACATTTAACTTTTCCAGCAGGTTTTTTAATCTCCCAACCCATTCCACAATGAATTAGCATTCAACTTCAGTGCTTCAAAATCTCAAAAGTTAATTTTAATTACTCTTGGATTACATTTTGCATACTCCTGTAACCTTAGCAATTTTAAGAGAAATGAGGCTGTCAGAGGGCGAAAAATGATTTACCAATGTAATAATAAGACAATTTTAGATTTACCTGCTGTCGCAATTATGAACCTGTTCTACAAAATGAGAAGGGTCCTTCATTTAATTTGTTTTCTGTATTTGATTACAGATCTCTCTGCATGCAAACTCTGCTTCTTACTTCCCTGGATTGCAACAGGAATTGTGTTAATATGTGCACTGGTCTTTTGCAAATGATACTGGGTGGCAGGGTGTTACCCATCAGTTTTGTGTTCTTGGGGAACTGTGTTCTTGGGGAACTAGGGTGTAGTATCCAGCCTCCCTGATTCACGAAGGACACCCACCACCCCCCAGCCTCTCCTTGAACCAAAACCGATCAAAAGAAAGACTTACAAAAAGCAATGAAAAGGCAGTAGGAGACACACCTAAACCCCTCCAGACAAGGGTGACAGGATTAAGGCAACTCCCCTAGCCTCAATTGCACTGAAGATGGGACAGGGAGGCATCTCCATGAGCATACAGAATGGAGAACAGCGATTCCAAGGCAAGAACCACACTGAACTCTGGGACCAAAAAAGCCAGGAAACACTGCATGATGGGGGATCTCTGTTCCAGATGTTAATGAACCCACACCTGCACACACCCAGCTCAGTAGTTATCAGACCAATTCTAGTAATAAATCCTTTATTGGTATCCAAAATACTGAAGTTACCTTATTGCATTGTGAGCTCCCTCGAAGGAACACCGCCCATAGCCTGGAATGATCAGTTCCTATTGTCTAGCCTGAACAAAACAACTTTGGTATACTCCCTTGAGCCATCAGTTTACCCATAAACAAATCTAATGTTCTCCCTTGAACCATTGTTGTTTCCCTACAAAAAAAATCCAACCCACACTCAAGTAAGTGTTCGGATGCCTGGATCCAAAATCAGCATCAGTTCCATTGGGACTTCATCTTCTCCTGACTGATCATGCTGGGGGCTCTGCCAGTCTCCAGCACTCTGGACCCTCAGCTACCACCACCACCTGGGGACCCCAACCCGTTCAAGCTTCACAGGGTGGAGAGAATGGACTCTCTCTCTCTGGTTTGTTTGTTTTTTTTACTCTAGGTATAGCTTTCTAACCCTGATTTGTGTGATCAGGTATAGTTTTTTAAACCTGACTTTTGTAATCAACTTAAAGCTAGCTTTAATATTGTAACTGTTTTGTTTGTTTGGCTCTCCTTGCATGGTTATTACCTAGCAATAAATAACTTTCATGGTTAAGCTGGTTGCTTCTCTCTCTCTCCCACCCCCTTGTGGGTGTTTTTTCGCTTCCCTATTTGCTCTACAGCAATGCTCCTCTTACCTAAGCTAAAGATTCCTGCAGCACCCAAAAATCCTGTGGGGTTTGCTCATCCAGTGGGTTACTCCCAGAACAATTGTAACGTGAAAGTGGGGATAGAGACGTGCTGAACTTATGGCATAGGAGGGTGGCAGCTTGGAAGTGCTGCTCGACACAGCCTATGGAGTCCAGGGGCATATAATGGTGGCAGCTTGAATGTGCAGTTTGATCCAGCCTGCTGAGTTCAGGGACATATAAGGGGTCAGCTTGGGAGTGCTGATGGACCCAGTCTGCTCAGATGCGGGGTTAGAGCGGGGGGAGAGAGAGAGTGTGTGTGTGTGTGTTCATCTGATTCTGGGACTGGAGGAACCCAGCCCTGGGGAACCTACATCCTTCAGGATAGCTCCATTGGGAGGGAACTTGCAGAAGGGAGAAGTAGAGCTCTGTACGAGAACACAAGCAGTACATTGATAGAATTACAGAACCCCCTCCCCCAGAAGAGTAACCCTAATAAATGAGCATATCCCAAATTAATGGGCAAATCAGGTAATAAGGGGAAAATATTTAATATGAATAGGAAAAGTTCCAGGCATTGCAAAGTATAACCATGTCCACTCACTGCTAGGTGTCCTCTTGTGGCCATGCATAGTAACTCTCTCACTGGGCTAGCGGCTCCTGCTGATGGTCACGCCGGTACTGTGGTGGTTTCTCTGCCTGGTAACTCAGCCCTCCAGCCAGGCCACTGTCTTTAGTCCACCCCTTCTAGTATCCCAGTTGTCCCGAACAAAAATTCTTCCGCCTTCTCTGGGCTCTTCCTCACTGCCAGTCTTCAAGTCAGCCTGCTGCCCCCTTGCTGCCTTCCCTGGGCTGGTAGGGGAACACAGTCCCATCCTCTGCTCTGGGTTCCAGCCTAGGGCCCTGTACCAAACAGCCAGATTTGCTCCTTTATCTCTATCTGCTTCAGTTTTCCCTGGGCCTCTTCCTATCTCTTTTTTCAAGTTTCCCTCTGGGTATGTCTAGATGGGGATAAAAAAAATCCCAGGTCAGCTGGCTCAGGCGCTGGGACTGAAAATTTGCTGTGTAGACATTCAGACTTGGGCTGGAGCCTGAGTTCTGGGGCTCCAGCCCAAGCCCAAATGTCTATGCAGCAAATTTTTAGCCCTGCAGAGTAATCCCCAGTCTGACCCGGTTAGCCACAGGTTTTTTTTATCTGCTGTGTAGACATACCCCCAGTTACTTCCTTGGTTAGTCAGGGTCTCTTCCAGGCCCTCCTGTGTGGAAAGCTTTTCTTCCTCACTCTCTTCCTTTCCTTCTCCACTGACTCAGGACCCTGCAGGAGTCTTCTTACTCCCTGCAGTCTCCACAGACCTAGCTGCAGTCTCCTTTTATACAGAAATCACCTGATTACTCTCCGGTGGGGCCCATTTTGGAATCAGGGTTGGTTTAGCCCGAGGCTCTCAAACCCACAGGGAAAGCCACCTCATTGCACAAAAATTACATATATTTTACACACACAAAATGCACCGTATGATGGAGTTATGGCTGAATCTATATATCAGTAATTTAGACAGTAATTACTCACAAACCAGAAAATTCGCAGTTAAGGATAAGCTGAAAAGGGTATAGAAATAAACAGCCAGGGCAATCTTAACTCTGTCCCATCACAGATTCTTCAAACTGCTCATACAGTTAAAACTCAGTAAAATCTTGTGCACAGACTACATGCGAGTACATATTTTATAGAATTTATAGTAATTTCCCCCATTGTATTAACTGAAAGTTTCTCCTGTAGAAAACTGAACACTTTCCTGTCATGAGATTATGCAAAACCCATACAATTATGAAGAAGGCACTTTAGTCTTTGTGGACCCACATTAGCCTAAACTGATTTTTAAAGACATATTTGATTTTTTTTTAAATATTTTCCCCTCATGGGTTCACTACAAGGTCAGCGTTTAGGTCGTCTGGGTGACCTAACTGAGCATTCCGTACCATAACATGTCTGAATTTTTAAATTTAACCTTGACTCTTAATTTCCTGGCTTTGTAATGGTTTGTGCCTAATTACAGCATCCTTGCAGTGCATTTTACCCCCCGTCACTCATACAGACTCTGAACCTGAACTCTGTCTTAGTGTAGCTTTTGTCTGGGACTTAAAAAATTCTTTGCATCCCTGAGAAGCCAATCTCTTAGCTGTGAAGGCAGCAGAACTATTGCACGACTCAGGAGAGACAGGATGCTGGTGGCTCACACAAGCGATTCCCACCCTGTGCTCCGCAGTCACTCCTTCCATGCTGCTGCTTGTGGGAATTCTAAGGACGAAGCAGGTGCAAACCAGTGAATCCACTGGCCATTCTTCCTTCCTCCTCACAGACTGGGAGCACACAGAGGGATGTAGTAGTTACCTCCGTGTGCTAAGGCTGCAGGAAGCAACTGCACTACAGCTCCACAGGTCTGGTGAAGGATTCCTAGTGTAGGGGCCTTTAGGCTGCACCACAGGAGTTGATTGGAATTTTGCCATTGACTTTAACGGGAGCAGGACCAAGGCTTTAGTTACATCATTTTGTATTTACTGGTTTATCAATGTAAATATATTAACTCTATTACAAACTGTGTTTTTCAACTGTCACAGAGCATCCCCTCACAGCATAGTGGGTAGGGCTTTAAGGCAGTTTTGCCTCAATTTCCCTTTGGTCTTCTACAACTTCACCCAGCTGCCAATGCCTTCTTGACCGCTTCAGTGACTTAGCCCTCCAGCTAAATCATCTTTAGTCCCATCCCTTGCAGGGTATCCATGTCTAAAGGCTTTACATTCAAACCTGTAAATATTTCTTCCTCACAGGTAGCAAGGCACACTACATTCATTCCTCTCCTTGATTCCTGGGGCCTTCTACAGTCCTCTGACTAAGTTCTGTGAAAAGTCCTCTTCGCTCCCCCTTAGCACCAGGGGACCACAATAGTCCCAGGCAAACCCTAACCCTCCACTGGCCCTAGACTCAACCCCCAATGCCAAAGCCCTTGCCAAAAGAGACCAAACAGCAACACCTGTTTTCTCTCAGGTCTTCCAGTGGAGAGCCTCCCCTGGTGCTCTCCCTCAGCCAGCCCTCTACAAGGTGCTCTGGCCCCCACAAAAGAGCACTTAGCCCACACTGCTCCCCATTTATCTTTTCTGTCTTTTAAGCCACTCTCCCTGCCCATCTGTGGCAGGGAGCAGCTAATCAAAATGGGCTAGCCAGCCCCAGGCCTCCTGGGCCTTAAAGGTGCAGGCCACCCTGACCCTGTCACAAACTGAAACCAATCCGTAATGCTGTTTCTGAACAGCTCCATTTTCACTGAAACTCAGTGCAAGGTCAGGGAAATCCCAACTCAAATGATTTGAGCATACTGTTCATCTTTCCTTGTTGATGAAACATTTATTTCATCTCAAAACCTAAATTTGATAGCTTCTTTTCTCTTCTGCATTCATAACCCTCTCTGCATTTCATTTTTTCCACTGCTTTATTTTCTGACACATCAAAGAGGGAAAGCAAATCATAGACAGTAAATCAGGCTATAAGGTTTTCTTGGGTTCATACTCCATTAAAAAAAAACTGCTTAAGGATTTTGCAGTTTCCTTACCTGCTGGTGTCCTACTGTGGATTTGTATTCACAATTATATCTAGCAGCACTTCAGCAAAAGCTGAACCCATGGAGACCTATGTGCATTTAGACACTTAGTAGAAAACTTTGCCTTGGTCTGCTAAGCATACTATTTCAATCCCTGGGTTACTTGTTAAGATTTTTTAAAAGATAAGGCTGAAATGAAAAATTCAGACCTGGATCTAAATTTCTGCAGAGTTCAGGAGTGTCTGGATCTTAGGTTTTAATTTGGGTCCCAACTTTACTTTTTGTATTAAAAAAAAAATCTATCAAAGATCCCAGAGGCAGAATTAAGAAATTTGCGCACACGCACACACGTGGAAGAATGGATAAATACCCATGCATGACCAGCACAGCAATTTCCCAGGCATTCTGCCAAGGGATGGGAATGACTAATTTTGGGAGGGACTGTTGCCAGTTGCAGCTCCTACTGCAGTCACTGGGTGTATCATCACTGACATCAGTAGATGCAAGAGCAGGAGTACATATCCTGAAATCTAACCCAATCCTGTGCAGATGGCCAGCAAAGACTATGCACCAATTAAGTTTCATTTAAACGCACAAAATACGATGCAGTTGTGATATAAGTGGCAAATAGCTCTTGTGCTGGTCCTCTGTATTAGGGTGAAAACTCTTTCTGTTTTCTCTCTCATTTTTCAAAACATAAAATGAACATTTCTGAGATCATTTGGATTTACATAGCCAGACTTGGCAACTGTGATGGGGTGGTTGCCCCTCACTGGTAGGTAAGCAGTTAAAGCCATCCTGGGGAGACTGCGCGAGAGGCAGCCAATGAGGAAAAGACTTATAGTGCCAGGCAATCCAGAGGAGCTTTATTGGAACAGCCAACCAGGGCCAGGCTGGCCCATATAAGAAGGGGCTGCTGAGCAAAACAGAGACAATCTCTCCTTAAAGGCTAAGGGAGGAGGACTGGCTGCCCTTAGGATAGTTGAGAGAGACAGCCAACACCATGGATAAAGCAGTACTGGGCAGGGTCAGTAGAGTAGGAGAAAGCTCCAGGCTGATGGCTGCCATGCTGAGGTCCTGATACAAGGGCAGAGAAGGTGCTAGAGCTGTGGGGAAGTGGCCCATAGAAGGAGACAGCAGAGTTGGAGGAGGGATGGTATGTGGCTGCCAAGTATAGGGTCCCTGGGTTGGGACCAGGAGTAGCAGGTGGGCCTAGGTTTCCCACACCCCTGCTTGCCACTGAGTGGAGTGACCAGTTCATGGACTGTAGTTTGCTACTGCAACAAGTGACTAGAATTGGGACTGCAGTTTGCCACTGAGGCAAGTGGTTGGACTAAGGACTGTCAGTCCCCCAGAAGGAGGGAGCGATGCAGATCCTGAAGGTAGAGACAGATGAAACAATGGGCAAGACACCACCTGAGGAGGGTGCACTGGCAACTCGCAAGCTAATTCCCAGCACAGCCACCAGGAGGCCTGCGGTGGTAAGTCCTACCCCATTACAGCAAACTTTTCTGGATTTGTTTGTACTGAAATACAATATAAATCAAATTTGAATCTTTCTCTCCAAGAATAAGTTACTTACTATCTGAGTAGGCATTTTTGTGTTTGTCAGGTGTTATTTACATTGGATTATTAAATTTTCTGTTTGTGGTTAACTAATTGGTTTGTTTAGTCACAGTTGATTTGTTGGACCTTACAGTTCATGCTTTAACTTTATAAAATTAAAGTGAAGTTTTAAGAACAGCAATGAAAACGCTTTCTAATTATATTTATAGTCAAATATTCCCTAATTTCTGGAGAATGGTGGGCAAAGTATTATGGGTGCGATCCATCATGAGTATTTTCATTGACCTCAGGTGAGAGAGCATCAGGAAATGACTTCACTAGGGCTTACACCAGAGGATAGTAATGTTTACCTGCTTCCTCAAGGAGTACTGTGAGGGCTCAATACCTAGTGTTTGAAGAGACTATTACTTCACATTTAGACAACGTTCTAGCCACGGATTCCAAAGTTTTACAGTATCAGTGATTTAAGTATCACAACACCCCTCTGAGCTACAGTGGAAGCTATTAATAAAAAAATCAATATTTGCCAACAGTTACCGCCTATTCTAAATGCTAAGTATTCTAAGCACAGATTCTCTGAGATCTGGACTTTTTGCACCGCAAAGGGTGCCAAAAACAGGTAAAAATGGCCAACAGAAAACTCCTCTGATGTAGGAGAATTCCACATCCAGATTTTGCTCCAGCCATCTTCCGTACCCCCACCATAAGTGATCTGTTGGGTGACCACAAGGGTGTGGAGGAGCTCTCCACTGGTTCACGGTCCACTAAGGATGCCACAGTAGTGTTGTATCTTCTGACAGCTTCTCTAAACACTATCAGGGTTGGGACCAGCCCAGATTCTCTCTCAGAACTGTAACTGGCTCCCTGATGTCCTCTCACATAAAGGCCCCCACATATACTGAGTGGAGCTCAGGTGGAGAAGAGAATGTGAGCCAAAGCATAGTAATCTCAGATACCGCTGTGTGATAATGGTTGGCCTCTTCAGCATGGTTCCTTGAAGTCAGCATATTATTCCCATTTTTAAATGAGGACACAGAGCAGCTCCATGAGTTGCCTAGACCTCATAGTGTCTGTGGAATAGCTGGGGTTAAGAACTAAACATCCTAATTTTAAAGACTTTACTGCAACCACATGATCATTATTCCTCATTAGAAAATGCAGTTGGTCACTGGCCATCTTCCTCCCTTACTCTTTCTCTCATTAAGATGCAGTTCATTTCACACACCTACCTGCCACCTATTGAATACTTCTGTATGAATTACTTTTATTGCCCATGTATCTTTTGGAAATTAGATACTCAGATCTGTTAACTGGAAATAACTAACATCTGCAGTCAGCTAACCTCGGTATCTGCAGTATTCACTCTATTCCCAGAAGAGGGATATCTGAGGGAAATCTTGCAGATACTGAGATAATATCTATTTGCCTTAGGTAAAAGTGGTAAGTTTTTCTATATCCTCTCTGTAGAGGCTGATTCTCCTCTCACTTATCACCCATTTACACTGGTGTAACCCCATTTACTTCAGTTGAGTTACTCCAGATAGACCCAGTAGGAAAAGGAGGATCAGGTCCTGAATATCTATGGAGTGGCTTTCTTTTAATCCACAGCAAATTATTTTAAAATTTAAAGTAGGCCATCTTGGGACTTAAACTACTGGCTCTTGTCTTTTTTTAAAAGAGAAACTGGTTCCTGAAGAAAGTCATAAGGCATGTCCATCAGAATTCTGTGGCTTATGTAGATTGAGTGAAATTTTTTACTTACTGCAATTTTACTAATTTCTTCCATTTTCCTGCTTTCTGAGACTACTTCTAGGAAAGCCAAATTAGCACAGACAAAAATCTGTCTTTTACTGGCTTGAGGTCTCTGCCACAACCTCTTAATGCTCAGCATAAATTCTTTAGGGCTATAACAGCTATTACAGAAGACAATCAAGGCAAAGTTGCAAAACAACTGAAGAAGATTCAAATTATATTAAAATGAACTGGAGCATTGGAGATACAGTACAAGTTAGATGCACATCTTTGCCTCACTCAGCTGTCTTTCTGGCTTCCAAGTAAAAAGCAAAATGTTGAAATTTGATTTTGTAGGTGGCTGGAGTGCAATTTTGAACTTTGGAGACCCGGGTCTGATCCAGAACCCAGTGAAGTTAATAGAAACTCAATGACTTTTGGATGAGTCCCTCAAAGGATTATTTCGCTCACAAGAAAGTAATAAAAAGTTTCAAATAAGCCACTATTTGCAAGGCAACAATAATACTGTGTGCATATGTTGGCAATCTACTATATTAATAAAAATCTCAAGAGTCAGGGATCAGCTGACCTAAAAAGTGGTAACATTGTTGGGTTCGTCTAGGTAAGGGTAACATCATACACAGATGGAATCTCACTTCTATTTCAATGCCTGAATCACTTCCAAACAGGACCCCTGAACAAGAATATTCTATGAATCCCAATCATGGGATATTTTTCTCTGGTGCCTAAGGTTCCAGATTCTCTCTCCTCCTAGTTCTGCATGCTGCAGTCTAAACATTAATGCACTGCTCCTTGCATCTTTCACCTTAAAATAAAGTAGAATGATGGGAATACTGCACAATCAATATTTTATTTATTTGGACTATGAACAATTTGGAATTTATTGTAAGCCTGGAGAGCATAAAGTCCTGGAGGAAACACCCAATAATTCAGATTTACTCTCTTTGGACAAGTCATATGAGGTGTGTGGAAATGCTTTATTTTGATTTGATTTTTGTGTGTGTTTAAACTTGGACTCCTTTGTGCTTACATTGGCTATCACTGAACCTATGATAAGCAGAATAAGAAATGTCTTTCCAAGAAATTAGCAAGGCTTATGGATGAAAGGGCTGGAGCCTTTATCTGTAAAGAAGTGAATGTGGGACTATTATTATTTAATTTCACAGTGAGTGAAACCTTTGGCAGCGAAAATACTATTGTTTCTTATGTGGGGGGAGTATCCAGAAATTGTAAACTTGGAGGACAAAGGGTGTTACCAGAATAAACCAATTGTCCATGTAATCTAGTTTCAGGTCTGACTGTCATCTGTGCCATATGCATCATGGAAATGTATGCATTCCCCCGACTGAATGGGGGACGCAACCTACTTTGAAAAAGCTGAAGCACTCAATGCTTTTTTTTCCCCTCGGTCTTCACAGACGTCAGCTCCCAGACTGCTGCACTAAGCAACACGGTATGGGGAGGAGGTGAGTCGCCCTCAGTGGTGAAAAAACAGGTTAAAAAAGCTGGACATACACAAGTCCAGGGGCCGGATGCAATGCATCAGAGGGTGCTGAGGGAGTTGGCTGATGTGACTGCAGAGTCATTGGCCATTACCTTTGAAAACTTGGGGTGATTGGGGGAGGTCCTGCACAATTGGAAAAAGGCAAATGTAGTGCCCACCTTTTAAAAAGGGAAGAAGGAGAATCTGGGGAACTACAGACTGATCAGCTTCCTCTCAGTCCCCAGAAAAATCATGGAGCAGATCCTCAAGAAATCCATTTTGAAGCACTTGGAGGAGAGGAAGGTGATCAGGAACAGTCAACATGGATTCACCAAGGGCAAGTCCTGGATCCTGGGAACTACAGGCCAGTCAGCCTCACTTCAGTCCCCGGAAAAATCATGGAGCAGGTCCTCAAAGAATCAATCCTGAAGCACTTGCATGAGAGGAAAGTGATCAGGAACAGCCAGCATGGATTCACCAAGGGAAGGTCATGCCTGACTAATCTAATCGCCTTCTATGATGAGATTACTGGTTCTGTAGATAAAGGGAAAGCAGTGGATGTATTGTTTCTTGATTTTAGCAAAGCTTTTGACACGGTCTCCCACAGTATTCTTGTCAGCAAGTTAAGGAAGTATGGGCTGGATGAATGCACTACAAGGTGGGTAGAAAGCTGGCTAGATTGTCGGGCTCAACGGGTAGTGATCAATGGCTCCATGTCTAGTTGGCAGCCGGTATCAAGTGGAGTGCCCCAAGGGTCAGTCCTGGGGCCGGTTTTGTTCAATATCTTCATAAATGATCTGGAGGATGGTGTGGATTGCACTCTCAGCAAATTTGCGGATGATACTAAACTGGGAGGAGTGGTAGATACGCTGGAGGGGAGGGATAGGATACAGAAAGACCTAGACAAATTGGAGGATTGGGCCAAAAGAAATCTGATGAGGTTCAATAAGGATAAGTGCAGGGTCCTGCACTTAGGACGGAAGAACCCAATGCACAGCTACAGACTAGGGACCGAATGGCTAGGCAGCAGTTCTGCGGAAAAGGACCTAGGGGTGACAGTGGACGAGAAGCTGGATATGAGTCAGCAGTGTGCCCTTGTTGCCAAGAAGGCCAATGGCATTTTGGGATGTATAAGTAGGGGCATAGCGAGCAGATCGAGGGACGTGATCGTTCCCCTCTATTCGACATTGGTGAGGCCTCATCTGGAGTACTGTGTCCAGTTTTGGGCCCCACACTTCAAGAAGGATGTGGATAAATTGGAGAGAGTCCAGCGAAGGGCAACAAAAATGATTAGGGGTCTGGAACACATGAGTTATGAGGAGAGGCTGAGGGAGCTGGGATTGTTTAGCCTGCAGAAGAGAAGAATGAGGGGGGATTTGATAGCTGCTTTCAACTACCTGAAAGGGGGTTCCAAAGAGGATGGCTCTAGACTGTTCTCAATGGTATCAGATGACAGAACGAGGAGTAATGGTCTCAAGCTGCAGTGGGGGAGGTTTAGATTGGATATTAGGAAAAACTTTTTCACTAAGAGGGTGGTGAAACACTGGAATGCGTTACCTAGGGAGGTGGTAGAATCTCCTTCCTTAGAGGTTTTTAAGGTCAGGCTTGACAAAGCCCTGGCTGGGATGATTTAACTGGGAATTGGTCCTGCTTCGAGCAGGGGGTTGGACTAGATGACCTTCTGGGGTCCCTTCCAACCCTTATATTCTATGATTCTAAGTCATGCCTGACTAACCTGATTGCCTTCTATGATGAGATATGAGGAAAGTGGTGGACATGACATACCTTAACTTTAGCAAAGCTTTTGGTACTGTCTCCCACAGTATTCTTGCCAGCAAGTTAAAGTATGGATTGGCTGAATGGATTATAAGGTGGATAGAAAGCTGGCTAGATCATCAGGCTCAATGGATAGTGATCAATGACTCAATGTTCAGTTGACAGCCAATATCAAGCAGCGTGCCCCAGGGGTCAGTGCTGGGGCTGGTTTTGTTCAACATCTTCATAAATGATCTGGATAATAGGATGGATTGCATCCTCAGCAAGCCTGTGGATGATACTAAGCTGGGGGGAGAGGTAGCTACACTGGAGGGTAGGAATAGGGTTCAGAGTAACCTAGACAAATTGGAGGAACGGGCCAAAAGAAATCTGGGGTTCAACAAAGACAAGTGTAGAGTCCTGCACTTAGGACTGAAGAATCCCATGCACTGCTACAGGCTGGGGACAGACTGGCTAAGTGGCAGTTCTGCAGAAAAGGACCTGGGGATTACCATGGACAAGAAGCTGGATATGAGTCAACAGTGTGCCCTTGTTGCCAAGAAGGTTAACGGCATATTGGGCTGCATAAGTAGGAGCATTGCCAGCAGATCCAGGGAAGTGATTATTCCCCTCTATTAAGCACTGGTGAAGCCACATCTAGAGTTTTGTGTCCAGTTTTGGGCTCCCCACTACAGAAAGGATGTGCACAAATTGGAGAGAGTCCAGCAGAGGGCAATGAAAATGATTAGGGGGCTGAGGCACATGATTTATTAGGAGAGGCTGGGGGAACTGGGCTTATTTAGTCTGTAGAGGAGAAAAGTGAGGGAGGATTTGATAGTAGCCTTTAACTACCTGAAAGGGGGTTCCAAAGAGGATGGAGCTAGACTGTTCTCAGTGGTGGCAGATAACAGAACAAGGAGCGATGGTTTCAAGTTGCAGTGGGGAAGGTCTAGGTTGGATATTAAGAAACACTATATTTCACTAGGAAGGTGGTAAAGCACTGGAATGGGTTACCTAGGGAGGTGGTGGAATCTCCATCCTTAGAGGTTTTTAAGGCCTGGCTTGACAAAGCCCTGGCTGGGATGATTTAGTTGAGGTTGGTCCTGCTTTGAGCAGGGAGTTGGACTAGATGACCTCCTGAGGTCTCTTCCAAACCTAATCTTCTATGATTCAATGATAATTCAGTTATATAAGGGCTCATAGGGGTCTTTTGCCACTTGCTCTTTGTTTGACAAGACAACAGGGGTAACTTCCCTGTTTCTTAACGATTTCAGCCCCTTTATGGTATTGTTGAATCAGACCTGACAGATGGCTTTTATTCCTAGAGTGCATAAAAACCATTTGCAGCAACAGTCAGATACTTTATTCTAATGTTCTCCAGGTGAGAATACACCCTGAATAACTGCAATGGATGTTTACTCCTCTTCAGGCAAATTCCCAGAGTCCCGGTGATTTAAAAGGGGCTGGGTGGATGGGATAGAGATTTTTAAAAAATCCAGTTTCCTTGGGCTGCTACTCTGTACAGAACACCAACCATCACTGTGACAGTAACAGTTTGCCCGGCACTGCTACAGCCTGCTGGTCTGGCAGAGCATCAGCCACAGCAGCCTGCGGACCATGAAGCTTGCCGCTTCTAGCTGTACAGGAGCTGCTGGGCCTGCAGTGCTGGCTCTCCAGCTACGGGGCTGAGGACAAGGAGACTCTAAAGAGGAACATGCTCCCTCTGCACTACCAGATTTTCTTTCAGCTCCTCATCAAACACAAGCCAGCAAGTTCAGCTGCCCTAGATTTGCCGAGAGGCAGCTGGGGCTAGCCCCCCTTCGCTGCTGCTAGCACTGGCCGATGAGCTGCTATCACGAGGGCAGGATGAGGAGCTACTCCACCTCTCAGTCAGGGAATGAGGCACAGGATTTCCCTCTGCTTTCGCCCCTGGCCATCTCCTCAGATCTCCCAGTAGATGTAGCTCACCATGCCTGTCATCTCCTCGTCTCTCTGGCTGTTGATGTCCCACAGCACCAGCAGTGCAAGTATTGTAGTGAATATTTTAACTGTGTTGGTCATATTCAGTTACATCTTGTATATCAGTTTTTCCCTTGTCTTTAGATTACACATGAATCATGATTAGGTGTTTAATTAGCCTACCTGATACTTTAGGTGTGTTCTTTCTTTGTGCTTCTTTAAATGTTTTATATATTAATTTCATTCCATAATGTATTTATTAAATTTAAATATATAATTCAAAATAACAAATTCTCCTTTTTTTTATTTAGGCTCACAATTTGTTTAATACTGGTGCTGTAACTGGAAGAAAGTTAACTAGATCAAGCAATGCCACAACTTGCACATAGTGGGTTATAATGTGTTAGCAACAGGATAAAAAGTAGTGTAGTAAACCTCAGCCATCCCTTTCTAGGGAGCCATTGATTGTACTGCCTGAGGGCCTGGAAGTGCTCTCGGTAGGCCTGCTCCTCTTCCACCCTCACATTCACCCTCATTTTCAAACTACACATCCTGAACACTGTCCTATACTGACAATATTTTCCTAAGGTCCTTACTCCTGGCTAGTGGGTGTTTTACATAAAGGACTAAGTAAAAACTGAAGGCCCCATTCTCCTGTCCTTAAACACTCTGCTCTGTTAAGAGCTGATGTAAATGGCAGCCAGAGGCAGCCATTAGTAATGCACAAGTTTTATTGGTCCAGCAAAACCCAGGAACATATTCTTGATTGTCATCTACTGGCTCTTTATCTAATAACTAATTATAAAAATCTACAGATGGAGATCCCTGTAATATTTTTTCCATTCCCCTAAAAGAGCAGATCAATTCAGTAGATCTGCTGAAGCAAGGGACAATTTCCTGGAGGCCCTTTGTCCTGTACTCTGGGGTCCCTAGACAGCCCAGATGCCTCTGACTGTCTGCACTAATTTGTTGGTGTTCCCCCTATAGATATGGGGGAGAAATCTAGCAGAGGACAGCTGACACTGATCTCCCTAATCACATGGGATTGTGAGGCAGGGGGGCAGCATACTGAGGAGGCAGCTCTATTTTCTTCAATGACTCGCTCCCCAAATCCACAGGCGCTTCACTGTTTAGTGAAGAACTCATACCTATACCAGTTGTGCAACCCCATCTTGATCACATGCAGCAGGATGTCTGCAGACGGACACAAGCAAAAACGAGCAAGCACATTAGGATGTGCATCTCTGACAATTTCTGCCACACTGTATGAAAGAGCCCAAATTTCCTGTATGGAAATCATATTCACACTTTATAATCACAACCCTCTTTAGAGTTTTCTTAGTGGAAACTCTGCTCAGTGTGAAACAGAGCAGAGATATTTCATCCAGATTTTAATATTTAAAACATATTAAATTGGGCATAGAATACTTATCACTTTACATTTATAGTGCTTTGCAGGTACAAAGCACAGCACAAATATTAACTAATGCAAAATGTGGCATATCTAATGAAATGACATATAAAGGCTTATTTATGTGTCAGTGGCCTTAAGAATAAATAAAAAGGATTTGACAAGGATAGACAATGATCAGGTAGCTCTTTTCCATCTTAACTTCTATGATCCTGTGTAAGAATCAAGGCTAAAAATTGACCCATTCATAAATAGTTTTCACTAGTGAAAACATCCATTAATCTCATGAACTTCTTATAAATGAAGGGGTATTGAAAATGTTCCAGAGCCAATGAGTGGTGGAAATAGGCAATGAACGTTTCAGAGATTAATCTTTTGGGATTTATTCTTTGAAATCGCTAACCTTGCATGCTCTTCAAGACCAGGACTTGATTCTTTTCCTATATACAATTTGAATGATAGATTGGGTGGCTGAAAATTGGATTTAGTATTTTTGAAATATGCTTTGGTTAGGAACCTGTTATATTTTAGTCTTTTTGTTTATAGCTTGGTAACTGCTCCACTAGTTTTCTTTAAAAGATGCAGTGATTTTTTCCCCCCTCTGGTTATTGGCAGTTTATTTGTTTTGAAAATTGTGTGCCTTGATTTATGAATAGTCTTCAAATCTATGTAAAAATACAGAGGCAGGTCTTCTAGCTCCAGTTTCTTTTATATAAAAGAACTGTATGAAAAATTATCTTGCAAATTATCAGAGGATTGAGAATTAGGCACCCATTGGAGTATAAAGAATGCAGACCCTGGTCACAGGGACAGTATGGTTCCTGATTCACAGCTCCTGTGGGATTACTGGTCATTTTAAAAAATTCCTTAAATATGCATGCTTTTCCTCATGAAGAAAGACAGCAAAGGAACTGCAGAGAATGGAGTTAGCTGTGTGAAAGGAGCTGGGCTCCAGGTATAGTGGTTTCACAGATGCTGTGGATTGCATAGCATTTACAAACCATATCATGCCCCAAAATCCATATATTGAATAAGAAAGCAAAGCCCAAGTAAGGGGTGTCGTTCACTTGAAACTGCTCTGGAACACAGAAACACAGCAGGACTGGAGGAACAATTCTCAGCTAGAACATATATTCCAGGGCCAAAGATGCTTCTATAATATGCCTGTGACCAGGCTAGTATGGGGGGAAAGGTGGAGACATGCTGTGCTGTTTCCTCAGAGGAGGTCTGGATCATGTGGATACAGTGTCTGTAGCCACTGGCCATGCCTGACTATTTATGCAAACACCAAGCCATGCAGAGAGCTGCAAAGTCCTCTGGTGCAGGTACTTCAGAAATGTGTCCACTTGTTGAATGGAAATGAAACACCCCACTGCATTCACACTCATGTGCAATACAATAAAGTTTTAACTTCATAGTTTTACCTTTAAATCTTTTTGCAATTCTTCCTCACCTACATGTTGGACTTCAACCTCCTATTGTGTCTCCACAATCAACCTCTTGGCTCTACCAATGATGCTATTCTCAATCCCTTGTTCATTTCCTTCTCACTCATTTTTCTGTGGCCTCGCTATGCATGAAATACCCTGTGTATCCCAGATCACCAAACCAGAACCATCTCATCATCTCCCTAATTAAATCCCCACTTCTTCTGTGAGTCTCTCAAAGTGATTCTGTAACCAAACACCTGACTAAATTTACATTTTATACACCCACTCTTCTGGATTTACAGGTGTGTCCTGTCTTCTGTGTCTAACTTTTAGATTGTAAACCCTTCATGACAGGGGGACGGTGGTGTACTGAAAACTGTTAAGATTGTGAACCATCATTTTAGATTCTAAGGATTTTTCCTGGTCCTGCTTGCAATCTGGGGTCTCTGTAGGGAAATGTGTGATCAGTCAGTTCTGCAGCCAGACAGAATAAAGTCAGGTGGAGTGAATTGTGCCTCTCTGTTTTAGGGAGCAGCCTGCTTTTTCTCTCTTGGTTTTTAGGTTCTTATGGGTTATTCTGAATTCTAACCAGAAAAGTAGTGTTACATTTCAGCTTTCCAGCAAGAATATTTTATGTTAATCTAACTTATCTGCATGGATGCTGTGAAACATTACAGGGACCAACTTCAAATCCGTCTACTTTACAGTATCAAGCATATTGCTGGCACTAAGAAAATATTGGTGCATCTCAAAGAGTACAGTATGTCTTGGACTCCAGGGTTCAGCAGCCCATGGATTTCCTGCATATTAGAACTCAGTACCTTCATTTAGTGCATTACCAGCTACATCAGTCTTTGATATGAGGAAGCAATGATGTGTGTAATGCCCTCTAATGCCCGTCCCGGATAAAAGATATAACCGCTCCCACCAATTAACGGAGATGATCTTCTTTAGCTCAAGTCATACTTGATGTATTTTGGGATATGAAGGAAAGACTTTTAGTCCCTATTCTGAACATGAGCTCCCAATGTGATAGTGAGGTAAACAGGGGTAATGTGATCCTTGGATGTATAAGGAGCAGTGAGTAGGAATAGGAGTAAGGAGGTGGTTTTACCTTGTATATGGCACTAGTGAGACTGATACTAGAATACTGCATCTCTTCTGGTGTCCATTTTTTTAAAAAGGATGTTGAAAGATTGGAGAGGGTGCAGAAGAGCCACAAAAGGGCTCAAGGGCTGCAGAAAATGCCTTCCAGCGAGAGAGAGCTAAAGAACTCAATCTGATTAGTTTATCAAAAAGAAGGGTGAGAGGGGACTTGATTAGTGTGTAAGTACCTTCTGAGAGAGAAGATAACAATTACTAAAGGACTCTTTAAACTAGCAGAGAAAGGCATAACAAGGACACTGGCTGGAAGCTGATGCCAGACAAATTCAAATCAGAAATAAGGCACAGAGTTTTAACATTGAGGGAATTAGCCCTAGGAACAAACTACCAAAGGAAATGGCAGATTCTCCATCTCTTGATGTCTTCAGATTGAGACTGTTTGCGTTCCTGGAAGATATGCTGTAGTCAGACACCAGTTCTGGAGCTCAATACAGACCTAATGGGGTATAAGGTCCTGTGGTATACAGGAGGCCAGACTAGATCTAATTGTCCCTTCTGGCCTGAAACTCTAAGAATCTATTGCTGTTCTTGAATGAGTGGTTAGTGTGGTAATTCACTGTTTGCTTCAAGTCCTTAACAATAGTTGCCCATCCTTTCCCAAGGAAAAATCAAACTAATGGGGGGAAAAATACTCTTAAGTGCCAGTCTTGCACTTTGAATTTCTTTTGCCACAAGTATAAAAGTCCCATCAACAGCAATACCTCTGTGGTTGCACACAAGAGGGGAAAAGGCCACAAAGACTGGAGGGGGTATTCTGCACTGCCATGTGCACTACAGAGCAGTGCTCCACAGTGTCACAGTCCACAACGTGTAATGAGTGTCAAGGACATGGTTAATGGGTCCGTGGGCATGCACTTCACCCCACCCCCCCATTACCTCCCATTGGGTATGCAATAGGTATGGAAATTTTTGCAGTCCATGGATATAGCAGTATCTGCACTGGCGTCCTATGCTCTGCTGCATAGTTAATCTAATCTACAATTTTAGAGAGGAAATTTAGTTTAGTGGTTAGAGCTGTCAGGGTTCCCTCCCCACACTGAACTCTAGGGTACAGATAGGGGGACCCGCATGAAAAACCCCCTAAGCTTATTTTTACCAGCTTAGGTTAAAAACTTTCCCAAGGCACAAATTTTGCCTTGTCCTTGAACAGTATGCTACCACCACCAAATGATTTTAGACAAAAGACAGGGAAAGGACCACTTGGTGTTCCTATTTCCCCAAAATATCCCCCCAAGTCCTTACACCCCCTTTCCTGGGGAGGCTTGAGAATAAACAAGATGAGCACAGACCAGCCTTGGATTTTTAAGACCCAAAAAACCCAATCAGATTCTTAAACAGAACTTTATTAAAGAACAAAACAAGATAAGAGAACAACTCTGTAAGATCAGAATGGAAGATAATCTTACAGGCAGTCAGATTCAAAACATAAGGTTTTGCCTAGAGCAATTCTCTAAGTTACAAAAAGACACAAAAACAGGAATAAAAATTTCCTCCAGCACAGCGAATTTCACAAGCCAAAACAAAGAAAACCTAACGCATTTCCTAGCTAGATTACTTACTAACTTTACAGGAGTTGGAGGGCTTGCATCCTTGATCTGTTCCCGGCAAAGGTATCACACACACAGACAAAAGCCTTTTCCCCCTCTCCAGATTTGAAAGTATCTTGTCCCCTCATTGGTCATTTTGGGTCAGGTGCCAGCCAGGTTACCTGAGCTTCTTAACCCTTTACAGGTGAAAGGACTTTGCCTCTGGCCAGGAGGGATTTTATAACACGGTATACAAAAAGGTGGTTACCCTTCCCTTCATATTTATGACAAGAGCACTAGCCTAAGGCTTGAGATACCTGCATTTAATTCCTTGCTATTCCACAGGCTGTGTGACCTTAGCTTCTTTGTGTCTCAGTTCCCCTCCGTAAAAGGGAATAACAGTAATTCCCTCCCTTACAGGGAAGTTGTGGGAATAAATATAAAGATTGTGAGGTGATCAGTTACTGTGGTAAAAGGTTTTTCTAAACTACTATCAGCACCTGAGATGGATAGATACATCTGCTAGAAATAATGGAAATCTTGTTGAAAAGTTTCTCTCTCTAAACCATTTTATTTACATGGAATATAATATCCTTTCTTTAATTCTCTTGCTTTGGTCTTTATTACTAAGAATATTTGCATGTACAAGGAATCTTTTTTCCTGAGATTTCATTTGCTCATGGCATTGTGATTCATTGCCATGGAAGTGATTATGTAGTCAAAAATGGAAGATAATGACTTCAGGTGAGAAAATAGGACAGACAGTATAAGCATTATTTTCTTCCAAGACACAAACGTTTTTCATACTTTTCCATGAGATGATATAGCAGCTCTTTAACTATTACCATTCAAAACATCATTTTCTACCATATGTTGCCTGCAGAACAGTGGCATTGTCAGTTCAACAAAAGAGAGAATACCTGTAAATTACAAAAAGTTATTTCAGCACTGGGATCCTAAAGAGCTATATCTCCTCCTAAAGGCAAATGGAGTAGTCAGAAAACAGTGATTTGCATTCCTCATGCTTTCATTTCAAAAATATAAAATCTCTCAAGCCAAAATATCTCCCTGGGGTATTTCTGTCATAGCATACAGCCAAACAATTTTATTATTTGAAGATTTTTTCTGATTTCCCAAACCACGCTGGAACAAAATTCATTGGGTTCCAAAAGTAAGATATACTGTATTATTCCATGGTTTCACTATGCAACACACCAGGAACTGTTTATTCTCAAGAAAAATCCTTTTGTCAAACTATTCTTCTCAAATTCATTGGACAGATGTGTGACAAACGTAAATCACCATACAAAGGAGTACAAATAAAATACACGACAGGATTAAAATACAATTAATAGGACCCAGAGAGTTTGCAGGAAAGTGTGTAACTATTTGGATCCTGCTATTTAGTAGAGGACAAACATGCCAGGCTGTTGAGGTTATTACATTGTTCTATCAGTGGCATCTGGCTTCTTGGCAGATTCTGTAGGCAGTGAGGCAAGTAGTTCTAAAGCTGTTTGCAGTTTTATATCATAAACTATTGAATCTGATGGGATGCACAAACTTCTGTGTCTGTCTTCCTAAAGGCTACATTTAGTCTTCTCAAATATCAGAGGGGTAGCCATGTTAGTCTGGATCTGTAAAAGCGACAAAGAGTCCTGTGGCACCTTATAGACTAACAGACGTATTGGAGCATAAGCTTTCGTGGGTGAATGCATCCAACAAAGTGGGTATTCACCCACGAAAGCTTATGCTCCCATACATCTGTTAGTCTATAAGGTGCCATAGGACTCTTTGCCTTATTTAGTCTTGTATTTGCTTTGAGATTCAGTGCAGCAACCTCTCCTGTTTCAGTCTACCTAGCCTAGAAAATAAACCTTTTAAGAAAAATCTTTCATGAGAATGCTTGTGAGCTCAGTGCGACCCATCCATTTTATTTACAAACAGTAGGCTATTATTTGTAGTTCAAGTGTTTAAATAACTGTGGAGAAATGTCACTATCTTACTAAACAGATTTGCTCCATCTGTGTATTCAGGGACGTATCTGCTCACTTTAACAACAATATATGTTTATACTGTTTTACTCCCTTTAGCCCTGCAGAACCAGTGGAGCTGAGACACAGTGAAATGGAGTCCATTCCTTCTTGTATATCAATGGGATTATTTGATAACTTCCAATTACTTACACAACTAGGGTGACCAGATGTCCCAATTTTATAGGGACAGTCCTAATATTTGGGGCTTTGTCTGTCTTATATGGGCGCCTATTCTCTCTTCCCCCCCCCCACCCCCACTCCCTGTCCCGATTTTTCACACTTGCTATCTGGTCACTCTACTTACACCTCTGCAAGTCACTGAAGACAATGGGGCCACCCAAGTCTCACTGAGGGCAGAGTTTGTACCATAATACTTTTATTATTGATGATGATGCAGAAGTAGGAATGGCCCCAGCCTGAATCAGGGCTTGACTCATTGTTGCCCTGGGGCCTCTGCACCTATTGTGTCAAGTTGCTCAGGCACTGCAAGGGGAGAGGAAACCAGGCACAAGTTCCCTACTGGGGATTCCCCTGGCACAGTAGAGGAATCTCCAGTGGAGACAAAGCTGGCATTGCTGGCTTCTGTGTCTTTGTCCCCAGCGTGAATCAAGGGTAGAGAGGTGGAGTATCCAGAGCACACTGCAGTTCAGCTATCCCCAGATGGCATACAGTCACGGATGAACTACAACCAGCTGGTGCAAGTTACAGTAGCCTGTAGCTGGGGCTGAGAATTAGGGAGCCATAACTAATGACCTGACAGACCCCCTTGCTCTGGATACAGCAAAGAATCTAACCATTCGTGTTATAGATACAGGCTTGGACAGAGCCTTGGGCTACTAGCCAGAGACTCTGGAGTTACAATTCCAGCTCTCGTGCTGACTCCCTTCTTTAGCAAGTCTCTGAATTTCCCGTGGTCAGTTTCCCTGTCTGTCAAATAGGAATAAATTATGTTTACCCACTTACGTACCTCACAGGGGGATTGTGAAGCTTACCTAGTTAATGACTGAGGATGAAGAACACTTGTTTAGTGCTAATATCCGTATTGTTCAATGTTTCAGCAGAGGGTTCTGTGTAGCACGTGTGGGGAAGTGTTGGTGAGAGTCTTGCTACTGCTCCAGCAGAGGATTTTGTGTCTAGGAGATTCTGGTGCCACTCCAGGAGAGGTCTGTGGGGGTGAGGGACACGCAGCAGGAGGAGCTGCCATTCTGAGCCTGCTGTTCAAGCACTAGGTGAACTGTGAAGCTGTGGTCTTGGGGGGGTGGGGGGTGAGGGTAAGGGCAAAATTCTTCCATACACAAAGTCCTCTAATAGGGCAAGAGGTGAAGCTGAGGTCTCCATCCTTCCATACTAGACTCTAGCCAACCCAAAGACAGGAGGCTGGTGGTCTGGGAAGGAAAGGGATCCCAACAGGCTAGGACTCCCTTCCTGGAGACTGGACCAGTAAGCCAGAAAGGAGCAAGGTGCCAATCCATCTGGGACCAATGGCAAGACTACCACCAACCCAAGAGGGAGCTTTTGTGCAAATGACTCCTGTTACCACCAAGAGGGGCCTGCCACAGTACCAGAGGGGCTCCAGCAAAGGGTCCTGAATACCTTACTCCCAGCTGTGGTTGTAAATTCAATGTACACAGAGTCAAAGCCCTTAGTTCTCATCAAATAGTAGAACAGTTTTCGTCTACTGGCATTAATGGAAGTCATGCAGTTAAAGCCCCAACAAGGCTTTGAAAATATCCCCCTTCCCACTGTTGCATTCACAGTGGCTCAGGTTTAATGGGCTATATGCTAGGAGCTGGGTGAGAGAGAACAGGATCTTCAGGAATGAAGAATGAATTTTTCAGGATTGCATCAGGAGGAAAATGACTTATCTGCAGTTTTTACAACCCTGGAACAACCACAATGTTAAATGGTATGTAAATCTTTTCTCTTCCTTGATAAATACTTAATTTTGTTCATAAACTGCTTAATCAGGAACTTAGTAATGCTCCTGATTAATGAGTTTATGAAAAAAAATCACATTTTATCACAAGCAGAAAAGGCAATTATGTAGCTTTTAGAGCCATAACCAAGCCAGGGCAAGACTGCAATAGAAGAAAAATGGCTTCTTTCCAGCTTTACAGCCCTGGCTGAGTTTTTAAAATATTAACAAAATCTTTTTCTCCTACACTGCTAAAACTTTCATTGTTTCAAAAACCACTTTAAACTGGGAAACTTTCAAATTCTTTCCTAAAATGTCTTATGGGTGCAGGGGACATTTTAATCAGACTATTTGAAACAGTTGAATACTCTTTTTTTCTCTAGAGATGCAAGGACTGTGCTCTGGTTGCCATTACAATGGAATATTTATCAGTTACCATTCAGTGGTATTTACAATACCATACTACTTTCCTGTTATTAGACTGTAGCTAAGCTTGTATACTGCACTCTGTACCATGTTATTTGAGCACCTTAGAATAGACCAGAACTGTATTTTCTGTAATATAACTTGCCTGCTTACAGCTAATCATTTACATAACCCTTTGTAGGACTGGGACCTTGCTGTATGGTAACTGTGGATAACTGCTGGCTTTTCACTAGTGACCACTGTATCTTCTATTTAGCAGTAAGAGGAGTTGTTCGATGTATAGCTGGGATAATCTACCTCTTAGAATGTGTTCTTCTACAACTTCAAATAAAACTATTGTCAGAGCTATGTAATCCTATTAAATATGGCTTGGGTGTTTTTGTTCATGTTTGAAGTCAGTCTCAGTTGAGCAGGCCCTACCATATTAGACATCACATCGACACTGACCCTCCCTATGCTGATATCACATACTGGGCATGGTCCTTAGCATTTTCAACCATGATTGTTTTCAGTGGGTGTAGTGGGAAATATAGTACTTGAAGAGGACAAAGAGCTGTGGCAAAAAAAAGTCTTTTCATATTATTTAATTTGTAGGTCAACTTAGAAAATGTGGTTGAAATTAATGGCATTCCACTAGACAATGGATTTTAGGAGTAGAGTTAGGTGAGCCTGAATTGGAGTTTAGTACTTTTGGAGGAATTTTCATAGACTTATTTTGAAGTACAGCACAATCTGCTCCAATTAAATTTGCAAGTGGAAAGGAACCATTTGACCATATTTGCTTGTGATGGCTTGAAAATCAAAGTTAAGGGGAAATGAAGACTTCACAGCATTCTCATCACCTACCCCCACTGAAGCACCTTCATGTGAATACAAAATAGTTGGTGGGTCCTGGAGCAGCACTGAGGATAGCCATTCCATGAGACTTGATTCCCTAGCAACCTAGCCATTTGTCCAGCAGAAGTATGTGCAGCTGTTAATGATGCTCCTTGAAATATTAACTTCTATGTATATCTTCCACCCCTCACACAGGCCCTCCCTTCTTCGGCTTGAGTGCACATATTAGCAACAACTATATGTGCACCATACTGTCAAAGGAAAAATAAGGCCAGAGAGAAGGAAAGGATGGAACCATATTTACTCACGGATCCATGATCACTTCAACCCTAGGCAAGAATGAAGCAGCAACTCACCAAGAGGAGTGGTGAAAACCAGAGCTTATTGAAGTCCATGGCAAAACTTCCATTGACTTCAACAGAGAGAATTTTACCCTAGGTATATCTGATGTACTTATCTCTTTGGATAGGAGAGGAAGATGTGGCCCTTAATCATTGTTGCTCTGAGTGGAATGGAATCAGACTAAAAAGCATAACGGGTAGTGTTAGAGTGATAACCTTTGACAGAATGGATTCATATTAACTAAAGTCTTCAGTTTCACCTTATATAGTAGAGAAACATGAATTCTAGTCAATAGCCACTCCTCGAATTATAGTTTTGGTTAAAAATAAACCCTACTCTTCAGTGTGTAGCATGTAATTGGATGAAACTCTTTGTAGTAATGTAAGAAATTAAATTTCCCCTATAATAGTTGAGTTATTCATATTACACCATAGTCCTTAGCAGCCTCAACTGAGATTAGGGCCCCACTGTGTTAAGCGAAGGCATGAGAGCAAGTCCCTGTCATAAAGAGTTTACGCTCTAATTAGACTAGACCGACAAATGGTGGGAGGGAAAAACAGAGTGACAGAGGTTCAGCAACAGTCAGGAATAGAGCCAAAGTCACCTGATTCCCAATGCAAGGCTGTATCTACTGTACCACACCGACTCTGAGCAGTTAAAGAATTTTCTCTTTCTAAATCATCCCCTATTTTAGCTGAGGAAGTACTTTGCTCTTAGATTTTGCTGTTTGTCGACTAGCTGAGATTGTTTCTGTTGGCAACGTGCTTTAAATATTTATATTAACAGAACATCAGACTTAGAGTCACTGCAGCATTCTGTGGGACACAGAAAACGTGACGAGTTTGGAGGAATACATTACAGACATCTTAGCATTGTCATTCTTTTGATAATACAATGCATTTCAGTTTTCCAGAAGAGTTTCATCTTCCCATTCCCTCAGATAAATGTGTTTTAAAGCTATTGGCATGAAAAGCCCTAACTGCACCACCATGTCTCACTTTTTTTTATGATAACTTGCTTACAAAAGAGATCCCAGAAGACCAGGCACCATTATTCAGATTAGGATGGTCATAAGGTTTTGACCAAAAGTGAAAAGTTGAAAAACACACTCTTCAAGAAATCAATGTTTTTGCAGATTTCCTATTTCTCAACAAATTCAAACCAAAAGTAAGGTATCTTTAAAAAATATTCTTTGCTGTATTGGTGGCAAAATTGCACTCTTCCTTTTCTACTCCTTCCTCCTCCACTTATTTTTCCAACTGGAAAAAGATTCTTTTTTAAAGGTATTTTTCCTTTCCAACTTGCCCACATTTTTGTTTCCCCCTTCCCCTTTTTCCAGTAGAGGAAAGTAGGAGTGGGAAGCTCCCACATCAAAATGAAGTTTTGAGTTGGAAACTTTTGTACAGAACCAAAACTTCCAAAATTTCAGAAAAGTTTTTATTTTTTGACCAGCTCCACTCTTCATATTAAATGGTCCAGAGTCACTAACTATAGGTCCAGATCTGAACTTCCCCAAACTTTTCAGGGGTTCTGACCCCTCTCTCCTCCTCACTGATAAAGAAGTTCCATTTCCACCCCACCCCACCCACACACACTCTCTCTCTCTTTTGCTTTCTGCAATTTATGTATAATAAATCCTCTAGTTGCTTCTTGTAGCCTTCTCACATTCATGCTATTTCCTCCCTACCAGTTTGTGAGGCTGCATAGGTTCTGGTGACTTCCCTGCATGAATAAGGCAGCAAGGAGATGGAATGGAACTACAACCCTCCTTGCAGGAAGCAGGTATGGATAATTAAGAAATTTGATCTTGCTCATGACTTGCTGGTGCTGGGATCACATAGCACTGTAGAAAGGAGCTGGTGATTGCACTCTAGATGAAATGTGGCCTTGGGGTCTCAGGAAAAGCAGGGTTTTATGCAGCTACGCAGGTCACATCAGCCTAAGGTGGTTACAGATCAGATATTCAACTTCAGAGAATTTACTGAGATTGTGCCCAATGCTAGGATCAAAGTTTGTAACAAAAATATTCAGATTCTAAAAAGGGTACAGAGGAAGGAGTATAATGTTGAGGTAATGCCATCTTACAAAGAAAAAAAAATTCTTTTGTTTTTGCCACAAACTCTTAGCCATTTGGCCAGGTTTACAGGACGCAGCCTATTCTTTCAGTTTGTGCTTCAAAGAAGATCTCACTGATCCCAGCAGCATCCTGGGAAAAATATTTTCACCAAGATGACTTGTTCTCAACTGAGCATGCCTGTCAGAGCAGTGCAAGCCATTTGTGAAGGAGTTCACATACTGAATTTGTCAGTTTGGTTGACAGAGGTTGGAAGTCCAATCACCTCATGGAACTTCACTTTGAAGTTCAAGTTTAATAGACTTAAGTCTAAGAGGACTTCTCCCCAGGAAATTTATTTCTACCCCTCTAGCCGTGCCCTCTTGTCACCTGAATTATCTTCATCAGGCGGTTCCAGGAGTGGGGAACATGGGAAGTTTGTCATATTCCCTGATGGGTTAACAACCTCAGTACACATTTACCAGGCTTTTAAGAGCCTAGGTTGAAGTTTACTAACACAGGTCAGACTTAAAACACAGGCTATTCTGAGTTCCTGAGCAGCTTGGCTTGAACATTTTGCAAAGCTCCAATGACTTGGCCTACATATTTTCCTGAAAAAGCACATGCCTGTACTGGCTTTTAGTGCAACAGAAGGGACTATATTGACAGCATCAGAATGAGCAGACTGTGTGAGGGCAGTTCTCCCGCCTACAGTATGAGACAAAGAATGTGTCCCTAGTACATGCTGATGTGTCAGAACTAGAGAAATAAAGGGATGGTATCACCCAGCTATCCAAGTATCTTCTGCTAGGGAGATCTGGAGTCATGCACTCTTTAACTTGAAATTGTTCAATGCCTGACACAATCTGGCACACTGTAAATGGATACTGTTACCCTACCCAGATGTTGTAAGTGCCAATGTGTGCCTGCCAGCCCATGATCTGAGATGAGACTGACTCCAGTGGGAGCTCAGATGGGACAACTGTCTCATACAGTCCAGTGTACAGAGGGAACACTGCATAGTGCAGACTGCTCTCCCAAGTCTCATGTCCTCCTCTTTGTGGTGAGGCAGGAGCCCCACTTGTAGGAGGGCAGCAGTCCCTTCATCACCTTAAGTACAGGGAATGCTGTTTGTAAATGGTACACAGAGGGAGAGGCTCCTTGTACATGTACCACTCAAGCTGAGGGACTTTTGATCATTTGACCGGAGTCACCTCTGCCAGTGATTTAGGTGAAAGGCCCTGGGGTACTGAACAATTATGACCATAAAGGATGATAATAATAAAGAGCCGCAAAGCTATCCAGCATTGTAAAAGAGAACTGATGGTGGGGAGGTGGACAGGCTAAGTCCCCTTGCCCCTTACTCTGACTGGCTTAGCCTAGAGCGGTCACTGATCCCTTCCAGACCAATAGAGAACAGCAAGGCAGGTTTCCATCCTCTTGTTTTTCCCCAATGATCCCCATCTCTCTGACTCATATTTCTTATATTCTGGTCTTTAAAATATACCAGTATCAATAAGCAGCGTCAGCAATTTTGCCAGGCCTGGGAGAGAGGTTTTGTTGCTTCCCCCACTACATCCCCAATGCAACTAATTCCTGCCCACCGTGATCAGACCATCATGCATGGGACCTGTGTAAGGATTTGGAGGAGGTTCAGAGAGATTATTCTTTAAGGTTGGGGCTGTACCCTAACAGTCATTTTACAGGGAAAAAAATACATGG
Organism: Caretta caretta; assembly: GCF_965140235.1. Lineage (NCBI taxonomy): Eukaryota > Metazoa > Chordata > Testudines > Cheloniidae > Caretta > Caretta caretta. Next base: position 48,562,967 of record NC_134207.1, read on the forward strand.
AAGAGGAGGAATGAATTTTAGCCCATACCCTACTCCAGTCTACCGCTGCAGAAATAATTCCTATCTGCTTGTTCCTGTCAGCTGTAGCAATTGGTTTCCATCAGCTTACCTGTAATGCTGTCTTTGCAATGAAAAGGGCTAGCAACCTCCTTTCTTAAAAAAGAAGAAAAGCTGAAATTCTCCTTTACCTTTTTAGAGCCTTCAGTCCAGATGGTCCATGGCCGGCCATCTGATCTGTGGGTCCCAATACCAGTACCAATATGCAGTGTCCACTTAGTCAAATGAAAACTTATAAGGGTTATTTTAACTTCCTAAACTATGGACTGACACATTCAGTTTCTGAATCCTGCATTCTTATCCCTATCATGTCTGAATTCAGTATATATATTCTTTGTCACTGATAAATACTATGTAGGGAACACAGCCCAAATCCACAAAAGGACTGAGACATTGCAGCAATGAGCATTGCAATGCCCAACTTTAGGTGCCTCGTCACACAATGAAATCCAGAAACCCTGAGTTTGGTGCCTAGGCTCTGTATACAATACATCAGGGGAGAGAGACTCCTAAGAATGGGATCCACAAATGCTCAACATGGTAGGCAGGGAGCCTCCTAAGATAACCAATAGCAGATGCCAAGGAGATGATGTATTGTAAGCCCTGCCCCTCTCAGGAATTCAGGTGCCTATCTTCATTTGTGATCCACAGCCAGGACCCCTCTCTTGGAATCAAGCGCCTAAGACATTTCCTGCAAGAAGGGATGCAGTGCATGCCTAACTCTACAAAACAGCTGGTGGAAGGGAGGTGGCACCAGCCTTCCTCATAATCGTTAGGGCCCTGACCTGATATGTAGGAAGCCCCAGTTTAATTCCTGCCCCCTGCCTGATATGGAGCAAGGATTGGAACAGATGCTTCCCATGGCTGAGATCTATGCCCTGAACATTCTGACAGGGGGATCTCTCAATGTGTCCTGTTGAAACTGTCCCACTGTCTATAAATGAAATATGCATTGGGCCACCAAGAGCATGAGAATGACTCTCTAGTCCAGTGGTTAAGCCACTCAGCTGAAAGGTAGGAAACCCATCTTCTAAATCCTTTCTCCTCATCAGGCAGCGGGGAGAATTGAACTGGGATCTCCCACATCTCATAGGAATGATAGAAGCAGCAGCTTATAAGGAAGTCCTTCCCTCCCCACCTTTTTGTGTAGAGTTAGGCATGCTATGAGGACACTTGCAAGATTGGGCCCTCCAGGCAAGATAGGTGTGGCAACACCTAGTTTCACCTGATTTTGAGATTGGTGCCCAAACTGAAGCATTTTTCAGGAACCTAGGTGACTTTTAGAGCAAAAATGTAGGCACCACGGTATTAGAGGTCCCTCTAGTGTCAGGTGGCAGATGAGCAGGAGTTTTGATGATCTCAGTGGTGCCTAAAGTGGGGAGTTCAGTGCCTAAGGCATTTTGTGGATCTGGGTCTGCACAGGGCTGCTCATTGAAACGATGGAGGATCTATCAGTCAGGTAATTCCTAAAAACCAGTACCCACTTTACTGTAGCTTGTTATACCAATAAAATAAAAACCAGCAGGATCTTATTAAAGGGGAAAAGGCAAAATACCACATTTATTGTGAATACAGAAAGAATCATAGTAAGCAGTTAGTTATAGCTATAACATTCCATTCAATCTCATATTTATTCACACATTCATTCATACACACACACACAGGTTCTGCAAGGTTATTATCATAGTTACCAGCCTTAGAGTTGCTCATTCCAAGCCACTGGCCAGGTGGCCTGGACATGAGGAGTGAGCAGGGCCTCGTCAGATGCACATCTGATGCTCCTGGAAGTTGGTTTGCAGAATCAGAACCCAAAGTTCTCACTTTCCAGAGTCCATTTTTATAGGAATTTCTTCCTATGCCAGTCTATGGGAATTGCTTCATCATGCTGTTGCTGAATCAATCAGCAGATGTCACATTCCTGACGGCTCCGTGCTGCCAGATGTTATCTTGTTCTTTGGTTCTCCCATTCTTGAGGCTGTTGGGTGGATTCCAGTCTGCCCTCCGGGGTTCCTCTGGTTATTTCCACTTGATGCCTTCTTCAGCCGATGGACACTGGATTCTTAGGCTGGCACCTCCCTGATCATTCAGTTCTAATCCACACCAAGCATCCATCCACATACATCCTCTATCTCTATTTTAATCACAATTGTTAACAAAGCGAGATGAATACAACAAAAGGGCGGAGAGTCTCTGGTGCTGTTTCTGTTGTTACAGAGTATTGCTTTGAGTCTCTCTCTGTGTGAGTAGTTGTTGTTACAAAGAATTGCTTTGAGAGCAGACTCGGTCTTAGAATGTACTAACACAATTAGTAGCTTGCAAGTTTCACACAGAGGGAGAGAAACAGTACCAAAAACCAAGAGACCTCTTAATTAGTAATACCCTGGAATTTAAACTATGGGGAATCAAACTCATTTGTGATTTGAATACAGAACTTCTTTAATATGATCCAACAAGTGGAGAAACGCTGTCAGTTGAGGTTGAAACCAAGTGAGAGTGAATGAGATAGGGAAATTAATTTCAGCAGAAAATACCAACTGGTATTGTTAAACTGGGAGCAACTGTCAAATTAAAACCGTGTTCAAGAAAAACGAGAGACTTAGTAGAAACTCCATTTAGAATCTGTTTCATTGTCATAAGCTTCTGAAGAAAGCTGTGCTGCTATATCTAGTAAAATCCTTGCACCACAGAGAAGTTGTAAAAACTCAAGTTGCCTGCTTAAGAAGTAATGGATTTCCAAGTTCAGTTTTGCATGGTAGGAAGGTCAGAATAGAGGGGCAATGCAGGGTGTGATCATTGCCAGACAATCTACATCTGGTTTGATGGAAAACAGAAAAAAACTGGGAAAGTTAACTATAGATATATACCCACATTCACAAACAAGACAGATTGACAAAGCCTCTATTGGAATTCAAAGCAATCCTTGGATGGCACTCTCACAGATTTGCCCATTAAATATACTGATAGCCATGCAGTCATTGCACCAGGCTCCCAAGTGTACCACGCATTTCCCACTGATCTAAAGCTACTGACTATTGCACCCTATATATTTTAGCTGACTAAGGAATCTCAGAACATTATGACTTTTGGAAAGTGTTGACTTGTTCACATACAGTGGGTTAAGTGCCAGGCCTGGCAAAACCAAACTAAGAGTCCTACACCGATCTATTCATATCTACAATCAAAGTTAGCAAAATGTGAAGCACAAATGTGATGTATGTAGCACTGTAATTTACCCTTTTGTTTCCTGCATGCTGCAACTTAAAATTTCTAGGAGTTTGAAAGCTGTTGCCATTTTGTGTCAGTTCAGGCACAGATTTAGTGAGTCATTGGTTTCTCTTTTATTAACAAGTCATCTAGTCTAGTCTAAAGACATGTATTTTGGCCTGTGTCTACATTAAAAAAAAAAATACAGAAACATGTTGCTTTGAGGAAAACTTAGTTGTAAGATCCCTGCTTCAAACTCCCACTCTTTCCATTCTCAGCATGCGTGTGCATTTTTACAAGTTTTATTGCACTTATTTAACTTTACCAAAAAGAGAGAAATTATTATATGGGAGTGAAAAATATATATTGTCATGTTTGTAGTAGCTAAAAGCTATAGAAATTTGATCCAATGTGTAGCAGCATAGTCTCTCCTCATTTCTTAGACAGCCAACTAAGATATGATTTTAGGTACCATATTATTTGCAATAATGAAAAAAAATCAGACTATACCCATTATAAGCATTTGGTCATCAGTAACTCTAGTTTCTAATCTCCAAGTCCCCTTAATTTAACTGTTAAACAATTTGGGATTTGTTTGTTAGCCATATTGGATTTTCTTTTTTTCCAGATATGAAATATTAATTCTGTAACAAAGATTAAAACATGTAAATGCCACATCATGGTATACAATTATATTAAGGGACACAGGGGATTCAAAGTTAGATTTAATGATGGCTAGGACTTAAATACATGTATGTGCACACAATCTCAGCCACAAAATTTAGCCAAATTGGTATTCTACTGAGAGATTTTTAACTGGCCTTCCTGTTTAAGATCCAGGAATATCTCATATAAAGATTAATCCCTTTCACAAATTCTGGAACATTTATTAAACATTAGAATGTACTCCTCCTGTATCAAAAGAAAGCACAAGGCAGCTCAGAAATCCCTAAATCCTTTAGATTTTACTATAAATACAATATATAGTAAATATCGGTGAAAGCCAACATAGCTAAGAAGCTAATTGGATACAGACTATCTGCCTTGCCTGTCACACCATTAATCTTCTTATGTAGCAGCAGATCATGATGTTCAATTAACTGAAGTGCTTTTAGTGTGTTCAATAGATGATAAAAATAACTAAATATTGATACTACATACAAATTACCAAATATTGGAGCAGGTTAATCGCCTATCCAGGGTCAGTGGTATGTAAGAGCAGAGGTGAACAAGTAGCCCCATTTGTACCAGTGTATCAGGTTCATGATGACCTGATTACTGTTTATGAAATGGTAACATACAGAGGTTTTTTTCCAAACATTTATTCCATTAGTCACAGCCTAAACCAATATAATATTCATTATTCACAGACGTCAGTAGGTACTAGCAGGTTCCCAAAGGCATTTTCCTTATAGAATCTATTACATTCCTTTCTCATGCATTTTAATTATAAATTAAAAGCAGCACAAATATTATAATCAAAAAGAGCTAAAACACTGCTACTTACTGAAACCTTTTAAAAAGAAAAGCATGTAAGTCTGCAGAAATGCTTCACAGAGTGCCTGTGTTTCCCTTTAATGAATGTAACACGTTTTAATTGTAGTATATTACAGATGGTAAAAACCTACAAGAAAAAAAATCAAAATAGACCTTTATAAAGGTTCAGAAACAAAGGACTTCATTTTCATAATGAGGTACCAGGAGTTCTGCAAGAGGTTCAGTCTACCATTGTGAGGTTCAGTCTACCTCATGTGATTCTGAGGTAGCAATCTATTAAGATTTGTACAAACCCCAGTTTAATCCACTAAAAGAACAAATAGTCTTCTTTAGCTGATTCATGTTCTTGTATTTTTTCCTCCTTAAAATTTCTGTTATTAGACAAATAGAAAAAAGAGTACGTGGCCAGAATCTCAGATGGAAGAGCTAAAGCTATAATCCAGATTGTATAATTAATCCAGCGAAAATGGTTTATATATTTCTAATTTAATTGTTGCAATTTACCACATGTAAGAGTTAATGTGGTCTGAAGCCTCTGCTAGAATTATTTGGTGGTTTGTTTGTTTGTTTGTTTGTTTTTTGGAGTAAGGGGGGAGGGAAAGTCATCTGACTTGTTAAACCAGAAAATGCATGTTACTAAAGAGGGCACTTCTAAATTTCCACTTCACTGAAAATCTGAGAACCATGGCTCCCATCCCACAATGAGAGTCACATAAATGGACTTCTGAGCACATATGATTGATGGGGCTCCACATGGGCACAGGGGTCTGACCAGATGGGTCTCACTGTAGGATCAAAGCCTGAATATTGATTGATGATTAGTTGGTGTTGGTCCTGCTTTGAGCAGAGGGTTGGACTAGATGACCTCCTGAGGTCTCTTCCAACCCTAATATTCAATAATTCTATTATTACTATTATTTGTATTATGGTAGCACCTAGAGGCCCCAACCATGATCATGGCCCATTGTACTAGGCACTGTAGAAACCTATAGTAGGAGACGGTCCCTGCCCCAAATACTTTATATGAGTGTTCATCTATATAAAATTTACTTTTTCAATATTTTGATCAAGTATTTTAAAAATATATATTTCCTTTATGGAAACATCCTGAAGAATTTAATAGGGACTAAACCAATTAGGTTCTAAAGATGTCTAATATGGTTATATGAAAATTGCTGAATCTATTTAATTTTTTAGAGAATTATATCCTTTTTACAGGGTTTTTTAAGTCCACCTATATAATTTATAATATGGATATAATTTTCTTTTAAAATCTATTAGGTCCAAACACCAATTTAAAAATAATCTATTAAAATCTGTAGTACTGTCTCAAAAATCTTGATCTGTTCAAAATTATTACCAAAGGCTTTTCTATAAAATAGTACTGGTTGGGATTTTGTTTGGAAATATTTTTACCTTTCTTTATTCTGAAATATGCAGCTCTCTTTAGCTGAAAGGCATAAACTTGCTAAAAATGAGCATCGAGTTGAAAGGACACCTAACACTGTTTAATGTCACCTGCTGGATGAATGCATCAGGATTGCAGAGGGAATTAATCCTGGAGAACTCATGTAATCCACTGTGTAGAAGGTGCAGCACTAGGATGATTGGCCAGTTAACCTTTTTCATTTCCCAGTTAGACTCTAAATGCCTTTATGACTAAACTTTAACTCTAAATGCAAAATTATAAATTAATGTTAAATACTCCAGATGTAATATAAAAGATAGGACATTGCTTTGCTCCAGCCAGGAGACAGGCACTATTCCTCCATATACATTTATGTAGAAACTTAAGTCTCTGCATAATTTGTAATTATTAAGCTACAAGTCACTTACTCTAGGATATAAAACAAAAGTAATAATGGCAAGAAAAGCAGTCACTGGAACAGCCTGTCCATGTAGGGAGTTGCTTCAAGGCATTAACCAGAACTAAACCCTGATTAAATGTCTAATTGGCTTGAACAGTAATGGCAAGAAAAGCCACGGGCTGTCCCTGTTGAAAGTAAAAGAGCAGCAGAGGTTTCAAAATAGTCTTGTGGGCAAGATGTTTAATAGACTGAAAGCAAGATTCACCAAAGTGAAGCAAAAGCCAGAGGAGGAAAAGTCCAAGGATGAAGAGGCCCCTCCTAACCCACCACCCCAACAGCCGCCACTCACAGGGCAGGTAAAGTATTTAATATTATACAGATCCATTAGTATTATGTTTGTGCTTGAAAATCACTGATTTAATTAGATGACGCAGTAACCAAAACTTAGATTTTCCCAGAAGCTTACTGTATTGAATATCCTCATCTGTACTAAATGACAGCTGCCTTTTGGTTTGCTCCTTGTTTTCCTTATATTTTCTTCACACTATCACTCCCTGGTTTAGTTGCTTTACAAATGGGCCTATTCTGAATGATTACTGGACCATATAAGGTCTTGGAAAGACAAAGTAACTTAGTAACATTCTTCATATATCATTTGGCTATGTCTTACAAAAATAGTTCCAGTTGAAATCTATAGAAAAGCTACCTTTTTTCGTTCCATTTAAAAAAATAAATATTGGTTTAAAGTAGTAACTCACTTGTGCACTGTACATTAATGGAAAATTTAAAAACTCAAAGCTATCTAAGGCCAAAAAGCATTCATTTACTTGGCTTTTTTTAAAATGAGGATTTTTAGTATCCAGAATTTGCTGTAACCTTCCATAACTCATAACTTCACAGGGCAGAATATCAACAATTCAATGGCTAACCAAGTCATTGGGATATTGGTAACCAAAGGAAAACAAATTGTTTACAGTCAGTCCAGTGCCTTTAATCTTAATTGCTGCTTTGGGAGCAAAGGAAATTCTTCCTTTATTACTTTAATTAACTGACTGTTTAACATCAAGAATCCTATTCAGGTAACTTATTTTCTCCCACAAATGAAAATGTCTGCTCAAGTATACCAAACACTGGCAAACCACAGTATTATTTATCACTCTAGGATGTGCAGTGTCACCTCCACCAGGTCACAACCTGACCAGTGTTGAGAGCCAGCAGTAGGCATAAGCGAATTAAGCAATTGCTTAGGGCCCTGAGCAGACCAGGGCGGCCCCCTGTTCACTTCTTTAGTATGTGTTGGGGGGGAATATTAGGGCCCCCAATCAGCTAGCACCGCCTCTGCCAGTGTTAACGATCCCAATGACATCCCTTCTGGTAGCACTGCTATAGGGGATGTACCTGCAGGCCTCCTAACAACTTTATAGTTTTGACTAAAATGGAGGCTAATTGGAATGTTCAAAGATGGAAGGATATCCAGAAAATGAGGTTCATTTATTTAAACTTCTTGAAATTTTACCCATCTGGGTAAGTGGCAAATTTTGATCAGTCCAACCTGTATTTTATCTTGACCGCCAATCCACACAAGCATGTTAAGAAGTGGAATAATTTTCTGTTTCAGGGATGCACAACAGACCTGGGCCTAATTGATATAACATACTAAAAATATGTATTCAGAGAGCTCTGCATATGTTCTGCCATCCTGATTATCACTACAAATGTTTTTTTTCTCCTGCTGATAATAGCTCACCTTAACTGATCACTCTCGTTATAGCGGGTATGGCAACCACCATTTTTTCATGTTCTCTGTGTGTATATATATATCTTCCTACTGTATTTTCCACTGCATGCATCTGATGAAGTGGGTTTTAGCCCACAAAAGCTTATGCCCAAATAAATTCGTTAGTCTCTAAGGTGCCACAAGTACTCCTCATTTTTTTTACTATTATCCTGATATCTCAATTATTTTATATCCTGCTGGGACAGTTGTCATGCTAAGTTATATGTATTACCAGCAGCTGTGGATAATAATGCCCTGTATTTTATACTGAGATTTGCCCCAGGGATTGTTTGGCCTTGTAAAATTTATTTTTTGTCCCACCCCACACCCTGAGCTAATTTTGCTTTCAGGAGCAGTGCTACTGTACCTTTTAATTAACCTGAAGAATGGAGAAACAAGGTTCCTTGTGTTGTACCTTCATTTTTCTATTTCTGATATTGGAAGCCACTAAATTTCTTATAAACAGGTCTGAAAAGTTTCTTCTGACTTATACGTACTTGGGGAAGGTTTCCACCGCAAGAAGGTGCTGATGCCATTTCCAGCAATACAGGTCAGGCTGATTTCTCTAAAGATAGAGCAGGCAGCCTTACCCTGCTCTGTGGTTGATAGGAGGAGGAGCTAGAGGGAGTTATTTTTTAAAAAGTAATGAGAAATTGTAAAGTGCTGGTGGTGAGAGAACTAGTTATACATACTAAGAGTGAGTACTAAGCAGGAAAGCAACCAGTTACTGCCTTTCTATGCTTAGGACTACCTACAGAAAATGAAGGGGTGTGTGTATATAGCAAATGTGAGTTTGAACATTGCCCATGTGGTATTTTTTTTGTTTTATTTTCTGCTCTTCTATTTACTTACATCAATATATCACTTTTTATATAAGAAACTGAGTATAACCAGCTCATTTCTTCATAATCTGGCATATTACAACTGGCACATCTGTTCTTAGTATAAATACATTTTTTTCTATCTACATACTTAAATGGCCTCTCGTAAAAAGGACTCACCTGGAGTACTCTCCTTCAACAAAACACATCATGTGCATCTTCCTCTGTTCCCCAAAAGTCCAGCCATAAAAAGAGCACAGTCTCTTTCACTGTTTGATACAGAGGCCCATCTCTGGACACAGTTTATTCATTTACACACACACAATAGTCTGTACAACCAAAAGATACAGAAGTCTTCCATTCCTCTGTCCAGGAACAACACTTCCAGGTCACCCACCCAGGAGACAACCAGCACTCAATTCCCAATTCCTTTCTGACCTTGTTCCAGGGACCTTCCACTTGCCAAGCCACCCATCTGAGAGTGCCCAGTCTCATGACTCTTCTGCTCAAAACACAGTCCAATGACTCAGCCCTTTTCAGCCACCCTGCGTGGACTCACTAGTTTAGGAAGGTCAGCTAGCTCAACCCTCTGTTGGCCTCCTAGCCTGCCCTTTTCAGCTATCCTGCACTGGCTCCCCAGCTCTGGAAGGTCAGCAGGCCAGTCCTTCCACTAGCCGTCAATTCCCTCTTCCCAGGGTAGGCCTGCAAAGTTTTCTGCTCTCTATAGACTGTCTCTCCCTAGCAGCTCTCAACTGCCATTTTCCTTGTTCTTCCAATCTATGTGCTCAGCCAACTGACTCTCCAGATCTGTCTTCTCTCAGGCCCAGATCCTCTTAAGCCTAACTGGGAGGCAGCTGATGAGTCTCAGGTGAACTGGACCCCACTGCCTCTGAAAGGGCCAGTGTCATCCTGTGACGCAGCCCTTACCACCAGTGACCCAAAATTACTCTATACACACAGCCAGTCCTACACACATGCCAAGTATCTTCTGATGTGTCCACACTTCTGCCTAGTACTATCCACAACCTGGACCTCCAACTCCACCTGGAAGGATGCATTGAGTGATCCAGGTTGCAAGCTGATAGATGAATCAAAGACCAAAGCATATTGTACATGCAAACTCTATAAAGGAACACCATGTAAAAGGTAAAAGAAGATGGAATGTGGGAATATTTGTGTAACATTTTACATCTTCAGAGCATTGCACAAGTATTAACTAACATGACTGTATTCGGGGCTCTCATGAGCAAAAGCCTGAAAGAGAATAAACAACCTGTACAGCAAAAGACTGTATAGCTAAACTTTGGAACTGAGAAGCAAACAAAATATTCCCAGGTTCTGCTATATACCCACACTACTCTGAGAATGCACAGATTCTCTAGGATTGCAATTGTACATGTTTGTTTGTTTCCCAAGGTCTCAGAATCAAACTCCTCTGATCAAAGTTAGGGAAGAACAAACAGTCTGAGTAAAATAAGAACCAATCCAACCTTTCATGAAAAACTCAAGATAAACCCAAAATTAATGTAAAAAGTTAACTTTTTCAAAACAAAAGATTTTCATTTTCATATGCCCTGTGGTGCCTAGTTTTTTACTCCCACCTCTTAACTCCCTCCTCCCAAAAAAAGCCCAAACCCTTACCTATAGCCGTTCTAAGTTTTATTCTTTTGTTTGTCCAAATTTAGTATTTTTTGATGGTCAAGTAAAATATCAGTAATTTTTTCATCGTCAGTCACTGTGATAAATAGTGAACAAGTCAGCTTTGTGTCTGGGATGGTAAGCATTTGTGATGTCTTGCAAGGAAATTTAAATGATTTATAATTTAAAAATGGATGAGGGCAGGAATCATTGGGTAGCCACCAACTTTCCCTACCGCAGGAGACTAGCCCAACATAGTTAATGAAGATACTTCCTGTTAACTGAATAATAACTGTGTCCTTGGACAAACACTTCAGTGTTAAATATATTTATCCCAGGATACAACTTATTTCATATGGTCCCTGTCACCAAAATATCTGACAGGTTTCAGAGTAGTAGCCATGTTAGTCTGTATCCGCAAAAAGAACAGGAGTACTTGTGGCACCTTAGAGACTAACAAATTTATTAGAGCATAATAAATATGCTCTAATAAATAAAGAAATTTATGCTCTAATAAATTTGTTAGTCTCAAAGGTGCCACAAGTACTACGTTCTTTTTGCAAAATATCTGAATGCCTCAGTCTTTAATGTATTTATCCTCACAACACCTCCGTGAAGTAGGGAAGTACTAGTATCCCCATTTTGCAGATGGGAAACTGAGGCACAGACAGACTGTGGACAGTCTACACTTGAGTTTGAAGGTGTAATTTCTGATTGAGCTTTGTGCTACAAATAGAAGTGCAGCTGCACAAGCAGTCCCAAATACACACCTATAGTTTCAGATGGGATAGTACTTGGGGTGGTTAGCCCCACCCCCACCACATCTATATTTATCACGTTATATTGATTAGAACACATCTCCTCTAGCTGAAATTCACCCCTAACAATTTTAGTGCAGACATACCCTAACTGACTTGCTAAAGTTCAGCTAAGAAGTCTGTAGTAGAGTACTGAATTGAATCTGGGTCTCCCTAGTCCTACAGTAGGGCCATAACCACTTGACTATTCTCTGTATATATAATATATACCTTCAGGTATGCATATAAATATATATTCTAGTATTTGGGTGGGCTGTGTGTGTGTGTAATACAGATATATACCTATGCATACATCAGCAGTGAAAAGAAATGTTATAGGAGTAAAGATTGTTGAAAGAGACAAATGCAGTTAAGTAATGAATTTTCACACTTTTTCATGCCTGAACCATATTTTTTCCTGAAATACATCTTAAATACTTCTGTTTGCTTCCTTAAGGGTGAAAATAAAAACAAAAATGAGGCACAGAAAGGCGAGACCGCTAATACTGCACAACCGGAACCAAAGCAACAAGGTCAGTAACAGTCCATTTACCTGCACCAGAACTGTACCTGAACAATATTCTGATAGTATAGAGCAGCAGACAACGTGCATTTGAGTATCAAAGTTCCTTTGAAAAATCGAGTGTTTTCCCCACAGGGTGCCCAGTACTGCCAGGTGCTGATCTCCTCCTATGAGGGGTTAAGCCTCTTCAATTCCCATTGACCTCAAACTGGCAACAATCCATTACAAAATTCTATTCTTTATTGACACTGTCCTCTCTTTCCTTTCCTTTTATCTCACTGGCCTTTCAGATTTTGGCAACTATTCCTCTTCTCCAATCCCCTTGTGTTCTTAGCCCCCCTTTTTCTTCCTTTATGCCCCATCTTTAGATGATCTCCTCTATTCATATGGATTTAATAAACACCTCTACAGTGATGATTCACATCAAACCTCATCACTCCAGATCTCTCTCCTTGGCTTCACCCTCATTCCTTTAATGCACAATGTAGCTTCATTTTAAAGCATTTGTGTTTCTCAACTTGAGAAGGAGGTCTGCATATCCCTTAAATGTACTTATGGTCATGTTTCATTTAAAAACTAATCTAATGGCACAGTGGGTAGATATCCTTTCCCGTTCTGAATTCAAACCATGTGCTGAGCACACACAAAAATCAAGTTAGTGGTGTGCATAGTGGATATTTATCCATATCACAGGCCCACCTCACAGTCTGGTATTATTGGCAGACTCTATTCAAAAGATGTCCAGGACTGGAAGGTAGGATCATAAAGCCAGAAAGGATTGAGGAGCACTGGAAGAACAGAGTATGGAACCATGCACAATCCCTATTTGCATTTTGTGTAAATTTAAACAGTGTTACTAATTCCTTCTTTTCATGACAATTTTTTTTAATTTGAACGAAAAAATAATCGAGTCATTCCATGCTCTCATTCTGCTCTGAAATAGCTGTAGAACTAAGTCATGAATTAATAAACAAAATCTGACATACATTGACTGTAGCAGTAAGCAACAATTGAAAAACAAAATCTAACATGTTATGTGGCTCTTTAGCAACATTAAATCACAGATGCTATCCCATGAAAAAATGAAATATTGATCCAAGCAAATGCCTCTTTTGCCATCCAAAAGCTGATCTTATTTTTGCAGATGAATTTAATGCAAGGCCCTATTCATTACAGTACTGAGCTACCATTTCCCTGTCAAAAATAAAGGGATAGCATAGAAGGGAACGACCGCATAAAATACATTCTATCCATGTTTCTATAGCTCAGCAGTGCAACTATAACTTCATCCAATGAGTTCACATTCTGCTGCTCCTTCCCTCCCCCCCACCCCCAAGTTCTGGAGGATGCTTAAGGACAAATTTTCAGCCAGCCTCAAGCCACATTTTAGTTTTGCAAATGTATATTTTTACCCCAGACAGGTACTCTAGTTGTGCAATCTTTGATATGTACAGCAAATAGGGATTTTGTGTGTCATGAACTCATGACTGTATATAGATAGAAAACCTGGGCAAATCAATACCACAAGCATATGCCCCTACCGCATAAGGTAAAGGAGTAGCTCCATTATCTGTAAGTAGTAGGCTGCTATAAGACCTGATCCAATGCCCACTGAAGTCAATGGAAAGGCTCCTATTAACTCTAACAGGATTTGGGATAGGTCCATAGTCACTGGGAACAGCTGCTGGAAGCATGTAATGACAAGATAGTTGCTTGGCACTTTACAGTTGTCTGTACTGAATATTTAGATACTCATGGGGAGTTATGAGCACCATGATAGGGCCAGGTACACCCAGCTCAACAGATCTAAAAGTTAAAGGTTAAGCAGAGAATCTGGGGTTTCTGATTTGTACACAGGATTTCTGGTACAATCAAAATAAAATAGACAAGCAAAGCCTCTGGCCACATTCCTTTCATGCAACTGAACAGTCTTTAAACACAAATTTGACTGGGCTCTGGAGACTCAGCATTGCTGCAGGCGAATCACATGGACCTCTCCTGCATCTATTGGCACATCCTCCTGAAGCCAGGACCAGCCACCATCCCCTCCCTGTCTCCTGGTGCCTTCTGGGGTAGCGCAGTGTTCCAGCACAGCTGGGTACTCCGCAGGGTACATATTTATAACCTTTTTCATTAGTACTTGACTACTCACTTCACTCAAGAACACCTGGTATATTCAGCTTCCTCGTTGACTATCCATTACCATACCCTAATCCCTTTGGTTATCTTCTATATAACTCACTTGATCTGTAATTAATTCTCAGTATTTTTGATCCATAACCAATTCTCTTCCTATTTGACTCGCTTTGTAATTAATTCTCTGCATAATTGATCTGCTCCATAACTGATTCATTCCTTAACTGATTCCCTACATCTGTTTATCTGCTTAACTGATTCCAAATCACCTAATTGCAGGTTCTCTGCATTATTGATTCATATTGCTGTTGCTTTGCATATTTACTGCCTGCCATAACCGATTGACCATACTGCTTCACTGGTTCTTTGAACTATTGTTCAGTAGCTAACTATTGTTCTTTGATTGTTTCACAGGATAATTGATGACTAGTCTCTACCCACTGGTCATTCTCTCCATTCAGATTCTGTTTCAGTTTCTTCCCTCCTCCCACTCTTCTTCTCCATGTCTCCCACAAAACTATCTCCAATTCTGTATCCCTCTCACTCACCTTCTCCCTCTCTTCTTCCAGTGACCTCTGCCCCAGCCTTGTTCCTACCTCCATCTCTACTCTTCTCCTTCAACACCTTAATCCTGCTGCTCCCCTCTCACCTCCATACCCATTTCCAACCTCTGACCTTCCCTCCTTCTCCTCCCATTGGAATGCCCATTCTATAGCTTAAAACATTAGCTCCATCCATGACTTCTTAAAACTGGAAGGGACCTTATGGGTCTATTATGGGTCATCAAGTCCAGTCCCCTGCTATTGTAGGCTACCCCATCATATAATCCCATTAATAAATGTAGTCTCCATATTAAAACTAGTTAGGTTGTTTGCCTCCACTACTCCTATTGCCAGGCTGTTCCAGAATCTCACTCTTCTGATGGCTAGGAACAGGGCTGTCTCTAAACCAAACGGCACCCCAGGTGAGAAGCATCTTTGGGACTCCCGTGGCCCCATTTGGTGAACTTTTTAAAATATCTTATTTGTATTGCATTTGTCCTTTATTAGTCACTACTTGAACTCTTCAAGTCTTAAAACACAAGAACCCTTTCACAATTACACAGTAAAACAAGATTCACAATATCGCAGCTGGGCTCTCACTTCACTTCACTTTGTTCTGACATCTCATTGACTGACTGGTGATGCCCTGCTTCTTACATGCCAGTGAGGGCATGGCTGACAACATTCTAGGAGGTTCAAGGAAAATGTAGTTCTCTGAAAGTCTGGATGGTTCCATGAAATTCTACAAAGGTCCAGAACATTCTGGGAGATTAGTGAAAAATGAATCCACATATGGGATTCCTGAAACATTTTACTTCAGACATTGTATTTTCCCTTTTGTCACTAACAACAAAAACAGCACCCCAAACCCAGCACTGCAGTCAATCGCCTGGGTGACCTGCCCCTAAATCCAGCCCTGGCTAGGAACCTTCTAATTTCCAGCCTAAATTTATTCGTGGCCAGTTCTTTGTGCCAACATTGTTATTTAGCTTAAATGGCTCTTCTCCCTCCCTGGTCTTTACTCCCCTCTGATGTATTCATAGAGAGCAGCATATCCCCTCTTTTATGCTTTATTTTGCTAGGCTAAACATGCCAAGTTATTTTAGTATCCTCTTGTAAGATGGACTCTTCCATTCCCCTGATCATCCTAGTAGCTCTTCTCTGTACCTGTTCCAGTGTGAATTTATCTTTCTTGAACATGGGTGACTAGAATTGTACATAGTATTCCAGATGAGATCTTACCCTGTACAGTGGCATTACTGCTTCCCTATCTCTACTGGAAATACCTTGCCTGATATCTCACCTGATACCTATGCAATTCTAAGCGAGGTTCTTTTATGGATGTATTACATTGGTGGCTTATAGTCATCCTGTGATCAACTAATGCATGCAGTCTTTATCCTCCTCTGTTGTTTCCTGCTGATGAGCCCCATACTTATGGGAAAAAAATTTTGTTACATGTGCATGACCTTACACATTTCTATTACTACTGTCCTGTTGGTCATGCACTTCTTCCTGTGTAATATTCCAGTTCTCCTCTGTATTGACGATCCTTCCATTGATGAAACTTCATGTCATCAGCAAATTTCATTAATACACTCCTTCATTTTGTGCCAAGGTCATTAAAGAAAATTTAAAATAAGATCCAATCCATGAGGAAATCCACTTCAACCTGATAATTCTCCTCCCAGCACCAAGTGATGCCATCTCCCCTTTAGCTAGCTCCTTACCCACCTTACAATTCTTGTACTAATCCCCATCTTCTCCAGTTTAACTAATGATTTCCCATGTGGTACTGTGTTAAATGCTTTACTGAAGTCCAGAACGATTAGATGTATTGCATTTCTTCTGTCTAAAAACAACAGTTCTTATAAAAAAAAATCAGGTTAGTCTTATTTACCTTTGATAAACCCAATACCATCATCTCTTGCTCCTTCCATCTCCTGGCACTCACTAAAACTTGGATCCCTATCTCTAACACTGTCTTCCCAGCTGTTGTTCATTGAGTACCTCTTACACATGCCCACCCCAAATAGTCACTAAAGGAAAACCATGGAGGCATTGGGATTCTCCTTTCCCTCTCTTTCCCTCACTTCTCCATTTTTGAACAACACTCCACCCAGTTCCTGTCTTCTCCCCACCCATGCTGTTATTCACCATCCACCTGATTCTGCCCTCTCAACTTTCTTTGATTTTGACTCATGACGCTCCATACTGCACTCATCACAATCTTCCACCTTCATCTTTAGTGACCTCAGCTTCCATGATGACATTCCACCTACCCATTAGCCTTTGCCTTCAGCCGTTGCCTCCTTATTTGTCCTTCAGCCTTGGATCAATTCTCCCATTCATCAAAGTGACCACTCACTTGATCTTTTCTTCACTGAGAACTGCTCCCTTCTATCCTTATATTGCTGAGTTCTCGGACTCTGACCATCACCTTGTCTCCAGCATTACTCCATCTCCTTCTCCCCACCCTTCCAACCAGTCCATCTAGGTCTGTGGTTTCTCAGCTATGCTCATTCTCCTCTTCCCTGCTCTGCACACCATCCTTAACTCTTTTACTTCTTTCTCCAAAATAAAGATCCATTCTCCTATCTATGAACCTTACTGCCACCATAGTAATTTGATATTTTCCGAGCAACAAGCGATTAGTTTCAAAAGAGAATCTTGCTTTTCACAAAGCACTTACACTTCCCTGAAAGGGAAGAACAACTAGTGTTTGCACAGAAAGTATTTACCTTTTGTTTTAGTCAGACTTTCTGCTCACAAATCCCAGCATAAAATTTTAAAAAGCACCTAAGTGACTTAAATGCTTTTGAAAATGGGACTTATGTTCCTAGGTCACCTAAGAGCTTACATCCCATTAGCATCCAATGGGACTTGGATCTGAAGTGACTTAGACATTTTTGACAATGGACTAATTCATTTGGGCGCATCCGAAAAATGCATCCCCAAAGAATATCAAAGTCCAGGAGTTTAAAAAATATGGCTGATGTTCTAAGGAATACTTAGCAAGTATACGCAAAAAGAAAAGGAGTACTTGTGGCACCTTAGAGACTAACAAATTTATCTGAGCATAAGCTTTAGTGAGCTACAGCTCACTTCATCGGATGCTACTCTGAAACTTAGCAAGTATAGTATTTTAGTGCTAATGTGATACAGCTCAGCGAACGAGGTCTCAGAGCCTTTTAAATATCATTCTAATTCCTGATCCTCTTTTCCTTTACACTCTTCACTGAATTTTTCCAGCAGTTAAAATGCAGCCTTTTGGTCCCATAAAATGTATGTTTTATCATTAAAGATTACCTGGAGCTTGACTATGTTTAATCTACTTGCTTTCACTCCTGCTGCTATGAAATGTTTAATGTCTTCTTTTTCACCTCAGTGGCAAGCTAAAGGCTAAGAAAATAAACCTTCTCTCTTCAGAGTAGATTCCTGTTTTTGTGTGTGTACATTATGGAACCAGACTTGATTTTTAATTGGAACATTGCTCTGAGCAGTGATAGCTGCTAAGGAGGAAGATTGAATTTGTATCTTCATTTAAGACTGTCTGATTTGCTGATTGTTCCACTTCAGCACATTAATTTCTCTACCTGCCTTCTTCACTTAGATTATTTGTTCAAACATTCATAGAATCAAAGTTCCTCTCCAGGGAAGTCATACAAGTGTGTAGGTTACCATACCGAGAGAGGATTCTTTCAGAATGTTTCTAATAGCAAGCTCCCTCTTCCTCAAACTTACTAAGAGTATCTAGATAGTTTTATGGCCCCTGTATCAATATTATCTAAACATCTACCAAGAATTTATGGATTTATCCTCACATGACCCAAGTGAGGTACGTAAACTGAGACACAAAGCAATCAAGTGACCTGCCTAAGATCACACAGGAAGTCCATGGCAAAGAAGGAAATTGAACTCAGATCTCCTGAGTCCCACTCTAGTACCTAACCACAAGATCACGCTTCCTCCCTCTCTGCTATGAACCTGCTCTATATGTCATATACCAGGGCAAGATTTTTAAAATCTTATTTAGGCATAATATGCTGCAGTTAGCACAAAGTGGGAATGCTAAACATTCTGTCTTTGAGTGTTCTGAACTATACTTCAAAGGAAATGTTATTTAGAAAGCAGTTTGCCCACTCTGCCAATACTCAGCCTCCGGCAGCTAGGCTCTGATAATGCAATTTAGTTTCCACTTCAAACTGTCCTTTTAAAGTGTTACCATGCATAGTTAAGTTGGCCAACATTTTAATCTTTCTAGGAACTAAAAACCGATTTATCCTTTGCTATCAGTTATAAATCTACACTAGTTTTCCAGGCAACCATTAAAACTATGTTTTATTCAACAAAGAAGGAACTATTCAAAATATCTTTGCATCTTATTTTGTATGGGGCTTTTTCCCTGTTACTCATTCTCTTCTATGTTTTCCTCAATTGTTGAGAGACCGTTCAGTCCAATTAAATTTCTTATACTGAGGGTTTGGAAGAGAATAAATGTTTCTAAGTAAAAACTGCCAACATTAATGTTAGTAATAAAGTTTAGAAGTTTGGTACTTGCAGACTTCATGAGTTTAGTATATTTAGTAAGATGTCATTCAGGGTGAAGCGATTTCTTAAGCATAAGGATAAAGTTGATTAAAAATGCTCATTTAAGAAAAAATGTCTGTAGCGGTATGATGGCAAAACACATTTTTGTACATTTATAATGAACATGGAGCACCTGCTGTACTTGTTTTTTGTGATGCAGCTTTTCTCCCCCCACCAAAGAAAAAAAATATAAGCAGGCATGTTGACATTTTAGAATTAGCCAGTTAAATGTAACATACAGCTGATTCAAAATGAAATGTCGCACTATGATCATATGGGTCTAAACTGTGCAACTGTGTTCTTTCACACAAGGCCCAGGAATAATTGTAAATCAGGCAGAGTTGATCCTATGAGTGTCCACACCTCCCTTGGAATCCACCATCCCAAAGGCAGAAAGGACAAGGAAAGTCTTAGCTCCAGTCTTGCCTGTACTGTGCAGTGGAACTGGCTGGGCATACATGGGGAAGAGGTTGCACCATTCTAGAGTATGGGGCCTTCTGAGCACTGGGAACCTCCAAGAGGGACTGTGCTTCCTGAGGCAGAATCCATACATCCCAGGGATGTGCCTAGCTGACCCAATCTGACTTCCATTCTAACGCCCTGCTTTTAGTCACATAATTGTCTCAAAAACATTACCCGTCAGGCTGAAGTTTCGCAGAATTACTATTTATTATTTGTGTTGCAGTGGTGCCCAAAAGCCCCCAATCAGGATTGAGGCCTCACTGTGCTAGGTGCTGTACAAAAAGATAGGAAGACAGTCCATGCTCTGAAGAGCTTACAGTTTTTAAAGTAGAAAAAAAATCAGCTATTCCTTAGTTAGAGGTACTGAGCATGAGCCTGTTTCAGCTGCTAGGACAGAGGCTATCTAAGTGGCTGATCTGGTTTAGATGCCTAACTCCACAAGAAGGTTCATGGCTGAGAATCCTGAGTGGGATCAAAGTGGGAGGGAGGCAGTGCCTATCTCTTACTCATCAGCCAGGCACACCAGGTCAGCTGCTTAGCACCTAAACCCCTGATCTCGCCACCCTCTCCTCATCATTTCACTCCTGGCTAGCTTAGGCCGCCCGCTGCTTAACTTGCTGGCTTCCGAGGATCCTTTGCTTAGGGACTTAACTCTCCCCATGCATGGTATAGGGAACCTGAGCACCTAGCTTTGGGTTGAGGATTCCACTAGGCAGCTGGGTGCCTCAGGGATAGGCACTGAAAGGCTGAGAGGAGCCGCACCTTTGCAAATCAGGACCTTTTTTCCTACTTATAACTCAAATTCCTGGTGCTTCTACCTCCTCCTGTGCTCTGGGGATGAAGTGAGCATGATAATATTCATGGCCAGCTGGCCTGCTTAGCCCAGCCCCTACTCTTCCCCCTCTTCCTGCTACCCTCAGAGCACCCAGTTCGTGCAAAGATTTTTAGGGCCGGTGGCCCAAGATCCTATTCAACCTGCTCCCATTGCCTGGGACCAGGCCTTCAAGTGAGACAACTATGTCCCCCTCAGGGGCAGTACCATTTGATGGCGCACTCCCCATTTGCCAGGCATTGTCTGTATTTAGGAGTGAATACCTAAGAAAAGAGGGGAAGTGGTTGTCATAGCAATGATTCCCCTTACAACATGGTGCCCAAAGAGTTTGCCTATGTCTGAAACCACCTCTGAGAACAGGACTTAGACCAGAACACTGAGCGGGACTTATTATTGATAGTATTATAGTAGTGCCTAAGAGCACTAAAGAGGAACAGGGCCCTAGTGTGGTATGTACTGTGCAGAGATAACAATAGTCCTTACCTGAAAAGTTTAAACTAAAGACAAAGCGTTGCCAACTTTTAATTTTATGACTAGTCTCACAATATTTTGTGCTTCTATTTAAGCCCCAGCTCCTGGAGTCAGGTCATTATGTTAGATTTTAGCTTTCATTTAAAAAAAAACCCTACATTTTTAGCCCTTTTGGTTGCAGAGGGAAAAAAACCTGGAAAATGTGAATCCTGAAAGTTCATAAAACAGAAAGCAAATAAAAAGAACCTAAAATGTATCATTTTTAAAACTCACGATTTTTAAGACATGATTTTTGAACCCTGGTGTTTGGCAATATTGCAAAGGTGAACCAAAAAAAAAAAATCAAAGGGAAGGGAAAGGCTGACAAAGTAGACATTCCTTTGCTTTCCAAAGCAGTGAAATGTAGAGTCAGATAAAAAATGTTTTAGGAAAATGTATGAAAGAGGAGCAGGGTAGTATCAAACAAGCTTATCATACTACACTTATGGGGGGAGATCTTTTGGCTGTTCTAGCTGGTTCCTGCAGCAGTTGGTCAGCATCATCTCCACTGGAGGAGTAAAAATTGGGGAAGAGAATAAATAAATGCCATTATCATCATGGAATCTGCAGATGCACTTTGGCCAAATGCTTACTAATAAGACCACTTCCTATGTGCGTAGCAAATACCAGGTGGCGCTGTGTCAGGGAGCCTTGCTCAGCTTATTTAACACAGATTGGAAGTTAATAATTATTTCCCTTAGATAAAAGCAGTCAGTAAGTTATCTAGGAGACCTAAATTCAAGAATATATTGCAATTCATGGTCTGTCATGTAAACTTCTTGGCTACATTCCACCTTTTTTCTAGTTATCTCTATGAAGCTGTTTGGTTTTTTTGTTTGGGAGGAGGTTGGGAGGAGTTATACTCAAGTATTGGGGTGAACAATAAATATTTTCCTTTATAATTTTTTGTCTGAATTTGTTATTCATGAGAAGAGTCAGTCTGCGAGCCCTGGAGACCACTCGCCACAGAATAGGTAGAGGCAGACCAAGCTTCCCCACAAAGCCCCTACCATATGGCTCATGCCTGACCTAATGACACCATTGCTAGGTATGAGAGGTTTAAAAAGCAGCAATAGTTTCTTTCCAGCGTGAAAGAAAAATCTGCATATTTTAAGGGCCAAATTTTGTGCTCAGTTAAACGAGTAACTTCATGGAAGTCAATGGGATTACACTGGTGTGAATGGGGAGAGAATGAT
The DNA here is from genome assembly GCF_965140235.1 of Caretta caretta. Classification (NCBI taxonomy): domain Eukaryota; kingdom Metazoa; phylum Chordata; order Testudines; family Cheloniidae; genus Caretta; species Caretta caretta. Next base: position 48,585,357 of record NC_134207.1, read on the forward strand.
GCAGGGTCATTAACCATGAAATCAATGAGATACATGCTCCAGAACATGGTTGAAGGCAGAAGCCACAACTTTATTAAACTAATCAACCAGAGAGGAAGCACTCCCCGACCTACTAGGCCAGGCCACTCCAGTGCAGGCTTGACCTGGGCATCACCACCCTGGGTCATACAAACCAGAGGGTGGGTATGCGGGCAATGCCCTCTCTCTGCTCCCAGGCCTGCCCTGGGACCATGGCAGGAAGCCAGACTCCTAATCCATGCCAGAGGTAGAAAAAGCACCATGCTATGCTAGCCACTGAGGCATACGCCTGCATTGCATAATATAGGGCTCAGGGCCTATGCAGCTCAGAGACCTTATATCAGACCCTTTCTAAACACCCTTACCCTCTGGAACCTGCCACGGTTCCAGAGGGACCATAGCATTCAATTTAGACTTCCACCTCCATCCTGCCAGGTGTGCACCTTAGAGACACAAACATAGGGTAGGGTTTGGTTTTAATATTATACCTTTCACACCCACAGTGTTTCATAGGCCTTTATGGAATGATAGTTATTAGCAGTACAGTGACATTTGGAGGCAAATGACTAAGGCTACGATTTAGTGATGGGTATTTTTAGTAAAAGTCATGGACAATAAACGGGCAATAAACAAAAATTCACATCCTAAGACCTAGCCATGACTTATAAATACCCCTGACAAAATCTTGGGGGGGGGGGAGCATTGGTGGGGGGACCACCCTTGGGGACCACTATTGGGGAGGGCATCTGGGGGACCGCTGCTGGGTGGGGGGGACAGGGCCATTGGCACCAGCTGCCAGGGGCTGCTGAGCTGCAGCTGCTCTGGCCGCGCCGGGACCACTGTTCAGGTGGTCCCTGGGGCCAGCTGCACCAGTCGCTGTTTGGGGAGTCCCTGGGGCCAGCGGCCCCATCAGTGGCCAGTGTGGTTGGCCCCGGGGCCACTCCAGCAGCAGCTACTGTGACTGGCTGTGGGGCCACCTGAGCGGCTGGCTGCAAAACAGCTCCAGCAGCAGCCAATGTGGCTGACCCCGGGGCTACCTGAACAGCTGGCCCCAGAGCCAGCTGCTTGGGCAGCCCTGGGGTCAGCCACACTGACCGCTGCAGAAGTCACGGAGGTTGCGGAAAATCTGTGACTTCCGTGACCTCCATGACAAACACAGAGCCCTACAAATGCTGCTTCTGTTAACCCACTCAGCAACAGCTGACACTCAGCAGGGACATTAAGGGTCTGATTCTGAGTTCTTCCATTCCTGAGCTTACTTTTAAGACACCTTTATGCTTCCTGTATTCTGGGGCAGTCACAGATTTATCTGGCCCCTACTGTAAGTGAGAGCAGGTCAGCTCTAATGAAGCCCTTTTTGCATGGCCGATTGTTAGGGTTGCCAACTTTCTAATTGCACACCTCTGGGCTGAGGCAGGGGGTTGGGGTGTGGGAGGAGGTACGGGCTGGGGACTGGGAATGCGGGCTCCGGGATGGGAATGAGGGGTTCAGGGTGCAGGAGGGAGCTCTGGGCTGGGGCAGGGGGTTAGGGTGTGTGTGTGGGGGGGCTGAGGGCTCTGGTTGGGGGTGCGGGTGGGGTTGGGTCTGAGGGATTTAGAGTGGAGGAAGGGGTTGGGAGCTGGGGCGGGGGTTGGGGCACAGGAGGGGGTTCATGGCATGGGCTCCAGGAAGGAGTTTGGGTGCAGAAGAGGGCTCGGGGCAGGAGGTTGGGGCACGGTTCTGGGAAGGAGTTTGTGTGCAGGAGGGAGCTCGGCAGGAGGTTGGGGTGCAGGAGGGGGTGCAGGTTCTGGGAGGTAGTTTGGATGCAGGAAGGAGCTTAGGGCTGGGGCAGTGGTGCAGGAGGGGTTTCGGGGTGCAGGCTCTGAGCAACGCTCACCTCGGGCAGCTCAAGGAGACTCCGTGGCCATCCCACTGCCTAGGAACAGAGGGACATGTCACTGTTTCCAGGGAGCCACACAGAGCCAGGTACGGAGCCTGCCAGCCCCAAGCCAACCAGACTTTTAATGGCCCAGTCAGCAGTACTGACCGAAGCCGCCAGGGTCTCTTTTCGACTGAGCGTTCCAGTCAAAAACCGGACACCTGGCAACCATACCGATAGAGAATAGGGAATACAAAGAGTCTAGTGCACTCAGTCCTGGCCCACCTTGAGCACCAAGGACTGGGAAAGGGATGAACATATAGCTTATCTGGCAGCTGGTTTTGTTAAGTTTTATTGGAAGGAGGAATGGTGACTCAGTTACTAGGAAAAAAGAAAAGGAGTACTTGTGGCACCTTAGAGACTTAGCTCACGAAAGCTTATGCTCAAATAAATTGGTTAGTCTCTAAGGTACCACAAGTACTCCTTTTCTTTTTGCGAATACAGACTAACACAGCTGTTACTCTGAAACCTATCAGTTACTAGGGTTATTTCTACCTCCTTGCAAGAAGTATCATGGGATTATTAGTATCTGTCTGGAATTTCCGCAAGACATAAGCAGAAAGAATTTGGTTTAACAGCTTGTCCTAATGACAGCACCTTTAATAGTGCAAGACACAACCCTTCCACTGGAGTACAGTATAGACATTATATCCTAATGTCATAAGTTCACTTGTTCTGGAAATACTTGGGTTCATGTCCAGATACAAAAATTCTAAACATTAATCCATACAAACAGTTTTTCTGTTTTTTTTAAGAGTCCAAACCAAAACTATTGAGTAGAGCTGTTTTGGAAATGTCCATTTCCCCAAATCTCAGCCTACCCACCCCTACACAAAAAGTTTAGGTGAAAGTGGGGGAATGGGAAGCATTCATCAAAATTTCAGGATTTTGTTAACTGGCTAAAATTTTCAGATTTTTGATTGTTTAAGGGAAATTTCTGTGGGAAAGGTCAATTTTCTTTTTGACAAATTAGCTATTTTCCATTAAATTAAATTAAATTAAATTAAATTAAATTAAATTAAACTTGGACAGAAAAGTCCCTAGCAGCTATAAGAAAAGGAGGACTTGTGGCACCTTACAGACTAACCAATTTATTTGAGCATAAACTTTCGTGAGCTACAGCTCACTTCATCGGGTGAATGCAGTGGGAAAAAAAATGCAGCTATGTAGTTGGGTCTATTTTAATATATGTATCATTAGCATGAATGGGAGTTGTCCCCAGAAGTCATGTGTGCTCCATTGAAAAAATAAACTAACATCCTTTGGATTGTATTTAATAGGTTCTGAAGAAATGTTGTATGAGAGGTTTTATTTTTGAAAAATTCTCAGAAATTTGAACCTCACAGTGATAGAAGAAAGGTTAGCGATGGAGTCTGTCATGTTCCCACAAGAATATGCTCACATTAAAGAGATTAACAACTGGCTAACAGATAGGTCTCAAAAATGCTATGGTTAACAGGGAAACATCATAGAATATCAGGGTTGGAAGGGACCTCAGGAGGTCATCTAGTCCAACCCCCTGCTCAAGCAGGACCAATCCCCAATTAAATCATCCCAGCCAGGGCTTTGTCAAGCCTGACCTTAAAAACTTCTAAGGAAGGAGATTCCACCACCTCCCTAGGTAACGCATTCCAGTGTTTCACCACCCTCCTAGTGAAAAAGTTTTTCCTAATATCCAACCTAAACCTCCCCCACTGCAACTTGAGACCATTACTCCTTTTTCTGTCATCTGCTACCACTGAGAACTGTCTAGAGCCATCCTCTTCGGAACCCACTTTCAGGTAGTTGAAAGCAGCTATCAAATCCCCCCTCATTCTTCTCTTCTGCAGACTAAACAATCCCAGTTCCCTCAGCCTCTCCTCATAAGTCATGTGTTCCAGACCCCTAATCATTTTTGTTGCCCTTCGCTGGACTCTCTCCAATTTTTCCACATCCTTCTTGTAGTGTGGGGCCCAAAACTGGACACAGTACTCCAGATGAGGCCTCACCAATGTCGAATAGAGGGGAATGATCACGTCCCTCGATCTGCTGGCTATGCCCCTACTTATACATCCCAAAATGCCACTGGCCTTCTTGGCAACAAGGGCACACTGTTGACTCATATCCAGCTTCTCGTCCACTGTCACCCCTAGGTCCTTTTCTGCAGAACTGCTGCCTAGCCATTCGGTCCCTAGTCTGTAGTGGTGCATTGGATTCTTCCGTCCTAAGTGCAGGACCCTGCACTTATCCTTATTGAACCTCATCAGATTTCTTTTGGCCCAATCCTCCAATTTGTCTAGGTCCCTCTGTATCCTATCCCTACCTGCCACCGTATCTACCACTCCTCCTAGTTTAGTATCATCTGCAAATTTCCTGAGAGTACAATCCACACCAGATCATTTATGAAGATATTGAACAAAACCGGCCCCAGGACTGACCCTTGGGGGACTCCACTTGATACCGGCTGCCATCTAGACATGGAGCCATTGATCACTACCCGTTGAGCCCAACAATCTAGCCAACTTTCTACCCACTTTATAGTGCATTCATCCAGCCCAGACTTCTTTAACTTGCTGACAGGAAGACTGTGGGAGTCAAAAGCTTTGCTAAAGTCAAGAAACAATACATCCACTGCTTTCCCTTCATCCACAGAACCAGTAATCTCATCATAGAAGGCGATTAGATTAGTCAGGCATGACCTTCCCTTGGTGAATCCATGCTGACTGTTCCTGATCACTTTCCTCTCGTGTAAGTGCTTCAGGATTGATTCCTTGAGGACCTGCTCCATGATTTTTCCGGGGACTGAGGTGAGGCTGACTGGCCTGTAGTTCCCAGGATCCTCCTTCTTCCCTTTTTTAAAGATGGGCACTACATTAGCCCATCATGAAGTATACGTGTTTCTACTGGTGTCTCTTAGGGATTGGTTCTTGGCCCTACGCTATTTAATGTTTTATCAATGACCTGAAAAAAATATGCAATTATCAATGATAAAGTTTGCAGATGACCCAAAAGTTGGGGAAAGGGTCAATATTGAAGAGGACAGGTCACTGATTCAGAATGATCTGGATTGCTTGGTAAACTGGCTGCAGGCAAACAATATGCATTTTAATACAGCTAAATATAAATGTATTCATCTAGGAACAAAGAATATAGGTCAAACTTACAGGATGGGGGACTCTAACATGGGAAGCAGTGAGTCTAAAAAAGATTTCAGGGTGTGGTGGATGATGAGCTGAACATGAGCTCCCAGTGTTATGATGTAGCCAAAAGAGCTAATACAATCATAGGATGCATAAATAGGGGAATCTCATGTAAGAGCTGAGAGGTTATTTTACCTCTGTATTTGACACTGGAGCGACCACTGCTGGAATACTGTGTCCAGCTCTGGTGCCCAAAGGTTAAGAAGGATGTTGATAAATTGGAGAGGGTTCAGGAAAGAGCCACAAAAATGATTAAAGGGTTAGAAAACGTGCCTTATAGTGATTGAGCTCTTTGACAGGTTTCAGAGTAGCAGCCGTTTTAGTTTGTATTTGCAAAAGAAAAGGAGTACTTGTGGCACCTTAGAGACTAACAAATTTATTTGAGCATAAGCTTTCGTGAGCTACAGCTCACTACATCAGATGCATTCAGTGGAAAATACAGTGGGGAGATTTATATACATAGAGAACATGAAACAATGGGTGTTACTATACACACTGTAACGAGAGTGATCACTTAAGGTGAGCTATGCTCAAATAAGTTTGTTAGTCTCTAAGGTGCCACAAGTACTCCTTTTCTTGAGCTCTTTGAATCTATCTATTTAGTTTAACAAAGAGAATGTTAAGGGTTGAATAATTATAGTCTATTATTACCTTCTTAGGGAATGAATATTTAATAACAGGCTCTCGAATCTAACAGAAAACGATATAACAATCCAATGGCTGGAAGTTTAAGGGAAATTCAGACTGGAAAACAGGTATACATTTTTAACAGTAAAAGTAACTAACCATTAGAACAATTTACAAAGGATTATGGTGGAGTCTCCATCACCGGCAATTTTTAAACCCTGGTTGGGTGTTCTAAAAGATCTGCTCTAGGAATTATTTTGGGCAAGTTCTATAACCTGTATTATACAGGAGGTAAGATTAGATGATCACAGTGCTCTCTTCTGGCCTTGGAATCTATGAACTTCAGTTAAATAGCTTTGGCTTATTCCAATTTGTTTCTTACTTTTTGTGAGCTTTGTTGCATGTAAGTTGTGCCTCTGCATGGGGGAAGATACCCTTCAGTCCCCTGACCCTCCAGTTCTTCAGCATTCACAGGAAGACCTGTAACTGAGGGCTAGATCCACAAAGGGATGTTTAGGTGCCTAGAAAAATCACTGAAACACTAATGGGATCCACAAAGCCTGAGTTAGGCACCTAAGCTCCCTATACAATGCATGGGGAGAGAGAGGCATCTCAGGTCAGATTTTTAAAAAATTATTTAGATGCCTAGTAGGATTTTCAAAGGCATCTAGGCACCAATCACCCCTTGAAATGAATGAGTTTTAGGCATCTAGGTGCTTTTGAAAATTCCACTACGTGCCTAAATACCTTTAAAAATCTTGCCCCTAAAAACATCCACAAAAGCCAACATGCTAGGTAGGGTGATGTCTGAGCTAACCGCTGCAGAAAGGAGTGTTCACCAAAGTTCAGCCCCTAAATTCAGGCTGCAGGGAGGTGCCTGTTTCAGCTTATAATTCACAGCCAGGAACCTTCTCCTGGAGAGGAACAGTTTAGGTGGAGTACAGGAGTTGACGGGAGAGCGCTCGGGGATTGATTTATTGCATCTATACTAGACGCAATAAATCGATCCCCACTGGATCAATCGCTGCCCGCCAATCCTGTGGGTAGTGTAGACATACCCTAAGTTATTTCTTGTGAGAAGTTAGGTGCCGGCCTAACTCCACACAAAACAACCATAAGGAGCAGGACCTGCCTTTAGCCCACAGGTTAGTGGACTTACCCAGAATGCATGAGATCTCAGTTCAGTTCTTCACTCTGCCTGAGAAGAAGAGACTTGAAGAGGGGTTTCTCAGCTCTCTAGTTAGTGCCATAATCACTAGATTATAGACTGATTCTCACTCTCTGGCCCAATTAAAGAGGAACAGCTTCAACAAGAGATACTGAGAGATTCCTATATCGGAGTACCCCTGTGGTTAGGCCACTTACCTGAGAGGTGGGGAATGCCAGATCAAATCTCTCCTCCGGGGGGTAGGGGGAGATTGAACTAGGATCTTTCAGAGCCTGGGTGAGTGCAATAACCATTGGATTATAAAGGGAGGTCATCCCCTTCTCCAGGGATTATATGTGGAGTTAGGCAGCCCCTGAGTATGCCTACTGAAAAGGCAGACAAGAAAGGCAGAGGAACACCTCTATTCCCCTGGTTTGGGATCATGCTGGGGTTCAGGCATTTGGATGCCTAGAGTGAGGCAGCAACATGCATGCCCTGATGCAAAAATTGAGGTGCTTACAGAGCTTTTACAGCAAAAGTTTAGGTGTCAGGTGAGTTTAGATATCTGCAGGCTGAGGCACCAGCTGAGTGGGGAGTTTGTGGATCCCAGTGGTGTATAAGACTGAGACTTTGGCTTATTGAGATACCTAAATCCCTTCGTGGATCTGGCCCTAAGAGAACTGATAGGTATCAGCTCAAAGAGTAACTTCTTTACCTTGTTTAGAATTCATGCATTGTTTTTCTCCCTGCTTGTTAAATTGTGAATGTAGGTTTTAAAATTATCTATTAAATTAAGCTGCCTTGTGTACAACTGTGGTATCCTAGTCTCCTCTCCTGTTAAGATGAGGTTTGCTGACCAGTTAATGTCACACTATGGTCCAGTTCAGCGTCGTTTTTAGTTTTTTAGTTTTTTTTCTGTTTTTAGTCACCAAACTGCCCTACTTTCTTACATTAGGGCTTCTTTTCAAATACCATTGCAAACAATGGCTTTGTGACTTGGGAATTGGACAGTTCACTGCAGTGAATGGCTGTGCACCTCTGAAAAGCCATACTGATGCACACCAACTCTTGTACACAGAGATTAACATTCATCATAAAATTAATCTTTTTTTATCTAAAGATTATGTGTGGCTTGACTTTTTTTTCTCCTCAACTCCCTTGCATCTTAAAATTGAATACAGTATATACACAAGAAAGTTTCAAGATTTGTTATGATCTAGCTGCCAGGCTTTTTCCCTATCACATTACACTTACAGTATTTATTAAGGCTGGGATCATGTCCATTGTCAGATGATTTTTCAGTATGAAAATTAAAATATCAACTAAGACTGATTAGAGAAAGGAATTACATAGGATAAAGGTCAGGGGAACTTACAATATTCAAACGTAAAAGCAAAACCTAGCTCCAATTTCCTTTTAAAACTAAGTGAATTGTAAATTCCGTTTTTCTTTAAAAAACAAAAAGCTCTACATGTACACATTTTTAGGTGACATTTCAACAGTGGTTCACTCAGGAGACAGGCAGGTCTGTTCTTCAGGCTAAGGCAAGAGAAGATTAAATTAAGAACAAAATGCTTTCGTATGAATTTTCCCTAATGTGAACCATGCAAAAGCAAAGAAGCCAGGTGGAATCTTCTCTTTACTTTACCATCCTGGATTTTTCAAGCTATATGATCTGATGGTCATATATACACAACCATCCTATAACACTGAAGGTGTCCTAGTTGTTTGAACTTATCATTGTTGTTTTGAGAGCTACCAACAAATCTATACTGATAAACCGCAATGATAGACTTCTTCCACAGGATACACTCATCATCAACCTTTTTGGTGTAACTGCTATTAAATCAAATCTATGCAGGAAGTTGTTCAGAAAACTGAGGCTCCCAAATATGTAACTTGTGGACTTGTCCATAAAAGCAGCAATAGCATCTAAGATGCCCTTTTTCATTAGCTGTTCTAAAATAGTGATTTAAATATTACTGTCTGTTTCAGATGTAGACACAGCTCCAGCAAAATCACCTGTGTCCCAAAAGACTGAAAAGTCAGCAGAACCAACTGGGACAATTCAGAAACAGAGTCAACAGCCCAATAATGACAAAGATGAGGATGCTAAGTAAGTAATTACTATAAAAGATTGTTGATTTTTCTTCTTGACATCTGGTAATAACTTTACACTGCTGTGTCCTGTACTTAGGCTTGGCAGAATTTAATTTTAATTTTGATAGATTGAATGTTTCTATAAGCATTTTTTATTTTTATCAATTTCAATTGTCACAATTGCACTAAGGTATGGTTTTAAAGCTTTTTTTTCCCTATTTTTATTTATATTTCACAGTTGTGGGAAATTATGGGGGGGGGGGAGTCAGCTATTGTTTATTTAATGACAGTAGACATTAGATTCAAAAGAATTAAAGCTTTATAACATGGATTGTATATTTTAAAATGTGATGTTGACAAAGTAAATAACCTTAAATCAAAATAAGCTTTCAAATAACATTTTTGCTCTGTAAATTCCAAATATCGATTGAAAATTTTTGTTGGTTTGTGTGTGTACAATGAAATTGATGTTTACTATTAAAATTTAATTCTTCCAAGTCTATTATATTACAGTTCTCTATTAGGCCCTCAGATAGCATGGTAATGACACAATATAAGAACCTGAATATATTACTGTTATCTCCTGTAATTCTATGACAACCATCAGCATGCCACCACAAATGAAATTTCTCATGTATCATGCACTTTTGATAACTTCACCTGTACTCAGTATGCTAATCTAGCTATTCCCACCCACCTCACCCTCAATTCAAGCACTGATAAGAGCAATTTCTCATGTATCATGCACTTTTGATAACTTCACCTGTACTCAGTATGCTAATCTAGCTATTCCCACCCACCTCACCCTCAATTCAAGCACTGATAAGAGCAATTTGCTGTCCTCAGTGAATTACTTTAGACCTCAGTTCCTCCTGTGCCACTGACATATTGGGCAGTCCCCCACTGATTACAATCACTCCCTAGTCATGGTACTTCTTCCCAGTTGAAACTAGCACATTGAATATCCTCTGTCACTGTCTCCCACCAGTTCTTCCCTTGGCCTTCCTCACTTTCTCTTGCCACCCTCAGCTACTCCTTAGCATCTCTCCCATCATTAATATGGAGTATATGACCCAGATGCCTGAGCATTCTCTGTATGATATTTTATAACATGTCCTGCTCTGTGAGCTCCCTTACTCTTACATTTGTTATTCTGTCTTTCCATGACATGTGTAGTATCTTTCTGAGCCATCTGTGATGGGCAGCCTCCAATCTCTTTGTTAGCTACTAGCATTGGCTAGTCTCTGCGCTGTATTGTACTGAGCACACTACAATCAAATGGTATAATCTGACCTTTAGTTTGGTGTGGAGACCTCTGTTTGACCAGATATTGTTCATCCTTCCAAAAGTGGTGTTTGCTTTTCCTAATTTCATAGGAAAATCTTTAAGCACAGCCACTTTCAAATGTCACCACACTCCCTAGATAGCGGAACTCTGTTAGATTTTCTTTTCCATCCACGTACAGCTTTGCATCTGTTGCCCAACCTCCTACCTTCATAATCTTGGTTCTCTCTGCATTTACTTTCAATCCAGTTTTGCTGCTCACTGTTCTACTTCTGTAAGCACAGTAATTCCATTCTGCAGCATACTTATAAAGCAATGTTGTTGGCAAAGTCAGGTCCAGTGACTCATCTCAGCTAATCCATTTTACGCTGTCCACAATTTCTTTTGTTGCTCGCTTCATCATCCCATTTATTAGTAATGCAACCAAGCTTGGAGAAAGTTCCAGCTTCAATTTATGTTTTGTTGTCATTTTTAAGTTAAAAATAAATGCAAATCTTGGAAAAGGAGTATGCTTGAACTATAACCATTATGCGTATGCTCACAGAGCCAGATGAAAATTCCTCCTGCTTACATTTACTCATCATACTTTATAACTATCCAGAATACAAAGAAGCAGTCATTCCCTGACCTGCTATTTATAGAGAAGATTAACTATTTCCTGGTTTTCAGCAAGAGAGCTCTTAGTACAACGACCAGGAATAAATGAGCAAAATAGTAATGCACACTCCTCTAGAAAGAATATATTTGACACAAATACTCCCACTAGAATGACTGGAAATCTTATAAATAACTTGGCAATTTAAATGTGAATCAACAGATCAACAATAAAAACCCAGGTAAAGCGCATTCATTGTGCCATTGCTTTGTATGTGATTATAGGCCTGCTGTTCCTTTTTGAGTTGTGTCACCATGGTTAACATGCTTGTGAAACAATATGCTTGTGAAACAATAAAAGCGTGTACTGCTTAATTAACAGGAGAGAAGAGTCAGCCTGTGAAGTAGATTTTTCTTAACTCCTGTAGGTATGCCCTGTTTTGCCCACTATATTTTGTTTTTCATAGAATATCTATTTGTTACCCACTAAGAGTCAAAGCATAATAAGGGGATGATTGCTCTTCTGGAGGATTAGAAGTCGTGAGTATGCATGTTGGAATGCCCTGAATGGACATACTATGGATCAGATGCTACATTTTGTGTATGTAAAGGCTGATGCACACATGACCCCAGACAACCCACACTTCACAAAAGCTGCACTGTTATGGTTATAACAGATCAATAAATGCTTGCATTAGAGACAGTTTAATTTTTTTTAAATTGTTAGAGCACTGGCAGTGTATTCAATACTATACAAAAATTGTGGGGGACAGAGGATTTTTCCACTAGTAGCTTGCAGTATAAGGGCTCAGTCCTGCAAACACATATATGAGCAACATACGTCATGGCCATAATCCCACTGAAGCCAGCAGAACTACTCACAAGTGTAAGCATTTACAGGATTGGGTCATGAGTGTACTGAATCCATCTTCCAATTCATCTGTATTAAATTAGCTTTTAACTCATGATGCAGCACTTCCCGTCTTTTTTGTGAATCTCATCCGAAAGAACAAATCAATTTATTATCTTGTTGGATGAGTCACTTAGCTCCTAGCAGTGATAGTATTCACCCCTGGAAATTTCCATGGATTTCTGTTTGTCCATTAGCTGTTTGTCCATTAGCAAGAAAAATGACCTGTTTGGGGCTTTGCATGTCAGCACTCTGATTTTGAAATATAAAAAAATTAATTGTGATGGACACTAATAAAGAGTAGGCAGACATAGCTTCCTTAGTAGGCAGACATAGATTCCTTAGTAACATCTAAGCATTATGTCTAAAAAGGGGAGATGGCCTATGTGCTGTGTAGCTGAATGATGACTCAGTCACTGAAACTTTAATGTCTGTTTCCTAATGATTCAGATAAGGATTCGGTACTAGTCTGGCTTGTCCATTAATATATTGTTTCTCACCCCACCTATAACAAAACAATGGGTTATTTCTATGAATAACTTTTTGCTGAGATATGGCAATCTCTTCTTGGGGGCTAAGTATATGCAGTCTCTTCACAGCAAGGACAGTGAGAACAGTCTAGCATTCAGAATCTTATCAGCATTCTAATAGGAGTTAAGTCTTGGAATAACAAGACAATTGCAGCTGTAATGATATTTAAAGATTACTGTGTATAGACACACTGAAAAGTTTTAAAATGGAATATACACTATGTACTGAATAAAACCAAATTGCCACATACACACACATGAACACAGCAAAGGTTGCATCTAATCTTTGCTCCTTTTCATATTTTCTATGTAAAAATGTTGCATTTTGGTTTTAGCAATTTTAAATTTGAATTTGGAACTTGTCTTTTTCAATGTGCGACAAGGACCTTAAAATGATTTATAAAAACCACAGCCACTGCAGAAAACTTATAATTGGCCGAGCAAAGCAAGGTCTAACACTCAGTGATATTTTTGTTTGTAATGTATTAACTTTGGAATGCTGCATCTGATCTATGCCAAGATTTTAGTGAATGTTCTAGGGACCAATAGACACAACTCTACTGATTCTGGTGTAAATTGGAACACCAGAAAATTCTGTACTTGTGGCACCTTAGAGACTAACCAAGGTGCCACAAGTACTCCTTTTCTTTTTGCGAATACAGACTAACACGGCTGTTACTCTGAAACCAGAAAATTCTGATTCACAGCAAAAATCAGGTCCCCCAGACTGCCTGGTTCTGTTGACAGAGGAATCTTTCTAAGGAGATCAGAGGCAACAGCTTAACTTGCCACATATGGAAATCAGCTGAAGCCTGGATTCCAAAAATAAAAGAATCTTATAGGGAGGGTCTGTAGGGTTGCCCCTCTCCTAGGTACAGAAAACCAGGGCAAGGGGAAGGGCTGTCTGGGACTCCATGAGAGGGTGGGGCTTGGTGCCGCTCATTCCTTCCACACCCTTCTAACATTTAAAATGGTGACACACAAAGGAGTATGAGGGGAGAGGACTAAAACATCAATGGGCACCTTATGGTGCTGGAACTAGGGCAGCTGCCACACTCTCTGACTTGAAATTGTAATAACAAACACCAAATAGATGGTTTCCATCATCAGCACCCCCACTATAAAAATTGTTCCAGCACCCCTGTGGGCCCTTCATACCCAGACCTGGCCCACCTTTCCCTCGTGAAACCATCGACGGGCCCCACAGCCCCCCACACCCTGAGCCGGGCCCAAGGAGAAGCACTTTACCCTCCCTCCAGTAGGGTTGCCGCCTGTCCAGGTTTTTCCAGGACTGTCCTTTCTTTAAGTTGGTGTCCCAGGAAATCACTAAATCTTCCCAAAACATTAAAAGTCCTGGATTTGCTACCTCCCGTTTCCCTGCCCTCAGCCTGCCTTTCCCTGGGAGTTTCCCCTCCATACAAGGGGCCACCCAGGAAGTTTTTGGAAAGCATAGGGGACAATTTCCTGGTGCAAGTGCTAGAGGAGCCAACTAGGGGGAGAGCTTTTCTTGACCTGCTGCTCACAAACCGGGAAGAATTAGTGGGGGAAGCAAAAGTGGATGGGAATCTGGGAGGCAGTGAACATGAGTTGGTTGAGTTCAGGATCCTGATGCAGGGAAGAAAGGTAAGCAGCAGGATACGGACCCTGGACTTCAGGAAAGCAGACTTCGATTCCCTCAGGGAATGGATGGGTAGGATCCCCTCGGGGACTAACATGAAGGGGAAAGGAGTCCAGGAGAGCTGGCTGTATTTCAAGGAATCCCTGTTGAGGTTACAGGGGCAAACCATCCCGATGTGTCGAAAGAATAGTAAATATGGCAGGCGACCAGCTTGGCTTAATGGTGAAATCCTAGCGGATCTTAAACATAAAAAAGAAGCTTACAAGAAGTGGAAGGTTGGACATATGACCAGGGAAGAGTATAAAAATATTGCTTGGGCATGTAGGAATGAAATCAGGAAGGCCAAATTGCACCTCGAGCTGCAGCTAGCGAGAGATGTCAAGAGTAACAAGAAGGGTTTCTTCAGGTATGTTGGCAACAAGAAGAAAGCCAAGGAAAGTGTGGGCCCCTTACTGAATGAGGGAGGCAACCTAGTGACAGAGGATGTGGAAAAAGCTAATGTACTCAATGCTTTTTTTGCCTCTATCTTCACTAACAAGGTCAGCTCCCAGACTGCTGTGCTGGGCATCACAACATGGGGAATAGATGGCCAGCCCTCTGTGGAGAAAGAGGTGGTTAGGGACTATTTAGAAAAGCTGGACGTGCACAAGTCCATGGGGCCGGACGAGTGGCATTCAAGAGTGCTAAAGGAATTGGCGGCTGTGATTGCAGAGCCATTGGCCATTATCTTTGAAAACTCGTGGCGAACGGGGGAAGTCCCAGATGACTCGAAAAAGGCTAATGTAGTGCCAGTCTTTAAAAAAGGGAAGAAGGAGGATCCTGGAAACTACAGGCCAGTCAGCCTCACCTCAGTCCCCGGAAAAATCATGGAGCAGGTCCTCAAGGAGTCAATCCTGAAGCACTTACATGAGAGGAAAGTGATCAGGAACAGTCAGCATGAATTCACCAAGGGAAGGTCATGCCTGACTAATCTAATCACCTTCTATGATGAGATTACTGGTTCTGTGGATGAAGGGAAAGCAGTGGATGTATTATTTCTTGACTTTAGCAAAGCTTTTGACACGGTCTCCCACAGTATTTTTGTCAGCAAGTTAAAGAAGTCTGGGCTGGATGAATGCACTATAAGGTGGGTAGAAAGTTGGCTAGATTGTTGGGCTCAACAGGTAGTGATCAATGGCTCCATGTCTAGTTGGCAGCCGGTGTCAAGTGGAGTGCCCCCGGGGTCAGTCCTGGGGCCGGTTTTCTTCAATATCTTCATAAATGATCTGGAGGATGGTGTGGATTGCACTCTCAGCAAATTTGCGGATGATACTAAACTGGAAGGAGTGGTAGATATGCTGGAGTGCAGGGATAGGATACAGAGGGACCTAGACAAATTGGAGGATTGGGCCAAAAGAAATCTGATGAGGTTCAATAAGGATAAGTGCAGGGTCCTGCACTTAGGACGGAAGAACCCAATGCACAGCTACAGACTAGGGACCGAATGGCTAGGCAGCAGTTCTGCGGAAAAGGACCTAGGGGTGACAGTGGACGAGAAGCTGGATATGAGTCAGCAGTGTGCCCTTGTTGCCAAGAAGGCCAATGGCATTTTGGGATGTATAAGTAGGGGCATAGCGAGCAGATCGAGGGACGTGATCGTCCCCCTCTATTCGACGTTGGTGAGGCCTCATCTGGAGTACTGTGTCCAGTTTTAGGCCCCACACTACAAGAAGGATGTGGATAAATTGGAAAGAGTCCAGCGAAGGGCAACAAAAATGATTAGGGGTCTGGAACACATGACTTATGAGGAGAGGCTGAGGGAACTGGGATTGTTTAGTCTGCGGAAGAGAAGAATGAGGGGGGATTTGATAGCTGCTTTCAACTACCTGAGAGGTGGTTCCGGAGAGGATGGTTCTAGACTATTCTCAGTGGTAGAAGAGGACAGGACAAGGAATAATGGTCTCAAGTTGCAGTGGGGGAGGTTTAGGTTGGATATTAGGAAAAACTTTTTCACTAGGAGGGTGGTGAAACACTGGAATGCGTTACCTAGGGAGGTGGTAGAATCTCCTTCCTTAGAAGTTTTTAAGGTCAGGCTTGACAAAGCCCTGGCTGGGATGATTTAATTGTGGATTGGTCCTGCTTTGAGCAGGGGGTTGGACTAGATGACCTCCTGAGGTCCCTTCCAACCCTGATATTCTATGATTCTATGATTCTATGGTCCCAAAAGTTTGTGCCCTGCGGGCCAGAGGAAGCACAGCCTGCCTCGGAGTAGAACATGTGGGGTGCTGCCTGCAGGGTATCTTACAATGGGAGGCCCCTTGTATGGAAGGGAAGCCTGGAGGGAAAGGCAGGCAGATGGCAGGGGAATGGATTTAACAAAACCCAGGGCTTTTAGTGTTCTAAGAAGACTTAGTAATTTCCTGGGACACAAACTTAGAAAAAATGGATGATCCTGGGAAAATCTGGCCAGGAGCAACTCTTCAGGCTTGTATCATAGAATCATAGAATATCAGGGTTGAAAGGGACCTCAGGAGGTCATCTAGTCCAACCCCCTGCTCAAAGCAGGACCAACACCAACTAAATCATCCTAGCCAGGGCTTTGTCAAGCCTGACCTTAAAAACTTCTAAGGAAGGAGATTCCACCACCTCCCTAAGTAACGCATTCCAGTGTTTCACCACCCTCCTAGTGAAAAAGTTTTTCCTAATATCCAACCTAAACCTCCCCCACTGCAACTTGAGACCATTACTCCTTTTTCTGTCATCTGCTACCACTGAGAACTGTCTAGAGCCATCCTCTTCGGAACCCACTTTCAGGTAGTTGAAAGCAGCTATCAAATTCCCCCTCATTCTTCTCTTCTGCAGACTAAACATCCCCAGTTCCCTCAGCCTCTCCTCATAAGTCATGTGTTCCAGTCCCCTAATAATTTTTGTTGCCCTCCGCTGGATGCTTTCCAATTTTTCCACATCCTTCTTGTAGTGTGGGGCCCAAAACTGGACACAGTACTCCAGTATTTGTAGAGGGAGAAGTGGGGAGCTGGGGAGGAAGGGCCTCCCTGGGTTGCGGGCAAGAGTGTGGTGAGAGACTGGAGTTGGCCATAGGGAAAAAGCAGGGATCTAAGAGGGGAACTGGATGGGTGGGCATGGAAGCAGGGACCTAGAGTGGAGATGAGGAGGAGAAAGCAGGGCCTCAGGAGGGATGGGGAGGGGAGAGGGGCGACCCAGAAACAGGGAAGGAAAAACAGGGACCTGGGGATGGGGGAAGTGAGGGGGCACAGAGATGCTGCCATGGGAAGGAGAAAATGCACAATCCTGGTATGAGAGAAGGGAGGCACACAGATATGGGAAAGGGGGTAGAGCCCTGCACAGATACAAAATTTATATCTGCATCCAATCTGCAAACATGGTCTGCAGATATCCAGAAATATAAAGCAGGTAGCTACAGATTTGCAAGGCTCTAAAAATTGGGTCAGACAGAACCCCTGGCATAGAGGAAATTGGGGAATGGGAGGCCACGTATACCCCTGGCATAGTGGGGAGAATTGTAAGGGAGCAGGTCACAGAGGACACACAGAACCCCTGGCCTGAGGGAGTGGGTTGGGAGAGTTGTTGCAGGGAGCCTCTGAAATGGAGGGGTATGGGCAGAATGCAAGGAGACCCTGGATAAAGTGTTACTGTATTTCCTTTCTTTCTTGTATACTAAGTTGTTATAGGTTTATTATTTGTCTAATAGGAACACTTAGAAACTCCAGTCAAGGGTCATTGGCCTAGGGGCTACACAGACCAATAAAACAGTCCCTGCCCCAGAAAGCTCACAATCTACATGCTGAACTGTACATGACAGGTGAATGAAAGAGACATGCAAACAGAACTTTAGAAGCTCTCTTCAGTATCTTCCTACTATTGTTCATTTATGTCTAGAGAGGGACATGAGCTCATCATGAAATGCCATTTTAAACACACCTTCCATGAATCAGGTTTTGCAAAAATCAAAATGTGTCTAGTAATATTTTATAAAAACCTTGTGCTTAAATCCTGCAAGTTATTCCATGCTGGCAGATCCCTTAGCTCATGTGCAGCCCCATTGACACCAGTGGGGCTCCATGCAGGTGGAGGATCTGACCACACAGAGCAGATTGCAGGACAGGGGCCTTGGTTTGTCTAATGCAAGGTGTGGCAGAACCAGAACCTTGATGGTTTTGATAACATGGAAATTGCTTCCAAACTATCACTGGCTTGCCAAACCAAAACCCAACAGAGCTGGTTTTACAAATGCAAGCCTCACGACTGCTTAGTCCAACTCTAGTTAGTTTCACAACTTTTTGATCAAAGCAACTGATGTCTTTGTGTATGTTGGCAATAGTGGATTTTGTCTATAATGAATTATTTTAATAGGTTATGGAGGCTAGCTAAAAGAGAAAACATGGTTTGTTCACAGAAACCCTACTATGCAGAAATGAATGGAAAAGAAATACATGGGAGTGTCATGACAGTTTAATGGTGTTTTTTAAAATCTGTTACATTTAATAAGTGGGTGTGTCTGTGGTTATTTAAATCCAGTTAAGGATGTGACTACAGCTGGGGAAGGAAGGGAAAGGGGGAAAAAAATCAGGAAAATATTTATGCAAAAGCTCACACAAAATTTGACACATTTATTTTTCATGTTCTCACCTCCTCAAGAATCTGTCTGAGAAGTTTTAGGGACTGAAAATTATTCACACTGAAACAGTCCAAAGCATTAAAAGTTGTTTTTAAATACAGCTGTTATAGTGTTTGAAAAAAGATTGAATATCAAGAGCCCTTAAAAACTACATAATCTAGAGGATTTGGCAGAGAACCAAACCAGGAAGCCCTGAGATATAGTCCTAGTAATTTCTCCAAGGACTATATTTAACATTTAAATTCATATAGCACTTTACAAATATTTCATTGGCCCTCATTAGTGTCTCATTATACATATGGGGAAACTGAGGCACAAAGTTAAGTGACTTTCTGGTGTAGATGAGCCCTTTGATTTTCTCAAATCAGTTAGCTGGTCAGTTGCATGATTGAAAAGTTATGTGGATTGCTTATCAGGAAGAAAATGTGTTTATTTTTTGCAACTCACTTGAGCATAGTTTACAGGGATGTGAATTTATCAAGAGGAGTTCCTGGTTTCCCTTATTCCATTGCTTCCTCCTGAGAGGATTTGATTTTTGTCCCCCACAATCACTAAGACCTAGGTCCACAAAAGGACTTAGATGCCTAAATCCAAAATTTACGGACTACTGAGATCCTCAAAATCCCTGCTCAGCAGCTGCTTAATCCTGGAGATGCCTAAATTTTCACCGTTTACATTCTCCAAGTACATAAGTTCTGCCACTGGGCGTGAGCACTGCTGCCTGTATCTCACATCCAAGCCACAGCACAATCCTCAGACCAGGTGAAGATAGGTAGTGCTCCATCCAGCTCATTTGCAGGGCCCTCCACACAGAACAGCCAGGGGAGAAGGACTCCCTTATAACCTTTAGCCCAGTAGTTAGGTACTCACCTGGGGTGTGGGAGACCCCATTCAATTCCATATTCTGCCTGATGAGGAGCAGGAAACTGAACATGGGTTTTCCTACCACCCAGATGAGTGCCTCAACCACTGCACTAGAGTCCCTCTCACTCGCTCCCATGCATATTTAATTATTTATATAAAGCAGAACAACTTCCACAGCAGAGTATCCCAGAGAACAGTGGCTAGGCTGCTCACTTGGAGGTGGGAAACTCATGTCCACATCCCTTCTCCTCATTCAGCAGTGCCCTAACCCCTGAGCTAAAGGTTGTAAAGGAGGTCTCTTCCTTCAACTACCAAAGGGGAGTGGGATTTAGGACTCTCCTCTCACCAGCATCTGCTGATGGCTATCTTAGGAGGCTCCCTGCCTAGCATACTAGATTTTGTGGTTCCCATTCTTGAGTGCCTGTGTCTCTCCATGCATTGTACAGGGACTCTGTGCCTAACCTAGGCTTCCACTCAGTGGCTAGGCACCTAAAAGTTAGATACTGGAATGCCTAACTCTTTTGTGGATCTGAGCCTCTGAGCTGAAAATGACAACTCATTAGTAAAAAGGAGATAGAAAAATGTACCAAACACTGATAGCCAATTGCTGAAATGTAGACTTGCAGATTTAATCAGTACATAATTTATAGATTGCACCCAATCATATGATGGCTTCTCAGCTACTAATACATATTTAGTATTACCTAGGTACATAGACTTTATGAAAACATGTTTACTTAATTATGGGGGATTTGAGGTCTCAAGTGCTTGGTGATGAGATTGGCACCCTCATCTTTAACTGATTGATCAAATCAACTGAAAGTCATTAACATCTGATAGCTGTTCAGTGGTTTAGGTGTAATGAGTTGGTCATTTTAGTCCAGATTCAGATGTTAGATGATTAGGAGGGAATCTTACTTTCTTTAAAAAAAAAATGCAATCTAGCCCTTGTGGTTGCAGAAAAAAAGAGCTGTAAAATATGATCCAACTGCACTAAATAGACTCAAAAACACAGCAGGCAAAAAGCACCCATTTTAAAGTCTCATGGTTTTTAAGCAATCATGAGCTTTTGACTCATGATTTGTGACAACTTGGGGTTGCCAGTTCTGGATATAAAAGTTGAGGTACCATAAACTAATGAATTCTTGATATACCTAATTCAGCTCTGATGAATACACCTGAAAAGGGGGGTTTAGCTCCAAATTTTCATGTGAATATTGAACTTATTTGTGCCTTGATCAGAATGCAAGAGGCGGCTTTAAACACTGAAAAATTGTGTTTTCACCCAGCTTTACCTTTCCCTGGCTATGTTGGACATCCCAAGCCCAAACCTTCTCCCTCCCACCGCCAACCCTCAAGGTTTGTTTAAAAAACAAAACCAAAAATAAAAAATATAGAAGATTGGCCTTGTGTCTCTTCCAGTTCCTCTTTGAATCCAAAGAAAGAGAGAACCCTGCTTCCCACCCCTATATCCATAGTTTCCTCAGTATTGAAATGTGTGTAACAATTTTAAAGTCTTCCGTACTCTGTGGCCCCTTCAGTATGGTTTTCTAAAGCCTTGGCTCCCAGCTGTATCTATTGCTCAAGCTGGAAGAGAAACATAGCGTGCCTCCTCCACAAAACCTTTCCTCCTTCTCCTCTGTCTTATCCAACAAACAACAAGGAGCTTTTGCTGTGTTACATAACCAAGGGGGCTTTCCCGCCTTCCTAACACAGTAGCAGCAGCAGATGATTGTATTTTAAAAAATAATCAAAAATCTAAACCTAGTGTTCACTCCTGTGGGAAGGAATGAGAGAAAAAGCTGACTTGACCAATATTAGTCACCATGTTTATTGTTAACCTTGGGAGGCACTTGTGTGATATCTGCACTATAGTGATGATGTAGTATAAGGAACCTTTAAACTCACCCAGCACTACTAAAGGTACTATTTACCTCACAGTATATGATGAGAAGCCAAAATGGAGCCCTTGCCTCCAGCAATCCTAACATATCCCAATGCAGGGCTTACCAAGTAGCAATGCTCCAGAGCAGGATGGAAAGCCCACACCATGTTGTAATGGTCCCACTCCAGCAGTTCAGCCAGTGAGAGACAGTGATGCATCATGGGAGATGTAATCCAACCATAAACAAAGGAAAGCCCTCTCATATGTTTTCAGCTCCTGTTCAAAAATTTTTCATTTATGTAGAAGGAAGGAAAAATTACGAACATCTTTCTTAGCACTTATTTTCTCTCTGCATAGACCTTTCAGAGACTGTCACTTTCAGTTGCTAAAGTTGATTTATTGCAGTGGATAAATTGTGTAGTTGTAAATTAAATAGAAAAATACTGATACACCGTCTGTTCCAAAATAGATTAAACTAGCAAGGGTCAGAACTGAGACATACACACCTAGAGCACTAAAATTCCATCTGTATTGCAGGAATAGTAGTCTATGTTATTTAATGGATTTCACCCTGCAGGACAAGATGATAGCAAACTTACAATTGAAAGAGTAACACACAAAGATTTTCAGTGAAGACACTAAATGCAGTAAAAGCACAAACATTTAATTGTACAGTCTGTGAAAGGTTGTATTCTTTTTTCATTTCTTGGTATTGTTTTATATAGTAAGCTTTAGTCATAAATATAATCTAGGTAAATAAGTGGTTAATAATTCCTATTTTAGACTCTGTAAGAGAGATGGAGTCCTATAG
Source organism: Caretta caretta (assembly GCF_965140235.1). Taxonomy (NCBI): domain Eukaryota; kingdom Metazoa; phylum Chordata; order Testudines; family Cheloniidae; genus Caretta; species Caretta caretta. Next base: position 48,607,478 of record NC_134207.1, read on the forward strand.
TTCCTCATACTATAGTGCTAATTTACTTCTTTAATTATAAATATTCTGAATAAAGTCTTTCACTGATATAAACATTTTGCAAGATATCAACATAAAGGACAGTAAAACTAAGAAAGATGCCATTATGTGAAACAAGAATTATGAACTTTGCCCAAAATATTAAATTCTTCTATTAATCTGTCAGGTTATTTCTTTAAAAGAACCCACCAACAAAAAGATTTAATCTTGTTAGCGATATTATGTTAAAAATATGTAAGTCACTCAGTTCATGCAATGCAACACTCTTGCTAAATCTCAAGAAACATTTCTTTACAATGCTTATTTTAAATTAGTTAAATGCAAACTGATGATTCCATTATAAGCAATGCATATAGCACACCTATAGTTAAGGTTACCTGACACTTTTCATTATAAGACACTTTTCAGATGCTTATAGCTTCAAACTTTAGCCATTTGGGCTGAAAGTTTCTATGCCAGCTGTCTACCTCAGGCTGAATTATTTTGGAAAATTTCAGCAAAATATTTGAGCCATTTCTCAGAACAAAGTAAACACACAAAAAAACCCATTGTTTTGCCCACATTGGTTTTAAGATTTTTTTTTAATTATTTTGTTGAGAAGATCTAGTTCTGCTATACTTTTTAGCAGGGACTTGGAATTTGACAGGGGTGGCCTTTGCGTCAGAGGTATGTGAGTGCCTTTGGCTACCCTTATGAAAACTTGCCCAAATCTGGCCAAGTTATGAGCCTCTGAAAAATCTCAGTTCACATATGCTTAAATAGAGAAAGTTGCTAGTGTTTGGCAGCTAAACTCTGAAGATTCCATCTGTGCCAAGCATGTACTAGCCCTGGGCTACAGGGCCTGAGCAGACTTTCCCTCCAATTGTTCCTTCCTGTCAGCCATGATGCTATGGGACCAAACACAGGAACTGAGAGGAGGCAAACTGACTCTCCAGTGCTCCCCATGCTGGCACTCAGGCAGTGAGGAGGAGAAGGAAGAAGCTATCCAACTGGAATGTGAAGAGGGAGACGGATGAAGAACCAGGATGGGAGGAAGAGAAATGGGACAGGCTGGGCTGAGGAGACTGGGGGAGGGAACTGAGATGAGGGGTTAGGGAGGAGGAGCTGGGGATATGGGGAGACACTGGGACAGAGAGACAAGGAGGTCAGGGAGAACTGCCTCATTCAGTGCCAAGCCTGCACCTGTTCTAGGGATGAATCAAGGCTCTGTAATGAATGAGGCTGTTGTCTTTAGCACTCCCGCATCATTTGTTGTGGAACTTGGAATGTGCTTAGTGAACATGGCAGGAGTTTAGGCAGTTGAATGCTGCCCTGGAATCTCTCTGCCTCTGCCACAGAGTTACTGTGTGATGCTGAGAAAGTCACTTACACCAGACTTCTCACAGTTGGCATAACAGGGTGCACTCATCTCTTGAGAGCTTCATGCTGCTGTGTCTGGTACTGCACTCCTTTTCCTGCTCCTGGAATCCCCCTGTAGTTTGTCAACCTCACTTGGTGGGTCTTCAGTGGCTTGGCCCTCCATCTGGGTCACACAATCAAAATGAACCCCTTCTGGGGTAGAAAAGAGTCCAACAAAACTTTATCTGCCCTCACCAGGATCTTCAGCCCCAAGCTCTGGGCCCTTTAAATTCAGCCCTTCACTTGAGCTTCCAAACCAGCCTTGTCCCCCTTCTCAGGGTTTACACCACTTTTCTGGTGGCTTGGGGCAGGGGGAAGGGAAACCCAGACCTGCCCCCTATTCCAGGTTCCAACCCTCTTCCCACCTGGCCCCTTTATCTCAATGTCTCTCTCTCCCAGCTTAAGCAAGTACAGCCAGAACCAAACTCTGGTTATCTCCTCAGCTCCCCTGGCCAGAGGGGCGGGCGGGCGGGCTGGCCAGCCAGCCAGCCTGTTGGTTGGTTGGTTGGTTGGTTGGTTGGTTGGTTGGTTGGTCAACCCTCCCTTCCTTACCCCTCTGGTCCCAGCCAGGAACTGAACTGCTAAACCCATGCAGCTTCTTTTAGTTGAGCCTGCTGGGCTCTGATTGGTTGCTTCCATGGTGCCTCCCCTGCAACTGATGTCAATCAGAGCTGTTTTCTGAAAATATGAAGTGTTATAGAATGCTGAACTGTATGAAAAATCAGGTCATAGACATCACAAATTGGGCCAACATTTTTGATATTAGTGTTTCTGTGCCTCAGTTGCCAATCTTTAAAATGCTAATTATAATACCACCTCACCTTATAGGGATGTTGTGAATATCAATTAATATCTGTGAAGTGCCTACATGCTACTGTGATGAGTGCCAGAGTGTGCACACTAGTGGTTCAAATAATGACAACTAGTGTGGTCTTGGGAATGTGTTTCTGGGTAGTAAACTTTAAAAAAGCATAAAAAATCCAAAAATATAATGCAAATGAAACAAATACTAATATATAAAAAAAAAAAGCAACAGACTGTAGACCTGCCTTGACCGGAGTAACTGGACATGGGTGAGATCTCTTTTCTTGGGAGATAGGATTAGAGAGGTAAATGGAACAGCAGGCTGGAAACAGAATGTCTGTACGAGCTAAGATGGGGGGGACACCCAAGGAACCATTTACAATAGATAAGATAACAATGAATAATGTATGCCTGGAATGTAAGATGAGGAAAAGAGTAAGTTGTGCATGAACAGTGTATGGGCAGAGCATGCGGTACAGGGATTGGTTCCTAAAAGGTGAACAAGCCAACCCCAAAACATATAATGTAATGTATAGTAAATGCAATATAATGTGTAAATGTATATAAAGGAAGAGGTTTGCTGTGTAACTTTGTGATACTGTCACATTCTGGGGTGCAATCTAGAGCAGTGAGGGACTTTGTCACTTCCTGCCCTGCAACTTTGGGCACCTCACAATGTTTGCTGTGTTGTAGCTCCCAACCTGGGCTGCTCAGAAACAGCCAACCAGCATGCAGGTCAAACCCTGAGCATTGGTGTATAGCTGCAGCCCTGATCTAGCAGCTATCTTTGACCCTAGCAGCCTGTCACCAACACACCAGTTACTCTCTGGCTTCCACCAGCCTCGGTTACTACTTGCCAGGTGACCCCAACACACTCCCAATCCTGAATTTTCCCAAAATCACATGTTCTGCACTGTGTAGCCCTCTCCTGGACAGATCAAATATTAAAATCCATTGTTCCTGTAAAGACTCAATATTCAACAGTTTGCCACTTTAACTGGAGTTACTAAACAGTTCAGTTTAAGCACAACACTGGATTGGTGTAGATTAAAAATAAAACACATTTATTAGTAACAGAAGAAATGGTTGCCAGCAAACAAAAGTGAAAACATGCATTTAAAAGTCTAAAACTTAACCTAGCAAGGTTTGTTTCAAGGGTTTGATTAAAATGGGCTTTCTCACCCCCAGTCTTCCAGCAAGATGGTGACTGACTCTTTCCTTGGCCAGGATCTCTCCCAGAGGCCCAAAGGTGCTGCTGCCTTTGCCTTCTTAGAGGAAAGAGATAACTTGGGGTTCTCTGCCCCTCTCTATTATAGTCCCACTGAACCTTTAAAGTGGATTCTTCTGAGGTTTACTCTTCAAAATAAAGTTTATTCTAACAGTAAAGAAGGTGATGGAGTCTGGTGGTGAAAGAGTCTCCATGCTCTTTCTCCTCATCTGTTTGCTGAAATGCAAATTTGCTGTGTCTCTTGCCATGCCCTCCCACTGCTGCCCTGAGGGTCCTGTTTACAACTTATATGTAAATTAATGTAAACACACATTCCTCTGTTTAGGACAGGCCTGTTTAACAACTTTTGCCTAGGCAGGACTGTGTGGTTTTGAACATGTGCTAATAATACCATATAGTGGGGTTTCATAAGTTTATATATAATGTTGCTACATACATTTCACCATGATATCATTGACCAGCAAGTTATTAGTTTTCATATTTTGTACAAAGATTATTACAGTAGTGTGTACGGTGTAAATACGGGGGAGCTTTAACCGCCCCCCTTTGCTTGAGTCTGATTAACTCGGCATTGCTTTGCTGTTTGCCAAATAAAGAAACCTATGTGACAACACTGGAGTCAAACTGAGTTCTTGGGGAATCAAGTGGAAGAGATCTCAGGGGGAAATCCAACACACAGGAAAGGCCATGAGAAAATTAATAATTCTGTCTTCAGAAATGGGTTTGAATGCTGTGCAGTAAATAAGGCATGGGCCAACATACTGAACAACAAGGAGAAAAAAAATACTGAATAGCTTCTCATTCAGTGATGTCCATCCATCCTGTGCACTGAATGAGCCAGGGGTTCCATGGAAAAAATGATATTATGTATACGTAAAATGGAGTTGAGTCATGGCTGCACAGTCAATGTTAATTCTGGCATCTCCTTGCATTGGAGGCTTGACTTTGCAATCTTAACTTGCATTTAACATAGTTTTGTGTGTGTATAATGTTAAATATATATTTGGGTTTAAATGTTTTTATATTCATACTCACAGTTCTGTCTGGTAGCTCCTTCCATGAGAGGCATAATGAATGTTGTTCTCACTTTCTGTAACCCCTGGACTCAGTGAAAAGTGACCTCTCTTATCTGATAGGAGTTTTGACCTTTGGAGCTGTGACTCAGGTCAGGTGACTGGGGCCAGGGCAAATCTCTTACCAACATTCCTAAGTGTCAAACCAGTAATACATTCTGCAGAGTACCTTACTTCTATTCCCCCACTACTTTTCTGGTCTTTCTCATCTTTTGTTCTCTGCTCCTCCACCCCAGTCTATGAAAGTTTATGTTGAGTAGTGGGATCATGAGCTCAAGGAAGCTTCTCCTCTCCCACATACTTTCTCCCCCTTGTCATTGCTGTAGGACGGCTCATTTTTGGGTGGCAGAATTGTCTAACATCTTCCCTAGTAGAATTGTAACATCAGAGGTGAATCAGTCAATCATCTCTCTCTTTTCTGGACTTTTCCTTTTCTACCCCTTCTTGCCTCCCCAATGAGAGTTTGGCATGAAAAAAAAGTAGCCAGAACTTCCTGTCTCTCTTTTCCTCTCTCCTTCCCAATGGGATTTTAACGTCGAAGGTGACATCCCACTCTCCATATCCTCTGCTCTACCCAGTGTGGGAGTGGCAAGATTCTGAGATCAGAGGCAAGTAACCCTAAACAAATCTGTGATAGTTTTTATTTCATCCTGTTAAAAAAATCCCCTCAATATTGTTGTACATGTACGGGTTATTGGCTTTCCAATGGTACCATCCACATCCAAATCAGATTAAAAATGGCAGTGTCTTTCATTGAGAAAGTATTCATTTATACTTGGGAAATTTTATTATGTTAAATGTTTCAGTTTTTAAAACCTCAGTATGGGAAATTTCTGTTTCAATTCGTCATTCAATTGACATTAACAGAAAATGGTTAGTTCTCATGCTGTTGGTTGGACAGCGTAGAGGCCACCAAACACATTATGTTGCTCCAAGATGTTGTGCCCTTAACCAAATCTGACATGTTATGGGATAGAATGCATGTGAGGGACAAGTGTCTGTTGACAGTCTCCAACCATCATGTTTTAGGTCTTCTGAGGGGTCTTTTCCATCCTGCTTTCAGTTGGTCAAAGTCAAAGATGATTCTCGCAGGGAAGTTGGTAGGCATTAGGAGCAGAGAACTATACCACCTTAGAGAGCACTGGGCAACCATTTAAGAGAGTGAGACCTGTTTAGTCAGAAGGCAGATCTCTGCCTTCAACTTAAATACGTACCATTTGACATTTTTGATCATTCGGAGATGTTTTATCTGAATGATGTCCAACTTTTTTTCTATCTTGACAGTGAGGGGTCATGTTTCAGTCCCATAGGTCAGAACACTGACCACCAAAGCATTATATATCCTCAGCTTCATCCCTTTAGTTATCAGGGTGTTTGGTATATGAAAGGTGTTCTTGATGTCATTCACTCTGGGTGGTCTACTCAATTACTGGTCAGCTAATCAATATAGAAACAGAGGGCATGGCATGCTGGAGTGAACATTTCAGCCAGATGCTAAACCACCCCCACCACTCCCAATTTCTTTGGACCCTGACATTAAGGCCGCTGCTGAGTTGACACATTCTGCACAAATGATCCTGGCAAATTTACTATTGACAACGTCTACAGAGATGTAAAGGTGCTTAAGAGAAATAAGGCAGCAGGAATCTGTGAAAATGTTAAAAAGCACTGGACCAGCTATTAGCACTGGACCAGCTATTCTTTTGTGGCTGCAGACACTGTTCAATATCATCTGGAGAACAGAGTTGGTTCTGTCCAACTGGCAAAAAGACATTATTTTACCACTTTGGAAACATAAAGGCAGCAAACAAGACTGTTGTAACTCTCGCAGCATTACTTGTTTATCTATCCCAGGGAAAGTTTTGGCTTCTGTCTTGTTGGCCCATGCCACTGACATCTTAAGGAGCAAGAGAAGACCACAATGAGAATTCAAGCACCCCATTCACCTTGCATTCATGGATATCAAGGCCGCATTTGACTCTGTTGCCAGTGAATCTCTTTGGTTGATCTTGAAACTTGCAGGCCTCCTTGACAAGCTCTGTAGAGTGTTCCATCTCTTATATGATGATTCTCAAGCCGCGTTCTTGTAAATGGAAAAAAAATACCTTCTTCTGAAATAGGTCAGGTGTTCAACAAGAATGTGGTGCCACCCCAGAGCTCTTCAGTTCCATCATAGACTACATGCTTGTCACTAAGTATATGCATTTTAGGCATACACCTTAATGGTCAGAACCTCACCGACATCAATTTTGCCAGCAACATAGCACTAGTTATCAACTCAATGGAAGAACTTGTTGCAGCACTTAAAGCCCTCAAAAGCTCAGCAACAAAAATCATCCTGAAAATTTATTGGGGTAAAAACAAAATTCTTCTGGTTGACAATTTGGCTTCTAGCACCTGAGTGGGTGATCACGCCCTCGAGATTATCTGTGATTTCACCTACCTCAGCTCTGTTATCGATAGCATGGGCAGCATCGAGAAAGAACGTGAAGCCTGCATGGCAGTAGTGTCATCAGTGATGAGATGTCTCGTGAAGAACATCTTTCACAAACTGAACGTTAATAGAAAACGATACATGTACGTTCTAAAGAAGAATTAGTCTTCCTATACTAGTCAACTCTATACAGCTCTGAACCATACATTCTGACTATAATCTGGTGGGAATACTATTTCCTGGAAATTCTGTACTCATAAATTACTATGTGTATAAGTAAATGGTTATGAGTATAAGCGTTTCAGTGTAACAGGCCAAGTTCTTTAATAATTCCTGAGGTAAGTTGAAGATTCCCCAGATAGAGCAGACTTAATCACTCACAAATAGGAAAGCCCCCATGACACAACAGTACCAGATGTATGAATAAGTTAAGTGAGATAATCCTGTAACTTGCTGCTTCTTATAAAATGGTGTACTTGTTCTTTGGTAATTAGTTTTTTAAATGATTAAGTCTTTATTAAAATGAGACCAGAGTAAATATTCAATGCAATTAAACTTCTTTGCATTGATATTAATTAAGTTTTTTTTTTAAAAAAAATAGTTAATTGATACTTTATATGTACTTTTGACTTTTTCTCACATGGTTCATGCTGCAAAATTAGTAATTAAAATAAAATCTTATTCACATTTTAGTCTGGTACCTGAGCCTGAGTTCTGTGCGCTCAGTATTGAGCTTGATTTCCCCTTAGAGAGTTTTCTAAAGAAGATTAGAGGATTCACAGCCTGTTGTGATTAAATGATTAAGAGGATTCTCAAAGAAACTGCTGTGGCAAATCTTTGAATGTAACAGAAGGAATTTCATGCAACTCAGATGGTTAGTTAGGAGTTTGACCATTATAGAAGCTGATTTTTAGTTCAATGGCACTGGATAACTCCATGTAGGCAATGCCTTACTTCACATCTGTCAGCTCCCTAGCTGTCTCACTTGATGAAGAAAACACAAACAGTGCTGGAAGATAATTATCTGTGCACTTTATTTCAAGATCACTTGATTAATGCTGACAATAGCATCTCTTTGTATTACTTGTACAAATGTTCTGAAATAAAGTGTAACCATAAATTGTGATGGATGGTTCAGTTTGCATGGTACCTTTGTGAAACTTATTGTGCCCATGAGTTGCTTTTATAGTGTCCATTATGTACAAAATCACAGCAACTAAACGATCTATTAATTATGTTATTAATCATCATGTTTACATAAGTTATATCACTAAGAAAGTGGATAGTAGAATGAAAGTAACATCAATCTAAATTCAAAGTGTCTGGTGGAGCATGAAACAAGTTTCAGAATACAATGTAAATAAAAATTCTATCATCCCTCATCAAGGGAAAATGTGAGAATGCTGTCATCACTTCAGAGTGCATGTTCTATACAAAAAAGGTCCCTGTTCTTTTCTATCATTGCCAGATATCACCTTTTCTACATTTCAAATACTGTTCCACAAAAAGGAGAGGGAGAGATGATGGCACTGGGGAAAAATGAACAATAAATATGTTTCAAAAGCTCTAATGAGAAGAATAGTTGAGTTAAGGTTCTTCTGTAACGGCACAGGATCTCAAATGTCACCAATTAGTTTCCCAGACTGGAAAATTAAATGTTTATATATTTTGGAAATTCTGAAGGAACTTTGCCTTTGCATTTGTAAAGTCTCAGGCTATTAAGATTTTGGTAATAAAAGCTAAACCATTTTATGCTTTATCTCTAGAGCTTCGGGCCATTCTTAGCATTGCAGAGTAGGAAATGGGCAATTTGAATGTGCCACAAATATGTTTTCTATCTCTATCTATCTTAGGTACGTATATGGCCTCCATTGCCATAATATCTGAGCACCTCATAATCCCTAATGTATTTATAGGAGAGATGCTTTTGGCTGTATTAAAACACATTTTGTGTGAATGGGCTCAGGTTATCAAATGATCCAGATCACTCTGTATGACCACTCTATCCTCATTTTTATTTACCACTCTGCCAATCTTTGTGCCATCTGCAAATGTCATCAGCAGTGGTTTTATATTTACTTCCAGATCACTGATGAAAATGTTGACTAGTGTCAGCCTAGTACTGAGCCCTGCAGATCCACACTAGAAACATCCCAATTCAGTGGTGACTCCCCACTAACAATTACTTTTTGACACCTGCCAGGCACATTCAAGAGAGCAAGAGGTCTTTGGACTCTCAAGAGAGATAAAGAAAGGGATGTCCGACTGTCGAGATCCCCAGTCATGGATATGGGGAATCCCCAACTAACCTGTTCTGGCAGCTTTCCTGTGGCACAAAATGAACCAAACAGGGCCCATGAATATACCCCTCTATTGCTATTCCACTGATACTGAGAAATAAATTCCTCAGTCACAAAAAAAGCTTCCTCAACCATGTTATAATGTTTTTTGACAGGTTTCAGAGTAACAGCCATGTTAGTCTGTATTCTCAAAAAGAAAAGGAGTACTTGTGGCACCTTAGAGACTAACCAATTTATCTGAGCATAAGCTTTCGTGAGCTACAGCTCACTTCATTGGATGCATACTGTGGAAATGTTTTTTGAGTAGTTTTACAGCTATGTGTTGTCATGTCCTTCTAAAAATTGGTTATTTAGACTAGATGCTCAACATAATATATAAAAGACTACAAATTATTTGCACATGACATAGACTGAATACTTGAACATAAAATATGATGGCAGTCCTTCTCAAAAGTATAGTTTACCCCTATGGCAAGATCCAGAATTTTATTTTCAGATACATTGTAAAGCACTGTCCAAAACAAGGTTCAATATATCTACTACAGACAGTGGTATGTGTGGATTTTCTCAGGCCGCAGTGTACATATAGGCAATATGTTTTCTGATCCCTGTTTTGTCAGAGATTTTAATAAAAACAAATGCCTGAGGCAGACTACTTCACAGATATTAAATACATAAACACAATCAGGACATTATTTCTCTACTTCATTCACCCTAGACCTTTTTTCCAACTATACAGCAGGTGTCTACATATTTTCTATAATGACAGGAAGTATTAAAACACTTAAGAGTGATTATAATCCGACTCACCAGACAGATAAAGGTAAGATAAGGAAAAACACAGGCAGACAATTGTATAGACGAGGAAATAACAAGAAATCTGTATACAATACATAAATGTGGGCCTGATTTTCCACTCTTGCTCCTGGTGTAGTCATTTACACCAATGCAAAGTGTCAAGCATAACCATTCTATGTAGATACAACCATGTAGATGAGTACATAATGTTGCACAAAGGTCAGGGATAACTACTTAAAGAATAGGTGCATCTGTTTAGAGGCAAATCCTAGAGCTCAGCACTCAGCCTGAGAGCAAGCAATCTTTCCACACAGGCCAGGAGAGCAGCAGCAGAGGCTCCTCTGTGGCTGCTTTCATAGTGAAGAGACTAGCACTGAGGTGCAGGGAGGCTCAACAGAGGACATGCTGGAGGTTCAGAACTGCTCTGCACTGAACCTCCTGCCTGTTGAGTCTTGCAGGTCTATTCAACATCGCTTATGGAGACAATTTTTTCCCCTCAAGATACCAAAGAGCTTTCACACTTAACAACGATTCAAGGAACGACCAAACTTGAAAATTAATAGAATTTGCAATTACAGTTATATAAAAATTAACGTTCTGGTGATCTCAGAATGAGGGATTAGCTTTTCAATAGACCACATTTAAAATACGCTAGCCAAATAGCCCTAAAATGCTGAGGAGGTAGCAAATCCAAATCAGAAAATATTACTACTGTAGTGTCTGACAATTAAGTTAATATTATTGGATATAGTTCTTTCAAAGAGGAGATTGAGCTTAGCATGAGGCTCTGATATCGAACATGGTCTATTGTTCCTGCTAGCTGTTATGTGTGAGTTCGATTCCTGTTTATTTATTTGTGTATATTTATGTAATCCATATTTTTAAAGAGCCTATCTAGGCCAATAGGGAGTTTTGCCATATATTAAAAGGGCAACCATAGGAGTTTTTCTCTCCTGCTGGTAATAGCTCACCTTAACTGATCACTCTCATTATAGTGTGCATGGTAACACTCATTGTTTCATGTTCTCTGTGTATAAAAATCGTCCTACTGTATTTTCCACTGGATGCATCCGATGAAGTGAGCTGTAGCTCATGAAAGCTTATGCTCAGATAAATTTGTTAGTCTCTAAGGTGCCACAAGTACTCCTGTTCTTTTTGTGGATACAGACTAACACGGCTGCTACTCTGAAACCTGTCATAGGAGTACTGTAGAAGCAAAAATAAACCCAGCAGCCTCTCCAAAGTCTGTAAGTTAGGAGGAAGGGAAAAGCACCTCAACCACAAACTCCAGTCATCAGTGCACAGATCCCATGGAGTCTCTCAAACAGGCAGAAGCCAAACGACTTAAAATATTTTAGATCAAGACCAACACTTTAAACTCCATCCCGAAACCAACAGGCAGCCAGTCTGAACTAAAAAAGCCCCAGTGTCATATATTCGTGGCAAGAAATTACTAAATAAGAGAGAGACACTGCAATTTGCACTAGCTTGATTTTACAAGTTGATTTTAAAGCGTAGCCCCATGCAGGTCATGCACGCTCTCCAGATTGACGGCTCTCCACAAGCAGCCTCTTCCTTATGTACTAACCACAGCAAATTTAACATATGCCATTTTATTAGGAGATGACAGTAGAGTAGAGGAGGCAATAAAAATGAAATGGAAAGTGGGACTGAAGGGAAAAAATCAATCACTCAACAAGTATGGAATATATAACAGAAAACAGATACACAATAGCATCATCTCCATCTGGGAGAGAAAACCTTTGCCAAAGAGTGACAAGGTTCCACTAAGGTATACACCCATGATGAAACCCCACACAAACACCAAAGGAAACCTAGATTCCTGTTGGAAAGATTGTGAACTAGTGAGAAAAATCACACATAGGTTTATTGGCAGTGACCTAAAATACACTCATTCTGGCCTATGACTCATAAGCAGACTGGAGGGACCTTTGACATACAATTTGAGATAAGGCCCATTTATTATAAACTTGCAGACACACCAAAAGAATGTAAAAACAAGGAGGAAATCTGTTTAAAATCCTTTGTGCAGAAGTCAGAAGATCCATCATGATACACTGGCTAAAACAAGAAAATCATTTAATTTCACTGCAGATGGACAGGCAAATCCAGGGATACGTGATGGAGGAAATTATGGCAAGATTACAAAATACACAATAAATGTTCAGTTCACTCTGGATTTTTGTTCTAGGGTTTCTAGGAAACAGAAAACATAGCAGACTTAACCTGGAGGGGTGATTGATACAAACTCCAGATACTCTTAACATTATCTCTCCATTTTATCAAATGGTTTTGTTTTTCAAGGGTTTTCACATGCTTACCTTACGGTTCCTTAGGCAGTGTGATCAGTTTTGCGTCTTCTAAGAACAAAGTTTCTCAGTAACATATACGCCTCTGTGAAGGGATTGACTTACTGTTCGTGACTCCTTGTGGCCAGGCATGGCGTAGCAATTCTCTCCTTAGGTGTCTCCTGCTGACGGCTGCTCTGCTTCTGCAGTGCCCTGCCTCTTCCTGTGACTTGGCCAGGTCATCTTAAAGTCTCTCCCCCTCCAAGGTAGTCCATGAACAAAAAGCAAGGGGATTCACACAAATAAACTGAATGTAATAAGAAATAGAGGAGAATACCCTCTCGGAGTGCATCAGAATTTGGACCCCCTTCCCACAAGAAGGGGCGTTCGGGCAGTGGTCTTCTTGGAAACACCTTCCCTCACTCAGCCCTTTCCGCTCTTAATTACAGTGTTCTGTGATTCATTATGGCAGCTAATTTTGCTAAAACCACATATTTTATCAAAATGTGTGACACATATGATTTTTTTTCCTTCTAAACCCCTCACTTCTCCCACGTTACTTCCCCTCCCTCAAAGGAGTTTGATATCCTCGGGGATATTATAGAAGCAACATGAGCCAGATCATATTATATTCTGACCCCAACTCTTTGAAATATTCTTTTCCTACTCTTGATGTTGGGGGTTTGCACAGAGTCAGCTATGATGGCTTTAAGAACAATGGGGACATGTCTACACTGCAATGAAAGCCCTGGCTCAAGCCTTAACCCCACATCTGTCTACACACAAATCTCTTGGACTTGGGCTCAGACCCAAGGTTGCAAGACCCTACAGGAATGGAGGGTCCAAGCCTGAGACCAGCCAGGACTCAGGGTTCAAGCTGTATTGTTTTGCAGTGTGCACGCAGCCATGCCAGACTTGGAACCTGGGAATCTGTCTTCACTATTCCACAATCCCATGGGCCAGTGTTTTTTGTCCTCTTTATCCCATAAATCGTCAGTCAACTTCCAGGAAACAGAATCAAACCCCCTGGTTTTAGCACAGCTGCTTGTCATTTAACCCTTCAATTTTATTCTGACTGCTGAGCTGTAAACACACTTTCAGAGAACGTTCTGCATTTGCAGTGGCCACCAACCAGAAGTAGTCCTTTACAAAGCTCCCTGCCTAAGGGTCATAGGAGCACAGCCAGATTTTGGTTAGTCTCTGGTGCCTAACCAGCAAAACAGTTAATTTCAGGAAGAGTACCAGGAATGACCATGCATACCAGCAAATAATGAAGAAGCTGGCACTGAACTTGCAGGGGAGATGGAGGAGACAGAAGCACCCCAGAGCTTGGTAAGTTTCTGGCCCAATTTTTGTGTTTTTTAGCATAGAAATGCATTCTATGAACCAATGCAAAAGTTATTACAAACGCTGGGTAGCAGCATGTATCTGGATGGCATGCCAATGCTTTGGTGTCCCTTCACCCCCACCATGTGTAATTCAGAATGGAGACTGTGAAACACAAACAGTAAAGAAGCATTTTGAAGAATTTTTTTTTCTGGAAAGGTGCACATTTTTTGGTACAACATCCAGTTTGTTAAAAACAAGAACCTTACTTTGCCTTCCCTGTACATACACCACTCCATACCAACTCAACTGTGTAATGAGCCAAATGAAACCAGTGAATTGTGGTGGGGCTGGCGAGAGAAGGTGGAAATGTAACCCTTTTTCAAACGTAGTTCATTTCTGTTAAATGCAGTGCATGCAGTCCATGGGTGATGACATCATGCATCCCAAATATGACTGGGGTTTTGAATTCAGTCCAAAAATATGCCAGGGAATGGTGAGGGTGAGACCAGGGACAGGGAAGAGGGATGGCAGTGGAGTTCTGTGTGTTTGCATGCAGTCATAACAGGCTGTATCGGAAGCTGTGGGGAGGCACTAAGCCAGGTGGATATTAGCGCAACATCCTGAAGTCTTTAAACCACAATCTGAGGACTTCAATAGCCCAGACATAGGTGAGAGGTTTTTCGCAGGAGTGGGTGGGTGAGATTCTGTGGCCTGCGTTGTGCAGGAGATCAGACTAGATGATCATAATGGTCCCTTCTGACCTTAGTATCTGTGAATCTATTAATATTGTTGATTCCTTCATGAATTGTGACCCAATCCTGGGTGCTGACAGCTGCAGACTTTCCCTTAACAGAAACTCCAGATAGGTAGCCATATTTTGGGGCAGGGCATATTTTTCAGGTCCATCTCAGTAGCTGACAGGCACACTCCATTTGTAAATGTGCTGTTTGGTCACCATCCGCTTAAATGCTTCAAGGGCATGCACAGCTGGTTTCCCACTTGCAGCTTGGAATAACACCTCTCTGTCAATGAGGCACCACAAAATCCATTATGTCCTCCAAAATGTGGAATGCCTGAAACGTCAGAGAAGGTTTATGTAGCATGTCTCAGCCACTGATCTCCCCCAAAGCCACTGTGGTCTGCAATTTTTAGAAAAAAAAGCAGTTATGATTTTTTTTTAAACTTACAATGTTCTCTGCACCTCTTTCACTGCTATTAACCAGGCTGCGTCCAGGGAGTCTGTGGTCTGAGGCATCCCTCTCTCAAGATATTGTAGTTCAGTATTAAAAAGTAACATTTTAAGTCCTTGAAATTCCAAACCAGATTTTTTTTTCTGAGCTCCTGCACTGAGCAACTTGAGACAATAATTCATCGTGTCTTGTCCTATTCCAGGCCCATCAACCTCTACTGGAGTGGAAGCCTGGAACACCAAACCTTCCCGGATCATTCCAAGAGAAAGCATTTCCATGTTGATTTCTGATGGACATTCTGGACAGGATCAACAAACAGGTCCAGTCCATAAGACAGAGGGACTTTCGTCAAGAGGAAAAACATTCTGAAAGGCAAAAGGAAAGGCTCAGGCTGGCTTCACAGTGGGAGCAGACACTTGCATTGCAGTTCCTGGAACAGAAACAGTGGTTAAGGGAGGGAGATAGAGCTGAGCAGAAGGAACTGTTTGGGTGGATGCTATCTCTAATGGCCAGCATCCCCTGTGCAATACCCTGTCCAGCAGTCCTGGAACAGCTTGGACAACTCTATGACGGGGTGGCCCATGCAACCAGGCCCTGTCAGTGGCTGCACAGGGCAAATGTGCCCCCATGTAGTCCTCCAGGCTGCACCCTTCCCCTCTGGACACCTTCACTGCCCTTCCCTGGCCCCAAGCGGGTGGCAAACGTGGAAGGCAGGACAAGAGGAATGGGGGCCAGGGGATTCATAACAGTCGGGGGTTTCTATCTGGTTAATGGTTTCACTTTTTGCACTTGTAAATGCACTTTGTTCTGGGGGATTTTTTTTTAAGGTTTTGGTGTCATTAGTGTGCTAACGGCAGCTGGCCTGTCTGGCAATGGTTAATATTGTACCTTTCCAACAAATATTTAAAAATAAAGGGTTTTATTTTATTTTAAAAAATGGTATTGCCATCACTATATCACATCATCTAATGTGTGTTTCAAATAATAAAAGTGACACACGATCAGGGACAACTGGGAAGCTGTATGCAAAAAATAATTCTCAATACAGCTATCTACATCAACGAGTTATTTACATCAACCCATATTGTGAGTCCCCCTACCCCCATCCCATAAGCTGCCATATCATTTATAAGTACAATGCATTGCAATAGAACCCTCCCCCACAAGCAATGAAACCCACCATACACACATACATTCATAAAAGGTACTGTTCTCCCTCTTCCATGGGCACATGCAAGTCCATAATGGAGCACAGAGTATCCTTGACTTCTGTTGCCTGGATTCATCCAGCTCAAGCTGGGCGTACTGGTTCAGCAGTCCATCACAGTCACAGATCCATTCAGGGGGAAATGGCTCACCTCTGGTTTCACAATGATTGTGAAAAGCACAGCAAGCCACAGTCATCCAGATAGCGTAGATGACACTGGAATCCAAACAGGTCTGTAGACATCACCACTGGCCTGTCAGTCTGCCAAATGCACATTCAACCACCACTCTATACCTGCTGAAAGTGTAATTAAACCTTCTTTGCCAGAGCCTCTGAGACCACGATATAATTTCATAAGCCAAGGCAAAATGGGGTATGTGGGGTCTACCAGAATAACAGTGAGGACAGCAACTCCACTTATGAAAATGTCATTTGGTGGGACTAGTGGCCCAACCTGTCTATGAATGTAGATTCCTGACTGTCAAAAACCTGGCATCATGATTGTTACCAGTGCAGCCCACAATGATGTTCATACATCAGCTGCTGTAACCTATGAGGGCCTGCATAATAACGGAGTAGTAGTAACCTTGGCAGTTTAATGTGCTCCTTGAGGAGGGCAAACGATGGACACATGAGCCCTATCAGTGGCCCCAGTGCAATGAGAAACCCCATTCTCTCAAAGCCATCTTTTATTCCTTTCACGTTGGGGTAAACCACATGCCAGATTGCCTCAGAAACCTGTCACCACTTTATTCAAAGTCACCTTCCCAACACCAAAGCGGGTGGCAACAGCCTTGTAGCAGTCTGAGATAGCCAGCTTCCAGATGGTTATAGCAACCCACTTCAGAACCAGTATGGGTGCTCTCATGCACGTTTTGTACCCAGAAGGGTTGGGGCAAGCTGCTTAGAAAGCTCCAGCAATGAATCTTTCTTCATGTGAAAGTACTGGATCCACATCTGCAGGATGATGTGGCCTCACCAGTCTGTGCTTGTGGCCCTGCTCCAGAAGCATCGGTCTACATAGTGGGCATCAGCAGCTACATAGAGTGTCACAAGCAGCCTGAGCAAGTTGGAGTCCACCAGGTCTATGTCCTCACACCCATCCTATCGTTAGCTCTGTCAGGTGCCTACTTTCTTTCAGTCAGAAAACACTGCTGAAATGTCCACCACTGTCTCAAGGAAGCTCTGTCAATTACCAGAAACAGGAATGAAAGTGCAAGTAAGAAAAGTTCTTTAAATGGTGCCTCCTCCAAGTTGCTGTCTCTGATGGCTGGGCGCATGCAGATCAAAAGGATAGCTCTGCAGGATGTGTTGGTGGGCTGTTCAAACCCCCTGTAACATGTGGGGTGGACAGTCGAGATTTCCCACACTGCCCCATGAACAAAGGGCCAGAGTAGCCACATTATGGGACAATGGTAGGAAGTCTGCAGTACTCCAGTGAGGATGCTGGAGCCCCAGGTTTTGGCCTGGGTTAAAATATTCTTCATCTTGGGTCAGCAATCAGTGTAGATGCTCAGACCCTGGTTTCTCAAACTCAGGGTCAGCTGACTCAAGTTCCACTGACCCTGGGCTTCCACTACAGTGCAGACATACCCTGGGAGACTTCTTGGCTACCTATTTATTATAACTTCAGTAGCACAAAGGAACCTTAGCACAAACCAGCATCTGGCCCTTGTATTTGAATTCTACTCATGTCATAGCATTGATGCTGATAGTTTTCTTTCATTCCTTTCCAGTACTCTTAACTGTTCTTCTTTTGTCTTAATTAGCTCATCTCAAGGCCGGGTTGTAAGTGAGTATACTGAAACCCAGCTGCAAGAGATTGTCAAAAAAATGAGGGCAAGGACATCGGTCTATAAAGAAAAACTGACTGACCCACTACTGTCCTCTCCTGAGGGCAGTCCTACAGCTTGTAAGTTGCTTTAGTTCTCAAAAGATAACTATTTATTTGGTGGTTTAAAGATGAAAATCCTATTCTGAGAGTTTAAAATGCTGGAAGACAATATTTCAAGAATCATGGATCAAATCTTCATTTGGGATAAATCAGCATATCTCTACTGAAATCAATGGAGCTGAGTTAGCAGTGGCTCTCAACTTTTCCAGACTACTGTACCCCTTTCAGGAGTCTGATTTGTCTTGCGTACCCCCCAAGTTTCACCTCACTTAAAAACGATTTGCTTACAAAATCAGACCTAAAAATACAAATGTGTCATAGCAAGTTACTGAAAAATGGCTTACTTTCTCATTTTTACTGTGTAATTATAAAATAAATCAATTGGAATATAAATATCGTACGTGCATTTCAGTATATAGTATGTAGAACAGTATAAACAAGTCACTGTATGAAACTTTAGTTTATACTGACTTTGCTAGTGTTTTTTATGTAGCCTGTTGTAAAACTAGGCAAATATTTAAATGAGTTGATGTACGCCCTTGAAGACCTCTGCATACCCCCAAAGGTACGTATACTCTTGTTTGAAGAACCCCTGTGTTAGCTTATAGCAGCTGAGAATGTGGCCTATTTAAACCCATTGAGACACCTCATGAAATAGTTTTAATAGAGGTAAGTCTCCAACTATGACTGTTCAGGATCACCATTTTCAAACTACTTTCTAGATCAGGGGCAGGCAAACATTTTGGCCTGAGGGCTGCATCAGGTTTTGGAAATTGTATGGAGGGCTGGTTAGGGGAAGCTGTGCCTCCCCAAACAGCCAGGCGTGGCCTGGCCCCCGCCTCCTATACGACCCCCCCCCCACTTCTTGCCCCCTGACAGCTCCCCTGGGACTCCTGCCCCATCCAACCCCCACCCCCACCCCCGTTCCCTGTCCCCTGACGCTGCCCCCCAGGACTCCTGCCCATCCACCCCCCCCTGCTCCCTGTCCCCTGACCACCCCCGGACCCCCCCATCCCTGACTGCCCCCTGCCGCCCCATCCAACCCCCCCCCCATTCCTGACTGTCTTCCCGGAACCCCCCCTTCTCCCTGTCCCAACCCCCCTGTTCTCTGCCCTCTGAACGTCCCGACCCCATCCACCCCCCTGACCCCTGACCACCCCTCCGAACTCCCCTGCCCTCTATTCAACCCCCCCTGCTCCCTGCCCCCTTACCGCGCTGCCTGGAGCACCAGTGGCTGGCGGCGCTATAGCTGCACTGCCCAGCACAGAGCACCGGCTCAGGCCAGGCTCTGCAGCTGCATTGCCCCAGGAGCTCACCCTGCCGTCCAGAGCATTGCACCGGTGGTGCAGTGAGCTGAGGCTGCGGGGGAGGGGGAACAGCAGGGGAGTGGCTGGGGGCGAGCTTCCAGGGCCAGGAGCTCAGGGGTGGGTAGGAGGGTCCTGCGGGGCGGATGTGGCCTGCAGGCCGTAGTTTGCCCACCTCTCTTCTAGATTCATCTCGGTTATTTTATCTGTATTCCTAGGGATCAAAGATACATTCCTTATGGGAAGGTATATGTGGCAATATGCCACATGCAGGTACATAGGTGATACTGAGATGAGATATCTTTTGTAAAAGTAAACAAAGTTTAAGGTCAGGCGATAATCTTCCAGCATCATTAAATATGCCAGGTATGTAGGTTAGAATGGGATAAGGCAGCGCAAGGCAATACATCTCACCTGAAAATAATTAAACACAGTACTGATGTTGTTCCTCTTCAGAAAAAAGCTTGTTTTCTTCCTTTGCACAGGAGGAGGAAGAGTGTGTAGTCTTCATATTCTGCATTTTTTTCAGAAGCTATTTATTGATCTCCTGAATTCTAGTAAGTTGGGAAAGATAGCAGGTAGGATGAGTGTCAGGATGAGTGTCTAAACTATTATAAACTTTGACAGCTCAGGAAGACGTGGTCAGATTTTTTTTAACTACTTCTGTGTCAGTTAACCTACTACCCCTCTCTCTGGCACTTACATTACTTTAGTTTTTAAATGATAGATGATCCAGTTTGCCAATTTACTATTCATACTCAGTTGTGTCTTACTCTGCAAATTGCCCCACTGAAATCAAGAGACTACTTTTGAAGTAAGAAACTCAGCTCGAGTATGGCAGAACTGGTCCCAGAGCAATTCTATCCCATCCATGGCAAGTTTACAACAGTCATGCAAGAATAAGTGCCTGGGTGCTTCCTGCCTTACCCCATCTAAATCCAGCGTGTGTGTAATTGTACCAGCATTGACTGCCCAGGGAAAGATAGCGTAGAAGCACATTTCCCTCTGTGACACCCAGCACTAGATATCCTGGTGGTGTTAGTAGGAGTGTGCCTGCCTATGTCAGTGCTGAATTTACTCTCCAATCTGTTTTCTAACTGAAAACAGAACTGAAAATTGTAGCAATAAACACTAAGGAGTCGATTGCATGGCCTGTAATATGCTGGGGCTCTCAAGATCTGTCAAAACAGTGAGGCATGTGCATGCCATTGTTAAATGTTCCCTTCTGTGACATTCACATGCTTAGCTCCATCAAAAAAGAAACCTCTGCCCCCACCCCCACCAAAAGAAGAGAAAAAGGATGAAGAAAAGAAAGAGGATGCCAAGCCAGAGGATCATTACTGCAACATGCTGTGCTGTAAATTCAAGAAACCACCATTGAAAGAATACCTGAAGAAGATGGAGCTACCAGACAGTATAGATGCATACACAGGTAAACCGAATGACACAAAGGAAGGTGTCAAAGGCAGGATAAAAATTTGTATTACTTGTGTTAAAATAGCACCTGGATGCCCTATCTGAGGTCAGAGACCCACTGCACTAGTGTGTAGTGAGAGACAGTCCCCCCTTAAGAGCTTTCAGTGTCAATAGTAGCCAAGAAAGAGAAATGGTGAGAGTGAAAACAGAGGCACAAAGAGGTGAGGAGACTTGTCCAAGCTCACCAGCAGAGCCAGGAATACAAGTCAGGTTTCCTGATTCCCAGTCCAGTGCCTGATCCCCTAGGGCCACTGCCCCTGCAGTGCTGAAATGTCTTGGAAGCCAAATGAAGAGTTGTCATGAAAATCCAACTCTACCCAAACTGAACAAGTTTTATAAGTACTCCCCCCAAAAAACCCTGCACCGGTACTTTCTGTTCGGTCTCTAACTGTTTCCCATTCAAACTATTTTAAAGCCCTATTTTAAACATAAGTGAATCCAGCCCTCTTCCTTTAATAAATTCCATGTGTGACTCCTAGCTCTTACCAGACTCCCTTTAACAGACCATGCTGTGTTATAAAAGGCAGAGGGTGATCTTCTCTCCTCCACAGAAACTGTTCTAGCTTAAACCCATCTAACAGGTTTGTTTCTGTTTTTAACTATAAGGGTTGGGATCTTTCAGAAGTCCACTGAATGCATCCGATGAAGTGAGATGTAGCTCACGAAAGCTTATGTTCAAATAAATTTGTTAGTCTCGAAGGTGCCACGAGTACTCCTTTTCTTTTTGTGAATACAGACTAACACAGCTGCTACTCTGAAACCTGTCAGAAAAGTGTAAGTGTTCTGAAACCCACAAGTCAAAACAGTGAAATGAGTGAACTTCTACTCCTGAGTTTGAAGTGTTACACAAGTTTTGGACTGTAAATCACCAATTAAACTCAATGGTATTCTCATGTCTAAAATGCTGCAAAACATTCTGAAGACTCAGGGTATGTCTACACTGCAATTAAAAACCCACGGCTGGCCCATGCCAGCTGACTTGGGCTTGTGGGGCTCAGGCTAAGGGGCTATTTCACTGCAGTGTAGACATTCAGGCTGGGGCTGGAGCCCATATCTCACCTCATACTACATAGTCATAGAATCATAGAATATCAGGGTTGGAAGGGACCTCAGGAGGTCATCTAATCCAACCCCCTGCTCAAAGCAGGACCAATCCCCAACTAAATCATCCCAGCCAGGGCTTTGTCAAGCCTGACCTTAAAAACCTCAAAGGAAGGAGATTCCACCACCTCCCTAGGTAATGCATTCCAGTGCTTTACCACCCTTCTTGTAAAAAAGTTTTTCCTAAATAGTGTTAATATTGCCCCCATAAAGCACTGAACTGATATGAACAGATTCATCCATCCTCACATCACTCCATGAGCAAGGTGAATAAGTATTACTATCATCAGCATCCCTGTTTGACAGATGGGGAAACGCAGAGAAGTGAAATGCCTTACCCAAAGTTACACAGCAAGGGAATGGCTTAGTCATGATTAGAACTCAGGATTTCCTACCTCCCAGGCCAGTGTTTATTCCTCCAGATCACGTCTGGTAAATTTGCAAATTGCACTGCTTTCCCTGGAGGATGAGTGCTTTATTTCCAAACACAGAGAGAAATAAAAAGATGATGATTTCATACAGATTAAGTCACCAGCTCCTGTTTTCTTTTCCAGATCGCCGCTATGTAGTGTGGCTCCTGATCGTTACCATTGCTTATAACTGGAACTGCTGGTTCATTCCACTGCGCTGTGTGTTCCCAATACAAACACCAAGCAACATATTCTATTGGATCCTTGTAGACACCATTTGTGATATTTGCTACTTGTGTGATATGTTGGTGTTCCAGCCCCGAATGCAATTTGTAAAAGGTGGCGATATAATAGTAAGTAACAGTGGGAAGTGGAATTTCCGCATTAGGTATTGTACTTTGAACTACATTATTAGACATGAAGCAGAAACTTGTTTAAACCTCAAATAGACTTTTTCTTGCAAGGCACACCTGCACTTCTTTATTTATCCAAGTATATTTATGTGCTTCTACACTGATCTTTGGCTCTTTTGCTTTGGAAAAGAGGCAACATACATTTCATACATACTGTACATGCTACACCAGTATTCTAATTACACACAACAGCCATTGAAAAGGTAAAGGAAAATTCAAAAGTGTCACAAGATAGCAGCAAGGTCAGATCTAAAGCTCTTACTCACCAAATTACACAGCTGGAAAAGAGCAACTCGACGCAGCTTCTCTGGCACCTGAGACCACATGGAAATATAGCCAAAGAAATGTGTGTGAAATTTGCAACTCTCCACGGAGTCACTCATATAGTACAGATGTTGCAGATGAAAACAGAGGCTTTTCTACTAGCCCAGTGGGTTATGCTTCAGTTACATATGGGGAACATTGCAAATGCATACACAGAAGTCAACTAAATAAAAGCTTTGGCCACCTTCTAACCTGACAAACTTTTTCCTCACAATAGCCTTTGGTAAGAGATTTACTTATCAATTTCCAGCCTCTTTACTGCCCTCAAAAGGCAGCAAGTCTCAAAAAATCAGAAGTCAGTGATGAAGAGAAGGAAACAAGTAGAGACTACTTAGCTATCAAAAACATGCATCTGAAGAAGTGGGGTTTTTTACCCACAAAAGTTTATGCCCAAATAAATCTGTTAGTCTTTAAGGTGCAACCAGACTCCTCGTTGTTTTTAAGCATCTGATAGTAAGTAGAGAGGGCACTGATACTGACAAACACACTTCATCTAGAGTTGCACAGAGTGGCTTAGGAAGAACTGGGATGTGGCAATTTATTTGAGAGGAGCTAGAAAATTCACTGAGGAGGGATCCATGATGCTTCTGCTGAGCTAAGGCTGTGCAGTGATGCTCGCTGTCATGGAAAGATGTAGTTTGCACCATCTTATGGCAGCAGGGGCGAATCTAACCCATCATATCTGAAAGCGAACTGAACACAAGCACACTTTGCTGTGTTCTACCTCTCTAGAATTTTTGAATCTACTGAAGAGTTACTGCTGATTTTCCTGCACATGTTCCCAATCCAACTCTTGGAGCATCGCCTTCCAGTAAACATGGACCTGCCTGCAAATTTCAGATCCAAATGTGGACTTTTCCCTGTTTCAGAGGCATTCGGATATGGAATTTTGGTTGGGCCCTTCTCCCCCTTGCATGATTACTTTGTTTCAGTAGCAAGTTTAATAAACAAATTAAATTAACATGCAAAAATGAGCTTAGATTCAAGTGCACAGCAACATGAAAATTCAAAACCAAGAATATGTCTAAATTGCAATTGGAGACGTAATTGCATCTTGGATAGACATCCACAAGTTAGTTTTAATCTAGCTAGTGCAGCTAAAAATAGCAGAAAAGACACAATGGCACAGACCCCAGCACAGACTAGGAACACGAGTACATAGTGAGGGGTGTATATTGGTTTGTACAGCCCATGCTGTCTCATCATCACTGTTATTTTTAGCCACACGAAATTAAAGCTAGCTCATGTGTACCCACACGAGTTGCAATCACACTTCCATTTGCAATGTAGACATACCCTCTGACTGGTATTTCCACCTGTAACTTGGAACCAGCTTTAACTCAGTGTTTTTGTATATTACACTGCACCTTCTGTGCTATAGGCTATTACTTAAACCCTATTTTCAGGTCTCAAATAGACATAATGTGTGTCTATATTTATTGTAGTGCAAAGAAATAGACTTTTCCATGCCAAGTTAGTCATTGACAACCCTTCTTAAATCCCAATAAACTTGAGTGTTGTGAATAAGGTTAAAATTGTAGCATAAGGAAGACCACTTTTCTTTTACTTGAAGCTGTTTGTACAATTCATAGATTTTAAAGCCAGAAGGGATCATTTATGATCATCTAGTCTGAACTCCTGCAATTCTCTGAAAGCTGTAAAGTGATAATAAGGGAAGGTAGAAAATAGGTCTGCCTTGGTATGGAAAAAACCCTTAAGATTTTAAAGTTATTTTAAAAAACACCTCTGATATAAATACAGTAAGTATAATAATAGATGCAGTCCTTTAGAGACTTCTGATTAGCCTTTCCTAATAAGGTATTACCGTCAGTTCCCATGGTGAGCAATTTGAAAATAAATGGCTAATCATTATTAATGAATTCAGTGTTGATTGTTATAATGCTAATGCTAAATGCATTTATTTAGCTTTCAAAGGCCCGATCCCTCTCAGAGATACTCAGAAGTAGTCCCTGTATATGCTCTGAACCACTGAGCTTTGCCACTGACTTTAATGGGTGCAGGGTCAAACCCTGGCCTGAATATTATCAGGGACAGGGTTTTGGCTGATTTTTCTTAACTATGCTTTTTTCCCCTTTCTTTATAATTTTAGTCAGACAAAGTAGAAATGAAGAAATACTACCAGAATTCTCTGAGGTTTCGGGTGAGTAGGTTGTGTGCTACATTAGAGTTGTTTCAATGCTTTAAATTTTAGCCTTGGAACTCCACAAAGCTTTCCATGCTCCAATATTCCATGTAGACAGAGAGATCATACTGAAGGGTCCCTGACTGACTGTCATTTTAGCTTCTCACCAATTAAATCAAATGCCATGCTCATAAATATTGTTTATTCATTAATAAAAATATTGCCTTTGGCTGTATGACTCCCATTGACTGCAATGGGAGATAACTCTGTGAATGCATTAGATTCCAAAACTCTGGCTCAGTAGAGATTTGTTAAAGAAAGAAGCCTGTGCCCAGCTTAAAATCAAATGGTAACTTTAAATAAGAAACACTAGTATGTACTTGTGATAGTAACACATGATCATAAATAGTAGATATCACCTTGGCTCCACGCAAGTAAATCTAAAACTCCTTTTAACTTTTAAAGCTCAGTGCCTTAGATAAAATCAAGGACCCATTTTATTTTAGGACAGTTATTGCATTTTATTCTGAAATGTAATTTTCTCAGCAAGAGTGAAAAGACACTGTATTGAAATTACTGAGCCACAGATTCCCAAGCACCTCTGAAATTACAACCTAAGACCCTGCTCCTGCAAACACTTTTGTACATGCTCCAGTTTAAACACACAAGAAGTCTCATTAATTCCAGTGGCAGGGCTTGAATGTCTCAAGTTAAGCAGCACAGAAGTGTTTGCAGGATCAGAGCCCAAACAGAGCAAATACAGACAATGGAGCAGGGAAGGGATTCAACCTGAAAGCAAAGTGATGGAGTAGGTATACTGGGCCTGTGTCTTAGGTTCAATCCTGCAAGGTTATGAGTGCCCTTGATTTTTACTGAAGTTAGTGGGAGTTGATGATTCTCTTCAGCTCCCAGGCTTGGGCTACACAACATTTTGGAATTTATCAGTTAATGAAATACTAACTGTCACTGCATATTAAAATGTATGGGGCTAAATTTTGCCTTTCCTTGCGTGGGTGCATTAGAGGAGCGAGTGGCCAGGGGACACTCCTTCCCCAGTCAATACTTTTTTTTCAGGAGTCAGGTACAATCCATCTCTCAGCACTGGGGAGAAAAAGGGTGGAATCAATAGCTAGTGGCTAAAGGCATTTCTCGGGGTGGAAGCATTTTGGCGGAGGTTGAAGGCAGGGTTCTGACTTCCATGAGCCCCTTTTGCTCCCTCACCAAAGCAGCAACAGAGTAGGGTCTGAGCCAGGAGCCACTTCCAGGAGCAGCTCCTTTTAAGACACAGCACCTGGTTGGTACAGCTTCCTTTACCGCCCCAGAGTTTCCACTTGGAAAAAATCAGGAAGAAAGAGGGAACCGCATGTGAAAAATACACTTAATGCACTGCTAGAAGGCACACAGAATCTATGATAATGTGGGCAATAAAAGACCCTGAATGGGATAGAAGAGAATGGTTGTCTTGGAGGAAGCGGTGCCTACATCTGTTGTATAGTTATAGCAGGGAGTGTCCTTCCTTATGCTCCCCACAGGTCCCTGGAGGTATTATGGCTTTGAAAATCATAATACTTCTCAGAAATGATTGTGAGGTGAACCATCACCCCCCTCTCCTAAGCCCTCAGCATTTCAGGTTCATCGGCACCATAACTGAGCCCACATCATTTAATTATTAACAGCAATGCTACAGTTAAATATCCAAGACATTGTTAATAATCCTCAGTAACTATATCAAAATCTGAGACGTATGGAGCATAAGTAAGGGCAGAAGAAAGCTCCTGGCATTTTCCTAGAGATGGTGTTGCTTGTCAGTTACTCAGAGATAGATGGCCACTGCATGCTGACTGTTCAGCTTTCATGTGCAATGATTATTAAATCTAGCCATGTTCACTACAGAATGTAAACAAGTTATAGTCATTGTCAAGTCTTAATTGAACTGTGCTCTTCAACAGCTTGATGTGGCATCAATAATACCATTTGATGTTTTATACTTCATCTTTGGGTTTAACCCAGTGTTTAGAGCAAACAAGGTGTTAAAGGTAAGACCAGACAATTTATTATGACTGCTTGTCCACTGGAAAATATGAAAAGTTTAACACCTATTGAAGATTTAGTACAAATATTTGGGACTCTTTAGTTTCTGATTTTGTGAATGCTTCCTCTTTCTAAGAATCTAAGCTACAGACTCAAACTACCACCAAATAAATAAGTAAAATATGTCATTTTAATAATAGGAATAATGTTTCTGGTTATTTTTCAGCTGATTTTACTTATATTTACTTTCTGACTTGTAAACTAGTCTGCTGTAATCTAGACTAGTTTGTTTCTACTAGTTTACACTGAAATAGTTTTAAATACCCTATTTAATTTGCCAAAAAATAACCAGTTAAGATTGCTAAATGAGAATCATGTACTTACTGCTTACCTATCACATCACTTACAAAATTCAACCACTTAAAAGCAAGGGATGGTTAAGGACAACATATATCTTACACTGCCCATTTAATAAACATAAGCATATTTTTCTTATCAAGTGCAAGAAGTGTATGGCGACCAGTATGGAGGGGGTGGGAAAAAGACAGATTATAACTCTGCCCCATCTCTACATCACCTTGCAGAACACATCAGCTGGATCATGGGAAGGTGCAGCCTGCACAGCCTCCCTGCATCAGCCCAATTATTTTTGAGCAGCCAATAGGGCAGTGGAGCTCCACATACCCGCCCACCTCCCACCCCAACTCAGGCTAGTGGCTGAATGCCACCCTTTGGCCCTGGCATTTTACTATTCCTGCCCTTGAAAAACTCCCTGCTGAATTAGTCAATGTCAAAATCTCTCTCTTTGTTACATGTACAAAGCACTTATCACCACGTTATCTAAGCACTGCACAATGGGAATAAAGAAAAGGAGTACTTGTGGCACCTTAGAGACTAACCAATTTATTTGAGCATGAGCTTTCGTGAGCCACAGCTCACTTCATCACATCTGATGAAGTGAGCTGTGGCTCACGAAAGCTCATGCTCAAATAAATTGGTTAGTCTCTAAGGTGCCACAAGTACTCCTTTTCTTTTTGCGAATACAGACTAACACGGCTGTTCCTCTGAAACCTGTCACAATGGGAATGGCATCTGTTATAGTGGCAAAACCCTTCTGGAAGTCTATTCTATATGCAAACTCATGTCAAAGGTTTACCTAAAGAAAAAACTTCCCTTATCATATTTAGCAGCCTTATGCTGACTAAGAAATTTGGGCCGGTAAGAATGGGTGTCATTGGTTTGATTGGTTTCAGAGTAACAGCCGTGTTAGTCTGTATTCGCAAAAAGAAAAGGAGTACTTGTGGCACCTTAGAGACTAACCAATTTATTTGAGCATGAGCTTTCATGATAAGCTATTAGCAGCAGGAGAGTGGGGTGGGAGGAGGTATTTTTTCATGCTTTGTGTGTATATAAAAAGATCTACTCTTTCCAAAGTATGCATCCGATGAAGTGAGCTGTAGCTCACGAAAGCTTATGCTCAAATAAATTGGTTAGTCTCTAAGGTGCCACAAGTACTCCTTTTCTTATTGGTTTGATTGATTTTTAATGTCCTGACTGGCAACACAGAATCAAAATGGTAAAGAAGAATGTAAAGCAAAACACTATATAATATCAGGCAAGTAAATTTGTGCTAGACAGAAAACAGCAAAAGTGCCTGTTAATGTTAAAGGCGTATAGCAAAACTAAAGTAAAAATAGTTAATGTGGGAGGAATTCAACCCAGGAGTAGATTAACTAACCTTTAAAAATTCCTCATGAGACCTCATGTTTTGATGTTACAGTCTGGGATACCCTCAGCTAACTAGGAAGTGACAGGGATTTCAAGATGAGGGGAGAGGGTTTTTTTTAATGATTAATTTACTTTGGCAAAATTACGTTTAGCCTAAGCAAGTACATTTTTCACTGAGTAAAAAGTCATTCATCATCAACATCAGTCATCACAGTAAATGGCAAGCAGGCACATCATTTGCTATGGGACAAAGGGGGCAGTTGCCCCTCCCATATGTTGGTTTGCCCCCACCCCCAGACTTTTCATAGGTCTGTATGAGCCACTTTTTCCCTCCCCCAACTTTATATGTGATTATATTATATCCTGTAATGTTCTATATGCTGATATAACTTTGCCCAGCTCCAGATTTTACTGAAATGACTCCCCTAATGACAAGATGTCATCCATAACGTAGCTAATAGGGACAAACAACACCAAAATCTATGCTGAGCTCAATTTTCATCTTAGCTTTGCAGTTCGCCTTTAAACTAGATGTTTAAGGGATGTTAGACAAGTGAAAAATACATTATTTTCAAAATATGTATGTGAACTAATGTCAGTCCCATTAGAAAAATATATATTATAAGGACCATGGTTCGATTGCTTTCGTTTGGTTTCTGTCTAGCATATGACCTTCTTTGAGTTCAATGACCGGTTAGAAGCTATCCTGGATAAAGCATACATCTACAGGTACGTGGGCGGTAGACTTACAGTATGCAAAGTTTGGCACAGAATTTCAATCACTGTCCTGAACATGCGGTAAGAAAGACAAGATGCCAGGCATGAATTTTCCAAGTCCCAAAAAAGGCAACTAATGCAATGCCTACAACAGACCAAAAAGGGAAGAGAAGAGCTGTTAATCCAGGCATGAAAGGGAGTTCAGGGTGGAGGGACAGGGTACCCTCCCCAAGGTGTGCAGGGGTTAATGGCTTATTTGAGCCCCACCAGCCCGTCCACTGGCTCAGATGATGCCTTTTCTCCACTACTGGTCACCCCAACTCCCAACCCCAAGGGTGGGGGGACCTTAAAGGAGCCATTACCCTTTTTCCCCACCAATCCAAACAAAGCCTTTTAGGTTGTGGGGGTTGCATTCTGTCTCCCAGGTTGTCAGTCAAGCACAGTGTTGAATATGTTAAACCCCAAACAACTCCTCTTGGTTATTTTTTAACTGTCTCTCTTCATTATACAAACACTAATGTACATGGGTAATTTTATTCACACAAGTAATCCCATTCTGTTTAGTTTGATTACATATGTGAGTAAAGTTACTCTCATTCGTAAATGTTTACAGGATCAGGGGCACATGTCACCATACCAGACAGAATCTGAAGACCCATAAGGGGTTTATTTAATGGGATCATTACTGGAGACTTCCTTTGCTTATGGCTGAAGTGAGATTCTGTGTGGTAGTTTGCTGGCACATTGCAGCAGTCATGATACCAAGGTTGTTTGAATGTTTTTCTTTATGCACTGCTTTCACCTTGCCTTTGCTATGTACAGAATCTTCCCCCAATCACTGTCTTAGCTGAACATGGGGTGAGAGTCAATGCAGCACAGACCTTGGATAGTGAAAGCATGGGTGACTTTACATGACTTTTGTGCCTTCTTTATTACAGGCTGCTCTAGGAACCAAAACAGCTCCTAAGTAACAGCACTACCCTGTGGGCTACCAGGTTGCTAAGAATGCCCATAATGCTGCTTCCAACTTAATCAGCCCCATCCCCTCGCCTGCAGCTGTGCAGTGCCATTTGCCTTATACCAAGTTTTGTGGCGGGTGGCTTGTAGAGCAGCATAGGTTGCTGTATGTAATGCCTGCACCTGGAAAATTCTCCTCCACGCAGCTCTGGGATTATATGGGATTATATGGGATTATATAGCTCTGGGATTATATGGTTCTTGTATGCTGCCGCAATGGGAGCAAGAATCCCTTCCATGACACTTTGTTATATTTCAGACAATGACATTTAAATGATAGACTTGGGATTCTTGCATTACAAACCAGATATTTTATGAGATTTAGGCACAGAAGTTACATTCAAAAGGAAGGGAGAATATTATCTATGTAATACAACCTAATATCTGCTAAGCAAAACAGAAATTGATGTTTTGGAACTTCATCTTATGTTTTTATCTTAATCTTAAGTATTTCTTAGGTGCTTATCATCATGGTATATAGATACCATTTGAAATTCACTGCACTTGATCAGTGTGCATGACGCCCATGCATTTCAAAATCCAGTTAAAATTACCTTCCTTACCGGAAACCTTTTAAGAAATTGCTGTAGCTAATTTCACAGACGTTGTCCTTCCCTCCTCCCCACCCGCTTCACTCATTTAATGCCAGATTCCTCTCTGTTCTGTTAGTGCAAGGGCATTCTCCCGTGCAGCGCCTACCAGATGGAACAATCTTGCTACAGCTCTCTGTATCGACTCTACATCTCATCTCATTTCTAGTCTCATCTGAAAATATATTCTCTCTCGCCTTGCCTATACTTTTTAATTTCTTCCTCTTTAGGATTTATGATTTTAACTCTGTAACCATATTTATAAACTATATGAGGTGTATTGTATAATAATCTTCAACACTTACATGGTGCCATCCATACAGACGCTTCACAAACATTAATTGATTATACCTCATAAGTCTCCTGTGAGAGAGGTAGGATAAATTTATCCCCATTTTCCAGATAGAGAAATTGAGGCACAGAGAAAGTAAGTAAACTTGCCCAGGGTCACATACTGAGTGTGAGAACTAGAATTAGAACTGACATCTCCTGAGGTAGCGACTAAACTACATTACCCTCTTTGCTGAAGGACTTAGGATATAGTTTATATAAAAGACAATACTCAAATCAAAATTGTGTTGCCTGCTCAGTGAGGGCAGCATATTTCCCTTTTTAAAGAATTGGGTGAATTACGTGCTCAAGAGACTGAGGAACCAAAAGTACCGGCAGGAACAGGCATTTTGCAAGCTTCCTTGTGTAGCTGTCAATACACATAATTTCTGACCTGAAACACCTACCGCTCCAGCCCTGAGCCTGTCTTCAGCAGAGTCTAGCAAATACATTGATTCATACCCTACAATCCCATTAATACAGTTTCACCTTTCTATAAACATTTATAACCAGTTAAACCAATGTCCTAAGAGAAACATAATTTAGGAATGACCCTGTATCAACTATTCTATAAAGGTGATTCATTTGGCCTTTGGAGGAAGGCAGAGGCAGGAGATGGCACATTGGAAAAACAGCTGGCAAATACCAGTCAAGTAATACTGTACTGTGACAAGTAATAGCCAGCATTAATACAGCTATTGATCAAAATCAGGGAGTTCCATATTAAAGGGAAAATAAAAACAAGCTGTTTTCCTGGAATTATATCAGCTGTGATTTGCAATATGTTGTCCTTTACAGAGTCATTCGAACAACTGGATACCTGCTGTTTATCTTGCACATTAATGCATGTATTTATTACTGGGCCTCAGACTTTGAAGGAATTGGCAGCACCACATGGGTGTATGATGGCAAAGGAAATATGTAAGTTCTTCTTTTGCAAAAGATTTTTGTTGATTTTCCCCCAGCTTTGCTTGCAAGGTATGCCCTTATTTTTATAACTGCTTGGATAGCTAACTTTTAGCACCATTACTGCTGATTGTTGGTAATGAATGGTGCTAATTATTTGGAGGGCAGGTGGAGTGAATAATTACTTTACCACTTTCCGTTTTTATGGGTTTATGAGTCAGCTCTAACCACTAACTTAATTAAACATTTAAAATGCAACACGGGTCATAAATTAAACTTACTTTTAGGTATGCACATGGGAAGTGTTACAATCATTTGAAAGGATCAGGGGAATAGAACTGGGACAGACTATACTTCAAGGGAGCATCATGTAATTTAATATAACATTTTACCCTCTCTAGACTCCATGGTTATTGGTCTGAAAGAGGTCCCACAGGTTTCTGTCATTTTCAACGAAGGTCATGCTTAAGCATGTGGTTAAAAAAATCTCCAGTGGGAAGGCTTAGGTATTGGCATACTCTGCCAACGGCTGCTCACTGTGGGACTCACTCAACTGTGGCACCGGTGCCAAGGAATAGCTGTTAATTAAGATGAAGGAAAGAACGAAGGAAAAATTGCAAAGTTACACAGTATATATTGTAGGTATAGATGTATAAAAGCATTTGAATTTCTTTCAAGGACAGTGATAAATTTAAAGCCATAGAGGCCTAAATTTGTCCATTCATTACATACTTTGAAAAAGAAAAGGAAACTGGCTGTGTAAGCGTGTCTTAATCCAGCTGTAGCCATTACCTTTAATAATGTGCAAACATGGAGCGTTAGCTTGTGATTTTATCAGACTTAATGAGCAATGCAAAGTTAAGCAGGGGATCGATATTTTGATGGAAGATCTGCAAAAGAAACCCAGATGCTGCAGAAAGTGGATTTGGGGATGGAAGATCATACGGAAGGCAGTATTATTAAACATTGATTATTAGTAGTAATTAGATTATTTCTAGGAAAAAATAAGCTTCAGTATATGCCTTAAGTTTCCATATCCAACTCCAGTCCTGGGCTCTGGTCCTGCAGACAGATACACATGCGAGTAGTCCCTCTGAATTCACTAAGCCTACTCATAAAATTAAAGCTAAACATGTGTAATTATTGATAAAATCATAACATCAGATTGCCAGGATTCTGACAAGAATCAGTAAGAGTGAATTTCAAGTTTAAATGTTTAAGTCAGTGTCATTCTTGATTTACTTGCCTTGTAATTAAGGAGGGACCTAGACAACCAGCTTCATACTGATTCTGGACAACATAATGAGTGCTCTGTCAGTAGAGAACTTACTCTGTCCTTTAAAATTCTAGTTTCTTCTGAAATGGACAAGAAGACAAAAGGAGAAGGTCTTCACATTTTTTGTGGACAGAAATATGTTACATTCACGTTTAGAAGACCTACTAGTTCTTTGAGTGGTTGCAGATACGTAGTCCACCCAAATGTGCACGTGCCAAGTACACTGAAGCCAGAGAACTCTGCTTAGCAATACCTGTCAGGACAGCACTTTTACTCTCTGGCCCTAGAAACCCCTCTGTGGCTATATAAGGGTGGTGCTGCCCTAGCCCACCTCAGTTTCTTCTCACCACCTGCAGCTTGAATCAGAGCATTTAGTGTGGTGTTTACCTCACATTCATTATCACAGTGTTTCAGTGGGGGGGTTTCTGTAAATAGTTCATTTAGTAGTACCTTAAATGTTAGCTTACTGTCATGTAGGTATTAGAGTTTAGTCTGGGGTAATGCCTTCTCTGGGTTTCAAACTTTTTCCACTTTGTGGGATTGCTATATCTACTAATGACCCACACTCGATGTTTACTGTGCCTTGGGGAAGAGCACATTAAGGAAAGGTGTTCTATTTGCAAGTCCTTTAAGAAGAGATCACAGGTGGCAAGGGACTTGTGTTTGAAGAAGCACCTCATGGAGCAGGCCCTGAGGCCCACTTCAGCTCCAGGGACTTCCACAGATCCTCAGGTTCCCTCAGAGAGCTCCTGAGCCAGTATGGACTTGGGGTTCCATGTCTGGACTCATTCACCCAGGAGGAAGAGGGATCATTCCCCTTTCTCTGGTTCCTCAAAGAAAAGAACCCACAAAATGAACCTGAGGCTGCTCCAGCATCCGAAGAGATTCTTCTTCCTCCCCATCTAGGAGGAATGCAGACTGGCATATGAGTCTCCCAGTAAGTGGGAAATAGCCAGGTCGTCAACCGACTCTGTACCATCAACTCCAGTACTGCCCCAAAGTTGTCCATTGAGTCCGGTACTGATGACAGCGATGTCAGCACCAACAGTCTCCACACTGCCAATAGAACAAGGAGTACTTGTGGCACCTTAGAAACTAACAAATTTATTTGAGCATAAGCTTTCGTGGCTTATGCCAAAATAAATTTGTTAGTCTCTAAAGTGCCACAAGTACTCCTCGTTCTTTTTGCTGATACAGACTAACACGGCTACCATTCTGAAACCTGTCACACTGCCAATGTATCAGGAAGCAGTGGACTAGCTGGGCCTGCCTGTTCCTGACTCACTACTCATTCAAGAGCATTCGACTATGATGGTCTTGCCTTCGGCGTTGTTGGCACCCCCAGCACTGGTGCCCGACTTATCAGTGTCAGCACTATCATCTACACTACCTCATACCCAGGGCCCTGGGTTTCAGTCAGCTTCCAGTTTTATACTGAGGAGACTGCCCGTACAGATGCTATTTTCAGTACTAATGACAATTCCAGTGCAGTCTACATCTGGTAGTCTGGTACCAGCTTCATTTCAGTATGCCATAAGTCTGGATGAAGCATACGCTGCATCCAGAGCTGACTGTAAAGATGTCTTGGTCCCCACACAGCCTTCTGCAATAATGATGGGGTCTATATTCTTCCATAAATTTCACTCATATCCAGATGAGCGGCATACGTTAGATGTGAAGCAGTGCTTGGTGTTCTATCTGGAAAGGACTAAACCATTTTGTTCATCACCTTGGCTTTTTGTCTCCTGTGTGGATTGAATGAATGACCATTCTCCACAAAGACAATTTCCCAGTGGATAACTTCCTGCATTATCACAGCTTTTGAAGTAGCTCAGGCTACATTCCCACAGTCACTTTAGGCTCATTCCACAAGAGCCCAAGCAACATCCATTCCATTTCTTAGGGCAGGTCTACACTACAGCAGGGATCGACGCTTTGAGATCAATCCATCGGCGGTCAATTTAGCCGTGGGTCTAAGAAAGACCCGCCAAATCGAATGTAAATCACTCTCCAGTCGATCCCTGTACTCCACGCCCAATGAGAAGAGTAAGGTAAGTTGACAGGAGATTTTCTTCCATCAACCCCCATGGTGTAGACCCTGCAGTAACTCGACATAAGGTATGTTGACTCCAGCTACGTTATTCACATAGCTGGAGTTGCGTGGCGTAAGTTGATTTACCGTGGTAGTGTAGATATAGCCTTAGTGATGTTTCAATATTGGTCATCTGTAGGGCTGCTACATGGTCTTCCAATACATACTTTTGCTAAACATTTTGCATATACCATGGCATCTAGGTTGGATGCAAACTTTGGGAAGGCAGTTCTGCAGTCATTGTTTAATTGGACTCTGACTCCCACCACCTGAGAGTACTGCTTGTGAGTCACCTGAGCAGAATGCATATCTGCATCCACTCGAAGAAGAAAAGAGGGTTACTTACCCGTATTGTAACTGTTCTTCTTCAAAGTGTAGGTGCAGGCCTATATTCCACAACCCACCCTCCCTCTCCTCTGAAGATCATAGAATCATAGAATATCAGGGCTGGAAGGGACCCCAGAAGGTCATCTAGTCCAACCCCCTGCTCGAAGCAGCACCAATTCCCAGTTAAATCATCCCAGCCAGGGCTTTGTCAAGCCTGACCTTAAAAACCTCTAAGGAAGGAGATTCTACCACCTCCCTAGGTAACGCATTCCAGTGTTTCACCACCCTCTTAGTGAAAAAGTTTTTCCTAATATCCAATCTAAACCTCTCCCACTGCAACTTGAGACCATTACTCCTCGTTCTGTCATCTGCTACCATTGAGAACAGTCTAGAGCCATCCTCTTTGGAACCCCCTTTCAGGTAGTTGAAAGCAGCTATCAAATCCCCCCTCATTCTTCTCTTCTGCAGGCTAAACAATCCCAGCTCCCTCAGCCTCTCCTCATAACTCATGTGTTCCAGACCCCTAATCATTTTTGTTGCCCTTCGCTGGACTCTCTCCAATCTATCCACATCCTTCCTGTAGTGTGGGGCCCAAAACTGGACACAGTACTCCAGATGAGGCCTCACCAATGTCGAATAGAGGGGAACGATCACGTCCCTCGATCTGCTCGCTATGCCCCTACTTATACATCCCAAGATGCCATTGGCCTTCTTGGCAACAAGGGCACACTGCTGACTCATATCCAGCTTCTCGTCCACTGTCACCCCTAGGTCCTTTTCCGCAGAACTGCTGCCTAGCCATTCGGTCCCTAGTCTGCAGCTGTGCATTGGGTTCTTCCGTCCTAAGTGCAGGACCCTGCACTTATCCTTATTGAACCTCATCAGATTTCTTTTGGCCCAATCCTCCAATTTGTCTAGGTCCCTCTGTATCCTATCCCTCCCCTCCAGCGTATCTACCACTCCTCCCAGTTTAGTATCATCAGCAAATTTGCTGAGAGTGCAATCCACACCATCCTCCAGATCATTTATGAAGATATTGAAGAAAACCGGCCCCAGGACCGACCCTTGGGGCACTCCACTTGATACCAGCTGCCAACTAGACATGGAGCCATTGATCACTACCCGTTGAGCCCAACAATCTAGCCAGCTTTCTACCCACCTTATAGTGCATTCATCCAGCCCATACTTCCTTAACTTGCTGACAAGAATACTGTGGGAGACCGTGTCAAAAGCTTTGCTAAAGTCAAGAAACAATACATCCACTGCTTTCCCTTCATCCACAGAACCAGTAATCTCATCATAAAAGGCAATTAGATTAGTCAGGCATGACCTTCCCTTGATGAATCCATGCTGGCTGTTCCTGATCACTTTCCTCTCATGCAAGTGCTTCAGGATTGATTCTTTGAGGACCTGCTCCATGATTTTTCCAGGGACTGAGGTGAGGCTGACTGGCCTGTAGTTCCCAGGATCCTCCTTCTTCCCTTTTTTAAAGATTGGCACTACATTAGCCTTTTTCCAGTCATCCGGGACTTCCCCGGTTCGCCATGAGTTTTCAAAGATAATGGCCAATGGCTCTGCAATCACAGCCGCCAATTCCTTCAGCACTCTCGGATGCAACTCGTCCGGCCCCATGGACTTGTGCACATCCAGCTTTTCTAAATAGTCCCTAACCACCTCTATCTCCACAGAGGGCTGGCCATCTCTTCCCCATTTTGTGATGCCGAGCGCAGCAGTCTGGGAGCTGACCTTGTTAGTGAAGACAGAGGCAAAAAAAGCATTGAGTACATTAGCTTTTTCCACATCCTCTGTCACTAGGTTGCCTCCCTCATTCAGTAAGGGGCCCACACTTTCCTTGGCTTTCTTCTTGTTGCCAACATACCTGAAGAAACCCTTCTTGTTACTCTTGACATCTCTTGCTAGCTGCAGCTCCAGGTGCGATTTGGCCCTCCTGATATCATTCCTACATGCCCGAGCAATATTTTTATACTCTTCCCTGGTCATATGTCCAACCTTCCACTTCTTGTAAGCTTCTTTTTTATGTTTAAGATCCGCTAGGATTTCACCATTAAGCCAAGCTGGTCGCCTGCCATATTTACTATTCTTTCGACTCATCGGGATGGTTTGTCCCTGTAACCTCAACAGGGATTCCTTGAAATACAGCCAGCTCTCCTGGACTCCTTTCCCCTTCAAGTTAGTCCCCCAGGGGATCCTGGCCATCCGTTCCCTGAGGGAGTCGAAGTCTGCTTTCCTGAAGTCCAGGGTCCGTATCGTGCTGCTTACCTTTCTTCCCTGCATCAGGATCCTGAACTCAACCAACTCATGGTCACTGCCTCCCAGATTCCCATCCACTTTTGCTTCCCCCACTAATTCTACCCGGTTTGTGAGCAGCAAGATGACCTTTTACAACACCAACATATCATCTTACCGCTATTTCCGTGTCGTATTGTACTTATAAAGAAGGAATCAGATATAATCAGCAATTTATTTCATCTGTGCTTGGAGTGCACCAAAGTGTATTTTTCAAATACAGCTGATTCAAAAGCATTGCACTGCACTGCACTGAACATTTCAATACCTAACTTCTAGGCAACTAGCCACACAATGGAAGCCACAATCGCTGGGTTCGGCACCTAGGCTCCCTATGCAATGCAAGGGGGGAGAGAGTCACCCGAGAATGGGATCTATAAAAGCCAGCACACTAGGTAGGGAGCTGCCTAAGTGAGCCAATACCAGATGACAAGGAGAGGGGTGGGTTCTAAGCCCCACCACCCTTTCAGAGTTAGTTGCCCAAGTCTAGGCTGCAGGAAGGTGCCTATCTCTGCTTGGGATCCATAGCTGAAGTCTTTCCTGGAGTCAGATGGCTAAGCTGTTTCTTGCAAGAACAGAGGCAGCACATGCCTAACTCCAGACCAAGCGGCTGCTGCTGGGAGGAGGAGGAGGAGAGGTGGGAAACCCCTGTTCAAATCCCTTCTCATCAGGCAAAGGATTGAACTGGGGGGCTCCCACTTCCCAGGTGAGTTCCCTAACCCCTGGCTAAAAGTTATAAGGGAAGCCACTGTGCCCTCCTTCCCCAGCTATTTGGTGTGGAGCTAAGTGTGGAGCAGGCCCTGCAGGGGGAGGTGGGGGCAACATCTATCTTCACCAGTGTAATTCACTGCTAATCTACTCACCGCTACGAGCCCCCTCGAGTGCAGGCACAGTGCCACAGCTCTCTCGCTCTCTCGGCAGTTGCTGCAGCACTGTGATGGTTTCTCTGTCAGGTAACTCGGTCCTCTGGTTGGGTCACCATCTTTAGTCTACCCCTTCCAGGTCCCAATTGTTCAAAATGTCCTTAACAGACACAGAACAAAGTTTCTGCCCTCTCTGGTGCTCTACTTCAGAGACTCCTCAGTTATGTCTTGCTGAGCCCAACTACCCTTCTGAAGGGCTTGTAACTCCCTCAATGGGGCCAGTGGGGGAACTCAGCCTCACGCTCAACTCTGGGTTCCAGCCCAGGGCCCTGTGATGCACAGCTAGATCACAATCCTCTACCCACATAGCAGTTTTGCCAGTGCCCACCTGGCTCTTTCCTCCCTTCTGGGGCTCCCAGACTCATCCCCAGTTACTCAGGGTGTCTCCCAGGCCTCCCTGCTGACTCCAGGACCTATCGGTGCCTTCTTGCTCCCTGCAGCCTTTTCCATCCAGCCTTTCTCCAGCTGGTCCTCTCAGCACTTAAATCTGACTCCTTTTATACAGAAGTCAGCTGATTCCTTTCAGGTTTTCCAGTCCTTAGGGCAAGCCACCCTGTTACAACCTGGTTTGAGGATCCGTGCTTGAGCTTAGGCATGATAAAGGTCTATGGGCTTGTGCCCGTGGCAGCAGTGCTCATGCCCAGAGGCAGAAACATAGGCACCTAGGGGACTTTTGCAATGAGAAATTAGGCATCAAAATGGTTAGGCGGCAGCTGAGCAGGGATTTGGGGAATACAGTGGTACCTAAATCTTAAGCACCTAAGTCCCTTTAAGAATCTAGGCCTGAGTCAATACTGAAGCAGTGCTCCAATGTTAGAGTATACCGTGCTAATGGAGGACATATAAAGCTAAGGTCATAGAATCATAGAATCATAGAATATAAGGGTTGGAAGGGACCCCAGAAGGTCATCTAGTCCAACCCCCTGCTCGAAGCAGGACCAATTCCCAGTTAAATCATCCCAGCCAGGGCTTTGTCAAGCCTGACCTTAAAAACCTCTAAGGAAGGAGATTCTACCACCTCCCTAGGTAACGCATTCCAGTGTTTCACCACGCTCTTAGTGAAAAAGTTTTTCCTAATATCCAATCTAAACCTCCCCCACTGCAGCTTGAGACCATTACTCCTCGTTCTGTCATCTGCTACCATTGAGAACAGTCTAGAGCCATCCTCTTTGGAACCCCCTTTCAGGTAGTTGAAAGCAGCTATCAAATCCCCCCTCATTCTTCTCTTCTGCAGGCTAAACAATCCCAGCTCCCTCAGCCTCTCCTCATAACTCATGTGTTCCAGACCCCTAATCATTTTTGTTGCCCTTCGCTGGACTCTCTCCAATTTATCCACATCCTTCTTGAAGTGTGGGGCCCAAAACTGGACACAGTACTCCAGATGAGGCCTCACCAATGTCGAATAGAGGGGAACGATCACGTCCCTCGATCTGCTCGCTATGCCCCTACTTATACAAGGTCCTGATCTCCCGTCATTAAAAATGCTGTGTCATTTTTGGCAAAGAGTAGGGGTAATTTAGGCCAACTAGCCTGGCCTAATTCCTATTGGGTAATTGCATTTTGCTTACCTACAATTTCCCCTGTGGATATGACTTTCTTCACTTTGTTTATAAAATTATATAATATTGCTATACAAACTTCAAAGTCAGATCATAAGTGGATGCACTTTGGTGCTGAATTAAATTATTCTTATTATTATCTCACACTTATATTACAGTAGCACTTAGGGGTCCATATATAACCCAGTCTTTCAAAGTGCTGAGGGTTACCTGCAAATAGGTATCCTGAAAATGGGTGAATGCCTCTTGCAAGGGGCTGACAAGCAATCGGCAACTTACAGGATCAGGCCTGTGATGTTAGCTGATTGTTGAATATTTAGGGCTCTTTTGATCAGAGGCATTGTGTGAACATCAGTTATTATTGCAGATTTACTGTGAATTTAAACATATCAGACAGTTCTTGGAACATTTGCCTCCTTAGAAAGCAGAAACCAAGAGCAACCTAGAAAAATAATTAGAAAAACAGCCAGCCTCACAGCATGTGTTATTAGGCTCTGAGTCTAGTAATGCATACATTTCCTTTCATGTACCAATCAGACTTGCCAGCATTTTAGGAAAGAAAATATTTCAGTGGTCTCAGACCTACAGAGTGATAACAGACTGATTAAAATGGAGCTCTCACTCACAGTCAAGATAAGCCAAACAAGGTTTCGTAGTTCGTTAAAAAGACACCAGTCAGCATTTCAACTAATACTGGACACAGCACAATTTTTAGTGGTCTCACATTACGCTGACCCAAAGCGAATGAGTTAGCACTAATTTAATGGCCTGAATATTTTATAGACACTTCCTGGTATGTACATAAAATATTGTCACTTATGGGCAAGCTTCTAAGTGATCAAATAAAGTCGGCACTCATGAAGTTGGTTATTTCTTTGTTGGGAAAGAAACAAGTAGACAGGGACAAGAGTTTTCTTAGTCTAGTTAACTGACATGTACGTTTCTGAACAGGCATCTTAAACAGTAAAAGCAAATGTCAGCTTAAAGCTCACACATGTGCCACCACACCACCTTCAGACCACTGGCAAAACAATCCAAAGAGCTCTCTTGTCAAGTCCCAGCCAGCTGCCTGTCCCTCCAATTTGTGTTAAGACTTCGCAGTGCCTCCATTAACCTCCCCTCAAACACATCAAAATCTTCGGGGTTGAGGCTTTCAGTCGAAGTCCTTGCTCACTGCCACTGACTAGGTGTCAATCAAAATTTTCCCCCCGTAACCCTCACAGTAGTGTCCAGAACCCAGCCTCACAACCGGTAATCAAATCAAAACCTGTGGTGATGAGCATAGCATAAGAACATAGATAGATTACGTCTGAGCTTTCCTGACACGAGAATATGGAGCCATTTGAACCGATGACATTTGCCAAGTGAAGTGCCTTATGTACAATCTCTAACCCAACATGCTGGCATGTTGCATGGGTCTCCAGTAACCTCACCTAAGTACAACAGAATGAATAACTGACAATAAATGCATTCAGCGTGTTTCACCTTTTCTTTTATTTGAAAATTATCCACAAACAGATTGCAAGTCTCAAAATGTATTTTTTATTCAAAATTGTCATTGGTATTGAAATAGTGCATGATGATCCTGATCAGGATGAGGGCCCCATCATGCCAAGCACTATAAAAACCAACACATTCCCTGCCCTGAAGAGCTCAGTTCCTGGCCCTTGGATTAATTGAGCAAATATTACAATTGAAGGTGCAGTTTACTCTAATGTCTGCAACTAAATTATGTCACATCCTTAATTAACGTAGCTGCATGAATTTTGAATGGTGTCTGACTGTGGCAGTCCCAATCGTCTCAGTAGGCTTGGATGGACAAGTTGGAGTAGGAGGGTTGTCATGTTCTATCATGAGATAACAGAGAGCTAACTTGAGTTAATGGCTAATGTGACTGTAAATGTGAGTGTCAATTCTCCACAACTATTTGTTCCAGGACGCAAACTTTTGTTCCTGGTTGTGGTTCAGCCTTGGGCTCAGTCTAGGCTAAACCATGACAAGGAGCAAAGATTTGTGTCATGGAACAACAGTTTGTGTATGATCTATGTTAGCATTTGAAATCAGATTAGTTAGAGTGTTGTTTGGCACACAGCTTAGATTTTTCAGCCTATTTAGTCAAATGTGACCAGGTTTTTTTCCTTCTTTGTGGGTGTTGCCCTCAGAGCTGCTTGTAATAGGATAGACCTGTTGCATTACTGCAACTCTTATGTCTTCTAGCTAGTTCAGCTTTGTCCTTCAGTCTGAGAACTTGACTTTCATGGGCTTTCTGCTTTTTCCCTTTTTATTTAAATGTATATATCACACCTGTTTAGTGGCTGAGGTCAGCAAGCTATTGGTCAACAGACAATAAGCAATTTAAGGGAAAGAAACTTCAGGTTTGGAGACATTAGAAGGCCAGATTTTACCCACCACTTTACTATCCTTGCTCTGTCTGGGTTGTGTTTTTGGAGGACTCTAATATGGAAGACCTAAGTCTTCTTGAATGAAATGGATGCACAAGTACCAGCTTAAAACTTGAAGAGCATTTTCAGTTATGCTATTCTTCATACACATCGAAGTTTGACCATTTTAATCAAAGCCATGCGAACAGTTTGTTGTATTATGAAATGATTTTTTATGAAAGAGATATATTCCTATTTGCATAGAGTTATCAGACAACTATCTTGTTTACATTCTTTATGAATGTTTTTATTTGTATTCCTTATTTTAGGGAAAAATCTGATGGTTTGATTGCCTGAGGGTTAAACATACTGTCTATATTATGTAAAGGGAAAATCCCACTCTTGTCTCTACTTTGTTTTAACATTAATTTTTCAGCTATCAAGTTTGCTGTATAGCAAGCAGTGATGATTTGTGTGTGGATTGTGTGTGGATGGTGTGGATTGCACTCTCAGCAAATTTGCGGATGATACTAAACTGGGAGGAGTGGTAGATACGCTGGAGGGGAGGGATAGGATACAGAAGGACCTAGACAAATTGGAGGATTGGGCCAAAAGAAATCTGATGAGGTTCAATAAGGATAAGTGCAGGGTCCTGCACTTAGGACGGAAGAACCCAATGCACAGCTACAGACTAGGGACCGAATGGCTAGGCAGCAGTTCTGCGGAAAAGGACCTAGGGGTGACAGTGGACGAGAAGCTGGATATGAGTCAGCAGTGTGCCCTTGTTGCCAAGAAGGCCAATGGCATTTTGGGATGTATAAGTAGGGGCATAGCGAGCAGATCGAGGGACGTGATCATTCCCCTCTATTCGACATTGGTGAGGCCTCATCTGGAGTACTGTGTCCAGTTTTGGGCCCCACACTTCAAGAAGGATGTGGATAAATTGGAGAGAGTCCAGCGAAGGGCAACAAAAATGATTAGGGGTCTGGAACACATGAGTTATGAGGAGAGGCTGAGGGAGCTGGGATTGTTTAGCCTGCAGAAGAGAAGAATGAGGGGGGATTTGATAGCTGCTTTCAACTACCTGAAAGGGGGTTCCAAAGAGGATGGCTCTAGACTGTTCTCAATGGTAGCAGATGACAGAACGAGGAGTAATGGTCTCAAATTGCAGTGGGGGAGGTTTAGATTGGATATTAGGAAAAACTTTTTCACTAAGAGCGTGGTGAAACACTGGAATGCGTTACCTAGGGAGGTGGTAGAATCTCCTTCCTTAGAGGTTTTTAAGGTCAGGCTTGACAAAGCCCTGGCTGGGATGATTTAACTGGGATTTGGTCCTGCTTCGAGCAGGGGGTTGGACTAGATGACCTTCTGGGGTCCCTTCTAACCCTTATATTCTATGATTCTATGATTCTATGATTTCAAGATATATTTAGCTAGTAGGAAGCAGAGCTGCTAATACCATAGCATTTGGAATCTATCTTGTCTGGCTCCTTGTTTTTACAATTTCTTCTTCTTTTTTCTTCTTGGCAGAGTGGCCTTATATTTCTGAACTCTAAGTTCAGATTAAAGCAA
This sequence comes from Caretta caretta, assembly GCF_965140235.1. Classification (NCBI taxonomy): domain Eukaryota; kingdom Metazoa; phylum Chordata; order Testudines; family Cheloniidae; genus Caretta; species Caretta caretta. The sequence continues at coordinate 48,652,387 of NC_134207.1, forward strand.
AAACAATACATTGAATAAATGGGGAAAATATAAAACTTGTGTCTGACAGACAGTGAGCAGCATGTGACTCATGCTGTAAAAAGTGTCTATGTGAACTGACAGCACAGAAGTACTGTATGCACTGCACTAAACATATCACCAGTAATGAACAGATTTTTTTTAAAACATACACTTGCTTTTCAGGTAGATACATACACAGTATTAGACCAACCCCTGAAGTTCCTCAGGCTGGTATCTATATAGCGCTCACACTGTACCATCTGTTTTCCAGATATCCTCAGAGACATAGCCCAGACCAGTGTTACAATCTCTAACATGCTGAAGTCATGGAAGCTACCGCCAAAAGCCAATGCTACATCTTACCCATTCTGAACTTCCAAGGCCGCTTGTTCAGAAGTAGCACTGTTTCCTTTATTACTTTTAAGTTCTTAAGGCTGTAGCTCAGGACCGGCACAGTATTCTCAGTTTTGTCCAGTGAATACTGGATATCTTTTTAGGCATTAACTAACCTACTCCTTACATCGCTCCAAACGAGCTAGAGATGTCCTTTCACCCTAAAAGCTGTGATACTTGCAAAACGGAAACATAACCTTTCCTCACCGCTTACATTTACCTGACCCCAGACCCATGGGAAACAGAGCTACCAACTGTGCAGATGTAATGCCAACAGACCCCGGTTGCTGGCACTGAACTGGGGACCTCTGGACTTAGTGCATGAGCCTCTAGAGCATGAGCTAAAAGCCAACTGGCTGTTTGCTAAAGCTGTAGAGCAGACTCATTTCCTCTCTCTCTGAATGGTCTCAGTGCCGCTTGATGTGGGTTACGTAGACTTTGCTGGAAGGATGCTGGATCTGTGGAACTCTGTGAACCATATAGGGGTTTAATCTAGATATCCATGTTATAACTTTACAGTACTGGGGGGGTCAGACAAGGGACGGGATTAGTTTCAAGTGTTAGCAGATCTGCAGTGCATTTTCAGTGTCAGAATTGTTAATGAAAAATGACAATTCTAACTGTTAAAGTCTGCAAGTGGATAATGGTGGTAAAAGTGATAATTACTAAATCTCATTATAGTGAAGCCAGCTTAACGTGACCACCCAAGGGATCAGCAAAAAAATCAATTGTTTATCACAGGTTGACCTTTAACTAAAAGGTCAAATAAAAGCATACTGAAAACTTTAGGTATATAAAGTGGTTTAAAACAGGGAATTGCCTGTTGGAAGTAGCCTTTCATTCAGCTGTCACAGAATTTATACAAAACTGCCACTTCATAGGTCTCAAATTGCACGATCATCTATACAGTGTATTAATGGCATTACCCCATATGTAAGGTTATATGTGATAAGAGTAAATTAAAATTTAGACTCCAATCCTGCAGACAGGTCAGCGGGTTTCAGGACTCAAGGCAGACAGAAAGGATATGCACTGGAGCATCTATTTTCAGGATTGAGACCTCAAGTTATTTGTACTTCCTATTAAGTTTCTTTCTACATCTAATAAAATGTTAATAAATTTAAAAGAAAAAGTCTGTAAAATGCAATGATATGTAAAATTGAAGTTTATTGTACAGTTAGGGAAAATGAACAACTCTAATAATCTAAAAAGGAGCTAAAATTTGATGATCAAGACATTCAGAATGCTCCATTATAAATATTAATTAGTTATTTTACTAAGGATGAAAAGTATTTTTAAAGACTCAATTACCTTTTTTAAAATACCATAGCTCATAAAAGCAAAGAACACTATCACTTTCACTAAAATGATGAACTGGTTTAAAAAACTAATTAATCCCATTTTAGTATTAGGATGATGTAGTGCTATTTCCAGTGCCATCTTTCAAATGTAATTTAAAACAGGGTTAATGTTCTGCTGTGGTTCTTAAAGATCCCAGTGCACTTTTGGCAAAAGTGAGGGAGCTAGCACTGGTGTTTTAGCTAATTTCTAATCTCAGGCCAGGTCTATACTTCAGACTTTTGCTGACATAGCTATGTCAGCCAGGCTGTGATGAGATGCAATTTATCACTGACATAGCTGTGGTGGCAAAAAGCCACTCACATAGACACAGTTATACTAGCAAAACTGCCCTTTGGCTGGTTGTGATGGAACGCACTCCTGTATTCACACCCTACACACTATTGTAATAATCTTTGTCCAAAATATACCTTGAGAGGTATCATTTGAGAACTAACAACTCAGGGGTCTATAATATCATGGTGAAATGTGTGTAGCCACATTATATATAACGATTTGAACATGAACTGAAATTATGACTGAAATGTGTTTACCAGACAAGTCTGGTGAGGGCTAAACCTGTTTTTCAAAGACAAAAGACAAGCTGACGCCTCTAGCCAGGTGTCATCAAAGTTGATTGGCAATTACTGGTCAAGTGGCCATTCTTTGGCAACAAAGGTGGGCAGGAACAGATTGTACTGCATTTTAGCAAATGACGACATGGAACTTCTTTTACCACAAGACTCCTTGTCTCCATCCTCACAGAGGGAAGGAACTTTATCGAGGGGTAATCTCAGGAAAATGAATTTCAAAGGGAGATAGAACTATAAAAGTGAGGGGCAAAAACTCCCCCATTTCTTTGTTTCGCTCCCTCTCTTACCTAAGAAGACAAAGGAACCAGCCCTTTGACTTTGGTGGCACAGCTGACCTGAGAATTTGCTCAGCAACGTTGCAGAGAACGTGTGGAAAGGATTTTAGCTTGAACCAAGTCAAGTTGTAGCTACTAGAAACCGTTTTATCTTCAGTTCACCTTTAACCATTTCTGACTTTAATACCTTGTACTTACTTAAAATCTCTCTTTGTAGTTATATAAACTTGTTTTATTTTTTAATCAAAACTAATCCAGTGCTGTGTTTAAACTGAACTGTTTGGGTACTCCAGTTGAAAAAGCAAACTGTTGAATATTGACCCCTTACAGGGGCAATGGGCCTTTAATATCAGAACTGCCCAGGAGAGGGCTGGACAGTGCAGAACATATGTTCTGGGGAAAATTCAGGACTGGGAGTGTGTTGGGGCCACCCTGCAAGTGGTAACCGAGGCTGGTGGAAGCCAGCGTGTGACTGGAGTGCGCTGGAAGGCTACAGCAATACACAGACCTTCAGGGTCTGACTTGCATACTGGCTCTTTGCGAGAGGCCCAAGGTTGCAGGGCAGTTGGTGACACAGCTCCCCACTGGTCTGGATTGCACACCGGAATGTGACGCTGGTATAACTTATTTCACACAGAGGGAGGAAAGCTGAAATAAACTGGGCCAGCAGAAGTGCAGTTTTGCTGGTATAAGCTGCATCCACACTAGGAGCACTTTGCCAATATAGTTTACCAGTGTAGTTATACATGCAAAGTGCTGCTAGTGTAGACCTGACCTCAGTCTATTTCGCAAGGTTTTAATTGTGCCCTTATCACCATGGTATTTACATCAAGGATAACTGCATTCTGCCTATCTAAAATCCTCCCTGGCAGTTTCAAGTAGCTATTGTCCTAAACTGTCATATAGAGTTACTGGGCACTGGTAAGTAGCTGCTGTATTTTCTGTATGCATCTAATTTGGGGCTTTATTGGGTCTGCTCCCATTATTAAAGGTTTGCAGGACTGGGCAATCATTTGTGAAGCCTTAGAGAGCTTATAAGATGAAAGGCGTCACAGGGTTTGTTTCTGGAAGGTGCTGAGCCCCCGGACTCAAGACAGCAAAGCACATGCATAACTTTAAATATGTAACTAGTCCCACTGAAGTCAATACAATGTATGCTGTCTGTATCCCCAGGTATCTGAGGTGTTACTACTGGGCAGTGCGCACTTTAATTACCATTGGTGGCCTTGCGGAACCGCAAACCCTCTTTGAGATAATCTTTCAACTACTGAATTTTTTCCTGGGTGTCTTTGTGTTCTCCAGCTTAATTGGTCAGGTAAACAAATGAATTAATTGCTAGATTTACAGTTGTGTAAATTACTGCCATGTAAAGACAACGTACTCTTTATGGCCTCTTTCATATACATAATACAGAAAACTTTGAAGCAGAAGATCAAAAAAGCTCAAGGACTCTTTTGAGTCTCCACTGTATATATTTTTCTGACAGATGTATTTATCTATGGTTGTAGTTCCAAGTAGAGCCCTTCGTAAGTTACAGTAGACCCCAATTTTCAAGGCCATAGCTTCAATCCTGCAGTTGGACCTGTCTGGTGGAACTCTACAGGGAGGCCTGCCCATATGGCTCAGATTACAGCAGCACAGCTCATGAATTTATGCAACTGGCTTACTTGAAATGCCTTGGTCCATTCTGAGCCTGGGAGAGTAACCTTTGTTGGGTCACCCAGCACTGCTACACTATAATTTTAATATCAGATTTTGGATTTATCTTTAGATGTTAATGAATTGCACTTGCTGTTAATTGCAATCAGGGATGCACAGAGGGTTTGGGGGGCCTATGGCAAAATCTGGAATTGATTGCTCCCACCCTTCCTAAATATAACCACTGAAGGGAGGCCCCGGGGAAGTGGGGGAGGTGGATTGGAAAGCAAGACCACAAAGCACACAGTTTGCAGCTCCTGTCTCATGGGGCTAGGCCTAGTTCCCCACTCCTGGCATTGCAACCTGATGGATAGGCTTGCAGCGCTTCTCAGGTTTAGCCCAGCTGCCAAATTTCCATGAGTGATGTTGTGACCCCATGTGCCAGGTCACAATGTCAGTCAGGTTTGGGAGTCCTCTGAAATAGGGACCCCTGGGCAAACTGCCCCTTTCCCTATCCTCCTTGCCCTCTGAGCAGCCCTCATTGCATTAAGTGTTATCGTTCTTAAAAACATGAATGGTACAACACTGCATTGAATACTGATGTATCTGCGGGTTATTTAGTGTTCCCCTGATTTTTCAAAGCTTTCACAGAATCATAGAAGATTAGGGTTAGAAGAGACCTCAGGAGGTCATCTAGTCCAACCCCCTGCTCAAAGCAGGACCACCCCCAACTAAATCATCCCAGTCGGGGCCTTAAAAACCTCTAAGGATGGAGATTCCACTACCTCCCCAGGTAACCCAATCCAGTGCTTCACCACCTTCCTAGTGAAATAATCTTTCCTAATATCCAACGTAAACCTCCCCCACTGCAACTTGAGACCATTGCTCCTTGTTCGGTCATCTGCCACCACTGAGAACAGCCTAGCTCCATCCTCTTTGGAACCCCCATTCAGATAGTTGAAGGCTGCTATCAAATCCACCCTCACTCTTCTCTTCTGCAGACTAAATAAGCCCAGTTCTCTCAGCCTCTCCTTGTAAGTCATATGCCCCAGCCCCTAATAATTTTTGTTGCCCTCCTCTGGACTCTGTCCAATTTGTCCACATCCCCTTTCTGTAGTGGGGGGCCCAAAACTGAATGCAATACTCCAGATGTGGCCTCACCAGTGCTGAATAGAGGGGAATAATCACTTCCCTCCATCTGCTGGCAATGCTCCTACTAATGCAGCCCAATATGCCATTAGCCTTCTTGGCAACAAGGGCACACTGTTGACTCATATCCAGCTTCTAGTCCACTGTAATCCCCAGGTCCTTTTCTTCAAAATTGCCGCTTAGCCAGTTGGTCCCCAGCCTGTAGCAGTGCATGGGATTCTTCTGTCCTAAGTGCAGGACTCTGCACTTGTCCTTGTTGAACCTCATCAGATTTCTTTTAGCCCAATCCTTCAATTTGTCTGGGTCACTCTGGACCCTATCCTATCCTCCAGCGTATCTACCTCTCCCCCCCAGCATAGTGTCATCCACAAACTTCCTGAGAGTGCAATCCATCCCATCATCCAGATCATTAAGGAAGATGTTGAACAAAACCAGTCCCAGGATAGACCCCTGGGGTATTCCACTTAATACCGGTTGCCAACTAGACATTGAGCTGTTGATCACTACCCATTGAGAAGCCGTTGATCACTACCCGTTGAAGTCCTAAGAACTTCGTGAAACGGGGGATTTACTGTCTGCCATATGTTACAGTTACAAATTTGGCACGTTAACCTGTGGTTAAGATTAAATCAGTGTTCTTATTTTCAATTCATCTGCATCCAGTTTTGAAAAAAAAAGCTGCAAAATTTCCAAATAGGCAGCAATAAAAGTTTTTTTCCAATCTATTGGAGTTACATTTCAGATCCAAAGGTTTGAAAAGAACTTTCCTGGCTGCAGAAGAACAACAGTTATAGTTCCTACATGTGGCAGTGAGTCCTACTGGACTCCTGCAGAAATCCCTGTATGATAGGGAGTTCAAATGAAAAGGCAAACACCAGAACTGTTGCATTTAATTGTATTTCTATTGACCACAAGATTTGAAAAAGTTCAGCAAATCAAGTAAAAGAAGTGTGTAAGTCTCAAGTAAATAACAGGGTGTAAACCTCTAACTTCCTGGTAACACAAGGAGTGGAAAAAGAAATACTAAAACATCATGAAATAGACTATGCCTGCAGTATTTGCAATGCATCCAGCAAACACTGGAAATATCAGCAGTGCACCTCTTCATATAAGAAATCTACCCTGATGATTAGATAAACTTGAAGAAATTCTGGATAAACAGCCAAATCATTGGGTATCTAGTTTGCAAGTCTAATATTTTTTTCATCTAATCTAGGTCCCTTATTAAAGTCCGGCAAAGGACTCCTGCAATTGACTCTGTGCAAATGGACCACTCCACCAGTGCAGAGTCAATTGAAGGATCAAGGCCTAAATATAGATAAGCGAAAAGATACATGGATATCCAGTCAGTGGATAACGTCTATATTTTCAAAGAGGTTTAAAGTTACTTGAAAAGTTCTTTTTTGTTACATTGGTGTAAATCCAGAGTAATTCCTATGGAGCTAAGTAGAGTTCCTCCAGACCTCGACCAGTGTGACAGCAGAATTTAGCCCACAATCATATTAGTAATTGGTCATCACAATGATATTTGAACATTCTATCAGAAATGTAACTGTACCTAGAGAATAGGGTTTTTCAAACATTAACACATTTAAATTTTTAAAAAGTGATGTGACTTTTTTTTGTAGAAATGTTAAACTGTGCTCTTGTGCTAAGACCTTCAAGATCAATGTTCAGCACAAAGTTGATTTTATGCCTGATCAAAAAATATTTAACTCGGGAAACACTGACAAACTCTTATGTCTAGTGGCATCAACTGGTGTTAACACATTTTTAACTTGAGTTCTGATTTGCCATTGCATGCCAAACAAAGTGGGGCTTAATTATTGAATTTTAAAGGAACACCTTCAAATTAGAAATCATGCTTCCATCTGAAAATATTTTACCTACAAATAGCACAGGTTTCCTATAACTGGAAGATTTACACTTTGTTTAATTTATGCATTAGACTGTATTTTTCACTCTAACTCTGAAACTTGAGACAGAAAAGTATGTTTAAAATAGAAAAATAGAAAAATCACAAACACTGGCAGGGGCATTCAGGGGTAGCTATGGTATGTGAAACTACTTCTAACATAAAGAAAAGGAGTACTTGTGACACCTTAGAGACTAACAAGTTGTCAATGTCCCTCTAAAATAAAAAACAGGTGAAAACAACTATTTAATGCAACTTAGTTTAAATCCATTCATTACCACTAACATATATTAACAAAGCAAAGTGTTTGTGCTTGGAAAATGACTGATCACTTAAAAACTGAGACTGTTACCACTGAAATGTGTTTGTAGTAATAACTGATATTTGCAGATGCGGGATGTAATTGGAGCAGCAACAGCAGGACAGAATTACTACCGTGCCAGCATGGATAACACCGTCTCTTACATGAACACCTATACAATTCCAAAAGTAGTTCAGAATCGTGTTCGAAGCTGGTACGAATACACATGGGACTCTCAAGGAATGCTGGGTAAGATGACTCTCAAACTATACCATATCTGCTCATACACTGACTCACAGCAGAAATGTTCTGTTTAGATCCAAGGAATACATGGATCTCATTTGATCTCTTCTGAATGGTCTAGGGGTGGGTGAGAGAGACACACACCAGTTAACAAGCGTCAAAAAAGCCAACCCAATGTGCTGTTTTGTAGGGCCTTCAGAAACACACTTATTATTTAGAGAAAAACCTGTACTGGAGTCAGTGGATTTAAGTGTTTCCTAATTGTTTTGTACAATTACATATTGTACTTTCATGCAGTAAAAGTGTAGTGTCTAAAGACGGATCACTAACCTGAACTTCTAGCAGCACAGCAAGTCTTCATTTATCGTAGTCTTCATATGCAGTTCCAAGACTACCTTGAATATTTGGAAATTAAGTTACACCCAGGATGAACACCTGTTGTAATACAATAGCTAGAGTTTTGGAATTCTCTTTTCTATATATAAAATATCTGGAGTCTAAAAATAATCAAGGGGTTTTCACTTGTTTATCCATCTGTAATATGTTCTAGTTAGAGTTCTGAAGAATTGGTTTAATATATTGCACAATTTGTTAGTCTGAAAGAATATTCCTCTGTTAGATCTCATGTATGTTAGATTTAACTCAGTTAGGCTATTCTTCTGTACAAGGGAAAGGTTCATTTTTATTTTTTTAAAATTCCCTTGCTGCTGCTCCTTTTCCTTCTTCCTTTGCATTTCCACTTTGTAATTAGGAATTTTGGGGTCTTTTTTTTTTCTCTCTTGCAGATGAATCAGAATTACTGGAGCAGATGCCAGCCAAAATGCAGTTAGCCATTGCAATTGATGTGAACTTTGCCATTGTCAATAAAGTTGACTTATTCAAAGCAAGTAGTTTTAAAGGAGAAAGGAGCAACATGTTGTTCTTGTGAGCTATAAAATCTAGTTTTGCACATGTTGCAGTATTTAGGACCGTCTTTTCATTAGTTATATTAAAGTCAAAATAAGGTCAAGAGGTTGCCAAGTGAATGGAAGCTCATGGTTGGATTGAGCCAAGTGCCTGTCTCTTCATCCAAAGCAGAAGCCAAAAACGTTTGAGTGATACTGTGTTGTTATTTTAGTGCAGTTACATTGACATTATGGGCCAGATTCAGAGGTGGCAAATGGTGATGTAGTTTGCATGTCAATTTGGGGGTACAAGTAAGCCAAGGGGGCAGAAGGATGAGGTTGTAGCAGGAACAATAACATTTGCACTGCTTCTGGGGTGCATGGGAAATATGGTTTTGTATTGTGGTTTAAATTAATTATTACTCAGAGTTCTGTATCAATATGCCTAGTAAGGCATCTATTTGTCAAAAAAACATTTCTGAATCTTTTTTGTTGTCTGTATTATTACAGACATATTTGCTGACAGGTATTTTGATATATGACCAAAAATAATTGAAACTGGTGTGATTATATTGTGTTATTTTGACAAACAAAATATGCAGAATTTTTCTGAATTTGAAAATATTGTGCTCAGCATTTTTAAATTTTTGGCACCGAATTCCCTAGGAGTAATATAAATAAGTTGATAGTCTTGCTTTGTGGCAGCCTCATCAAGATGACACATAACATGCCTTTTTATAAAATGTTTTTGTCCCAGAAGCCATGACCATGCAATACACAGAGGGCTAGATTCTCTCCTGCCCCTGTGCTTTCCTTGGTGCATGAGATGGGAGAGGTGTCCAGCAGCTAATTACAGCACCACGAGTCTCCAGGCCAGCCCTGACACCACTTAGAGCTGCTGCCAGGCAGCTGCACCCCTGAGGTAGATCCTTAATGGACCCAACACAGTGGAGGATTGGCACAGAGTAGTGGAAGTCTAACTTGCCCCGTATGCTAGGTTGGAGCAGAGTGCACAGCCTGACTGTGGAATTTGCTGCTGTGAATTTGTGGCCAGATTACCTTTTTATACCACCTGAGCAATTATGCACCAGAGACTCGGGCCCACAGCTTTAACCATAGTATTGAACGCATTTAATTAGACCAGCACAAGAGTCACATACACACTGTGACAAAGTTCCCACTCTACCTTGGTGGGTCTTGTGCTTATTGGCGGATTTGCTCGCCTTGGAGTTTCATGGCAGCCCTCAGCTTGGGTGTTTTTCAGAACCCACAGTCCAGGTCGACTCCTCCTGTGTCTGATTAGGAGTTGGGAAGATTTGGGGGGAACCCGGGCGCACCCTCTACTCCGGGTTCCAGCCCAGGGCCCTGTGGAATGCAGCTGTCTAGAGTGCCTCCTGGAACAGCTGTGCAACAGCTACAACTCCCTGGGCTACTTCCCCATGGCCTCCTCCCAACACCTTCTTTATCCTCACCATAGGACCTTCCTCCTGGTGTCTGATAATGCTTGTACACCTCACCCCTCCAACAGTCCGCGTTCTCGCTCTCAGCTCCTAGTGCCTCTTGCTCCCAGCTCCTCACACGCACACCACAAACTGAAGTGAGCTCCTTTTTAAAACCCAGGTGCCCTAATTAACCTGTCTTAATTGAATCTAGCAGCTTCTTGATTGGCTGCAGGTGTCCTAATCAGCCTGTCTTAATAGTCTCCAGAAGGTTCCTGATTGTTCTGGAACCTTCCCTGTTACCTTACCCAGGGAAAAGGGACCTACTTAGCCTGGGGCTAATATATCTGCCTTCTATTACTCTCCTATAGCCATCTGGCCCGACCCTGTCACAATACACAGACATCTCACAGTTAGAAAGACTATTCTTTCAAAACACAAGAGAAGATAGAGGTTGAGGCACTCAGATAATACCATGATAAGGGCCTTAAAGGTACCCAAATAGTTCCACCGACATTCTCTCTACCCTCCAGAAATTGACCTTTTTGATGCTTTAAATCCACACTCAGTACCTGAAGCATTAGCTTAACACACTCCTGTATTGCTATCTCTTGCTTCCCAGTATAAACCTCCTGGTAATCATTTCAAGTACTGCACAAGTATAGCAAAATTCTAATTATTTTTAACAGGGGTGTGATACTCAAATGATTTATGACATGCTGCTGAGACTGAAATCCATTGTGTATTTACCTGGTGACTTCGTCTGCAAAAAGGTGAGCTTGACTATTTGTTTTTCAAATGTAAAAATAATGAACATACTAGCACAAGAGTTCATCTGTAGGTCAAGAGTATACTTTAAACAAAATTAATCCTAGGTGAATTACATGTAATAAAAATAATTATGATATACGGAGTAATAATAATAGTGTGCTCTCAGGTTTCAAGCTGGAACAAGACAATATGGACTTTATTACTTATATTATCAAACATAAAATGTTGGTAGCCTAGGAAACTGCTTTGTATAAATACAAGTTATCTACTGACACACATCATTAAGTTTGAATATTTAAAATGGATACAGTGTGTTGCAGAAGTTAGAAGTTCAAAACTTCTGCATGTATGCAGACATAAACAGACTACAGATCTTCATCTGAGATGTTGCAAGTGTTCAAATTAAACATTGCATGTGTGTTACCAGTTGTCATTATTTAGTACTTATATGGCAGTAGTGCTCTGAAACTCCAGTTACAGTCAGGCCCCATTGTTCTAGGTGCTGTACAAACCCATAGGAAGACAAAGTCCTTGCCCCAGAGAGCTTACAATTTAAGTTCTGGATGCTGCAAAGATGTACAGTCATGATTAACTCTCTGCATTGTGTGCAGTCCCATTAATTCAGTGGGACTACTCATGGTGCACACAGTTAAATATGTGCATAAATTACTCCTGGGGGTATTCTGTGCTCCTACCATCCTCAGAATTCTTTGCTGCCTTGCAGAAAAATGGGGGAGCAAAGAAATGTGTGTGGAACATGCGCCCCTTCCCTGGAGCAGCTGGCAGATGCAGATCACCACGGGGCGGGGGCAGGGAGGGGGGAAGGCTGGGTGTGCATGCGTCTGTGGAGAGACCTTAAAGGGGCAGGGCTGGGCACATGTCTGTGTGCGAACCAGTGAGAGATACTCACTCTGTCTCTCTCACATGCTATTGGGGCGTCCCCAGCTTGGAGGGGTAGGGCTGTGTGAGGCAGTCTCTGTCGCTGAGGCAGAACAGGAATGTAACAAGTAAGCAGGCAGGCTGCTAATGTTCCCATTGTCAGTGAATTGTTCCCATTCTTAGTCAATTCCCCCAGGAGCCTAAAAAATGTGTAAAAGTTTGAAGGCCCCTTTACATTGCCAGAGTGGTGTAAAGGAGCCTTATTGTAAGTGACAGGGAATCCTCATCTGGGAAGATCTATGTGCTTTCTCGCTTTTTTCCTGTGCCAGAGAGGCACAGGGGGGTTAGATTACAGCTCAGGATCTATTTTACTTACCCATTTTTAAAAAATGCAGGACAATAAATTAACAAAATACATGACCCTGGTGTGATTATATTGCATTATTATGATAAATAAAATATGCAGAATTCTGCAGAATTTTTAATTTGTTGGAACAGAATTCCCCCAGAGAGTAATAAGTAAGGATACGACTTTGTCACAGAGGTCAGGGATTCCTTGACTTTACTGGACCTCTGTGACTTTGGCTTCAGCTGTCAGCAGTGGGAGCAGAGCTGCGGCTGTGCATCCCCAACCCGCAGCTTTGTCCAGAGCTGGGGCTGTGTGAGCCCCCCTCGCAGCAGCAGCAAGAACGGGGACTGTGCGCTCCTGACCCGCAGCTTCAGCGGGGGCTGGCAGGGGCTCTGTGTCCTCTTTCCCCCCCATAACTTTAGCCAGGCCAGAGTCAGGACTGTGCGCTCCCTGCCTTCCCTTCTGTGGCTATGGCTGGGGCTGGAGTCGTGGCTATGTGCCCCTTCCCTGCAACTTTGGCAGGATCTGGAGCCATGGCTGTGCCCCCCATGGTGGCGGGGCTGTCAGTCCCCGCCCTGGGGATTCAGGTGTCATTCCTTCCCCCCTCCCCCACAGCCCTCCGTTCTTTTTAGTAAAAGTCACGGATAGGTCCAGGCTTCCATGAATTTTTGTTTATTGCCTGCAGCTTGTCCGTGACTTTTACTAAAAATAACCATAATAAAATCTTAACCTTATGTATAAGTTTTGAAGGCTCAGATCAGTAGGCCTGCCCATGTGGTGCTCACTGCAGGACTGGGACCTCAGACACGAAGTAATGTAAGGTGGTCGGGTGGGTGGAAAGGGATACAATCTCATCTGTTTCAGAGTAACAGCTGTGTTAGTCTGTATTCGCAAAAAGAAAAGGAGTACTTGTGGCACCTTATGGGTGTTTACAAGCTATTACCAACAGGAGAGTGGGTTTGTGGGGGGGAGAAACCCTGGATTTGTGCTGGAAATGGCCCAACTTGATTATCATACACATTGTAAGGAGAGTGATCACTTTAGATAAGCTATTACCAGCAGGAGAGTGGGGCGTGGGGGGAAAGAAAACCTTTTGTAGTGGTAAACACCCATTTTTCATGGTTTGTGTGTATAAAAAGATCTTCTGTACTTTCCACAGTATGCATCCGATGAAGTGAGCTGTAGCTCACGAAAGCTTATGCTCAAATAAATTGGTTAATCTCATCTGTTCAAGTTTACATATATTGCTTTACTTAGATTGTAAGCTCTTTGGGGCAGGGACTGCCTTTTTGCCCTGTGTCTGCACAATGGGGTCCTGATCAATGGCTAACGTTTCTAGGCACTACTGTAGTACACATAAAATAATAATAGATTAAAGCCTTGATCCTGCAATTAGATTCAGGTGGTCTTCCCCAGCAACTAAGCCCTAGAAATACATATATTGCTTTACACAAGCATGATGTTTAGTAAATGGCTTACTAAAAGAGCAAGGCTTTTGTGTTGCTCTAATAAAATATATCATGGCCAGTAATGACACATTAATTCAAAGCTGCAGCTGTAATTGGAACTGAATATAGAATTGTAAAGAAAGGACATAGTTGGGTAGATAAGAGTTGCAAATACAGAAACACTGACCCACCACTGCTCTATTCGCTCTAATGGCAATGTGCGCTGGAGGAATGGGAATCAAACCCTGAAAATTTCAGCCCTGGCTCTACCACTGACTGCTGGTGTGTGGCTTTACTGAAATCACTTCACTTCTCTTCCTCTGTTTCCCAGCTGTAAAATAGGAATGATAATCATTCACCTCGCTTCAAGGGATGTTGTGTGAGGATTGTTAAGTTAATGTGTGTAAAGCCCTTTGAACATATAAAACATGTGAGTGTCCTATATTTTTCTATCATGCTACACTTTAGCCCACTAGATGACTTCAGTATGGCTAGAATTTGTCATAAATACAATCTCTCCATCCTTTGTATCCAGGTAAAATCTACCTCATTTTGGATGCTAATTAAACAGCTAGCAAAGGCTCAAATTCACTAGTAAATATGCAAGAGACAGCAGAAGCTTTGATTGGTTAATTATTCTTGATTTTCCTTTTCAATTATGGAAATGATCATTAGAAAAAAATTTAAAATGCTGAAGTACTTTTAAATGCACAGTGTATGGCTCTTCTTAGATACATTAACATTAATATATCAAGTCAGATCAGATCCCTTCAGAATTAGTTCATGTTAGTGCTAACTAAAACACCGTGATAATTATCTACTTCATCCACTCATGACTAGGCTGTGATACACATGCTGTTACCCCTTTTGACCTGAGCAGTTATACAAGGATCTCGTGGGTTGTTTCCATTAGGAGGAGAAATTGATGATGGAATCAAGTATTTCCTTAATGAATCCTGTTTATTTACAAACAATATTACCCAAAGTCCTGTTTCGCTGAACACAGTAGGAGTCAAACAGCAGGAGACATTTTATTTGCTCACAGTTCCAAGCCCTTTCTAGCCAGCACTAAGCCCAAAACCATGCTCTCAGCTTTTTCTTAGAGTCACGTTATCAGTACGTTCATGGCTGTGTCTGGTGCTTCCTTGTCTTACATTTATCCAGACTGAAGGGTAAGGAGTTATACACCCACCAGCTACAGCAAGGTTTATCCAACACCCAGGATCATAATGCCTTACACAACTAGTCCCTTCAAAATCAATGAGACTGCCTGTGGAGTCAGGTGTTACTCATTGTGAGTAAAGGTATCACAATCTAGGTCTTATTCCCCATAACGGTGGGAAACATGCATATGACAAACAGGGTCTGTTAAGAGGCATTTGTCAGACTATTCCACTCAAAGTGTGATGTTTCTGCTTCAGGGAGAGATTGGCAGAGAGATGTACATCATCAAGCAGGGAGAAGTTCAAGTGCTTGGAGGCCCAGACGGCACAAAAGTCCTGGTTACCCTGAGAGCAGGAGCTGTATTTGGAGAGATAAGGTAATCCAGTAACTGTTTATAATGTTGTTTTATAGAGCTGCTCAAAGACTCAACAACAACAAAAATCAACCAACAAATAATTCTATGAAATTTGCCATCTTTCAATAAGTACTACATCTGATTAATAGTATTTTTCTCCATTTGGCTTTTTCATGTAACAAATCACACTAGTTGCCACTGGGAAAGTGTGACATTGGGGTTGGAAGCAGGCAACTCCCCCCCCCCCAAAAATGGCTAACAATGTGTGATCCACAATATGTTTTTTTTCCCATTAAAGCTTATGCCAAAATAAATCTGTTAGTCTTTAAGGTGCCACCGGACTCCTTGTTGTTAATATGAAACTCATTCACAATCAGTGGGTTAGGACAGTCCAAGAGAAGATACCTATTAAGGGGATGAAAGTGTACAAAGGAAAATGTAATCTCAACATCAGGGGGAAATTCCCTAGCAGTGAGATCTCTGAGCCTGTGGAACAGTGACTAATGTGTAATCGCATTTTCAAACTAGACTGGGTAAAGTATTTAGGAATATACTAAGGGAATTCTCCCCCCTAGTTTAGATGGTTTAAACACAGGGATTGGCAACCTTTGGCACACAGGCCATCAGAGAAATCCACTGGCAGGCCGGGACAGTTTGCTTACCTGCAGCATCCACAGGTTCGGCCGATCACAGCTCCCACTGGTCACCGTTCGCCATTTCAGGCCAATGGGGGCTTCAGAAAGTGGCGGCCAGCACATCCCTCAGCCCTCGTCGCTTCCCACAGCCCCTGTTGGCCTGGAATGGTGAACCGTGGCCAGTGGGAGCTGCAATCGGCCGAACCTGCAGACGCTGCAGGTAAACAAACCAGCCCGGCCCGGCCCGCCAGCAGATTTCCCTGACGGGCCACGTGCCAAAGGTTGCTGATCCCTGGTTTAACACATCCCCCAGCTCCAGTTTCTACGTTTCAGTGTAACCACATTTGTTTTATTGCTTGCAGTCTCTCAGCATGTTTAGGCAGCAGATATTGAAAATCAATTATCCTTTTTACTAGGGGAAAAGAGCTATAATGAAAAACTATTTAGGAGCCTACACATGGATTTAGAAGCTAGGCACTCAGGTTTGAAAATATAAGCAGTATTTATTTAAAAGTATGTATACCAGAAAACAGTACATTTAACAGTAAAGTATACCAGAAAATATTTTTGGAATGGTCCTTTTAGAAGGCATAATTCTTCTAAGATTCCAATGTACAATATCCCTATTTTCTAATTAATTGCAATGCAAGTATCTATGAACTCTTCTATGTCACATTTACCCTTTGGCCAAGCCCAAGACTGGGTGTACCTCCTGTTAAGGTCTGCATGAAGAGTAGTAACAGAATGTAGGAGCTGCTGCATGTGATAAAATGGAATCTTGATTTCTTCCAGCTGCCACCCTGTTATTGTTAATCCCCTTGCCGGAAACTTTAATCTGCTTTTGAAAATTGGTAAACAGCTCTGTGCCAAGTTTAAATTTATCCTCTACTTAATTTATCTCTTGTGGTGGTGGAAACATGCCAGTGTATTTAATGATGTGCATACAGTACTTGCCAATGCTCAAATCTGCAAATAGCAAACACCTGACTGAAAGTTTCCCATAGATACAGGGCGCTTTTTATATAAATGGAAAATAAACCTATACCAGCTGTTCAAGAGAAAGATGTCTATTTTTTCAGTTGAGTCTTCTTTGTGACAATATAACATGTAAGCAAAGCTGAAAATTTATATGTTATGTATGTATGTAGAGATGGGAAGTTGTCATTTTTCAGAAACACTTGGGTACTAAAAAAAAACAAAAAAACAAAACTGGACACAAAGGCCTGTTCTACACTATGGGGTTAGGTCAAATTTAGCCGCATTAGGTCAATTTAAAAATGATTGCGTCCACACAACCAATCCCGTTCCGTCAACCTAAAGGGCTCTTAAAATTGACTTCTGTACTCCTCCCCGACGAGGAGAGTAGCACTAAAATCAACTTTTCTGGGTCAAATTTGGGGTAGTGTGGACACAAATCGACAGTATTGGCCTCCGGGAGCTATCCCAGACTGCTCCAATGTGACCGTTCTGGACAGCACTCCAATGCACTAGCCAGGTACACAGGAAAAGCCCTGGGAACTTTTGAATTTCATTTCTTGTTTGGTCAGCATGGCAAACTCAGCAGCAGAGGTGACCATGCAGTCCATCCAGAATCATAGAATGTTTCTACGCTCCCCCTATCATCTCCATCCCTGAGGTTATCTCAGATTAGAAGGTGAAAAAAAGCACTCGCGATGACATGTTTTCCGAGCTCATGCAGTCCTCCCGCACTGATAGGGCACAGCTTAATGCATGGAGGCATTCAGTGGCAGAGGCCAGGAAAGAATTCAGTGAGCGCTAAGAGCGGAGGCAGGACACGATGCTGAGGCTAATGGAGGAGCAAATGGACATGATGCAGCATCTGTTGGAGCTGCAGGAAAGCCAACAAGAGCACAGACCCCTGCTGCATCCACTGTATAACCACCTACCTTCTTCCCCATGTTCCATAGCCTCCTCACCCAGACGCCCAAGAATGTGGTGGGGGGATAGGAGGGGGAAGGCTCTGGGCACCCAGCCACTCCACCCCAGAAGGCTGTCATTCAAAGACTTTGATTTTTAGTGTGGCTACAGTAAGCAATGTGGCCTTGTCCTTCCCTCCTCCCCACCTCACCCAAGCTACCTTGTCAGTTTTCTCTCTTTTTTTTTTAAAATTAATAAAGAAAGAATGGTTTCAAAACAATAGTTACTTTATTTTGAAGGGGGGAGGGTGGTTGGCTTACAGGAAATTAAAATCAACAAGGCGGGCGGGTTTGCATCAAGGAGGAACACACACAACTGTCACACCAAAGCCTGGCCAGTCATGAAACCGGTTTTCAAAGCCTCTCTGATGTGCAGCGCGCCTTGCTGTGCTCTTGTAATCGCCCTGCTGTCTGGCTGCTCAAAATCGGACACCAGGCGATTTGCCTCAGCCTCCCACCCCACCATAAATGTCACCCCCTTACTCTCACAGATGATATGGAACACACAGCAAGCAGCAATAACAATAGGAATGTTGGTTGCGCTGAGGTCTGACCTAGTTAGCAAACAGCACCAGCAAGCTTTTAAACGTCCAAAAGCACATTCTACCACCATTCTGCACTTGCTCAGCCTATAGTTGATTTTGGAATTGGGGAGCTCGTGTGGGGGAAGATCAAGGGCTTCTCCTGGTGGCCTGCAATCATAGTCTCCTACAGAGTCATGTCCCAACATCAGGCAATCTTCGGAATGCGCTGCGTGCAATGATTCAGGGATGGGAAGTACTCCAAGGTTTCAGCAGACAAGCTGGTGGATCTGATGGCTTTTAGGCAGCATTTCAACCACTACACGTTTAATAAGCTAGTCTCCTATCAACGAGCCATACACCATGCCCTGGAGGTTGCTAGGGGCCGGGCAGGGAAGACGTTCCCAGAACCCCTGGCCAAGCGGCTAAAAGCTAACTTCTGCAACAACAGCAAGGAGCGGGTGGAGGAGAACCAGAGCAGAGAGCAAATGGTTTCCGAAGTCACAAACAACAACAGGAGCCTTGAAGACAGTTGTTTATTGTGTGGGAGAAAAAACCTAGCCACATTCCACCCACTGTTTGAGGGGGGCCTTTGCCAGACTTGCAGGGATCGATTCCTGGAGCTCTTCTACATGTACAACGAAGATGGGTACCAGTCCTACTGCACTGTCTGCTGCAAAGGCAAGGAGCTGCTGCTGTGTAACAATGCCAGCTGCTGTAGGTGCTTCTGTGTCAAATGTTTGGAGGTCCTGGTAGGACAAGGTACCTTGGCCAAGGCAAAAGAGCAAGCCCTGGAGCTGTTACATGTGTCAACCACAGAAGTGCTATAGGGTGTTACAGCACTGACTGAATTGGAATGTATGGCTGCAAGACTTCTTCACCAGTGACAAAGGACAGGAATATGATGCACTTAAAATCTAAAAAGGTGCACACATTTCCCAGTCACTACCCTTGATAACAGAACATCAATGATCGCATTGGCTATTTGGATCACAGCAGCCCCCACACTAGACTTGCCCACAACAGCAGCAGTGACGGTGAGCTTAGCGGGCTCTGTGCTTGCCAGGGTATGGCGTCTGCATGGGTAACCCATGAAAAAAGGCATGAAACGATTGTCTGCCGTTGCTTTCACGGAGGGAGAGGCGACTGACAACATGTACCCAAAACCACCTGCGACAATGTTTTTGCCCCATCAGGCACTGGGAGCTTAACCCAGAATTCCAATGGGCAGCGGAGACTGCAGGAACTGTGGGATAGCTACCCACAGTGCAACGCTCCGAAAGTCGATGCTAGCCACGGTAGTGAGGACGTACTCCGCCGACTTAATGCGCTTAGTGGGGACATACACAATCAACTGTATAAAATCAATTTATAAAAATTGACATTTATAAAATCGACCTAATTTCATAGTGTAGACATATCCCAAGTCTAGAAAAATGTGTTCAGGAATGGACATCACTCTTGCTTCTACTGCGGAATTTTTCTTCAGCTGGAAAAATCTAAAATGTCATAGAGCAATAACATGTTCACTCACATGTCACCAGCTTTTGGATTAGCCAATTAGACACCAGATGAACACTGATTCATTCCTATAGAAGAAATAATTAAGAGTTAAGGAAATCTCTAGACCTATCTAGTCCTGCTGCAACACAGTGGAGTTACACCAGGGAAGTATTTGGCCAATTAAATTTGTCTACTAACTTGGGGCGCTTTTCCAACTTTTGAATCAATAAAGATGTCTCAAGCAACTGGATGTTTCCACTTGAGGCACACACAATGACCAAGGTCATTTTCCCAGCAAGTATTTACTCTTCCTGAAATGATCATTTATGGTAGATGAAATCCCCACTCCTGGAGACAGCATATGATCCTTAGAGAAATACAAATACAGGCATGCAGTACTCTGGACTTAAACAGCAGGCAGTGGGTGGGCCTAAGAAGGAGGAAATACTCAGCAGCTGGCAGATGTTCCTAAATTTGGAAGAAAGCAAACAGCTGAACCACTCAGCACATCACTGGGGAATCATTATCACCTGTGTGGCAGCATGTTCGAAATAATGGGTTTATACAGTGGCCCTCTGTCAAGGTGCTTTGAGTGCTTTACAGCAGGAAAAATAAAATACCTTCCTTAATGGAGCTGATCAACTGAAATGCTTTTATTGCATAGCAATTGTGTTTACCTATTTGTCTGGCTATTCACAACACACTAGTCACCATGGTATCAGAGTGCCTTGCTCACTTTGTGATCTCTGCCTCAGGACTTGTTTGCAGAAACATATCAACCCTTCCCCGTCTCGTTAACTTGTTTAATAGAATGGTATAAAATATACCCACTGTTTAATCGTATTTTTATTCAAATTGCATATAAATTATCATTAAAAAAAATCTCTCACTGGGAAGAAAAAATAGTTACTGAAGGAAATCAAACATTCCGGTTCATTGTGAGACTCTAGAAACTTTTAAAATGTGTCCATGTTTTTGCTGAACTGTACCATAGAGTCCAATTTAAGTCTCGTGTTTAAATGGGTCCTTTTACGGCCTGTTTTATTTGTAAGAAAACTAGGGACAGAGACTGGAAGCTGTCTTCAATTTAATATTTCACTGCAATGGCAATATAACTTTTGTGGGTGGCTAGCAGAAATTTTCAGAGGTATAAATGGGAAATAGGCACCCATTAACTTTCAAGAGGAGTTGAGTGCATAATTGTCCTTTGTCTCTGAAAATTTCCCCCTTCATGATAATGGTGTTAAAATCCACAGTGTGCTACGTACTTTCCCTACATAGGACGACAGATCCTTCGCCAAAGAACTTCCAGTTTAAAAAGTGTGGGGGAGACGAACAAATATACAATGATTTTTTTAAACTACATATCAGTATCCTCAACTGCCCTGTACCTCGCTGATATTAGATGGGTAATTTCTCATAGGTCATCATCATGTTCCTATTACGCCTCTGGCATTTAGGGCAGTGACAAAGCTCCTCCACTCCTGTCTGTTTCTGGCAAGTCTTTTAATGGTTCCCCAGCTGTGCCCCAGGTTTTTCTGCGTGGCTTCCACAGCTCTTCACCATGTTCTTTTCGGGCAGCCTCATTTTTGCTTGCCTTCAGGTGTTCATCTTATTGCTACTCTGGTGATGGAATGAGTTTCCATCTGAAGCACATGACCGATACTTCTCCAACGCTTCCTGGCAATGATGATGCTCAGATCCTTTTGGCTGCACTGTGTCAATAGATCTTGGTTTGAGATTGTTCTGGGCCAAAAGATACGGAGGATTTTTCTGAGGCAGGTTGTATGGAATGAAGACAGTTTGGACATGTCAGACTTTCTAATTCCCCAGCATTCTGCTCTATAAAGTAGTGTTGAAAGTATGCAGCTCTGATATATCATCAAAATACAACACCAAAACCGAACTCAAGATTCCTCAGGAGTTGCGTACTTTCAACACTACTTTCTCATAGGTATCACCAGAAAAATCAATTGATGTGGGATTTAGAGAAGGTAGTAGTGGCCTTACAGATTACTTCAATGGGAGAGGAGTAGCATAGAAATAAGTAGACACATATTTGTAGGGTAGGTGAAATGATGATACAAAATGATTCCAATAAATTCTAGACCTTTCTCTGCTTTTAAATAGAAACTAGGAATAATGTATTTAAATGTAAATGAACACTGTGATGCAATATAAAAAGTAATCTAATCTAATGATAGTCTAATCATTACAGGCTAAATCCTGCACAGAACAATAGCAGAAGCAAATCCAGGAGTCCAGGCAAACGTGATCCTGCAATAATGGGAGTCTTGTTGCACAGTCATCCAGTTACTCCATCCGAGTAGCAGGGGTTATTCCAAGAAGGGAGAGCATAGTTAAGGACCCCCTTATCACAAGGAAGATCATGCATTAAGCTACATCAGCTCACACACCCATTTACTGCCTACGCTCTCTCCATTTCTTATCCTGTGCATATCAGTAAGGGAGTGGATGGGCAGCAGAGTTAGTCAAAAAACTGTCCAGTGGAACAGTTTTCCATCAGAAAATGCTGCTTTAACAAAATCAAAGTGTTCTAGGAATAGATCAATTTTATTGACATTTTCAATGAAAAAATATCTACGTTTCATTTCACCTTTATTGTTTTGGCTTTTATATTATTTATAACATAAAACCCCAAACATTTCAACCGTAACAAAATGTTTTGATATGGGCAGAATGAAATATTTCATTTCACCACAAATTCTGAGATTGACTTGTTGACTAAATTTAGGACTATGTCAAATCTTGGCACATCTCATGGGATGGTGTCATAATTATAAAGGGAAGGGTAAACACCTTTAAAATCCCTCCTGGCCAAAGGAAAAACCCTTTCACCAGTTTATAAGATGCCACTAGTACTCCTTTTCTTTTCACCAGTAAAGGGTTAAGAAGCAAAATAACCTTGCTGGCACCTGACCAAAATGACCAATAAGGAGACAAGATACTTTCAAAAGCTGGGGAGAGGGAGAAACAAAGCCTCTCTGTCTGTCTGTGTGATGCTTTTGCCGGGGACAGAACAGGAATGGAGTCTTAGAATTTAGTAAGTAATCTAGCTAGATATTCGTTAGATTCTGATTTCTTTAAATGGCTGAGAAAAATAAGCTGTGCTGAATGGAATGGATATTCCTGTTTTTGTGTCTTTTTGTAACTTAAGGTTTTGCCTATAGGGATTCTCTGTGTTTTGAATCTAATTACCCTGTAAGGTATTTACCATCCTGATTTTACAGAGGGTGATTCTTTTTAGTTTTTCTTCTATTAAAATTCTTCTTTTAAGAAACTAAATGCTTTTTCATTGTTCTTAAGATCCAAGGGTTTGGGTCTGTGGTCACCCATGCAAATTGGTGAGGATTTTTAATCAAGCCTTCCCCAGGAAAGGGGGGTGTAACGTTTGGGAGGATTTTGGGGGGAAAGACATTTCCAAACGGACTCTCTCCTAATAATACCGGTTAGACGTTTGGTGGTGGTAGTGAAAGTCCAAGGGCAAAAGGTAAAATAGTTTGTTCCTTGGGGAAGTTTTAACCTAAGCTGGTTAAAAATAAGCTTAGGAGGTTTTCATGCAGGTCCCCACATCTGTACCCTAGAGTTCAGAGTGGGGAAGGAACCTTGACAGATGGAAATTCTGTTTTTCAATCAGCTTCAGCATACAGGGTGCTGGTGGACTTCCTGCTCAGTGTTGAGAACTAGGCCTTTCTTGGGTCCCTCTATCACTCTATGTGCACTTCTGCTAGAGTGCAAATATGCTGCTGGGCAACACAACAGCAGTTTCAGAATCAATCTTATCCCCGGGAAGGGTAACACTGTATGATTGTCAATTGTCAGAGGCAAATTGAGAAACGGGGAGGCACAAGGATGGCAATTTGATGCTTCTAAACCCTTATAAAAATTGCTACGTGTCCAAAATGCAACATCTCACATGAATGATATTACAGCATTTTGGGGTGATTACTGTGGCAGAGAAGATTTTCTTCGTAAGGAAAGTAAGGCAGAAAAGATAAGGTTCCCCATTAGGGAGCACTGGAAATTAGAACATCTAAAGCTGTTGTAAGGCAAGTTACATCATTTAAAAAAGCTCAGGTAACCCAACTCTTTGATAACTCTTGGTCCGCTAGCCAAAAGGGGCCCCGTCATGCCCTCTGTGCTCCCATCCCTAAGCAAAGCTGAATTTGTCTGAGCAAGGACTGCCTAACCAAGCCATATATACTTATTTATAAAACTCGCTGCACATCTGGGTCTTGCTAATGGGAAAGCTGATTCTTCAACCCTAGTTTGC
Source organism: Caretta caretta (assembly GCF_965140235.1). NCBI lineage: Eukaryota > Metazoa > Chordata > Testudines > Cheloniidae > Caretta > Caretta caretta. The sequence goes on from NC_134207.1 coordinate 48,676,411, forward strand.
GTCATTACAGAGCCTCCTGCTTGGAAAGTGTCAGAATGATGGTTCCAGCCGAGACGGTGCTGTTCACAAAACAGCAATATCAAAACTCAGAGCTGCCCTGGAAATGTTTTTGATATCCATTTGTAGTTAGTAAATACATGTTTATCTATCTGAGGCCTCATACAGAACCACTGCAGGAAAAAGCCGGGAAGTACTAGATTCTAATTTGAAGTCAGATACTGGCTGACCATGTGTCCTTGACACAAGTCACCTTATCTCCTGCAACCTCTCTACCACTAGCAGAGCTGGGAGATTGAAACTGGGACTAAAGCTGCGTCTCCTCAATGAACTGTTGCAGTTTTAGTTACTTTGCCTCTTATTTAATGTAAAACACTGAGATCTACTGCTCACAAGCACTATATACAAGTTAGGCATTTTTGTTTATTTAAATGTTTTCATTATTTTTCTGTGGTATAGAGAGGGAGGGCTGTTGCAAGCAACTCAGCTAAGGAGCAAATCATTTTTTTTTTTACTGTTTCTTTGCTCTTTCAAAGGTCCTTACCCTCCCTATCCATCTGTGATGATTTGGGGTGCTGTCTGTACCACTTCTGAATAGTGGATTTTTTTAAAATTGTACCACGAAATTACTCTGAATGTATGTGACTGCACCATGAGTTAGCATAGTTGTGTCACATCTCTGCCAGGATGGACACAATGGTATGTGATCAGTACTCAACAATTGTCTATTCAGAGTAAAATATCTTGGGACAATGGGTTTGCTCGAGCTGGGAGAAGAAACTTCCTCCTCTGGCTGAAGGGAGGCGGGTCTGGGAGTGGATATTTACCAAAGGGCAGAATAGAAGAAGCAGATGACCATAGCAGGAGTCAGTAAAGGGACTCATGTCGAGAACTGGAGGAGAGAGCCATTTTATACCGCATTACGATGAAGGAAGCTGCCACAGGAACAGAAAAGGCAAGCAAGGGGAGGATTCTGCCTACCTGACAGAATACAGATGATCCTCCAAGGACTCCCAAGAGAAGGGTGAGCTAGTGTGGGGCACTATGTTGAGGATATGTACTGACATCTTTGACTGAAGGTCATTGGCTTACTGGATTGGAACAGAGCAGCAGATGTGATTTATCTTGATTTTAGTAAGGCTTTTGGCATAGTCCCATGATATCCTCATAAGCAAATTAAGGAAATGTGATCTAGGTGAAATTACTATAAGATGGGTGCACAACTGGTTAAAAATCTGTACTTCTAGAGCAGTTATCTAAGGGTTGTTGTCAAACTGTGGGGTGGGGAGAGGCGTCAGGCCTGAGTCCAGTACTATTCAATTTTTCCATTAATAACTTGGGAAACTTAGTGGAGAAGATGCTTATAGAATTTGCAGATGACACCAAGCTGGGAGGGGTTGCAAGCACTTTGGAGGACAGGTTTAGAGTTCAAAATGACATTGACAAATTACAGAATTGATCTGAAATCAACAAGACAAATGTAAAGTACCACACTTACACCAGAAAAATCAAATGCACAACTACAAAATGAGGAATAACTGGTTAGGGGGTAGTACTGCTGAAAAGGGTCTGGGTTTATAATGGATCACAAATCCAATGAGTCAAAAATGTGATTCAGTTGCAAAAAAAGAGGGGGGGGGCTAATATTCTGGGGTGTATAAACAGGAGTATTGTCTGTATGTCATGGGAGGTATTGGTTTCGCTCTACTAAGCCCTGGTCAGGCCTCAACTGAGCACTATGTCCAATTCTGGGCATCACTCTTTAGGAAATATGTGAATAAATTGCAGAGTCCAGAGGAGAGGGGAAAAGAAAAAAAAAAGATTTAGAAGGTTTCGTAAATCTGAGGAAAGGTGAAAAGAACTGGGAATGTTTAGTTGGGAAAAGAAGATTGACGGGGAGATCTTCAGATATGTTAAGGACTGTTATAAAGAGGATGGTGATCAATTGTCCTCCAGGCCCACTGAAGGCAGAACAAGAAGTAAGGGGGTTAATCTGCAGCAAGAGAGGTTTAGGTTAGATATTAGGAGAAACTTTCTAACTACAAGGGTAGTTAAGCTCTGGAATAGGCTTGCAAGTGAGGTGGTGGCTCCCCATCATTGGAGGTTTTTAAGAACAGGTTGCACAAACACCTGTCAGGAGTGGTTTAGATTTACTTGGTCCTGCCTCAGTACAAGGAGCTGGACCTCATGACTTCTAGAGGTCCCTTCCAGTCTTACCTCTTTAAGGCCATGTCTACACTTACCAGAGATCGACGCTGCTGTGATCGATTTAGCGGGAGTCGATTTAGTGGGTTTGGTAAAGTGTCTCCTGTCGACGCAGCAGTGTAGATGCTGCGGTAAGTTGACCTAAGCTACGTCGACTCCAGTTACGTTATTCACGTAGCTGGAGTAGCACAATGTAGGTCGACTTACTGCAGTAGCGTAGACAAGGCCTCCAATTGTTTTCTACATTATCTGTACTCTATGTGCTTTATCTGTTAAGTAAAGAGCAATGGTGCTACAGTCGGTGCAAAGCCAGTCTACCAGTATGTGTTAAGCATCCACAAATACCATATTGCCCCTGGGAGAGTTAAACTCTTGTGTGGTATGCTGGGAGCGGTGTGTGCTAAAGTACCAGGGAGCCTGAAGGGTCAGCACCCCACTGAGAGTTTCAGCACTCAGAGCGGAGTGCCAGGTAGAAGGTTTGTACTCCGAGTGTGTGCCTAAGGGCCCCGAGATTGGGGCAATGGCTCCAGAAGCTTAGGGCATCCCAAGGGAAGCAGAGCACAGACTTGGACTCCACTCACAGCAGTCTTAGTGGGTGGCCAAGCGAAGATCTCCTTTCCTTATTGTTAAACCTTTCCCTTTCCAGTGCCAGGTGTGATCTTTCATCGGCTCGCAGAGTTATCACTGTGCATCCCATCACCCCAGCTTTCACAACATTTAGGGTACATCTACAATAAAAGACCTGCAGCACAGCAACAGGTAACCTGGCTCAGCTGACTTTGACCCACGGGCCTAAAAAGAGCAGTGTCGATGTTTGGGCTCAGGCTGGAGCCCGGGCTCTGAAACCCCACAAGGGGGAGTGGGTCTCAGAGCCTGGGCCCCAGGCTGAGCCCAACATCAACACTCATTTTTAGCCCTGCAGCCCGAGCCCTGCAAGCCTGAGTCAATTGACCTGGGTTCTGAGACTCAACGCAGAGGGGTTTTACTGCAGCATATACGTACCCTTATGAGCCATCATCAGGGCACTGTTTCAGTAAAATAAAATCTGAGCATTTTGAATTCCTCATGCAGTCAGGCATCAGAGTTTTGGGTGTCAGGATTTTAAAAATGTACAGATTTGGTGTGTCAAGACTATGCCCTGTCAGCCAAGGTTGATCCAGTCTCACTGTTAGCCTAGGACAATGAACACGCATGTTTTACTCCTTCCTAGCTGTATACTCCAAGGATGAACTCCCGGCCCCATTGAGATCAATGGCAAAACTCACATTGACTTCAATAGGACCGGGATTTCAACCAAAGTCTCCAACTGCCCACAAACGAGTAAACAGAGTTTGATCCAGGCTACAAACATGCGTTCTTTGCCTAGGATTTAAAAAAAAAAAAAAAACAAAAAAAACCAACAAATGGTAGTGGCCTTGGACAAACGTGTAGGGAGCGTTCACCTAGCCTTTATAAAACGTTTTAAGTAACTGGGTTAACTGACTATCAATGGAGGTACAAAAGTCTAGTGCAGATGAACCCTTCCATACTAATTATAGAAAGGAGATTTTCAGCATTCATATCAAGACCTGGAATACACTGTGCTACGTCGCTTACTTAGATTGTTGCACGGGTGGGACAGCGAAGTGAAGTCTGCTGAATCCAAGACCAACAGCTCAGATTTGTATTTGTACAGGTGTCTAAACTTTTACTTGTGTACCCTACTCCTCATGGCAGACTGCTGTTTGTGAAGCTAATCTCTTTCATCACTTTCAAAACAAAGTCCCCTCACCTTCAGGCAGGCAATTTACAAGCTGTCAGGCAAAGAGACCTTTTACATCCATACCATTCAACTTGCCAGGGTCCAGGTATGGGATGCAATGTGTGACAGACTCACAATCAGGGTCACAAAACAGTGATTCAGGAGTAATGCTGCAGGAGTCATTCATCTGGAGCAAATAATTTTTTCTATGTCAGGGCCATGCTTCTTTATTTCTGATGTCAATAGTTTCCAACCAGAATAGTGAGGGAATGCCAAATTTATGTAGAACATAGGGAACTTTTAGACTTAAATTAGTGACAACCTTGAAGTAAGGCTCATCTGAGAGGCATTTTTCTATCCAGCAAGATTTCTTACATTTCTAGTACAGTAAAAGCGGTGTTATCCGGCACTTTATCAACCAGAAAGCTCTATTAACCGGCATTTCTGATATCTTCCAATACAAATCTTCAGTCCAGTAATCGGGACTAGTGTACGGCCCAGGAGGTTATGCAATTGCACATTCTGCACTCTACTTTTATGCAAAAGAGGCAGAAGACAAGTAAGCCAGCTGATATCAGGGATCTAAATTCAAAAAAGCATCTTCTAGGGCAGAGGTGGGCAAACTACAGCCCGTGTGCCAAATCTGGCCCGCAGGCCCCTCCTGCCCAGCCCCTGAGCTCCTGGCCCGGGAGGCTCGCCCCCAGCCCCTCCCCTTCCCCCGCAGCCTCAGCTCACTGCGCGCCGCCGGCCCGGCGCTCTGCGGTGACGTGGCTGGCTCCAGCCGGGCAGCGCGGCCGTAGCACCATCAGCACCAGTGCTCCAGGCAGCGCGGTAAGGGGGCAGGGAGCGGGGGGGGGGCGGCGGTTGGATAGAGGGCAGGGGAGCTCAGGGTGGTGGTCAGGGGGCAGGAGTGTGGATAGGGGGCAGGGCGGTCAGAGGGTGGGGAACAGGGGGATTGGATGGGGCAGGGGTCCCAGGGGGGCAGTCAGGAAGGAGAGGGGGGGTTGGATGGGGCAGTCAAGGGCAGGGGTTTTGGAGGCAGTCAGTGGACAAGGAGAAGGGGTGGTTGGATGGGGCTGGTGTCCTGGGGGGGGCAGGCAGGAATGAGAGGAGGGGCTGGATGGGGTGGCGGGGGGCAGTCGGGGCGGGGGTTTTGGGGGAGATCAGGGGGGGTTGGATGGGGCAGGAATCCTGGGGGGGACATCGGGGGCGAGAAGTGGGGGGTGGGGAGAAGATAGGGGGCGGGAGCTGGGCCATGCCTGGCTGTTTGGGGAGGCACAGCCTCCCCTAACTGGCCCTCCATACAAATTTCCAAAATCCAAAAACCCCTCAGGCCAAAAAGTTTGCCCCTGTTCTAGGGTGTATCATAGGGTCATTACAAATTCAGCCCAATCTCCTACACCTTCTACATCTACAATGATAATTGATGTTGATAATGACCCTGCGGCGCTGCAAGATCCTGAAGTGCCTTCTGAATCATCAAAGAAAGATTAAATTAGGTTCAGTATAGTTTTAGTGTTAAGTACAGAGAAGCATTGAAGTACCTCAGATAACAGGTAACTGTGGGGTAAATGTGAACTTTTTGATCGCTGAATTAAATGAAGAAAACACCAAACACCTGGAAAGAGACGCATAACATATGCAAGTTCTAACCCTACTTTCTCGTATTGTTTCCATTGCAGCTTACTAGCGGCAAGTGGAGGAAATCGGCGGACCGCTAACGTGGTGGCACATGGATTTGCCAATCTCTTTATTCTAGACAAGAAGACCCTCAATGAAATCTTGGTGCACTATCCAGACTCTGAAAAGCTCCTGATGAAGAAGGCTAAGTATGGCCCCTGCAGCGTTGGTTTAGATACAGAATTAAGAATTTTGATCGATAGTTACGTTTGTTTCTTAGAAAAACTAGTTCTTGTTGTGGGATTATCATGGTAACTTTTGGTAGATTTCATGAGGTCACGGCAGGGATGCCAGTAGTCAGGGAAGGGCAGTAAAGATAGAGAAGTTAAGAACCAAGTTTCAACTCTCCTTTCCATAAAGGATGACAAACACATAAGTGTTTAGAAGCAAACAGGACCCCTCAGGTGCTCAACCAGTTCCTCACCTTGGCCTGCATTTCCTGGGCAGGAATACTGCAAGATAGTGCTCAATTTAGGGGCACATTTTCAATGGTGCAGTTGTGCGGATACAAATGAGCCTGTAGGCAAATGCTTTTCTGTATCCACAGGTTGATGGACTATAGGAGCTGGAGGTCCCTTCCTACCTTTCTGTGATTTCCAGGAGCCCTAAGGGTGTACAAATGCAGGTTTTAAATTAGGCCTAACAAAAGCATGTCCAGGGTCTATGTATACACAGAGTTTAGCTGGGTGTGGTCAGTGCACAGATTTGTATTTATCAACTTCCTTTTCTCCCCACTTTGGCTGTATCTCTACAGATCCCCTCTTTGCCCCAATCCTGTTTAGACCTGTGACCAGCTAACGTTACTCTCAGCACTGCTGGAATATACTATAAATAATGGTCTGAACCTCTGTTTTAAATCAATATAACTTAACTAGTCAAATTAAAAACTCCAATTATAAACAAAAAAACCAGGAAAACAAGTCTCTCCAAAAGACTTAAAAAAATAGGTAAAACAATGTAGCACTGGTAAAACAGTTAATATTTTTACTATGCTTAAGCCACTAACTTTGTGTGCTTGATTGTGGCATAAGGTTGGTGTCAAGCACCAAAACAGCTGGAGAAGCTTCTCCCAGCTTCCTGAACCTTGCAAGAGAAAACACAAGCATATTAGTGATTTTTTCAGATTACAGTGAGGATACCAATTTACAGTTGCATTCGCTGCAATAAGCTCCCTCCAACATTCAGATGAACGAGAATTCCCATTCACCCTGCCATGGTGCATCAGCGCCACCACTGTTCCATTCCTCAATCCCTGGGAAGTGGTTCAGTAAAGCTTTGCACAGACAGAGGTTTGCCTACAAGCCGTGCAATCCTTGAACAGAAATAAAAGCATGCTAATCTGCTTCTTGATGCTGCTCATACCTGCTGTCCTGTGTTTCTAGTCTACAGCTGCATATGTAAGCGAGGGAATGGTCCCGCTCTTGTGTGGAACTTTCCTGGCTTCTGCACTACCCCAGTGAAGTGGGCTAGCAAAAGGATCCGAGTCCTCGCTCCCACTTCCTTTACCCAGTGCCCCCCCTGCCCTTGAGGACTCCCCTTCCACTCTCCTGTCTGGCAGAGTCCTCGTAACCCCGAAAGGGCTGGGCCCAGGATTCCTGAGGAGCTCGAAACCCCAACCCTGCTGTGGTCACCTAGGACAGGGGCTAGGGTGTCCTCACTCTGGGGTACTCTCTCTGCACTGGACACTTCTCTGACCCACTGGCCATTACATACAGGTTAAAGCAAATGCAAGTTATTTAATCAACAATTAATTTTAAAAAGAATGAGGAAAAATGGGAAAGTTTAAAGGAAACACGTCAACCCGCTCTGTGGCAGGGAACATCACAAACAGTGTCTCTGGAATGTCAGGGCAGTTCACAGTCTGTTCCTTGTAAGTCCCAGGCCTTCTTCTCAGGCCCTGGCTGTGCTGCCGGGATGCTGTGGGTTGGACACTTGCTCTGGTGGTGGCCTCATGCTCTCAGGCTCCAAGTGGTAGGACCCTTCTGCCAAGTGTCACCCCTGCCCTGTCGGGGTTACGATCCAAGCCTGGCCTGCAGAGCCTTTTGGCTGAGGCGTGTCCCTGTGCTGGGCCTGCTGCCCAGGGTCCCCCTCGGTCTTCCCAGCTGCTTACCGCACCGAGCTCCAGACTGCTCCAGCCCCACTGTCTCTGCACTGCTGCTGCTCTGCCTCCAGCTCCCTGGGCTGCTTCTTTGGCCCCTCTGGCTCTGGTTGCTGCAGCTCTGCTCCCAGGACAGGTCTGCTCTCTCTGGGCTGTGCCTCTGGCTTTGGGGCTGCAGCTCTGCTCCCAGGACAAGGTCTGCTCTCTCTTGATCTGGCACAGCTCGCTCCCCAGCTCAGCTTGGGCCCCTGCTTTTTCCTTAGCTCAGCCCCACTCTGTCTGACCCAGGTAAATCCAGCTCACACAGAAGATAAGACTTCCCTGGCCTCCTGACTCCCTGATTAGCCTGCCCGCCCTGTCATTCAGGCTGACCTGGAGTTTTGGCTTCTCCCCATTGTTCCTGGGAGCTGTCAGTCTCAGGGTCCTAATTCCCCATTGACCCTTTCCCCTTTTTAGTACTGGGAGCTAGCCAACCAAAACACCCCCACTGAACGTTAGTAAGGGGGCAACAGTCCCCTTACACACAGTTTACTGTCACAAGTAAGTTCTTGCTGCTGTTAGTGCCTGAAAAACCAACAGTTTTGGAAGAGTGAGGTCCAGCCTAGTTTGCCATGTGCATCATCAACAAAACTACCCACTAAAATATGATTCCATTATCTTTGTTGGTGGTAATCAGGCATAGCACAGAATGGGAAGTCCATGGATTGTTTTCCAGATATCACATTGTATGGGCAGTGCTGGCTACTAGAAAGCTTTTGGTTCTATACAGTGATTTACTGAAGGAGTATGACAGAGACATACACCAACCTGCCACCTTTCTGAGTCTAAGCACCAAACAGCGATTCACACGGCAGGTCACTTCAGTGCACTATCACTTCTATTCATTTCAGTGCAAAATCCACTAGCAGAGGGAATGCTCAATGTGCAAAGACCCATCTGCAGTGCAGACCAGAGAGGAGAATTTTGCCCCTTGTGCACATCCCGTGGCAGTAAAGGAGTGTGCTCTCTTTTATGTCTGTTTCTCACCTTACCCTATATAATCCTCCTTCGATGCGACCTTGTTTGGAGCACGCATTTGTTTTACCTGCATCCTGCAGAGAAGAAATAGATTTCAAAATTCAAACAGCAGCAATTTGCCATAGATCCATACTCTGGTGAATGGTACCTTCCTTCCCCTTTTCTTTTCTAAGTTTGGGATGAAAAACAACCCTGAAAAAAGTTACAAGGGTTTCATGCTTTCATTTGGAGTTTTAGTAATATCTTAGCATTAGACTCGGCAGTTCTCACTGTGGTGTGTTATCGTCCATCTTATCTACAGGGTGCTACTGAAGGAGAAGGGTAAGCCCACTGAAGAGCCACAAGCACAAACAAAAGGCTTGACCAGTCTCTTTGCACCAAAACCAGAAACTCCCAAACTATTCAAAGCAATGTTTGGAGGGTCAGGAAAAGGAGGCCTCGCTATGCTGCTCAAGATGAAGCAACAGCAAGCTGCTCAGGTAACCCACCACAAATACAAAAGACTGTTCAGAATGCTCAAGGGATAAGCAGGGGGAAAACCCAAGAGAGGAACTTACCAGGTTTGGGCAAACATATTGCATGAAATCCTGGCCCTGCTGAAATGACCAAATTCCTAGTTACTTCAACAGGGCAAGATGTAACCCATAGTGCCTAATCACAAACATCATGGGTTCAAAAGTTTGACTCAAATGTTATTGGAGTCCTGTTCTGCCTAGGACAGAGTGAGCAAAAGAAGAGTGGCAGCAGAGAGAAAAAAGGTCAAGGGAAATGGGAGTAAGAACTGCTTTTATATGGGCCTTGGGGGGCAACTGAGCCATTTTTAACCTCTAACAAAACCATGATGCCCCTTGAAAGCATTATCCTACAACCAGCAACAGAATCCAGCTGATGGCAAAGCACTGCTTAACTTATTGGCTATTCAAACTCTCACCTTTTCCCTACTGCTTTACAAATCATGGAGACAAATTTAAGATTAACACATTTAGCAAAAACTGAGTAAATCCAAACAACTTCTATAAATAAAAGTCAAATTTATAAGTAGCAAGCCATTAAATGTAATAAGTAATTCCCACACAATAGCCTACTTTAGGGAATAGGCAAATTAATAATAATCTTGTTCTGTTCTACTTATCCACTAGTAGGTGGCAGTAGTAAATTCTGTGTCCATTCCCATATTCCTACCCATACCTTAAGACTCCACACTCAGAGTAGAATATGGGTTCTTGGATTTTGTCTGCAGCGCTAAGAAATGTATAACTTTTCATTACAGGAAAAAACTGAAGAAATGAAACCTGAGCCAGAGGAAAAGAAACCTGAACCAGCACCAGAACCCACAGCCCCACCTAAACCATCAGTGGAAAAGGAAGAGTCAGTTGCAAATTTTCAACCTCCACCTAAGCCAGTTCTGCACAGAGGAACCACTAACAAGTCTCTTGTCATCACCATGGCTCCTTCCCCCATAGCAGGAGAAGGAGAGGTTCTCACTGTTGAGGTCAAAGAAAAGAGACAGGAGTAGATGGTGGACTGGGTTGTGGTCATACCTAGAATCTTTCTGAGGGGAGAAAGGGCATGGTATAGCTTTCAGTCAGAGTGCAGAACTATTCTCTTCCCTCATCCCACAGAGAGAATGTACTTTGCCTCCAGACCTTGATTGTGGAATATTACATTTTGTGTAGCAAAGTAATTAGAGCACAGATTGCACCCTTACGCCTATTTATTTCTTGCTTCCTCCATGCTCTCACTCATCTCTTACTCCTTGCCCCTACTTCTCCTTACCCCTCTCTTCCTAGTTCTCTCTTTCTTATTACTCTTCCTCCTGGTTTTCCTCTTGATTAGTTTGATCTTTGTTTATATGTGTCTCTTTTTCTATTTTCTATTCTGGTTTCCTATCATAATCCTTTACCTTGTTACTGCATTAATATTGCTGAGGTTGTTAATATTTGCCCTTATTTTTCTCTCTCCTTATTTTATATTTCTAACAAGTGACTTGCTTTTGTAACCAACATGGGCTCAATTCAACTACAGTTCATGGTTTCAGTGCTTTCAGTTTTGGTCTCCAGAGGGCAGAAGACCACACAGCAAAACCATCATCAATAAAAGTCAGTGCAATCACCAAAAAGACAAAGGGGATAATGATCCTGCAAATCTCAGTGTCACCTCGAAACTGTTGAAAGTAGGAGCCTTCAGTTCAGTAAAGGTAGCTGAATATATGGAATAAAAAACTAAAGCAATGTGTTTTTCAAAAGTGGCCTTTAATTTTGGATGCTCTACTTTGTATAATCAGAGTTTGACTTTCATAGGTGCTGAGCAACCCCAACTCTACCTGAAGTCTGTGGGCACTGCAGGTGGCTCACCACCTCTGAAAAGGAAGGCCTCAGTATCTGAAGTTGAACACCCACAATTAAAGGCTGTTTTTGAAAAATGTGGACCGTTACATCTTGTAGCTACTGCTATAAATGACCACTGATCTTTGCGTCAGTCAGTCACAGACAATCGGTTCCTGCAGTCATGACTCAGGCAAAATTTTGAGCTGCCTGGGAAACTATTTTGCCATTCGACATCAGCACAAATCCAAGACCTTTCAAAGAGTAATGAAAAATGAGAGTGCCACCCCTCAGAAAAGTGAGCAGCCTGGTGATTAGGGTATGTGCCTGGCAGACCTAGGTTCAAGTCCCTGATCCAAATCAGGCAGAACAATAACTTGATACGAGGCCTCCGATATCCCAGGTGAGTGCCCTAACCACTGGGATATTGGCTGTTCTTGGTGTGTGTCTGGCCAGATATTTCGATCCTCAACCTGAGAAACTGTTCCTGAGGAAAAGTTCATCAAAACTGGTTTTGCTGAAAAATTCCTGAAATCGACGGGAGCTTTGCCTGACTAAAGACTGCAGTACTGAACCTTATATGGTCAAGAAGCTCTACACTTTCTCTTGGAAGATTAAGACACTTGCCTGACATGTTCCTTGGAGTCTTCATACTGATGATGAAGATTCCTGCCACACTAAACAACATACCAAGAGTAATTGCTACTAGACAAGAATCAGCCCATGTAAGAAAAACGTGCCTCCCACACATAGGAAGAATAGAGCCAGACTGGAGAGTGGATATAGAGTAATTCAGCTAATGCACACCCAGTAGCACATTGGTGCCCAAATGTTTCTTGTTGCTCCCCCCTTTACCAGGAATGGAATCTATCCGTGTCCCCCCTCCATTACTGCACAGTGAATTCAGCAGAGGAGCTTGGGCTGAAGGTGGCACTGGGGGCAGAACTGGGTGTGGTGGAAGAGCTGGGGCTAGAGGCAATGCTGGTCTGGTGTGGAGAGAGAACGAGGGCAGAGTTGGGCTGGGGGCGAACGGAGCTGTGGCTGGGACCAGAGATGGCCTTGGCACGGAACGGAGCTGGGCCTGGGGCTGGAGCTGGGCAGGGGGCGCAGTGGAACTGGGTGGTGCTTTCTCCCTACCCCCACCCATGCATCCACCCCCAAACATTCCTCCACACACCCCTAGGGGAGTGCGCTCCACAGTTTGGGGACTACTGGAGTAGCATCTCAGCATGATTTCAAACTTAAATTCACCACACAACTCTTGCTTTGCACATGAAGCCTTCTGTGTGTACTAAAGACAATTATTCATTGTCCTGGGTTTTATATAGCTTTGAAGTAAAGTAAGAGTGTTACTGGGGTGGTGTAATAGATTATGGAAAGGAAGGAAAATATATCGAAACACATTTTAAAATTGTGAGAGTGATGGGCTAAGCCATTATTGCAATAGAGATCTGACCCACTTCTGCAAATACAAGTAACATCAATAAACCTTTTCACGGTTGGCACATCAGAATGAAATTTATCAATCGCTTTGACATGGATTGTAAAGGAAGGGCTGAATTGCAGCAGCAGTCTCTTGCAACACCTGCGCATTCCCCATTATCCATTGGAATGTTAGTTTGTAAACGTTCAGGGTTGAAAGCAAGGTTGGTGATTCCATCTAGAAGACAATCCGATTTGTGTCCAGCTTTCAAATTGCTCAAGCTTTCAAATATAAGAGTGGCAATGATTGTTGCAGCCTCTGTGGCATGTAGATGGGTCCAAGGGAAGAGGTCAGCTTGCTGACAATTGAAAGTAAATTTAAGATGCTCTTATCTAGGTGGCAGAAGTATCCTCACACCTTCTTGTCAACTGTCTAAATGGGCCATCTTGATTATCACTACAAAAGTTTTTTTCTCCTGCTGATAACAGCTCATCTTAATTAATTAGCTTCTTACAGTTGGTATGACTAATTCCACCTTTTCATGTTCTGTGTGTATATATATATTTATCTTCTTACTATATGTTCCATTTTATGCATCCAACAAAGTGGGCTGTAGCCCACGAAAGCTTATGCTCAAATAAATTTGTTAGTCTCTAAGGTGCCACAAGTACTCCTGTTCTATTTATCTAGGTGGAGGGCTTGTTCAAATGACCTCCCTGAATTCCTGCTTGGGGCCCAGTTTTTAGGGCCTCTCTGAGACCCACCTAGGGCTCCTCTCAGAGTGCAAACAAGAGTAGGCTGAAAGTATGTTGTGTGAGATCAGGTGGAAAGTGCACAATTCTGTCCAAGTGAAGAGGGCAACTGTTGAATTGAGCAAAGAAATCAAGTATTCATTAGAGAGTGAAATGCAAACTTCTCTGGTAGAACCATTCCTTGTACGATTTACAAATATTTGCTGTACTAATTAGGTACTATGGAATACTCTATCATCATCTATAGTAAAATAGAGTGCCAAGAATGGTTTCAGAGTAACAGCCGTGTTAGTCTGTATTCGCAAAAAGAAAAGGAGTACCTGTGGCACCTTAGAGACTAACCAATTTATCTGAGCATAAGCTTTCGTGAGCTACAGCTCACTTCATCGGATGCATACTGTGGAAAGTGTAGAAATTGGTTAGTCTCTAAGGTGCCACAAGTACTCCTTTTCTTAGTGCCAAGAACGAAAAAGATGTAGCCTGTGGATATGTGATGATTGCAATGGGATTATTTCTGGATGCTGAAAAGAGAGGGCAATATGTTGGCTAATTAGTCTTTTCCATATCTTACTTAGTTTGTAAGGACCAAGTCTTATTCCACTTCTACTCAGAACCGAGACAAAAGAGCGAGAACCCAGGGAGGGAGTAGAGTACCTCTGCTGGGTAGCATGTTTCTCTCCTTGCTGTAGCCTCATAGAACCCTCTTTGCTGGAATGATGCAGATGAGCAGCAGCCACACTGGATTTCACATTGGAAACGTGAGCTGGTGTTAACGCTGCTTCAAGCTCCCCACTCTGTAGCACAGAAGACTGCTTGTAGGAAAGCTGAGAGGAGGTACAAGGTTACATGAGGATTGTGACTTCCACACAGGACTCTGGTTTGGGAAATGAACCTCTCAAACATTCCTATAGGGGAGGGTCAATTTCCTGCTCTCTATAGGGAAAAATCTGTGTAGATTACAATATGGCTCCCAATCTATCAGCAGGAGCATGCAGTGGTTTAATATCATATCAAAAGCATGTAGTCACACACTGCCCTTAAATGTACAGAGAGAAGACCCAAATATCCTACATAATGTGAATGTGTGTTACAAATGACTTTACAGTAAGAACAGGAGTTTGGCATGGTAACTAGGACTGGTAGGATAAAGCTCAGGTTAAATTAGTAATGTATTTTGATGTTCTGCAGCATTTGTAGTTCAAGTAGTGCTACGTAACTAAATGTCAAAACCCCTCGAGGTATCAAATATATTTGATCATTTCTTCCAAAGCAGCAAGAAAAATGTGAAATACAAGTGAAATGGGTGTTTAATGTTTTTTTATATAGTTGAACATAAAAATCCTGTTCCCAATATAGAAATTCCAAAAGATAACAGCGTGCAAAATATCAATCATCATTCTCTATAGAATACCAGAAATGGTGTAATTCTGAATTTCCAAAGGACACTGAAAGTCACTGCTAACCTTTATACCTGGCTGTTTGGCCAAAAACAAGAGGTTATGAAGCCAATCTCTTTACACTTTGCTTCTATGAACAAAGGAGTGTTATTAATTTATAAAAAATACTTCGCAGAGCATAAAACTCTGAGCAAAAGTATATTTGAACTGCATGTATAAACTAGAAGCAGGAAACCTGGAAAGCCTCTTATAGCACCTACAAAGGGAATACTCTCTGTGTTTGATAGGAAAAGTTGAAAAGAAAATACACCAAAAGAAGAGTAGTATATTGAAGTTTGCAGTTTTAATGAATTCGGTCATATTGTTCCATTAATTATCTTTATCACAAATATATAAGGAAATTACCTTTTTTGAAGTCTGGTCATAAAGATCTCTCTCTGCCATACACATTCATGTACTTTTTCCCCTTTGTTTGCTAATAGTGTGTATCTACCTTCTTTGATTATGAAGACTGCTATATATAACTTTTACCACAAGGTGGTGCTAGCAAGCTGCAAGCATGTTCCTACTGAAAAGCAGAAAATTAAATACAGCTATAGTTATATTCGTTAACATTAGTCCAAGGCATTTGTTAAATTTAAAATTAGAAAAACTGATGATGCATTTCCCCCCTTGGAACATTACTTCACTTTAACACCTTCAGTTCTACACAGCCATCTGTACTTATGTTTGGAATTTTTTTTTTTTTTTTAAATATATGAAGGAAAAAAAAGGAAAAAAAAAAGGACAATTAAGTTAGCTCAGGAACCAGAGGGTAGCCTGTCTTGCAACACCGAGAAAAAGACACATAACAGAGATATGTACTGAAGTCCTGAGAGAAGGGGAGGTTGGGGTTTTGTGCAAATCCAGCCTAGCTCTTTCAAATACAGTCTGACAATTCGGTGTCATGGGTACATTTTCTAGCATGAAGAGGCCAGAGGGCAGGAGGGCTTGCCAAATAAAATACTATGCGTTCTCGATTACAGAAGCGCATATGTGTAGTCTTAACTGTTCAGATGTTCTATTGGATGTATTCCATATACAACAGAGGTATGATAGCTGTTATCTAAAAATCAGTTACCTATATGTAATAGTACCCAGTAACATTCTTAAATGCTACTGCGTACTACCACCGAAGTTCAGAAGAATCCACTTCGTAATCATTCTGGTAGACAGTGGAGAGGATCGCCAAAGGATCCCATTCATGAGCACACGTTTCAGTTCTTCCAGATAATGAATTAATGCCACACCTTGTTCTCCCTTTTTAAAATGGCACATTTGGCATTACAGTAGTTTACTGCTGTGAATAAGTTTGCTATCAATTTGCAGCTGTGACACCGTTGGATCCCTACTCTCAATACTTAATTCTTTGGGTCTGAGGTACAATGATTAATGGTTGTACTGTACTTATAAAGTAACACTTGCACTTCTCTGATGTAAAGAATGATTCTGTAGCTAAATTCTTCAGCTGTAAACAAAAAATCAAATTAGATTAAAATAGAAAGTTAGAATTTGACTTGATATGAAGTATTTCAATTATTCGAGCTATTTGGGAACATCCCGGGGAAAAACAAAAACAAGTCATATGGCTTCAATCATATTATCTAACATTTTACCTGACTATCTACAACCCATAAAACAGTATCATAGGGCTATCATGATAGTCCATCTAAGTCAGCAACACAAAACAGATTTTTTGATGGTATCGGCATACGGCAGAGAATGTAGTGAAAATCTAGAGGTTCCAGCACATAATGAAGGCACAGATGTAGACTAATCTACTACAAGTGAGTATTCTACTGAGTGCATAGAATGGCTACTGTAATGCTTTGGAAATTCATTCCAGCCCATATGGTTCCAGTTTATCATCATTATACAACTCAGAACCCTTGTCAGCCAATCAGATTGTTTCCCAATCTAATCTACTTCAAATGCATAATTACAGAATTAAAATGTTCATAAGACATTTAGGAAATGGGCAAACATTTCTGCATTATTTACCATATGTATTATACACACAGGTAGGATCAGAAGGAGTTGCTATGCCAGTGACCCAGGGTATAAGTGGAATGTGGGAAAAGAAGGGAAGACAAGAGTTCAAGTAAGAGGGCAAGAGCTAGAGCCTGAAAAGTTTGAGATGCCCACTAGAGCAAAGGTGGGCAAACTACGGCCCACAGGCCACATTTGGCCCGCAGGACCCTCCTGCCCAGCCCCTGAGCTCCTGGCCCAGGAGGCTCGTCCCTGGCTCCTCCCCTGCTGTTCCCCCTCCCCCGCAGGCTCAGCTCACTGCGCTGCTGCCGCAATGCTCTGGTCGCGGAGCTACGAGCTCTTGCCGGGCAGCGCAGCTGCAGAGCCCGGCCTGACCTGGTGCTCTGTGCTGGGCGGTGGCATGGTTGGCTCCAGCTGGGCAGCACAGCTGCCTGTCCTGGTGCTCTGGGAGGTGCACCTGTAGCGCCACCAGCCACCGGTACTCCAGGCAGCGTGGTAAGGGGGCAGGGGAGTGGCAGTCAGAGGGTGGGGAACGGGGGTTTATGGGGGCAGGGGTCCCGGGGGGGGCAGTCAGGAAGGAGAGAGGGGGTTGGATGCAGTGGTGGGGGGCAGTCAGGGGCAGGGGTTCCAGAGGCAGTTAGGGAGAAGGGGTGGTTGGATGGGGCAGGGGTCACCGGGGGTCAATCAGGAATGAGAGGAGGGGTTGGATGGGGTGGCGGGGGGGTGTATGGCGCAGTCAGGGGCAGGGGGTCCGGAGGTGGTCAGGAAGGGGTGGATGGGGCAGAGGTCCCGGGGGGGGGGAGGGGTCAGACAAGGGGCGGGGCCAGGCCACAGCCTCCCCTAACCAGCCCTCCATACAATTTCAGAAACCTGATGTGGCCCTTGGGCCAAAAAGTTTGCCCACCCCTGCACTAGAGAGACAGATTTTCCAGTTTCTTTAAATTCTGCAAGGCAAATGCCAGTGAGAAAGATCCAACCAAAAAAAAAAAAAAGAGGATTCAAGAACAGCAATAAAACTTAACAGGATTATATGCTGGGATGAGGAGTCTTCCTTAAAGTACATTATTAAAAAAAAATATTCTTCGGGGCGGGAGGGGGGAACCCCCATCAGCAGCTGCACTGGCCTAGGTGTGACACTGTAGTGCGGCAGGATTCAGCAAGCCAGGAGTTGAGCACATAGTTGAGTGTGAGAGATAGATCTGCATTGGCGAATACAGTAAGCACAAACAACGAGAAGTCCCAATTCAGTGTCTGATTCTGCAGTGACCTTCCACATAGGACTCCTATGGAAGTCAATGGGAGTGATGCACTTGAGTAGCTGCAGAACAATATCCATAAAGATGATCTGCAAAGGAAAGATCCTTGTGCCTTTTTTGACTCTGTCTGAGTTGTACCTACAGGCCTGAAAGGGTTTTGTTAAAAAAAAAAGTTCCCCTTCTAGAGTCTGACCTTAGAAATTCTAGTTCTCTACCCTATTGCAATTGGAGAACTAATCAAATTAACACATCACAAGAGACAAAACACTAAAAGAAGAGTAAGTGTGAGTCAAGATTTATAGTCAGTTTAAAAACTCAGTGTTTGTTAACACCAATGCCTAATTAATTGATTCTTGAAAAGAATGGGAGGATATTAACAATTCAAATTCCCACCCCTTCTACTAAGATGAGAGGTCACAATATTAATCAGAGACCTCTCAGTAATCCTCCAGTAAAACCAAGGAAGACCAGGCTTGATATCCATGATGTAAAGATTTAGAAAAAAAGCAAGCAGAGAAGTTTTTTTCTAGGATTTTTTCAGACTTTTAAGTATACCATGAGCAAACAAAAAAGGCACAAAGCAAATTTTTAAAAAATTAATTGCAGGTCACCATTAATGCAAAGTAGCTGAGAGAGTACTACCAGGAAAATAAAAGATCACTCACTTTAAAGCCAACTAGGGGGCATTTCAAGACCTGTACAAAACAGGTTAAAATGGTACACACTGTAGTCCTTTCAAAAGCTCTCTCCATATGAGAAGATATAATTACAAAAAATATATAAAGCAACTTAAAAATTCAAGAGTGAAAAGTTTTGTTTTCCTCTTTAGCAATGGAATTTGTACTAGTAACCACCAAGGTCAATTAATAGTCACATGTGATAGCTTTACATAAAGTGATTTGCATTTGCAGTTTTCCAGAATAGTATATTGTCATATAAATCTTAAAACTCTTTACAGCATCTGCACTGAAGGCCAACAGAGTTTTTTTAGATCATTTAGATGGCTACCTTGATTAAAAGCAGTTGGCTGCATCTGTACAGTTACTTAATGCTCCACATTATGCAGTCTGTGTTTACTGTTTCATCCCTTTTATTAATATTGAGAGATGATGGCCCAGATTCCCAGGTCTGGCCAAGAGGAACTAAAGGCATAAGTCAGGAGATGGTGTGCAAAGGTGTCTTTAAAGCTCTGCTTTTGCACTGCTCCAACTCTGGTGCTGAACACTGCGTTATGGCTGCTGTAACATATGCCAGGCTGAAACAGTCACAGGGTCCTGAAAAGTAGCCCAGGCTAGAAGCGCAAGTACATAGCCCAGCCACATACCCCTCTCTGTAGACACTCCCTGCTACGTCAGCTCTACAATACTGAAGACCATGGCACACTGGGGTGATTCTCCCTGGAGCAGTTCAGCCAGCTTGATGACCTTATTTCACCAGCCCTGCAGCACAAAGCAGCAGCACCACACCCAACAACTTGGCACAGTCGGTTCATGATTTTCATATTCAGCTTACTTGAAATGTTATTTTCTACCAAATTTGCCCAGCTGGGGCCTTTATCATAATCAACATGAGTATTAAACAGGGTACATCTTTGTCTCAAGTAAAAAAAGCCTGGCAAAGTACATGTTTCCATGCAAAAGCAAACAGACATTAACAGGTCTGAATCAATGTACACAAAAAAAAAAAAAAATCAATACCCAAGTCCATTGACATGCGGGAGTTGCAGGAATCCCAACTGGATTAGCCTCACTCGCCTGTCCCACTCAGTGCTCTCTCACTTTGCGGCAGGATTCTTGGGAGGCTGCAGTTTGTATGTGCTGAAGTAGTTTACCACTTGCTGAGGCACTTCTGCCAGGACACACTGAGCCAGGGCTTCTTTGGGAGCCTTATTAAAAAAAGAACATCAAACTTCAGTCTTAACCATTGGTCAGAGGAGACCTTAAAAGTTTAGGTGCCATCCGTTAATTTGTCCAAACAGAATCTACAGCATTTCTCTCAGGAATTTGCTACAGTGCCCTTGGAAAAAAGCTTCCCTGCCCACCTTTACCTTTCCACTCTTACTACTAAGCAAAATGCTGCAAAGCAGCTGAATGCCTCCCTCCTCTGCAGTGGAGGCTGCCTCTGTGTGGCATATGCAGTTTACAAAGTCTTTTGGGATCCACCAGGATAAAATACACTGAGGAAATTTTTAGCCATGTCAATAAAATCTCTGCTATGCAAGGTTAAAGTGACAGAAGTTAAGCACCTGAGGTTGGTTAAGTGAGTTTTCATCCACATCCTATTATCCCAACCCTCATCTGCAGTAAATGCATTGCTTGTTCTACATGCAATTCCTTCAAAGTACAGTTAGTTTGTATTTCAAGATCAAACCTGTGATACTAGAAAAAGGAAAGTTTGTGTAACTGAAAAACAGATGTAAGCACATCAGTTCTATACCTGAGTAATCATGACGGCACTGCACTAACTGGTAAATTAATCTACAATTTTCTTCTTCTAGTCTCAGTCTGATATATACAGGGTTGGCTTTTTGAGTCCTTATTTCCCGTTCCAGTCGGTCTACAAGCAGTTCCTTGGAAACTCTACAGCTAATCAAATACTTTCATATAACATCCAGCCATCTAGTCTGGGTCTTCTAAATGCTTCTCTCACCCTCTACTTCCAAGTTTAACGCACCATTTCCTAGATATTCTTCCAGTCTTCTTTTCACATGCCCAAACCATCTAAGCCTGGATTCCTTCAGCTTTTGTATAACTGGTACCACCTTCTCATATCCCATAATTTGCTCATTCTGAATATGGTCCAACCTTGTAATTCCATACATCTGAACATTTTCATTTCCATTCAAGACATTCTCCTGTCTTTCTCAGTGCCCAGCATTCACAGCCATACAAAAGAGTAGGGCTAATTACTGTCTTGTAGATCTTGCTTTTCAAGTTAATAGGCATCCTCTTATTGCAGGCCACTCCACTTGCTTTTCATTTAGTCCACGCCTTTCCTGTTCTGTTTATAAGTTAGTCATGGAGTTTACCATTATTCTGTACTATCTCGCCTAAGTAGTTGAACTTCTATACCTTTGGTATTGGCTGGTCCTCAAGACTTATGTTTCAGGAAGATGACGAGACTATCATCGAATCTACAGACCATATACTGTTTTATTTCTGCTCACTTTCATGTAATTTCTTCCAAGTACAGTAACTCCTCGCATAAAGTCGTCCCAGTTAAAGTTGTTTCATTGCTGATCAATTAGGGAACATGCTTGTTTAAAGTTGCGCAATGCTCCCTAATGTCGTTTGGCAGCTGCCTGCTTTGCCCACTGCTTGCAGGATTCTCTGGAAGAGCAGCCCCTCCTTGTGGGGATTAGAACCGGAGGGCTGGCAGTCCTCCCCACCCCCCGACAATCAGCTCCCTAAATTCCCTGTAAGGTATGTGGCTCGCCAGCTGCCCAGCAGCAGTTCAGCTGTGCCTCCCCTCACTGCCCTGCCCTCTGCCTCGGAGCTGCTCCCGGGAACTTCCTGTGTACAATATTAAACTGTTTGTTTAAAACTTACACTTTATATGTATATAGTGTCTTTTGTGTGGTGAAAAAAAGTTTCCCTGGAACCTAACCCCCCCATTTACATTAATTCTTGTGGGGAAATTGGATTTGCTTATCATCATTTCACATAAAGTCGCATTTTTCAGGAACGTAACTACAATGTTAAGTGAGGAGTTACTGTATGCATCACTCTAAATATTTGTCTGCTTCATTTTTGCTCTGCCCTAGGAGCATTACATGACCTGCACAAAGCACACACTACTCTTTGGATGTTTTCTTAAAGTGCATTGTGAACAAAAGGCCTTGGTGAACTTTGACTTATTAGAAATTGTTCAGTTTCTTCGACTGGCCTTCTGACTGCGGTAACAGCACCCTTGTACATGTCCTAGAGGAGTCTGATATGGTATTCACGTATCTGTTTCATTCTCATACACCACTAGATGACTTCTTTCGGAAGGTGATCATAAGCCTTCTTAAGATCAATGAACACTACGTAAAGGGTTTCTCCTCTTTTCTCTGCATTAAGATTGCTCGTGGAAAAATATAAATATAGCATTGTTAACTTGCCTGGCATGAATCCAAACTAACTGTCACTGACTTTTATTTCTCTTCAGTCTCTTATGAATAACAGTCTCCCAGACCTTCATGGCATGGCTCATGAGTTTAACGCTGCAGTTACCAGAGTCTTGTATGTCTCCTTTTTCCTTAAATGTTGGTACCAATGTGCTTTCTCCAGACATAGCTGAGTCCTCATAATGAAATTAAACAATTGTATCAATATATTCATGCCTACCTGCCCCAGGTACTTCCATATTTCTCCTGGTATGCCATCGGGACTGAGAGCTCTCTTATTTTTTATGTTGCTCAGTGATTCTACAACTTCTTCTTGGACTGGTACCACCAGAACCCGGTTTGGTTTTATCATATGGCATGGTTCTCTTGGATGCTCTTCAAATCATAAGCCTTTAAACAGTAATTATGCTACCATTCCGTAATCTGGTCTCATTGGTTAATGTATTTCCACTTTCATCTTCAATTACTTTGATCTCATCAATGTCTTCAGTTCTCTTATCACTGGTCTTTTCCAGTCTATATATTTCTCTCTCACTCTTCTTCATTTCAAGACAGGCATATAACCCTTCCAGGGCTTTAGCCTTAGCAGCTACCACCTCATTTTTGCTTTTTAGCTTTTTTATACTCCTGAAAATCCTGCTGTTAGAGTGTTCCTTGCCAAAGTTTAACACACTTTTTAGTTTCCAACTAAGGATGGCACTTTAAGTAATCGTTGCAGATTACTCCCTTCCCCCACATCAAAATGCCTGAACAAATAGTGGCAATCAAGGAAAACTGGTGCATTATTTTAATATGAGCTTTTTACCATGAGGGGCCAGGGGGATAGAACAGAGCATAAAATGTACAAAAACAAGAACTAGGAAGGGAGCACCTTGGAAGCTAAGGTGTTTTATCTGTCAGTTTTACTTTCCCCAGATTATTTATTTGTATACATCTTTGCAAGGCCATGACATTTAAAAAGGCTATATGACCCAATGTCAACAGTATTTATATGCTGGATTCCATCTGTTGGGTTGTACACTAAATAGAGCTTCCCCACCATTTTGTTTGCGTCTCTGTAAAGAGGGTTTTATTTGCTTTAATAAAACTACCTCAGCAAGGGCACCTATATATCAGAAAATGACTCCCTCACCTTCACACACAAAGATTTATTTATCAAAATGATACAATGCATGCACACAGAGATTAATTCTAATCTTAATCCAGATTTACAGCCAGGCAACTACACTGACTAAAATGGAAATAATCTTAGGTGAAGTCAAAATCATGCTCATTTTCTCCTCCGATAGGACACCAGCATTGGTTTGATTATGCTGAACTGCATATCAGTTCTGAAGTAGATATATAAATGACATGTCCTGAAAAGACTGGTGAAAAAAAGAGAGAGAGATTGATTGATTCTTAAACCAGGAACAGGTCACCTTTTTCGATAGAAATGATTTACTGGGAGTTCCACAGATGAGCTGGTAGGCTTTCATCTCTTCTTAGCCCCTGATATGAAAGCCATACCTCACCGCTAACCGAGAGTGTTTTCAAGAGGCTTTAGACTTCATTCCAGGGCCATTCCATGTATAAACTCCACAGTGGAAGTAGAGCCACTAGTATTTACATGCTACGAAATCTAGTGTACTTCGCTGGTATGTATTCAGTAAGAAATGATACTTACATTTTGGAACTGCCTAAATGGCACAAACTGGACAATGTCTCTGATAGCTGGCTCTCCAGTTGGGGACCTGAGACTTCCATTGTCACCATCAAGAAACTCCATGGCACTGAAATCAGCTCCTCCAACGCCAACAATGATAATGGACATGGGAAGCTTTGCGGCATTAACTATGGCGGCTCTGGTTGCATCAAGGTCTGTTATCACACCATCCGTTATGATGAGGAGCACAAAATATTGCTGTCAAACCAATATGTACTTTGTTACAATTGGGAACAGCAGAAGAGAGAATATTGCATACATGCATGCTACAGGTTTACAGGGCATAGAATGGTAACTTTTCAATATGAGAGGCTTATTCTTTGCAATCAAGAATCTACATTTGATCCAGGTCTCTTCTGCCTGGTCCAAAAAAACCCAACCTTAACTCTCCCTCCCCAAGAAGCAAAACACATATTCACTGCAAAGCCTACAAGGCCCTTATGTCCAACTGGCAGCAATCTAAAGCAGCCAAGTTGAAAAGCTATCCTCAGATCTCAAGTACAATGTCATTCAAACATAGGACACAGATTTTGTTGGGTTTTGGGCAGGAGCTGAAAGCAAGTTTAACTGAATATTTTCCTTTATGATCTATTTGAAGTAATGTCTTTGAAAAATGTAAATATAAAACCTTGCTCAACACAGCCACGGAAGCCCCAGCACATAAGCCAGAGTGCCAAGAAAAAAAAAAAAGAAAGAAACCCTCCTGTATGTACTGTAGTAAGGAGTTTGCAAAACACTGACCAAAACGGAGGGTCTTTGTCCTGAGTGCTGAAAAAACAGACAGTATGCCTGATTTTTTAGGGCAACAAATGCTATAACAGCTCTGCTGCAGTTACACTGCTGTAGCACTGTAGTGTAAACACTTACTACAGCAATGGAAGGGGTTTTTCTTGTTACTACTTGAGAGGCAGTAGCTAAATTGACAGAATTCCTCCGTAGCTGCATCTATAATTGGGGATGAGGGTGACCTAACTACGTTGCACAGGATGTAAAATTTTTCACAGCCTCAAGTAATGCAGCTGGGTCAACCTAGGTTTAGGTGCAGACCAGGCCTTAATATCATACCATCACAGCCAGTCAGCGGTTGAAAGGAGGAGTTCTTCTAACGCAAGTGTCTAATATGAACAGTTTATCTAGCACGAGTTCTACACTTCAAGGAAGTTTCAGATTTCTAAAGAAAAAAAACTACACGAGATACTGGGTTGGATTATTAGAAAAGAGGTGGATTCTTTTTTAAATACATATACTCCCTCTGTTGCTTCAAATTCCTACGTAAAATTTTCTTTACTATACCTGCATGCCAGCTGTTTTCTAGGATTAACTGGCAGAAGCTGCAATCTGCCTTTGATGTTTTACGTAAATTAGCTAAATTTCAAATGGGAGCCAATAGCCTACAGTACATATCTATAACAGATAAACCAGGTCTTGACTTCAAATCTCTGTTTGGCTGTTCAGTGACAAACACAGATATTTGTAATAAGCAAAATTAGTGTTCTTCAGTAGAAAAACCCTGAGTACGGAGTTCCAGTAGAGGTTTACAAGTTTGTCAGCTCAAATTCACAAGTATGGAGGCTATTAGCAGGGAAAGGCTTTCAGAAAGTGTTGCAGGTACATAGGTAGCAAGGATACCCAATTCTCTCTTTGTCCCCAGATATCTAATATTGCGTCAGTTATGAAACAGTTGTGAGCTGAAGAATATTCTTGGTAACAGCATGCAAATAAGTAACAGCCTCTTCACTGTGCTTTTAGAATCTGTATTTACTATTGCTACCATCAATAGTTTATAAAACCTGGATTAGGTCCGGTTTCTGTATTACGTTGTTTGATGAACCTTAAATGGAAGGATCACATCTCCATTGTTACAAGTAAACTCCATTCAAGTTTCAGAGTCTCTTTTTGGTGGGTTGCCACCATCTCACCACCCTGCTTGCTCTGGGCAGGGATTCAGTTCCAAGGACAAACCACCACAACTAAACTGAGACCTGCATATTTTGCTAAACTTCCATTTTCTCACTTTCATCTGGTTTCTTTTAGGAACTTCAGGAAGCCTGGACTTAAACGATAATTAATTTTCTGATTGTTTTTACCAAGCCATGCTCTCCAATAGCTCCCCCTTGGTTCCCTCCATATCTCTTCTCTACTTTGTCTCTTTGCTCTTTTTCTCCCTCTTCACACAACTACTTGTTCCCCACCACTTTGTCCTTCCTCCTCTATAGCTCCCTCCAGCTCTACTTTCTCCACATCTGCCATGATGTCTACAGAACCCAGCCTATTGATCATGACTGGACAGTTGATAAGCTGTGCTCATTCCTCTTCCTCCAACCCTTTTCCTAATCCTTCTAACCTCAATTAAAAAGAAAACACAAACCAAACATTTCTACAATACGTGTAAATAACAAAGCTGGGCCAATTCTTCACCATGCTCTTTTGCCTATATGTTGTATCCACATCCTCAAATATTCCGTTTGTTTGTCTCATTAGATTGGAAGCACTTCAGAGCAGAGACAGTGTCTTTTCTAAGACAGAAAAATGCCCAACACAATGGGGCCTATTACTATTACAAGAGGTCCAATTTATAGGGTTGCCAACCCTCCCAGGACTCTCCTGGAATCTCCAGGAATTAAAGATTAAACTTTAATTAAATATTATGTCATGTGACGAAACCTCCAGGAATACATCCAACCAGAATTGGCAACTCTATGTCCAAAGTAAAGTGTTATGGTTAGTCATATGTCATTTGCATATTAATACTGACAGTTCTTTTCCAGTTTCCAGCTAACTCATAGCAGTGCTCCTGTCTGAGCTCTGGGAACAAAGTGGAAAAGTTTAGAGCAGTGGTTCTTAAACAGGGATATGCCTACACCTGAGTATGCAGAGGTCTTCAAGGGGGTCATCAACTCATCTAGATATTTGCTTAATTTTACAACAGGCTACATAAAAAGCACTAGCGAAGTCAGTACAAACTAAAATTTCATACAGACAATGACTTGTTTATACTGGTCTATATGCTATATACTGATCTATATGCTATATACTGAAATGCAAGTACAATATTTATATTCCAATTAATTTATTTTAGAATTCTATGGTTTTAAAAAAAAATGAGAAAGCAAGCAACTTTTCAGTAACGTGCTCTGACACATTTGTATTTTTAGGTCTGATTTTGTAAGCAAGTAGTTTTTAAGTGAGGTGAAATTGGGGGGTAAGCAAGACATATCAGAGTCCTGAAAGGGGTACAGTAGTCTGGAAAGGTTGAGAGCCACTGGTTTAGAAGGTTCCACAGAGTTCATTCTGTGTGTTACTTGCTGCTTTGGACTGCAGGTCATAACAAGGGACAAAGAGATAAGCGTGTTGCTGTTTGCAACAGCCAAACCACAGCCAGACAGTTTTAGTCTTACATGACTCTTGTGCAATCCTGTCTTGGTCACGTTAAGTAACGTGTGTCTCAGTTTACCCTCTGAGAAATGAGGATTACGCTTGCCACTCAACTTGAGGATAAATGCTGCCCTAAAATGTGTGTGTATTCCAGGGCAGAACTAGATCCTTAATGTTTGTGAAGTGCTCTGAATGTTTTGGATGAAAAGTGCTACAAAATGCCAAGTACTTTTTTTTAAATTGACATTCCTATCAGAAAATAAGCTTCATCTGGATGAAAGATTCTTGTTATGTACAATCTGTGAGGAAGCTCTGGCATCCATAAAGCCTAATGGTAACAAATGCAACTTCACAGGATAAGTGGATAACAAATAAGGTTGGTACGCTTCCAAGCACACAGAGGGGAAATGAATAGTGTATAACATCGAAAGAAAGAAGAAAGAAGGAGGGGAACGTCTACACTAAGATAAAGTACTTACTGATGCTGTCTGTTGCTGTGCAGCTGCACCAGCTAATGTAGCCACATGGTTTATTATTGGAGAAAAATTGGTTGGCCCATATAATTTTACTTGAGGAAGGCAGGCCCGGTATGCATCAATAACGCCTTGGATTCCTTAAGAAAACAAATGGTTAAGTCTTAATATTTCATGTTAATGTTGCGTTGCTGTTCTGAGGCACTCAACTGTCCTGACACCTCCATAGGTGCCAGACATCTAGAGTAGTACAAAGTTATTTAAAATTAAGATAATGATAAAGGAAGTTGTATGCTTTAGGTGAACAGAGGCCTTTTATCAGGCCATAGCCTTCCACAAGAGCTAATCTTGACTTTATGTCAAGGTTAAGAAGGTTGTCTAAGTGGCCAAATATCACTATCCTGAAATCTGGCTACCTAGTTTATAACAGGTCTGCTCAGTTTAGAACACATGTCCTTGTTAGCAGTCTAAGCAGAGAGGAAAAGACTAAATGGTCAGAGAATGAACCACCTTCTCACTCCTAGGGCCAGCGAGGTTCCCTCCACACCAGCAATGAGGTACCTTGGCATGGCAGTATGGAAGAAGCCTACACTGCTGCTACCCCAAGGTAGATGTGCAGTGAAAGTTCAAAAAAGAAAAAGAACCAAAGGCTCCTTCACACAGGTAAGGATTTATAGCAGGAAATTCTAGCCTGGTTACTGACTGAAGTTCCTTGTCTATTTAACGAAATCAGCCTGCTTAATCAGAAGCCTGGCAGATGCTCTGATTAGCAAAGAGCATCTCCTTCCTTCCCATCTCTTCTAGTATTTTGAAGTCCATATTCTGAATAGGTCACACATTTCTTCTAATCAGAGACTTTTCTATACAAATTAACATCTACTGCCACAACCTTTACTGTTGTTGTATTAATGGTGCCAGATTAAACACAGTACCATGAGGCAGTTAAGTGGTACCTAGTAGAAACAAGACTTTCCAGATATTTGATTCTTTAAGACTCTTGTGATAGTTTCTAAGACTTACCAGTGCAGAATGGATTTGATGGGTTAAAGTTTAACGGAAACTCATGTGATACCTGTCAATACACAAAAGATGTTCAGGTTTTAGACATGCACATGTCCTTGAGTAAGTTGTTTTAGATTGCCTACGTAGCAAATTTACACATTTGGTTACCTGAAAGGAAGGAGGAATCTGTGCACCAAATCCAAAGGCTGGAAACATTTTATCTCTGAAAACGCAATTTAAGAGAAAATGAAGTAGTTGTTTCCCTTTAGACTGTTCACAATTCAAAACAATTTAGCTAATCCTAGTCATAATCATAAAGCTGTTTATTAGAAATCAACAGGAAATTTCCCCTGTGTAAAGGCCAAATCAGGTAGGCAGGGAGAATTTCTTTCTGTCCAAGTCAGCAGGGCACCTAGGGAATTAACATTTAAAATTTTTGCTATGAAAATGTGTTAGGTTGCAAATGCTCTGCTGGTTTTTGTTTAGCATTTGTCATGAGATAATTTGAGCCATGAAAACCGTAGCAGCTATTTACTACCATGCAGACCATTGAGTTTGGAGATATTACTCCTGGGGGAATTCTGCGCCACTGCACATATGGAGAACTCTTGTCCCCCACAGATTTGCTTCCCTGCAGAAAAACGACTTTCTGACAGGGAAGCAAAGGAAAGCCATAAGAGCAGTCATACCACTGTCCCCCGCAGTGTGTTTTGGGTGCCAGGGAAGCGGTCAGAGAGGTAAATCACTGTGGGGAGGGGACAGGACTGGGAAAGCCCCGACTGGCTGGGCTGCTAGTCCCGGTTGGGTTGGGGACGATGGGACTTCCTCTTCCCCTGTACTGCATCCACCCACCCACCCCACTGACCCCCAAACAGCTGCACCTGGATCCCCACCCCAGTGGGGCCCACTCCTCCAGCATCTGGACCCCCCCCACTGACCCCACACACCCAGACCCCCCTACCGAGCTCTATCCCCCACACATCCAGACCCCCCCGCTGAGCCCCACCTGGACCCCCCTGCAGAGTCCCATTATCGCTGCACCCATAACCTTCCCAACAAGCCCCTGTGCATCCAGATCCCTCCCACACCCGGATCCGCCACTGAGCCATCCACCCCCAGATTGCTCCCACAGAATTCTCTCAGCCCACACTAGGATCACCCACACTAAGCCCCTCCACACTTGGATCCTGCTGGGCTGAGCCTGCCTGCCCACAACTGGTGCATCTGGCATGGCAGAGCAGGGTCCTGGGGTGTTTCTGGGGCAGGCCCAGTCCTTGCACGGTGTCAGGATTGGGTTGCAGAATTTTAAAATATTGTGTGCAGAATTTATTTTTTTGGCGCAGAATGCCCCCAAGGGTAAAATACTGACTGAGAAACGGATTGTACTGAGGTTTGTGAATTCTGGGCCCTCTCAAAGGAATATCACCCTAGATCAACAAGGATATACTATTGGACACATCTCCAAGTCCCAGGCCCCCCTCTCTCATCATTCAAATTCCTTCTATTATTAATAAATACTGACTTTCCATGATGCCCACAAACTGTACTCATGAAAATCCTCCACGTCACGTTAGAAAAGAGATTCAAAATTAAAAACAAACCATAAGCCCCTACACTTGTTCTCTGGTTCTCCCAATGGGACCTCTCAACTGCATCCCAGACTGTAAGCTCCATGGAGAGCAGACTGTCTTCATATCCATGTCCTGTATCCTGAACACATTGTTCGTATTTAAGCAGATATAATCTCTGTGCTGCCACCCTCTGGCTCTGCCAAGGAATATCAGATAGCTAAATTGACAGATTTGCACCTCCATCCATTTAGAGAAAATGTCACTTGGGTACGACCATTTGTAGTATGCCTGGACCACCTTATGCAGAGTCAAGTGGAATGTAGTTACACACAAGCCAAAACAGACTGTACCCTTTCTCCCTAGCCTCTCCCAGCAAAGGGCGAGAGCTCATTCAAAGAGGAGAGGATAAAATGGAAGGGAAAATGTGAAAGGATTTTTATGCATGTTCTCGTACTTTCAGTACATTCAGCTCTACAGCTTTTATTATGAGCTGTTTATGGACATCTGCAATACTGACATGCCCCGGTTCTACAACATGCATTTGAAAATGAGATAAGTTAAAACTTACGCATCATAGTCCTGAACGACCATTCCTACAGACCAAATGGCTGTCAGGTATTCGTTAACCCCATTAGGGCTGATGTAATGTAGAGAGTCTGGTGAACGAGGGTCCCCATTGGAGCCTGTAAAATCTATCCCCACCTGTCAAATGTAGCATTTGTATCCGTTAGCAGTGATGGAAAACTGGGTTCCCAATTGCAGGCAAAATTAACCTGACAAAAACAGGAAGAACTATCTACATCACATACTGGTACATGTAATCATCTGTCAGCTGCCATATTTACACCATTTTATTGAACATCAGAACCTTGTTTAAGGAATGTACCCTACTCAAACATCATGAAGCTGTGGTTCACCATGGGGACTGGTTGGCTGTCTGTCTATCAGCTGCTGGCTCATATAGGTCTTAAACAAAAGCATTCACAATATTCTCCATGGTTGTGAAATGAGTCTCAGCCTGCTTCCAAGTGGAAGCTACTCAAAGAATACCACAACAGTTAAAAATTAACAGATACCCTTGCTGACAGACCAGCCAGAGACACTGATCTACTCTGGGTGAGGGCTGAGGTACACTGCCAGAGTGGAGAAAACTTACATTGCTACTGCCTGTGTTGTACCAGTATTGTGAATTAAACCATTTCAGGGTCTGATCCCATGCTAAGGCCTATGCATGTTGCTCAGGCTGTGCATAAGGGCCTTGAAGCCATCCTATATAGGCAGTTGAGATTATTCTGGCATGAGGAAATCCTTGCCAGGTGTAAACCTACCATAACAAGCTCTACATGACCACCCCCAGGTGTAATGGATGTGTTAGGAGTGAACAGAACTACAGACATTCCCAGATTGCTTGACAGCCGTTAAGCTGATCTGAACTACACTTGTGATAAGATGGTGTAAGACAAACCCAAGCAACAGGGAACTGTAAACTCCTTTGGTCTCTGCCCATACAGTTATATCCAGCTCTGACTGGGTACATCTGAATATTCAGAACTCATGTCTGATGCTAGCAGTCTATCATATTCCAGAACTTTCCAGATAACAGTTGACAAAACAGGCCAGAGGGCCTCTGGAAATATGGGCTTATGAGTCATCTGCTACAAAAACAAACATGAGATTAAGAGAATCCATAACACATTACAGCTTACTCTGAAAAACAAAGCAATTATGTACACATAATTTACTTACAGTGAAATTCAGCTGACATCCTCCCATGATGTAATCAAGGAACGTACATTCCACTATAATCTAAAAGGAAACACACTGGTTTCAGCAAAACCCAAAAGACAGAAGCAATTTCTTAATTTCCTTAAGGCCAAGTTTTGCTTCCCGTACTGATGTAAAACAGTACCTTTACTCCATAAGTAGTGCCTCTAGATTTCACTGGGAGTACACAACGAATAAGGTACTATGCACTGTGTGTGCCAGTACTGGGCCCCTTATAATTATATTTAAACAGGATCTGGGTACATGGAGAAAATTCATATCAGATAAATATTTCTTACATTAGCCAGTGTTCAGCTAGTAAGGAAATTGACACTATGGTACCTATTAATTAATTGCTAGGACGTTTAGTGCTTTTTTGTGTTTAAGACAATGCAAATCACCACTTCCCTTGTCATTCCATGATACATGCAAATAGAATTTCAGAAGGCTGTTTTATTATTTAGGACCTGAACACCCCCACTTCCCACTCAAGAGGATATTAGATGAGGAATTCCTTTACTTTAAGTGGTAAGATCATCCTACTGAGAATAAGGTTATGGGGGTTTGGATATTTAGACATCTATTTCTAAACCAAAAGACCTTGTATGAAACAGTAACTTTCACTTGCTTGCAATCTCCTGTATAGAAGACTAAGTCATAAACGCTCTATAGAAAATGCAGGAGTAATATTAATTGTATTCTGATTCTATGTGAAGCAACAATGTTTTACTTTGTCACGGTAATGCTTCTACAACACTCAAAGCATTCTGTATCTATACTATCATCTTCTAGACTCAAATCTTTCTGCATTTTTCATACATTTTACTGTTACTTACACTTGGGGTAGTTGAGGCATGTTAGATCAGAGATGCTGTACCTGGACATTTATAAATAAAGAAAAATCAATTGAGTTAAAAAATAAAATCCTTGAGTACCGACCTCACAGTGTTTCACACTCACGACACCAGAATTTTTGTAGCTTTTCTTCTTTTGTCTCTTCTTCTCATTGATGCATTCAAATTCAGCCTAAGGGAATGGAAACAACAACAAGACTACAATCAGTACAATTTATGCAATACATTTAAGTAGTACCTATCCAGAGCTTTAAGCACCTTTGCTTTACATTGCTTTTGTTTTACAGCCAGTGACTGCACTTTCAAACCCATCCTCCTCAGAACAAGAAAAGAAAAACCCAACAGGCCAGACACAAGTATTTGTACCTTCCCTCCCTAAAAGCTTCAGAAGAGAAAGGCTTTGTGCAGCTCTTGGGGATCATCATAGGTAGGGAGTGAATTCCAAAGTTCTGGATCATCTTCAGGTACTAGGCTGGATTAAGCCATAGCCCCAAGTAAAGCACATTGCAGCTATTTTGAAGGCGAGAGAGTCGTAAGACATGGTAGCAAGATCTGCATCTGAGAAGAATGGTTGCATCCTCCCTGCCAAACAAATTAAAAAGCCACCCAGTTTTCTTCTGCTATAGGGTTGCTCAAAAGCAGCTAAGGATTCAACAGTAATCCAAGACTGCAAGCTCCAGTAACAAATGGCAGGAGCACACGCCCTCCTATAAAGTGGCTCACTGATGCGTCCGTCTTCCAAACACCACTTCCATTTTATGGAAATTGGATTTCCACCAGCTAGTCCTCATCCTTTACTTGTCCCTAGAAAACACCGAGTCAGGTACTCAACAGCACTGGTCATAAGTGTGTGTTTCTGCCATACGTTCTAAGCATTCAAACGGATTTCTTAAGTGGTTTGGGACTCCATTTTTTCCTAAGCCACAGGACAATTTTTTCATTCAACCAGTGAGGTTAAATCCAACAATTCATTGAGTAAAAACAAGCTTAGCAAAAAGAAGCCTCTTGTACATTCTCAAGTCAGTCAGGAAACACTTGAGCTCTAAATCCTTCAAAGTGCTAAGCGCCCTTAGCTTCTACAGTGAGAAAATGGGGGGCTCAGTACCATTCAGGATCAGGCACGTACCAAGGGCTTGCCTGAAAAACATTCCTCCCACTGGAATCAGTGGAGACATGTTGAGGGTAACAATCTGCAAACAGTTTCTGTAATGCAACAAGACATTAAATACAGTATTGCAATATTGTATTCTATTAGATTCTTTCCTGTTTGTTGTTGGTTTACAGCATGGACAGAACATAATGGTAAGACATAATTAGAACTGAAACAAATTGTGGTACTTTATCACAGAGGCTAATCTAAACAGCCAGGTAGTTTCCTGATTAAATTTTCCATATTTAACTCTGTCTTGAAATTAAAAAGAAGCCTTCTATGAAAATGTATTAACTCCAACCACCATGTGGATTTTTGTTAAATCTTATAATTTTCATTAGCATGTCCTCCCCCCACAATCCCAATCAAGTAGGCTCTAGCCAGAGAATTCTCTCAGCCTTTTCTTATTTTGTGGAACACAGTCTGCATCTTATTTAACACCAGATTCTTTTCAGTTACACTGGTGTTAAGATCAAGTAAACACAATGAGTTCATTGAAGTCATTCCAGGATTAACATGGGAGCAACTAAGATGAGAATTGGCGTCTGACTAAATTCTACCTTACAGGGCCTATCGCCCAGCTTTATTTGCACAGGAAATGCTTCATGTCAGGCATGGTCCTAGTGGAGCCAATAAGTAAAGTTTTGCAGGATTGGATCCCAGTTCTTTTTAAGCAAGAGATTTCTTGAGCTCTATATTTCCTCTGTGTTGCCTTCTAGCTTTAATTCTCAGCCAGTCTCATTCTGACACGCAGATGGCTTTCTTTGACTGGATACAGCCAATGTGTGGTCAAGAAAATACACGTAAG
The DNA here is from genome assembly GCF_965140235.1 of Caretta caretta. Taxonomy (NCBI): domain Eukaryota; kingdom Metazoa; phylum Chordata; order Testudines; family Cheloniidae; genus Caretta; species Caretta caretta. The sequence goes on from NC_134207.1 coordinate 48,711,139, forward strand.
GAAGAGCCTTCTTGAAGCATTTTCAAAAGAAGCATACGCAGATTACATCTTAACTTCACACTTTTTTTTTTTTTTTTAAAGCAGAAGATCCCAGCCCAGGTTATCAGAGGACAGATTAGGATGCAGCATTTTGATTCACATCAAATCGATCATACAGCATGCTTCAGTGGCACAAAGGGAGCTCACTATCTTACAGGATTAGGGTCTTACAGGGTGTGTGCGTGCAAGCTTTTTTTTTTTTTAAACCACACAGCAGTATGCTTCAGTTTTTTTCAGTTTTGGCCCTAATGCAATAATTGGTTCAGTAAAATGGTACCATATTTTATTTAAATAATTAACTTATGAAACAGAAAAAGGAGTGGACTAAACTGTTTCATCCTTGCCCTTCAGGTGTTTGGGTAATTTAATTACTACAGCAAGATGCACACTACTTTGCTTGTGGGGAAAAGCTGAATAAATGCCAGCCTACTTCCGAGAATCTAGCAACATGAGAAAAAGCACTAGAAATCTCTAGAAGCAGATTACATATGAGCAGTCACTTGCTGAAATTATTTACCAGTGCTGTAAAAGGAAGTGTTAGATTTCCTGAAACTGAGCAGAGGACAGTCTTCAGAAACAACCACTGAGAGAGCAACATGGCAGGAGCAGTGATTAGAAAATATAAACACATTTAAAAAGTTAAATATTTATAATTAGTAGCTTTGAAGAATTCAGTTTACATACAATACTTTAGGATGCTTTTAGGTTCCAAACCTGTATGCAGTGTACCTGATCACTGAACTATTTTTCAAGTTATGTGCAATTAAGGAAAAATATGGTACAATATTGCTTGGGACACAAGTGTCAGGGTTCCCTCCCCATGCTGAACTCTAGGGTACAGACATTGGGACCTGCATGAGAGACCCCCCCTAAGCTTATTTCTACCAGCTTAGGTTAAAAACTCCCCAAGGCACAAATTCTCCCTTGTACCTTGGACTGGGTAACGCTGCCACAACCAAGTGATTTAGACAAACTCAGGGAAAGGACCACTTGGAGTTCCTACTCCCCGCTAATACCCCCACAAACCCCACACCCCCTTTCCTGAGGAGGCTTGAGAATAAACAAGATGAGCACAGACCAACCTTGGGTTTTTTTAGGACACTAAAAAAAAAATCCAATCAGATTCTAAAAGAAACAAAAAACTTTATTATAAAGAAAAAAGGTAAAAGCAGCACCTCTGTAAAATCAGAATGGAAGATAATCTTACAGGACAATCAGATTCAAAAACACAGAGGTTTCAGAGTAACAGCCGTGTTAGTCTGTATTCGCAAAAAGAAAAGGAGTACTTGTGGCACCTTAGCGACTAACCAATTTATTTGAGCATAAGCTTTCGTGAGCTACAGCTCACTTCATCAGATGCATACTGTGGACACTGCAGAAGACATTATATACACAGAGACCATGAAACAATACCTCCTCCCACCCCACTCTCCTGCTGGTAATAGCTTATCTAAAGTGATCACTCTCCTTACAGTGTGTATGATAATCAAGTTGGGCCATTTCCAGCACAAATCTAGGTTCTCTCACACACACACAACCCCCCCCCTCCACACACACACACAAACTCACTCTCTTGCTGGCAATAGCCAGAAGAGTTCCCAGAAGTCACCTACTACAGGACAAGCCTAACAAAGAAAATAACAGAACGCCACTAGCCGTCACCTTCAACCCCCAATTAAAACCCCTCCAACACATTATTAAGGATCTACAACCTATCCTGAAGGATGACCCAACACTCTCACAAATCTTGGGAGACAGGCCAGTCCTTGCTTACAGACAGCCCCCCAACCTGAAGCAAATACTCACCAACAACCACATACCACACAACAGAACCACTAACCCAGGAACCTATCCTTGCAACAAAGCCCGTTGCCAACTGTGCCCACATATCTATTCAGGGGACACCATCACAGGGCCTAATAACATCAGCCACACTATCAGAGGCTCGTTCACCTGCACATCCACCAATGTGATATATGCCATCATGTGCCAGCAATGCCCCTCTGCCATGTACATTGGTCAAACTGGACAGTCTCTACGTAAAAGAGTAAATGGACACAAATCAGATGTCAAGAATTATAACATTCATAAACCAGTCGGAGAACACTTCAATCTCTCTGGTCACGCGATTACAGACATGAAAGTCGCTATTTTACAACAAAAAAACTTCAGATCCAGACTTCAGCGAGAAACTGCTGAATTGGAATTCATTTGCAAATTGGATACAATTAACTTAGGCTTGAATAGAGACTGGGAGTGGCTTAGTCATTATGCAAGGTAGCCTATTTCCCCTTGTTTTTTCCTACCCCCGCCCCCCAGACGTTCTTGTTAAACCCTGGATTTGTGCTGGAAATGGCCCACCTTGATTATCATACACATTGTAAGGAGAGTAATCACTTTAGATAAGCTATTACCAGCAGGAGAGTGGGGTGGGAAGAGGTATTTTTTCATGCTTCGTATGTATATAATATGTATATAATAAGATCTTCTAAACTTTCCACAGTATGCATCCGATGAAGTGAGCTGTAGCTCACGAAAGCTTATGCTCAAATTGGTTAGTCTCTAAGGTGCCACAAGTACTCCTTTTCTTTTTAAGAAGACAGAGGATTTCCCTCTGGGCCAAACTTTAAAATTACAAAAAGAAAACCAGGAATACACCTTCCTATCAGCACAGAGAAAAATCACAAGCCAAAACAAAAATAAGCTAACACATTCCCTTGCTAGTACTTACTAATTCTAAAGGAGTTGGATTGCTTGCTTCCTTGATCTGTGTCTGGCAAGCACCCAGAACAGACCGACCAAAACCTCCCCCCCCGCACCAGATTTGAAAGTATCTTATCCCCTTATTGGTCCTTTTGGTCAGGTGCCAGCCAGGTTACCTGAGCTTCTTAACCCTTTACAGGTAAAAGGATTTTGTGCCTCTGGCCAGGAGGGATTTTATAGTACTGTATACAAGAAGGTTGCTACCCTTCCCTTTATATTTATGACACAAGTCAATAAAAATAAAGAGATTCTAAGCTAAGGCTGCTGAGTGGCCTTCAATGAAATTTATGAGGATGCAATCTACCATGTTACAAGGTTTACAGCACTGTTAACGTTTCATAGCAAAATATATGGGACAGTGTGGTTTCTGAGGTTTTTTTTTAAGGAAGGAAATAAAGACCCAAACAAATGAAAATCCTAGGTTGATTTCTGTGCACTAGTAGCTAAAATCTTAAAGTCTTCGTTGAGATTTATTCAATTACTTACTCAAGTGAGCAAGAACCAAACCTGAAAATTAAGGATAAAGTAAAATCTGACACAATAAGTTCAGGCTTTGGCCTTTTAACAGCAGTGAAATTTATAGTGTATTCTGCATCTTGATGATTATGGATTGGTGAAATTAATTTGGCCCAACAACTTGGATTTTCAGACACAAGCCGTTACAAAAAACGAACAAAATATTAAAGCCTGTAAAGGTAGATTTATAATGGAAATGCCAACTGAATGTGAACTGAATTGGTGCTACAAGCACTGCCATAAGGCAGTTAAATATTGACAATCAAAGATACTTGGTAGTCTTTGCTCAAAATGAATAAAGCAATTTCACAAAAATTCTCAAGAAACCTAGAGGCTTTGGACTTACCGGTGATGATCGAGAAGCTTCCTTCAGTTTTGACATCGTGGTTAGAAAACTCCCTATGAGATCATGAGACCCATCATTGTCATAATCATAACACTCTACCTAAAATGAAGCATTATCCAGGATTAGCGAGAGCCAATGAGAGTGATGTTGCAATGACACTTCTATAACAAAGAAAAAGGCAGGTTTTTTTGATACAGTTAGGATTTCAAGTGTGGCAGAAGTTTGCCCTCTGCCATAGACTTAAATTCATGGGGAATATATACAAGTGTCTGAAGGCTAGGCTTTACCAACTGCAGAAAGAAAAGGGAGTCTTACCTACTACTGAACCAGATCCTCCAAGCTGCTGAGCATCCTCATCTTCACGGAAGTCAATGAGCATCAAAAGTTCAGCATTTTACAGGATCAGGTCCAAGATGGTTAGTTAGGGCGAATGCTACTATTTTATTCTGATCATTTTTAGGAAAAAAGTCACTCCGTGGTGCTTAGTCTGTGCGCCCTTCTGCCGTTATAGACTGGAAGCCTGATTTTCAGAGATACTGACATTCAACTCCTATTGATTTTAGTGGGAGATATGGATGATCAGTACTTCAAGTCAGGCTCCGGATGGTTAGCAGGAGAGCAAAAGCAAGTGGACTGCATTACTGATCCAGAGAGGGGCTCAGAGACAGAGTTCAGTACCTTTCACTGCTGATAATAGAAGCGAGACTTGAGAGTTCTCTCAAGACCAGCAGTCTTAATTATCTGTAAATTTATAACTTCCTCAGAGATAGTATGTTGGCTAAAATCCCTCTTTGCCTGTATTTACAGCCCAATGGTAAGACTTTACTGATCAAATCAATTCACCTTTAACCTTAATGCCTTTCCTTTCTCACTTACTCTTCCTTTCTTGGGTTATTTTTGCTGTTTAACGGGGTGAGATGGCAGACTGTCAGTTTATTTAGCCCAGCTCTATTTTTCCATTGTTGTTTTAACTTTTGTGAAGAATCTGCTCACATACATATAAAAATTAATAAAATGAAAAGGCTATGACTGTTCTCCAGAATGTCTTAATTATAATTCTGAATTAAGTTTGTATATTTAAACTGATATTGCACAAACCACCTCTCTCTATTTAAGAATGATTTTTTGCTCTGAGTATAAAGTAAGATGACTTATTAAAATAACAGCTTCCTAGTTCCAAAATTTCCATTGAAGCACTTTTCCATTATTCAGGATAAATATACAGACCCTGGACAAAAATTTTCCTAAACAGATTCAATCTAAGCCATGCTGCTGTTCTCCATGCCCTTCTTTCCTACTCCCCATTAAGACAACGTATTATACTGTACACTAGCACATTAATAATTAATAAAGTTATGTTTTCTTTAACGTTTCATTTATGACTGAACAAAAAAAAAAATACCCACTACCTTAATAAAATCTTGGGTTTCTGAGAGAAAACTGCCTGCATAACACGTTTCATATTTCTACATTACTGCCTTTTAGATTGAAAGCTCTATAGTGCAGAGACTGTGCTTTCTTCTGTTGGCATAGCTCCTAGATACATTTTGGCTACCACTGTAATATAATACATGCACATGCATTGAACACCAATTCATACTTCATACAGGCAACAACAGTATCACAGATGGAGAAACATATATTTCAGCACAGGCAGATGTGATGCAGATTATTTAGGCTCTCTTATGTTGAGCCAATCAGATGTTCACCTAACCAAGCAATTGGTGGAATTCTTAATACCAAATATATTTTTTATCATTCAACAGTAATAATAGCTTGTTCCAAGGTTATCATAAGTGTCTTTTTTATTTAAAGACAGAAAAGATTTCTGGGAGTTTGATATATTAAATACATCTAGCCCAATGTTTCTTTTGAGATCAAAAGGTTGACTGCTCACGCAACAATCTTGGTGGCTCCCTGTAGCAACATAAACATTATCTTTGTTCCCCTCTTCTCTCCTCAGAGCTGATGGATTCAGGCATGCTAGCTCCAAATGAGAGAGGCTCACATTTGTGGTACAGAACGATATTACTGACTCACTGCAACACACACACAATTTAGAAATAAATTAATGAGATAGTGTAGCAAGTTGATTTGTGCATTACTGCTGAATACACAAACTGAGCGACTCAGTGTGTGAAGAGGCATTCATACTGAGGAAAGCTAAAAAAGTCATTTTACTTACTATAATAAGATAGCCTGTTATGCATGCCACTGTGTGTATAAAAGCATTAAAGCATTGTTTAATTCTTCTTCAAAACATTACCACAATTTTACTGTCTCATCTGAAAGCAATTTTAAATCCATAAACTACAATTTCAAAATAAAATGCAGCAGAGATTAGAATCTATCCGGCTTTATTTGTGTAAATCTGGAGCCATGGAAATCCAGTTACTCTGGATATATACCCATGTAACTGAGTTCAGAAACTCCACAGCAGGTTTTATTATACACCTACACAGTGTATTCTATTGGGTGAGAAGATTACATTTTGGATCATCCAGAGCTGAAAACAACCCTATCTTATAGGATTTATTTGGTCAAGGAACTATAGTTTTAGTGGGGCTATTTAATGGAAATGAAAAATTCATCTATGACATGTGAAGAAGAGCTGTCATTAGCTCTTTCCTTTTTTTCCCCCCCAGGTTGTCAGATTCTGGGCTTACTTATAAAGGTAATCATTACTCTGCTTTATCACTGTTTTATTCTGTGCAGGTTTATACCCATAGTAGCTACATATGTTCCAGCTGTGCATTAAGCAATGAAACTAATGTTTGTGGCATGTGATTTATTCTCTCTTGCATCCTCTCCCCAGGATGGAAATAAGTGCTATGGTATATCTTGTTCTGATAGGATTTTGTCTAAATGTACACACTGCTGTGACAGATTGGGGAATATGTCTATCAATTTATGAATTCCATTTTGATTTTGTGAATGCCTTTGATTTTGTGATTTTGTGAAAGCCTATACTTCAACTGCCACTTTGAATGTAATCTTAGGGCATGTCTACCCTGGGACACTCAGGAAAGTTAAACTGAATTAAATGAAGGTGTGAATTTAAAATGCATTCCTTCACACTAAGGCCACCTTACTTCCGAATGAGACTATCCATTCAAGGGTTTAACGTGATTTAACCAGTGCTGTAGAAACTGAAGATCGATGAATTGGTTTACCACCCTGGATTTGGCAGCTTCAGTTGAAGCTGAAATCGGCAAGATGAAATTCAACAAAGAGAAGTTTAAAGTATTATGCTTAGGAGGGAAAAAATCATATGCACAAATACAAAATGGGGAAAAACTGGATAAGTGGTTCTAGAACTGAAAAGGATCTGGGGGTAATGTAGAGGATCACAAATTCAATATGAGTCAACAATGCAAGGCTGTGATGAAAAAGGCAAATGTCATTCAGAGATACGTTAGCAGGAGTGCCATATGTAGACCTGGGAGGTAACTGGTACAGTACTAGTGAGGTCTCAGCTACAGTACTGTGCCCAGTTTTGATCATTGCACTTTAAGTAAGATGTGAAAGAGTCCAGAGGACAGCAACAAAAAGAGAAAGATATTTAGAAAACATGACCCATAAGGAAAGGTTGAAAGAACTGAGCATGTTTACTCTAAAAAAAGGAGAGAATTAAAAAGGGGACATGATGAGTCTTCAAACACGTAAAAGGGTGCTGCAAAGAGAATGGTGATCAATTGTTCTTTATGTTCACTGAGGGTAGGACAAGAACTCTTTGGGTTACTCTGAAGCAAGGGAGATTTAAATTAGATATTACGAAAAACTTTCTAATTATATGAGTAGTTAAGTTATGGAATAGGTTACCTAGGGAAGTTATGAAATGCTCATCATTAGAGGTTTTTAAGAACTAGTTAGACAAAACAGCTGACAGGCACGGTCTAGGTATACTTAATTCTTCCTCAGCATGGTGACTGGGGGAAATGGACTAGATGATCTCTTGAGGTTCCTTCTGGCATTACATTTTTATGATTCTTTGATAGAAAGCTTCTCTTGCTTTGTAATTCAACCAGCATGATTGCTTCTGTAACTTGGAATTTTTGTTTTGCAGGAAATTTTGACACTTACATTTGTTTTTGTTCCAAACTGGAACAAACAAAAAAAAAAACATTTTGAAATTTTCCATGCAATGGAAGTTTGAAAAATTTCAGTTTCTGAATTTATTTTTTCATTTTTACATTATTTCACGACATGCCAGTGGTATTACTGCATAATATACTCTATTTCATGACAGATCAGTAGTAATGTAAAAACAAAAATGAAAAAAAAACCCATAAAATTAAGTTCAAAATATAGTTTCAAATTTTTCCAAAATAGATTTTGTTTCAAAATATTCTCCCTGCAAGAATTCATGTTGAAATAAAAACTTCTGAAGCATTTCAATTTCTACATAAAAACAATTTCCATCAGAAAAAAAAAAAAACACGTAACAGAAAATTTCTGGTTTCAGAGTAACAGCCGTGTTAGTCTGTATTCGCAAAAAGAAAAGGAGTACTTGTGGCACCTTAGAGACTAACCAATTTATTTGAGCATAAGCTTTCGTGAGCTACATGATGAATGAATCCAATGAAGTGAGCTGTAGCTCACAAAAGCTTATGCTCAAATAAATTGGTTAGTCTCTAAGGTGCTACAAGTACTCCTTTTCTTTTTGAGAAAATTTCTGACCAGCTTTAAGCCTGAGCATAGGCTTGAAGAAATTTGTTGTGTTTCACCTTCTGTCTTTCGGCCTTAGCTTTTCCATCACTAGTTCTCAAGTTTCCGCCTGTCATTTGATGCAGGGTGTCAAAAAACCAAGAACTTTTGGGTGATGAGGACTATGGGGGTGTTTGGGGGTCAGGGTGTCAATGGTTGCAGATAATGTTCAGTAAGGATTCACTAGATTGACTCCTTGTCCTGGGAGTGGAGCCCACCTTATCCTCCTAGGCTATTTGAACCATCCTTCTCGACAGAGGAAAAAGGACTGAACCATCACAGATTCAGTTAGGACAAGAAGGCAGGCAACCCTGCATTCATCTTCTCTCCGAACATCAAATCCAAAAGTGGTGCTTAAGATAAGGCAGGTTCATTTGAATTCACTCATCTGATAACAGAACCCAGAGCTGAAGCTAACAGATTATGATGCTCCTTTATGGACCAATGACTAAAGGCAGCGAAGGACGTCAATGGCAGCAGAGATCCATTTTCTTGAAATATGCTGCCCGTGTTGTCACAATGTCTCTGCTTTGGGAGCTAGCGGAGTGAGGAAGGGAGATACTACTAAATAGTTAGTAGTGAAATAATTACATTTGTAAAATGTCCTCCTGACTAGAGGATTCCAAATTAAAATATTTCAAATACTAGCTCTATACCCAAATCAGTTAATGTTAAAAACAGCTTGGCATCAGAAGGTTTTGTCTGGGTAGATCCAGCGACTCAATGCTAATGCTTTGCTACTGTGCTTTATTCATGGGGATCCCCATGAACATTCATTCTACTCCTCAGGCTAGCAGGAACTGGGATTATTGTGTAGGTAATATCTAAGCAATGGAGGAAAGAACGAAGCAATTGGTCAGCAAAGTCCAGTTGAGCAGGCTGAGAAAAGGACCTGATGGCTGTGACACACATCCAGGAAAGAAAGGGAATTAAACAAGTGTGAAACACGTTTAAGGCACCAGGCGACAGACAGTCATATGGAGGGGAGCAAGAAAGAGTAACAGCCAAAAGGATTCTAACTGACTGTAAATGTGCAAGTAAACAGCCCACACTTTTAACAAGTCTGAGAACTGATGCTGTGTTAACACTAATTCAAAGGAAAAATTGGAGAGAAATACACATTTACTCTAGGTTAATCGGCTTCCCTAACTCTGGAAGTCAATTTGACAAAATTTTTTAGGAGATACCGTAACACAAACTATCAGGTCATCATTATCATCATCCCTGTTTTCTGTTACTTATAATAAAAACCTGTATTTTGAATTTAACTTAAAATTAAGAGGATAAACAAGTTAAATGAATATTCATTATATTTGCTAACTGTTCTCTAGATACATTAAGAACAAATGCAATGCATCATTTAAATATTACCTTGATTGTTTTATCCATATCACTGTAACACAGAGAATTGAGAGGTATTTTAAAGGGCTTCCAGACAGGATTCAAGTTGTTTTTTATAACCTGCCAAAAAGATTTGATAAAATAGCATTGTTAGCAAGGCAAGATGGAGAGGGACTATCAGTTTTGCCCTGTTTTTATTCCATAACTATAACAAATATGGAAAGTGTTGACCTCTGAGGCAGTCACAGAAAACATGTACACATGACAAGGATATAACAAGACCCGGATCATCATAACAGGAGAAAATTTTGTTTTAACACCAAGACCTTGGAGGAAGTTGGATGCTGCTGCTCACTGCTAGGTCAGTATTTTCCAAAAGGGAAATTTAATCTATCATTCCATTTAAATCCCAAACTGGAGAGGATGTAACATTCCAGTACCTCTGTACTGGAAGACCCAAAGCATAGGCAGCATTTTGCTATGTACCCCCACATCTTACCAGTAGAAGCAAGACAATGGGGTAAAATCATCATTTCCAGAAGTTACATTTCACTCCACCAAATGTTTATACTGAAACACCATTTCCAGAAGTATTTCCTCCAGAGATTCAAGGGTTAAGGGAAGGGGGCGGGGCAGAAGAGATGTGCAAGTCAGCAAAGGCCACTTTATAACCTCCTCATGTCTATCAAGCAAAAAGAATCTTAGTGCTGTAAGGAAGTGTACCTTCCTCTAAATTTGTTCATTATTTAAATACTGATTAGGGCTTCAGGCTCTCCTATAAGTATTTAGTAATAAGTTATACACTTATTTTAAGCAGTAAATATCAGACCTAGCTGAAGTTGTCATTCTCCGATATTAATAGTAATATTATAATAGCATCTAGGTGTTCCTACCAAAACTAGACCATTATGCTAGCCATTACATACATCTAAACAATCGCTGCCCACAGGGTTTACAATCTAAATGGACAAGAGTAAGAAAAAGCAGTATTATCCACATTTAAGTGCCAGAGACATTTCATGACTTTCAAGTCACACAGAAAAAAAGTTTAACAGGAGATCTGAGTTTTCCCATCTCTGAGACCCAGTCTGGCGCCTTAACCACAAGATTAACTCTCCTGCTCTAAAGGTGCTGTACCTTTAGTGCTATGTTATACATTTAAAGTCAGATTAACTCAATAAAACTCTAGTTTCTTGTGAACAACCTCCCCTACCTCAGTTCTGTGAACCATTACCCAGTTCCCTTCCGAGGTCTGCTTGTGGAACTCCAAGTAAGGGTCTGACTTTCCAAAAATATCCTGAGTTTAAAAAATAGGCAGTTATCACATGGCATGAATGTTATCAAACACTAATATACATAGTCCGATAAATGGAAGGTAAACAAGAGACTCCTTCCTAAAAACTATTAAACATCTTTCTGATGAAGAATACAAATCACTTTTCAGGTATCATTCTCATTATTGCTTTTTAAAACAGGATAGTTTATATTAACAAGCCAAAGAATTATATAGCTATGAGTAGATTAGAAATATTCTTTAAATGTAAGGTGAGATTCTGTGCTCTGTAAACACTGCCAGACAGTTCCATCTCAGGGCAATGGGACCACTAGGCGTATGAAGGGCAGGACCCGAATTCAAAGCTGCCTAATTAGAGCATTATAAAAATGTAAAATAGAAGCATTTCTTCCCTACACACTTATTTTTAACATCTATTTTAGAATTTCATAGAGCAATTCAAGCGTTTAGAGATTCTAATGCCAGCCCTGAAGTTGTTTCTTTATTATAATGGATTTGCCCACTCTAACATATACTTTGTCTGAAAGTGAACTTTCTACAGTTATTTATTTTAGTAAATAAAATTAAAATGCAAAAGCATTCACACTAATGAACAGATACAAAGCTGGGATTAATTTATATGGACAGAGTTAAGTCTTGTTCAAAGAACATTTTTGGCAATATACCTGTCTCACTTTAGAATTAGGTTAAGATTCATTCTAAAAACTTCAATGTAATTCACAAAATGTTCTGTTTCTATAGTTTTCTTCTACTGTAAGCAGTATCTTAGTAGACTTAATTTCTTCAGCAAAGAATCCCAGAATGAATCAAGCCCTGTCATTATTTATTTATAAGAGCATCATTTTAATGCTTTGTTATTATAAATACAACCATTAAGTACCTTATTGTCTAGTTTCCTTGCTTCTATTTCGAACAAGACCACTCTGTTATCCTTTACTTCTTCTGCTGTAATCTAGGTAGATAAAAGAAGGACGAACATTTATTCTGTGTTCAGGACTATATACTTCACTAATATTATTCACAACATACCTAGAAAGGGTAGATGTGAAATATTTTATTTAAATATAGAAGTACTTGAAGATCCTTGGATGAAAAGGTAGGACACAACTCTGAAGTGTTTTAAAAACATCAGGCAAGCTATACAACTCCCATGTTAGTAGGTAAATAGTCTCATTTTACAAATGAATAACCCAAGATACAGATGTTAAGATTCACATTTTCAACAGTGGCCACTAATTTTGGATGGCTCAAGTTGAGACATACAGGTCCCGATTTTCAGAAGCAAGCACCCCTAATGCAGCTGAAGTCAACAGATGCTGAGAGCGTTCAATACCTCTGAAAATGGGCACCAAAAGTTGAAACCCCAAAAAAGGGACCACTTTGAAGATTTTGGATTATTTATTTGCCAAATGCTACAGACCCAGTGCCAGAACCAGGTATAGAACCTACGAGTTCCAACACCAAATGTCCCTGCTCAATGAGATAAAAGAGCTTGCTGAACTAACTGTACAGAGGCACATTTTCAGAGCTTCTCTCACATCCACTAGATGGTGAGATCTGTCTTTATGCAGTTCAAGTTCAAGCTTCTAAACGGTTTTCATATTTAAAAAAAAAACACTGTGGTGCAGCACACTTGGAAACCTGCTAAACTGTGGTTATAGCTAGAAGGCAGACAGCATTCTAAAAGGAATTTTACTGCTGTTCTGTCATTTTCAAAGGCAAAAAAGGGATGCTCGGTGAGGTCTTTAACTCTACAGGCAGATCACAGACTGAAGTCAAAGTTTGTCTGTTGGTCTCAACTTTATAACTAGCAAATTCTGTGGGAGGTATCATCCTCAGACGCAGCATACTCTGTTCCATTATGTACTTGACCAATTCTGATATCAGAAGAACATGCGGCAAGTAACAATAATACCATTTGTATCCAGTCCTCTGAACAGCAATATCACCACAAACTTATGGACATCTTTGAACAAAGTATTATAATAGCAGCTAGAAATCGTACATGGATCTTGGGTTGAAAAAAAATCTCTTATACATGGGAGGTGACCCCTACAAGTTTGCCAAAGGTCATGCTTTTTGGCTACAAAGTCACTTTCGTACACAATTTGGAAAGTCACCAATTTTAGCTGAATAAAGTAGACCAGATTTCTACATTTCACTGTATAGAATAGAGGTGGTGCAAACTAGGGCACTAACATTGTAGCCTGAAGAAAGTGTACAGGACATGTGAAGATAAGATCCTGGTGCCTCTGAATAATTTCCTGGTTGGCAGTATCCCACAATATTTAATTAACAGACTCAGCCTATTAATTGCTGATCTCAATGGAGCATTCCCATTAGAACTGCATTGCCAAATCTGTCCATCCATTTTGCTAACATCCATCACCACTGTGAAGAATTTGAGAGATCTGCATTAATTTTATGATTCATCTTTCTTTCTCCCAGTGAGTCTGCTGGTTATTTTGATGCTGGCTAAAAGGTAAAGCTAAATCAGCCTTAGTTAGCTCTGGTCTACTCTACAAACTTACATTGGTATAAACTACTTCGCTCAGGGGTGTGAATTTTCCATATCCCTGAACAACATAGTTATATTGACCTATCTTCCCACTGTAGACAGTGCTATAATGACAAGAAGGCTTCTCCTGTGAGCATAGCTACTGCCTCTCGGGGAGGTGGAGTACCTAGACAGGAGCTTTCCAATCAGCGTGGGTAACGTCTTCACTAAGTGCTACAGCGGTTCAGGGTGCAGCTGCGCTGCTGCAGCACTGTAAGTGCAGACAAGCCCTTAGCTTTGGTCTGCAGGAACCCAGACAATGGCTGTAGACAGCACCAAATGCTGATGGCTCAGATGGACAATCCAGCAGTGGATTCAGTGTAAGTCTGCCTCTGTCCCACCTGGGAAGAAGCATAAGCCCAACTGACCAGGTTGTGTTGCTCTAGGACAAACACAGGGACTTTGAAAAAATAAAAGACTACCTGTGAACCTGGGGGGCGGGGCAGGGATGGACAGAGGGAACCACAATAACTGAAGGGTCAGACAGAGGGGTAAAGGTTGCACTTTCCAATGCTGGGGGGGGGGGGATTACTCGGACGGGAGCTACCTAAATTGCAAGGAAAGGTTAACGTTTAGGTAAGATCTATATGCATATTATCTTCTGTTTGATTTTTTTTCCCTCTCCTTTTGTTGTGTCCCTATAAATAAATCACACTGTCTTTGACAAGCTGTTCTGTCACTTCCTGGAGACAAGTTGAAGCAGGAGCCAAAATCCAAGTGGACCTGCCAAGGATACAGTTGAGGAACATGGGTGCTGTGATCTGGGAACCCAGCCTAAAAGTGGTGAGAGTTATAGGAAAGAAGTACAGGCATAGACCCGTCACTTGCATTAGGGTGCCCACAGAGAGACCGAGTAAGGGAATCAAAGATACAACTTGCCATAAGCCATGACAACCAAGTGATCCAGTCAGCCTCACTTCAGTCCCTGGAAAAATCATGGAGCAGGTCCTCAAAGAATCAATCCTGAAGCACTTGCATGAGAGGAAAGTGATCAGGAACAGCCAGCATGGATTCACCAAGGGAAGGTCATGCCTGACTAATCTAATCGCCTTTTATGATGAGATTACTGGTTCAGTGGATGAAGGGAAAGCAGTGGATGTATTGTTTCTTGACTTTAGCAAAGCTTTTGACACGGTCTCCCACAGTATTCTTGTCAGCAAGTTAAGGAAGTATGGGCTGGATGAATGCACTATAAGGTGGGTAGAAAGCTGGCTAGATTGTCAGGCTCAACGGGTAGTGATCAATGGCTCCATATCTAGTTGGCAGCCGGTATCAAGTGGAGTACCCCAAGGGTCGGTCCTGGGGCCGGTTTTGTTCAATATCTTCATAAATGATCTGGAGGATGGTGTGGATTACACTCTCAGCAAATTTGCGGATGATACTAAACTGGGAGGAGTGGTAGATACGCTGGAGGGGAGGGATAGGATACAGAAAGACCTAGACAAATTGGAGGATTGGGCCAAAAGAAATCTGATGAGGTTCAATAAGGATAAGTGCAGGGTCCTGCACTTAGGACGGAAGAACCCAATGCACAGCTACAGACTAGGGACCAAATGGCTAGGCAGCAGTTCTGCGGAAAAGGACCTAGGGGTGACAGTGGACGAGAAGCTGGATATGAGTCAGCAGTGTGCCCTTGTTGCCAAGAAGGCCAATGGCATTTTGGGATGTATAAGTAGGGGCATAGCGAGCAGATCGAGGGACGTGATCGTTCCCCTCTATTCGACATTGGTGAGGCCTCATCTGGAGTACTGTGTCCAGTTTTGGGCCCCACACTTCAAGAAGGATGTGGATAAATTGGAGAGAGTCCAGCGAAGGGCAACAAAAATGATTAGGGGACTGGAACACATGAGTTATGAGGAGAGGCTGAGGGAGCTGGGATTGTTTAGCCTGCAGAAGAGAAGAATGAGGGGGGATTTGATAGCTGCTTTCAACTACCTAAAAGGGGGTTCCAAAGAGGATGGCTCTAGACTGTTCTCAATGGTAGCAGATGACAGAACGAGGAGTAATGGTCTCAAGTTGCAGTGGGGGAGGTTTAGATTGGATATTAGGAAAAACTTTTTCACTAAGAGGGTGGTGAAACACTGGAATGCGTTACCTAGGGAGGTGGTAGAATCTCCTTCCTTAGAGGTTTTTAAGGTCAGGCTTGACAAAGCCCTGGCTGGGATGATTTAACTGGGAATTGGTCCTGCTTTGAGCAGGGGGTTGGACTAGATGACCTTCTGGGGTCCCTTCCAACCCTGATATTCTATGATTCTATGATCCAGGAAACTACAGGCCTGTTAGTTTGACCTCAATGAATGCAAGATCTTGGAACAAATTTTGAAAGAGAAAGTAGTTAAGGACATAGGGGTAAACAATAATTGGGATAAAAATAAAACACGGTTTTACAAAACGTAGATTATGCCAAACCAACCAGATTTAAATTTATTTATTTATTTGGAGATGGTAACTTACTTTCTAGACAAAGGAAATGCAGTAGATCTAATCTACCTGGATTTTAGTATGGCATTTGATACAGTTCCACATGGGTAATTAAATTCTAAAAGACACTGGTGAAATCTCAGCTGGAATACGGTGTGAAATTTTGATCTTCCACGTTAAAGATTTATTCAAACTGGAACAGGTGCAAAGAAGGGCTACTAGGATGATCAAGGGAATGGAGAACCTACCTTACAAAAGGACCGTGGCTTGTTTAGCTTAACCAAATGAAGGCTGAGGGGAGATGACTGCTTTCTATAAATACATCAGACGGATAAACACCAGGGAAGGAGAGAAGTTATGTAAGTTAAGGGCCAAAGCTGGCACAAGAACAAATGGATATAAGCTGGCCATCAATAAGGTTAGGCTTGAAATTAGACAAAGGTTTCTAACTATCAGAGGAGTGAAGTTCTGGAACAGCCTTCAAAGGGGAGTAGTGAGGGCAAAAACTTGTTTCAAGACTAAAGCTTAATAAGTTTACAGAGAGGATGGTATAATGAGACTGCCTACAATGGCACATAGCACATCTGCGACCGCTATTAGCAAATATCCCCAATGGCTGGAGATGGGACACTAGACAGGGAGGACTGAGTCAATACAGAAAATTCTTTCTAGGTGTCTGGCTTGTGGGCTCACCCATATGCTCAAGATTTAACAGATCACCATATTTGGTGTCAAGAAGAAATTTTCCCCTTGGGCAATTAGAGCTCCTGGGAGGGGTTTGCCTTCCTTTGCAGCATGGAGCATGGGTAACTTGAACTACCGTAAATGGTAGATTCTCTGTAACTTGAAGTCTTTAAATCAAGATTTGAGAATTTCAGTAACTCAGCCAGAGATTAGGGGTCTATTACAGGAGTGGGTGGGTGAGGTTCTGTGGCCTGTGAAGTGCAGGTGGTCAGACTAAATGATCATGAGATTCCCTTCTGGCCTTAGAGTCCATATTAACTGAATATCTCTAGCCACCCTAGTACTGGTTAAAAGCCCCTACTGATGCTGCAAAACTGACCCCAAAATAAAGATCATTAATGGGTTCTCCATCCACTCAGCTCCCACATCAAGAAATACCCTTCAATGCCAGCATGGTTGTTGCTTATACTCTTATTGGTTGCCAAATCTACAGTTCTATCACTCACTGCTTGACAACCCAATAATTGTATATATGTTAGTGTTTGCTCATGACCAACTAAAGCAATAATGAAACTTCAAAGTAGCCCTAAAGATTGGTAACTTTAAATAGATCTATTCCTACAGAAAAAAGAGTAAAGACCAGGAATTTTAACGTTTGTGTCTCAATTCCATTACCTAGTTACCCTTTTGATGTAACCTCTTGCTGTTCTCTGCCGAAAAGATTATATATTGCTCAGGACACAGACCGCCTTAATTATTTGTAAAGCTCTAGACACACCTACAGTGGTTACCACTAAATATTAGCCATTTATCTAGTTACCACACTGGTATCATGATACTACATTAGACTTCTATCCTAATTCTGTTTATGTAGGATACAGCTTGAGATGAAAGTAAAATCATTTGCGAAGAAAATAAAAACTAATAAGAGTCCACATTTGCTCAGGACCTGAGGGTAAGTAATTGAAAGAAGCAATTTGATTTTTGTTGTTTAAATAAATAAATAATAAATAAAAAGTGTTCACCCACTTGAGTTTATTTGAGCCTCTGAAGACTCTGATTTTGATAAGTTGGTCAACACAGAAGTACTGTTTTATAAATTGAAAGCTACAAACAAACAGCTGTGAAAGAAATATTCCTGTTACTATGATGTGATAGAACACATTTAACTCAGTAAGAGAAACAACTTGTGGGCTATATGCTAGAAGGAAAAAGCCAAGTATCATCCTACCGTAATGCTTCCTTTCCCGGCAGGTTTGCCATTTTTAAACATTAATGGTCTTGTTAGTGTCTTGCAGGAGACTATCTGTCAAAACAAAAGTTAAATTATAATAACTCTTGACAATTAACAGTTTTTCACATTGAAAGAAACAAGTGGTGTTGCATATTCCATTTTAGGAAACTATTCTACCATGAGAACTCCAGCATTACTTTTATTTCTTATAGCCTTCAATATGTTTGGATAATATTTAAAAGATATGAAGCTATATGCAACTTTGACTACACGACAGAAGTAAAAACAAGGTAAGAACTACAAGAAATCCTTTACACACCAATAATTTCAACAGTAGAATAAGGACTTTTCCTGAATAGCTGCTAAAGATGGCTTGTATCTGACATGATACATACATACGTACATTAATATATATCAGGGAGGATGCCTGAAATTGTGAGATTAGACTATCCCTTAATTCTTGACACATTGCATTTGGATTTATACATATGGCAAATAATTTAAGCAATCAGATTGCTGAAAAAGTACATTTTTGTTTTATAGTATGTCTATGTTTTATTTTGTTATTTTACCTACATTCAGAATTTCAGGCTTAGCTTCTACTAGTACTCAGTTCCTCTTTTGGGGAGGTGGGGGGAGTATCTTTTAAAAAGAATGTGAAGAGACAAGACAGAAACTTCTTTCAAAAAGATCCCTTTCATAATTTTATGTCAAAACGCAGAACAAACTGCACTGAGTAACAACATTAACAGGAAGACAAGGTCTTTTAGGAAGACAATTTACTTTTCTTTGTCTCTCGCTGAAGCGAACAGTAATGACAGCAACAAGAACCTTCATAAATAAACTTTCAGCACTGTGCTGTTAGTTTCCCCATCTTGGAATCTCTAAACTTTCCTTCTAGAAGAGGCTCAAGTAGAAAAGCCAGCAACTTTGAATTCCATAGTTTCACTTTCCAATTAGATGCCAGTTATCTAGGCAAATTAGCAAGTGCAGAGAAGGACTTCTTGCTGTAGGTAGATAAGATACTTGAATTTTTCTAAAAATACCTGAAATTATTGTCCTGAAATACCTGAAATTAGCCCAGATGCACTGGAACCTGATGCCTCATTAAAAAGCCTCAAAATTAGCAATTCATATAATTCACTGATGTTTGCAATGTTTTGCAATCATGCCACATGATCTTGTTTTTGATCTTGCAGAAAGGAAGAGTATCATGCTGCTGTTACAATGCTTTAAGGTACAGATTAATAGCTACTATAGGATTTTCTATGGAGCCTGACTTAATAGCTCAAGTGTCATGTCATGACAACAGTAGTTTGGAATCTGCAAGCATTTGGGTATTCTGTATGGCAGTGACTAACTATCATTTCTCATTTATTCCTAGTCCACCTGTTCTCTAAACAGCAATCTGCTTAATTACAGCCAGAGATATGCCAACCTCTTCATGGGCCACCTTGAAGAAGAATTTCTGGACAAACACAAGCATGAAACCAATAAGATACCTGAGATACATAGATGATATTTTCATCCCCTGGACAGACACCTAAACTACCTCATAGATTTTCACTACAACTTCAGCAACTACCACCAACACATAAAAGTCTCTCTAAAACACACCCACACTAGCAACAACTTCCTGGACACCAAGATCAATTTCGACAACGGAATCCTACAGACAACAATGTACAAGAAACCCACGGATCACCACACCTACCTTCAGAGGTCCAGTAAGCACCTCAAGCACACCAGGAAATCTGTTATCTACAGCCAGGGACTTAGATACCACAGAATATGCTGACAGGAGAAAGTCTAGGATAAACACACTTAAAACTGCCTTCACCAAACAAGGACACTCCGAATCAGAGAAATAGATCACTTTATGGAATGGGCCACCCAAATAACCCAATAGAACCTGCTTCAATACAGAAATAAAACCTCCTTTGACCACACACACCTAGTTGTCACCTATCACTCCACATAGGTACCAATATGGGTTATCATCAGATAATCACAACACATACTTGATGGGAACCACATTCTGAAAGAAATTTTCTGACCCCCTACTTCTGGCCTTCAAACAATCCCCCCACCTCTCCAAGTTCATCAGAAGCAAACTCCCCACATACCAGGACACACCAACTAAAAGCAGCACCAGACCCTGCAAGAACAACAGATGCAAAACCTGCAGACATACCTCCACTGCTAGCATGGTCGAAACTGTGTGTTGTGGGGGGTGTTAAGATCCATGGATCCTTCACATGCGTATCACAACATGAGGTGTACACTTCTTCCAATGCACTAAATGCCCAAACAACATCACTATGGTCTTGAATGAACTCACACAAAAAAAAATGATAAGACAAAAGTACCTTATCACCGTCAGGTGAACACTTTTCACAAAGCGATCACTCTATATCTGACTTCTCAGTCGTTATTCTCAAGGGACGTCTGAACAAAACCTTTTACAGTTGGGCCTGGGAGCTTAATTTCATAATTTTGCTAAATACTAAAAATCATGGACTGAATAGAGATACTGGATTTATGACTTCTTGGAACAATCTATAACCCAGTTAAACCTTGCCCCTCAGCCTCTTTTCCCCCTATGACTAGAGAAGTGTTAACAGGTCACCTGAATGATCCCTTGAAATGTGTGTTAACTACTCATGCTAAACAATCTGTACCATCTTGTATTTAGCTGTGACTCTGAGTACATTTCCCAGACCTAAAGAAGATCTCAAAAGCTTGTCTCTCTCACCAACAGAAGTTGGTCCAATAAAAGATCTCACCCTCTTGTGATAGAGATAATATTCTCTCTCTCATATTCTACTTCGACTAGCATACATTAGACAAAACCTCAAGACGAGTGCTCACAGAATGATCTTATGTGCGGAACTGAAAGAAAAACAAACTCGCAGAGACTCTTACGCCTGGTCTACACAAGGAAATTAGTGAAAAATCCACACACTTGAGCAACGCAGTTAAACTGACCTAACTCCCGGTGTAAACAGTGCTAGGTTGATGGAGAATTCTACCGTTGACTTAACTACCGCCTCTCAGGGAGGTGGATTACCTACTCCAATGGGAGAACTCTTCCAGTCCACATAAGTAAGTAGCTGTAACATTTTAAGTGTAGACAAATTAGCAGAGACTCTTATTCTTCACTTACGAGTGCTATCCCCTCATGAGCGTGGTTATAGGTCAATGCATATAAAAGAGGCATGCTTAAAGTAAGCTTACAATTACATAGTTTTAGTAGAAATCAAAGTGGGTAATAAAATTGACACACTACACCCCATATTCTTCATAGAAATATTATATGATTATAGCATAACTATGATGTTTTGTCCAAGATCAGACATGTAAGATATCATTAGAAAGGTTATGATTTTCTGAATGTGAATATCCTATTTGTATGCCTGTCTCATTTTTGTATCTAAAAGTTAGGAATATAGACTGTACATCTGTAGTACAAAAGTGTTTGCACCTGGGGAATGCCCACCAGACAGAATGCAATTCGTCTGGCTGGCTAGCTGGGGACAAGTCAATGGACCATTAGGGAGAACAATGGGTCTTTAAAGATGCTAATCTCTGGGATGCTACAAACGGCCTTTGACTCATGGCTGCTTTGACACTGCAGGGTCATGTGATTATGAAACCTGGCACTGGACTCCATGATAGAATACCAGTATTTTCCACTGATGGGGGGGCGAGGAACCACACAGGAAAACAAAGGATTCCTGTCATATGTAAAACCTATTTCAGGCAGGGGAGGGATGTAATCAAGATTTGTTATTCACTGAATCCCTGCCCAGGATGACAGCTGGAAACATCTAAGAAACAAGGACAAAGGTGGGCGGAGAGGGAGGGGGCAAGAGGAGGACTGAGCCCAGGCTGGAAAAGGTGTCTGGCCTGTGAAAGAAATACCTAGAGTTTAAACTGCAAGCAAGAGCAGTTTACCTTCAGGAACCTCTGCAATCTGCCTAAAACAACATTTAGGGTGAGAAATTACTACTTGTAATGACAGGTTTCAGAGTAGCAGCTGTGTTAGTCTGTATCTGCAAAAAGAAAAGGAGGACTTGTGGCACCTTAGAGACTAACACATTTATTTGAGCATAAGCTTTCGTGAGCTACAGCATCCGAATGCATCCAATGAAGTGAGCTGTAGCTCACGAAAGCTTATGCTCAAATAAATGTGTTAGTCTCTAAGGTGCCACAAGTACTCCTTTTCTTTTTACTTGTAATGAGTTTCTTTGGTGTGTTAAGCTTAGTTTGCATGTTTGTTTTATTTGCTCAATACCATCTGCTTTGATCTGTTTGCTAACCCTTATCACTTAAAAATCTATCTTTTGCAGTTAATAAACGTGGTTTTTGTTTTCTCTAAAATCAGTTTGTGGAATTCATACATGAGGGGGCAAAAAGCTATGGACATCTTCCTCCACACTGAGGAAGGGAGCAAATTTCATGAGCTTACACTGTACAGTTCTCTGTGCAGTGCAAGACTATACAATTTTGGGTTTACACTCCAGAGGGGGTGTGAACTTAGTGCTGGGTCATTCCTAAGCCGAAGCCTTCCCATGAGTGCTGATTTCAGTATCTGTGTCTGTCTGCAGCTGGGTGTGTGCTGGAGGAGGCTTGCAGGCGGGGCTCAGCACGACAGTGTAAGGGAGCCCAGGCTGGTGGAACAGGTGGGCTCAGTAGTACCGCAGCACATCAGGTGACACCCTGGGAGGCCAGGAGTAACCAGTCACAAACATATTCCCTGTAGTACATGCTCAGGCACTGTTTGAACTCACTTGTCCCAGTGTGCATTCAAATTCTCCCAGGAAGTCATCATCACTTAGATCAATGGTTTTGTTGTCAATGTCATAAATCCCAAATTTAAACTTCTGAACCAGTTCAAAGTAGTAATCAATTAGGAACCTCTTGGCGAACTTTGGGTTCAAGGAATTCTTAACCCTTTCTGTGCGATCAACCTGCAAATAGAAAAGTCACATTACCAAGATGTTCATCAACTGGCTCATACAACTATGCTGGTGGCCAAATCAATTCACATCTCATGCTAGGCTTCCAAGAGCCCTGCTAGGTACAAGTATAATAATATGCACTTCTGAACACCTTTCATCCAGTAGAAAGTACTTTACAAACTAAATTTTACAAAATCCAGGTGTGGTAGACAAGGCATATTTAAGGATCAGTTCCCCCACCAGTGAAATGCAGTCACTTCTGGACATTTCATAAATAAAATGTAACATTTTGTCCAAAGTGAAGGCTGGGAGAGATGAACTCAGAAATGTTTGAAAAACCTAGTAGTCCTGATGAAATCATCACACTGGACAAGAACAAACAATGAGAGAACAGGAAGACATCAAATCATTAGAAAGGGCAATACTGGCAGTTTTGGGGGCAAGCACACACTATTCCATTAGAAGACAGAGCAGTTGCTGCTTCTGAGTTAGCTCCTCCAGTACACCAGAAGGCCTGCTGCCTGCCCGTCTATTCTCTGCAGAGAGCAGGGCCCCCCGGGAAATTACACTTAAACTATGGGTACACCACAGAGCTTATAATGGTGTGGAGCGTCTGCACTAGCAGTGCAGCTATGCCAACATGAGAGAGCTCTCCCATCAACTTAATTACTCCAGCCCCTGCAAGCAGTGGTAACTATGCTGGTGGGAGAAGCTCTTCAGCTGACATAGCGCTGTCCACACCAGTGCTTAGGTAGGTTTAACTTCTGTCGCTCAGGGGGTGGCTTATTCACACCTGAGAGACATAATTTATACCAACTTAAGATGTAGTGTAGCCATAGCCTCAGATATTATGAGAACCTAGATAAAATAAAATTACCACTCGCACGGTGCAGCTCCGTAGCAGGTTACATGTCCGTGATTGATACACACACACACTCTGGCCCGAAGTATCTAGTAGAGTTGGTAAGTCATAAGAACTATTGAAAGTAACTCTAGTACCTCACTATTTTCATTGTTAGAAATACTCAGCCAGACTGTACTTTAAGAATATTCTAGGAAAAAAGTGTCATACTCTACCTCATACCACTGTTGCCCACTTGTATTATGGAGAAGTACACACAGCGGGTCCGACTTTGAACCAACATCTTTATCCAGGAGATTGTTGCAGGAGATGGTCAGCTCCACCTTTGTTACACACTGTGCCGCCATCTGCTAATCTGGAAATAAGTAGAAGAACTAAATATTAAAAAAAATATAGACTCCAAAAATAAACAGATGCAACCTAAAAGCATCAGGAAGTAGGCGTAGTATGAGCCTCTCAAGAGCAAGATTTGGAGCTCTAAGTGCTACCTGGACAAGTCACACTGGCACATATCCGTATATTGTAACAAACTTCTAGCTTCATTTAAATAAAAAAAACTTCATTCCAATCATTAACACACAAAAATGTGTATACAAGATGAAAGATTCAGGCTTCTCAAACCATCTGGGTACCAAAGTAAGAAACTGGAAATAGCACTAGAAAACCGTATCAATTAAATAAGATACTTCTGGCACACTTTTCACCCTGAGTTCTTAAAGCACTTAATAAACATTAAGTGATTAAGCTGCAAAACACCCATATGAAGGTCTTCACTGTCACATAATACAAAAACTAATTGAAAAGGAAAATTGGCAAATTCAGAGCTGAAATTAATTCCCACACACAATGCATATGTAATATGCACCTCTCTGCAACAGGATACTGAAGCCAAGAACTTAGCAGGATTTTAAAATTTATATAAAATCCTGGGCTAAAGCCAACCTCTAATTACGAGGGTTAGGAGGAGGAAAACTTTAGCTGGGAGCATATTATCCCGTAAGTGCCTACTATAAACTTTCTTGGACATCCTCTGAAGCATCCCGAGTCTTTCCTTGAACCCAAAGGAGGCCCACTAGCAAGAAGTGCTGCACAAGCAGTCCATCACCATCTGGTTCCTGGACTGCAGTTCCAGCTCTTACTCTAGGACAGTTATAATGTTTTATTTTTAGTTTAATATTAAACTATAGCTTAACTTTGGTAATACATTTGTTACAGCCCTGGCTGAATCCCCACTTGAACAGTCACGAGTCTGCTGATTTGGGCTCCAAATTTTCGATCCCATGTGCTTCCAAACCAACTGAACATGAGCAGTGTCCAGTGTTTCTAGTTCTGCCCTCTCAAGCATTCCCATCTGGAACAACTCCTTGGAAAATTGGACCCTGCAGTCAACCCTACCCTCAGCTGTCTGCTTAACCCACCAAATTCTTTCAGAAGCCTACGCACACTCTTTCCTGAACTCCACTCTCATGGGTACTCCAGTTTATACCACCTAACAGTTAAAGTAAGGAAAAATGCAGGCTTTGCAAAGGAACTTCTTAAAAAGTCATATGTGTACATACGCGTGCACACACACACACACACACACACAGAGAGAAAGCTGAAGAGTTACAGATCTATAGAAAAAATGCGAACACCTAAATGCAATTCCCTCCCTCAGAGTCCTCACCGCTACCAAGACAGTCGGCTGCGTTTTGGTCAGTGTCCTTTAGGGAGAAGGCAAGGCTCTTCTGTGCCCCAGTTCCTTCAGCTGAGTCTTCACAGAATGATAGGACTGGAAGGGACCTCAAGAGGTCATCTAGTCCAGTCCCCTGCACTTATTGCAGGACTTAGTGTTAGGAAGACCAGTGGTCCCCAACGTGGTGCTCACAGGTGCCAAGGCACCCACCAGGGCATTTATGTGCACCCACCTATTGACAAGGGAGCGCTTCCGCTGGACAACCCGCTGCCGAAATGCTGCCAAGAAGCAGCAACGCCAAGAAGCGTTGCCACCAAAATGCCGCTGCTTCTTGATGATGCCACTTCTCGGCGGCATTTCAGCGGCTGGTTGTCCAGCGCCCGCTACACTCTTCTGGGGACATGAATATGCTATTGCAACAGAAAGGTTGGGGACCACTGATCTAGGCCATTCCTGACAGATGTTTGTCTAACTTGCTCTTAATCTCCAATGATGGAGATTCCAAAACCTACCTAGGCATTTGTCCTTACTGAATGAATTTCATCTTATTTACTTCTCCAGATCATATTGAATTTTAATCCTAGCCTCCAAAGCACTAGCAACCCCTCCCATGTTGATATCGTCTACAAACTTTAAGTGTATTCTCTATGCCATTATCTAAATCATTGATGAAGATATTGAACATCTGTGTATGATTCCTGTTTGTCTAGTATGAACCAGAGGCCCACTGGTGCCAGTGGCAAAGGGCTTGTTACTCTGTCAGCCAAGTCCTAACAGGCCTGACAAACTCACTATGCTTAACACATTTTCATAGTGTCTATCCCTAAAGTGTCCTGTAAGATCTTAAATGAAAGCCTGGATCATGCTGGTCATTAATATTATGAAATGTATGTACTGATGCTATTTAAAAAGCTATGTCTATGTACTGAAGATATGCTTTTATAGTTTGTATCAAGCTGTTGCTCCCCAGGAGAGGTTTATTTTTAAGATGTATGGTCCACAACACAGGCAAAGAAGCATGTGCCATTTTGTTCACACACTTGAGGTCATAAAAAACACTACCCTCCCACAAGTAATGCATTTTTCTTCCACATGCGCAGAGCTCACTACCAGGAACTAGTTTGGAGACAAACCCACTGCCCAAATCCAATAGTTTCTCCTCCAAATACAATGGGCTGGAAACAGGAGGACAGAGGTCTGGTGCCTCGGTTCATGCCATTGCCACCAGTATCTGCAGATTGCATGGAGGCAATACTCTGTGGCTGCACAACAGGGTGCAGAAGTCAGCGATGCAGGTGAAGGAGAGCATGAGTTCATACAGGCACATGCAGATATAGAGAACTGATACCACCTTGTTCCAATGTACCTGATACTTAGTGATTCTTCTTAGCGTGCGTCAGGTGGCACATAACCAGGATTCATCATCAAATTTGGTCCACTGGTTGGATCATTAGCTTCCCCTGCTCAAGCCAGGTACTGACGGGGAGTACCTGTATTACTTGGTGGGGGGTAGTGTTTCTTATGACCACAAGTGTGTGAACAAAATGGCACATGCTTCTTTGCCTGTGTTATGGACCACACAGCTTAAAAACAAATGCTTCTGTACTTTTCACCTTCCCCAAGTCATCCAATCCAAGACATGTTAGAAACTGATGGTGTCACTGGAAAGTGAGGGCTGAGTAAGGTGGAATTGTAGCCATGACCAAGACTTGCCTTTCTTGCTCTGATCAGGAGTCATTCGGTTGAAATTCTGTCATGATCTCTCGACACGGAGTTCCAGCAAGGGAACCTGGAGCACTTGAGATGGAAGTTGATGCATTTCTATGACGTAGGTGGCACCCTATCTTGCATATTTTGTGCGGCCACATAGCAAGAAGTATTCATTTGAAGGTGGAGAGGCAGCTCCCAATTTCCTTCCCTCTGGGCACTGCTGAACACGTACTACCACCACAACCTGAAGTTCACACTACGTTCACACTACCTTCACCTTTGCTAGTTGCAGAGGTGAGATTTTGAAATCTTTGTGAAGTACAGACTGACGAGAGCTTACCATAAGAATGTGCCTGATATGCTTTAACAACATCCCCTTTAATCTCTTGATCATGCGTTGCTATTAAGTCCAAGAGTTGTGGATGAAATACATACCACAATACTTGAAATGTCATTTTGTGGACCAGCATCGCTCTGACATATGACTTGCCATTCATAACATGCTCCAAAAACTCAACTTTCAATCCAGGCACCTGCTAGCTTTGGAGCCTGTGTGTGTGCTGGTCTAAGTTTCTGGAAGATATGGAGGCTGCCTAATTATGGAATACGTCACTCTCTGTACTCTGGTATGTTCCATTTTCCTACCACCAGTTTACAGTAGAGAGCTTCAACAATAATTAGAATCACATACTACTACCCAAACACTGACATGTTTGCATCTCCATACAACAGTATTGAGGGTGCCTAGCTTATGGGCAGAGGCTTGAATAATTGGCAAGTATCGAATGGTAGTTATTCCTGGTTCTGTTGTCACGTGCACTGGCTGAAATGTGTCCATCCACACTTTGCATTCTCCTCATTTTGATGTTTAAAGATAAAGGCCATATTAGAAGCTCTTTCCTGCACAGCAGCTTTCTTCAGATTCAGAGTACCACTCCTAGCAAACACAATCTGTCAATATTGGCTTAGCTTCACCATTTCTTATATTGGCTGCTATGATCACATCAATTGCATCAGGAACACTAAGTGCGCTGTTTGAGGGCTTTGATCATTCAAGATCAGATTAGGGGCTGGGCCCTCTTTGCCAAGCAGCAACCTGGATTGCATGGATTTTTTTTTTTTTTTTGCCATCCAGAGAAGCATAATTTATGTCAACATTGTCAGCTGTATATCAAACAAGTTTCCTGGGAACCAGGTTGGGAGGACCAGTAGCAACATTCTCAGCATCTAGCTTGTAGGGTTTTCTATGCTAGGGCTGTGTCCATCTTCAGGATTGCTTCTTAACTAATAGAGTGGCCAACCTGATGGATAAGATTAACAAATTTTCTTGACCTTGTTGCAAGACAAATATGGTTCTGTGTCCATTTCTTTCCACCATATGCAACATCTTGAGCTATACTATGCACCTTGAATTTCACTGATTCTTGTTTCTCAAAAGTGTCTTCATCAGAATAGCCCTCAAGAGATTGGCCTTCATACAGCAGGTGCAGGAACATGTACAGGCCATGTGGAATGTGAGGAGCTGCATCATCCCCACTGACACTGAAAACTTTCTGACCAAGGTGTGAAAGTATCTCCCCAAATTTTCAATGCAACATGCACCAGTGACAGAAATATGTCCTCCTGGGGATGGTAAATGGGAGTGACTATCATCTTAGAAAGAATACATCATTTGTGATATGGATAGATTATTTACACTTGGCTGGAACGAAGAGTGGTTGTCTCTCAGCAGGAGACCATTTCAGGCAATGAACTGAACAGAAATAAATCCCCAATATCAGCTTGGAGTTTTTGCTTGAATGAAGATCTACAACTGATGTAAGAGGGTACAGTTTCAATGTCAGTTTCCTTTGCAAGATTGCAGTAACAATGCCAAACATCAGATAGCTCCAAAACATGGCCGTGACTGACGGTACACTGAAGCTTATTTTGAAACCAAAGCACGGCTGTGTCAGTAATTTTAGTGCAGTCGCTCTTTTTCCATCATAGAAAGACCTCATAAATAGGATGTAACTAGGTAGGTGGGACTTGCCTTCAGCAGCCGAGATCATTTACTCCAACTTAATGGACATTCATTTTGTGGTCAAATACAACTAGTTTCATTATCACTACATTCGAGATGAGTGAATGAACAGGTGAGTCTGTTTAAGAGTGCACTTCTTGACAAAAATATGCAGCATCTCAAGTCTGTAGGTGTCACAGAACTGGACTGTCTTGTATTATGGACACTGGCCTCTTCACTGAAATCATTATAGCTTGCCACACATGATATCAGTTGCAAAAGCTCTTGCTTTCCATATCCTCTGAATTTTGCCTTTGTCTATGTATCAGGCATAGCAATGTCTATGCCACACTACTGATACTGTCTGTTCTGAAAGAAAGATGAACTGAATTCTGCCAATGGCCTCTGAATTTTGTACCTTTCAAACAATTTCTAATGACTATTGCCTGCCTTGTTTTATGTAATCCTTGTTCACCTGCTTCACGCACATCTTCTTTATTTGATTCTTGGCAAATAATGCAGAAATTGCAGGAAACTGGGTGGATCTATTGATACTTACTACTGGTTCCACAGTTTACCTACAACTAACCAATGAGTATCAAACCACCACCTCTTCTAAACTATTGTTGCTCTAACTAAAAAAATTACTATCCTATGTTAATTCTGCTCTGACTATAAAGCATTATGTACTATAAAACACAGTAAACATGCAAGAATGATTTCACATATTACAGGAAATATAACTTGTGTTATGATTAACTTATTCCTAACATTAGGATATCTGTATGCTATACAGAGTGGACTATTAGGGTGCTAGAGGTATTAACGCCATGGTATAAGTCTTCTCATTTCTGTTCTGAATAGACTGAAAAGGAATTATGGTAAACAGTTTGATTTGATTTGCTGACAAGTCCATACACACACTGTTGGTATAACATACATTTCTGGTGAATTTTGGCAGCCACATTTATTTGCAAATGTGAGGTCTAAATGTCAAAATTCAGCTTGGTAACAGCCATTTTTTAAATCAGCAGGTTCAAGTTATGTTAGAAATGGCCCACCTGATGATCACTTTAGATAAGCTATTACCAGCAGGACAGTGGGGTGGGATGAGGTATTGTTTCATATTCTCTGTGTATATATAAAGTCTGCTGCAGTTTCCACGGTATGCATCTGATGAAGTGAGCTGTAGCTCACGAAAGCTCATGCTCAAATAAATTGGTTAGTCTCTAAGGTGCCACAAGTACTCCTTTTCTTTTTTAGAAAAAGCTGTTACCAACTTTTAATAAAAAATACCTCTCGATGCCTTAGAGAATATTGATTCTAAGATTTCCATCTAGTCTATTATTGCTGTTGAAGAGTGCCAGAATAACAGCTGTGGATACTGTCAATGTGTCTTTACAGAGTGGAAAAGATGCTAGCCAATTTGTGCCCTTTCTGCAGAGAGAGGACTTCAGAGATTTCTGTCACCTTTTCATTGCACTAAATCCACTTTTCCCCCCAAAAAAGCATTAATGGAGAGAAAATAAAAAAAAGATTAGTGATTCAAAACAAAAACAAAATTTGAGTTGCCTACCCTGATGGTTCCCATTAAAATTCCATTAACACTGGCTAAGACTTGTGAACATTTCTGGAAACTTTAAAAGAATTTCCAAGAACTGTCTTGAGATAAAATTATTACATATCACCTACATGTCTATGAGCCTGTAAGTGAATGGTCAGTGAGCAAAATTATTGTACACTGGTGTAGTGAAATATTTATTTATACACCTATAACGCTCAAATACAGTAGGGTCTATATAAGAAGGAGACAATGACTTCCCAGATAAAAACACAAGCACACAACTGAAAG
The DNA here is from genome assembly GCF_965140235.1 of Caretta caretta. Lineage (NCBI taxonomy): Eukaryota > Metazoa > Chordata > Testudines > Cheloniidae > Caretta > Caretta caretta. The sequence goes on from NC_134207.1 coordinate 48,742,106, forward strand.
ACTTCTAGGCTCCTGAAATGACACAACTGTTTAGCCAGGCTGGGAGGCTAGAGATCAACTGAGTTAACAGTGAGAAGGTGACTGGATTACTGAGAAGGGGGATGAGTCACCAGATTTCTTTTGGCCCAATCCTCCAACTTGTTTAGTCACTCCGGACCCTATCCCTACCCTCCAGCGTATCTACCTCTCCCCCCAGCTTAATGTCATACACGAACTTGCTGAGGGTGCAATCTATCCCATCGGGCAGATCATTAATAAAGATGTGGAACAAAACCAGCCCCAGGACCGACCCCATTCGTTTGGTCCCATTCCTTTTTTTAAAGCTTGTAATTTAACTCTGTCATTGCATATTTCTCTTTTTAAGGTCTCATTCAGTTCCTTCCAAATTTCAACAGTGTCAGCAATAAAACAGCTATTTCCCTGCATGTTGTTCAAGGCTACAGAAATAGGCTTCAGGGTACCCAGCATGTGTTCAGCATTTTTCTTAAGCCCAATATTGAGAACTTTGGCTGTGACAGTGCCATCTATTTTTTCACGATTTTGTTCACAGACAGTCATCAGATTAGGCCAGTTTGATATAGTGCTTAGAACAGTCCACTACGGGGTTCCATCACACGTCTTTCAGGAGAGTTAGCTTGGTTCCTCCTGTTTTTTTCAGAGCAGCTACTGCAAAGTGGTTGTTTGGGAAGTATTTTGCAATTTCAACAACATTAGCCTTTATTTCTGGAACACTGAAGTCTTTGGCTAGGAGGTGCAGCAAATGAGCACTGCAGCCGTATGTTATTAGCTTGGGACTCTCTTCAAAATTTCTTCTCATCTTGGATACATTTGCAGCAATGTCTGTGACCAAACTGCATACTAGACATTTGAATTTTTTCCCCACAGTTTGTTATAGCTTTTACTGCTACTTCTTGTAAGTATTCTGCTGTGTGTGCGCGCATTTCCTGATGTATCAATTGTTTCTGTAAGGAAGACATTCCCTTCTTCTGTTGTCACACAAGCACATACAACAGGATCATTGTGGACACTGCTCCACCAATCAAGACTCAGGTTAACAATTTCACCCTCTAGATCTTTTGCACACTGCTCAATTTCTCTTTCATACACTTTATCCAGCAATTTGCCTGCGATATCTGCTCTGTTATGTGGACTGTGTCCTGGTCTTAATGACTAAACCATATTAATGAAGTGTGGGTTCTCAATCATATGGAAAGGAGAGTTTGTTGCATAAACAAACCCGGCAATTATTTTTTTGTAATCTGCTAGTTCTTATCACAAACTTATCTATGGCTGTTTCCGGATGATGGAGATTTTTCTTTCCCTTTTTGCTAGAGGTGATATACTGTGGCTATGTGACATACATGATGTGACTGAAACACTATCATTGGCAGATAACTCAGAAACTATAGAAAATGATGATGATCTTGAAGGTGGATAGTCTTCAGAATCCTGTATGTTGAAGATGGATTCTCCTAAAAAAAAAGTCAATGCAGTTATTTAATTATTATTACCATACTGCTCATTTAGTATTACTCATTGCATTCACTGATGATCAGTACTACTTTAAAGGTGAAATTGTAAAAGGAAGATCTGCCTATTTTTTAATCACAACTACATCTAAAATGCTAGTACCATAGAATAACAACTATATTTTTTGCTCAACCATGAGAATTCAAGAATAGTCCAGAAGTAAGACAAGCAGTCCTTAAGAAAGAAGTATGAAATAAAAAAGTTTACTAACCTGAAGATGCAAAGCAGCCTCTTCCTGAGAGTGAGCACTTCTCATGTGTTGTTTCATTCAGGCGACCAGGCCTTGCATTTCTTTTTTGCACTGTTTGCATTTTGCACACATGCCAGTCTTACCCACAAGTAGAAGAACTTCATTAAAATATTCCCAAACTGGGTCTCTTTTATTGCAAGCTACCATTATAGGTTTTCCCTTCTAGTGAGAGAATGGTATGCTAGATCTCAAATCAATGAAGGCTACTCTCAGAAAGACCTCAGGACTTCTGGAATATGCTGCTCCAACAGTTTAATTTCTGTTTCTACTGCCTGTCCTTCCCATCTCCAGACTTCTTCTCCTTGTCCAAATCTATTCTGCCCCCAACAATCTTCTATTCAGTGAACTTTTTGAAACTTTACACTTTTAGAGACAGGTAAGGGATTGACTCTGGGTATACAAATTTGCAGAGGGACAATAGGGTTGCGGTCTGTTGTTATTTTTCACCTCTATACATTATTTAATAACATTTTTGCTGTTATCTCTGGAGACACAAATCCACAGTTTGAGAACTGCAAAACTAAGCATCTCTGATGGTATCTGAGCACCGAGTCCCACTGCGTAGATAGAAAGATTAACCTAAATAATCTATACAGAAGCCCCTGGAGCCCCATAATACTGGGTCCCTAATCTATGACTACTGGAACTCATTAACAAAACTTTTCTTAAAGATTACATGAATATATTGTCTCATACTGTAGAATTAGAATTTGTAATCCCTATTCCATGATGAGATATCTTTGAGCTATAATGTACCTTTAGATCAAATTTTGTTTGTAAAATGCTTTTTGAGGAAAAAAGCAGATTTAATTTTTTTAAAAAATCATTGATTTTTATCCACCCTGCTATAAAATAAGCCCTAGCCCTTTACATATATACTAATCTGAAAAAGGTTCCAAAAATAAGAGCTCTGAAGAAAGCCATGTGCACAAGTTACTGCATTATTTTGAGCACACTACAGACTTTGGTTTTGGCAACAGTGAATTTACACAGGAGTTATGAGCTTTAATTTCTATGACTTCCAAGAAAGACGGTTTAGAATTGCACAATGTAACAACAGCAGGAAACACCCTTTAGTTCATTTGCATGCACCTGTACATCCTAATAGTTCATATCTAAACTTCTGAGTATTCTTTGTCTGTTAGAAAATCTGTGCAGTAGAGACCTGTACTACTGCTGACTGAACCAGTGGGATTGCACTGGTGTAAGTAATAGCAGTGCCCAAACTATTTTAAACTATTTTTTTATTTTATTTTTTCTCCAGGGCATAAAGAGAGGTTCCTTAAACAGATCTGATATTGTCTAACAAATACAAATGGACAACCAAGAACAACATACCAAGGCAGTTATCCATGCACTACTCCTGGGGGAATTCTGCAGCACTGCGCATGCACAGAATTTATGTCCCCTGCAGATTTCTTTGCTTCCTTGCAGAAAAAGGACTTTCTGACAGGGAAGCCATAAGAGCGGTCATGCAAGCATCCCCAGCAGTATATTTTGGGTCCCAGGGCAGCCGTCAGAGAAGTAAATAATTGTGTGGCAGGAAGCGGGACTAGGGAAGACCTGTCTGGTGGCTCCTACCCTGCTCCGGGCTCAGCTGCTAGTCCCGGCTGGGCTGGGCAGGATGGGACTACTTCTTCCTGAGCACAGCATCCAGGGCCATGTCAGACCCACTCCCATATTTCTCCCCCCACTGTAAGATGCTCTGCAAGCTCTCCCCACCCCTTGTGTTTCCTGCACCCATTGCTCCACAGCTGTAGTGGGAGGGATTCCTGTACAGGGAGCTGCTCCCCCATCCACCCAACCCCTGTACATTCAGACCCCTTCATACCCAGACCCTCCCGCTGAGTCTCACCCCCCCCCCCCCCCCCCCGCATCCAGAACACCCCCTGACAAGCCCCACTCCCCCTGGACCACCCCGACAAGCCACCTGCACCCGGATCCCCTACCAAGCCCTAACCAACTTCACATAGATCCCCACCCCACTGAGCCCCACTCCCCAGCATCTGGAACCCCACACTGAATCCCCCACACCCTCCTGCCAAGCTCTATCCCCCCACACCAAGACACCCCACCCCGCCCCCCCCGGCTGAGCGCCAACCACCTTCACCTGGACCCGCACCCAGATTACCCCACACAGAACCCTCTCAACCCACACCTGGATCTCCCCATATTAAGCCCCTCTACACTTGGATACTGCATTCCTGAGCCTGCCTGCCCACACCTAGTACACCTGGCACAGAGGGACAGGGCAATGGGGTGTTTCTGAGGCAGGCCTGGTCCATGCGTGGTATCAGGGTTGGGTGCAGCTTCACCACTGAGTCCATGTCCTGTGGGGGGAGCTGCACAGTGATCTCCCACTTCTGTACAACCAATGGCCTGTGCTCCCCAATGCCATGCTGGAGTTTCCACATTTATTTAACAAATTTAAAATTCTGCAAATGATAAAATACTGTGTGCAGAATTTTAATTTTTTGGCACATAATGCCCTCAGAAATCATGTACCTTAAGTCACTTTCTTACGTAAAGACCATTGCATTCCTGTAGTTCAAACATTTACTTAAAATACTGGTGGCATAACCTGTATAATAGGTCAGACTATTAATTAGTTATAAATAGATTTATACAAAAGAAGCTGCCCTCAATTATTTTGCCAAGTAGCGTTTACTGAGAAACAGTAATACTACAGATAGTTTCTTGCCTGCGGCTTTTACTATCAGTTTGACTTTCTGGGTTTGTCTACAAATGGCTTTACCAGGTCCTGTGATTTACTACACCTCATTCGTCTTCCTAAGCTTTTCTACTGAAACATGGGTAAGGCCAATATACCTACTACATTACAACACTTTTAAAGTTAGTATTCAGCCCTAAGCAAAATAGCTAAGAAACAGCAATCTCCTGAATTACAGGGCAGTATAGTAAAGTTTATACAACAAATAACCTCTAAACTCATCAAGATGTACAATGAAAATGAACCTGTTAAATAGTATTCAGATAAGCAAAAATATGTTTATCAGAATAAGATCTACAGTTTACCAGAATACCTTTTAAGCAACTTGACGAATGTTGCTTTTAAGCAACTTTAAAGTTGCTTTTAAGCAACTTGACGAATGCCCAAGCCATGCCTTTTTTTTTTAATTTGTATAACATTTTTACTCTAACTTCTACAAACAGTCAGTAGCTGGCTGTGTGATTAATGCGAAGTGGAAGAAAGGAGGATATTTTCTAGTTAGAACTTGCTTCTATCTGCCAGGCAGGAATGAAATATAAGTGATCACATGTTCTAGTCTAATACTTCACACACCCCTTTTCAGTTTATAGCATGGCATGACCAAATCTCACTCTACAAACTCCAATTCTTAAAAGTCAGTTCTCAGGGGACTGATTTCAGAGGTCTGCCTATGTGTTTCTCAGTGAAAAATCAAAATTTAAAAAAAGAAAGAAACCAAAATCAATAATAAATTATTTGTATACATCTACCAAACCAAAGTTCCCAAATTCAACTCCAGGACCTTTTAGTTAAAAAGAATGAACAGTTTAACACAGGAAGAATTCACTTGTATTATGCCCCATGACAGCAGCACTGTAATGATTTATGAGATACTCAAAATCAAAGTCCTATTTTCAATTACTCAACTTTCTGGGGAAAAAAAAATTACTTTGAGCTAAAAGTCTCCATGCTTATTTTCAAACCAAAGGAATATTTTTGGAATGTTTTGGTAAAGCTTATGGCAGTCATTTCTGGGTAAAGGCTTTCTCTGGCTGAAGTAAGAAAGCCAATACTATTTGCACTTAGATGACTCAACAAGTTTGGAGCTTAACATTCTATGTTGTCAGAAGAATGAGATTAGTTGAGCTTTAGTTCAATGAATAGAATATACTGGATTTGTTCAGTAAGCAATGTAGTTGTAGATGTGTTGGCCCGAGGATATTAGACAGACAAGGTGGATGACGTAATATCATTTATTGGACCAACTTCTGCCGGTGAGAGAGAAAAGCTTTTCAGCCACATACAGCACTTCTTCAGGTCTGGAAAAGGAACTTTGAGCATCACAGCTCAATGCAAGATGGAACAGATTGTTTAGCATAAGTAGTTAACACATATTCTAAAGGGACCATTCAAGGAAGAGTGGCCCATGTCCGCAGCTATAGGACAAAAACAGGGGTTAGTGGTTTACAGATTGCTGTAATAAGCCATAAATCCAGCGTCTCTATTGAGTCCATGATTTTTAGTGTCTAGCAGAGTTAGGAATTCAAGCTCCCAGTCTCCTCTTTTGAAAGTGTTGTGCAGTTTTCCTTTGAGGATGAAGACTGATAGGTCAGATATAGAGTGATTATTAGTGAAAAGTGTTTGCCCATACAGGACAGGGTGTTTGTGTCTTATGATATTCCTGTGAGTTCATTTGAGAGCACAGAGATGGTCTCATTTCACCCACATAGCAGTTGTTGAGGCACTTACTGCACTGAATGAGGTACACCACTGTAACGAGGATTCCTAGGGGGCCACACTGGAGTTACTCAATTAAGGTGAACTGCAAAGAATGGGGCAGACAATCCATTCCAATACTTAGAATTATCAAACCAGCACAAAACAGCTTCTTTAATACCTTACTAGTTACCCAGAAGCCAACAACACAGTTCCCTTAAAGCAACCCAGTCTTAGGCTCCACCCAGATACCCAAGTCAAATATGATGAGGATTACTGAAAAATCTTATTCATCATATAAAAAAGTTCTACCAATCCCCAAGGATCAGACACATTACCACCCAGGTTAATGAATATTTCAGATCTTACCCAAATACACATTTACAGCCAGTTCTTATTAAATAAACTACAATGTATTTAAAAAAAAGTATTGGTTAAAAGATCAATATACATACAGACATGAGTACAGTTCTGAGATCAGATTCATAGCAGAGATGGTGAGCTTTGTAGTTGCAAACAGTTTTCAGAATTAGTCCATAGGTTGTAGCCCAATGTTCATATTTAGGGTGATCCAGATTAGGACTGGAGATCTCATTCTTATGATTTACACATCCTCTGCATGAAGCATCAAGCAGATCTGAGATAAAAAGGATCAGGACCCAAGGGGTTTTTATACAATTCCAGCCCTTCTCTTGACAGGTTGGAGTCCTTAGGCAAACAACAGGCAATCATGGAGACTGAAGTAGACCTATTTCCTAAACATTACCGATAGTTAGCTACACAGATTAACACAAAGCAATTGCCCGTTTTTCCACCATTCGCAGGTGAATTGCTATACATTTTAAAGAGAGATGAATACTGTGATATCACTAAGTTTACAGTTCATTTAAATGTTAATATTTCCTTTTGAGCTCTGAATTAACAGAAAACAGCATAGACGGACTGTTTGATTACATTGTCAACCTCTAACAGTATATACGTAAACACACAAAACCGCAAACATTATCTACCAAAACATCTCTAAGGGCTGAATATAGGTCAATTAGCTAGAAAGCTGTGTAACCCTTTCTGGCCATAAGTCACATTTTGTATAAGATTTGTTGCAATTATATAACAGTGGTAGCAACAATGACTTGCATGGTCATACTCTAATCAGATAAGGTCACAACCACATGCTGTGATAGGCATGTGTAAGGTCCACTGATCTTGAAAGGTATGTTGTGGGTGAGTGTTGATCAACGTAGCAGTAAATATACGTCTGCAGGTTTTGCATCTGTTGTTCTGTTTGCATCTGGTCTGGTGCCATGTTGAATTGGTGTGTCTTGGTCTGTAGGGACATTTGCCTCTAATGACACCACCACTCACAATTACCACATCTCCACTGGCAATCTGACTGAACACCACATAGCGGACGAAACCAGACTCAATTACATTGATTGCTTCAGGAAAAAAAATTGACTGTGAAATCCTTAAACATCACAGCCATCATAAATCTCTCCATCAGCAAGAGGCCAGCCATAAAGTCCCTTAAATCTAACCACCAGATATCAAACCAGCAGACTGTGGTGATGCCAGAGTAGTCCTCAACAGCGACAACTACGTTAACAGGCCCAACTGACAACTCTCCAATACCACCTACTATAAAGAACTCAAAGACAGTCCCATACCACAATTTACCCAGGAAATTAAGGATATCATCAAATCCTTCCCCAAACACCACCTAGAGAAACTCTACAAACTCATCCCCCATGAACCCACCACATAGACCTCCTACATGCTTCTCATGATACACAAACAAGGGAACCCAGGCAGACACATCATATCTGGCCATTTCACCAATGGAAAATGATATGCACAAACTTTTCCTCAAATAGAGGTTCCCCAACACTTCAATCTAAACACATACTGGTTTAGTTAAAACAAGTTGCAAAAAGATAGATTTTAAGTGACTACAAGTAAAGTCAGAATTGGTTACAAATAAAAATATGAAAACTAACACCTAACTTAGCAAGTTAAATGGATTCAAAGCAAAGGCTTTATCTCACCATATGCTTACAGCAGTCTGTACTGGATGAAAAGCCTCCCTGCCAGGACCCCTCCCCCAGTTCAATGATGCTTCCTTTGATTTTCAAGCACTACAGGGGCAGTGAGTAAAGATGGGGGTAGAGAGTTGATTTGAAGGCCATTATTTCTTGTTCTTATACCCATCTACCCTCTTGGAGGATTATCTCCAGCTGAGGTTCAGGCAACAGCCAGTCTATTTACACGGAAACTCCCAGCTGTTCCATTGTCAACATGTAAAGTTCTTGCTCACACCCACCTTCCTGCCAAAGAACAGCTGCTTACCTAGGTGATAGTCCATTAAAGTTCATCTGATTATGCTGATATCTGGCAGGAGCACCAGTGTTTTTGTCTCTGAAAAACTGGTCTGGGCCTGGTTTTCTTAAACTTGGAGCATATTATAGCAATGTTATACAGTAGAATAACTTTACATACAATGCTGACACACATATTTTACCAGGACAATAACATTCAGTAGATTATGAGTTTTCAAATGATACCTCACAAAGCATACTTTGCACAATATTTATCATCTTGTAAAAATGCTGAACATGGGGTACAGTCCATCACAATCATATTTTTGAGTGTGGATCTATTGTATGAGCTCCATTTTTTTGAAACTCAAGAGAAATTGCCGACAGTTAGAATGCCACAAGGCTAACAGCTTTTTGACATGGACAGTAAACATTAGAATGGAGTCAAGAAGCATCCTAAAACTCCCTGCCCCTCCCTGGACAATAGAAAGCCATGAGGAAAATGAAGGGATTGCAAATTCAAAGAACTACTTGGCTAAAGAAAGGTTGAACAGACAGGAGGACAAAGTAATCTAGAATGAATTTGGGAACAGACTCTGGGAAATACCACTTTGGGGTACATGTGAAGGAGTGTAGTATGATGTCAGGCAGAGGGGCATCCAAAAGGTAAGTTAGGACTGCAAAGGGAAACAGCTGAAAGAAGAGGGATCTGACAATGACAAAACGGAGTACTTGTGGCACCTTAGAGACTAATCAATTTATTTGAGCATAAGCTTTCATGAGCTACACCTCACTTATGCTCAAATACATTGGTTAGTCTCTAAGGTGCCACAAGTACTCCTTTTCTTTTTGCGAATACAGACTAACATGGCTGTTACTCTGAAAAATGACAAAATGGCTGGTCAAAAGAGACACAGAAGAAAATGCTTTTTAGAAATGTAAATAGATACCTTTTATATTCATGGTGACTAGAAATTCATTGCAACTAAAAATAAGGCAAATTTATTTACACAACTTCTTCCAATTTCTGACTAGATATGTTAGCTATACAGTTTCTCTTATCTCCTCAACTAAAAATCCAGTTATATACCAAAACTGTCATAAAAAACCTGGAACTAACAAAATGTGTGCCAAACCTAAACTACTCATATTACATTTTTCTTGTATCATCGCTGATATTTGTTTAAGATTTTGGGAGCAAGGATCATCTTCATTCATAAAGCACCAAGAGCTGGTGTCACTACATAAATTACTAAGCCAAGACACCTGATTGCTGTGCATAGTCTCTCATACCAATTGGTGACAATTTGTTTAGGAAAGTAATTTTAAACACGAAGTATTTACAATCAATTACTTATATGCTTATTTAAGCAATTATATAGCTCAATTTACGTGTATTCAGATTCTTAATTTTTCATTTTGTTAAAAATGTTGAATGATATTTCTTATTTAATAAGAGTTATAATAGATACATTTTTACTTGTGATTTGAGTCAAACTGCTTGGATGGAAAATCAAATTCAATTAAAAAGGGGCAAAAACAGCATGCATAAACTTTTAAAAATTAAAAACAATTACCTTAAATGTTCTGAAAACACAAGAAAAAAAGTTTATCAAAAGCTCATCAAAACATGTTTTCCGTTTAAAACTAACTGATTTATTAAACAAGAAAAGTATTATCTGCAGTTGGTGAACTGAACTGTTTCTGGGCAGTATCTTTCAAGATTTCAGAACTTCTAAACCTGATCCTCTCAAACTTTATTTTTATTCATAGGAAAGCTTGTTTTCCTTTTCCAGTCTGCTTTTTCTAATTCCCAATTTAAGTCTGAACTACCCATTGAACTGAGCTAGTTTAATAAACTCAACTGAAAAAAAATTCCATCTGCACCTGAAGTAGAGGCTACTGCTGCCAAAAGCTAATATAGCATTTCAACAAATTCTGGTTCCAGGTGACCATCATCAGGTCAGAGATTTAAGTTTCTTTAAAGGATGGCAGCAAACATATACTAAATACTTTGAGTTTAATTTAAATGTTTTCATTAGATTATAAACAGGGCTTAAATTCTCAGAGTACTTCCTAGAACACCCCCCCTGCCCCTGCAACATCCTATAAAAACTCTGGAGGGGTTGAAAATATGTACCAGAGCTCTGCTCTGGACAGCTCCAACAAATTTAAGCTCTGATTATAAGTGCAAGTCTTAACATAGGTTGTCAATTTCAAATACGTTTATTTTTAAAAATAAACTGCATTTAATTTAAATTTAAAAACTCTGAATTTTAATTTTTCTAAATCACTGATTTTCATTCACCCTGTACACACAAATACTTGGCTAGTTACCATGGCAGCTAGCCACACATCACCCTTGCCATCAGTGTAGGATGCCACATGTTGTCTTCCTGGAAAAAGGTGATAACTAGAACTCCGTGTCTGTCACGGAAGTTGTGAATTCCATGACTTTCTGCGATCTCCATGACTAACACAGCAGTCAGTGTTGCTGACCCCAGGGTCGTCCAAGCAGCTGGCCTTGGTGCCAGATGCTCAGGTGGCCCTAGGGACAGCTACACCGGCCACTGCTAGAGCAGCTCTGTAGCCAGCCGCTTGGACAGTCTCACAGCCAGCCACACCGGCCACAGCTCTGGCGGCCCCGGGGACAGCCCGAGGAGCTGCCAACGCGGCTGTCCCCGGGGCTTACGCGCCTCCCCCACCCCCGGCAGAGACCAGAGCGGCAGTGGCCTCCTGGGGCTCTCCATACAGCAGACCCCTTGCTTTCCCCTGCAACACCCTTCCTCCCCCTCGCCCCCCACAAGATTCTATCATGAGTATTTTTAGTAAAGTAATGGACAGGTCATGGGGCCATGATTTTTTGTTTTTTGCCCGTGACCCATCCATGACTTATGAAAAATACTCATGGATTAAATCATAGCCTTAGTCATAATGCTCATCTTACTATATAGACAGACCCACCAGCCTGCAAGTGACCTGCGCCCCACGCCTCCGTGACTCTCCAAGATTTATGAGCATCCTCAAATGCATTGCTTCAAGCACTACTAATGCCACTCTTCATAGGAGCAGCTGGCCAATTCACCCAGAATTACTGATAAACACAGTTAGGCAGCACGTGAATGCACACATCCAGTTGCTGCAAGATTCTGTTGTATGAAAATGGTTTACCTGGGGGAAGATTAATTGGGGATTCGAGGATAGTTGAATTTCTTTCAAAATTACTCTACAATCCAAGATTTTTGGGATCCGTAAACAGTGTAACATGAAGTGATATGTATACCAAGGCTGCAATAAGACCATGCCATATGCTACATTACTTCTACAAGTCTGTTGCTTACCTATGATTACATTTCAACCTAGACAGCTACACACTGAGTATTTTTCTACTCAGCTGAAACAGAGCACATCAAAACCAGTGTGAGCTTATGTAATTTTACCTTTTAAAAAAACCTGAATCGAAACAAAGTTCAGGCAATTTCAACAGTAATCCTAGAAAGATTACATTTTCATTCTCTAAAAACTTGTCACTTTTAGCAATTTTTGTTCTGAACAGTAAGATAAGAACATGATGTTCTGTTTTACTGAAATATCCATTAGATGACAATGTATTGAGCCAGTGTCATATTCAGCCCGTCAGATTGAGTTTACTGGAAGTCTAAAAACTCAACTGGTTTCAACTAGATCTAGCCAAATATTTGGACACCACCCCCTAAATAGTCACCTACTGACAAATGAAGTGAGCTGTAGCTCACGAAAGCTTATACTCAAATAAATTGGTTAGTCCCTAAGTCCTCCTTTTCTTTCTACTGACAAAATGTAGCTAGTGCCTGTCCCCAGAGAAATCTGCAAAAAGAAAAGGAGTACTTGTGGCACCTTAGAGACTAACCAATTTATTTGAGCATGAGCTTTCGTGAGCTACAGCTCACTTCATCGGATGCATACCGTGGAAACTGCAGAAGACATTATATACACACAGAGACCATGAAACAATACCTCCTCCCACCCCACTGTCCTGCTGGTAATAGCTTATCTAAAGTGATCATCAAGTTGGGCCATTTCCAGCACAAATCCAGGTTTTCTCACCCTCCGCCGCCCCCCCCCCCCCCCCCACACACACACAAACTCACTCTCCTGATGGTAATAGCCCATCCAAAGTGACAACTCTCTTCACAATGTGTATGATAATCAAGGTGGGCCATTTCCCATGATTATCATGCACATTGTAGGGAGAGTGGTCACTTTGGATAAGCTATTACCAGCAGGAGAGTGAGTTTGTGTGTGTGGTTTTTGGAGGGGGGTGAGGGAGTGAGAGAACCTGGATTTGTGCAGGAAATGGCCCACCTTGATTATCATACACATTGTGAAGAGAGTTGTCACTTTGGATGGGCTATTACCAGCAGGAGAGCGAGTTTGTGTGTGGGGGGGCAGAGGGTGAGAAAACCTGGATTTGTGCTGGAAATGGCCCAACTTGATGATCACTTGAGATAAGCTATTACCAGCAGGACAGTGGGGTGGGAGGAGGTATTGTTTCATGGTCTCTGTGTGTATATAATGTCTTCTGCAGTTTCCATGGTATGCATCCGATGAAGTGAGCTGTAGCTCACGAAAGCTCATGCTCAAACAAATTGGTTAGTCTCTAAGGTGCCACAAGTACTCCTTTTCTTTTTGCGAATACAGACTAACACAGCTGTTACTCTGAAACCTGTCAGAGAAATCTGGGAAGTCCCATGCATCCTGACATATGCCCTTAAAATGCTTAATCCAACAGCATCAGAAGCTACCTAGAGCCAAAGATATGGGTTTTTAAAACATTTTTGTGCCAAGCTAAGTCCGAATCAATTTTGAGAAGTCAATGTAGGCTCTGAAAATTTTGACCATAACTATCTGTGCAGCTGGTACAAATCATGGATTCAGAATTGAAGCTTGAAGAGCAAGCTTCAGCATGAGTTTTGGCCATGTTTTAGGAATTTTGGCATCTAGATTTTTCCAGATCCTTGTTACTGACTACATTTGATGAGTTTAGATAGTATGATTTTGAAGTCCAAGGACTTCAAAAATTGGTTGGCATTACAAATATCCAGCTTTTTCCTACACCCTCTGTTGGAAACCTAAAGACTGACAAAATGTGTGAACAGAGTTCTGCCTTCAACAGCACCAAGATATGGAGTTGGTCTAAAAACAAACTGAGATTTCCCTCTCCCCCCCGCATCAAAAAGGGATACAGTTTTTCATGAAAGTTATCACAAGGTATTTTGTCCTTCTTCAACCAGCTCTACGGGAACAGTTTGGGAAAAACACATTAGAGGAATAGTATTACATTTCTACATATATAGGCTAATACTTACAATTTAAGTAAATGAAACTGGTTTTAAGCAACTACCCAAGGAACAAGCATAATGCCAGTTGCCTCTTTAAGGTTCACACAAGTTAGTCCCACACAGCTTCACATTGTAGGTATGTCCTTTAAAAAAGGAAGCTGGTCAAAAACCTTAGTCTATATTTTACAATACAAGCTGGTACACTAATCCAGTTGTTTTCAACCTGTGATCCACAGACCCCACAGGGTCCGCAGACTATGTCTAACAAGTCCACGAAAGGCTGCTGGTACCATAGAACGGTGGTTTTCAACCTGGGGTCCGCAGACTGTCTAAGATTTCCAAAGGGGTCCACAACTCCATTTGAAATTTTTTTGGGGCCCACAAACAACAACAGGTTAAAACACACTACGCTAGTCTGTATTATTCTTGTAACCACTACCTCACGTTCCAGTAAAACACACAACAGAGCCATCGCTCCTAGGCTTTACTTTCGGTTCTGCAACTCACTTATGGTAAGTCATGTCATGACTTTGTGCTAATCACTTAACGTCTGTGCCTCAGTTTCCCTAACTGTGAAATAACAATAGCATTTACCTACTCGGGATGTGAAAAGACTTAATAAAGCAACTTCTGGAAAATATTTAAGCTGCAGTAGCAGCCACCCTGTGCACTTTATCCGCAGGCAGGCAGCCCCTCCTCTGCAGGAGGTACAGCCTGCAAAGGCTCGGCCTACGCCGTGGGGGAGCAGGGACCCTCCAGGTAATGTAAGCAGGCAGTTAACTCCGTTATTTACACAGGTGGGTCCCGACGCAGCAAAGGGGTTTGCAGTGGGCAGCGCCCTCCCCTCCCCACACCTGCGTCCCCACTCTTCAACTGCCCCGCCCACTTAACTGCCCCCTCCGCTCCCCGCAACCGCCCGCTCTGGCCCCGCCCCAACCGGGCCCCGCCTCAGCCGCCGCCGCCCGCCCAGCGCTCCCCATCCGCCGTGCCCCTGCCCGCGCCCCCCCGGGCCGCCTGCCCTCGATCCGCCCCTTTCCCCATCACCAGACCACGGCGGCCCACTGCCCTAGCCTCGCTCACCGCCGCCCAGCCCGGCGAGGCCCCGCGGGCCACGGCCTCACTCACCGACCAGCGCTGAGGGTCCAAGCCCCGGGACCAAGGAAGGAAGCGGCTAGAACCAGAAAGCGGAGCAATAACACGGGCCCCCCTACGCTCCGCCCCCGAGCCCGCCCGCCTACCGCTCCACCCTCAAACGGGCGCAGCGGAGCATGCGCGAGATACGCCCCGGGGCAGCCATGAAATTCCCGAGCGGGGATGTTCGTTTCGAGCAGAGGCGGATGAGGCCACGTGATCACAATTCCTCCTCCTCCTCCCCCCCCCCCAACTCTGCTACTTCAGAGACCCTATTTGAGCCTCGCCCCCAACGACGCTTCCCTCTAAAGAATGGGGGAAAGAGCAGAGAACCCAGCGGGCGGAACGGAAAGAGCGAGGTCATGTGTCCTACTCGGACACTATCGGGGCTGACCGCATCCTGTCGAAACAGGGAGCTCTGGTCCCGTATGGCCCGGACATTGTTGCCAGCGGACCGTTTCCGGTCGGGCGCTCTCACTGAGTTTCCCAGGATGCGGGCGGGTCGGGCCAAGCACGGGGTGGCGCATCATGGCGACAGCAGTTATTATCCTGAGGCCTTTGCGCCGAGGCGCTGCCTGGGCGGGGAAGCGACTCCTGTCGGAGGCTGGAGGCCTGAGACGCGGCTGGCGGCGGCAGGCGCAGGTGGGGCGGGGGAGGTGGGAGATTGAGCCCCGCGTGGGAGACGCACTCTGGGGACCCTTTCCCGCCCCTCTCCGCCGAGACAGTCACAGGCCAGCGCCCCGGCCGGGCCGCTGCCCCAGCCTGTCAGCCCGCCGGAGAGAGACTGTCTTTGCCGGACGGAGATTCTTCCAGGGGCCCGTCTCCCTGCCATTGAAGCCTCCTGTCCACCGCCCCGGTCTTTCCCCTACAGGAGCCCCGCCGCCACCCCTTCCCGGTGTAAACCTGCGGCCCGCGGGGTTGGGCGCACTCGGGCCTCGCACCCTCTCTCATCCCCCTTTCTGGGTGGAGGGGGTCGGGCCGCGCTGCCATTGAGCCCTGTCCAGTCGCTGTTCTAGAATGTGCAGGTCAGGTGAAGACCTATTAGCGACAGGGCTGAAGACAAACACTAACCTGCCCCAGGTATCCCTTTTCTCAAACACTGCTAACTGTAGCACTGCAGCATATCAGGACGCCTGCTGCCCAGACGTTGCCCTTACTAGCATCAGCCCGAAACACAGCTGTGGAGCTCATGGCTAAAGCAATGCCTGATGTGACCCACTTCTTAGATGCCTTCTGTCCATCCAGACAATCCCAAACAGGTTACACATGGCTTGTTTTTTTCTGAACTGTCCTACGCTTGGTTCCTGGTTCACTATGGGTGGGCAGTGAGTGTTTTCTTGATGCCCTTGTTTCCCCTACCTGAAGCTTCTACTTTTAGTGTCATGGCCGCGGGGGAAAATAATCTGCTTCCCTGTCACTGTTTAAGGTTTCATTTTTTCATGTGTGGCAACTGAATGCTAAATTGATGAGCCATGTAGAGAGGAATGTGAAGAAATAAATAGGAATTATTGGTGCCTACAGATGACATTCTGACTTCTAAAAAAGCTGGGTTTATGGTCTACAAAAGTAATAATGTTTTAGGGGTTGCTTGACTTAGGCCATGTCTACACTGCAAAATTATGTCAACCTAACTTACACTGGCATACAGCTGCCGTAGTAATTACATCACTTGTGTGTGTCTGCGCTTCACTCCTTTTGTTAACAGTGCATGTCCTAACCAGGAACACTTGTATCGATAGTACTGTCAATGGGGGGCATTGTGGTATAGCTCCTGAAAGCCAGTAACAGTTGACATAAGCAACACAGTGTCTACACTGCATTGGCGTAACTACATCGACCTTGACTCTATGATGCCTGTGGAAGTGAAGTTATTAAGAGAGCATAGCAGGGCAGTTACATTGGCGGGAGCGAAATTTAGGTGTAGACACTTTCACGGTTAGGTTGATGTAAGATGCCTTGCGTTGACTTAACTCTAGTGTAGACTAGAGCTTGGATTGATGTATGTTTGTTGTAGCATAAATAGCAAGTCAAGTTCTCACTTAAATTTTTGGTGACTTAAAACACACAAAACCATGACATTCTCAAATGCAAGTCTGGTAATGAGCAGATTGAGAAAAATTAACAAAGAGAGTCTGAATACAATTTGAGCATCAAATCAATTAAGAGATGAAGAGATCCTTCCAAGCCAATTCTATTTGTGGGTTTCAGGCAAAAGTATTAGGCTACCTGCAAAGTTTCCAATTACACTTGAAGTAGGAGGAAAATAACTCATAGTTTGACTCAGCCTTTATCGTTATGAAATTAAAACATGACACTTTTTGACTTTTTTCAAAGTTGTTGACTCATCAGAGCATATTCTAAATTCAGTTTTTACCAAACAACTTGTATATTCTTGCTTCTTGTTTTGTCTTGTATTCTTCGCACAATTAAACATAGTCAGTTACTTTTTGTTTTTTAATTCTTTCTTCATGTTAATAATACTAGGTTCGTGTTCCAAAGTGTTATAATGAATCAATTCCCAAAGCCCAGTTTCCTGTTTGCACAGTAAAAACCGAAATCTTGAAGTTGAAACCTTAGAACTGTTCCCATTATTGTTATTCTGTAACTTCTGAGAGCCTCTTGTGCACATAAGGTTGGAATGTAACTGCTGCTCCAGAGAGTTGCAGAGCAGCTTTGTCAAAAATTATAAACTTGCTTTATTTTTCTTTTCAGGTGTCTGGAAAATTAACTCTTTTCAGAAGAGGGCTTGCACTCTCAACAGTGTCTTATTTGAGTTATGAAGCTTACAACTCTATTTCTCACTTTGCCGTGGTTCATGCTAGCGTCAAAGGTAAAGCTCTATGAATTCAAATGTCCTGAGGTCATTCAGGTGCAGACTTGGCACTTCTTTACAGTACCAAAACTTTGAGAAGCATTTTACGTAAGGCTTTCCAATATCTCCACTGTAGGCTATTTTTATACAATCTGTTCAGCTGTAGGCTACCTTTGAACTCAATCAATAGTGAAGTTCTTGTTTAGCATGGCTCACGTCTCAGAAATATCACTAGGAGCATAGCCAAAACTTTGCTGTGTGGATAAGATAAGCTCTTGACACAGATGCTGTTCCTTTGAAGTCTTTGTTGGGAGATAAGATTGAATTTGGGATTCAGAATATAGCTATTAATCCTTGATTCAGCTGCAGAATAAGAATTTTAGTTTTTATTGGTACTAGTGGAAATCCACATCCTAGTTTATGTCAGCAGCATTGGGCTCATGATTTTAGCTAGAAATGGAGCAAAATGTCTTGGTCTGAAATGTAAGTGCTGGAATCTTTGGAAATATAGTAAAACCTTAAAGATTCAGTCTAAAGCCTCGTTTTAAGTAGTCTTTACACATGTTATTCTGATAAAAATTAAATCAGTACAATGCTAGCTCTCTAAATGCTTCACAAGCTGCTGAATTTCTTGGAAATTTTATACATCTTTTTTTTTCAAATAAGCTCCAAATGAGGATTCTTGCAGAAGAAATAAACATTGTGCTCACTGCAGTAGAAACAATGATCCTCCATCTTCATACTCCTTTGTCTTCTCCCAAGTATTGAGGTGAGAGTTTTGCCTAAGTGCTGCGTCCTTTAGTGTAGTGTTTCTCAACCTTTTTGATACCAAGGATCGGCTTGCTGCCTTCCTAAACTGTGTCAGGGAGATCTCAGGGACTGGCACTGGTTGTTGCTTCAGTAGATTCCACTCTTCAGAGCTTCATCTTCCACAAGGTTTTAGAAATGACTAGAAATATTGGGCATATATTTATTTTTGCCTCCATTTAAACTATATTTATGTTAGGCTTCACTCTTTTAATAATTACAGAGTATTGGATTGAAAAAAGTGGCTGATGTAATTTTTAAAGACTATTATAGCTCTGAGCACATTATAAAAGAACCTACTGACAACCTTCTGTACACAATTACAGCAAAGCAGGAAAAATCAAGTGATCAGAGCTCTTAGGGCAAGTTAGCAGACGCCAAGCCAGATGAGAATTGCTCAAAATTCATGAAGGAATAGAAGATGGTATTTAACAGAGGGGAGAAAAACTTTTTAGAAAAGATTTGACTTGACAGCATCGCTTTTGAAATTTCAATCAACATATTAAATCCAGCAAGCATGTACTGACAGCTGTGGAGATGAAGAGAGAGTTTCCAGCAAACCTAAAATAATTAGTCATTTACTTCAGTAGTACTGAACTGAGTGGTAAATATTGAAAACAATGGAATTTGAGAGAAAAATGTCATCACTGTCAGAGGGCCTAATGGAAACCTGAAGCTTGTGGAGAAACAACTAGAAACCATGGAAAACGTATCTATTTTTAAACTTGTATGCTTAAGATTGCTTTTGGCTTTGAGGCCCTCTTCATTATTACATTTATACCTAAAATACTGGACTTCGATATTCTTTATATGTGGTGAAAATGTCACTGAATTCTGAAGAGAAGTGGCAAGAAAGCAACAGCTAAAGGAACAACAGTAGCTGTATTAAGGGGCCCATGTTACTAGAAGAGGAATCAGAAGGCTGTCTGGCTGAAACAAGCCATTTCTTATCAAAGAAATCAAAACATTTCCATTAGGTTTTACCCCAGGGCTACCCAAGGACACTTAAATAAATATTGTCAAAAAGAAACTTTTGCCCAAGAAAGGTACAATCTGCAGTACTTTATTAGGTCATAGTCTAGCCCTTCTGTAAGGGTAAGGCAAGTTCTGAAATACTGAGAGCATCTCAGTACTTTGAAATAGGTAAAGACCATAGTTAACTCAGTCATAATTCCTAACTGCAGTTTTAGTTTAACAAGTCTGTGCTGCATCTGATTCATATTTTATAGAAATATTCTTGTTCTGTAAACCTGTGAACGTCTAACAGTCAAGATTAAGGAGCCAGAATGTTGTATTTGTATCGCGACTAGCCATTTTATTCTCCATATCTCTACAAATTAGGCACAGTAAGTTGTCTTGAAGGTTAATATGAAATAAGAGAAATAAACTGGAAAATATTATTTGATAGCAAAAAAAAAGCAATTACAAGCAATCAGTGTATTGTAAAATCCACATAACAGCAAATAGCGTTGTAAGGCCTATCTCCTTTGATTTTCTGTTTTAGAAACTAATACATGATTGAAAAACAAACAAGCGTACATTTTTCATACCAAGCAAGTATTTCTATGTTACTTAAATGTATTTTTATTTTATTAAATATTTTCTGTAAAATATTTTATTACTACTGTAGAATCTGACTTCTCCCATCAGAGGGGAAACTAATTTAACTCAAATTATTCACAGAAATGTGCTGATATTCCTATAAAAACTCTTGAACAAAAGTCAGTAATCATTTGCTATGTTAACTTATGCCTTCCTTTATTAATAAAAAGTACAAACAATATTTACCAATGGTCAAGGAAGAAACAAAAGAAATGTTATTTTTAAGCATCTAATAGGGGCAGTGCAAACAATGGAAGAATGAAAATAAGCCCTGAAGTTTTTGACAGTGTCTCCTTAAATGAATGCTTGTTGCCAGTGAAAGATGTTGGAGAGGATGCTTATCATACAATTTAGTTCATAGCTAGGTCTGAGGTTTGACAGAGTAGACTCTTGACAGCCTTTCTCTCACAGAACAAAAAAATTTGAAAAATTTTATAAGTGAATATTCAAAACTCTTCAAAGAGATGAACACCAGTGGATCAAATAATAGAATATTCACATAAAAATTGAAAATAAGGAAATGGACATTTAAGTACTAGACAAGAACATAGGTAATTAGCCTTTGAAAAGCCAAAAAAATTAATTTCATAAAGCACATGTATGAATGGAGGTAAAAACAGAAAAGTGCCTTAGTGGCTACATAAAGAGCAGCACTCAAGCTGTAAATACAAACTATGGGATAAATCTGGGAAATTAATAATGGATCCAGATTAAGATACTTCATTATTTATCAGTTGCTATGGCCATCTGAATACCAGGTACCTATAACAGAAATAAAAGCATGTAGCTAAGAAACCTACTTACACTTTACATAGACAAATTGGAGCTGGGGTGGGAGTGGGGGAAACGAAGTCTCCAAAGCTATATAACATCTTTACTTGAGGAAAGTACCTGGAGTGGGTGGTTTTGCACCAAAATATTGTGCATTCTAGACCCAGATGACCCTTTACTTATGAAAGTATTCAGCTACAAAACTGAAAAAGAAAAATCTCCACAGTTTAATTTAGGTACAGGCTAACTGTCTTTCAAACCAAATCAAGATTCAGTGAAGGCTTGACTCTTGTAGATCACACATCTCTTGTTAAAACAGGATTATAAAACTTTCATAAACACTGCAGTTTTAAGGATTGAGAAAGTAATTGTGGCTAATCCTGTAAAACACAATGGTTAATTTTGAGTATTTTCATCAACTTCAATAGAGTATTCATATCTTAAAGTTATACATCTATGCAAATGTTTTTGGTAGAATCAAAGGCCCTAAATTTGTATATTTGGATCAGAAGAGGCTTAGTCACATGGAAGACTTTAGTAGAATAAAAAGCATAATTGAAGAATTAAGAAGAAGAGAGCTAGGCAGTCTAGATACTGGGATGGCCTTTGACCAGGATGAAGTTTCCTTCTAGCAACAATTTAAAAACCCAACAATGGTTGGATGTGGTCATTCTTTTAAAAAAAAATGATTAAATCAAAATATAACAAACCTATGGCAAAAATAGAATTATCAGATGGAACACCTTGTTTTTAATTAGGAAGAGGAACCTAGGCAAGCTACTCACATTCTTTCATGTCTTTTATTTATGATCATGGTAAAAATCTGCACCATATTTGTATATCAGTTTGTGGAACACAACTATGTTTTATTCGCATAATTATTCACATCACAGAATGAGTCTTATCCCACCATTTCCATTATCAGAAATTTAAACTTTGGAAGGTTATGATACAGAATTAATATGGGGAAAAAGAAAAATGTTAAACTTATTATTTGGGATAGCAACACCATTGAAGACAAAACACAAATTGAAATTGTCACCTTTTAAGATATTTAGTAAATATTAAACTCCTTAATATTATTAATTGAATTAAACAACTCTGGTGGCCAAAATATGGAAAGAATCCTGGAGAATGGTACAGCTCCTAACTTTCCAGGTTGAAAATGTGGAAGTATATTCATTTTTAACATATTTATCTTTTTTACTTAAATCGAACCTGTGACACTTTTTGTTCCTGTTTCAAAAACACTAACGTCATGTATTTGCTTTGTGCGGGATGATAAATAATAAGAATAACCAGGCAAAGACCTATATCTTCATATATAAGCGCTAGGTATTTATTATGATATAGAGTGGGGGACTTGCCGTTACTGGGAATGCAGGCTGTGCTAAACCTATTTAGGAACCTACAAAGGAAACCTGGAAGAGCTCTGTGGGGGGGGAAATGTGGTATTAAAACCAAAAATTTATGACACTCTAGTTTTAAAAACCAGGTGCTTGTGCAACTGCTAAGGGCTTAATTCAGCAAAACTTCGATAAAGTGGCAAGCTGCGCTGAAAAGCCCAGTTTGGGTTCATTTAATAACATTTTCTCCAGTTTCATTGTCTGTGGCCTCATGCATGTTACAGTGGTACTTTTATTAACTGAACTGTGGAGCCCTTATCTCTGATTGCCAGAACCTACAATATTTTAAAAAGCATTATGTCACTGACGTATCTTAATACTTTTGAATTATTTATATGTGCTGCTGGTTTTATACAAAACAATGATTTAAGACTGAAAACATAAGTCACCCTGCAACAAATTATGAAGATAATACATTGAAGGATCAGTCCAATACTAAGTGACCCTTACTGCATTCATCCACTTTGTCTTGCTGTATTTCAGTCCCTGGCATCCCACACGCTCCATGTTCCGATCACTTAGGATATGTCTACACTGTGACTGGACATCCTTGGCTAGCCTGGGTCAACTGATTCGGGCTTGTGAGGCTTGGGCTAACAGGCTGTTTAATTGCGGTGTAGATGTTCGGGTTCCAGAGCTCAAGCTCCAGCCCGAGCCAAATGTCTGCACTTCACTTAAGCTGACCCTTGGCCTGAGCCCTGTGAGCCCAAGTCAGCTGACCGAGGCCAGCCATAGGTTTTTAATTGCACTGTAGACAAGTCCTTATTCATCACCGGAAATTAAACCAAACACGTTCTGTTCTGCCATTGTGAGGTCATCAGACTAACATTCTAAGATCTGTTACACTTCTAACACTGTCTGTTGCTAAGGGCTGTTTTATAGTTTCATAGAGTAATATTTTTTTAATGTTGTTTCTGTTCCCAGAAGCTGTTCATTGAAAATAAACAAAGCTGGTACAATTCTGTATCCCATGGCTGCTAAAAGTTAGTATATAGGTAGCCAATTTGAAATTGGAAACACTTGATATTTTTTAGGAAATAGTTGTTTGATCCCGTCTTTAGTGCTGATTTTTTTTGTACTGATTTTTTGTGTTTCAGGGTACTTTGGCGAACAGCAAGTTGTATTGTTGTACTTTGAAATATATTGTTGCTTATCTGGTAGGTTATCGTATTTATTAATCTTTTTGTCTTCTCTTTCTACCATCCCTACCCCTTTTGAAGTTGAGGAAATCATAGAGCAAGCAGACTACCTGTATGGGAGTGGAGAAACTGAAAAGCTCTATCAATTGCTGACCCAGCACAAAAGCAGGTATTTAGCGGTATTGAATATCCCCACATTATTGTGACTTAAAATTTATGAAGTGCTCCTTTATCAGTTTATGTTAACTAATACAGTAAGTATGATAGCACTGAGCACCCAGCTTGCACCTTTTTGCAGTAAGAGAGAAAATCTCCTGAATTTTCTTCCCTTTCAATGTAGAAGGAAGGACCTGATTCATAGTCGGGCTCAGTTTGGGCAGCAGAGGGTTAGCACTCGGCTGGCTTTTTCCATTAGTACAGGGTCCCTGAGAATAATGTTCTTATAAGGAAGTTGGTGGATGACACTCTGCTTTCCCTAGTATATGTTAGAAGGTTAAATACAGACCCTAATGTGCAAGTATCCTAGTAGAGATGTGGGACAGAGAGCAGTAGTACTGCTTCATCCTAATCCCCCTAGCAACTGAATGGTGTCTCTGTGGGCTTGGAGGGGGTGAGGGGAGAGAGGTCACTGTGTTACAGAGCTGACAGTGTGTTTGCTACTGTACAAAACACACAGACAGGGTTTGAATAACCTGCTGGCCATAGACAAATAGAAATTTTGCCAATATGAGTGGACTGAGTCAGTTCTGGGAGGTTCTGACTCCTTTGCTGGAGGGGAGGGAGGGAGAAAGAAAGAAGAGAACAGAGTGGTGAGTGGTTCAAGCATCCCAGCTCCTGTAACAGAAGTACAGGGAACAGAGCAGCCTTTGAACCTTTTGCTCTATTTCAATAAGAGAAGAAAGTGATAGAAAGCAGAGTGGTAGGACCATCTGTTCTTTTGTGCAAGGGTGGTGGAGAAGCAGAGAGGCTGGGACCTGAGAGGAGGTGGAGCAAAGTGGCCCACAGGGAGAAAGGAGCCATGCAAAGAAAAGAGGTGGGTGGGAGGGGGAAGATTTCGCTAATGGGTAAGAGAGGAACACTTAGAATTCACTAATGGAATCAAGAGGAGTGGGATAAGACAACCAGTATTTATGTATTATTAAATCAGGGAAAGAGCCCAAACTTCATGTATTGAGGCAAAAATTCTCCCAACTCTGTAGGAGCATTCCTGCTCTTTTTCACTGTACTGCTCATCAGCTCTTTTCTTCTTTCTTTTATTTCGCTTCTGCCAAGGAAGAGGTTCTTGACCACAGAGAGTATTGCTCCTGCCCATATGTCTTAGTTGGACAAAAAGAAAAGAACATTGTGCAGGCTGGGACAGGGCTGTTTAAAGGAAAAAGCAGAGAACCCTCTGAGGTTTTTCTTCAGAATGCCCTCCTTCAGGGGAAGGGGTGGCTGGCCAGCCATCTCTTCCTTGTGGATTAGATGTACCCCAGGGGCTTTATGGAGGAACCTTGGGAGCTGGGCTGGGTTGTTTCCACCCCATCAGAAAGGGCAAAGGAGTGGTCACAGAGAAACACCAAGTCATAAGGAAGCTGAAAATTCTCTTAGGAGGAATGCACAAAAATTATAGGAACAGCTTGGAGATTGAGTCACTTAGTCCTAAGCTAGGTCAGTACCTAGAGCAGAACTATCCAGTAAACAGATTAGTAATGCCATATTTAATACCTTGCCAGAAAAACATTTTGTATTGAGGTTCTAAACTTAACTATCATTTGTTTGACAATGTGTTAGAAACTGCCTGTTTTTTGATACCCAGCATTCCTATTTCTAGATTCGGCTTCTCTACCCACAGTCTCACAATAATCGCTGACTTTTGAAACGTTCATAAATTGTTATTTAATCTTAGAGTTCAAAATAGAAAACTTTAGGCAGCGTATCAAAACTGAGGAATTGTATTTAACTAACAAACTCATTGATACTGTTATCTTTGTAAAATGCAATGAACACCAATGGCACAATTCAAATCTGGGTATATGCAGTCAAGTGACATAGCACTTTAAATTGAAAGTAACTAATAAAGCCTTTCTAATGTTTGTCATTTTGTTGTGCTAGAGAGGATTTTTCCTATTTAGTTATTGGTAACACCTATAAGGGGAATCATTACTCTCCATACTCAGAGTAGCAGAATCGGTGCCAGAATTCTGTTTTTAGATAGTGATTAAGAAATTTACAAAAATAAAAGGTACACATCTTTTTCTCATTAAAGACATCCCCTATACTTTTACATAGTCCCAATTTGATGTTTCACAGAATATGGCTGGCATTCCAGGAAACTAGGAAGGTTGCATCAGAGTTGGTTGAATAAGCTGAACAGGACATCTGTCTTGTTCTTAAATTATTGTATGTTATTCCTTCTCTTATAAATTGTTTCTTATATTTTCAATCTGTGCTGTTTCCCACCTTTTATATTATCACATGCTCCCATTGTATCCGGTGCTCACTGAAGTTAACTAGGAACCCACTATTAAATGAGCAGGCTCATTGTGAGGTCACATGCTTAGGAAGAGTCTGTTACTGCCTGCAGTGCTGTTCAATTGTAGGGAAATAATGATAGATTTGGAGAGTAGCTGAATAAGAACAATAATAAGTATAAAAGGTTACCATGTTTATTATAATGCAATATGTCTTCAAAGGTTTCTGATAGGTTCCTTTTGTGTGTTTAAAATATTTCTTCTGGGTATTTATCTACTAGGGTGTCGTCAGGAGGTTGACTTGTAGCAGTTACTAAGATAACTATTAACTCCTTACATGTATAAAAACTGATCTGTAACATTCGCTCTCACTTTGCTTTTGACCTCTTTGACGTGTGCAAGTATCAACATCAGGAAATAAGTGTGAAGTGACCAGTTGTCACTGGGGTTGAAACAGGTTTTTTTCCCATATAATTTTCTAATTTCTTAAAAATGGTCATATTATGTATTGGGGTGGGGGGACTTCAGACCTTTGGAAAACTGGGGCTTCAGAGAAGTCAGGAACATGCACAACAGTGAGCACAATTAGAAAGCGAACAAGCATCACATAATCAGTATGCACTATTATTTGTATAGTATCACCAGTGAACAGGACACTTCACAATAAGTGCATGGTGTCTAACATAATAAAATTCTCTTCAAGCAATTTATAGTCTAAAGTCACAGCCTGTACAATGCAACACAGCAATCCAAAGTAATGGGTGACACTAAGTTTGAATGCTTCCTGGAACAGGTTTTTAAGAATCTTTTTAAAGAAAGGGATGAATGGCATAAAGGAGGTGAGGGGAGTGTTATAAGAATTTGAGGCAGCATGAAAGACAGCACAAAGGCTAGTGGGTAAAGGAGATGGAGAACAGTTTGAGATGAAGTGCACAGTGACAGTAGAGAGTAGAAGGGGATGGATGGGCGGGCATAAGAGAAGACATAGGCAGAGTGGACTTTTGGAAGCTTTTGAAAGCACAGCATTTAATTGCAAAGCTGATACAAAGAACAGGGGAAGCTAGAGTAGATACTCAGGTAGGTGGGCTAACGTGGTCAGAATGGAGGATAATCTTGACAGCTACATTTTGGATGGCCTGAGTTAGGAAAAGGGAAGGCCAGCAAGGAACAGGGTTATGTTAGGTTTTAAAGATAATTGTACAGATTGTATATTTGTTTACTTAAACCGTTAAGTGCATACTACTGTAATTAAAGTGCATATGTTGAATCTGAGTAGTTATAAGAAGGGTACATACTGCTATTCTGAGGTGAGCAGGTTTTAAAGGGTGTATGTGCAGCTCATGGAGCCATATAAGTACCAGGCCCTTAGAATAAAAATGAAAAAAAAATCCAACTTTAATTTTCATTCTTTGTATTTGTTGTTTTCACTCTTGGTTTTAGTCAGTTTCACTTGTCCAGGGCTGCAGTGTTTTGAGTTCTAACATAGTAGGAGACTGTTTATTTGACACAGTCTTTCCACTGAGAGTTTTTAATGAAACTCTGAAACATTTTTATTTTGAACTTTTGCAAGTGCTTATAGTACAAAACCTATAGCAATATGGTTGATACATAATACTGCATTTGCTGCTGAAACCAACTGAATATTGGAAAATATATAGTTTAGGTCAGAAGTAAATGTTGCTTTCTTTATTTTCCTTCCTGTCTCTTTAGCTTAAAGGTGGTATATGTGAATTTTGCATCAATTTAAAAAAAAAAGAAAAGCTGCTTCCTATGGTGCCAATAGGATTATTGCTTCACGGATCAAAAGTGTTGCCAAAGTTTCTTCAGCAAATCTGCTGTGACTGAGATCTCGTATTTGTGACTGAGATCTCAGCCTTTCGCTGCATGTGGTTTAGAATTGCACATAGTACAATATTACCTTAGTGCTAAGCTGAGCAGTGTAGTAAGTGATTGATTTTAGACCTGCACTTGCTTTGTAGACAATTAATATTTCTGTTATGTTTATAACTAGTGAGGATGCGGAGATACTATGGCGTCTAGCACGGGCCTCACGTGATCTAGCCCAACTCAGTAGCACCTCTGCAGAGGAGAAAAAGCAACTGGTTTATGAAGCTCTTGAATATGCAAAGAAGGCACTGGAGAAAAATGAGTCAAATTTTGCAGTACACAAGGTGAGCCAGTCAAAGTAATTTAATTGAAATGTTGCTATCCACTATCCTGACATCTGTCAGTAGAAACAGGAGTGCCTATGGTTTTGCTGTAACCTTTACAGCTATAAGGTTATCTGGCAAACTTGTATGCTGCTTTCTTCAATGCACAATTTGTTAGTTTTTTAGTTGAGACCCAGGAGAATTTGATGACCACTTTCTAAGGGGACCAGCACTTGGATTCTTGCAGATTAAATCAAACTCATATGCAGAAAATGACTGTTGGTTAGCTCTGTCTACAGGACCACAGAGGCAGATGATTGGTCAGAGGTCTTGATGCCTGAACTATTCCCTCTTTATCAGCCTGGAAAGTGCATCACAGATCCATTCTGTTGCCTCTGTGCCACGGTAGTGACTCTGCTGCAAGTTCCAAGGGTTCCTGGGTCTGCCCTCCTTTTCTTCTCCTGTTCCTCTTCTCTCCTCAGTAGCCCAGACCCAGATGTTAGGAGAGGAGTAACTAAGTACAATCAGTGTTGCTGCAGTGCAAATTAGTGATAGTAAGGCCCTGGCTCCTCCCGTGACTGTGGTCAGCTGTGATGAGGGAATGTTCTTCACACCATTAAAATTATCCATTATAATTACAGTTCTCATAAGCAACCAGTAGTGCTAATTAATCAACACTTTAATAAATACTTTTTTTTAAAATTTGAGTAATATTGTTCTGATCACTTGGTGACAATAATTGTATTTTAATTAGCGCTATTAAATATTCTTTTAATGACCTGTTTTGTTTTGAATTTAGTGGTATGCAATCTGCATCAGTGATGTTGGAGATTATGAAGGAATCAAGACTAAAATTGCAAATGCGTATGTTATCAAGGAACACTTCCAGGTATTGTAAATAAGCATTTTCAGTATGATAGTATCAATATATTTCATTTTAGAACAATGGTTTTCACATGCTGGGTAACAGCCCCCAGAAGGGTGGGTCACCAGCTGTTTTCTGGGGGTGGACAATTGCAATTCTGTGTCTGATCTTCCAGTCATACCAGTTTTCTCAGCAACCTGCAAACTGATCCTCAGGCACCAGAAGTGTCAGTGTGGGTTAAAAAAAATAGATAAATGAGGGCAAAATTAGCCCAGCAATTGAAACTTAATCAGCAACTCTTTTGCCTGCGTCCCCTTAATAACTTTCTCAGTGGCTCATATGTACATGCAATGAGAGGTGATAAAATACAGTCCTGCAGTAAATTGCATCAGAGCCTTGGCACAGAGAATGTTTTCAGTTGGTTAATTAAAGGCTAGTCTTACCTGCTTGTTGCACTTGGGCTAGGAGAGGAGGTAAGGCCATAAGAAGCATCTTTCCATGCCAGCCTGTATGCAGGGAGCAGGCTAAGATCCCTCCTTGTGTTCAGATAGTTGTAAAACCTACACGCCCAAAGTAGTGTAGTCTGCCAGCTATCTGTATCCTGCTCCCTCAAATCAGTTACTGTGTATGCTGCTGTCAGAAGCATGTGCTAGTACGCCACTTCTTTCTAAAAGTTGCAGCAAGGCCCTACTGTGCATCTTCCAGAGGCACCCAGCGATGTCTGTCACGTTCTGGGATGCAATCCGGAGCAGCGAGGGGTTGTGTCACCGCCTTTCCTGTAACTCTGGGTGCTTGAGATGCCCTGCTGCTGTGGGTCATGACCTGAGTGCTAGCAGACAAGTATGCAGGTCACATGAAAAATATATCTTTGTGTAGCTGTGGGCATTGTGTTCTTCAGTTGCTTTCCAGTAAGATAAAAAAATCTCTAAATGGAAGGTGAGGACTGTAGAACCCTATATGAGCTTCTGAAACTAGTAGAGTGTATATATAGGCTTGACCTTTGCTATTGCAAAGTGAGTGTATCATCTTAGAATGGTCTTTGGCTGCTGGTCACCATGGGCTCTTTCAGTGGAGATTGTAGCTACTGAAGGACAAATATTGGAGAAAATACAGCACAATAAAGACCTGCTGAGGCATCACATGATTTTACTTGCTGTCAGAAGCTGTATCAAAACCTGAACGTACTGACATGATCAAACACTTGAAAAAAGGCTCTTTAGACATAAAGATAAGGAGCTCAGATTAGATTGTGAATACCAAATACTGTACCTCCCTGCAGTTGTTTCTATTTCACACCGATGAAATAGAAGGAGACAACTATGGGTGCATTTTTTGGTGTTCTTAAGCCAGATCTGGTGAAACAGCCTTTTACATCTCCTCTTTTTTTTTTGCTAGAAAGCCATTGAACTGAATCCTAAAGATGCTACCTCAATTCACCTTATGGGCATTTGGTAAGACTGATAATTTCTTCAAACCAGAGTTAGCTTGTGACAAAAAAGAAAAGCCTCTAGCACTTTTATTTGTAGGTGGAATATAAAATGTTTGAGCAATGTTAAATGACTTGCAGAAATGTGTAGAGCAGCTAAATGACTTGAAATCCACTCATGAAAATCTTTTGAAAGTTGTCCTGAGTTATTTGAAAGACTCTGGCCATCCAAGTTTTAATATAACTCCGAAGGTGAAACTAACTGCTCAGTGACCTTGTTTTAGTTCTAATTCATTGGAATACAGAAGAATAAGTTGCAGACTTCAGTTTATTTTCACAGCAGGCACCAGAAATTGAGGACACTATTAATAGAGTGTTTCTGAGTGTCTGCCTCAGAGGTGTTGGGAGTGTCAAACTCATAGTGCCTTTTGCCGTTGACTTCAAAAGAGACAGAATTTAAAATTTAAATGTATGCTATGAATTAAAGTGCTTGCGAAGATTGGTGTGAGGGCAGATAGGACGGATTGATATTCTGAAACAAAAAATGTACACTGTCATGCTATCTAAATATGCTATTACATTTTTAAGAACTCTCTGAATTTTTATTTATTTTAGCATTAATGTGAGTCTGAAAATGTAGAAGGAATGAGAATCAATCTGATTGTCACTGCCCATCATTGATGAATGGGAGGTGAAGAGCTGGGAATTTAACTTTAGTACGAACACCACATGTTGTGCAGAAGCACCTTGGCTGGACACCTGGCAATTTTCTCTGTCAGTGAGTGTGTGTACACTAGATGCATCAGTCAGAGGAAAGCATATGAGAGAGAAGCTGTGAAGGAGAGAGAGAGAGAGCTAGCCTGAGAAACACAGGAGACAGAAAAAATCCATTCTACCTGAAAAATCTGGGCCAGCTGTGACCTGTATAGCCACATGGGGGCTCCCTTTCCCCATTCCCATTGTGTCAGTGCTTTTTCTGAAATGTTCTCACACGATATTGAAAGCTTGTGGCATGTTTTGAGTCCAGATGCAGCGCTTCCTCCTCCTTTTTCTAGATCTGTCAGAGAGCCCAAAGCCACTTAGCACTGTACAAGAAATCTTTAGAATGCCATAGTATGTCTACAGTGAAAAAACCCACCAGCCACAGTGAGTCACAGCCTGGGTCAGCTGACTTAGGCTCACGCTACTGAGCTAAAAATACCAGTATAGACATTTCTGCTGGAGTGGGAGCCTGCGATCTGAGATCCACCCCTGTTACAGTGTCTCAAAGTCCAGGCTCCAGCTTGAACAGGAACATCTACAGTGCTATTTTTAGTCCCACTGCATGAGCCCACAAACCTGAGTCAGTTGACCCAGGCTCCTGAGTCTTGGGTTTGTTTTTTTATTTTTCTGTGTAGATGTACCCACAGAAGATGATGAAAGTGAAGAGGATAAGAAGGGATTTGTAGAATCAGTGCCAAGCCCACCAATTGTTCCTTGCAAAGGCTTATTTCTGGTCTCCCTTGGGAACCTAACAAGGTCCGGCTTTCCACCCTAAGTTTTTTATGATCTTTTCCTACTTGCCTTTCCTAAGTTACAGCCTGTCTGCACCACTAGCTCCAAAGTAGTCTGACTTCCTGGAGTAGTCTGAGAACTTATTTTTCTGGGAGAGGAGGCAGCAACTGTTGCCACCCAGCACTCTGGGGGAGCCTACAGGCCAGCTCTGAGGCAGCCTCTTGTCGTTCAGACATCTAGAAGTGGTAGGGATTGCCCAGCGTGAGCCCCCTGAGCCCGACTCAGTTGACCCAGGAAAACTGTAGGGAAAAGCTGAGAAGAGGGAATTGTGTGTCACTACTTGGGTAGTGAAGTACTGCCGAATTGTATCATTTTTGTTCTGAGAATTGGGAGTCCCTACATTCCTATCACATTGGGATTAAAAATCTCAGTAAATTATTGGATCAGTTCCTTCCTCTCGCTCCCCTTCTCTTTCATCCTGCACTGGCATCACAAATGTTTGCCAACAGCATTCTACCAAGGCTTTGCTACTGTACCCCATTTGGGTGTCTACTTTCCAACACTCAGGCTTAAATAAGTTTCTAGACCTTTACCACACCTGTTCCCTCCCCCTCCCCCAGAAATCAGGCTGCATGTTCATATGAGGAATTTCAAATATTGTTTTCTTAACAAATCAAGGCTAATCGTGTCAGATGTGTTTCTGGAATATGGTGTTACAAACATTATCAATATTACGTATGCTGCAGTTTACATGTTTAAAACTCTTTACAAATGTTAACCCTTATAGCTTCCCCATGGGCAAGTAATGACTGTTTCCATTCTGCAAATGGGGAAAGTGAGGTAAGGAACAGGGACTTAATCAACTGGCGGAGCCAGGATTAGAACTCAGGAGTTTGACTCGTAGTCCTGTACTCATGGCTGTAGAACATATAGGCTCTCAAGAGTACTGTTTGGGGTTTATTTTAATTAAGTAATCAAGAGGAGCAAGCTAATGTTTAGGTCAGGCTGACATTCAGTTTTATATGGTTATTACAAAAATTTTCAAATGCACAAATGCATACAGTATATGGTTAAATTACTGTAGTAAAACCCATAAGGCTGGATCTGGATGGAGTGATAGCTTTAACTACTTGATTTTTCTCAGTAAAATCAAGCTATAGGCTATGTTGTAAACTTTGTGCTAAAAGTTGGATTTTTATCTTTATTATGCAGTAGCGATTAGCAGCAATGGAGGCGCTAAACTTCTTTAGCAGAGTGGTTATGTCTTCTACAACAATTGTTTCAATTTGTTTTTAATTTAAGTATCTTATTGTAATTACTCATTCAAAGACCAAATAATATCATTGCAATTATTCACAATTGTGGGTTCTTGGCAGGATGACAAACTTTGACATTTGGGGGTTCTTCAACTCCCTAAAAGTATGAACCTCAAAATAAAGGAGACATGTGAAATATATAAAACCTTTTTGCTTTTGCTCCAGGTGTTACTCATTTGCTGAAATGCCATGGTACCAAAGCAAAATAGCTGCAATGCTATTTGCAACACCACCAACCTCCACCTATGAAGAGGTACTATATGCAAATATTTGTTCCCCATAGACTTTTCTTAGCAAAAACAAGAAGCCACTAACACAGGGTGGGCAAATTTTTTGGCCTGAGGGCCACATCGGGGTGGGGAAATTGCTTGCAGGGCCATGAATGTAGGGTTGGGGTGTGGGAAGGGCTGCGGTGTGCAGGAAGGGGCTCAGGGCAAGGGGTTGGGGCATGGAGTGCGGGGGGGCTCAAGGAAGGGGATTGGGGTGTAGGAGGGGGTGCACAGTGTGGAAGGGGTCTCAGGGCAGTGGTGAGGAGTGCAGGAGGTTGGGGTGCAGGGTTTGGCGGGGGCTCAGGGTTGGGGTGCAGGGTGTGGCAGGGCGTTCGGGGCAGAGGGTTGGGGTGCAGGAAGGGTGCGGCAGGGGGCTCAGGGCAGGGAGTTGGGGTGCAGGAGGGGTTCAGGGTGCGGGCTCCAGCCCGGCACCGCTTATCTGGAGCGGCTCCAGTGTGGCAGCAGCGCGCACCAAGGCCAGGGCAGGCTCCCTGCCTGCCTGCTCCGGCCCCCCCGCTGCTCTGGGAAGCGGCCGGCACCATGTCCCTGCAGGCCCTGGGGAGGGGGCGCAGAGGGCTCTGCGCTCCTATGGGTACCTCCCCCAAAACTCCCATTGGCCAAGGTTCCCCGTTCCCGGCCAATGGGAGCTTCGGGGGAGGTACTCACAGGCAAGAGCAGCGCGTGGAGTCCTCTGCCCCCCTTTCCCCAGGGGCCGCAGGGACGTGGTGCCGGCTGCTTTCCGGAGCAGCACGGGGCCCACGGCAACACGGGGGTGGCAAATTCACAGGCCGGATTCAAAGCCCTAAGGGGCCAGATCTGACCTGCAGGCCATAGTTTGCCCACCCCTGCACTAACATGTACTAGTAATAATTGTACTAATAAAGCTCACCTTCCAGAAGTGCTCAGAATGCTGAACAATACAGATGCAGTCATATACAAAATTGTACTGATGGATTAAATATAGATTTGGAGCTGATGAAGTTGACTTGTTAGAAATATGCAAGATTCCATGTGAAAACAACAAACGTTAATTTGTTTCTTCTCAAGTCAGGCTTTGTCTAGAACAGTCACAAAGTGACTAATGACATTATTTTCTAAGAAATATCCTTTTGGACTGTGGGGCTCTGAAAGCTTGATATTAGGTCCATAAGAAATACATGCAGAGACTAAGGTGAGAGCCTCCAATTTATTTTCCATTGGTGACATACAGTAAAAAGGAGTTATCTTAGTTCATTAACCTATTGAACCACCTTCTCTCAAATGTATATGATTTAATGAGAGATACACACAAGGGGCAGCTGAGAATTAACCCCCAAACCTCCACATAGCACATAAAGTGGTGCATACTCAGACACACATTATCATTAGGACAGACCACAGATAATTGTCTGTCTAGGTTCCAATGCAGCTCTCTTCACCATGATATCTGAATACCTACATATTATTTGACTTGATACTTAGTATTTTTATTTTCATTTTCATTTCCTTCTATGAAAATAAAATGCTTCCCTCTGATTTTGTCATTTTTCATAAGCAAATATTTCCTCTTCATCCTCATGACTGTTTAACTACTTGAGTTTTCCTCCAGATTGAACTTGAGGTATCTTTGTCCTCCACGGTCATGTGATTTTTGTTTTTTATATCATGTTTTATTATACACGTGTAAAGGTGCCCATCTTAATAAGATCTCAGAACCAGTATTATTTCCCTCCTACCGTTTTTTTTTGTTTGTTTTTTGTTTTTTTTAATGTATGAAGAAACTGAGGTCCGGAGAGTTTGTGACTTGCCCGACGCCACACGGGAAGTCTGTGTCATAACCAGGACTACATCACAGTTCTCCTAACTCCAGGAGCTTTTAAGTACTAGAGCACGTTACCTGCTGTATAATGGCTTGCCCACAGAGAGAGTGTGTGACAAGCTGGAATATAAATATACCTTACACTTGCCTGAGATGCACTGCACGCCTGTGCGGAGCGTGCGGCCCTGCACTAGAAGTTGCCTACTTCAATTTCAAAGTGGGGTAGATCAAAGGGAATTTTTCGTACACAGCAATAGTGTCCTCACAGACAGTATGTGGCAGGTTAGTACAAGGTAGATTTGCTCCCCGGTTTGCTGTGGACTAAGTATTCATATAGACAAGCCCTCTTGTACTTAGGATAGTGGTGGCAGAATTGTTTTCAGCCTAATCCAACCAGAAAGTATCTGTGGCTAGCTTTTTTCTTTTTCTATTCAACTATATAACTTTGGTCAGAGTTAGCTTAGGGATCCCAAAAAAACTATTAAATCACACAAAATGTATTACATTTTTAGTTGAATAATTCGGTTTTGAAAATCCTATCAGGCCTTGCTCTTAGTGAACAAATCTAAATTCCTGCAGCTGTGTTCAGGTTTTCTGTTGGAACAGGCAGAATTTAGGCCATAACCTCTACTAAATAATGTCCCCTCCCCCCCGCCCAAAAAAAAGCACTAGGAAAGCAGCTGCAAGAGATTTGCTGCCTTGCAGAAAGCTAATTTTTGTTGCTTGAGTTCTAATTGAAAAAGCAAATAGGCTTTTGCAACTGAAAATGAAGCTTATAAAGTGGCCACTAAATCTCAGTCCTCAGAAGAATAAATCCAAAATGTTAACCAGGATTTCATAGTATTGCTGAATTCTGCAAAACCAGGCACTGGGTTTTGTAGTGCTTTAAAAATGAATAGAGTGTTAAGTATGTTTCAGCGTCAACCCCACCCTCACTGATGTCAGCATGTTGCTGAAAATAGATTTCTGCAACAACAGCACAAAGAGCATTTTGTGGATGCTTAGCAGCTTTTTCAAAAATAGTTTTTAGAAGTACTTTCCCTGTAGGTCATTAACAATGAGCAAACATACTTAGTATGTGATGGCTGTTTATTAAATGAGGTAGTGGTTCAGTCTAACACAGTAATAACTAGTGCCAACAAAAGTTGTGATGAGGTGCTAAGCCAAGGAATAAATGGTTGTGTAGACAGAATTACTCTCAAACCATTAGGGTTAGAGCACGGGAGTGTGATAGGGTGGAGAAGCTTGTATGGTCACTGTCAGTGTTGATCCTGTTGTATGTGTACGGAGGACTTTGGTCTTCAATGCTGTCAACTTGGTACTTTTAAAAGCATTATTCTGAGTGGTGACTTTAAAAACAAATATACATCTAGAACAGGGGAGGGCCAACTACATCCCGCAGGCCGGATCCGGCCCGTCAGTGTTTTCAATCCGGCCCACGGGATTGCCAGCCCCGTGGCGCAGAGGGGCTAAGGCAGGCTCCCTGCTTCCCCTGGCCCTGTGCCGCTCCTGGAAGCGGCCGGCACCATGTACTTGCGGCCCCTGGGGGAGAGGGTGGCAGTCACTGCACCCCACAGCTCCCATTGGCCGGGAACAGTGGCCAATGGGAGCTTTGGGGGTGGTATCTGCTGGTGAGGGCCGCGTGCAGCGGAGCTGCCTGCCCTGCCCCACCCCACCCCGCCCCACCCGCAGGAGCCACTGCCGGACATGCTGGCCACTTCTGGGAACGGCTCGGGGCCAGGGCAGGCAGGGAATCTGCCTTAGCCCCGCTGTGTGCTGCTGCCACCCCAGAGCCGCTTGAGGTAAGCGGCGCTGTGCCAGAGCCCACACCCAGAACCCCTCCTGCACCCCAACCCCTGCCCTGAGCCCCCTACTGCACCCCTCCTACACCCCAGCCCCTTGCCCTGAGCCTCTTCCTGCATCCTGCACCCCAACCCTTGCCCCAGCCCTACATTCATGGCCCTGCATATAATTTCCTCACGCAGATGTGACCCTCCTGCCAAAAAGTTTGCCCACCCCGATCTAGAATATATTTCTTCAGCTGTTCTGAGATCAGTCATAAGAACATAAGAACGGCCATACTAGGTCAGACCAAAGGTCCATCCAGCCCAGTATCCTGTCTACCGACAGTGGCCAATGCCAGGTGCCACAGAGGGAGTGAACCTAACAGGTAATGATTAAGTGATCTCCACACTCTGACAACAAAGGCTGGGGACACCATTCCTTACCCATTCTGGCTAATAGCCATTAATGGACTTAATCTCCATGAATTTATACAGTTCTCTTTTAAACCCAGTTCTCTTCACAACCTCCTTAGACAAGGAGTTCCACAGGTTGACTGTGCGCTGTGTGAAGAAGAACTTCCTTTTGTTTGTTTTAAACCTGCTGTTTGTTTTAAACCTGCTGCCCATTAATTTCATTTGGTGGCCCCTAGTTCTTATATTATGGGAACAAGTAAATAACTTTTCCTTATTCACTTTCTTCACACCATTCATGATTTTATGTACCTCTATCATATTCCCTCTTAGTCTCCTCTTTTCCAAGCTGAAAAGTCCTAGCCTCTTTAATCTTTCCTAATATGGGACCTGTTCCAAACCCCTAATCATTTTAGTTACCCTTTTCTGAACCTTTTCTAATGCCAGTATATTTTTTTTTGAGATAAGGGGACCACATCCGTATGCAGTATTCAAGATGTGGGCGTACCATGGATTTATATAAGGGCAATAAGATACTCTCCATCTTATTCTCGATCCCTTTTTTGATGATTCCTAACATCCCGTTTGCTTTTTTGATTGCTGCTGCACACTGCG
Source organism: Caretta caretta (assembly GCF_965140235.1). Classification (NCBI taxonomy): domain Eukaryota; kingdom Metazoa; phylum Chordata; order Testudines; family Cheloniidae; genus Caretta; species Caretta caretta. The sequence continues at coordinate 48,780,197 of NC_134207.1, forward strand.
TGGACGTCTTCAGAGAACTATCCATAATGACTCCAAGATCTTTCTCCTGATTAGTTGTAGCTAAATTAGCCCCATCATATTGTATGTATAGTTGGGGTTATTTTTTCCAATGTGCATTACTTTACATTTATCCACATTAAATTTCATTTGCCATTTTGACAGGTTTCAGAGGAACAGCCGTGTTAGTCTGTATTTGCAAAAAGAAAAGGAGTACTTGTGGCACCTTAGAGACTATCCAATTTATTTGAGCATGAGCTTTCGTGAAAGCTCATGCTCAAATAAATTGGTTAGTCTCTAAGGTGCCACAAGTACTCCTTTTCTATTTGCCATTTTGTTGCCCAATCACTTAGTTTTGTGAATCTTTTTGAAGTTCTTCACAGTCTGCTTTGGTCTTAACTATCTTGAGCAGTTTAGTATCATCTGCAAACTTTGCCACTTAACTGTTTACCCCTTTCTCCAGATCATTTGTGAATAAGTTGAATAGGATTGGTCCTAGGACTGATCATTGGGGAACGCCACTAGTTATCCCTCTCCATTCTGAAAATTTACCATCTATTCCTACCCTTCGTTCCCTGTCTTTTAACCAGTTCTCAATCCATGAAAGGATCTTCCCTCTTATCCCATGACAACTTAATTTACTTAAGAGCCTTTGGTGAGGGACCTTGTCAAAGGCTTTCTGGAAATCTAAGTATACTATGTCCACTGGATCCCCCTTGTCCATATGTTTGTTGACCCCTTCAAAGAACTCTTAACAGATTAGTAAGACATGATTTCCCTTTACAGAAACTATGTTTGACTTTTGCGCAACTATTTATGTTTTTCTGTGTGTCTGACATTTTTATTCTTTACTATGCTTTCAACTAATTTGCCCGGTACTGACGTTAGACTTACTGGTCTGTAATTGTCAGGATCCCCTCTAGAGCCCTTTTTAAATATTGGCATTTAAAAAGTCCAACTTTGTGGTAGTTAAATATATATTATAAGGCTGTTTGTCTCTGTGTTCTGTTGACAATAGATAACCAACGGTATCTCAATTTAAAAAAAAAACAGCCTTCTTGTACAGGTGGGTGTTCTCAGGAATAAATTGATTCTGTGGATTTAAAGTCATTCAACGTTGCAATACTAACTTAGACCCTTATCTTTTCCAGGCCCTAAGTTACTTTCACAAGGCTGAAGAAGGTAATTTTTGTATAGTTTGTTTGTAGTAGAATGAGTCTCTTGCCCTTGGTGATCCAAAACAAGCAAGCAAATTCCCAGGGGTTAAAGATGTAGTAGCATATGTACTGTTGAAACATAGGTTCGAGGTCCCTGGCCACACCATTCAGCTCATTAGACCTAAGTTATATGGCATGCTCTTCCCTCTCTCCCCCCCTCCCCCTTATGCAGCAGAGCTGTGGTGAATTATGATATGATGATTTTAACCAATTGCAAAGTTATTCAGTAGCCTTCAATTTGATTGAACTATTTCTAAAAATGAACTATATAGTGAAATGTATGCATACCATTTGTAGCAATGCAATATTTCCAGTTATATATGGCATTTCCAGTGGGCAACATTTGAAAACGCAAAGAACCAGTTCAGACAATTTTTCTTTCTTACTCATGAGTAGAGCTGGTTGGGGGGAAAAAATCAGTAAAAAGTTTTTTCTTTTTTGACCAGCTCTACTTGTGCATGAAGTGAATTAGGAATTGCATTGCTCAATTACCAGAATCTGAATGAAAACTTTTCCTTTCCTTGCTTAAGGGTCAGCTTAAATACAACTGGGAACAAAGAGAGTCTCCTAACAAAAGGAAATCTTTTTGAATTCCCCCCACACCTGACGTGGAGAAACAGTGGCTGGGCCCCGAGAGGGAATGATTTACCCAGTACAACCTGACTAGCAGCTGCTGAATTGTAGCTTGCCCAGCTGCAGCTAATTTAATCTGGGGCTTCTTTGAAAACGTCTTTCCACCACAGCTAGCATGACAGGACACTGACACCCCCATTTAACTAAAATACCCCCCCTCAAAATTAAAAATATCCCTGAGAAAAATCAGCCAACCAACTTAAACAAAACAAAAATATCCCACAGAGGCTTTTTACCCCCAAAAGAGAGGCAAGCCAGAACCACTAGGGACTCCACTATTGCTGTCTTACGTAGAACACATTAATACTACAGTGATGGGCAGCAGCAGAAACCCCTAAAATAGATTATAGATAAAGCACTGAATTAGAAGCCTGTGAGAGAGTTAGTACAGGCAGGAGAATGTGATGGTGGATGCACAATTTTAGCAAGAAAATACCAAGAGCTGGCTATAAAGAGAATTTGGTTGTTTTTAAGTAATTGAGGGAAACTGTCCTGTGTTAAGGTTGGTGCCTGTTAGAATGCTTAAAAGATAAGCTTTATCTTCTGTTTCTCTACTGTTTGACCTGCCATTTTAGCCAGTTAGCCTGTAACTTGTCTCCCCTCTCCAGGGGTCTGTCTGCACTGCAATGTAAGCTCAGGGTTAGTAGAACTCGGTGTCAGACCTTGGCTTTGTTAACCTAGGGCTTGAGTGTCTATACTGATTTATAACCCCAGGCTAGGAATTGTTGATCCCTGGGTCCTAACTTGTGTGGGCCTGAGTCCAGCTGCCCATATTCCATCCTTCCTAGCACCATCCCAAAATGTGGCCACTCTGCCCCTTTGTTCATGGTCCAGTGTGGGAAAACTTGACTGTCCAGAGGACAAAGAAAGTGAGCTCATGGGATTGCGGGATACTGTTGGCAGACTCCCAAACCATGAGTCCAGTGGGGCTGCATCCACATAGCAAAGCAATAGGGTTGGCTTGAACCCTGAGTCCTGGCTTGACTCAGGTTTGGACCCTTACCCCCATAGGTTCTTAGACCCTCGATCCAAGCATTGGGTTAGCACGATCTGTGTGTAGACAGAAGGTGGGTTAGGTTTAAGCCTGAGTTTGAACCCTGGATTTATATTGCAGTATAGAGGTACCCTAGCTGGCTATTCGGTTTAACTTTGTGTGCAGATGCTAAGACCTGCAGGAGGGAAGGTACTTAGAAGTTGCTGAGTTGTGTGTCTCACCCTCACCTTACCACAGCTGAAGTCCAACTCCAGCTCCGAGAGAAGATCTGAGTAGTCTTGTGATCGTTCTTGTTATGCTGTCCTCGTTCTGGATAAATCTCCCTGTTACTGCCTCCTGGCTCTTGTCCATTTAAAAGACCAAGCACAGGAAACTGACTGAATTCCCCTTAGTGCAGAAACACAACAGAGAGACAGGATGAAGACAAAAAAGAGGATGTAGAGAAGCTGAAATGCAGAATGTGAGCATGTTTTTTTGGATTTGCATGACACAAACAAGGATTTATGTAGTAGTTCGACAAAGTTAAATTACATGCCCATGTAATTTACTGTGTGTGGGTCCCTATCATATGTTTATAATCAGTAGGAAGAAGCATATCATTCAGTACTGTATGTTTGATACATGGCATCTTAGGTTTTTCCCTTTGAGTTGCTTTTTATTAATTCAAGCTCACGGAAAGGCTCATTGTCTGAAAAAGGTATAGGTATGTCAGCAAACATCATTGACCTCAAATAAGCAAAACTTGTACTTGCGGCTATGGAGTTCAGTTTTGAAATTTGGGCCTTGTCAAAGAAAAATAAGAATGAGGAGAATTTTTAAACTTTTAAAAAGGAAGCCTGGCAAATATGAAGTGACTTTTTGATGGAAGTAAGAATAAGGCAGGCAGCAGGTCTGGTGGTTAGAACAGGGAACTGAAGAAGAATATCCTGGTTCTGTTCCAAAGCCTATTGCTGACTTGCTGTGTGATCTTAGGCAAGCTAACCTTTTCTACCTATTTCCCCATTTTATAAGGTGATGTTTGCCCGTTAGAGGAAAGGTGCCTACAGTGGATGCCTCTTAATAGCAATCCCGATATTAACAATATCTGGTTAATAGCAACATTTGGATGAGAACCAGTCCTGTCCCACTGATTTTAATTTTGATAGGATTTGGATATTGGTCACAGGGATGCCTCTTATTAACAACTTGTTGGCATGCCTTCCCTGGAGGCAGCCCCACAAACATGCCTGCAACTGGGAGGGGAGGAGGGCTGCGGCCCTCTTGCTGGGGCTTTCCATGAGGAGCGGGAGCACCAGGGGCCCACAGGGCTGCACTCTGCCTCTCTGTGCTCTGCAGCCTGCGCCCTGGCATGGCAGTGGGACCATGGGCTCAGCAATTCCTTCCCAGGCTGCAGCCTTACAAACCCTGCCCTCAGCCTCCCCTCCCAGCCACAGGCAAGTGTGCAGGGCTGCAGGGAGAGGTACCATGCATGTCTTGGTGCTTCCTACCCTGGCTACATCCCAGCCGGCAGGTTTGTGGGGCTCCAGCCAGAGAAGCAAGTCCCAGTACTCCTTGCTCTGGCTGCAGCCCTGCAAACCTGCCTTCCATTTATTGGCAACCTCTGGATAATAGAGACTTTTTGCTGAGAACCAAGAAGTTATGAATAAGCAGAATCTACTGTAATTTGTTGAATGTCATTATTATTCCCTCCCTGTATGATGCTTGGAGAATACACTTTCTGCCCAGAAAGCTTATGTTGTAAAGTCTGTGGCCCAACTAGACACTGCACAGACATTAATTTGCATATCAATGACAATTAACTGAAATGGCTGCAGAATTTGGGTCTGTTGGGCACCAGAGTACGCAGGGCCCAGCACAGGAAATGAAAACTTTACATTTGTCCCCGTGTCAACGGTTCGCTCCTCTTTGAGCCAAAAATATAACTGCATTAAGTAGTTTGAAAGTGTAAATGTTTCAGCAAGTCACAATATATAGTGGTCTGGATTGTATGCCATGCTCACTACAGTTCTCATTTAAAGCGAGAGAGAATGTCTCAAACCAGTGCACAATTGCTTTTTGTCTAAAATCAATATAATGAAGCAAAAATATCTTTCACTCTTCTGTCACTGTATACAGCTGATCCAAACTTTTACAGCAAAAACTTGCTGCTTTTGGGGAAGACATACTTGAAGTTAAAAAACAAAAAGATGGCCCTCTTGTGGCTAACAAAAACCAGGGATTATCCTGCACATACAGAGGAGGATAAACAGGTAGGAAAAATAATATAAGAATTGTCAATGTAAGTATGTGGAAAACAGCATGCATGGCACTTTGGTGGCTGAACATCTGTAAAAATAATTTGACTAAATTGTAGTTCTGGAACTACTTTGGGATCCCATTCAGGCACCAACGAATCGTAATGCGTTAATAACCACATTTCTCTGAATCTTTGCCTCTCCGACCCAGTAATCTATTAAAATGAAAAAAATGAGATTTTATGGTATTAAAACTTGTCCAACCTTACTGTCCTATGCTTATGCTCAAATAAATTGGTTAGTCTCTAAGGTGCCACAAGTACTCCTTTTCTTTTTGCGAATACAGACTAACACGGCTGTTACTCTGAAACCTGTTCTATTATAAATACCCAAGTTTTTGTTGGAGCTGAAGAGACACTAGGATTCAAGAGTTTGTCAGAGAATGTACTACCAGTAGGTATACATAAAAGTGTTGTATGTTCAGCTGCTAAAGATAATTCTGATAACAGGATTATCTCCTCAGGGCTCCAGGCAGTGTCTTATCTAGCAAACTCGTCTTTAAAAATAGACATATCCTTCCCGCACTCCCCTCCTCCCACCCAAAAACCCACGACAGCTACCGAGAACTGTAAAGCTACATTCACTTAACTGTGCAAACAGGATTCATCACAGAACAACCAAGTAGTGGGGCATTTTGAACAGGGAGCCTCTTGCAGAAATCTAATTTACAAGCAAAGAACAAATTTCCTTTTCTACTGGAGGCTCTCTCAGTCTCTGATATATAATGAGTCTTGTTTAGCACTTAGCCTGGTATCTGCAGGGAGAGCCTACTGTGACTAGATAAGCTTATTTGTCTCTAACCTGAGTCACGGCACTCAGGACCTGTTGTCCCTATGTCATCTGAGGAAGCACTGACATTTCAGTAAAAAAAAACAGGAGTACTTGTGGCACCTTAGAGACTAACAAAATTATTTGAGCATAAGCTGTCGTGGGCTACAGCCCACTTCATCAGATGCATAGAATGGAACATAGAGTAAGAAGATATATATACATACAGAGAACATGAAAAGGTGGAAGTTGCCATACCAACTCTAAGAGGCTAATTAATTAAGATGAGCTATTATCAGCAGGAGAAAAAGAACTTTTGTAGATAATCAAGATGGCCCATTTCAGACAGTTGACAAAAAGGTGTGAAGATACTTAACATGGGGAAATAGATTCAATTTGTGTAATGACCAAGCCACTCCCAGTCCCTATTCAAGCCCAAGTTAAGAATAAATGGACACACATCTGATATCAGGAATCATAACATTCAAAAACCAGTGGGAGAACACTTCAACCTCTCTGGTCACTCAGTAGCAGACTTAAAGGTGGCAGTTTTGCAACAGAAAAGCTTCAAAAACAGACTCCAACAAGAAACTGCTGAACTGGAATTAATTTGCAAACTAGATGCCATTAACTTAGGCGTGAATAGAGACTGGGAGAAATGTCAGATTCAGAAGTTAAAAGTTGTGAACACAGTTTATTCCACAGTGCGCAACAAATTGCCACATGACCATGTATATGCTGCAAACAACTGTTAGTGTAAGTCTAGCTTCTTATAGCCAGGGTTACTAAAATATTGAATGATGGAGTGGCAGGCCCTGAGTCCTAGAAACACAGCTGACCTCACAAACTTGCCCATTAGCTGTTTGTTGGCTCTGAAATGTCTGACTTAGTTACTGTCAGTGATGGGATAACAGATCCACCTGGTGCTGTTTTATTATGGCAGTTCCGATAAGTAAGTGCTAATTGTTTCTGCTATTGTGCATTCGACTTAAATACAAGGAAGAGAGTTAGTGTATAGTAAATGAATGTTTAGAGAGGAAGTACTGCAGGTAAGGGACTAGGCCGGGAATCAGCAGAGGTCGAAGTTTCATTCGTGGTTGTGCTATGAGGGTCCAATATGATACCGAGTAAATCACTCAACTTCTATACCCTGGTTTCTACATCTTTAAGATAACACTTGTCTTACAGGGGAATTGTGAGGCACTTGGATACTATGGGCATAAGTGCTATAGGAAAGCCTGTAAATAATAATATTGTTTTGTTCACCATCACATTTTTTTAAAATTTAGGTACAAAAAGAAGCTGTGGAACTGCTCAATTCTATATGACAAGAACTAAACTATTAAGAAGAAACTACATTAAATGTGACTAAAGCACAGGACAAAATACCCAGCGCTTGTTCTACTGTGGCTGTTATTAAAATTAAATTTAATGTCACCTTACCACTGTATATCTTTAGTAAAAAGCTGTTGTCAACTACTAGATACCATGTGAACTGTAGAAGAATGTAATTTCTATAAAAAGATACTGAACAGCAAGAGTTCTCAAACTGTGCTCTGCAGAATGACGCATTGGTCTCAGAATATAGTGGGGAAATCTCATTTAATATTTGGCTAGGTGCTGCATGGACAGACATAGATGTTATCTTTGCTGATGCATGTGGGCACACAGGCCTAAGAAAACCTACAGTATATGAAGTATGGAAGAGAAACAATCAGATATAAAATGTGTATAAAATTGAGTAAATACTAATTTTCCCACTGCTCTGTCATCATATGGTAGCTTACTGTCCGTGGCCCTCTCAAAGTGAGGGGAGGGAAGAAACTAATAGCCTTACATGCATCAGTTCAGGAAGGACATTTCTAGGCATGATGTGGAAGAAAACATTAAGCATGAGCCTCTCATGACCTTGTTGCTTGAGAGGAGGAAGGAGCTGGAAGAAGCACAATGATGAAGAGGCAAAAATGGATAATGAAGAGAACAGAATTGTGAAGGGCTTTGAAAATGGTCCACTGAATAAAAGAACTGGAGAAGCACTGACAAAAGCTTGTACATGTCTCAGGGGGACCTTAGATCTAACCTATTTGATTATGTTCCCCACCATACACCTCCTCTTTTGTGCATCATGCCCATCCAGTACAAAAACCCTGGTTTTGACTCAAAATTCAGTGTATCATATGTTTAGTTTTTTTGTACTAAAAAAAAATGACTAACATTTGTCTGGGACCTTTTGTACCCAGTGAGGTGTGAGAAAGGGTTTTGGTTTTTGAGAATCAGGCAGTTGAAGCATTTGATCCTGGGGAGGGAAAGTATCACACCATCTGCTTACTCAGCCCTGTGTCCCACTCACACCAAGCAGTGGGACTTGCTGCCACCTAACGAAGGCGCTGAATTCTGGTCACCAGTCTGAAGGTTCCAGAGGCTGCCAGGTTGCTCTCCCTGGAAGGGGTGGAGTGGGGGTAGGGCCAGGGGCAGCGGGGTGTCAGTGATGCAGCCCTCGGGCCAATGTACTAGTCCTCGTGTGGCCCTCCTGGTGATTTGAGTTTGAGATCCCTGGTCTAGCCCCTCACTTCAGGGGCAAGTTGCAGTCTGTATTGACTATGCACCTCCACAGCCAGGTGCAGTGCAAGGGGGGGGACCCAGGCCCTCCCACCCGCTCCTCTGGGTCCCAACCCTGGGACCCTCTAGCGCCAGCCTCTCTCCCCTCATCTGCCTATAATCCCTGGGCCACTTCCCTGTGGCCCTTTCTGGCAGGGGCCTGCAGCCTAGCAGGTAACAGGCCAGAGATCCCCCTCCACTCCCCTGAGCCTGCCCAGCACCGCTCTATCTCAGGTGCTATCCCAGGGAGTCAGTCCTTCTCCCTTGCTTGTCAGGGAGAGACTCCCCTCTACTCTGTTGGGCAGCTCCTTAGATCAGGGCTGGCCCAGCAGCTGGCTCCTGTCTGGCTCCTAACAAGCCTCACCCTAATTAGCTGCAGGTTTCCACAGCCTCCCTGGCTGCTTCTACCCCACCTCCTGCTGGAGTGGGCTGCCTGCACCATTACAGTCCCCCTCTGCATCCCGGACTTTTAAACCTTTCCTCTGCCTGGTTTTTTCATTTATTGTGTCCAGCACTCCCTTGCACCTGGGTTCAATGACTTCTCCCCTTTGGCTGAGGTGGTGGGCCTTATTACCACAAAGAGTACACGGTCCCCCACCTGCAAAAGTGACATCAAACTCCAACAGCCTCACACTACACCACCACAAACATTGAATGAGGCAGAAGTCCTGTGGAAAAATAGTATGTGATCACGTAATTAAAGCCTATCATAGTGAATACGCCCAGAGGGTCCAAATTAAAATTGCACAGGCTTTCCAGTGGTTGCCTAATGTTTTCATGTTCTAAAAAAATTCATCACAGGAAATATATTGACACCCAGCTTGGGTGAGCAACATTTGAAACTTTAGATCCACAACACAGAACTCTACCACTTGAGCTAACAAAGTGAATGGTTGGTTGAGTATTTAGATAAGGCATAAGAAGGGGATAACGCTCTGCCACTGGGTTTCACAACTGTTTGCTAACAGCAGAGGAATGCAGACTTGGACTCCTGAGTTCCCTTCCAGATTCTAGAGCGGGGGAGGGAGTGTGCTCTACTGATTAGCCTTCTGCCCATCCTCCAACCCAAAGCCTCTTTTTCCCCACACCACCCCAGCCAAGCTCCTGTCCTCCCCCCATCCACACCTGTACGCCCCCAGACCTTTTCCCAAACCACCCCCCACTGTCTCCAACTGCTTCCAGCATGTCTCATTTCACTCCTTTGCATTCCAAATCAGGCACCTTCCTCCTCCTTGCTGCTTGGGCACCAGCAGGTGCAGCACTGAGACCACAAGAGAGTCTCTTCGCTAATTTCTGGTGCCCAGCATCACGGAGGCCGGAAACAGTCACTGCAGCCCCAGGATACAGCATGCAAAGTCCAGTCACACACACACTGTGAGAGGAAGGAACATGCTCAGTACAGACCAAATCTTCAGGCAGTTAAACTGCCAAATTTTTAACAAGTGTCTACTATGTGCAAACAGATTTTTCAGAGGCTCATAATCTGGCCAAAATAGAGAAGATTTTCACAGGTATCGCAAAAGGCACATATCTCTGACACCACAGTGACCCCCTCTCCCCAGCCAAATTCCAACTTCCATCTCTGAAGTATGTCAGTGCTAGAGTTTCTGACAGCCAATTCATTAACATGCGCAAAACAACACATTTTCCCCTTAAGCTCATTCTCGGAAACAGTTGAACATTTTTGCTGAAATTTTCCAAAAAATTCAAAGGCAGACATCCAGCATGGAAAATTGCAGCCTGAACAGCTGAAGTTTGACAAAGTTTAAGCAGCTGTAACATCAGTAACATGGGAGTAGGTGGGAAGCAGTTACTTCTTTCTTACTTCTGATTATTATAAAATACCCAGTGCTTTACAAAGAAGGTAAACGAAAGTTCTTCTTCGAGTGCTTGCTCATATCGATTTCAATTAGGTGTGTGTGCGCGCCACGTGCACGATCGTAGGAGAATTTTTACTCTAGCAACACCCAGTGGGTCAGCTGTAGAGCACCCTGGAGTGGCACCTTCATAGCGCTGGATATATACCCCAGCCGACCCAGTGCCTCCTCAGTTCCTTCCTACCGCCAGTGATGGTCGTTGGCATCTGGAGCGCGGCATAGCTGTCCTCCACTCTCCCTAGCTTTTTGCTTCCCGTTGTTAGATTGTTGTTATAGAGATAGTGCCTTCCTCTCCTCCCTGCCCGCCGCTTGGGCTCATGCCCAAAGCTCTGGGTTTCAAACCTTGCTCAGCCTGCTCAAAGGCTATGCCAACCGGAGACCCCCATAACTCCTGTTTGAAGTTGTCAAGGTTCCTTCCCCACTCTGACCTCTAGGGTACAGATGTGGGGACCTGCATGAAAACCTCCTAAGCTTATTTTTACCAGCTTAGGTTAAAACTTTCCCTAGGTACAAACTATTTTCCTTTTTCCCTTGGACTTTATTGCTGCCACCACCCAACATCTAACAGATATATAACCAGGAAAGAGCCCACTTGGAAACATCTTTCCCCCCAAAATTCTCCCCAAACCCTACACCCCCTTTCCTGGGGAAGGCTTGATAAAAATCCTCACCAATTTGCATAGGTGAACACAGACCCAAACCCTTAGATCTTAAGAACAATGAAAAAGCAATCAGGTTCTTAAAAGAAGAATTTTAATAGAAGAAAAAGTAAAAGAATCACCTCTGTAAAATCAGGATGGTAAATACCTTACAGGGTAATCAGATTCAAAACAGAGAATCCCTCTAGGCAAAACCTTAAGTTACAAAAAGACACAAAAGCAGGAATATTGATTCCATTCAGCATAGCTTATTTTCTCAGCCATTTAAACAAACAGAATCTAACGCATATCTAGCTAGATTACTTACTAAGTTCTAAGACTCCATTCCTTTCTGTTCCCGGCAAAAGCATCTCTCTCTCTCTCTCTCTCTCTCTCTCTCACACACACACACACACACACACAGAGCCTTTGTTTCTCCCCTCCTTCCCCGCCACTCCAGCTTTGAAAGTATCTTGTCTCCTCATTGGTCATTTTGGTCAGGTTCCAGCGAGGTTCTCCTAGCTTCTTAACCCTTTACAGGTGAAAGGGTTTTTCCTCTGGCCAGGAAGGATTTTTTAAGGTGTTTAACCTTCCCTTTATACTTATGACACGCCCCCCAAATCACAGGTAGGGTGAAACACTGGCTGTGATTTCTTCCTGGAGCTCTAGGAGAAAACAGAGTTAATAAGACACATGCACCTCTAAATATATAACCAAGTACATAAAGACTAACAATATTTTCCACATCTCAAGGACGATTTTAACCAGTTGATTCTGGGAAACTTTCATGGGAGAGTGCACCAGCCACTTTGTTAGAAGCTCCTGAGATGTGTTGGATGTCAAAATCAAAATCTTGGAGAGCTAAACTCCACCGAATAAGTTTTTTGTTATTTCCCATGGCGGTATGAAGCCACTATAGAGCAGCATGGTTGGTTTGCAGGTGGAAACACCGTCCCCAGACATATGGGTGTAGCTTTTCCAGAGCGTAGACAATGGTGTAACATTCTTTTTCACTGACTGACCAGTTGCTTTCCCTCTCAGACAGCTTCTTGCTGAGAAACACTACAGGGTGGAATTCTTGATCCGGTCCTTCCTGCATTAAAACTGCTCCCACACCACACTCAGATGCATCTGTGGTTACTAGGAACCGTTTGTCAAACTCTGGGGCCCTTAATACAGGGTCAGACATGAGTGTCGCTTTAAGCTGGTTAAAGGCCTTCTGACACTCTTCGGTCCACTGAACGACATTTGGCTGTTTCTTTTTAGTTAGGTTTGTCAGCGGGGCGGCAATTTGGCTGTATTGAGGTACAAATTGCCTGTAATAACCGGCCAAGCCTAAGAAGGATTGGACCTGTTTCTTTGACTTTGGGACAGGCCACACTTTTGGATAGCATCCACTTTGGCCTCTAGGGGGCTGATAGTTCCTTGACCCACCTGGTGTCCAAGGTAAGTCACTCTGTTTAGGCCTATTTGACACTTCTTAGCCTTAACAGTTAGTCCTGCCTCCCTTATGCGCTCGAAGGCTTTTTGTAGATTTTCTAGGTGTTCTGCCCAGGAATCCGAAAATATGGCCATATCGTCAAGGTAGGCAACTGCATATTCTCCTAATTCTGCTAGGAGACCATCTACCAATCTTTGGAAGGTGGCCGGTGCATTCCGCAGCCTGAAAGGGAGTACATTTAATTCATACAGCCCGAGATGTGGGGTGAAGGCTGACCTTTCCTTGGCAGATTCACCTAGCGGTACCTGCCAGTACCCCTTGGTTAAGTCCAAGGTAGAGATGAACTGGGCCCGTCCCCGTTTCTCTAATAGTTCATCTGTGCGTGGCATTGGATAGTTGTCTGGGCGAGTTACAGCATTTAGCTTACGGTAGTCCATGCAAAACGTATCTCCCCATCTGGTTTGGGAACTAGAACCACTGGAGATGCCCATGCACTGCCAGAGGGGCGGATTACACCCATCTGTAACATATCCTGGATCTCCCGTTCTATAGCAGTTTTAGCTTGAGGAGACACCCGGTAAGGTTGGACTTCAATTGGGTGAGCATTACGTGTGTCAATGGAGTGGTATGCCCGTTCAGTCAGTCCTGGGGGGCTGAGAACGTCGGCGCGTAGCTAGTGCACAGCTCCTGGATCGGCTGTTGCTGCATACACCCAAGGGTCATGGAGAGGTTCACCTCTTCCACTCCACCAGCACTTTTCCCTTCATAGTAGACACCTTCAGGCCACTCAGCATCATCTCCTCCCTGGGCTGTAAACTGATAACCATTTAATTCTCTGGAATAAAAGGGCTTTAGAGAATTAATATGGTATACCTTAGGCTTTCGGTTGGAGGTGGGGAATGCTATGAGATAATTAACAGCTCCCAGGCGCTCCTGGACCATGAATGGCCCTTCCCACGACGCTTCCATTTTATGGCCCTGGAGCGCCTTTAAGACCATGACCTGGTCCCCTACTTTGAAGGAACGCTCTCTGGCATGTTTATCATGCCAGGCTTTTTGTTCTTTTTGAGCATTCTGTAGGTTTTCTTTAGCAAGGGCTAGAGAGGTTCGGAGAGTGTTTTGTAGGTTGGTTACAAAGTCCAGAATGTTAGTTTCTGGAGAAGGTGTAAATCCCTCCCATTGCTGCTTCACCAACTGTAATGGCTCCTTAACCTTGCGGCCATATACAAGTTCAAATGGTGAAAACCCTAAACTGGGGTGTGGTACAGCTCTGTAGGCAAAGAGCAACTGCTGCAACACTAGGTCCTAATCATTGGAGTGCTCATTTACAAATTTACATATCATGGCCCCCAAAGTTCCATTAAACTTCTCCACCATGACATTTGTTTGATGGTGGTAAGGAGTGGCAATCCCATAAAGTGATTTATCCCATAAGCTTCCTAAAGGCTTTCCATAGTTCCTACCAGGAAATTAGTTCCTGCATCTGTGAGGATGTCAGAGAGCCAACCTACCCTGGCAAAAATGTCTGCTAGTGCCCCGCACACACTTTTATCTTTCCATTTCCTCAGGAACCCCCTCTAAGAATTGTTCCATTTGCATTAGGAAGGGCAAATTTACTGGAGACTCACCACTTGCTCCTGATATCCAGGCATCCCAATGTTTCACAACGTGGTAGGCATGTCGGGTAAATGACACGTCTGGTTTCCACCTTAGGGCTCTGAAACTCTGACAAGAATGCTCGGGTGTTATCCCCATTCTGACTCTCGCCTTGGATTTAAACAGTTCATACTTGTTCATGTGTTCTTTAGGCATTTCAGCTGCCACCTCAGCTAAAGATCCACTGAGCTGTGGCCTCAGCTCTACCATGTATTGGTCAGTAGAGATGCTGTACCCAAGGCAGGCCCTTTCGAAGTTTTCTAAGAAGGCCTCAGTATCATCACCTGCCTTGTAGGTGGGGAACTTTCTGGGATGGGAAGTGGTACCTGGAGAAGGATTGCTAGCATTTGTTGGGATATTCCACTGAGCCTTTATCTTCTCCACCTCCTCCACATGCTTCCTCTCTTTTTCCTTCTCCTCCAGTTCTTTGGCCCTTGCTTCCATTTCTTTGGCCCTTGCTTCCATTTTCAGCCGCATGAGTTCTATCTGTCTTTCATGTTCCCTTTGTTTTTCCGCAGCCTGAAATCTGCTAATTCCAGCTTTTGTTGAGCTGTGGATTTTGTCATTCTAACCTCTCTGTTTTTAACTAACTTTACACCCAAGGTTTAGAAATAAACAAACAAAACTTGGCTGTAAAATTTTGCTGTGCTGGAATAGAATACCTATTCTCTGATAGTGATTGTCAGCCTACAGAAAAAGACAATTCCCTTGTCTCTGCTCTGGGCCCAAATCAAAGCAAAAAACCTCCAACTACTTGGAAACCTGCTTACCAGCAGCCCAAAGGAAAAAAAAAATCCTTTTCAAACCTGTGCTCCTTGTAAAACAAAAAAATCAAAATCCTAAAAAAAAACCCCTGCCACTTTTGTCTCCAGGCAAATGGGTAGAACACCCCCCCCCTTTTACTTTTAGGAAAAAAAAAAAAAAACAACTTCTGGTTTACCAAGACTGTGAATTTCCCTGCAGGAGGCTAAGTACCCTGCCTCCAGGCAAAGAAAACCTGCAATTCACAAAGATAATCCCCTTTTGTCTCAGCTCTGGCTCCAAAGCAGAGAGAAAACAAGCTGCTTTCCGTTTCAGCTGCTTTCTGGACTTCCTTTCCAAAGGGAAAAAAAAATTTCCTTTTTAAAATCTGTATTTCTAGTTCAAAAAATCTCAACTGGATCTCAAAATGATTTCAGGTTAATCCCACCACTCTGCCACCATGTCAAGGTTCCTTCCACACTCTGAACGCTAGGGTACAGATGTGGGGACCTGCATGAAATACCTCCTAAGCTTATCTTTACCAGCTTAGGTCAAAACTTCCCCTAGGTACAAAATATTCCACCCTTTGTCCTTGGATTGGCCGCTACCACCACCAAACAAATACTGGTTACTGGGGAAGAGCTGTTTGGAAACGTCTTTCCCCCCAAAATACTTCCCAAAACCTTGCACCCCACTTCCCGGACAAGGTTTGGTAAAAAGCCTCACCAATTTGCCTAGGTGACTACAGACCCAGACCCTTGGATCTTAAGAACAATGAACAATCCTCCCAACACTTGTACCCCCGCTTTCCTGGGGAATGTTGGATAAAAAGCCTCACCAATTTGCATAGGTGACCACAGACCCAAACCCTTGGATCTGAGAACAATGAAAAAGCATTCAGTTTTCTTACAAGAAGACTTTTAATAGAGATAGAAGTAAATAGAAGTGAAGAAATCCCCCCGGTAACATCAGGATGGTAGATACCTTACAGGGTAATTAGATTCAAAACATAGAGAACCCCTCTAGGCAAAACCTTAAGTTATAAAAAGACACACAGACAGAAATAGTTATTCTATTCAGCACCATTCTTTTCTCAGCCATTTAAAGAAATCATAATCTAACGCATACCTAGCTAGATTACTTAGTAAAAGTTCTAAGACTCCATTCCGGTCTGTCCCCGGTAAAGCAGCATTAGACAGACAGACCAGACCCTCTGTTTCTCTCCCTCCTCCCAGCTTTTGAAAGTATCTTGTCTCCTCATTGGTCATTTTGGTCAGGTGCAGGCGAGGTTACCTTTAGCTTCTTAACCCTTTACAGGTGAGAGGATTTTTTTCTCTGGCCAGGAGGGATTTTAAAGGGGTTTACCCTTCCCTTTATATTTATGACAGTCCCGTTGGACTTGAGACCTGGAGCAGCCTTTGACCAGCCAGTTGTTGAGATACGGGTATATTTGAATACCTTGATGCCTGAGGTAAGCTGCTACCACCGACATGCATTCGGTAAACACCCTTGGTGCTGTCGCTAGGCTAAAAGGGAGGACCAGTAACTGGTAGTGGTCCGATCCCACCATGAAAAACAGGAAGCGTCTGTGTCCTTGGAAGATTGCTATAGGACAGTACGCATCCTTCAAGTTGAGGGCAGCATACCAGTCTACCGGATCCAGGAAGAGGATGATGGAGGCCAGCGCTGACATCTCCTACGATGGAGAGCGGTGCTGCTGAGATGGGGATCTATAGAAAAGCCCCAAGGCGGGTTTACCCCTAGACTGGGGTACCGTTGTAGGTGGTGTGGGTGGTACCAGTAGCACCAGGATATCCTGTGCTGCCTGCAGGGCCTCAGGTGTCGACAGGACCTCTAACCGATGAAGGCCCTCGTCCCTGTCTGGTGTGGCTGGCATGCGTCGGGGTGGGCTGGACCACTCGACCTGAGCTGGGACCCGACTCCTGGTAGGAGGTATTGAACTGCCCTCCTCAGGGCCTTGGCTCCCCTCCTGCCCTCTCCTTCCCCTTGCGGGATGCAGGAGATCTTTCTCTCCAAGTTTTCTTTTGCTGCTTGGCAGGTTCCGGGGAGGGGGATCGGCGCCAGTCCATCAACAGCACCGGTGGGGCACTCCGCACAAACGCTGCAGTGCTCGGGTCAGAGTTGGATCTCGACTGCTCTGCCAGAGTTACAGCCGACTCCATTAGGAGCACTTTGAGATGGAAGTTTCTCTCCTTCTTAGTCTGAGGTTTGAAGGACTTGCAAATACAGCACGTCGCTTAGATGCGACTCGCCGAGACATCTTAAACAACTATTATGCGGATCGCTGATGGACATCGGTTTCTTGCAGCGATCACAGGGCTTAAAGCCTGGGGACCGGGACATGCCCCATCCCTAAGCTAAGTCCTGTTCGGGATCAAGTAAAACACTAACACACTAAGGGAAACTTAACTATGTACAACTATTTTACAAGAAAAGTTTAAAACATTGAACAAAGCGAAAAAATCTAGCCAAAGCAGCAGACGTTCCAGCACCATCTGATGGCAAGAAGGAACTGAGGGTGGGGGGGAGTTGGCGGCGCCCCTTATACCACAGCATGTGCATACAACTCCAGAAGGCGCCAGAGCCGGTCCACTATGGATACCACTGAGGGAAAAACTTCCGGCACCAGTGCATGTGGTGAGCGCACACACCTAATATGGAATAGATATGAGCAAGCATTCCCCATGTTGGTCATTTGGGGCCCAGGTGTGGGAGAGTCCTTGATCAGGATGCTGGAGGTTTCAGGGATGATGATCCCAATTCAATCAAAGCAGCATTCTAATATTATTCATGCACTCCCTCTCACTGACTATATACACACACAATTCCTCCCAGTTACTGCTGGTTGGGCCCTCCCAAGGAGTAGAGGCCTGTGAGAGGAAGAGAGCTACCCAGGTGCCAACAGGAGATTGAAGGTAGATAAGGAAAGGTGCGAACAAAATTGATAACATTTTCACAGGAAGGGAAAAAAGGGATCAGAAAGAGAGCAGCAGCTAAGGACCAGCTCCTGAGAAAGTGGTATTGGCTCCATTCTGTTTCATTTCTCCCCTGCTTGAAACCTCCTGGCAGTTCATCTTCTTCCCTCACAAGCTCTCTCTCTTCCACTCTCTTCCTCTTTCCCAACCAAAAAAAAAAGGGAGGAGAATTTCATCTCCCTCCACCTACCCAATACAATGTGGTATGTACTGCATAATGCAGTACAGTTAAGAACTATAAGCAAAATGAAAGGTGCTTGTGATATAGTTATTCTTTACAAGCTGCCAGCAGATTGTACTGCATCAGTGCTACCTGAGTTCCTGCTACTGTACTGCCTAGTATAAATGTTTTCCTATTATAAAGAATTTTTTAATTGCCATTGTTCTTGGAGATGGTCAATATTTGTTTTATTTACTCCTTTTTTACTTTGTTTACTGTAATGATCATTTATCTTGGAGCATTTTAGGATGAGAGAAGGGTGGCCTTGATGTCTTATCATCCTTAATATGTGTAATCTTGGCTCAGGCTTGTTCTCTTGTCCCTTCATTACTTATCCTTTTCTTTGGTGAAGATTGTCGTGGGGTTGGGAGACAACTACAGTTGTCAAAATAACAAACAAGGTACATTTTGTGATGTGATGTCCTTGCTTTTTAATGTCTTCACTTACAGATTCATTAGATTCAGAATTTGCAGTGGGAGGCACAGTCATTCATTAGTGCAAATGAATAAGGTTCAATTTTACTATACTTAACTCCCTTAGATGTCATTTAGGCAAATCACACATACTTAGTTCTCCAGCCTCTGAAATAATTTTTAGCTCCCTCCAATTTAATTGGCATAAATCACTTATAATTTAGGTGAACTCAAACCTTTAATTTATTAATGTACCACATAAATTCATGAAAATAGCTCATGTTACTTTGTGTAGAGTGGCAGAGTAACTTAAGTGATGAAAAGTCCTGATGCACGTAGGAGTAGTAAATAATATATGATAGAAGTACATTGAGCCAATCAGATCACAGCTTTTATCAAAGCCATTTACAAGTTAACAGCTCCCCAGTAAATTGTGCATTTTGAATAACAAAGCATAACACAATCCAATATATAGAAAAATAAAATTTTGGTAGAATTCAATTGCTATATTGATAACATACAAGAACAGATATAGCAATATTTTTCTGCATTTATGCTTTTACCAGTGCAATACGATAGATATGTTACAGAAATGTTTAAATCACATTTTAAGAAATCGGTTTTATGTGTGTACAAAATTTTGTATAAGTTAAATTTAATGGAATTTACAGTGAATATTGAAAGCATGATACAAATGGTAATTTTTAAAATGTTCTTACTCTATAATAAGGAAGCACAGTTTGCTAAAAGTAGCATTTAATATAATTCACATCAATAAGATTTTATAATTTGTTACATCTTTGCAGTTCAGAAAATGCCCTCAATACTGGAAAAAAAATAAAAATCATTTTATATTATTGTGCATTTAGAACAAAAAAATCCAAAACGTTGCCTATGAAAAAGAATGACAAGATCTAGGTATACTTATTTAATTCATGTACACATGAATTTTTACATGAACTTAAAGGGGATGAAAATATTTAATACTAATAGAAAATTATTAGTTTAATGTGCAAAGCTTATGTAACTGTCATTCCATTTGGGTTCTCTAGATCCATAACTAAAACTGAACATGAACATAAAAGCAGCAAAAATTCACATTACCTTTCATGTATTCTTAAATCTCAAATTACATTAGTTTACCTTATGAAATTTTAAAATACACAGATTAAAACAAAACAAAACTGTAAGACACCAGACCAAGAGAGAATGTGTTAGAGTTTCTCTTTTATTCTTTAAAGATTACCCAACATTCTCTTGGTAATAATCCAAGATATTATGTAAACAAATTTCAATGCTGCTCATGAATTAAAATATTCTGTTCAGTTCCTACAATAAGTCAGAATAGTGGCACCAACTGTTTTAACATTAATCACATTCATCTTACCGTACATGACTCTTGTGCAAGTAATCAAGGCATTATTCATGACCTTGGCTACATCAATGTAGTAGTGAGGATATCAGCTATTGTAAGTATTTAAAAAACAAAACAAAAACCTGAACAGACAGAATTTGGCATTCTGTCATCTCAAAAAGCCAGCAGCATTTTTCTACATACTTAGGATACATTTGGCCTAAGCTTTTAACACCTTTTAGAACAGCCATGCAATAAAACAATCTTGGAGATGTTGCATAAAGTGAGAAGACAGAGCAATTTGTACATTTTTCTCTATAATAAAGCCAAGATAAAGCAAATTCCAAGGTCCTTTTGAATGACTGCTATGTTTCATACACTTATAGCTCTATAAAACTAGAGCCCACTAGAGAGAGAGAGAGAGTGTGTGTGTGTATATATATATTTTATATATATATATATATATATTTAATATATTTTTAAATAAAGTCATTTGTCTGCTTTCAAAATTTATGGTTTGTTTGTTTTTTCCTGGTCAGTCTTTTGAAGGGGCAATAAATAAACTAGACACGGCTGAACTGTTTTGCATATCTCTGTGGAAGAACGGAGAACATTTATACTTTAGAGTTCCAGAAACATGACTGTACAGAACAAACAGCTTATATACAACTAAGTGTGCAATTTTAGTTGGCTGGGCATTTTAATAATGCAATATATCCTCTTGACAAGAAGCCACTTCTACTCTTGACCAAATCCCTCCGTTTCTTCAATTGCGAAGAGCAGCTTCTCTTTTAGCTGTTCATAGCTTTTATATGGAGGCAGATCCAAACGATTAAAACTGAACAAAACAGAAGAGGTGGTGGGGGAAGAGGAGGAAAAATAACATTTTTATAAATTTGTCTAAATCCCATTTACAATATTTTGTGTAATTACATTTTTGCTTTTAAGAATATTGCAAAACTAAACTGTTACAGACAGAAGTTTTACATACTCTGATCTGTGGGTCAGAACACAGGAATGGGAATCAGGAGTTTGGCTCTCACTGACTGTGTAATATTGGGCAAGTCACTTACACACTCTGCTTTACTAGGGATTATTCGTTTTTAAGTGCTTTTGGATTCTTGATGAAACTCCCCTACAGATGCAATGATTATATTTCCCCAAAAATTATCTTCACCTTTATAAAGAGTATGTGGTTCAAGTGCATACAACCCCAGTTTGGTTAATGAAACCAAATGAGTTAATGAGTATATTTAGAGCACAGTATATACTCATGTGAACCATTCTTCCTGAAAAGGGGTGATTTATTTAGTCATGGGGGGTTCTTTGAAAGCTAAACTATACCCATAGCTATATTATAGAATTAAAAGTATCTGGAAGCTTTTATTCAATCTTTTTGCAACGTCTGAAGTTAAACTGTTAGCTAATCCTCATGTCACCCTAATGTTCTTTCAATGGAGAAATTATAATCTGATCAAATACTTCCTATTTCATATAACATATAGAAAAGCTCATAAGAAAATATGTATAATAACAGCCATATGCCCATTTCTACTGTACAGTCTTGTGCAGACTATGTGAAGGATTCTCACATTTTTTGGATAGAGAAGGTTCACTAAAATGTGGATAAAAGAATGATTTTAAGATAATCAAGTCTGAAAAGTAAAATGGATGAGTCTAAGGTAATGGATGAGTCTACACTGAAAATCCCGAGTGCCATAGCTATGCCGACCTAGCCCCTGATGTAGATGCAGCTAAATCAACAGGAGAATGCTTCTGTTGGCCTGGCTACCATTGCTCAGGGAGGTGGTGTTCCTACAGTAACAGATAAAACCCTTCTTTCGCTGTAGGCTGCGTCTACGCTATGGAGGTATGATGGCATAGCTACAGCATGGTGATAATTCCCCTATTATCCTCATAGTGTAGACAGGGCCTTACTGAACCTTTGGAGAAGAAAAAGGGAAGACGATAGAGGGACTCTAATAAATCCATTTAAATCATCTGTTATGAAAAGCTGATGTCTTCTTCATCTGATATCTCTATTAATAATTCTGGCATAAGTGGGAAAAACTCCTATTTTCCTCCTCTATTTCATGTAGTTGCACCTGGAAACACTTCTCCTGAAATTCTCACCTCTGATCATTAGAGACTGTTGCTGGCAATGCTAAGACTGCTTCTTCTGCTCTACTTCAGGGACCCTGTTGGCTACCACAAGCAGGGAGGAAACATCTTCAACTTCAGCACAGATCCATTCAAGGAAATAATACCACACAGGGAAAAATAATAGGATGGGGGAGCCTCACAACAAGTGACAGAAAAAACTGGATATGCTCCCACCAAGATGCCAGAAGAAGAAACAATCCTACTGGCTGCCCACAATCACTCTCTCTACCGCAGAAGTATAACAGGTACAGGGAGCCTGGGTCCGCATGGGGTAGAGTAGTGAGGACTGAAGAGAGCCATTTGGATAGGCAATTCAGATTCTAGGATGCTATTTGAAGTTCTGAATGTTTGTGGGGGTTCCAATCACTTTATAAGGTTCTTGGTGGCATTTTGCACACATATTTTCAGAAAGTTACACTGTAATGAAATATCACATGACAACTGACTCCAATACTAACTTAGCTGTGTAGCAGAAACAATGACTTGCTCTTTGAAGCAAAAATAGCCTGGGTGCATGTAAAATAAGGGATTTTATCTTACAACTCTAGAGTATCTGACACTATCCAAAATAAAAACAATATAAATACAGATAGAATACAAAACTGAAATTAAAAAGAAGGGAAAATAGAGACCTTTCCAGTAATGGGAAAGTCACTAGCCCAGCCATTCTAAATCAAGCAACAGGTGGGAGTCAGGGACAGAAATTGTAGGTTGAGACTAGTAACCCAAACTAGCTTACAACTGAATCAACTGTTATTGTATAACTTAGGTGCAAGACAGATGGTCTAAAACTACATTAATGAAGATCAACAACAGATACAAAGTTAGTTTACATTTACTCACTGTTTCAATATTAAAACTTACCAAGTATGACTTCTCGGTAACCAGGTTTCCTTGCCAACTTTTTCAATGCAGAATTTCTGAGGACCGTTACTTCCTGAATCAAGAAAACATACAAGATTAAATTAAATGTTGTTTTTAAACCAGTAACAGTGTAGTGTATTTATTAATGTATGCTTATGCTAGATGAAACGTAGGATTAAGAAATGAGCAAAAGATTGCCACTTGTTCAGAATAAACATAATACCTATAGATTGCGGTAGTATACTTCAGGGGCATTATACTTACCCATGAGCTCAGCAAAACCTCCCAGTGGTAACCGACAAGTACCAGTGACAAATTGCAGCAGTCGCATACGAACCTCATTGTCTGTGTCTTTTACAAACTAGGCAACAGAAATTCAGAATTACTTTAAAACAAAACTGAATACTACTATGCTAATACGGCTAGAGAAAAATAATACAAAACATGTAGGAACAAGATACTTGGAAAGCTGTGATTCCATAACAAACCTGAAGAGAATAACTTACAGTAAATTATATATGATATTGCACAGTGATATGGTGGCAAACATAAAAGCACTGATTTTGGGCTGCATGCACAAAGGTATCACATCACACTATGCACTGAAGGCTGGCAACACTTGTGAGTAGACAGGCTAATACGTTAGATCAATTTATACCACATTTTAAAAAAATCTCAAAGGACAGGTTATTTATCATGTACAGTAACTGGATTCTCAGAGATGTTTGTCCCTGTGGGTGCTCCACTTCAGGTGCATATACGCCCTGTGCGCCTTTGATTGGGCGCTTTTGGTAGCAGTGCCTGTTTGATCCGCATATATGTCCTAGCTATCCTGATGCCCTGCGTATAGCACAGTGTTGGGCAAACCACCTTCAGCAGTTCCTTCTCTATCACCAAGTCTATACTCCAAAATGGAAGGGAAGAAAGGTGGGTAGTGGAACACTACAGAGACAAACATCTTGAAGAACTCCAGTTACTGTACAAGACAGGTAACCTCTCCTACTTCAAAGTCTGATCTAAAACTGTTTGCAGAACCGTTTGCAATACCACCAAGGCAGTGTCTTCGCTAGAGGTGTGTACCCTAAGGCATAGTGTTTTGAGAAGGTGTGTACCGAAGCCCATGTGGCAGCTTTGAATATTTCCATAATAGGAAAATTCTTCAGCAGGGTGATGGAAACAGACTGAGTTCTGAAAGAATGGGCTATCATCCTAGCAGGTTGAGTATTTGCAGCCTTATATCAGGAATGGATACAACTGGAAACCCATTCGGAGAGTCTTTGGGTAGAAAGAGAGGCCCCTTTAATTCTGTCTGTGAAAGAGAACAAACAGCCTGAGGATCCCTAAAAGGTTTAGCCCTTTCCAAACAAAAAGCCAATGCCCTCTTAAAGTCTAAGATGTGAAGGGCAACTTCCTCCCTAGTCAGATGAAGTTAAGAGTGAAAAACTGGCCCAAGTTATATGAAAGTCCGAGTTCACCTTGGGTAAAAGCTTGGGTGAAACAGCCAGAGAGATCTTCTCTTTTTAGAAAACTGGAAGGGGGACTTGGCCATTGCAGTACCTAGCTCACCAATTCACCTAGCAGAGGTGACAGCCACTAAAATGCAGTCTTCATAGACAAGTAGAAGGGAACACTTTGTTAGTGGCTCAAAGGGAGGCTTCATCAGAAAGTTGAAGACCAAATTAAAGTCCCACACAGGAGTGGGTTCTCTGACTTGGAAAAAGTTAGCTAACCCTTTGATGAATCTGGAAGTGGTGGGGTCAGCAGGGAAATGGAAATCTGTGATAGCTGCTAAATTAACATCTATGGAACTCGGAGAGATCTGAATTCTTTAAACCCAACAGATAATCTAAAACATCCAAAAGGGAAAAATTGAAGGGACAGTGTCACTGGATATACCAATGGTGGAATCTCTTCCATTTCTATGGGTAGGTTTTTGTAGTCGATGCTTTTCTGCTATTCAACAAAACCTCTCACACAGGAGACCTCTACCGCAGACACACATCTAGAAAACAAGACTTGAGCTGCAGTGTGAAGCTCAAATGAAGAATGTATCCTGAATTTTGAGTTAAGGAATCAGGAATAGTTGGCAGGTGCAGTGCCGGACAAGATGGCAGGAAAAATCAGGCAGGGGAACCAAATTTGCATTGGCCCAAGTCAGTGCAATTAGAATGACCATGGCTCTATTCTGCTGATTTTGTTTAGGACTCTGAGGCTCAGCTGTGTCAGAAGATAGGAGTAGAGGACATGAGTAAGGCTACATTTTAGTCATGGGTATTTTTAGTAGAAGTCATGGACAGGTCATGGGCAGTAAAAAAATGATTACTCACTTTCTCGTAACTGTTGTTCTTCGAGATGTGTTGTTCAGCAGCGTCCATAGGGTGGGCCTGGGCGCCCCCTGGGCGGGGCCCCAATATCGGGCCCCGCCGACTCCCCACCCCCTCAGTTCCTTCTTGTCGACTATTCTGACAGAGGGGTAGGAGGGTGGGTATTGGAATGGACATGAACAACACATCTCGAAGAACAGTTACGAGAAAGTGAGTAACCGTTTTTTCTTCGAGTGATTGTTCATGTCCATTCCAAGCAGGTGATTCACAAGCTAGAGCTCAGGAGGTGGGGTTGGAGTTATCCACAGAAAGGAGCATGGCTTGCCCAAAAGCTGCATCGTCCCTGGACTGTTGCGTAATTGCATAGTGAGACGTAAATGTATGTATCGAGGACCACGTAGCTGCCCTGCACATTTCCTGAATAGTGACTTGAGCCAGGAACGCCGCAGAGGAAGCCTGGGCCCTGGTAGAATGGGCAGTGATCTGCGGAGTGGGCTCCTTTGCCAGGGTGTAGCACTCCCTAATGCAGGACGTGATCCATGATGATATGCATTGAGAGGATACCGGGAGGCCCTTCATTCTGTCCGCCATGGCTACAAGGAGTTGGACGGACTTCCGGAACGACTTAGTTCTCTCTATGTAGAACTACGCATGTCCAGTGAGTGCAGCCTGCACTCCCTATCGGAGGAGTGTGGCTTGGGATAAAACACTGGGAGGAAGATGTCCTGGGTCATGTGAAAATGGGAGACGACCTTTGGGAGAAAAGCCGGATGAGGCCTGAGCTGGATCTTATCTTTATGTAAAACTGTGTAAGGGGGCTCAGACGTGAGGGCCCTGAGCTCCGAAACCCGTTGAGTTGAGGTAACTGCCACGAGGAAAGCAACCTTGAACGAAAGATATAACAGGGAGCAGGTGGCCAGAGGTTCAAATGGTGGGCCTGTAAGCCTGAAGAGGACTAAATTGAGGTCCCAGGCAGGGACAGGCTGACGCATGTGTGGGAAGAGCCTGTCCAAACCCTTGAGAAAACAACTGACTATAGGGTTTCCAAAGACCGAGAGACCATCGGAGCCCAGATGGAAGGCAGAGATAGCGGCTAAGGGGACCCTTATTGATGACCGGGACAAGTCTTGATATTTTAGGTGAAGGAGGTAGTCCAGTATAAATGGTATGGAGGCGAGGAGCGGTGACTGACTACGTTGCTCTGCCCAGATAGAAAACCTTTTCCACTTGGCCAGGTAAGTAGCCCTGGTGGAGGGCTTTCTACTACACCCAGGAGGACTTGTCTGACCTGGTCCGAACAAGACAACTCTGCGGCACTTAGCCATGGAACATCCAGGCCGTAAGGTGGAGCGATTCCAGATTCGGGTGCCGGAGTCGGCCCTGGTCCTGCATGATAAGGTCGGGGACCAGCGGTAAGGTGAGTGGGGCTGCTATGGACATTTCCAGGAGCGAGGTGAACCAGTGCTGACGTGGCCACGCTGGCGCTATTAGTATAACTTGGGCCCGGTCCCTGCGGATCTTGAGGAGCACCCTGTGGACTAGCGGGATGAGTGGGAAAGCATATAAGCAGGTAGCCCTCCCAAGAGAGAAGGAACGCGTCCCCGATGGACCCTGAGCTGTGGCTCCCAAGGGAACAAAATGTCTGACATTTCCTGTTGCCCGGAGTGGCAAACAGGTCTATCTGGGATGAGCCCCAGAACCGGAAGATTGAGCTCACCGCGTCTAGCCGAAGGGACCACTCGTGGTCTGGCTGAGGCTGTCCGTCAGCATGTTTCGCACCCCTGGGAGGTATGAAGCCTGCAGATGGATCGAGTGGTCTATGCATAAGTCCCACAGAACAAGAACTTCTTGGCACAGGGGAGAGGAGCGTGCACCCCCCCGTTTGTTGCTATAAAACATCACTGAGGTGTTGTCCATGAGGATTGAAACACATCTGCCCATTATGTGCGTTTTTAAAGCGTAGCATGCCAGACGCACTGCCCTCAGCTCTTTGACATTGATGTGAAGAACGAGGTCCACCGGAGACCTTGGGTCTTGAGGTCCCCCAGGTGAGCCCCCCAACCCAGATCCGAGGCATCTGACACCAAGGTGAGCGAGGGCTGAGGGCTGGCAAAAGGCACCCCTGCGCAAACCATTCGAGGGTCGAGCCATCATAGGAGGGAGTCCAGCACCAGGCGGGGCACGGTTACGATCCTGTCCAACGCATCTTGGGCTGGTCAGTACACCGACACTAGCCAAGACTGCAGTGGGCGCAGCCTAAGCCTGGCATGCTGCACCACGTATGTGCAGGAAGCCACGTGTCCCAGCAGCTTTAGATAGTTTCTTGCCAACATCGTGGAGAACTGTCTGAGGCTCTGTATGATGTCCTGAAGTGAGTGAAACCTGGCCTCCAGGAGGTACGCCCTGGCTTGGGTAGAGTCCAGGATCGTGCCTATGAACTCCTACTCTGTCACCGGTGACAGAGTAGATTTTTCCTCGTTCAGGAGGAGACCTAAGTTGAGGATGGTCCTCCATATAAACTCGACCTGAGCCTCCCCCTGGGCTCTTGAGCGACCTTTGATCAGCCAGTCGTCAAGGTATGGAAAAACCTGTATCTGGTGCTTGCACAGGAACGCTGCGACGACTGCCATGCATTTTGTGAATACTCGACAGTCCGAACGGGAGGACGGCAAACTGGTACTCTGTTCACCACAAATCTGAGGTAGCGTCTATGGTGTGTGACTATTGCGATATGAAAATACGCATCCTTCAAGTTGAGGGCAGCGTACCAGTCTCCTGGATCCAATGAGGCGATAATGGAGGTTAGTGAGACCATGCGAAACTTGAGTTTCTTTACGTATTTGTTCAGCTGTCGCAGGTCCAGTATGGGTCTGAGGTCCCCTCTTGGCCTTCTGTATTAGGAAATACCAGGAGTAGAAACCCTTGCCCCTTAGGTCCTTAGGAACCTCCTCCGCTGCCCCTACCGAGAGGAGGGACTGCACCTCTTGAATTAGAAGTTGCTCGTGAGAGGGGTCCCTGAAGAGGGACGGGCAAAGGGGTTGGGGGGGGGGCGGGAGGGTACAGAATTGGATGGAATTGGACTCTCTACTGTGCGGAGCACCCATCGGTCTGAAGTAATTTGAGACCAGGCATGGTAGAAAGGGGATAGACAGGACAAGAAAGTAAGATGGGAAGGATCCAAAGGTCGTACTGGCAAGCCGTCCTTGACTGTACTCTCAAAAGGGTGGTCTAGAGCCCAGTGGGGCCCTGGGCTGGCCAGAGCTTTGTCCAGAGGGAGGTTGTTGCCTCCTCCGAGTGCTCCTGTTCCGCCTACATGGAGCGTCCTGGCGGTTTTGGGGTTGGTAAAGATGAGGGGCAGGTTGAGGCCTAAAATATCTGCGCTGGGTAGCAGGCATGTGAAGCCCCAGCGAACGAAGGGTAGCCCTCGAGTCCTTCAAGCTGTGAAGTCTCTTATCCGTCTTATCGGAGAAGAGAACTACACCCTCGAAGGGAAGGTCTTGAATGGTCTGCTGGACCTCGTGGGGAAGATCAGATACCTGTAGCCAGGAGCCTCTCCTCATAACCACCCCTGTGGCCTAAGTGCAGGAGGCCGCATCCGCCGCAGTCCAAGGCAGCTTGCGAAGACGCTTGGGAGACCAATTTTCCCTCCTCCATGAGCACAGAGAACTCCCCCCGAGCTTCCTGGGGCAGAAGTTCTGTAAACTTAGCCATAGACGAGCAGGTGTTATGCCCGTAGTGGCTTACTATGGCCTGCTGGTTGGCTATACGAAGTTGCAGGCCTCCTGTCGAGTAGACCTTTCGGCCAAATAGGTCCAGTTTCTTGGCATCCCTGTTTTTAGGGGTGGATCATTGAAACCCTTGACGTTCTCTCTGATTGGCCGTGTTGACCACAAAGAGTCCGGAGGAGGGTGGGTGTAAAGATGTTCATACCCTCTAGAGGGAACAAAGTAGCGGTGCTCTAATTTCTTGGCCGTATGTGCCAGAGAAGCAGGGGTTTGCCACAAGTTCTTAGATGTTTCTGTTATCGACTTGATAAATGGCAATGCAACCCTGGATGGGCCAGAGGGAGCCAGGATGTCTATGACAGGGTCTAAATCCTCTTCCACCTCCTCTGCCTGAATCCCCAGGCTTTGGGCAGCCCGACTCAAAAGCTATTGAAGAACCCGGTTGTCCTCCAAAGCTGGGGCCGTCGAAGTCCCCGCGACCGCTTCATCAGGTGAGGATGAGGATTGAGAACAGGAGGTGGGCCCAGTTCACTGACCTCGGCCCCCCTGGGGTCCCTTGGCATGCAGTACTCGGACTGTGGAGCCAGTACCGATGAAGAACTCTGCACTGCAGCTGGTGCTGGGGCAGACAAATCTGGCGGGACCGAGACCGTCGGGGTCAGTAGGGACGGAGCTGAGGCTTCCACCAGTGCCGTCACCTGGAGAGCCTGTGCCGGAGCTGGCTGAGGTATTGGTGCCGAAACCATGTGAGTTGGCGGAACCACTCCCCCCAAGGGTGGCGCCATCATCGGCGGCGATTGTGGCACGAACGATGCTCAAGACACCAACACCGTTCTGGAGCATGGGCCGTAGACTTGACCCTGGCTCTGATGGTAAGCGTAGGGTGTCCAGAAAGGCCATTGAGCAAGTGGTTGCTACTGTTGCTGCCACGGTGCCAGGTATGGTTGGTGACTGCACCAGAACCTGGACCTTCTGCTCCGCGATCTCCTAGATCGAGCTGAGTCCACCTCCGACTCCGAGGTCTCCGAATAAGATGACCACGGAGGAGCAGTCCCCTGGGTCACCAACGAATGACGACTTGACTCCAGGGAGCAGTGTGCTTCCTGCGTCTGTGCAGGCGGTGCTGGAGATGGAGACTGACGGGCCATCATGGTTGGCTTATCCTTGGAGTGGAACAGGGGGAGTGCGGTCACTGGGGATTTGTCCCTCCTTTGGGGGGAGGGCGGCACTGGGAGGTGCATCAGGTCCGTTGCCGCCTCAAACACCTCCGGCGTTGACGGTGGTTGTATGTCCACCAGATGGTCCGGGGACCGAGGAGGGTTCGGACTTGACGAAACCCTGGGTGGAAGCGAGGCAGAGGCGGTCTGCCCCGAGCCACTCGCACATGCCGCTGGCCCCTTAGCTTTCAAGGGAGGTGATCGGTCCCTCACCGGCCTCTCTTCTTTACCGGCACTGGAGACGGACAGCAGTGCTGAACTGAGGCCGACGCCCTATGTCCCGAGCAGTGGCAGTGCTGGTGAGCTTTAGAGTCTTTAGCAGAGCCCATTTCGCGTGCCGTTGGCGCCGGAGTCCTATACACTGAAGAGGATGTGCTTGGTGCCGGGTCGTTAGGTCCCGGGTCAGATTGCAGTCTCAATGCTGCCTCCATGAGCAGGAGTTTGAGTCTCTGCTCTCTGTCCTTATGGGTTCTTGGGCGGAAACCCTTGCAAATGCGGCACTTGTCCTCTTGGTGAGTCTCACCAAGGCACCGCAAGCAAGATGAGTGAGGATCACTCTTGGGCATAAACTTTCCACAGGACTCACAGAGTTTAAATCCTGGAAACCCAGGCATACCCCTGAAGGGAAACGAACTATTTAACAAACCACTAGTAACTATATGAAAAAAGCATAACTATAGAGAACAACTATTGAACTATGAACAAAAGACACTGTTAAGGCACTTGCTGTAAGAGTGAACAAAGTTCCAGCTTGCCGTCCTGGGCGGTAAGAAGGAACTGAGGGGGTGGGGTGTCAGTGGGACCCTATATTGGGCACCATGAAGGCGCCTATACACGACTTGTACTATATACCCATGACTAAATCTTGAGGGGAAAGGGGCAGCTTGGAGGTGTCGCAGGTGCTCGGGAGGTAAGTGGGGGCAGGGCTAGCAGGCTCCCTACCTGGCTCCACGCCTCCCTGGAAGCGGCAACATCCCCCTCCCTCAGCTCCTAGGCAGAGGCGCAGCCAGGCAGCTCTGCACACTGCCTTTGCCCTGAGTGCAGGCTCCGCAGCTCCCATTGGCCAGGAACTGTGGCTAATGAGAGCTGTGGGGGCAGTGCCTGCAGGCAAAGGAAAGTCCCAGAAAGTCAGGTGACTTCCATGACCTCCCTGAAAAAATCGCAGCCTTAGACATGAGGAAAGAATCTCCCAGAGACTGATGCCCTAGACTCCCTCTTGAGCAGAACTTTCAACTCTTTCTGTTGATGGTGGTAGCAAACAGATCTATTTCTGGAAAACCTAATGTGCGGAATGTATGCTTGAGAATCAGGTTGTTGATTTTCTACTTGTGGTCCTGGCAGAAGTATCTGCTCGAACTATTGGCTATGGTGTTCTACAGACCTGTTAAGCATGAGGCAAAATGAAAATCTGATGAGCTATGAACCAGTTCCATAGTTATATTGCTTCTTCCCAAAGGGTGACTCTTGTATCATCAAGGAGAAGCATATAGTACACATTGACTCTTGACCATAGCAAGGAAACTGCTGCAGACAACTCTGACTGCCCTGAGTTCCAGGAGGTTGATATGGAGAATGGACTCTTGGCAGTCCATTTGCCTTGTATGGTATACAATCAAAAGCTTGTGCAGAATCCTTACTATTCTTAGCACCAAGATTGTGACTGGGTGGTACCAAGGCCGGTTTCAGGACTGAGTGATGCTAGTACCACAGGACTCAAATTCCTGAAGCCTTAGCTGAAGGGTTCTCGGTATTGGCAGAGCTTGGAGTCTCTTTCTGGGACAGGAGCTCTCCAAAACAGCATGTCACTGTGGTGACCTAGGTTTCTTGGCACTGACTTCTTAAAAGGATCTGGAGTTTCTCTTTCTGCAAGTCTTTCTCTCACATGACTATCTGGGGGTGGCTGCACAGGTCAATGGGGCACTGTGCTCCTTGGAAGACTGCTGTACAGGGCGGGGCGTATCAGGGCCTGGGTGTGACGCAGATTGACCGGAGCACTAATGAGGAGCCTAAGATTAATCTCCCTGTTTTTTCTGGACCTACTCTTAAACCCTGAACAAATTTTACACTTTGATGGCACATGGGTATCCCCTAAGTAGTGGATACAGTGAGAATGACCATTGCTAACTGGAACAGAATCCCAGCAAGTGAGGCAATGTTTAGATCCAGAGGATCTAGGCATAACTTGAGAATAAAATCTTTCGAAGAAGGAAAGGCCCCTGGCGGATTGTGGGGAGGGAAATAATGAGTCGCTCAAAAAAGTCCCCTCAAAAACATTACTCTAACTAGTAAAAACTAAAAAGGGGACTAATACCTAAACAACAAAGTAAAACCTTGAAGCTATTCCCTAAGGAAAAAAAAAAAACTAAATATGAAGTAGCCAGTGCAAGATATTTTAAGGATCCGGGGACTAGAGCCTGGGTCTGCGGAGCCTGGGACAGCTGATGTTCCCACAGTGCCACCAGCAGGACATTCAGAGCCAGAGTCAGGGAGCACTGTGATTAGGAGGCGCCCCAGGAAGTACTGCCCAAGAAACCCAGACTGAAAGTACCTTGAAGCCCTCTGATTGGCCAAGCACTGTATTTAACCTTGGAGGGTGCCCCAGGAAGTTGTCTGGACAACAGGACAGACTTTGGACCTGCTACAACTCCAGACCTCACCTCATCTCCTGATCTCTGGCCTCTGATCCCTGCCAGACTCTGCTCCTGCCTCCTGATTCTATCCTGGTATGGTACTACCTCTGATCTAGTCTCCGACCACAGTCTGACTTTGACCCTGACTCGCGCTCATTGAACCTGGCTCCAGCGATTATTCTGACCCCTGCTCACTGACTACCATTCTGATGTGTAGACCCCCAGCCCAGTTATGACTGCTAGGCCAGGCTACCTATGCTCCAGCTTCCCTACAGATGCTCAGTCTCAAACGCAAGGTGGTTGAGAAGGAAACGAAGGTGGTTTGTTCAACACTGCTCTATATACCTTTGGTTCAGGGTACAAGGATAGCTAGGGTGCACGTGTGGACCAAATGGGCAATGCTACAAAAAGTGTCTGATCAAAGGGGCAGTTGAAATGGAGTATGCATAGGACATTACACGCATAGGGCATGTCCCTCAGAATATTTTTGCTATTTTGATTGAGTGTGGTAATAATCTTTTAAATACCAATCAAGGCAGAGTAGTTATAGTTTTTAAAGGCTGCACTTTTATCCTAATATAACAGGATGTGCTGAGTCAGCTCCTGACTTGGCACCCAATCACTCAAATCCTCACCAATATAGATTAAGTAGGACCTAACTGAAAGACCATTTATCTTCCATCATTCTTATTGGAGCTATGAACGCTTCTACCATGAAAATACTGAACATGTGTCGTGCTGAAGGCAACATATTAACTAAATGTAGTTCATAGACCATCCCAGATTGGGCTACTTGTCAAAGTCTAAATCATAATGGTGAAAATTATCCACTCTGCCTGCACGAAGCTCAACTGCAGTCAAGAGGTGAGTTGCAGTGATGCAGTCGCACGTACATAATCTTTAGCCACTAATCTCTGACACAAGTTAGATCTCCACAGGAGAAGCTTTCTCTGACACTACTGCATACAGTCCCTTAGGATTGTCACAACAGTGAAGGATCAGGTGTAGTAGAGCTTCGCTCCTTCTCCCTCTCCATCCTGTCCACAGAATGCCCCAACATGCTTCCTATCACCTATTATGACCATAGAAGGAAAGATGGGGTACAGCTTGTGTAGAAGCACTTCCACCACCTTTCCTCCCAATGGAAAGTTCCCTTGAAGAAGGACAATTTTCTGCTGGCCATCTCTGGTCACTTTAAGGCTTACATGATACAAAGTGGCCTTAGTAGATTGGCGAATCCAAGCCAAGAAGCCTTTATTACTTAGAAGGGGGATAAAGTAAAAGTAACTTTTTTCTTGTATGAGTGAGATAGCATAGGCATTACTTTAATCTTGTCTTTCTTAGAGACATGTGCAACTGAAAGACATCAGTGCTCTGTAAATGTTGAAACACTATTCAGTTATTTTACCATTTGCTAGGAATCTTTCAATAATTAGTTTCTTGTAAATTGACAAAGTTGTAGCATATGAATCAATGGCCCTTGAAATAGTTCAAATAGTTCACACTAAATAGTTCAAATCAGTCTTAGAGGATTGGGGATGTCTGACTTTTCCTGCTGGCATTCTTAAGCAGATCACTAAGCCAAAGTGACATAGAACACAGTAGAAAATGTACTGGCTGTGACTGCTGGTTTTAATCTCCTGGGTGAATTCTTGGTACATTTTTGGAGACTATAGGATATTTCTCTTCTCTTCACATTCTAAGACAGGCTCAAACCTGAAAATAACTTTACAGCAGTCATTATTACAAATGTCAATATTTTTCAACAGTTACCACTATCTAAAAAACCCCACAGTTTATCATATTCTTAACATAGGAAGTAACTGTGTCAGATAAATGTCTACATTTAACAGAACAATGTAACGAAGACTACTGTTAACTAATGCTAAAAATACAAGCTCTTCAGTCTTAACTACAGTGTAACAATCAAACCTAAAAAGTAAAATATAATACAGAAAATAAGAACAAACTATTAAACCCAAAAAGCTATGTGCTATGTGGATAACTCCCCAAACAATTTATAAAAGTAACTAGTAGTCCCTCTTTTGACACTGGGGGATGGTGGGGAGTGGGACGAACAGAAAACTGGAAGCCTGGACACAGCTTATGTTCCCTCACCCCAGTCATATAACTACTATCTAAAGTAGAGAATTAGACAGAAATTACTAGAGGTTTAAAAAAAACTCTTAGGCATATACCAGAAGTAAAACAGTCTAAAATGGAGATTAATACATTACAATAGTATACCAAGAAAGTCTCTGAAAATAAGTATTCCTTTTCTAACAATAAAAAAAAAGGCCAGATTTTTTAACAGGTTTTGAACAGGAATATAACTGTTTCCATAGCTTTTGTCTAAAAGAGAACAGGAAAATAAAAAAATTTATGAGCATCATACCTGCCAGAACCATATGATCTGCTTGCTATTTCTTGTATAATGACGATAAACGGTGTTCCTTTGCCAATCTGCTAAATCAACCTCTTGCATGCCACAGAGCATAACCTGGAAAATAAACAACCATTTAACTACTTCTCCATCATATCATTATAGATGCACTGTACTAACTTTTAATTATTATGTACTCTAGATGAAAGACATCTGCACAATGAAGAGGAGTCAAAAAGTTTGGTCTGAACACAGAACCAAGAACTCCTGCATTCTAATCCAACTCTTCTCTACTCTTTACTTACCTCATAGGGCACCATGAAGCTTTACTAGTTCTTGTTTGTTAAGTGCTCTGAAGAGTACTCTCACCCGGGGCCCAATCCTGTGAGGTGTTCAGCACACAATACTATCACTAAATTCAACGGAAGTCTATGGTGCTCAGGTATGTTAGCAACAAGGAGGTGGTCAGGGAAAGTGTAGAACTCTTACTGAATGGGGGAGGCAACCTAGTGACAGATGATGTGGAAAAAGCTGAAGTACTCAATGCTTTTTTTGCCTCAGTCTTCACAGACAAGGTCAGCTCCCAGACTGCTGCACTGGACAGCACAGTATGGGGAGGAGGTGAGCAGCCCTCAGTGGTGAAAGAACAGGTTAAGGACTATTTAGAAAAGCTGGACATGGACAAGTCTATGGCGCTGGATCTAATGCATCTGAGGGCGCTGAGGGAGTTGGCTGATGTGATTGCAGAGCCATTGGCCATTATCTTTGAAAACTTGTGATGATCGGGGGAGGTCCCGGACGATGGGAAAAAAGCAAATATAGTGCCCATCTCTTAAAAATGGAAGAAGGAGAATCCGGGGAAACTACAGACTGGTCAGCATCAGCTCAGTCCCTGAAAAAATCATGGAACAGGTCCTCAAGGAATCTGTTTTGAAGCACTTGGAGAAGAGGAAGGTGATCAGGAACAGTCAACATGGATTCACCAAGAGCAAGTCATGCCTGACCAACCTGACTGCCTTCTATGATAAGATAACTGGCTCTATGGATATGGGGAAAGCGGTGGACGTGATGTATCTTGTTTGATACGGTCTCCCATAGTATTCTTGCCAGCAAGTTAAAAAAGTATGGATTGGTTGAATGGACTATAATGTGGATAGAAAGCTGGCTAGATTGTCAGGATCAACAGGTAGGGAACAACGGCTCCATGTCCAGATGGCAGCCAATATCAAGCGGAGTGCCCCAGTGGTCTGTCCTGGGGCTGGTTTTGTTCAACATCTTCATTAATGATCTGAATGATGGGCTGGATTGTACCCTCAGCAAGTTCGCAGATGACACTAAGCTAGGGGAAGAGGTATATACGCGGAAGGGTAGGGATAGGGTCCAGAGTGACCTAAACAAATTGGAGGATTGGGCTAAAAGAGATCTGATGAGGTTCAACAAGAACAAATGCAGAGTCCAGCACTTAGGACAGAAGAATCCCATGCACTCCTAGAGGCTGGGGACCGACTGGCTAAGTGGCAGTTCTGGGGATTACAGTGGACAAGAAACTGGATATGAGTCAACAGTGTGCCCTTGTTAACAAGAAGGCTAATGGCATTTTGGGCTGCATTAGTAGGAGCATTGCCAGGAGATTGAGGGAATTGATTATTCCCCTCTATTCAGCACTGGTGAGGCCACGTCTGGAGTATTGTGTACAGTTTTGGGCCCCCCACTACAGAAAGGATGTGGACAAATTGGAGAGAGTCCAGTGGAGGGCAACGAAAATTATCAGGGGGCTGGGGCACATGACTTATGAGGAGAGGCTGAGGGAACTGGGCTTATTTAGTCTGCAGAAGAGAAGAGTGAGGAGAGATTTGATAGCAGCCTTCAACTACCTGAAGGGGGGTTCCAAAGAGGATGGAGCTAGGCTGTTCTCAGTGGTGGCAGATGACCGAACAAAGAGTAATGGTCTCAAGTTGCAGTGGGGGAGGTCTAGGTTGGATATTAGGGAAAAACTATTTCACTAGGAAGGTAGTGAAGCACTGGAATGGGTTACCTAGGAAAGTAGTGGAATCTCCATCCCTAGAGGTTTTTAAGGCCTGGCTTGACAAAGCCCTGGCTGGGATGATTTAGTTGGGGTTGGTCCTGCTTTGTGCAGGGCGTTGGACTAGATGACCTCCTGAGGTCTCTTCCAACCCTAATCTTCTATGATTTCACCAGAAGCAGTTAGTCTGTAGAAATGAGCACTATATAAGGACCCAATTCAGAAGTCCTTACTCAGACAAAAATGAAGATTACTTACCTGTAACCAGAGTTCAAGATCATTCTGAATAGTCACACTTGTGGGATACTGCACCACTTTGTGGTGCCTTGCAGTAGAACTCTCTTCCAGGAGCATCAGCTAAAGCAGGGTTTATTTCGGGTACCGTCAGAGCTGGGCTGACAAGTCCAGGTAGGCCAAATTTGAATGAGTGGCACTGCATTCCCATGAGCCAGGTCACAACAACTCCACTCACACAGAGGAACTGGCTCTTTGACTGGAGAATGGAGACAAAGAAGCCCTTTTAAGAATCTTGTTACCTTGACACTGGAAAAAAGTGATCTTCCATGAATGGGGGGATGAAATGCTGAAAATCGCCACTAGGAGCACACTCATTGAGCTAAAGGCCCGATGACTGAAGATGCAGCAAGTACTCCAAGATGTCCTGGATAGAGGTCAGCATCAGCTGAACTCTGCAGGCCAATCCATTTTGCCGAATAGGTGATTCTGGTAGAGGGCTTT
This sequence comes from Caretta caretta, assembly GCF_965140235.1. Taxonomy (NCBI): domain Eukaryota; kingdom Metazoa; phylum Chordata; order Testudines; family Cheloniidae; genus Caretta; species Caretta caretta. The sequence goes on from NC_134207.1 coordinate 48,818,102, forward strand.
CTGCTTTTGAGTAGTACCTGTTGAATGCCCACTGATAACACACTTCCTCCTCATTCAACCAAGCAACCACCCGGTGAGATGCAGGGAGCTGAATGCAAGATGCAAGGTGCAACCGTGATTCTACATGAGGTCTGGATGGCGAGGAAGGGATATCGGAGGCTGAACTGATAGCGTGAGAAGGTCAGAACCAATACTGCCTCAGTCACGTCTGGGGAATGAGGTAAGCTTGTCTCGATCCACTTTCAGCTTTGGAGGAATTTTCAGCTTCAGAACTGGAGGAAAAGGGTACAGAAGAACTGACTGCCACCTGAGATGGAAGGTGTTGGTCAGGGAGTCTGGACTGAGCAGGACAGCCTTTCTTGTTGTCCCTTGTAGCAAACAGGTCGATCGTCAGAATACCCCACGCTGCAAAGATGACCTGCAAGACTCTCCTCTTCGGGGACCACTCGTGATTCAGGAAACAATTCTTCCAAGATGATTTTGGGCCCCAGACAAGTGATCAGCCGTCAGGGTGATACTCTCCTCAAGGCAGAACTCACACAACCTGATCGCCTCTTGGCAGAGCATCCTAAAGTGAGTCACCCCTGGCCTGTTCACATAATATATTGGAGTGATATTGTTGGTAAGTACGTGAACAACTCAGCCCCTGATGTGGTTCAGAGAGGCCAGGCAAGCCTCATAGATGGCCTGAAACTCCATTTATGTTAATATGCAGTGAGGACTCCTGTTCAGACCATAGATCCTGAACTTTCAGCAACCCCAGATGTGCTCCCCAGCCCATCAGGGAGATGTCAGTGACCAAAAGGCAGCACCATGTACTGAAAATGGCACTTCGCCACAATGAATTGGAGGAATTTTTTGTGGCTCAGCAAAATCGCCACATGAAAACAGGCATTCTGAAGGTCCAGGGCACCAAAACAGTCATTCTGAGACAATGGGGGAGGTCAGTTGATAGGGTGACCATTCAGAACCTCACGTACCTGATATATTTGTTGAGGTTGTGAAGGCCAAGAATGGGTCTTACCCCCCCTTTGGATTTGGGAACCAGAAAGTACTGGGAATAGTAGCCCTGAAGCCAGTGTTCTGGAGGAACATCCTCCACCAAAGTCAGTAGAGAGTGACCTGCTCGAGGAGTATCTTGTGAGGGGGTCCCTGAAGAGGGATGGAGAGGGAAAGTGGGAATGAGGAGTGGAGAGGAACTGGATAGCATAGCCTGATCTGATAATGCTTAAGACGCAGCTGTTGGTTGTGATCGAGCCCCATAAAAGCAAGCCAACCTGTCTCTGAACAGAAGTGGTGTAAAGAGTGATGACTGGACCACTGCTCTGAATAAAGGAGTCAAAATGGGCACTCAGAAGATACTGTGGGAAGGTGTGTTGATTGGCCAAACCCCGACTAAAATGCCTCCTACTCTGGGACCTATGTATCTTTCTGGGTTCCCGCTGACTTGCAGGAGGAAAAGGCTGTCCAAAGATGTATTGCGGACAGTACTGCTACTGCTATTGGCCACCATGTGGTGCCTTTGCACTGTCAGTATATACACTCCCAAAGGACGTAAGGCAGCCTAGAATCCTTGAAGGAATGCAGCCGAGACTCTGCATTGTCTGAAAATAGCATCCAGCCTTCAAAGAGCAAATCCTCTATAGCACGGTGCATATCAGGAGCAATGCCTGATTTCTGCCACCAGGGTGCCTTCTTCATGGTCCCCATAGAGGCCATAACTCTGGCCAAAGTGTCCACAATGTCTTGTGCAGATTGCAATAATGTCTTGGAGTGGACTTAAATTTGCCTTGCTGGGCTCTATCATTCATCATGATTACAATCAGAGAATTTGGGACCAGATGGGAATAAAAGCCTTCAAATCCCTGCACCAGGACAAAACAGCATTTCCTCCACATGCTTCGCAGTATGTGGTACTGAAGCCAACATGCTACAAAGAACCTTTGAAGGCTCTAGGAGCCCATCATTAATAGAAAGGGACATTCTCCCAGGAGCTGATAGTTGCAGGACATCCAACAACTTATGGGTATTCTCCTTCAGAAACTCTGTCTGAATGCCCACAGACATGCTGCAACAGGTCCTGGTAGGCCTTGAAATCCTCAGGCACTGAAAGAGAGGAAGAATTGGGCACTGCTGAATCATCTGGGGACGACGAAGAGGTGGTTAACTGGGCCAAAGCCCAATCTTGCTCCTCGACAGTTGGAAGTGGAAAGCACAACTCCATCCGCCGCACAGGGGGAAGACTCACTGTTGCCTTAGCCTGCGGTGGATCATCAGTCCCCACCACTGACCTGCCTGATGATCTCACCTTAGAACAAGATGAAGAGTGCAAACTCTGTGACAGATTCCATAGAGGTCACTGGGCATAAGGACAGCATTGGTGACCAGTAGGCGCCAGGCCAGGGCCCCCCCGTCCTGACTGCAAGATGAATGCTAATCTTGATATCCATAAATGGCCCCCGATGTGAGCCAGGTGATGGAGAGTGGGAGGAGGAAGATCCCGATCTCGACACCGAGGAGCCTCGGGTTTCCGGGGATAAAGGTGGAGCTAGTCCTGAGGGGACGAGTAAAGAATCTGATTTATCCATTGCCCAGAATGAACGAGGGACTGGCACCAATGGTGGAAACAGTAGCGCCGGCACTCACTATGCCCATTTTTCCCGGAGCCAGGTACCAAAGTAGCTAACAGTGCCAAAGTGGAGAGCAGTGAGCTGCCATGGTAACATCGGCAGAGCTGAATGCAATGGTGCCTTGGAGTTTCCCAGGGCCAAGGAAGTCCCTTATGCCAAGGCCAACACCCATCCCACTTCTGCAAATTGCGGAAGGAGAACACTGGGGTGTGGTGCAGACAGACCCAAGGGTTCAGCAGCCCACCCAGCCAATGTCACTATAAATGATGTAGCCCTCGCAAAGTCCTGGACCAACAGGTGTTGGGATGGAAAAACAGTGGAGGTCCATTGCTGCCAGCGTGGAAACAGCTGGTGCTGGCATCACCATCATTGGTACCAGACTCAACAGACGTCCAGGGCCAAAACTGGAGTTGATGATGAAGGGTCTCTGACAACCCTGAGTAGTACTGGAGAGCGTTAGAGGCACCTGTGCCATCCCATGCGACAGCGCTAGCACTGTGCCGGTCCATGTTCTCTCTGGAGGAGAGAAAAGTCCCTGTGAGAACTGGAGTGGTCTCAACTGGTCTTATGTAACCTTTTCCTTGGTGCACTCGACAGCGAACAGCTCCTCCGTCTCTTAAGAGAGTCACCAGCCCTAGAGCACAAAACAACAGCACTCTCAGAACTCAAGGGCGACCTCTGAAGTGACAAGGACCTTGGTGCTGAAGCAGGCTGAATCACCTGTTCAAGCAGGTGCTGCTTTAGGTGAAGGTCCCTAGCCACCTGAGTCCGTTGTGTGAACAATCTACAAATCGAACACTGCTCCTTGATGTGGGCCTCACCCAAGCACAGCAAACACCACACGGGGGATCTTTGTCTCCCCCACGATGGACAATGTTTAAACCATGGTGAGGTAAATACTTATGTAAGTCTAACACTAAATCTAACTAATACTAAGGGTACTAACTAAATTATATACAACTAGAAAAAACACTAAGAGATAGAGAGAGATTGTGAAGAACCACACAGATCTCTGACTCTAGCCACAGGCGATGAGAAGGAACTAAGGAGGGTTGAGGTGGCGCTCCCTCAGATAGCCAGTGGTAGGGCAATGAGCATGAGATGCAAGTGCCACCTCCTAGGAGTACAGCTCGGCAAAATTCTCCAGCTCTGGTGCACTGGGCGTACACACGCATAAATGGACTACACGGCTGCATCTACTCAAAGAACAACATGTCACTCCTTCCTCCATCTAAAACCATTAGCCTATTGACTAATAATGTCATGTCCATCTGTTATTTGTACTGCAATAGCTTTTGGGAACACTATTCAAGAATCAGGGGCCCACTATGCTAGGTGCTGTGAAGAAACACTCCCCCTCCTGAACAGCTCTCAGGTAGGTTCTTGTTATCCAATTCCCACAATCTTTTTATACCACAACCCCAATTCCTTTGTGGCTGCAGAGGACTGTTTGACTGGAATCAAGGAAAGTAACCTTGACTGGTTTGGGTGGAGGTGCTGTTTGAGAGATGCCTGATGGCAGTAGTTTCTGGTGGTGGGTGGGTGGGTGCTCTGTGCTAGATGGGTTGAAGTGGCACCTGGTAAAGGAGTGAGGGGGCGAGGAGGCAGCTGAGGACTGCTGGCCAAGTGGAATTAAGGGTGGTGTTTTAGCTCCTACTCTCTACCCTGACATCACAGTCCGCTACAAGAAAATGCCACTTAACTATGGTGAAAAACTAGCTGAATTCTGTGACTGGCAGGGTCCAGGTTGCCAGCTCCTTTTCATCTTCAAATATTGCTTCATTGGAGAAGAGCTTTGTGCGTGCAGACTGGGGAGAACGTAAAAAAAATAATAGCTGTACATGGGACTCAGCAGTAGGGAGTAGAGCTTTTCATTACATCCTCTTAATACACTGCCCCTGGATCTAGCATTCACCATGTTTTGGCAATTTGCTATGACACCCCCCTCATCAGACTATCTAATGGCAGTAGCTGGAGGTCCTGACCCAGTTTGATAGAAATTATATTTCTATTTTAACAGTACATTATAGATATCGGATTCATAATGACCTTTTCATTAATCAAGCCATATACCAGATAGTCAATCTTCCTTAGAATATCAAAATGTTAACATAAAAAATAAAGACATAAAACAAAATAAATCCTCACCTCCAACTCCTTTTCATCAAAATACTGTAGCCACTGAAGGGGAACAACTTCATTAAAACCATCAAGGAAAGCTTTGGTTTGTTCTCTTACTCCCCGAGAAAAACGCCATTCTGCCATTAGGCTGGAAAAAAAGAAATTTTAGAGAAAAGAATTAATGTGTTGGGAAGGTTACCCCTTTTATACATATTAGGGTCTGATTCTACTCTCTTTTACACTGGTGCAACTCCACAAACTACAATGGCGTTACTACTGATTTAAACCAGTATAGAGCAGAATCAGGTCCACAATGTTGTAAACACTAACTTCAGAACAGTATCTTGATCTTGAGTTCCTTTCCCTATCCAGAGTTATACTCTTTATTACTGCTAGTCTGCAATCTGAACTATCAATTTTTCAAGTGCTGTGATGCCATCCTTCAGGATGAAAACTCTTAATTGAAAGGAACACTATCAATCTGTTTAGGAACAACATTTGAGCTACATCAAAATTACTATAATCTTGGTGTGCAGATGGTCTCCATTAATTCTGAAAAAATACTTGCCCCTCCAAAAAAGTATTATAGGCAGATCTGATCGTTCCCCAGAAGTTCAGCCTGCCCAACACTTCCCATTATAAGACCCTGTTTTCAGTTGCTTTTAACTTAGTCAAACTGCAGACATCTTCCATTCAGGATGTCTGCCTCATGCTGTTTTATTTTTGTGCGGGGTTGGGGGGGAGGGGGAAAGGAGGAGGAGGAGGAGACGAGATTTCAACTGAAATAGTCTATCTTTTCTAAATGCAAAGATTAGGGGAAAATACATTGTTTAGCAAATGTTAATAAAAAAAACATACAATCATTTAACTAAGAAACTTCAAGCTTTGGAGCAGCGATTTTATATCTAGCAGGAGCGGGGGGAGGGGAATCATTCTAGTGTCAGAGGTGACTTTTGTTATCCCCAGGAAAATTTGCTAAATTAAGCCAAGTTAAGAACCTCAAAAAAAAATCTCAATTCACACATGCTCAGAGACTTGTTAGTTTGACAGACAAAAATCTCTGAAGACTGTCTGCCTGAATGTGCTCCAGAACTTCTAAGCTCCAATGTGCTGACTGACTACGCATATGTCATCCCCACAAAGCAACTCGCCATGCTCCAGCCCAGGTCTGCAGAACTGAGCACACAGGAACTGAGCAGGTGACACTGTGCTGTGCTCTTAGTGGTCCCCGTGTTGGCATCCAGGTAATGAGAGGGAGAATGAGGAACAGCTACATTGGAACGCACAATTTGGGGAGTAGGGGGGATGTATAGATGGACAGACAAGGAGAGAAGGAGCTGCAGGACCTGGGTGGCACAGCATCAGAGGAAGGAGAACACTAGCCTGTCGGGGGGAACAAATAGGGCAAATAGGTGTAGAGGAGGAAAGGGATGTTAGTTAAGGTAGGGGAGGTTTAATAGAAGCAGGTGGAAGAGGGCTTGGATAGGATCAGAGGGGGAAAAGGGCAAAAGCTTGGGTGGGTAGCTAAGAATAGAGGGACAGAGACAGGAAGGGGTTACAGGGGCAGAAGAGCCTACAAATAGGGCTCTGTGTTTGTCACAGAGATTGTGGAAGTCATGGATTCTGTGACGTTCTGTGACCTCCGTGACTTCTGCAGAGGCCAATGTGGCTGACCCCAGGGCCACCCAATCAGCTGGCTCTGAGGCCTGCTGCTCAGGTGGCCCTGGGGACAGCCACACCAGTCGCTGCTGGAGTGGCTCTGCAGCAAGCTGCTACTCAGGTCCCGCTGGCCCCCCAGGTTGCCCCACCCCCCGGCAGCAGGTCCCCCAGATTGTCCGCCCCCAAGATTTAGTCAGGGGTATTTATAGTATAAGTCATGGACAGGTCACAGGCCGTGATTTTTTGTTTTTTGCCTGTGATCTGTCTGTGACTTTTACTAAAAATACCCGGGACTAACCCATAGCCTTACCTGTAATCACTGAAGCATATTGCTCTATTAAACCTGGATTTGAATCCAGGAGTGCTCAAGTCTTTACATTTCTTTACTGTCAGAGAACAGCTGTGAACCCATTGTCAAAATGTCTCTCTCCCCCCTACACACACACTTGAATTTGAAACCCTAAAATGTTTTTAAACTTGTATACAGTTCATATTATACACCCAGACACTCTATACACTACTCAGGTCATGAGTACCTAGGAAATTAAAAACAAAACAAAAAATATGCTATTTGGTAAGATATACACAGTTATCATGTGTGAACTCTCCATTCAGTAAAGCTCTCCAAGACTGTATAAGGAAGAAGGGGGAGAAAGCAAACAGGTTGGCTTCTGCTTCTTAAATATGTAGGGAAAAATATTCATAAATTTGCCAAATAAAGACTGACTAAAGCAACAGAAGAAAATTAAAAAATATTTGGCATTCTTTTAAACTCCTGTAATTGCCTACCCAATGTATTCTTCTTTGTTGTCCTCAGTTACCAAGATATTTGAGCCTCCTGATTTCAGTTCATGAGAAGTAACTTTTCCCAAAATTTCCATGTCAACACAAAAGTACATTTCTAAATTACACTCTTCAATGTTGTTGTCCCTGTGGAAAGAAACAAGCAAAAGAAAAATCAAACAAATATAAACATTTAACTATTTTTTAAAACTATAAACATCTGAAAAAAATCTACAAACCTTATCCAAATTAGGGAATTATAAAATTCAGTATCAATAGATTCCAAATCTTTAATAGTAAGTTTCTTACTTAGCATGCGCTTGTAGAATGGCAGAGAAAAACCCGTGTCAATAAATTTGCCATGAAACAATGCCTGTAGAGGGGAGGAAGAAAAAAGTTTAAATGACAATTTCTTCAACTCATTTTTGCATGGCTCAAGTAATCTTTGGGAAAAGAAGTTATGAAAATAGCAGATGAAAAAAAATTGTCCACCAAGAGTAGCACTTAGATGTCTCAAAAAACCGCAACAGAAACAAAACAAAACAACCCCCGCCCCATAAAATGGCAAGTATAAAGAAACGAATATAAATTTTTGATATATATTTGGTTTGGCAATGATTCTTTATAATTACATAAGTTGTAAATTCTTAGGTATATTAATTTCCTATGTAACAGTAAGCCTGACAGAAAACATCTAACATGTCTTCCTAAGCTGTATTGGCATGTGTGCTTAAAAGCAATGGTCACTTGATGCTCCTAATGTACTACTGCTCTATCTAGAAAAAAAAAAATTAGTATTACAGCATGTAAAAAAGATTTTTAAAAGTCAATCATTGAAATACTTCTGGAAGAGATTCCTCATGGGTCAATTAAATAGACTTTGGAAATGTGACCCTTTGATTGAAATATTTTTACTGTCATCCCTATTTTCTGAGTGTGTGCGCAGGCATATGCATATGCACGCACACAGGATCTGTTCTGGTTATTAATTTTATTTGTTCTTTACATAGCAGTAACACTAACTATGCGCCAAGCACTTGACAAACATAAAAGAACACAATCTCTCTTCTGTGAGACCCTTAGCTTTGCTCAGTTCTGATCCACTGCATTTTACTCACTAAGGGGATTAATTTCCCCCCTTTTAGATTAAAGTCTATGTTGTATGTCACTTTCTAGATATTTAATACTACTTTTTATTTTTAGTGAATTCTTTCCTATCTTATGTGTATAGTCTTTTTATAATAAAATCCCAAGTTGCATTGACCATCAATCTCATTTTTGTTCATTTCTCTGATCTTTGTTCTACAATAGGATTGTAAACTGTGTTGCTTATATTTACTTGGCACTGAGAGAACGCTCTTAAAAAACAAAAAATAGTTGGGATTTCATTACTGATAAAAATATGTATGACCAAAAGTTAAGAAGCTCTCTGGACCTGCCAGATGGCTAAAAGCTACATTTCAACTTATGCAGGCTTTTAAAAAGTACTCATCCTATTATTACATGCCTGAGAAGTAAAGTTTTGATGAACATTTCACTACTCACTTTTGATTACAAATTACTTGCCTTTCAATATCCGTCAGCTCTTACCTTTCACCTTGTTTCTTTTTATTTTCCGCGCCTACAGTCTGCCAATGATCCCCGCCTTATTATCCCTAACATCTCTTCTCACAAATGTCTGCATTTCTTTCAGAATGACTCTTACGTGTGGAGTGACCTTCAAAAATGGTATGCTCTACCGTTACCTCATTCAAAATCACTTCTAACAAACTACTTTTGCACCACAACCTACCAAGCCAGAAATGTTTAATTTCAGAAAAAAAAAAACCCTAACAATTAAGTAGACTGCCATCTTGGATTAGTATCTATATATTACAGTTGGGACTGGTAGCGCTACCTATTAAGGTTGCCTCACATTTCCCACTATAAGACACTGTTTTCAGTTGCGTTTACTTTGTCAAGCAAGCACCTCACAGGCTGCTTACTTGGCTTTGTGTAGGTATGCATTGTTCAGATTTCTCAAGCAGCAGGATTGATCAAGAGTATCCACATTGTGGTCATCAGTGATTCCAAACCTTTATCTTTGGTTTGAACTTAGTTTGATTCTTGCACGCAAGATAATACACTCTGAATCAGAGTTGTTATGAGGAATTACAAGGATTGCTTTCATTACCCTAATCAGAACATTGTATGCTGTAGTTGGTCACATCTGGTGCACTTCAGAACATATAGTGGCATGTAGAGGGAGACAAACTGACAGGGAGCCCAATCCTGAAGAGTGGAGACTGAGATGGTGTGGGAAATGAAAATGGGACTGGGACCAGGAGACAATGATAGGGAAAAGACAGAACAGGGACTTTAATGAGATGGGACAGACGGATTCCAGCATAGGGGGAGCGTACACATAGGTCTGTGACTACTAGGACTTACTCCCCTTCACAGCCTAGAATGGAAGCCAAGTTTTTTGAGTCTCACCATTCCTCTGCTGTCAGCAAATACTTGTGAATTCTACTGGCACATATCTCTCTCTCTAATGCATTCCATGTAGAGGATGATAACCTACTATTGCTATCAGTTATACCATTAGCTCAAGTAGCAGAGGTCTTTACGGTGAACCTAAAGATTCCAGATTTGCTGATGACTCATGCAGGTGTCAGTATGAAGCCAGATGGAATTTGCTTTTTTGAAAATCTATGAAATTACACAACCACTGCTGCCAGCTAAAAAAATCATCTTATGTTGAAACAACATTAAGGTTGCAAAGTCAAGCCCTCAAAATTTAGGAAATGACAGAGTTAAGATTGCCTGTGCAAACTTAATTCAGCCATATGTACTATGACACAGTTTTTAAAAACACATATTACATTTTTCCACAGCATCCCTGCCTCATTTACGGAATGGGTAGTTATTCAATCATTCTTTTTACCCTTCACATGTGTTGCGTGGCCCTAAGCCTTATTTACCTAACGCTATTCAAACCATGTACGGAATACAAAATTGTTAATTTCCTCCAATATATTTTTATGGTGCCCTCACCAAAGTATCAGAGTGCTTCAAAGCACTAATGAACTTATCTACACAAAACCCGTGTGAAAGTAGATGATGATTTTCCCATTTTATGCCTAGAGAATTGAGGGACAGATGGATTAAAACCCAAATTGTCAAACATGTCCACTAATTTTGGGTGCTTAACTTCAGACACCTAGAGCCCGATTTTTTTAAGAGTATGTTTTAAATATTCAAAGCAGAGCTCTACTTGACTTATGTTGAGCACTCACAACAGCAACTATTCTGCAAATCTGGTCCCAGATGTCTTGCACTTGACACCCAAAACATGAACACTACACTATTAGTGACCACCTGTGAAAATTCTGGTTTTAAGCAACTTTCCATCCATTACAAAGGAACTTTAGGACATAGTCAGGAGTAGAATCTGTTCTCCAGGGTGGCATTTAACTGCCTTCACCAGGAGACCACTGTGACATAGAGGTCCATTGGTACCAACTGGCAAAGGATTGATTGTTATTTACAAGCCTGTCTCAGACATGACAAATTCACTACACCTAATGAACTGCTTTCATGTATTTATTCATAAAGGGTAGCGTGTGAAAGCTTGTAACTTACTCATAATCATTGGGAGGTGTGTGTACAGGTCACATTTAAGGAATAATGTAACTACACTGAAAATTATGCCCATATGATCTTGGAGTGAAAGTGAATCACCAGGGAATAATGTGTCTTGATGATGGCCCATTTACGTAGAAGGGAGTTGTCATGACTCTCTGCCTAATCCATTATGTAACATATTGCTTCAATTGTCTACCTTTGCACCAACTCAGAAAAGTCAATGGAAAACCATCAAAGACAAAATATAGCAAGGGGATTGCTCTGTCTATGAATAAAGACAAAAGACTGATTTAATATACTACAGGGTGGAGAAAAAGACACTCTGGATCCATTCACTGAGGAGGTACCTTGATGATTGGGATTGCTTCGTGAAAGACTGCATCCTATCTCCTTCGGGTATCAAGCACTGCAAAAAACTGAACTTTGCAGTGAGAATCTACTTTAAGAGATAGAAAAGGTAACTATTAATAAGCATGGGCCCTAGTTCGCATTTTATGATTTTGTTTTATATGTAATCATCTGTTTACATCACTTGCACTTGTTTCTATTTGAAACTATTCTTTCCTAAATCAATTTTCTTTTGTTTGCTATCACTGAACTCAAGTGCTGTGTGTAATACAGGAGCAGTGGGGTAAAGCAAATCTGGTAAACTGGGGTACACTTCTTCCTTTGGGAACAAAGGATCTGGGATTTCTTTGGGTATCCAGTAATCAGTGGCTGGATACCACAGGGTGACACTGTGAAGGGACTCTGGGCTTAAGCAAAGGCAGGGCTGGTATAGCCCAGAGAAGAGTACTGAGTGGCTGACAGGCTGCTTGCTTTAGGGAGCTAACACCCAGCTAGTACAAACAGGACTCCCTCACGCTGGAGGTAGGTGGCAACAAGGTAATTCACAGCGCTAAAAGCTTCAAGAAGCATCACCATCATCTTTTCTTTTCCTGAAATTCCCTATCTTCAAACTTCTGCAGCAAATGAATCAGGGTCCTACAGACAACAGCCTCATTCACTATACAACCCTGATTCAGCCCCACAGCACTGTCCCACCCTCTGTCCTGAATGAGGCAAGGATCATGTAGAAAAAAAGTAGCATGTGATCATGTAATTATAATACATACGTACAAGGGTACTGAATTAGACATTTTAAAATCAGCAGGTCTGGATAATTTGCATCAAAAAGTTTTAAATGAGCTGGCTGAAGAGCTTGCTGGATCACAAATGCTAGCTTTCAATAAGTCTTGGAACACTGGATACATTCCAGAAGACTGGAAGAAAGCTAAAGTTGTGCAACTATTTAAAAAGAGTAAATGGGATTACCTGGATAATTATATGCCTCTCAGTCTGACAATGAACCTGAGCAAGATAATGAAGCAGCTGATACCTGACTTGATTAATAAAGAATTCAAAGAGGGCAAATATAATTAATGCCATCAACCTAGGTCTATGGAAAACAGATTGTGTCAAACTAACTTGATTTTTTAAAAATAAGATTACAAGTTTAGCTGATAAAGGTAATAGAGTTGATGCAATATACTTAGATTCCTGTAAAGCATTTGACTTGGTACCACATAACCATTTAATTAAAAAACTAGAATGATAGAAAATTAATATGGCACACATTTAATGGATTAAAAGCTGGCTAAGTGATCTCAAAGTGTAATTGTAAATGAGCAATCACTGAACCGGTGTGTTCCTGGTGAGATCCAACTGTGCTTGGTCTCATGCTATTTGACATAGTTATCAATGACCTGGAAGAAAAAATTACTACTGATAAAATTTGCAGATGACATAAAAATTGGGAGAGTGGGAAAGAATGAGGACAGGCCACTAATACAGAGTACTCTGGATCGCTTGGTAAGTGGGGAGTAAACAAGTAATATATATTTTAATACTGCCAAATGTAAATGTATACATCTAGGAACAAAGAATATAGACCATATTTACAGGATGAGGGACTCCATTCTGGGAAGCACTGACTGAAAAAGATTTGTGGGCTCTGGTGGATAATCAGCTGAACACGCGCTCCTGTGGCTAAAAGGGTTAATGTGATCCTTGGATGAATAAACAGGAGAATCACAAGTAGGAGTAGAGAGATTATTTTAGCTCTATATTGGCACTACTGGAATACTGTGTCCAGTTCTGATGTCCACAATTCAAGAAGGATGTTGATAAATTGAGAAGAGGGTTCAGAGAAGAGCCATGAGAGTGATTAAATGTTTAGAAAGCCTCCACTATAGTGATAAACACAAGGAGCTCAATTATTTATCTTAACAACAAGATGATTAAGTGTTGACTTGATTAAAGCCTTTAAGTACCTACATGGTGAATAAATATTTAAACTATGGGCTCTTCAGTCTAGCAGACAAAGGTATAACACAATTCAATGGCTGGAAGTTGAAGCTAGATAAATTCAGACTGGAAATATGGCACACATTTTTAATAGTGAGGGTAATTAACCACTGGAACAATTTATCACAGGTCGTGATGGATTCTCCAACAGTAGCAATTTTTAAATCAAGATAGGCTTTAAACATTATTTTGGGGAAGTGCTATGGCTGTGCTACACAGAAGGTCAGATCACATGATCACAATCGTCCCATCTTGCCTTGGAATCTATGAAACCATGAAAACTAAGGTTGCACAGCCAATCTTAATTTTCACATTTTCTAATTTTTTTGAATGCTTGACTCTGCAACCATAACATTTTACTAGTGTTTTTGGATGGAATTTAAAAAAAAAAACCAAACACCCTGAACTAAAAAGAACACAACAAAAATTCTTTCATGTGGAATCATATTAAGCTCCATGTCAGTTCACCAGTTGGGTTCAGACCTGTAGATCAATAGCAGACCTCTACTGCTTGAGCTAAAGGAATAAACAGCAGCTGCTTACTACTACATGGACCGATACACACAGTTTGCCTGAGGGTTTCCCAGGTATTTGCTAATAGCAAGGAAATGTATGACTCAGGACTCTTGGTTCAGTTCAAGGATCTGTAGGGCATTGCATCTAGTATTATAGAGCCTTCCTCCCATGTGCTCCACCCTGTTCTTCCCAGAAGAAGGCATGATGGTGATGTGGAAAGGAGGGCATGTCAATAGAGGAAGGGAAGGAGCATGGCAGAGTAGAACTCCATTACAGCCAAATTTTCAGACATTAGGTGCATAAGGGACCTTATGCCAGCAGCATATGTTAAAACGACCCTTTTAATTTAAGGAGGGTGTGGGTGACTGAGAATCAAGGAATGGTGTGATCAGCTCCCTGTCATCCTCCATTACACCTAAGCTCCGTCCAGGTTCAGTGAGAATCAAGCTCGAGATGATTTACAGTGTACAGTAAACAATATTTCAGTAGTTTTTGACTAGTCTTTTGTAAAAATTAAATTAATGTATACTTTTGCTGTAGCCTACATAGTTTGGAGAGTCTTCCTATGAAGATTGTGGATAGATTTTCAAGAAGATACTAATTTAGACAGCCAAATGAGGTATATGAAAAAAATCAAATCAACGTTCTGTATCAAGTACCTGTATCAAACTTAGACTAACATTTTGACACTTCTTTTCTGCTCACAAACTTTATCATCCTCCTCAGGAATCTTATGAATGTAAGAGACTTCTATTGTTAATGAATTATCCTGGATAAACTGCCGTACATACTTAAATCTCCTATTTAGCAAGAGCTGAACTAATCTTGGGGAAAAAATGTAAGCAGGTAAATATATTTTATTGTTTCTGTAACATATTTAAAACTAACCATAACAACGAAAAATTAACACTTTTAGAATTCAACTTACCATAGCAATAAAGCGCCCAATGAAACAGAAATATGAAAGATGATCTGGATTAATTGTTGATGCTGGATTTATCTGCAGACAGTAGTTGCTCTTGCCAGCATACTCAAATAGACAGTACATAGGGTTTAGAACTTCATGGGAAAGCAAGAAAAACCATTCTCTAAACAAAACAAAACACAGAGATAATCTATAACAAATACAGATTTTTATCACAGCTTCCTACAAATGGATGAGCAAAATAGTTTAAACATGGGTAAACCAACAAAAATATTGTTCACACAACTGTGAAAGAAAGAACATGATACATGGCATTGTATATGTACTACAAAAAAAAAAAAAGCAATAAAAAAATTAAGTCTAGAAAGTCAAGTTCTCAAAAGGTAGGAAATGTCAGAATTAAAGTTCCTGTGCAGCCTTAACTCAGCTCACTTCTGAGTCTGCATTATGATATAATCTTTAACTATATGACTACATATTATATTTTGTCCCCACAGGACCGTTGCCTCAATCAGCGCACAGGATAGACGGTGTTCATCAAATGAGCAAGTATTCAATACTTCATTTTTCCTCATCATTCAACGTGTGGCCCCATGCCTTATTTACTGCACACCATTCCCACCCTATGCTGAAGAGGAATAAGACACACACTTTGCCTGTGAGTTTCACAGCTATTGAGACTCAGGAAACCTCAGTTGTATTCCATGCTTTAGAAGGGTGTGTAGGGTTACAGACCTTTTTGCCCGTCCCTTCTGTTCCTTTCTGCCCTGCTCCTATCAACTCCCAGCCTGTTGCTCTAATTCCTCTGCTCCTAATCTCCATGCATTTAAGTAGTGCTGCTTCTTCTTCTTCCTCCTCCTCCATATTGCCTGAATATATGCAGCAAGTGGAGCACTGAGAGCACAAGCAAAACACATTCTGTTCTCATTTAAGGGTCCTGGCATCATAGTAGCACCCAGCTGTCAGGACAAGGAATTGCAGGGAAAAGAGAGGTTACTCACCTTGTGCAGTAACTAGAGTTCTTTAAAATATGTGTCTGTGGTTGTTCCACTTTAGGGACACGTGCCCCTGGGCCTCTGATTAGAGATTTTTAGTAGCAGTGCCCGTTCTGGTCACACACGCGCCCTGCACATCCTTGTGCCCTGTACCAAGTCTATATAGGGCTACAAGGGCAAACTGCCCTCAGTTCCTTCTCTACCGCAAAACCCACAGAGGCAGTTCTGAAGCAGGGGAGGAGGGTGGGTTGCAGAGCACCCACAGGGATACACATCTCAAAGAACTCCAGTTACTGCACAAGTTGAATCACTGCTCCTTGTTTGAGTAGTGTCCCTGTGGGTACTCCACTTTAGGTGACTTCTTAGCAGTAACCCTTTAAGGAGGTGGGAGTTTTGGAACAGAGTCTATCACTGAAGAAAGAACTGCATTGCCTACTGCATCTGATCTTGCAGCATAAATTAGGGCATAGTGGTCAGAAAATGTGTGCACAAAGGACCATGTTGCTGCCCTGCAGATTTCAGTAACTGGAACGTCTTTGAATATAGATACAGATATAGCAGTAGAGTATCCAGTCACTCTTAGGAGATATGTAACGTCAGTGAAACCATAGTAGGCAATAATATTCAGAGAGCTACTTAAAAAGACTGAGGGAGATAGGTTTAAAGGAGTGCTTATCTGCAGTAGAAACAACGTCTAGGGGTTTTCCTAAATGGTCTTGTCCTGTCCAAATAAAAGGTTAAGACCCTCTTAACATCTAGTATATGAAAAGCAGACATTTGTGAAAACTGATGTGGCTTTGGAAAAATAAACAAAAGGTGAATAGTTTGGCTGACGTAAATTTCAGAGTACACTCTAGCTAAGACCTTAGGATGAAGTCATAAAGACACTTTCTCCTTGGAGAACAAAGTAAAGGGAAGACCTGCCATTTAGAGCCCTTTAAGTAGAAGTGATTGTCCCCAAGAAGGCCATCTTCATAGACAGAAGTAGCAGTGAACACATAACTAATGGCTTAGACAGTTGTTCTGTGAGATAGTTAAGACCCAGGTTAAGATCCCAAAGCCACATAGGGGGTATACAATCTGCGGTAAAATCCTTCTAGGAATCTTGTTGTCGTCAGATAAGAACAAAAAACAAAAAGGGTCAGAAAAAAAACGGGTCAGACCAAAGGTCCATCTAGCCCAGCATCCTGTTTTCCAACAGTGGCCAATGCCAGGAGCTCCAGAGGGAATGAACAGAACAGGTAATCATCAAGTGATCCATCCCCTGTCGCCCATTCCCAGCTTCTGGCAAACAGAGGTTAGGGACACCATCCCTGTCCATCCTGGCTAATAGCCATTAATGAACCTATCCTCAATGAATTTATCTAGTTCTTTTTTGAACCATGTTGTAGACTTGACTTTCACAACATCCTCTGGCAAAGAGTTCCAGGAGTTGACTGTGCATTGTGTGAAGAAATACTTCCTTTTGTTTGTTTTAAACCTGATGCCTACTAATTTCATTTGGTGGCCCCTAGTTCTTGTGTTATGAGAAGGAGTAAACAACACTTCCTTATTTACTTTCTCCACACTGGTCACGATTTTATAGATCTCTATTGTATCGCCCCTTAGTCGTCTATTTTCCATGATGAAAAGTCCCAATTTTATTAATCTCTCCTCATATGAAAGCAGTTCCATACCCCTAATCATTTTTGTTGCTCTTTTCTGAACCTTTTCCAATTCCAATACATCTTTTTTGAGATGGGGTGACCACATCTGCACACAGTATTCAAGATGTGGGCGTACCATAGATTTATATAGAGGCAATATGATATTTTCTGTTACCTAGCTATATTATCTATCCCTTTCTAATGAGCAAACACCAAGAAATATTCTACTGGCACACAGAAAGCTGTTATTGCCACTAAAGAAACCCTAATAGAAATCATAGAAAAGCCTGAATTTTTCAATTCCAACAGGTAATCCAAGACTGAGGAAAGAGATGACTGGATCGGAGAAAGGGCGCCAGTTACACCAAAGGTTATATCGTCCTCAGAACATAAGAACGGCCATACTGGGTCAGACCAAAGGTCCATCCAGCCCAGCATCCTGTCCACCTACAGAGTCAATGTCAGATGCCCCAGAGGGAGTAAACTTTACAGGTAATGATCAAATGATCTCTCTCCTGCCATCCTTCTCTACCCTCTGACAAACAGAGGCTAGGGACACCATTCCTTATTTCATTTCTGAAGGTATGTTTACTAGATTCCTTTCTGTTATTTAACAGTATCTCTTGTACTTCTCATAAATATGTTGTGTCTATTCCAGAGAACCATTCAGAACTAAACTTGTAGTTATAGGACATTCAGATTGGGGTGAAGCATTTGATACACATCCTGAGAGAACAATCGAGATCTGATCGGAGCCGCCATGGAGGACAAGAGGTGAGTTTAATGAGGTAAGGTTTAATGTCAAGTTGGTGCAATCAATCTCACTTTGGCTTGGTCCTTTCTAATCTTGATAAAGACCTTAAAGAGCAATGGAGCTGGAGAATATGCATAGAAGAGATCCCTTGTCCATGTAATGAGGAAAGCACCTCCTAGAGATTAGGGATCAAGCCCACCTCAGGACCAAAACTTCCTGCAGTTTGTGTTGGTTGCTGTGGCAAAAAGGTCGATCTCTGGAAATCCCCAAGTTCTGAATATTTTGTTGAGGACTCAGGAATCCAACTCCCATTTATAGTTTAGGGAGAGATGTCTGCTCAGGTCATCTGCCATGGTGTTTTGTCCATCTAGGAGGTAAGAAGCTAAGATGACTATCTGATTAGCTATGCACCAGTTCCAAAGCTTTATCACTTCAGTGCAATGAGGTGAAAAGCGCTCCACCACCACAACAGATATAATACATGTACGCTATGTTATTTGTCATGATCTTGATGGACTTGTTTTTGAGTAGGAGAAGAAAGTGGAGGCAAGCATTTCTGACTGCACTTAATTCCAACAGTTTGATGTGCCAGTGCTGTTCCTCTTGTGACCATTTGCCTTGGACTGGGAGAGGACCTAAACATGCTCCCCATCCCAGGAGGGAAGCATCCTTTGTTAATATGACTGTATGGGGATTCTGTTAAAATGATTGTAGGATTCCTGCACAAACTTTAGATGGATTAATTCACCAGTTAAGTGACTGTAGGACCAGACTGGGTAAAATACCTGCTTGTTGAGACTATTTACTGGGTAGATAAACAATCCTGAGCCACCTCTGGAAACATTGAAGATACAACCTGGTGTTTTGTGTCACAAAAATGCAGCTCAGTCCTCAAGTTCCAGAAGCTGCAGACATGTCCTTGCTGGAACTTGAGGACTGAGCTGCACCTTTTGTATAAGGTTCTTCAGACGAATGAACCTGTCAAGAGGGAAATAAGTTCTGCCCATTATCAAATCCAGAAGCATTCCTATGAAGAAAATTTGTTGTATAGGGATCAAGATTGATTTCTCAAGAATTATCTGCAGGGCTAGACTTTGAAATAGTGAAGCTGTTGTTTGAACTGCCAACCATACTCCCAAAATGACTGCCCTTGAAGAGCCAGACGTCCAGGTACGGAAAGAGAGTTATTCCCAGACAACAGAGGCAGGTAGCTATGACCACCATGATTTCTGAGAATACCCTTGGGGCGGATGACAAGCCGAAAGGTAGGACCCAGTACTGATAACATTTGTGATTAAAATTGAAACAAAGAAATCTTTTGTGAGAAGGCTGAAGTCAGCATCTTTGAGGTTGAGGGTTGCAAACCAGTCTCCTAATTCCAGGGAGGATATTGTAGCTCATAGAGACACCATCTTGAATTTCAGATATCTGACATGCTTGTTCAGTTGTCTGAGAGCTAGCATCAGCATCCAACCCCTGTTTTCCCTGAACATCATAAAAAAAATTGTATAGATATTTTTCCCCTGTAATGTAGTGGGACTGGCTATATGACTCTTAGATTTAGGAATGATGAGATCTCCTGTGTCAGCAATTGCTCATGAGAGGGGTCCTGTGAGAAAAGGTTTGGCACAAGCGGAACAGTGCGTAGTGTACATACCGTCATCTGCAACAGGTACAAGTACCAAGTTTGTCTGGGCCATGTGGGGGCTATCAAGATGACTTTGGCCTTGTTGGTTCTTATTTTGTATATAACCCTCGACGGTAAGGGGAACAGGGGAAACGTGTATAGCAGAGATGCATCCCGTTTGAGGAAGAAGGCATCGCCCAGTGATCGGAAACCCAACCCTGCTCTCGAGCAGAATTATGGGCATTTGTAATTCTGGGATCTTGTGAAGAGGTCTATGGATGGGTGACCCCAGTGTTTGAATATGTTCTGTAGGCCTTTGTTGTTTAGGTCCCACTTGTGGTTCTGAGAGAATTCTCTGCTCAGCATATCCACTGTAGTATTCAGACATCCTGGGAGATATGAGGCCGACATGTTGACATTGTGCCAGATATACCAGTTCCATAGTTTCATGGCTTTGGCACATAGGGAGTGTGATCTTGCTCCTCCCTGCCAGTTTATATAAAACATGCAGGTAATGTTGCCCATCATTACCCTTATGGTCTCATTCCTGATCAAGGGCAGGATGTACAAGCACACATCGTGAACCACACTCAGTTCCAGAATGTTTATATGTAAATATGTCTCGGAAGGAGACTGTCTGCCCTGAACTGTGTGGTGCTGTAGGTAAGCACCCCCTCACCCCCCAACCTATCAAGGATGCGTCTGATGTGACTATGATTGAAGGCTAAGTCTGTGTGAACGGGACTCCCAAACACACGTTGTGGGGTTGGATCCACCAGTGTAGAGTGCCTGACTTTGAGCGGCATGGTGAGGCGCTTGTTTAGGCTGTGTCTGTGTGGAATGTAGCTGGCGCTTAGCCAACCTTGGATGCAGAACATTTGAAGTCATGCATGTTGTACCACGAATGTGGTTGCTGCCATATGGCCAAATAGTTGGAGGCAGCTCCATGCTCATATGCATGCGCTGTTCAGTACTGTGGAGATCAGACTGACTATAGTGACAACTCTGTCCAGCGGTAGTGATGTTTTGGCCTCCAGAGCATCGAGATGGGCCCCAATGATGTTTAGTTTCTGCACTGGTATCAGTACTGATTTTTGTATGTTTAGCTGTAATCCCAGTTGTGAAAAAAGGGTGATTTTCTTGTAAGTAATGTCTAAGGTATCTGCCCAGGTGGATGCTTTTAGTAGGAAATGGTTCAAGCAGGTAATCATCAATCCCTGCTTGTGGACGTGTGCCACCAGTACGTCAAGAATTTTAGAAAACACCTGTGGTGCTGTCAAAGTCCAAAAGGTAGAGCTTTGTATTGATATGTTCTGTCCCCACAGTAAATCTGAGGAATCTCCTGTGAGTGGGATATATGGTGAAAATAGGCATCTTAGAGGTTGAGGGCCAAGAATCAGTCCCTCTGTTCCTGTGCTGGTGGTATTGTTGCTAATGTGACCATCCTGCACTGTTGGACCCTTACAAATTTGTTGAGTTTTCTGAGGTCTAGAATAGGTCTTCATCCTCCATTTTCTGGGTTAAGTAGTAGTAGGAATAAAAGCCTTTCCCTCTGTGTTAGGAAGGTACCAGTTCCTTAGCGCCCAGACACAGAAGGTGGGTTAATTCTTGCTGTAAAAGTTGTTCATAAGAGGGGTCCCTGAAGTGGGATGGAGAGGGAGGGTGGTGAGGTGGGATGGAGGTTAATGGTATCAAATAGCCTGGGTGGATTATTTCTTGAACCCATTTGACTGTGGTGATGGATTTCCAAGCTGAATAGAAAGGGATCAAACGGTGTCCAAAAAGGGGATGGTCAATGATGGTGTCAGCACTGAGGAATGAGGGAGGTCTCTTGGGTTCTTGACCGAACCCTCAAACTTCTTGTTTTGCTGATGGCTGTTGAGATGCCAATGATTGAGCTGGAGGAGGTGAACACCTTGAAAGTCTCCGTCTGCTTGTGTGTGTCATACTGCCTCTGTTGTTGGACGTATGGGGCAGACCTTGTACACTGAGTGGGATAGTATTTACCCTGTTTTTTCTTGATGCAGGAGTGTATATCCCAAGAGAGCGAAGGGTCACCGAGAGTCCTTCAGTGTGTTGAAGGGACTCATCAGTCTTTGCTGCAAATAGCTTCTGGCCATCAAAGGAGAGGTCCTCCCATAGTGGATTGCACCTCCCTAGGGAAGCCAGACAGGTGAAGCCACGAAGCACTGTATGTAACTATGGCTGTGGAGCGTGCTGCTGTGTCTGCTACATCTAAAGACACCTGTAAGGTGGTTCTAGCTTGGAGATAGCCCTCTGAGATGATGGCTTTAATTTCGTTCCTTATGTCCTCTGGTTTGTGGTCATTAAAGTCTGTCAATTTGAAATAATTAGTGTGGTGGTATTTCGCCCACAGTGCGGCATAAGTGGCAATACAAAATTGCAGAATGGCTGATGAATAGGCCTTCCCAAAAATCTCTAACCATTTCCACTCTTTGTCATATGGGGCGTATCTGGGTTGGTGTTCTCTGCCTTATTGATTGACGGCATCTCTTCTTCACTGTCTTGGCAGTGGGAGGCAGAGACGAAGAGGTCTCCTATGAAATCTTGACAGGATCCAGGATAGCCTCATTAATAGGGAGAGCTACCCTAGAGGGTCCCGCAGAGGCTAAAATGCCTACAAGCCTACGTGTCCTTTCCTGTACCTCTTCTGACTGGATATCTAGAGCTACAGCCACCTCCTCAACAAGTCTTCATGAGCTCTAAAATCATTATGAAGGGGAGAAGTAGATTCAATCACTACTGCCTCATCAGGTGACAATGAAGAAGAGGCCAAAGATTGTTGAGAAGTTCCCTCCTCCAATGCCTCTACAAGGGAATCCTAAGCATGCAGCTCTGCCTGCACTGTACAGAGCCTGGTACCAGAGGAAGGAAGATGGTGACCTTCCTGCAGATACTCCAGGTGTCTGGCTGAGGTAGAAGTGCAAGAAAGGAGCAGAGAGGTTTGGGAAGTCCTAAAGAGTAGAGGATGGTCACTGGTATGGAGGTTGGACCCAGTATTGCATAGGCCCCTTGCTCTAAGGACGCTGAGACCGTGGATGGTACCACTGCTGGCAGGTACCCCACTGGGGCTAGTGGGCAGGGGTCAGCAACGTGTCCATACATGGACACAAGTGTCCGTGGTAAAAATTTTGAGGTCCGTGGTAATTTTTCAAAAAACTGAATGACTGAATGACAACTCCCCCCACCCATGTCCATCACTAAGTATGGAAATTTTGTCAAATGTCCGTTGCACAACATGGTGGTGCTGACCTCTACTGGTGGCATGCTCAGGTCAAGACACAACAGATCCGACTTCTGAGTCCAGTGCAAAGTCTGTTTCCTCTGACCACGGGGGGAGCTGAATGTGTCAGTACCAGGGACAGAGGTTCCAACCGTGGTGAAGAGGGCATCAGTGAAATCATTGCTGGCTTACCTCTGGGTGCAATCCTACAAAAAGGTGCTGCAAGAGTAGAAGTGGCTGGTACCAAGTAGTGCTCTGGGGCTGGGTCCAACCTCCATACCAGTGACCATCCTCTACTCTTTAGGGCTTCCCAAACCTCTCTGCTCCTTTCTTGCACTTCTACATCAGCCAGACACCTGGAGCATCTGCAGGAAAGTCACCATCTTCCTTCCTCTGGTACCAGGCCCATAGGAGTACATGGTTCCAATACTGTTACTATACAAGGCTCTTGAATCACAGGAGAAGTTGGTACCAACAAGTTAAGCAACTCTCTGGCTGCCTTGAAAGCCACAGGTGTCAATGTCACCGGAAAGGGCTCCTTGAGCCTGCATTAGTGAAAGGTATGCCAATTCTTCAGGGTTTGGTCCTAATAGACCCTTCCTGGGTTCCAGAGTCAGCAGTCCCTCCTGGCTCACAGACTGCTCGAAGGGGTGTGACTTTTTTGAGTGCCCCTCTGAGGCCTTTTGAACACTCAGTGCCTTCTTTTTAGAAGGTCTTGGTACCAAGTTTTTAGCAGACTTATGCAGTCTGTTAGGCACCAGCGACAAAGTTCAGCCTGAGGACGCTGTCAGAACAGGAAGAGAACTCCTAACAGACTCAGAATTGCTTGGTACCCATTTGAAGCAGGAGGGTTCCGATGGCAGAAGAACCACAGATACCATGAGCAAGTACTTGAGTCTGGCAGCCCTGTCATTTTTCAAGCAGGGTTGAACCCTCTACAAATGTGACATCTGTCACTAACATGCACCTCTCCCAGACACTTAAGGAGCTGTGGTGTGGGTCACTCACTGTCATAGATCGGTAACATGAATGACAGGCCTTGAATCCAGGAGAACAGGGTATCAGTCCGGTAACGAGCCCAGTACCCAACCGAGACACCAGTAACCCTACACTAAAAAGGTACTATACTTAACGTAATCCTATAACTAACTCTTCAGATATACTATAAGAGACTAATGCTACAGGTACTATTTACACTAAGGAATGGAAGATATGAACAAAGAAAGATCGCAGCTCCAACCACCACCGTCATTGGTACTAGGAAACAACTGAGTGGAGTCAGGGGCAGAGTGGTCCCCTTTATGGCTGCATGAAATGTCATGAAGCAAAAGAGAATGCTCACGATGCCCTGACAAGTACTGCTAAGGAAAAAATCTCCAACAACTGTGCACGAGATGCACACGCCCACCTACAGTAGAAAGGACGTGTAATCACTCAAAGAAGAACTCTGTTTTGCTCTTCTTATCCTCTTCCTTATCCCTGGAATGGGAAGCTCTCGTTATTGGCAGTGCGGTTGTTGGTATGTCAGTCAAGGAGAAAATTTTGGGAATCGCAGTTTTGGTACCGTCTTCCCCTTGGAAGCTATCAGTGACTGTGATCTCACTGACAACAGGGCATTGACAGATATGAAGGGTCCCCATACAGGGGATAGGGAAGTGTCTCTATACTCAGGTCTGAAGCCAGTTTTAAAGCTTGCTCCATCATTAATAGCCTATACTCAATATCCTTGTTTTTATGGGCTCATCCCTTTAAAAAAGAGTGGATTTTACACTTGCTGGGAACGTGAGAGTCTTCCAGGCAACAAGTTATTTATTGGAGGGAGGGATAGCTCAGTGGTTTGAGCATTGGCCTGCTAACCCCAGGGTTCTGAGTTCAATCTTTGAGGGGGCCATTTAGGGATCTGGGGCAAAAACTGAGGATTGGTCCTGCTTTGAGCAGGGGGTTGGACTAGATGATCTCCTGAGGTCCCTTTCAACCCTGATATTCTATGAGGGCAGCAACTATGCTGTAAGAAGCTTTGGGCCAGGTATGAAATCATTCTAAGTCAAGTCACAGTGCTAGTCACTAAAAGGGACTGCTTCTCGACAAGAGAAGTACCTGTTAAATCCTGATGAGGCCATCATCCCTGACAAGAAAAAGTTTTTCAAGCCCTCATTAGTGGAAAAAGAAAACAGAGAGAGAGAGTGTATGGTTTTTGTTGTTGTTGTTAGAAAAGGAAAGGGGAACACATGTTCCAATTATAAGGTACTAAACCTACTACTACTCGGAACTCACTACAAAGCTAAAACACTAATACAAGGAGGAAAACAGATACACAGTAAACAGGCATGCAGTAGACTCCATCTCTGGCCAAAGGCAGTTGAGAAGGAATTGAGGGCGATTTGCTCACATAGCCCTATAAAGTTTCAATCCAGAACATGAGGATGTGTAGGGCACATGTGCAGGCACTGCTACCAAAAATCTGCGATCAAAGGTGCACATGTGCTCCTCAAACGGAACACCCGTGAGGACACTAATCAAAGTAGTCACCCTGCTTGGCCCCTCAGAATGTTGGAAGAATTTTCCTGCCAGCCTCTAACAAACCTCTACAGAACACGTGCAAACTGCAATTTTTAGAGGCTTATAACTCAGCCTTATTTGGGTTGACTTTCAGAGAGACCGTAAAAACCTCTTGGGTCCCAGGCCGACTTACTGAAAGTGGCTAAAAAGGTTACCTAGGTCACAACAATAGAATATTCAAAGTGAGTGGGCCTCTTTCCACAAGTTACAACCCTATTTTGCTAAGAGTGCAATCTTCTAATTTAAAAATAAAATCTACAAGTATTTGAAACAAGATTTATAAGGAATTTCCTTTACCTTGCCAAACCACCATAATCCAATCCTTCTTCACCTCTGAATATAACATATAATCGCCTCCTTAAGTCATAGGGTTTTAAAGCCATGATCTATGAAACAATTTTAAACACAAATTTAAAAAAATACAAAGGCTAATTTAATTTACTTTCAACCTATTAAACAAACTGATTGTTTCACATTCAGACTTATTATTATTAATTATATGCATTATGGAAACATCTAAGGACCCAGTTGGGGATCACGACATTTTACCTTAAACAGAGGTACAAATATTCATTTAATAGCTTTGTTAAATGATTTTAGTTTACAAATTTTGTATTGAACAGGGAAAGTATTGAACAAATTATTTCAATATATTAGGCAACTCCTCTTTAATGGGTAAGTATAATTTTGGCCCAAACTAATTGATATTTTTCCCTTTAATGATATTTTTCCTGATGCCTCTGAAGTGGTATTTTTGGTGGGATGAGAGGAAGCAGTTTTAGACTGGGAATATTTTTTATAACAGAAGACAACATATTCATCTGTGAAGTATAGAATGCTATAGGTTAAGAATTGTAAATCCTAGTTAATGGTTTAATCTTTGAAGGGGAGAAGTTTAATGGTTTAATCTTTGAAGTAGTAGTTATGGTAGAACAATAGATTTTTAAAATCAAGGTTTTCCCTATTAACGATTGCATAGTCATATAAACTAGAGCAGCATATTGTAACACTGTCTTACTTCAATGTACGTATTTAATACAACAGATATCATAGCCTTACTTGTTGGAAGGAATCCTCAAACAGTGTCTGTCTGGATACATTAATCTTTACATGGCTCGGCAATGCATTTGACTGTAAGCATAAAAACAACAACATATAAGTGGTAGCATACACTAAATGAACGCTGTAATGAGGTCTACAAATCCCATATAGTAAAGACGGGGTTAAGCAGCTGTGCTGATCCTAGGTGGCCCCAATCCCTGCTACATTCACAAAGCATGCATGGATTGGAGGAGTCACTCAAAAGGAGACAAGACCAACTCATTAGGCATGCAAGCAGCAGAAGTGAACTGACCTATACTCAGAGCTCCTGGGAAGGAGCACTGTAGGAGCTCCTTCTGCCCGGGGCCAGGCTGCAGTCACTTTCCCAAACCCACAGAGAAGAGACTCAAGACACTCAGAAGGTCTGACATATCTTTGATTTCAATTATTTAATGTCTTTATTTTCTCCTTTGGGAAAGAGGGGACTGGTAGGAAATGATCCAGGGAGGTAGCAAACAGCACTTTAGTGTGGAGGATGTAGCTGCCTATCACTGGGCCCTGGTGCAAACAGTGGTCTTCTGTTTCCCCCACCAGCTGCTAGAGAATACAGAAGGCAGAAAGCCTACTCCTGAGATAGGAAATCTAGCCGAGAGAGTGCCTTGAAGACAGAAGGATCAGACTCCGACATCTCTGTTCAGGAGAGGCCTAGACCCCCTCATCTAACCACCAGAGCCATCCGTTGCTGAACTCTTTATATATCCCAAAAGAGGTGGACATAAATGCATGACCTGGCCAGAGGGCCAAGTTATGTGAGAGTTGAAGCAACTGTTAACAAAGGGTGCCAGGAAAAATGAGCAGGCTATGCCCAAACCCAGCCACAAGGGGGCATCTAAGTCAGTGAAACCCCAGCACAAACACAAATTCAAATTTTCAAAGATAGATTTAATTACTACTACAGTACCTGACACAAGTAACGGAAATGAGCAAGTTTCCACCTAAAGCTACGTTCATAAGCAATTTGTGGGCCTTTATTTCTGTAAAACAATATATTTGAAGTTTTAAATAAATACAACATATAACGAACAGTAAAATCAGCTCCCAGTATTTTAACCACTAGACCAACAGTTTGTGCATTTCAATAAAAAACCAATTCGAGCTCACAAGAAATGGCCACATAAAAAGACTAACATATACTCCAGTTTTATTTTCTGGTGTTGGTTCAAAATCTCCCAGCCAACTTTCAAATATAACCTAATTTTTGTAACCTGTTAACTCCTTGAATTAATGAAAGACCACCTACAATGTCATCAGAAGTCAGTCTTAACTCTTTATGTAAATTGCTGTTCAGAGCACTATCAACATGTGGGCATCTATATTCACTGACCTATAAAAAAGTATTCATTGATCTGTAAATTGTTTTGAAACACTGGGTATCAAGAGTTACTTTGTTTAGCTACCAATATATTTGATATAGCAATATTTTAAGCTAAAAGAATACTTTATTACCAGTGTTTGAATATTCTTTATTTCCTTCAAACTTTGTATTAATAATTATGATCTAGCGAATATTCAAATTTTACTGCTCTTCCTCAATCTATTTCTACTGCATTTATAGACATGGTATATGAGCACTTGACAATAATTATATCAAATGAACAAAGTAGGGCTGTCAAACAATTAAAAAAATTAATCGCAATTAATTGTGAGATTAAAAAATAGACACGATTAATTGCAGTGTTAATTTAATCACTGTTAAACAATAGATACCATTTATTTAAATCTTTTTTGGATGTTTGTCTACATTCTCAAATATATTGATTTCAGTTACAACACAGAATACAAGGTGTACAGTGCTCAGTTTATATTATTTTTTATTACAAATATCTGCACTGTAAAAAAGATAAACAAAAGATATAGTATTTTTCATTTCACCTCATACAAGTACTGTATTGCAATCACTTTATCGTGAAAGTGTAATTTACAAATGTAGACTTCAGACAGCATGGTCCATATCTCATCCCTCTCAGATTTTGAAAGGCACTTCAGATTCTTAAACCTTGGGTTGAGTGCTGTACCTATCTTTAGAAATCTCCTATTGGTACCTTCTTTGCATTTTGTCAAATATGCAGTGAAAGTGTCCTTAAATCGAACAACATATGCTGGGTCATCATCCAAGACTGCTATAACATGACATATATGGCAGAATGCAGGTAAAACACAGCAGGAGACATACAATTCTCCCCCAAGGAGTTCAGTCACAAATTTAATTAATGCATTATTTT
This sequence comes from Caretta caretta, assembly GCF_965140235.1. Lineage (NCBI taxonomy): Eukaryota > Metazoa > Chordata > Testudines > Cheloniidae > Caretta > Caretta caretta. The sequence continues at coordinate 48,846,857 of NC_134207.1, forward strand.
TGTAAGGAGCATCATCAGCATGAAAGCATGTCCTCTGGAATGGTGGTCGAAGCATGAAGGGGCTTACGAATGGTTAGCATACCTGGCACATAAATACCTTGCAACATCGGCTACATCAGTGCCATGCGAATACCTGTTCTCACTTTCAAGCGACAGTGTAAATAAGAAGCGAGCAGCATTATCTCCCATAAATGTAAAGAAACTTGTTTGTCTGAGCAATTGGCTGAAAAAAATAGGACTGAGTGGACTTGTAGGTTCTAAAGTTTCACATTGTTTTATTTTTGAGTGCAGTTACGTAAAAAAAAAAAATTCTACATTTGTAAGTTGCACCCACATGATAAAGAGATTGTACTACAGTACTTGTATGAGGAGAATTGAAAAATACAATTTCTTTGTTTATATTTTTACAGTGTAAATATTTGTAATAAAAATAATATAAAGTGAGCACTGTACACTTCGTTTTCTGTGTTGTAACTGAAATAAATATCTTTGAAAAAGTAGACAAACATCCAAAATATTTATGAATTTAAATTGGTATTTTATTAAACAGTGCAATTAAAACAATTAATTGTGACAAATTTTTTTAATCTAGTTCGTTTTGTGTTAATTGCTTGAGTTAACTGTGATTAATTGAGAGCCCTAGAACAAAGTTATATCAGTGAACGTTTCAATGAGAAAGGTAAGGTTGGTAGTTACATCTCCAAAACAGAAAATACTTACAAGGCAGCAACTTGTACTGCACTTAATGTTGAGATCCCAGATAAAATATTAACCGTTCATTAATATGTGGAATACTATTCACTATTAAACAGTGAATAATCAACATCTTTTAAAAAAACAAACTATTAGCTGCACACTTACACAGAGGATTTTCCAGTACGAGGATCATTGAAGGTTGTTGTCCTTGTGTTATGATCAACAAAATATCTGACACCTTCTCTAGTGTATCTGATTTCCCAGCCCTCAGGAAGTGGGTCCTCATTTTGTAAACTGTAAAACAATTGAAAACAGTACACTTTTTTCACATGAAGAAACGTACAACAATGTTTAAGCATGATCATTTGATCTGCACACATCAATATAGACATTATATACACCAACCCTTGAGTTCGGGGGTCTTCCCACTGTGTTGTCTTGGTGTTGTGATTCACAAAGTACACCCTATCATTTGAATCCACTCTCCTTTCTGAAAAGAACAAAAATTATTAAAGAACAAATTTCAATTACAGTCACATTACTAAATTAATAGCTTATCATCTTACCCCAGCCTGGTGGTAAAGGCCCAAGTGGATCATTTTCTGCTGACAACATAGAAGCCTAGTTATAAAGAACAAACCAGACACACATTTATATTAAACAACAAATATAGATAAATAATTCTATCTAATGAAGATACTTTTTAAAATACACAAGTTATGTGTTCTGTCAATTCTTATAAACAAGATCATGTCTTTTTCTATAAAGATAGTCTCCATCAAAGAATCTACATATGAATTGCTTAGACTGTCCTCTCCAGCATCCCTTGAACAATAGTTTTGCTAACAACAGTACGGGAAAACGTAAGGTATAGTAACATCTGAAAGATCTGCATCAAAAATACATTATCCTGATGCCCAAGGAAAAATAAAAATTCAATACTAAGTATACAGTATTAGTTTTTTTATGTTACCCCTAGTAAGTAATACCATCTAACTAAATGAAGAATGAAGTATGTTATCAATCATTACAAAGTCCTTTTGATATTTTTCTCTTCATTGCCATTTGGATTTCAAAGCCATTTATCTTACTTGAAAGGACCTTTAAGCACATGAATAAACTCTTTAGACATACTAGTGTTTTAAAGTTAGTCAATCCTAAAATTTCTATACAACTGGCTTCAACCTTACATTTAAAACCATTAAATCAGGCACCATTTATGGCAAATGCATTTTTGATTGAGTTACTGATTCTTTATTTCGAGAATATGGTTCTTTGACGACACTATTTCAACACAAAATTTACATAGCTTAATAATTATATAATTTAGTGTTATGTTAAAGTAATATTGTAGTTTAGGCAAAACTAAAAAAAGTAAGGAGAATTTAAAGTTTGTGTCCTTAGATCTTTGTACTAAATTTATAGTTAGTCATTATAAAACATCTATAGTTTTCAACATCGTTTACACCCTCTTAGATTTAAGACATTCTGTCAGTTATCTTGCTTTAATTTATATCAAAGTAAAATGAAAGTTCCATGTATCCTAACATCTTCAAAGTATTGTAATTTGCACACTGGTCAGAGGGGAAATGAAAGAGCAATTAAAATCATCTTTAATATAGTCAACTGCTTCCTTTAAGGCTTTGTACTAGGGATACTAGGTGCTTCAAAATATTATTATTAATAGTGTCAATGGAGGTCCTAATCAGCATGCAAATACCAGTCATACTTAAAAGGGCTTTAAGGTTACCGTGTACTATACTACCATCTTGTCTTATAGAACCATTACAAAAATATAGAAGAAATACTGAAACAGTTGTTTGTACAGTAGTGTCAAACCTCATAACAAGGCTCATAATAGAAATGTTCTCACAATCCTTTCTTAACAGAATATGTCTAATCTTTACAGAAGTATCTTGGTGAGCTTACTGCTAAAAAGAAACAAAATTAAGTTGTGGGAAAATGCATCCTTTGAAGAATATAGTAATTTTTACCTTTAAATTTTGTTTCTAGGTCTTAAATATATCAATCTGAATTGATGGAGTTACCCACTTTATAGTCTGTAAACGGGAAAGCAGGATTTGTGCCACCTTGGGTCATCATTACATATCCTTCCAACTGCTTGCCCATGTCACTCAGCTATAAATAAAAATGAGAGTGACACACCTTATGGTCACCTGTTTCTGAACTAAATACCAGGCCCCAACCCGTGCTATACACAGCCTTTTAAAATAGTTATTAAGCACAGTTCTCTTTCTTGTGGCTTGATCCATGTGCAAGCCAGTGGGAAGCACAAATGAGCTGAAGCATCCAAAAAACATGTGGTTGAGTTTGGATGTGGTTGGGTGTGTGGAGCACATTTTGACACGGGATCCTCAAGATAGGATTTTTTTTATTTCCGCTGTACAAACGATGTAGTTTGCCTAGGTTTGGGGCCATTGGCAGAACCATTTTGTGAACACGTTCCTTCCCTGAAGAACTGGACAAACACCCATGTTTCATTAAAATGGTTACACTTACTCTATGCTAGCTACTATGCAGAGCTATACCAAGGTTGTAACAAAATTTGTAACAACACTGGCTGTTGTTACTAGGCATATTAATAATTGCACTGGCTACTGTTACTAACTGTTTTAGATCTGGACTAGGTTGCAAACTTTAATAAATGGGTTTGAAAAATTAGATTAAACTCTCATATAGACAGGACCTAAAAGTGAAGAGAGGGCAATAGTCTCCAGACTGGTGGATCTGAGACTCTGAATCTTAATTCACAAGTGAAAAAAATTACTATTTCAGATCTTAAAATCCACCAATCCAGTCTGTATTCCAATCTGTTTGTATAAACAATGAGATCTGTATACACAATGAGATTTTGAGGGATGGGAACAACAATGTAGGAGTATCTACCACTTTATCTATCCAAAGGATCATATTAATGATAAAACTTCCCTACTAGTGCAAAGTATTGATACTAAGATCTCAAATCCACTTATTTTACAGATGGGGAAACCAAGACACAGAAATGTTAAAAATATTTTCCCACATTCACACAGTGAGCCAGAGGCAGAACAAGGACCAAAACATGTGAACCCTGACTCCTACTTTCTAACTGCTTACATATCTGGCTTCCAGACAACAAAATACTGCCTTTTCTGAGATGGACATACACAAAATGATAGTTGTGTTGCTAAAGCGTTAGCTTTCCTAGAATGACTTGAGGAGTTTTAAGTATCTTCCACCCCGACCATTAAAAATACAGCTCCTTCCTTATGATGACAGCCTTTCCCTTTTTCTGTTTAGGTGAGAGAACAAATGTAAATTTATGCCCTGATAAGAACTGCTTGACTATTTAACAATTCTCTGAAGTAACAAGAGACTTTGCTTAATTACTTTATGATTTAGAGAACACGAGTGGTCACTTTATTTTTATTCCCAAAATAAGTTTTTTCAGAAAGCATTAATCTAACAGAAACTGAATAAATTTAACTCTGGAGACAACTAATAACTAGAATTAGAATTGTTGATCCAATATATCCTAAATGTAAAAGTGCTGAAAAGGATGAACAATACCCTAAGAACTGGATGTATGACTGGCATCAGTAAACTGAGAAAAGCCCTCAATTTCTTGGCTAAGATCACCTTAAGTTTCTGAATTTTGAGAAACACTGCTAATGTACTTATTATCTGGTGAAAACTGTATTTGCCACCAAGGTGTCACAAAAGATCTTATAAATGTAACTTCTGTGACCAAGAAAGGATAATCTTTAGTACAAAATCAAGTTGAGAATTTTTTAAAAACTGCAACACCGTGGCCACCAGGTCTTGAACAGAGGTAACTGTAACTATACATAGTAACAGGCTTCAGAGTAGCAGCCGTCTTAGTCTGTATTCGCAAAAAGAAAAGGAGGACTTGTGGCACCTTAGAGACTAACAAATTTATTTGAGCATAAGCTTTTGTGAGCTACAGCTCACTTCATCGGATGCTGTAGCTCACGAAAGCTTATGCTCAAATAAATTTGTTAGTCTCTAAGGTGCCACAAGTCCTCCTTTTCTTTTTATATAATCACAATCATCCCGTCAGACAACAATGCCAGTAGGATGGTGAGAGTAAAGGAGAACAGTTGGCAACGGACATAAAACATGCCAAAAATTAGACATCAAAAGGTGATTGAGAGGTCCACAGAGTCTTCTGAATCAACAGATAGTAGAACCTAGGATTTATGGTTGATATACTTTATCAACAGAAAGAGGTGATTCTACAGATGAAAATGTTGAGCCAATTAAGGTATAAAACAAATTTGATCCGATTTAGCAACAAGCCTAAATCCTTTCAAATATTTAGATAAGACTTTCTGAATTGTTCTTACAGATACCAAGGGTTGAACTGTCTAAATCATGAAATATTCTTTGCAGGGACACTGTGACTCTTCACCTAGTCAAGTGCTGCTATTTTCATCCAGAGTTGTTGTTTTTTTACGAGTCATGTTAGAAACATGTTAGGTAACATGTTTTAGCAAACACATTGTTAAACATCACTTGGCACGCAGTACAGAGTAAGTATAGTGTTTAAAAATCCATTAGTTGGTCATTGTCAACCTAACACATTTTTAAATACAACACTCTACATTGGGTGCAAAGTAGTGTAACTTGCATTTCTAACATGGCTCATTTTCCCAGTGTAGACAAACAGCAAGATGCACAGATACAGATTGAGATAGTTTTTCTATTTTCTGACTGCATCTTTGAGTGCACAATGTTGAAGTGAGCAAACTACATCTAATGAAGAACTGGATTGTCCAAGAACATTCAATGGCAGTTGAACTGTAAAACAGAAGTTAAATGGATTAAGAGGTATTCTGAAGATCAGTAAGACAAATATGCAAAAACAAACAAGAAATTCTTTAAGTATGTCAGAAGCAGGAAGCTGCAAAAGAATCAGTGGTTCTTTAGACTACAAAGGTATGAAGGGAACAATTAAGGAGAATAAAGAACACTGAAGAGAAGTGAAGCCCCTGATCCCGCAAAAGTGTGTTTAACTTTATAACATGAATGAAGTTAATGCAATTACTCACATGCATAAAAAATTAAGCACATGACCTTGCAGGATGAGGGCCTAAATGATTACTTTCCCTAGATCTCCTCTTTTTAGGTAATAAAGAGGAGACACGATCAGAGATTAAGATGTTTGTAAAAAGACGTGCTGGAACAAACTGATGATACAAAACCACTACAGATCTCCAGACTGGATGGCATGTATGCAGCCAAGATTTTTGAAGGAACATAAGAATGAAGTGTCTGAGCTGATAACAAAAACATGCAACCTCTCCTTAAAATCAGCTACAAACCTGGAGGAGCAAATATTGTAAATAGCTTTAAAAAGGCACTAAAGATGATCCTGGAAGTTACAAATTAGAGAGCTTTATTTCAGTTCAAGGCAAAATAGGTGAAATGATAAACAGAGCCTTAAAACATCTATGACACAGACAAACCAACATAGCTTGTGTAAAAGAAAACTGTGCATCTCCTGCCCGGGCTTCTAACATATATAATTATGTATATATCATAATGTATATCATAGTTCTCCATTATCTACTATTTTGTTGAGTCTCAAACAATTAACAGACTGGGGAGGCTCAATTTTCTTTCACAGAAGCTGCACTGGATTGTCTTTTTTGTTATTTTTTATATAATTTTTTGTTATAGAGATGTTGTAATAATTCCAAAACCAACCACTACAAACGCAGCAAATTCAGTTAAGGTTACATTTAAAAGAAATCCAAACCTGTTCAGCTAAGAAATGCAGAGTTAAGGCACCTAAACCACCTTAACTCTGGTCTATACTAATGTTATGCAATAACCATATGGAAAAAAGAAAAGGAGTACTTGTGGCACCTTAGGAGACTAACCAATTTATTTGAGCATAGTTCAATAAAATGCTCAAATAAATTGGTTAGTCTCTAAATGCTCAAATAAATTGGTTAGTCTCTAAGGTGCCACAAGTGCTCCTTTTCTTTTTGCGAATACAGACTAACACGGCTGTTACTCTGAAAAAAATAACCATATGATTATGACTAACACATGTTAGTGTTAGTGGTCCCAGAATAGAGTAAACTGATTTTTTTTTTATGAGATCTATTTTTTCTTCTCATGGTATCACTACAGAGAGGAGTTAAAATTGTTTGGTTACCCTGACTGCACTTCTTATCTTAAGATGATGTCGTTTTGGCCACTCAGTCAACAGATAGGTTCTTTTACCACTAAGGGAGAGCTAATCCAATCCTTTGGGTAACAAAATCCACCATCAAACATCTCACTTCAGCTTTTCTATAATTTATCTGCAAATAGCTTCCTCTTCCTTTCAGAGGCAAACTCAGAGCACTAAATTGTTCTAATCTGTATGCAGATTAATTGTAGTTACTCTGTAATAGAAAAACATACAGCAGCGCTGTAGCCAACAAATGTGTGCTCCTTAATATTTTTTCTTGTTTTATTATCATTCTTCAATGTTTTTGTTTTACTATTAATGGGAACTGTAGCTAATGCCACTGAACTATCTACCAAACATGACAAATATATGGAAAGCAGTTGTAAAGAGAAGCAAGTAAGCCATCAAACACCCAATTTCTCTTTCCTTTTTGAATATTGGTGTCTGACTGACCGATCATAAAGCGGGTCACCAAATTAAGACTGGTGAATATAAGGTCAGAGAGGACACATTGTAACAGTTGTCTAATGCATTCTGAAGAGAAAAAAGTAAACATGTTTCAAGTTGGCCTGAAAATCAGTGATAATGGTAAAAGATATCATTAAAGCAAAGGCAGGCCATATTTTAGATGAAGGTGGTATAATTCCATGAACACAGAGCACAAATATTGTACTTTGATTAGTAAACAGAAAAGTGCAATTACGTATAATTATACTGTTTTCCTATTTCTGTTTTAAGAAATAATTGCACCTGTTATAAAAATTTGAAATACATTGTACTTACAACAGACAATCCTGCCAACTTAACATTTTCTACATTTCTCTTCTCTCTCTTTTTTTGAGCACTAAGATTAATGGCTTTCAAACAGTATCTTTGTTTCCTAAGAGTGCATCAGTATTTTTAATTATATACTACTTGAAATCATAATTATGCTGATCACATTTTGGTATTATAAACAATGATTTTTGCCTCAGATGAACCCCTAGAACCTATTAACTCTTAAGGATTCTGCATATAAGCAGACATCTTTAGCAATAAAGAATACAGAGCAAAAAGTGATAAATGAACATATTCGTTTGAAAATAGAATGTTTTTTCAAAGTGTCTCAAAGCATCAGCTGCTATTAGGATCACGAAGAGAAAAATTACTTGCTGTATATTTCTGCTTCTCTGATATATTGCAAGATTCTCATTCCTGAGACTCCACAGCTCTCATAGCACAAAACAAGCAGAACACCCCAAGTTCTTAAGATATTTTGGTACCTAAGTACATCCTTAGCATAGGAAAGTACCAGATCACTCCCTTAGAGATGACTGCACACCATTGCTGCACTTCAAGAAAGACTGAAAAAAGAATGGGGTCCTTTTCCTTAAAAGGGGGATGAGCAAAAGAGGACATGATAAAAAAATATACGAAATAAGGAATGGTTACTTACCTTATGCAGGAAATGGAATTCTTTTAGATGCATATTCCTCTGGGTGCTCTATTTCAAGGGAGCACGTGCCCCATGTGCCTTCAATTCGATTTTTTGGTAACAGTGCCCATATGGCCCACACAGGAGCCCTACACATCCTTATGCCCCGCACTGAGACTATATAGGGCTATATGGGCAAACCACCCTCAGTTCCTTCTCCACCGCATAGCCCCAGAGAGGAAATTCTGAAGAGGGGAAAGAGAGTGGGTAATGGAGTAGCCATAGGGGGACACATCTCAAAACTCCAGTTACTGCACAAGGTGAGTAACCTCTCATTCTTCAAGTAGTGTTTCACTGGGTACTCACTTCAGGTAATTACGAAGCATTATCCCCAGCTGGAAAGAGGATCTTCAGAGTCGAGTCAAAGACTAAAGACAAGACTGCATTTCTAAGGGCAGCATCCAATCTAGAAGACCGGACCACCGCAAGTTTGGACCAAGTTGGGAGTGGGGTGAGAAAACAAAAATTCTGTCCCTTTGGCTGGCACAAAGTAACACTTCTCCGTCCTCTTGTGGGTGGGAATGCAAGTGGACAGTTTGGCACACCCCTAACTATCTCCAGTATGGCTTCATTAACAGGAACCAATTCAAGATACATCTGTAGTTCTCCAGAAACTCTGTGAAGAAGGTCCTGGATCTGTCTGAAGTCATCAGGGGGAGACGGAGACACGGGATTCTCCATTTCATTTGGAGATGAAGATGGCAGTCTTACTGGTTACAGCAGAACTGCCAGATCCATGTGTAATGTACCTCCTCCACTGTAGGATCCAGGGGCGGATCTGAGTGATCCCTTAAAAGGGGAGGCAAGGGATGACTCCCTAGCAGATCAGACCAACTCTGCAAGGAGGTGCTGGTCCCCACAATCCCAATATATCCAGTAAGAGGGATCAACAGGTGGTTGTAGAGGCCTCCAAGGAATGGAGTACCAATAGCTCTGAGTTAGATGAGGCAGAGGTTAATCCCAAACTGATGTAGGTCTTTTGGGTGTTGGAAGATATGTAGGATGGGATTCATCAGCTGGTTCAGAATCTCCTTATGAAGAGAAGGCCGATTCCGGCTCCAGGGGCAGTACTGTTGGTGCCTCTGGAGGAGAGTTGACAAAGACACTGTGTGTTGCTTCTGTCCAATCCAGAGGTCGTCTCCCTTGATGGTGTTATCTCTCTGGAAACAGAGAGACCTGATGGAGGGAATTCCGGATCCAGAAAAGCAAAAACATCCTGTGGAACAGCAACAGATTTAGATCTCCCCAGTGAGAGAAAGGTTCTACTTATCTGAGCCGCTGGAATCAGAGGAGATTGTGTAGCTGCCAAGGAAGACCGTGCCATGGATAGGAGAAGTTGACCGTGATCAGTCTTTGTCACTGCTGGCAGATCCTGGAGTTTAGGAAGTAATGCAAATGATGGTACTGATGGATAGTGGTTGGGTACTGATGTAGCCCAATGCTTTTGGGCTTTATTGTCTTGTCTCTGGGACTTAAGGACATCCTAAGTCCTCACACACCAAGCTGACGGGCTTGCTCGAGATGAATTTGACTTCTCCGAAGTGAATTTAGAGCAAGACTTAGTCTCATGCTTATGAGAGTGCTTCCTAGATTTCCGACAAGATCCCACTGGGAGGGATCTGTGAGGGTAGATTCTCCTACACCAGAGGTGGACTTTACAGCAGTAGGTGCACTCCTTGTTGAATCAGACCGATGTATGAGAGAGGAGGGGTTTCCCTGGCCAGGGTCTAATTGAGGCCTCATGGCCTTCTCCATGAGGTATTTCTGGAGATGAAGTTCCCGCCCTTCTCAGGTACAGCTGGGGAACTATTGGCAGATACTGCACCTCGCCATGATGTGGGCTTCCCCAAGGCAGTACAGGCAGAGCTGGTGGTCGTTGCTAACTGACAAGGATCACGGGCAGGAAACAAAGTGTTTGAAGCCCAGAATCCTGGGCATACTTCAGTACTCGAACAGGGTATGGGTGTTTCCCCAGACAGAGTACACAAACCGTTAAAATTATTTACAAAGCTAAATCTAAATCTTATTTTGTAGGCTGAAGCTACAGACACTGGAGGTTCTGATCCAAATTGTGTGGCAGTGAAAAGGAACTAGAAAGATTGTCAGTCCACCCTGCCCTTTATCCCTGGATGGAGGCACAAGGTGAGCCAGGGTACACACACAGGCCAGCAGACACTACTTTAAAATTCTCTGGCTTTGGACGTGTGCTTAAACCCACAGTGGAATACAATAGGATTCCCACAATGACAGGTGGGAGAGCTTTATACTGAGATGTGAGAGATTGAGGAAAGGTCCTCTTCAACATCAAAAGGGGCATCTCCACCAGAAGACGATGGAGAATCAGGAGGTACCAAGGAGAGGTGTAATTCTGGTGACCGTATAGATCTCAGTACCAAGAGGTGCTCAGTACCCATCAAGAGAGGAGACTTCAGCTCATCCAACACAAACAGGTCTCTGGAATATCTAAATTCCTATGGTATCTGATGAACTAATGGTACTGCAGGTAAGGCTCTACTTAGGTAGGTCCCTTGCAGTGGAATTTGATGGTACCAATGATGCTGACTGCTTCAAAGTGATCGTTGGCTGAGGTGTATGGTTGGATTTTTGCAGTACTGAAGGAATGAGAGGGGAGGGGAGAGCCACCTGACCTGAATCTGAGGCCAGGAAAAGAGATCATTTCATCACAGGAGTTTGAGCTTACTTGCCTGGGATAGAATTTTGGGTTTGATTTTTGATTCTCTTATATCCTTACTAATATATGTGAACAAAGACACTGTGTGTTGCTTCTGCCCAACCAGACGGGTTTGTCAGTATAATGAGAAAAGATAGGGATAGAGCTAAAGTATTACTGTGTATGGTGGGAGCGTAATATATGAGCATACACTGGAAGGCTGCCTGGCTCCTCTCTAGCCAAGGTCAAGCAACCACTAGGGAGGGACAATGTGGGGAAGGTATAAGAAACAGTACAAGCCAAAGAAATGCCCGTCTCTCACCCAAACACAACATCACTCCTTACCCGCCCATGGGATACAAAAGAGGCAGTACAAAGCCCTCAGCCTCATGACCCTCCAAAATGGAACATGACCATAAATTGTAAGGGGTGGGATCAAGGGCGTGCACTACAGCATAATTATGCCTGCTAAGAACGAGGAGTGGGGAACGGAACACTGGGAAAAGGCTCTGTGGTGTCAGAGCTATGGATATACTTGCCTGAAACTAACCCCAATAAACATTACATTGCCTGCACTTTGGACTTCTGGTACTCTGCTTTCTGTCCGGGTGACAAGAACGATGGGAAGCAGTGAAGGGAAAAGTCCTTAACACCTGTCTCACCACATAAAAACAAGTTTGATCCTCTATGGGAATACCCATGTTAACCAATGGCCTTAGAATATTCCAGTCAATATCTGAGTTAGCAGGAACTACAGGTTCCTTAAAGAAAAACTGGACATTTGGTTCTCACAAAGGGACTTATGCTACTAAGCCAGAGCGCCCTTGGGACCAACCTTCAATGTGAAAGCAAGGTTTAAGTACAACGTTCCTTTCCCTACACCACAGGTAGGGCCCAGAGGATGGGACTGAGGTACAAAGAACACAGGATGACTGTCAAATCTTTCACTTTCTCTCAAGAGGCCTCCATCTCTTCCTGAAAAAGGTTATTCTTCTGTAGAGTACGTGCTCAAGTTCTTCTTTTTAACATTCTGTCAGAAGCTAGAGGCCTGCAGACAAGCTCTGCTCTTACCACTCTCTCTCCTGCATCAAAGGCCACGTACACCTAATGCTGGGACAGGCCCACACACCTTTCCTCTACTCATTTAAGTTCATGATACTTGTCATGAGGAAGGAATCTGACGAGACCAAAGGCCTATTTTCCCTAAGGCTATACCTGCTCTTTGACCGGGCAGGTCACCACATTAATGGCTCCAGCCATTGACTGGTAACCTCTTAGTACAAATGAATTCTAGCATCAGAGTTCAAGTTCTGGGGCACAATACTGTATGTTTCCTTAGTCTTCCCTCTGGCCACATCCAAAGCTAGCATGACCACCAAGCTCATAACAACATAAGAGCGGCCATACTGGGTCAGACCAAAGGTCCATCAAGCCCAGTATCCTGTCCTCTGACAGTGGCCAATGGCAGATGCCCCAAAGGGAATGATCCGACAGGTTATCATCAAGTGATCCATGCCCTGTCACCCAATCCCAGCTTCTGGCAAACAGAGCCTAGGGACACCATTCCTGCCCATCCTGGCTAATAGCCATTGATGGACCTATCATCCATAAATCTATCTAGCTCCCTTTTGAACCCCACAGTTCACATGGGAAAATAGTGGATGACCTTGAAAAGAACGAAACTTTTCCTGAAAAATCTCAGAGACAGGACAGATGAGGTGTCCTGATATATCTTCACGAAATGGTCTGAAATAGGGTGCAATGGTGCAGAAACCTTCTGAGAGTAATTGTGATCTGTGTAGATTGCTGGAGTGACACTATTTCAAAATCTGCCAATTTAGTCAGCTTTTAAAGAAATTAGGGGGAAACAGAAATATATTAGGCATCAGAAGTTTCATCCCAGTCCAAACAACAGCCATCTCCCTGATCATCACCTTGCATCCATTCAGGTGACAATTGATTAGAGTGCCAGAAGCTTCAAGACAGTGTCTCAGAAGGTGTCAGCCCTGGTTGCACTAAGAACTTAGGCACAAGATACCAGGAATACCAGCACCAGGGCCAATGCTTTGTACATCAACAGAGCAAAATGCACTCCAACTGTGTTGAGAAGTCTGATAAGTGTCAAAGATGATACTGCATCCCTCAAGACAGTCTTGGAGATAACCTGGGGCAACTTGGCAAGGTCCCTGAATACACATTGCAGAGAGTCACACTGGTTCTGTCTCCTAATCCTGAAAGCTAAACAGAGCAAAAAAACAGAGGCTTTGATGCAGAGCAGCCAGGAGTCAAGGGCGTCACCAGAGATGCATCTTTCTATGCCTATTCCTGACTCTTCTTATGTGGTGCCTCATCAGGCAAACTGGGGCTGAGTACAGTCAACTTTAAGTGCATAGTTGAATCTGTTTCAGACAGGATGTCACAGGATGCTTTGGTGATGAAAGCTAACCCAGTGAGTTCAGAGCAAAGCTGTACTAATGCAGGAAGTGTCAACCCTGAATCCCAGTGCTCAGAGGCTGAAATTGGCTCAGACTTACACTTCAATGATTTCTCCTTTGAAGCATCCAGTGCATCCTCATACAGAGACAATGTGTAACTCTTGATGGTGTGGGGACAATATTTAAATGGTGGTGGTGGGGGCAATGTGATCATCTCACGTGTTGCCTCTGAGCTGAAGAGCAGCAGCAGAGTCTTGAGCACCAAGGCAGCAGTGAGCGAGTGCCTCGGGGAGCATCTCATGGCAGCCGGGCCCCACGGGCAGGGACCTACTCTAGGGGGTGTTGCCAGCCAGCGCCGGGCTCCTTTGGGGACGAGGCACGAGCATGTCAGGGGCGCGGCTCGGACCTGTGTCGCCCACCCTGCCTAGGGAACACCCAGCCATGCACCCCACAATTTGAAAACCTCTGTGGTAAATGGAAGGCAGAAATTTGGGGAGGTACATGACCCTGTGTCCCCACCACCACACACACACACACCCCACCTCTGGTCTCATACCAACCTTATGAGGGTCTCCAAGAGGGGTCCCTCAGTAAGAGTCTGGACATGATCCCTGTAATATTTGACTGCTTAGGTGGTATACGTAGACAGTTTAACACTCCTGCACACTATTCTTGACTCCCAATTAGAGGATACAGTGAATCTGTTCATTAATGTCTTTCCCCATCTCAGAACTGGCGTTTCTTGAAGCTGATCAGCTATAAAATTGAAGGAATGAATGACAACCTGAGAGAAAACACAGAAACCATGCAAGAAGTTTCACAGTTGAACAAAAGCAGATACTTCAAAACAGGCCCCAAAGTAAGAAAGCCGAACTACCAAAATGTTGACGAAAAGCTGAGTGATTAAAAGAAAATCAAGAGCACCTAAGTACCAAACCCTAAGACAAGCATGCCAAAGAACTCAATGCTCAAAGAAGAGGCTGAGCTGCAGAACTGAAGTTTCCCCTAAGGTCAGAAGGTGTACACTTGTACCAGTTACTATTGCCCTTAGGGAAGGAAAACCTTAAGTACTTGGGAAGTAGACTGGTCTTGAGCTGGAGAGTGGAGACCCAGCAGTGAGAATCCTGCACCGGTAGTAGCTTTAGAAGTAAAGGTTCTAAAATAGAATCCATTATTCAAGTTAGTGATGCTAACCATCTTTCTAGATGAACATCTCACAATATATACAGCTGTGTAATTTTGAAGCCACTGGGGAACAGTAAAGTTAAAAATATCTGAAAAAATATTTCTTAACATTCCATAGCTTGCTAAAAGTTACCGAATAGAGGTATCGTTGGTTAAATTGTTGCATAGCTCCCTGTAGTTGGTTACGTTGAGACTGCCACTGCTCAAAGTTCCTGACCGATTCCATGGTTGGTCGCTGCCATGTTGTTGTTCTCGTGTTATGATCCACATAGTAAACTCTTCCACGATCATCAACCCTTCTTTCCCAGCTAACAAGCAAAAATACTAATGTTAAGAGCTATATAATTTTCAGTAAAAAGTACAAAACTAATTTTCTGTGGTACACTAAATTCTTAGCTAACGTTTCAGTTCCAACATAGAGATGAGAGATAGGCAGAAATTTTAATTTCTGCTGTATATAACACATTGGTGTTCTGTTTCTGAGACTTTATGTAAATTTCTAGAAACAACTATTAGCCTTCCAAAGGAAACAGTCTCAACTATTCTTCTGCACAGCTAGACCAAAAAGGTCATAAAATAAGTACCCTTTAAATTTAAACATTAAATAAAAGGATAAATAATTCAACATTATTAGCAGCAAAAGATAAGCACAGGCAATAGATGTAACACTAATATTCACATAAAAGTAGCTATGATGATCCTGATCATTATCTGGTAAAGATTTATGCTGTTTTATTTTGTTTTGGGGAAAGAGGGGTGTTGCAATATATGTGTGGTACTGCTTTTATGAACTTCTGATTTCAAAAAATACTACTTGTATAATTATACTTTTTTCATGTAATAACAAAATGTAATAAAAATACTTTTTGGTACTAACGTAAGTAAAACATTCATAGTAGTATATAAACTTTCATTACCCTGGCGGTAAAGGCTGTGGTCTTTCCCATGTCGTAGTTCGTGTGTTGTGATCAACATAATAGGTTCTACCATGAGGATCCTTTCTCTGTTCCCATCTTAAACAAAAGACATGTCTTTAAACAACACGAAAACGTTGCCTTCTGATTAAATTTTCAGACAAGCAAAAAAAAAAAAAATGTCTGGTAGTGAACAAATGGGTTATCCAATC
The DNA here is from genome assembly GCF_965140235.1 of Caretta caretta. NCBI lineage: Eukaryota > Metazoa > Chordata > Testudines > Cheloniidae > Caretta > Caretta caretta. The sequence continues at coordinate 48,862,649 of NC_134207.1, forward strand.
CTAGTCCTTACTCTAAAGGCTAAGGGTCAAATTTGCCCACTCAGAAAAGGCTTGTGTGCCACATTATGTCCTATCTTATGTTAATTCTTTTTACCCTCTACTCCTAGGTGGATTCTGCACCAAAAAGTTAAAAATTATGCAAATTGCTGCATATTTTATTTGTCAAAATAATGCAATATAATCGCACCACTTACAATTGTTTTGATAATTTATTTAAACTACAATACAGAAAAAAGTCACAATAACTATTCAGCGTTTCTTAAACACATGGTAGCATTCCAGTTATAATCCTGGATTTTAATTTAAATTACATTACAGAACACCAAACAGCGCATGCGTGCACACACACACACAAAAGTAGAATGTCATTTTAAATTGCTCAGACTTTCACACATGAAAGTCATACAGTTTTGCTAATTATTGTCCTGGACCTGGCTGGGTACTTTGGGAAGTACTTGCTTCTGATTGTCCTGACATTTTATTGATCTTGTAGGTTTTTGTAGAGTCACATGGATTGTGGACACATGGATTGTGTGGAAGGTTGGTTTTGTATGAGAGAGTCTCCAGTTTTGAGAGCTCATTCTTGATCTTCTCCTGTTTGCTGTACCTGCTACCCAAGATCCATAAACCTGGAAATCCTGGACGCCCCATCATCTCAGGCATTGTCACTCTTACAGCAGGATTATCTGGCTATTCAGACTCTTTCCTCAGACCCTACACTACCAGAAATCCTAGCTATCTTCGAGACACCACCGACTTCCTGAGGAAACTAAAATGCACTGATGATCTTGAAAACACCATCCTGGCCACCATGGATGTAGAAGCTCTTTACACCAATATTCTAAAGAATACTGGCCATACTTACAAAATGTGAGGCTGCATCCTAGAAAGCAGTGACTCTGAAAAGGATTAAGGGGTCATAGTGGACAAACATCATGATGTTGTGGCAAAAAAGACTAATGTGATCCCTGGTTGTAAAAACAGGGGCGTAGCACAAGTAGGAGTAGAGAGACTATTTTACTTCTGTAAATGGCATTGGTGAGACCGATACTAGAACACTGCATTCAGTACTGGTGAGCATTTTAAAAATTATATTGAAAAAAATGGAGAGGGTGCTATAAAGAGCCATAAAAGTGATTTGAGGGCTGGATAAAATGCCTTACAGTGAGAGACCTAAAGAGTAAAATCTGTTTAGATTATCAAAAAAGAAACTGAGAGGCGACTTGATTACAGTATATAAGTACATTCACAGGGAGAAAATACCAGGTACCAAAAGGCTCTTTAGCTGAGAAAGATGTAAGAACCACCAATGACTGGAAGCTAAAGTCAGATAAATAAGGCACAAATTTTAACAGTGAAGGTTGATTAACCATTGCAACTAACTAACAATCCAAGCGTTGGATTCGTCAACTCTTGAAGTCTTCAGATCAACACTAGATACTTTTTTGGAAGGCATGCTTTAGTCAACACACAAATTATTAGACTCAATACAGGGGTAACTGGGTGGAATTTAAGGGCCTGTAGTATAAAGGGATCAGATTAGATAATCTCATGGTCTCTTCTGGCCTTAAAATCTATTTATGGAATTCTCACCTCCAACCAGCAGTAGCTAGCATTTAGGCCACTTCAAAACCAATACTAATGCCTTTGTAGAGCAGTGGCTGCAGTTATCCTCTTTCTCCCCACCCCACACACACAGAGTGTTTTGGGGCCAGTGGATATGACCAGTGCATTGATCCCCTGGACACATCCCTACCGTTCCACCAGCTCACACAACCCTTCTTTCTCCTACCGCTAGTGTGCAAAGTTTCAGTGGAGTTTGATCCCCCTAAACAGGGTCATCCCCAAAACTGTGGCAGTAGTCATACTGCTAGAGAAAGAGCATGAGAATGACTCTGTAGCCTCGTGGTTAGGGTTCTCACCTAAGGTGTGGGAAATGCAAGTTCAAGTCCATGCTCCAATGACTATTTATTTATAAAATGTGGAACAACTCCAACAGGACAGACTGAAAAAGACCACAACAGAGCATCCCATCCCATCACTCAGCCCAGTAGCTAGGTTTCAGAGTTGCAGCCGTGTTAGTCTGTATCCGCAAAAAGAACAGGAGTACTTGTGGCACCTTAGAGACTAACAAATTTATTTGAGCATAAGCTTTCATGGGCTACAGCCCACTTCATCGGATGCCTCTAAGGTCCCAGTAGCTAGGACACTATCCTGTAATGTGAGAGACTCACGTTCAAATCCTCTCTCTAGCATTCCATGAGAGTACTCTAACTACTGGGCTAAAGGTTATAAAAGGGAGATCCCCCTCATACCCACTGGCATTTCATGAATCTAGCCCATTGATATTCTGAAAATTGAAACTCAAACTTAAACTAACTCATTTCTCCACATTAAAAAAAGAGTCTAGAGGACCAAGCTGTGGCCATGTTTTTTTAGCCACAGCATTAGAAGTTTTATGTTAACATATATTAAGAAGCGTGGCAGAGGTTCAATTCAGGAGTACAGGAAGGATGTCTTTGAGCACCCAAACCCCTGGGATTTGATGTGCCACCTGTTTCATGTAAAAGTGAAAAAGCGTTAGCTGGAGATGGGGCTTTCAATGGAAGCACCCCCGTCCCAGTGGAAGCATTGTGCAAAGAGGAGCAAGTAGTCCCTCTGTAGCTTACTAAAGCACCAAACACAGGAAGCAGGGGATAAGGTAGCAATGAAACTGGCTAAGCGCAAGGGACAGAGTGCCCTTGTAAGTACAAGTCTAAGTTCCACTGAAGCAGTGATCAATAGATCAGGCAACAGTAAATAAACATTGCCACTGAAGTAATGTTTTCCACTCAAGGAGACAACATATTTCCAAAAAAGTTAAAAATTCCAGTCAACCTATGTTTTAGTATACCCTTAAAATGTGCTTCAGTTTCTGTTAACTTCAGTAAGCACCTCTCAATTCTAGTTTGCAAAGTCATGTGACAGCTAATAGGACAGCTTCAGTGTTAATGCAGTAGTTGCAAGCACCATGACTACCTTGGAATTTTATAATTTCTATCCTTTTTACACACACATGCACCCCCTTTACAATTTCATTTGTATTCAGAACATTTTTGGGACACAACTCCAGATACCCCTGTTCGTGTCAAAGTATTTTCAATACATTTTTACTGCATTCTTCTCCCCCACACAAACACTATTTTTGATCCCTACATATGTAACAAGCTTCAAAAGCAGATGAGCAAGGAACTATGCCCCAAGTATGGAAGAAGTTTAAATATCTCAAATGAAGATTCTTTTTGCCCAGAATGTCTTGAGGCTCTTCTATAAGGTCATATCACTGTCTCAGCAAACAAGCAGCCTGTTATTAGTTTCTGGCACCAAAAGCTTCCACCCAGTTCGGACTGCAATACTGCAAAACTATTTTAGATCAAATAACTATGTCTCAGCCAACTGGACTGTATTTAGCAATCCAGAGCCATAATAAAATCTCTGTGTCTATATATAAATGTGTTCAGGCCAGACAGGATTAGAACATATTATTAATTAAAACCAAGCCCACATACCCTGGTGGCAAAGGTTCTGTACTGGTACTACCAGGCTGCTGTCTCACAGGTTCCCCAGATGCACTTGAAGATTCCCTTGGTTTTGCTGCTTCTGCAGTGGTGCTGCTTCTGGTATTAGAGGATGCAGGGTCTGTGGTAGTTACAGCTTCAAGTCCAGCAGACACAATGGGGACTGTAGAAGACGTGCTGTTTTCAGAATAACTAACTGTTTCCGTTGTTGATAGAGGTTCTGTAATTGTGTTAGTGCAATCTGTAGACATGGGGGTTTCTACAGAACCCATAAAAGCCTCAGAGGCAGAATTATCAGCTTCCGGTGCAGTTGACGATGACTCACCATTAACTGGGAAGCACAAAGTAAGAACATTTTATACAACAGATAGCTTTTTGATACAATTTATTTTTTAAATGATAAACATGAAGTAAATTTCATCCACTGAAAGAAGATATACTTTTTAAGATTACACCTTCTAGATTCTAATGAGCTATGTTCCATGTTGCCGAAGACTTACAAGTAAAATGGCACAAGAGGCAGCTTCTTCAATTAAGGCTGTGCTTCCCCTACCTCTATTACAGACCTTTAGCCAATCTCCAATCCATTGTGAACATAAGATAATTTACTTAAACTCTAGTTTATATATGTAAATAAACGAAGGATGGGTACTTGCAACCAGAGTTCAAGATGACTCTATATTCACAATATGGGTAACGCGCCAACGAGTGAAGCGTAATGGTGGAACATTCTCCAACCAGTACCTGTTGGAGTGAGTGCATGTGTATCCTCTACTCCTTCCCTCAGTGTCTTTAAATGTTCTGATGGCAAGGCTATATAAGGAGGCATTGTGCACCCTACCACCTCAGTTTCTTCCAACTGCTGACCAGGAGAAAGCAAAATAGGAACGTGGAAGAAGGGAGGGTGAGCAGGAAGTGTGAATGTACAGAGTCATCTGAAAGAAATAACGGTTACCTACCTTTTGTAACTGTTGTTCTTCGAGATGTGTTGCTCATGTCCATTCCAAGTAAGATGTGTGGGCACGCCGGACTTGGAATGGATATGAGCAAGCACTCGAAGAACAACTCTGGTTAGAAGTAACCTTCATTTCTTCTTTGAGTGACTCTACATATTCCCACTTAGGAACAGTTTCGTAAGGAGTGCTGAAAAACTCAGGAGGAGGGAACAGACTTGAGCAGGGGGTTGGACTAGATGACCTCCTGAGGTCTCTTCCAACCCTAATCTTCTATGATTATTAAAAACAATTGAAGCGCTACTCCACCAAATCTAGCATCCACTCTTGAAGCCAAATCCAAAGCATAATGTTTAGTAAACATAAAGTGACTTCCAAGTAGCAGCCTTACAGATTTCCCCAACAGGAACATGTTTAAGACAAGCAAAAGATCCTGCCACGGCCCTTGTTGAATGAGATGTCACAACTTTAGGCACAGTGACTACTGCTAACTTGTGGCATTCAAGGAAACACTGTTTTACCCAACTGGAAATCTGTATTTTAGCATATAAATTATAACCCATATGATTCTTAGTAGAACAAATAAATAACCAGAAGACCTCCTAAAATCTTTAGTTCTATTTAAACAACATGCTAATACCCTTCTAGCATCTGAAGTACATAAAGCAGATTGCCCTTTATTAAAACATGGCTTTTGGAAAAAGCAGTGGCAAATTAATTGTATGTTGTGAAACTCTGATAATATTATTGGTAAAAACGTGGGATCAGGTCTAAGACCACCATGTCTTTTTGAAAAATAGTAAATGGAGGGTTTGTCATCAAGGTGTGTAACTTGCTCACCCTTCTCCCCAATGTGATAACAACAATAAACTAATAATAGATAAATAAAGAACACTCACCAAGGAATCAAAGGACAGCATTGTAAGCCTAGCCTCCACAATTCCCTCGCTTTCAATTATGGACTGGTTCCTAACCCTTAGTTTAAAAGATGCATATTTCCATATTTTTATCTGGCCAAATCATCAGAAGCATCTCCATATAGTGGCAGCACGAAGATATTATCAGTACAAGGTCTTGCCATTTGGCCTTTCTACAGAGCCAAGTGTTTTTACGAAGTGCCGTCCTGCAGTAGTGAGACAACTTAGAAGACAGGGTATTTTTGTTTATACATACTTAGACACTGACTGCTGAAGCCTTATTCACAAGAAGTTCTGCTAGATTGTACAGATTTAGGATTGCTTCTGAATATCACATTCAACAAAAAGTGTCCTCTCTTCAGTTCAGGAGCAGGAAACAACAGCCCCCCAGTACAGTCCAGCTTTTACCTCAAAGGGACTTGTCATTTCAGAAAATGTTCGGATCACTGTTTTAAATTCTCAGACACAACATATTTCCTCAGCACTGGTATGAGCATCCTTCCGGCCACTTAACTATATGTCTTTTCTAAATCTACAAAAACTCAGAAACTATCCTGTTAATACTCTAGCCACAAGGGCCACATGAGGACTAGTAGATTGACCCGAGGGCCGCATCACTGACCCCCACCCCCGCTGCCCCGGCCCCACCCCCACTCCCCCCCTTCCATGAGGCCCTACCCCTGCCCCACCTCTTCCCACCCCTTCCCTGCCCTCATTCCAACCCCTTCCCCAAAATCCCCAACTCATCTTCGCCTCCTCCCTGCCCCCAAGGGGTACAGGAGGGGTGCAGGGTGCTCAGGGCAGGGGTTTGGGGTGCAGGAGTGCGGGATGCAGCAGGGGGCTCAGGAGGGGTGCGGTGGGGTTCAGCAGGGGGCTCAGGGTAGGGGGTTGAGGTGCAGGAGGGGTGCAGCAGGGGGCTCAAGGCAGGGGGGTCTGGGTGCCGGGTGCAGCGGGTCAAGGTGCAGGAGGGGTGTGGGGTGCAGGAGGGGTGTGGCGGGGGCTCAGGGCAGGGGGTCCAGGTGAAGGAGGGGTGCGGCGGGGGCTCAGGGCAGGGGGTCCAGGTGAAGGAGGGGTGCGGCGGGGGCTCAGGGCAGGGGGGTCCAGGTGAAGGAGGACCAGTCGAGTTGTAGGAGCAGGATTTTATAATTCTACTATAAGAATTGATGTAAACTTTGATTTCATTCTGCCAGCCACCCTTTTTGAATAGCAGAAAGGAATGACTGTCTGAGCCTGGGATCCTGTTTCCCATATGTATTACAATTAGGACCTGTTATAAAGTTTAGTTAGTAAAAGACCGGATTTTGTATTGTGTCTATGATAAATAGATTAGAGAAATGTTGAGGGCCTAAAGCCCCGATGTCAATTGTTTTAGTTATAAGATTTAGCAAGACTTAATTTACAATGTATTCTGTATACCTTTGAAGGTTTCTGTGAGAGACTGTTTGTGTGAATGAGGAATTCATGCATCAGGAAAAGATAAGGTGTGAAAGCCATCACAAATGTTCAGATGGTCAAGAAAAAGTGAGAGACTTGGAAACACCAGGAGACAATCAGAAAATATCCTTTGTATCCAAGGCTAAACATGTTAGCAGCATTGATGACCTCAGAGGAGAAGCAGGCACCCCTGAAGGCGGGACAACAAATAGGATATAACGATGGAAAGCCCAACAATAACCATCAAATGATAACAGCAGAAAACCCCAAGATTAACACTACTTAAGGACTAATGATTACAGGATGACACTGCAAAATGCATGGACTCAAATGGGAATTTACAACTATAAAGCTGGGGTGTTTTGCCATGGAACTCTGGGTTCAGCACTGCAAAGCCTCACAGCATCGGATCGTGACCGACAGAGCCTAGCTCCTCACTCGTGCTCAATCTAACTGGCCATTAGATTAACTTCAGCTACAACAGATTGGTAACTATAAAGACCACCTGCAGGACTTGTGTGTATGTTGTGTGACTGAAAAGCATATGCTAACTGCTGTATTTTCAATAAATATGGCTTATTTGCCTTCTCTCTTATAAAAGATCCCGTGTGCTTTGTATAGCATAACAGAGTGGGGCAAGTGATGGAGTGGGCCTGGATGATAAGTGGGTGGGCCACAGCCCACCCGTGGCTACACCCCTGGTGCAGCATTTATCAAGAGAGCATCACAGTGTTTGAAGAGTAAAATTTTAATCGCCGTTTTTCAACGCAACATCCTAATTATGGCAGCAATTTAACAACTGAGGAAAGGGCAAGAAATGCTGAGAAATTCACCATAAACTTAAAAGCTCAGCAAAATATTTATGTACGACAATCTACAGTTCCGGAAGCCACTACAAAAGCAAGTTATGTTCTAGCATTTAAAATCGCTAAACAAAATAAGCCTTTTGCTGAAGGGGAGTTTTTGAAAGAATGCATGGTTGATGTTGCTGGCATGCTGTGCCCGGAATACCAAAACAAAATTGAGAACATTAGTTTGTCATGAAGAACAGTTACTCATCGAGTAGAAGTGATTCATGAACATTTAGCTTCTGCGTTGAACAAGAAAGCACAGGGCTTTATGTTGTTTTCAGTAGCTCTCGATGACAGCATTAACATTAAGGTCACAGCACAGTTATTGATTTTTGTCAGAGGAATTGAGGACAAATTTGAAACCACAGAGGAATTTTTATCAATGGAATCAATCAAATGCACAACTAAGGGATTGGATTTATACGACACAGTGTCTGGCTGCCTTGAACAGCTGAAGCTCCCCTGGAGTAAACTGGCAAACGTAACCAAAGATGGATCTCCAAATTTAACTGGGAAAAACGTAGGACTTTTAAAAAGAATTCAGGACAAAGTAAAAAGACGATGTTGATAAAGAGGTGATTTTTCTGCATTGTATCATACATCAGGAGGCCCTCTGCAAAAATGTCCTGGACATCGATCCTGTTGTTCGCACTGTAGTGAAAATAGTGAACTACATAAGAGAGAGGGGACTTAATCATTGGCCATTCATTTCTCTTCTTGAAGACACTGTTGCTGAACACCAGGACTTAATCATACAAATATCTGCTGACTCAGCTTAGGAAAGGTATTGCAATGAGTGTGGGAGTTCAGAGATGAAATTTGCACTTTTCTGGAGATGCAGGAGAAAGAAAATGATTTCCCTGAATTAAAGAATTCAAACTGTGCGTGTGACCTCGCTTTTGGTGCGGATATGTTGGCACATTTAAATGAACTTAATGTGAAGCTGCAAGGAAAGAATGTGTTTGTACACTAATTGCATTCTAGTGTGACAACTTTCGAAGTCAAGTTAGTCTTGTTTTCAAAGTGTTTGCTCATTTTCCAATACTGAAATACCTGAAAGTGTCACCAGAGCAGAGAGAAAAGTACAGCAAAATTTTGAGTGACTTGCAGGGAGAATTTTCTCACCAATTCTTTAACTGAGAAGATAGAGAAGACACTGGAGCTGGCGTCATGCCCACTGTCATTTGACTACGAGAAAGCCCCACAAGAATTACAACTGATCAATTACACTGATCTCCAGTGCAATTCCACCTTGAAGTAAAAGTACAATTCAGAAAAACTGGACAAGTTTTATGCCTCCTTGAGTGAAACAAAGTCCCAAATATCTGTAAGGTGGCACAGAAAATCCTGGTTTTGTTCAGCTCCACCTATGTGTGTGAACAAACTTTTTCCCTACTGAATTACAACAAATCTCGCTACAGATCCCAGTTAACTGACCAGCATCTCAGCTCGGTATTGTGGATTTCCACAATGAGAATGACATCAGACTTTGATGCCATTGTAAAGAAGGGCGAGCAGCTGTATTGTTCACATTAATCAAAGAAGGAGTGGAAAGGAGGTAAGTTTGGTTTAATTATTGTAGTACATTGTTATGATGGTATATTTATACCATAAAATAGTAAGTAAGGTTTTATGTTTATTTCCACTAAACTGTATCTTTATGAAATAAAATTTTATTTTAATAAGTCTTCTTCAGAGTTAAATTGTTTAACAACAACATTGCTTAATTGGTGTGGATATGTTGGCACATGTTGCTACTTTGAAGCTAAAATAGTTTGAATATATTTTGGTTATTGCCACGGTCAAATGGAGAAACACTGACGATTCAACAAAGCTAATTACAGATCGTAAAGAAGTCAGCAATAAACATGAAAACTACCAGACTTTTATGTAGTGCAGTACACTGAAAAGTTTTAGCTAACATACAATTTGTGTTCAAACAGGAGCAAAATTGTGTGGTAAAATCAGCAAACAGCTCGGTAATGTATTTTTCTAACAGCGTATTGTTCAACAGAATTATTTTAATTGTGCTGATTCTGAAACAAACTTGTGTTGTTCCTGTTTGAACATGAATTGTTAATTTTGTGAGCATTCATGGCCTGCCATACAATTTCCACCCAGATGTTGCCCTCAGGCCAAAAAGTTTGCCCACCCCTGCTATAGGATGAGGAAGCACAAACTGTCCAAAAGACTGAGGACAGTCAAATTTAAGTAGCATAAATCTGGACAATTCAGGTCTTTCGACTCCTCCTCTAACCTTGTCTAACTGTGGATCCAACCCTGGATCGGCTATGGATCTCACCAGAGGATGTTGAGACAAGAAAGGTAAGAAGGATCTGCCTGGAAGTCCTGTTGGAGTCTTAGGAAGAGGGGGTAAAGATGGATCTGGAAAAAGACTCACAATATCTTCTATTCTACTCCTCTTTCTAGGTGAAGGGGATTTAAAACTCTGAACAGATGAAATCTTTCTCTTCCTCTCCCCCAATGATCTCTCACTCAGGTCTGATGATCAGATGCTGAACAGTGAACATCTGCGATGACAGTAATGGTCTTCAGATTAAACATCAGCATTGGAATAGGAATGGGCAATAGTGGCAGTTTTATAGGCTTAGGCATCACTGGATCCAGAGAGAGGTTCAATTCCATAACCCTTGAACATGGAGTCTAATGCAGAGCTGACTAAGGTCTGCAGACGCCATATCCTAATCAGACAGATACATTAAATCGGACGCACAGGATCTGGCACTTCTAAACAGTGGCCATCTTCTCCCTCGCTTTTTTCCTTTGGAACCTAGGCAGTGAGAACTGATGGCTTAATCACAGAGTCCTTAGCGGCCAACTGAAAAGATGGCATCTTCGACACCCTAGCAGCAGGAGCTGATGAAAACAGGAACAGGAGCTGAAACCAAAAAATACACAGATCCCCAGGATCCTTTAGGCACCTTAGCCTTACAAGTCAAGGCACTCAGAGCTGAAACAGGCCCCTAGTCTTTGGATCTGATGATCTTCTGAAGCCAGACGGTTTAGCAGCAAGAACTTTCTTAAGCAGGAGCACCTGCAGTCTATTCTGTATCTCCTTGCGTACTGGGTGAGAAACTCCAACAAACAGAACACCGAGAAGGAGAGACTGACCTTCACCAAGGCACTTAAGGTGCCTAATGTGGGGTCATCTGATATCAGGAATGGCTGGCAGAAGCGCATCCCTTAATGCTGGTTTTTACTTTTTCTTCAGTTCCACCATCACTCAGAACTGAACTTAAAATTAAACTAACTAGAACTACAAACTCTCAAACTAAACTAACTCTACATGCTACAACAACAATTATCTAAGGCACTAGTACAGGAGAAAAAAATCCTAACCTGAACGACCAGGGCAGTTCACTTTGACCTGGTGCAGGTTTTGGAAGAACTGAGGAAGTAGGGGATGCAGCGCGCCTTTATACAGCCTTTCGCTCAGCATGTTTGAAGACGCTGAGGAGAGGAGTAGGATGAGATACATATGCGCTCTAACAGGCATTGCTTGGAGAAGGTTCTGTTAAGACTGCACTCGTTGTTTTTTTGCTCACAAGTGGGAATATGAAGAGCCACTTGAAGTAGTAGTAACTTTTCAGTTTACTGGCAGGTTGTAATAGACGTGGGATAGTAAGACGTGCTCTGTAAGCTAGCAGAGGGTGGGCATCTTGCTTCCAGTCCGCAAAGGAACATACGCATGATTTGCTCTTGAAACTTCCAAGTGGCATTGGTTTTAAAAGAGAATCTTTAACACTGTGAGATTGTAAGAGAATTTTAAAGGAAGAATAAAAGAAGGCTGAGTATGAAAGATACAACAGATAACAGCGTTTAATGTACACTTGGATAATCTTCCGGGCTCATTCCGCTTGCTTTGTTGCCAAAAAATATTTAAAAATTTTTTTAAATTACTAACTCGCCAATTAAACAAAAATCCACCTCTTCGAAGGATTTAATAATGAAAACACAAGCCTTTAAAAAATATATTAAGTTAAATGTGTATTTACCTGACAAACACAAGCTACATAGAACAAGAATCATATTTTTTACAGTTGCTGTTAGAGGTATACATATTTTTGCCTGTGTAGAAACTACATGGAAATGTCCTATCAGGTAAACAAGCAGAAGCTAATATAATGGTTACAGACACCACTTTTTCTTTTATCAATTAGTTAGCCCAGCAGAGCACATTAAATGCAAAATATATAAGTAAAAATTTACTACTGCAATAAGATCTTCCTGACCTCCCCTTACTGAATCTGCATTTCTGGTAACAGAACCTCCTGTCTCCTTTCCTTACTAAAGGAAAGCATTGCCAAAAGGAAAAAGGTAATGTGGTCTGGTAGAAGCGAATAGCACCAACAGTTCTTGTAAAACTTTTAAGTAGAAAAACTATTTCAAAACTGCCCTTGCTGCAAGTGAGAAAACAGGAAAGGAAACTTGAGAAAACCTAATTATGGTAGACCTAAAAATTACTTGTGAATCCTTCCAGTTCAAATAAGAAGTTCATTAAATATTTGGCTGAGGATAAGACTACAAAAATAATTGCTGATTTCTTATAGTGGTTTCGAAGTAAAATATTAAGAGCTGCACCGATACACAACTTAAATTAAATTAACCTTGCCTTCCCTCCACCCAAAATCATAATGAAATCTGACTACATCCACCTTACAATTTTGGGTTTATATAGTTTAATGTTATAAAATAAAAATAGTAATTTATATCCTTGAGACTAATGTAATTTTTTGTTCTGTTCAGTTACACATAAATGTGACATTGTATTCTGCTACAGTATGTCGTATTTCAATAAGTCATTTTTAACCAGAAAATTTAAAAAAGCTTATCAAGCTCATGTACAAGGCAATGCTGGTGTAGCTAAGCCAAAGGATCTCAATAGAAATTATAGATATTGACTTCATAAATCAATACAGACTTTTTCTTTGGCATATTTTTTATTCATGTTGGTAGATCTGTTACAGAGACTGAAAGTTACTATTCACAAGAGAAATCCAGTGATCTAGTAATTATGCATCACATACATAATAAAATGCAACATCAAAATATTGTATCATTTCTGGATTATTGCCATGTTAGAGCAATCTATCACATCAACAGGAATTTTGATTTAAGATCTTCAATTTATAAGCTCTCTAGAACAGGAAGTATATTTTTGTGTGTTTGTACAGTGACTAGCGCAAAAGGATAGTCTATGAAGACCTGATTCAGAAAATTCTAAGTTTAATGGACACTATTAGGTTAAAATTCATATATAATTTTAAAATATTCCTTCATCTGTGCTACTAAAACCTTAGATTATTCAAAAAAAGAATTTGTTTTACTTTTCACCATTTGTGCTGTCTGTTAATTTTCTGCACTATGTGTAAGCTTAGACAATAAAAACAGACAAGACAATTTTACTTTTGCTTATAGTCACTTTCTAGTCAATTTCACACTATGGTTCACTACCATAATTCTGCAACATCTGGATCACAAACACAGCATGGGAATGGTATGCTTTTGAATTCAAATCTATTGTGTGTAGGGTTTTAAAAATTTCATTAACATGTTTCTACTTAGGTTAAATTTTATGCAAGTTTATTTACAGGAAATTTGAGGTTCAGATACTACAAATGCTTATGCCTATAACCTTACTCACATGCACATGTGTAGGATTGGGTTTTAAATTGGGGTCTAAAATGAGGTGACAGCACCTCTTTAAGAAACCAACATTCACTTTAATGCTTTACATCTGTTTGTCCTTAAATTATCAGTCAGAATCTGCCCTCTACTTCTTATATCTAACTTATGCCAGTCTATCTTCCCAAGAAGGCTAGAAATACAGGCCAGGAAAGTGGGAAGTTATTACATTACGTAACAAAGAACTTAGCAGGAGTGCATATGCACAAGGGAACACAGCTAATGTGTAGAGGGACTAATTAAGCTGGCCCATATGTAAAGCCTGGGTAGAGAAATGAGGGGCAGAGGTTGCTTTTGGAACACCTTTTTGCTCGTTCACTGTGCCACAATTTATAGCATGCAGGGAGTCAAAGGCGTTTCAGAATAACTACACTCCCCTACTTGGACAGGAGTGAGAAGGGGGCTTCAACCCTCTCAATGCACCTGGCAGCATACCTACAACTGCAGTACTGGGGTTTGTATCCTGCAAAGGTATAGACGAGGCACAGCATACATTCTCCCTGGCACAACAGGAAAACTGGGAAGGGGACTGTGATCGGGGAAGTCAATCTCCCTTTCAGGCTTCTCCAAAAGCAGCACAATGAGCTGCCCCTAACACAGGGCTTGTAATAATGCCACAATTGACCCACAAGGAATCAGGAAAGGAACTGATGTCAGATGAGATATAATTATTTATATACCCTAATATCAAACATTTGGATCTGCAAAGACACAAGAGTATAGCTGCAATGATCACAAATATCCTAATGGTTATGAGCTCACAGCTGCTGTGATGCATGCTGCACAAGAGAATTAGATCTGCAGAATTCAGATAGCATATTTATCTTTCACATCATCAGACAATTTCACCAATTTCCTTCACACTTGCCAATTTTTTTTAAAATTACCTTTTTCTTAAAAGTAGCCCAACTAATTAACTAAAGAGGAATTTCAACCCCCACAAAAATAGTTGAATGGGATGAGAAAAGGGAGCTCTCAGTAGTAAAATAATTGGGGCAGATGTTCAGCTGGTGTCAGCTATCATAGCTCCACAATAGAACTATGAAAGTTTACATCAGCCGAGAATCTGCCTCAATGAGAATTTTGGCAGCATCTCTATGGAATTATTATCCAACACTGTCTAAGAGTGACAAAATGTTACCTTTTATATTGTAATAACACTTGTAATTAATTTTATACCACAAGCAGTAAGGACCTCCATTTTATGTCTAACTCAGGAAAAGTTACATCCAGCAAAACTGCATCTTCTACCACTATGCTAGAATATGACTCACTACAGACGTGAGAGATTTCTACCAACTCCACTTCCTGTATCAACTAAGCACTCTTTAGAGGTTCCTTATCTCATTTAGCAATAACAGCACAAGAAAGCAAATGAAATTTTATAGTATCTATGACATTTGGACCTCAGCTTAAAGGTACAGAGTCAACTTGGATTTTCTTTATTTTTTTAAGATCTGTTTTCTAATAGAGGACCCTTTACGTAGTATACCCCTTAAATACTAAGTCCTGAATGGTTTTGTTTTTTTAAATAACTTTAAAAAACCGAGGGTTTTTCTGTTCCCCTGTGATGTTTATAAAGGTCTTTTGGGAAAGCCCGAGAATAACACCACTGCTTTCTGTCTGTTCACCTTCACTTGTTCCTGTTACTCAGACACACTTTCATGGGACCTGAGGAAGGGCATGCACCATTGACAAAATGGAAACACTGATTATATGTAAAATTCATTCAAATGCACAAAGTAAATAAAATGAAAAAAAAAATCTCTAATATTTTTCCACTATATTACTCTTAGGGGTTACTTGCAACAATAGTCAGTACAACAACATTTCCAGATGGAAATCAGATTTAAAAATTAATGTCCCTTTAGAAATAATTAGCACTTTTAAGTGATCCTGGGCTGAGAATTCTAAAATATATTTCATCCCAGAGCAGATTCGTTACCTGATTTGCATAAAACTGGAAAATAGGTTATATAAATGGCAACAGAAATGCTGAACTACAGTGACACAAGCAGGTCCTGCTACTAGAGAAATGTAAAGTCCTCAAACATTGTTTCTATCTTTGCAGATTTTTGTTGGAAAGCACTTCTTGTAGGGAAACATACTTCCAATTCTTTGCAGTCAGGAAATCCACTTACTATCTCCCACCTCCACTAGAAAAGCATTTTTGAAATGAGCCAGTAAAGGAAGTCAGACTCTTTCCTCTAGACTATCTATGTTATGATTCAATGGTCTGGTTCAGGCACAGAGGCCTTACTTGATGACAAGATGTCTCTTAAGAAAAATAAAACAGGTAAAATATTGTTCTCCAAATTGATGTGTTCTGGAATGACTCAAGGAAGTGGAGAAATTCTAAGATTTATATTCATCATGCAGAAGTGAAAATATTACAGGTTTTATCTCAGATGTATATAGTAAAAGGCAGATAAACAATCAGAAGTTGGACTACATGATTTTAATTAACTAGAAAGTCCTTATCGAACAGCATTTTATAACATGCTCATTCTTACCACTGTTGTTGGCAGGCTGGGTTGAAAGTGGTTTTGGTACTGGTGTATTTTTGGGACTGGCTGCAACATGAGAAGGAGATGAAGTGCTGTCTCCATTAACAGCATGTATACAGAATGCATTCTGTATTACAGAGTTTGAAGGAGCTTGATTGTCTATTCCATTAGACATGTCACAGGTAGATCTTGGCAAAATAAAGAGGATTTTGATTAATACAAACAGTATGTTAAATAGAACTATAGAAAACAAAGGCCTACACTGAAACATGCTTAAAGATCTAATACAAAAGACAACAAAGTAAACTCAGTGGCAAGGTTTCAATATTATTCCGTTGGTGAGTGAAGATAACTGTTCATATAAGTAAAACTAAACCAATTATGGGGACATGGGGGCTTATTTTTGTAATTTTAATTCAGATACTTATCAACTGGATTTTTAAGTTCCATTTATTTGTCCCCCAATATGGCATTATAACTGAGTTGGGCAGGCTAGTTTGGCTACTAGAGTTCCCAAAAAATGGCCGCAGCTGCTTCTCTGGAGAGAACCCCATCTTGTCAGATGAGCTTCTTTCCTCCTCTAGGCATGCTGAACAGCTGCTTTTGTCAGTCACATCTCTAGAAATTACTTCAGAGTAGTTACCGTCTAACAAATGAGGTAGCAAAGATTTCTCTTAGTAAGAGGCAAATAAATACTTAAGGACCCCTACAGGAAAACACCATATGTTGAGATGCTGTTCCACTCTTCCTGACCCCTAAATATTGTTTTAGCCTTTTCTGCTCAAGTGACAAATGGCAGTCACAGAGGTCACCTTCATGCATGCTGCGCTGAAGCAGAAATCAAGCAGATGAGGGAGCCCTAGAGACAGAAAAATGCTGGACAAGGTGGTTAATCATCCTGCCTACTAGGGTTAGGAAGGAAGACCCAAAGTGCCTGTGCTGTCACAGACCAAGTCACAGAAAAGGAGGCTTAGCAGAGAATAGTTAAAACACACATTTCTTTGTTATAAAACAGCAAACATCAATTCACTTAAGTTACTGATAAACCAAACAACAACAGAGACAGCTTTTGTTTTTGGTTATTTTTTATTCTAACCTAGAAATCTTATTTGATTTTGCTGGCATCAACAGAATACAGCTAAACCAAGGTCAAAAGAATTGGTTTGTTTTTAAATCAGTGAAGCTAAGCTGTATTTATTTTTCAGTGAAGAGCTTTGTAATCAGAATGTTATTTTTAAAATTATGTTAGAATTTTTTTTTCAAGTGTTATTAGCAATTTTCCTTTTTAATGTAAGCTAAGTTAATACATCAACAGGGTATGGCCAGGTACAAAAGCAGCATCAGGGACAAAATGAATTGTCTGAAGAGAAGGGAATACTGCTGCCGCAAAGATCAAACATCCAGAGAGATCAGGATGGAGGACTGTGAAGGTATAGCTGACCCATCTTCAAAAAATCTGGGGCAATATTTTGTGGAAAGGAAGGAGGAGGAAGAAAATTATAGTCCCCAAGATGTTAGAGAAAACTGGGGAATAATATTTTGAGTGTTCACCCCAATAATATTTAGTGGCCAAGGGGATCCAGAAGCAAACCTCCACATATAAAGAGGACAGTACCTGGGATGGGCAGGGAAGAACGACTTGTGTCCATCCCCCAGATCTGTAGCAGCTGAGAGGGAGCAAAACCACACACATGGAAGGAAAGTAGCAGGGTAAGGAAAGCACTGCAAGGTTGCTGGGTGGTCCAGTAACAATAAAGCTAGTTTTAGTAATGAACTCCTTGCTTCTCTTCTACTGCTGTTTGAGGACCAGGTGTGCCCTGTTTCTATTATTCTCCTGGCAACCCTTTGTTCTCCTACATAATAAATAGAGAGATGAAGCTTGTGGGTCTCTGTACATTAAACTCAAGGCTCTCTTCCCCATTTCAGGTTTAGGTGGGCAAGTTCTTTGATTTGAAGGCTTGATTCAATAACCATTGAAATCAGTGGGAGTCCTTCCATTGATTTCAATGTGCACAAGATCAGGCCTTGAAAGAGAGCTAATGGAGGTGGGGGGGGGCAGAGAAGAGAAGACAGGATGGGGGACACAGGCCCTTTTCTTCCTCCTCTCTTGCAATAGCATTTTAAAGGAGGAAGGTAGTAGAGAGGCACTATGCCTGGCTCTTACACAGCAGCAGTAGGTAGCAAGGAGCTCAGCACTCAATACCACATTCACAGTTCCTGGTCCACTGAGCTCCACTGCAGTACTTCACAGATTTCAAGGCCAGGTGGACTCTATGTTTGGTCTGATGGACTTATACGTTTAGCCAGAAGACAAAACTAAACCATCAAGAGGTTGACCACTTACCTGGAGAAGAAGGCACAAGCTCCCCGACTACCAGCAGAAGAAAAGAGATGTAAGCTGAACACCTACATTCCCCTAACCTAAGTAATCCACATGAACGCAATGGAACACCTGCATGAATAAACTTACTCGTGCAAATTTACAGCACTGGGCCCTTGGTGCTGCAATCCTTCCTTACTCAAGCAACACAGTAAGCAGAGTCCATGGGAGTGTAGGCCTGAAGTAGTTAAGGCCTGAAAGTCAAAACTGATCACCTGTGCAAAATTCAATTATCTAATTGTAAATGAAACAATGGCCATTACACTTCAAATACTGCAAAAAGTAAAAAATAATAATTCCAACCTCGATGTAGTTCTTGCCAAAATTTCTCTGTTTTCGTGTACAGCATCACCATTTTGCTGGACTTCTACTAAATAACAAGAAATACATTAAATAGATTTTTCCTTCTTTTAAAATGTTAACAAAAACATGTGGGTTTTATTTTACTAATTGAACTTACTGGCTGCTGGTGAACTGCAGTTTGTAAGAGATTCTTGTTCAACAACCAGACCATCAAGCACAACTGTCAGTTCACCTGTTTGCACCATGCCACTCTTGTTTTCTAAGGAGAGTTTCAATTGTTCTTTCACCCCCTCCACTACAAGGGGAAAAAGAATAAATTCAGCATTAAATAGTTTCTCCCACAAAAACATACTAAAAATATTTTGTACAAAGTTATATTACATATAAAAATGCTACATAGTTGATATATATATACACATACAGTTTTCTCTCCTACTTAAAGAAAGAAGTTCTATAAAGATTTATTCCAATATATATGACGGATACATCTATTTTCTTCTAAGTCTTCAGGTTTTGCTAATTTGTATTTTTAGAACTAGCTTGTTGAATAAAGTAATTGATTAACATTTTATTTAAATAAGCCGTATTTCTATTATTTTGCTGCTTTCTATTCCCTCAGAGCAGGGAACCCTAAAATCTCACGGGTTACAACATCATCATGTTTGATTATGTACACTGTTTAGTATGTAGAGTCCATAAATAGGAGTCCAGCTTTACATACAACTTTTGCTAATATGAGCCATGCTGTAAATTGCTAGGACGGGGATAGGTCAGCAAAAGACATCTGGAATATGGCAAACGTTTATGGAACTCTGCTGTTGCAACCTCAGGACAGATTGATGACAGATAAATGGTGAAATCCTGGCCTCACTGAGTCAATGGCAAAACTCCCATTCACTTCAACAGAGCCAGGATTTTACTCCAAGAATCTCCATGTGTCAGTGCAACTTCAGAGTAGGCAGTGGACAGCTAAACATTTGCATGGTTTGACAGAAAATCAGGGATTCTAATTAAGGGTGTGTGAGGTTTTGAACAACTATGTAGTTCAGAGGTGGGCAAACTACGACCCGCAGGACCGTTCTGCCTGGCCCCTGAGCTCCTGGCCCGGGAGGCTAGCTCCCCTTCCCTGCAGGCAGCGCTCTGGGCAGCGGGGCTGTGCACTCATGCAGGGCAGCGTAGTAGCATGTCTGGCTCCGGCACAGCGGCCAGACATGCTGCTCTGAGCAGCATGGTAAAGGGGCCGAGGCATTGGATAAGGGGCAAAGGGTCCCGGAGGACAGTCAGGGGACAGTTGGATGGGGCAGAGGTTGGGGGGGGGGCTGTCAGGGGATGGGGAGGGGGGGGTTAGGCAGGGGGTAGGGTCCTGGGGGGCGGTTAGGGGCGGGGGTCCCAGGAGAGGGTGGTTGGATGGGTCGGGGGTTTTGAAGGGGGCAGGCAGGGGGTGGGAAGTGGGAGGGGGTGGATAGGAGGCAGGGGCCAGGCTGTTTGGGAAGGCACAGCCTTCCCTATCCGGCCCTCCATACAGTTTCACACCCTATGTGGCCCTCAGGCCAAAAAGTTTGCCCACCCCGATGTACTTTGTTGGAGAAGAAACATAAGGCCAGATCCTCAGCTGGTTATCAATCAGCAGAGCACCCACTCAAGTCAATGGAGTTATATCAATTTACACTGAGGTTACAGATTCCTAACACCTACTGCAAAAGAAATGGTTAGATTAGGTAGTTTCTAGAACATATACTATTGGCTCCATACAGGTTTAGTGCTTCAGACAGATTATTTACTTGGACTTCTCCAAGCTTATTGTTCCCATGGTGCATTTTTGGAATCTTGTGCCAGTTTTACAAACCCAAAATGTTTAAAGCAGCTAGAACTAAATTCTGGATTGTGAATCCTGAAACATGCTTTACAAGGTACAGGGAGCTAAAACTATTAGATACACAAAACTTGTGAGCTCAATTCTTGACTATCTCCCAAAATCACTAAATTCCAAAGACCAATAGGAAGGAGGAAAAATGTGGATCTAACTAGGTAGTAAATACAAAACAATAAATAAAAAAAATAAAGTCCCTGCTAATTTTCTGTCACTAACATAAAGATCCCAACTCTGAAGATTATTAAGTAGTAAGAGTATTACTAGACTAGTTAAAAAGAAACAAAACCAAAAAACCCTGCCCTACATTTTGACCCATTTATCAGAGTCTAAAAAATAATTCCAATTAAACATCTGCATTGAACTCAATATGACTGTCAGGCATATCAGAAAAAAGATTGAGCAAAAGTATGTTTCAGTAAATGACATCACTAGTGGGATATATAGGTATTTTTTCAAAAAAAGGCTGGCCTCTTCATAACAGGTGTATTCTACTATTCCAGTACCAATAACTATATTAAACTGGCATTAAAAATTGAGTGTATGTATCAGTAATTTAGGAGAAAAAACACTAAGGGGATGTTATGATTAAACCAAAAAAGACAGTTACCTTTTTTCGTAACTGGTGTTCTTAGTGGTGTGTTGCTAATGGACATTCCACGGTAGGCATGTGTGCTCACCACATGCATCAGTGCCAGAAGTTTTTCCGTCAGTAGTATCCATAGGGGACTGGCTCTGGTGCCCTCTGGAGTGGCGTGAGTATGCCACGGTATAAGGAGTGCTGCCGGCTCCCCCCACCGTCAGTTCCTTCTTCCCAGAAACTCCAACAGCGGGGAAGCAGGGCAGGTCATGGAATGGACATGAGCAACAGATCTCAAAGAACACCAGTAGCGAAAAAACGGTAATTGTCTTTTCTTCTTGAGTGCCTGCTGATATCCATTCCATTGTAGGTGACTCCCAAGCAGTACCACCGAAGGCGGGCAGGAGTTCATGGACATGTCGACTGCAACACAGCTCTGCCAAATCCAGCATGGTCTCTTGCCTCCTGGGTGATGACGTAGTGCACCGTGAATGTGTGCGTACCAAAGACCACATTGTGGCTCTGCAGATATCTGGGACAGGGACATGCGCCAAGAAGGCTGCCGAGGATGCTTGAGCCCTAGCAGAGTGGGCCATCACTACAGGTGGCAGCTCGACCTAAGTCAGCTCATAACAGGTCCAGATGCAGGTGGTGATCCAATTTGAAATCCTCTGCAAGGACACCAGGAGGCCCTTCATCCTATCTACTGTTGCCATAAAGAGTAGGGTCAACCTGTGAAAGGCTTTGGTACGTTCCAGGTAGAACACTAGGGTGCCCTGGACATCCAAAGTGTGTAGCCACCTCTCCTCTTTGGTGGAGAGAAGCTTCAGACAGAACATCGGGAGGAAGATATTCTGGTTGACGTGAAAAGGGGACACCACTTTAGGCAGGAAAGCTGGATCGGGTCGCAGCTGGACCTTGTCCTTGTAGAATATCATATACGGAGGCTCCGCCATGAGGGCCTTAATCTAGGATACGCGCCTCACCAAGGTAATGGCTACAAGGAACTCAACTTTCCACAACAGATGGGAGATGGAACAAGAAGCCGTAGGCTTGAAGGGCGGGCCCATTAGCCTAGAGAGGAGCAGGTTGAGGTCCCATTGGGGAACCAGATCCCGGATCGGCAGGAAGAACCTTTCAAGGCCCTTTAGGAACCTCATCGACATCCCATGCGAGAACACTGATTGGCCCTGGACGCGCGGGTGGAAGGCTGATATGGCTGCCCAGTGCACTCTGATGGACGAAAGCGCAATGCCTTGGTGCTTTAGGTGGAGCAAGTAATCCGGGTTGGGAACTAAATTCCCGCCTAAACTGCACGGCTGGGTGGCCATCCAGCAGGCTATCAAGTGCCACACACTTCAGGTGTCCCTCCCCACATTGCCCTACTGCTCCTGCCCTCTGCCTTGGAGCTGTTCTGGGAGCCTCCTTCTTGCTGTGCAAAGGGAGAAAGGGGAACACTGATGTCAGAGTGTCCCTCTCCTCCCGCCCCTGTATCCCATCTCCACAGAGCAGAGGAGGGGGGACACAACAGGGCTCAAGACAGAGGGAGCTTGCTTGCAGCTGCTGTGTCTGAACACGTGCTGATCTACTTTAAAAGGCAGCGTACTTAAAGTGGGGGCAGCATACTTAAAGGAGCAATGCCCCCCCACACACACACACACGCACACACACTTGTATTGTTGTTGCTGTTGTTACCTCTTGATACTTCTTTCACAGTGTGTTTTAGTTTTTGATTGGTCTATGCATTTCATAATTTTTATTTCTTTCTTACGCTTAAATTTAATTCTTTGAGCAGTGAGTTCTAAAATGACTTTACCTGTCCTGGCTGGAGTAATTATCCCTATGGTAACTTTTAAAAATATATATTATATCTAAGTTTTTGGTTTCTACTGGTGGCGAACATCTGCACGTTACCTTGATATGGTGCACATAACAAAATTCATTCCGCACATGCGTGGAAACAATTAGAAGGAACGCTGATTGGAGACATGCTACATGCCAATGCCCAGCAGGAGAACCTGGTGAGTCACTCTGGTGGAGGGCTTTCTGCTTTCAAGAGAACCTGCTGTACCTGGCTAGAGCAGGCCTGTTCCTCTGGGTTCAGCCACTCAGCAGCCAAGCCGTGAGACGAAGCGAGGGAAGGTTTGGGTGCAGGAGCCGACTGTGGTATCATGCAGCTGGGCAATGACCATGGTGCAGCCATGGCCAGATCCATGAGCATGCCAAACCAGTGCTAGCAAGGCCACGCTGCGGTGATCATAATGACTTGCATCTTTTGATTTTTCAATAGGACCTCGCTGATCAACGGAATCGGCAGGAAAGCATACATCAAATCTCCTGCCCATGACAGGAAAAAGGCATTGGAAAGGACATCCCTGCCGAGGCATTGGAGAGAGCAGAACTGATGGCACTTCCTGTTCTGTCTGGTGGCAAAACAGGTCCACCCGGGGAGGCCCCCCCCACCCCACTTCTGGAAGAGCACCCAGGTGACCTCTGAGTGGAGCGACCACTCGTGGTGAGAGAAATAGGACCTGCTGAGGAAATCCACCAGCACGTTCCAGACACCAGGGAGATGTGAAGCTTCCAGACAGATCACGCACTGGATGCAAAAGTCCCATAGGCAAAGTGCTTCCTGACAGATGGCCGAGCAGCAAGCTCCCCCCTGCCTGTTGATATAGAACATCGACTTCCTGAGATATTTGTTGAGATCTCGCATGTCCAGGATGGGTCTTAGACTCCCCTTGGCCTTTGGGATTAAAAAAAATAACAGGAGTAAAACCTCTTACCCCTGAAATTTAGGGGGACTTCCTCCACAGCTCCCACCTGCAGAAGGCCGTGCACCTCCAGAGCAAGCAGGTTCTCGTGAGAGGGGTCTCTGAGTAGGGACAGGGAGGAGAGTTGAGTGGGGGGACAGGACAGAAATAAACTGAAGAGTATAACCATAAGCCACAGTTCTAATGACACATTGGTCAGATGTTATAGAGGCCCAGGCAGTGAGGAAAGGGGACAGGTGGTTGGATAAAAAACGGGAAGCAGGATCCAGGACACAGGCTGGAAGGTCACCCTCCAGCGAACCCTCAAAACACCCATTTACCACCCTGTTGATTGCGGGTGGAGCTCGAGTGAACAGAGGACGTCGGGTGGTGGCCCTTCTTGCGCGTATAGGTCTTGCCCTACTTATGGAAGGACTCGGACCGAGGCTGACTGCCCAATCTCTGGAACTGTTGTGGCTTAAATCGCTTCCTTGCCAGCCCTAAGGTGTACAGGCCCAGTGTCCGCAGGGTTTCCCTCAAGTCTTTTAGACTGTGCAACTTGGCATCTGTTTGTTCAGAGAACAGCGCCAGGCCATTGAATGGGAGGTTCTGGATCAACTGCTGAACCTCTGTGGAAAGGCCCGAGGATTGCAACCAGGATGCTCATTGTGACGTTGCACTCTATATGATTTTATGAAAATATGTTAATGAGTGTGAATATAATGTAAGTGGAATATGCCTCATGCAAAAGATCTCTTGTAAGGTATCATTACAAAGCTTATAATCTACTGAATGTGGTCATCCTATTTGTATAAATGTATCACTCTTGTATCTGAAACTAGAAATATGAAATATAACCCATAGGTCCAATTGTAGTTATGCAAAGTGTGGGCCATTAGTGGTGGTTTCGAATCTTGATGGCTCCCATCAACCAGGACAATTGAATGTGGATGGCTTTGTTTGCTTGCAGGACTTCTGTGTATCAGGCTGGGAGGAATGAAGGCTTGGGGTCACACAGGATATGTGACCATGTCACCTGTTACTGAAATCCATCTTAAACCTGGTGCTTTTCCATTTAGAAGGAGGGGTGGGAACCCTGAGGGACAAAAGATTCCCGCCTTGTGCCAAAGCTATATAAGATGGTGAAACAGAACAAAGGGGGCTGCAGTCATGAGAAATCCCCTAGCTACCACCTGAGCTGGAACAAGGACTGTACCAGGAGAAAGAATTGTGCCCAGACTAGGAAGCATCCAGTCTGTGATCGAAGCTTATTGAAACATCTCTGAGGGTAAGATTTTGTCTGTATTCAGCTTTCTTACCGTATTAGGCATAGACTTGCATGTTTTATTTTATTTTGCTTGGTAATTCACTTTGTTCTGTCTGTTACTACTTGGAACCACTTAAACCCTACTTTTTGTATTTAATAAAATCACTTTTTACTTATTGATTAACCCAGAGTATGTATGAATACCTGGGAGGGGCGGGTAAACAGCTGTGCATCTCTCTCGATCAGTGTTATGGAGGGCAAACAATTTATGAGTTTATCCTGTATAAGCTTTATACAGGGTAAAAACAGATTTATTTGGGGTTTGGCCCCCATTGGGAACTGAGCATCTGAGTGTTAGAGACAGAAACACTTCTTAAGCTGTTTTCAGTTAAGCCTGCAGCTGTTGGGGGATGTGGTTCAGACCTGGGTCTGGGTTTGCAGCAGGCTAGTGTGTCTGGCTCAAACCAGGCAGGGCACTGAAGTCCCAAGCTGCCAAAGGAAATAGGCTCAGGGGTAGTCTCAGCACATCAGTTGGCAGTTCCCAAGGAGTTTTCTGTGATCCAACCCGTCACACTCGGCTCAGGGCTATAGCCAAGGCCATGGTTCAGGCTGCAGAGTCCGCTGCATCTGAGACCACTTGGAGGGCTGTCCTCACACCACCTTGCCCTCATCGAGGATCGCCAGGAATTCTTTCCTGGGGTCCTCAGGCTGCGAGTTCGAAGACTTAGCCATGGATGCCAGATGTTAAAGTCACAGAGGCTGAGCAAGGCCTGATGCTTCGCTACTCATAGCTGGAGGCTGGAAGATGAATAAATTTTTCTTCCGAAGAGATCGAGCCTTTTGCCTCTTTATTATTTTTAGGCATCGCACCTAGCTGACCCTACCTTTTGTGCTCATTAAAGGCCGACACCACCAGTGAGCTTGGGGCAGGATGGGTGTAAAGGTATTCATAACCTCTAGCCGGCACATAATATTTGCGTATTGCCCACTTGGACATGGGGGGCAGCGACAAGGGCGTCTGCCACAGGGACTGGGTAATTTTTGCCACTCCCTCATGCACTGGCAGTGCCACCATAGCAGGGGCAGCCGAACTCAGCAAGTCAAAGAGGAAGTCTGAGGGCTCCTCCAGCTCATCGGCTTCTAGCTGCTGGTTTGAGGCAACGCTCTTCAGAAGATCTTGATGAACCTTGGCATCAACCTGGGGACCGGGTGAGAAGACCCGTAATCGCCTCATTGAGCGAGGATGAAGAGGTGGTGGGTACTGGCAGGTCTGCCACCACCGATGCCTCCTCCACGAGCACCTCCATTAGGACCGAGAGACCCTGAGGGGTCCTCTCCAGTGTCACCTCCATGTCGGGGGCGGGGGGGGCGGACGGGGCAGGCAGATCATCACCGACTGCTTATCCAATGCCCCCGAGGTTGACCTACACCCTTGTGAAGGCTGCAGGAACCCCCCGGGAGGTGCCAGGGGGCAGGCCAGTGGTCTTGTGGGGAATGCCGATACCCCCGATGAGTGACCCTGGCCCGCTGGCAGGGACTCCTCGCTAATGGAGCCCGAGGCGGACGGGCCACATCCGGTGGGGATCAGGACAGTGCCAAGGCCAACTGTTTACCCTGGTCACGTCGGTGCTGGCCCTGAGGCTCCGCTGGGGATCTGCACAAGGGCAATGACTTTCTGTGCCGTGACACAGGGGATCAGTGGCGACGTTAGGCAGGTCGGCAACAGGAACTCGGCGATCTACACCTAACACTCAGCAAGCGTTGCCGGTCCGTTGAGCTGGAGCGAGTAGGTCGCCGTGCCAGGGTACATTGGAGTGACCATGACAATCTGTACTGGCGCTCCGGTGACAAGTAATAGGGCTTCCAAGACCAGCAGTGCCGCACACTGGGAGAGCGGCTAGGGCACTCTCGCCACTGGAGGTGCAGGGACGGGCACACCTCTGCTGGTCTGCACTGTTCCACTGGCGATCGCCGCTTCGAGCCTGAAGAGTGCCGCCTGGCATCCAGGGACCGACGCGGGGGACTCTGACGGGTGGGCTGACCTGTGTTCGGGGCATGGCGGCTCTGCACAAGTGAGTGCTGGCGGGACACTCCTTGGGGTGAGGAGCGGTGCCACACTGATGGGGACTGTTGGAAGGATCCCAAGTCAGGTTTATTCCTGCAGCGGGGTACGGCTGTAACCGGCGTGGGCGGCACCAGTAGGGACAGGATGTCCTTAGCAGCATGCAGGGCCTCCAGTGTAGATGGCACTGCCAGGTGCCGAATGCCCATGCCACTTTCTAGGGTGGCGGGTGCTTCCTGAAGTGGACTAGCCCACTCGGCGGAAGCTGGGGACCGACCTCCATCCGGAGGCGAAGAGCTGCCCCTCACAGGTCTTTGCTCTCCTCCAGCCCTCTCCTTCCCCTTCAGGATGCAGAAAAAGGTCCCACCCTGGCCTTTCTTTGCCGGTACCAAGGACGGGGATCAGCCACGGTGCTGGAAGCAGAGTCTGATCTGGACAGCTCTTGTGCCGGTGCAAGTGCCGACTCCATAAGGAGTGCTTTGAGACAAATGTCCTGATCCTTCTTGGTCCGAGGTTTAAAACTCCTACAAATGCGACACTTGTCGCTAACATGAGTGTCCTCCAAGCACCTTAGACAGCTACTGTGGGGGGTCACTGGCATAGGTTTTTTGCAGCAGTCGTAGGGTTTGAAGCCCAGGGACCGGCGCATGCCCCGTCCCTAGGCTAAGTCCCATCTGGGACTATGAACTAACACTAGCTACACTAATGGAACTAAACTAACGACTTTTAACAACAATATGCAGTAAAATAGCTGACAACGAGCAGTTGAGACACAGGTTAGCTGAGGCAAGGAAATGGTCTAGCACCATCACTGGCAGTAAGAAGGAACTGAGGGTGGGCGGAGCCAGCAGTGCCCCTCATACCACGGCATACACACTCCACTGGAGAGGGCGCCAGAGCTGGTCCCCTATGGATATCACTGAGGGAAAAACTTCTGGCATCAGTACATGTAGCGGAATGGAATGGACATGAGCAAGCACTCAAAGAAAAACCAAGCACTACCAATCCAGAAAATTTGGACTTATACTTAAGTTATCCTTAAAAAAAATCCAAACTCATTAAGGATGAAAATAAAGAATTTTAACAGTCATCTGTAGCAAAGTCATGCAATAACGAACTTAAGTTGTAGGGATTTTAGTGTTTGTGGTCTCAGATTAGCTGCATCTTTAAAAATAGTTTTCATTAGTTCCCCTCTTACAGGGCAGCGTTAATGTTGTTTGTGTGCCTTAACTACATTTCAAATCTTGCTGTTGTCCTTTTGTCTTAGAATTTCCCTTTTTTTATTACAAAAATGTCATACACAAACACTAAACAAGAAACCCAAAGCAAACGCTCCCATAAGATATTTCTAATTGTTTTAAGATATGTATTATCAGCCTTTTTTAAAATTTTATTTTCTCTATATGGAAAGTTTAAAGATTGTGCTATTATGTTACTAAGATTTGGGACAAAAACAATCTAACATGCTAAATTACTTAAAGAACCCATTTTTAAATTAATTATAACTCAATTCTGAATACACTTGAATTTTCTGAGCTCAAAGTGGAAGCACTAAGTTTTGGAGAGGATATTCTGTATATTTAACACATAAACAAGGTTGAATCTCTGCTCGAAGTGCAGAACAGAAAACATGTCTAACTATGGAGCCACGTCTGGCATCTTCATAATACGAATGAAGACATTCCACTTAGAGGTGGGTTCCCCTTTGGATGTCTTCTAATAAGTAAGAAAAATGTAAAGAAACATTTTTTACATTCTCAGTTTTCCCTCATTATAAATTCTGAGGTTTTGTATGACATCTATAGATTGGGAAAAATGAGATTGAGCTACTGGTTTAGCTGGGATTTCAATGCCATTTGGGGGTGAAATTTAAAAGTATGAATCACCACTTTCATGTTCTAATGAAAAAATTAAAAAAGGAGAAGACGACATAAAAATCTTGTAGCTCATTAACTCTTCTGGCAGGGGCAATAGGCATCAGGGAGGTTTCCTTATGCAAGAGAAAATGTAGGTGATAATCACTAATGTACTATGTTATTATGATCTATTAAAATCATTTAAACTAAATACAAAGATATTTAGTATATGTTTACCATAAGTTTTAAAGAAAGTCACACCACTGAACTGGTGGAAGTCACTGGCTAAGCACCTGGAACCAGAATTTGTTGAAGTACTAAACCAGCTTTTGACACCAGTAGCCTCTACTGCTGGTGCAGAGAGAATAATTTCTTCATTACACTTTATTCAACTAGTTAAGCTTAATGACTAATTAATTCGAAGCTAAGAAGCCAACAGGGAGTTGAAAAACCAGGAAAACTTGTTTTCCTCATCCAATGAATAAAAACCAAGTGTGAGAGGATGAGACTTACAAATTTTAAAATCCTAAAGGACACAGTGACCCAAAATAATCTGTTCAATTGACTAACTACAGATACTTTTTTTGTTGAATAAATCAGTTAGTTTTAATGCAAAACATGTTTTGATAAACTTTTGTTAAACTTTCTTATGTAGTCATCACTTTTAAACTCATTATGTACTAAAATAATTTATGATGGTTTTGTTTTTTAATTTAATTTAATTTGAATTTCCATCCAAATAGAGCTTCACACAAGTCACAAATAAAAACAATCTAGTAAATAAGAAATACATCATTCACTGTTTTCTTACGTAATAAAATAATGTAAAAATTAAGAATTTGAATAAACATAATATAAGCTATATAACTGCTTACATAAATGTGTATAACTATAGCGCATCCTCCTCATTAGCAAAGAGAGACACTGAATTTAGTGTGAAGTCTATATTTAGTTGCAAATCTACATGTTTTAATGGTTACCAACAAATGAGAATCAATCATCCTTCAAGAAAATAACTAAGCAGTACAAATGCAAAACATGATTAAAATCAATTATTTAAATCAAGATTTCCAGCATGCGGATTTAAATCATGCTTAAAATCAGTGATTTATAATCAATCCATCCTGAAGGAAGGGTCAATAATTTTGTTCGACATTGGAGTCTAATACTATCTATCACAGTGATGTGAAAGTTGGCCTGTTAAGTTATTAATCCAGGGAAGACTAGAGAGCCTTGTATATGGCTAAACATTTTTTCATTTGGGGGGTTGCATGAAATGTTTGGCCATTTGGGGGGGGTTGCAATAGATCCTGCTACACAATGGAAATTCTGTAACTAATCAGAGAAAACATATATCCTCATATCTTTATTTAATAGTTTCCTCTCACTTTTTTCAGTAGTTCATAGATATTAAGGTCAGAAGGGACCACTATGATCATCTAGTCTGACCTCCTGCACAACGCAGACCACAGAATCACACCCACCCACTCCTGCGATAAACCTCTCACCTATGTCTGTGTTACTGAAGTCCTCAAATCGTGGTTTCAAGACTTCAAGGAGCAGACAATCCTCCAGCAACTGACCCGTGCCCCATGCTACAGAGGAAGGCAAAAAAACCTCCAGGGCCTCTTCCAATCTGCCCAAAACTCCTTCCCGACCCCAAATATGGCAATCAGCTAAACCCTGAGCATATGGGCAAGATTCACCAGCCAGATACCCAGGAAAGAATTCTCTGTAGTAACTCAGATCCCAGCCCATCTAACATCCCATCACAGGCCATTGGGCCTATTTACCATGAATATTTAAAGATCAATTAATTGCCAAAACCATGTTATCCCATCATACCATCTCCTCCATAAACTTATCAAGTTTAATCAAAGCCAGATAGGTCTTTTGCCCCCACCGCTTCCCTTGGAAGGCTATTCCAAAACTTCACTCCTCTGATGGTTAGAAACCTTTGTCTAATTTCAAGTCTAAACTTCCCAATGACCAGTTTATATCCATATCATATAGTATTATTTGAAATAATTTCTCTCTCACTATAAATTTAAATCTCTCTCTATAACTCAAAGAGTCAGGCCCTGAAGGTCTGTTTTAAATTACATGACAATTTTTTGTCATTACATCAAAACTACCAGAATTAATATAACTGAAATAATCAATTTTTTTTCCTTAATCAATAGGCCATCCATGAAAACTTACATTTTCTATTGTGCATTTCCAAAGCTTGTCTCAAGTCTACAGTGGCTCTTCCTAGTAACGCATCAGCTTTTAAAGTGTGATGGCTCCACACTCGAAATTCCAACGTAGTCTGTGGAGTCACATTCCTGTATAGAAAATATTTTTTTTAAAAAAAATTAAGGTGTAGGTACTCATCTTTCACTATTATAAATGTATTATCTATTTTAATCAGTTTCCCCATAACCACTGTAATTTTTGGTAGTGAAAAGTTTTGGTTTCTTTTTTAAACTATATCACAAAAGCACTGTGAAACAGAAAAATCAACGTAACATCTTTCAGGCACAGATCAGGACTAAGGTATGTTATTACAATAGTGTGAAAATACTTGGGAACATAACTACTTACATCAAACTCAGATTTCAATTATTGAGATCGTTTTCCCCCATACATAATTTTAAATACAAACTTCCTATTTTTTTCTATTGACAAATATTTGATTTTCAGCTTGTATCATTAGAGAGACCGCTGAATAGCCACCACTGATCAAGAATACTGAAATTAACTGCTCAGATGCCCTCAAACATATTAATTTAAGAATTGCACACACATAGAATATACAATATTAAAAACAATTTTTAAAAATGCTCTTAAAATTAAAACAAAAAAAACCCACGCCAAGTGATGAGACTAAGATACACCACTGGGAGGAAAGAGGCAAGGTAACCAAAATGGAACAAAACAGTGGTTATATTACAAATACTTTTTGGGGAAAAGTTTTCGGTTTTTTTAAGAGTTGGGAAGCAAACTTTGCACTTTAGGGGCTACTGCTACAAAGGCATAATTGCCTGCCAATTAAAGACAATGTGGGAGCCTGAGAATAGGTATCCTTCAAAACAAGACCTCAACTACAGCATGGGCCAACATTGTTCGAAACCTTAAACTATCTCTATTGATTTTCTTTAAAGTAATGTAAATAAGTAATGTAAAGTAATTCTTTAATAGATGACTATATTATAGGCAGACAACATAGATCATGGTTACTCAAACTAATGAGCAAATATGTTGCTTCATTCACAACAAACTGTAAGTAACACAGATGATCTACTAAAAACCCGGCTAAAAGAAAATGACAACAGTGTAAGCTTGTCATCACAATGGTCTATAGTGTTTACACAAGGCCATATGAGTGAAGCTGCTCTCAACACAAATTGTGAAATTAAAGCACCTTGATATTGTGACCCAAACCACCCTTGGATTCACACCTTGCACATTATTCTAATAATCTTTGTACAAAATATGCCTTGTAAGGTATCATTTGAAAACTAACTCCTCCCTGGTCAATATCATCATGATAAAAAGTATGTTGCAACTTTACATATAAAGTCATGAATTCCCCCTCTATAATGTTATTAGCACAGGTTCAAAACCAGACAGCCCTTCCAGGGAAAAAATTATCAGACAGGACTACCCTAAACAAAGGGGTGTGTGTTTACCCCATTTTACATATAAGTAGTAAACTGACTCATCAAGACAGCAGAGAGAAGAGATGGCAAGAAATAGAACAATTTTCATTTCAGCAAACACAAATGGGGGATGAAAGAGCACAGTGCTTCCTTCTCCACCAGACTCCATATCACTTTCCCCACAGCTAGAATAGCCTTTACTTTGAGGGGTATCCTTCAGAAGAATTCACTTCCAAGATTCACTGGACTATAAAAGAAAGGGGCATAGACCCCCAAATTATCTCTTTTACCTACAAAGACAAAGACACCAGCACCTTTGGACCTCTGACTAAGGAGAAGGTCGATCGCTATCTTGCTGGAAGACTGTGGGAGAGAAAGGCCATCTTGAACAAAGTCTTGAACCAAAACTTA
This sequence comes from Caretta caretta, assembly GCF_965140235.1. Classification (NCBI taxonomy): domain Eukaryota; kingdom Metazoa; phylum Chordata; order Testudines; family Cheloniidae; genus Caretta; species Caretta caretta. The sequence goes on from NC_134207.1 coordinate 48,895,700, forward strand.
CTAGATGAAGTTTTAGACTTTTCATGTGTGTTCTCACTTTTATTTGTTTGTAACCATCTATAACTTTATCACTTGTACTTGAACTCACTTAAAATCGTACCTTCTTTTGCTAATCAACTTGTTTTACAATTAAACTAACAGTGCTGTGTTGTACCAAAGTTAATGTCAACTCCAGTTAATGTGGCAAACTGGTGTGTTTGGTCTTCTTATTCCTCTGAATATTGCAGGAGAGGGCTGGACATATCAGAGCACACAGGTTTGTGGAAGTTCAGGACTGGAGTTGTGTTGGGATCACCTGCTAACATTAACCATGTCTAATAAAGACAGAAGTGTGTCTATGATAACTGCTGGCTGGCTGTTGGATTCAAATCGGTTGAATCAGAGCTGTACAGCATACAGAACATGAAGTGGATGCTGTCTGTATGTATGTCCCAGACACGGAGCCACAAGTAGCAGAAGCATTTTGGGGCATTCAGGGTTGAAATACAAGTGATGACTCTACTTCTCATTGATATTAACTGCACCCTAGAACATGGCAGATACCACATCATTGGCTTTCCATGAAATGTTTGTGGTCAAAAGCAATATCAAGATTCTCAATTTGATGAAGTACCTCTGACTGTACCTCTCGAAGGATAACACAAAGAAAGAATGACCCTCCTCAAAACAATCTCTATCCAGCAACAGGATTTCTGTTTTCCTATGGGTGAGAACAAGATTACTGATGCATCCAGCTGGCAACATCCTGTAAGCATTCCTACACAGCATGGACTGAGCTGAACAGAGTCCACAGTGCAAGAGATATACAGTCGTGCATCAAGCGTATATAAAGATATCCCACTCCTGTTTAGAAATAAACTTGCCAAGACACCTCATATACACAATGTGCAACAATAGTTATTTTAGGACAAATATTGCCATTAGATACATGCAACTTTCAATGAAGTTAAAGGAAGTTGTGTGTATGCAGCCAACGGCAGAGTTTGGTAACTATTTGTCTCTAATGTTTGATTAATAAATTATATTTTACGAAGTTAGAAAAAGCTTTTCTACTTACACAGTCAACTGTTCATCCCATTTTGGATTTGAAGAACTATTTGATTTTGCTGTTTTCTTGATTTCTCCATCTGCAACTAATTCTGTATAAATGGCTGTTCCAAACCAGTTCTTTTTCCTTTTCAGTTTGGCACTAGAAACTAACAAACAAACAAAAACAGATTGATTGTTTATAATTACTGGAGCACACTTCTTGCTGAAAAACAACAAAATTACTATCTAAAGGATTGATTCAGTAGAAATTCCATGGAAGAACAACCTGACTTCTTCTCTTTTTCAACCTCTGCTTAGTGCTGAACAAATCTAGCTGCTCAATTGAACCCATTAAAGTCTATCCACAGGACACTTTCAGAGAAGTACAGAAAGGACTTGAAGTCATTGCATCCCAACTGTCTACCAAAGCACTAATCATATTTCAAAGATCAAACTCATTTTGGTAGGTAACAGCAATATGGTTTCCAACAATATCCTAGATGTAGCTAAGATAGATGAGGCATGTCCCCTTAACCACAGGAAGGAAATTTTAAGATAGGCATTCTGTGCAACTACTATGAGAGAGAAAAAAAAAATCAGTCTTCTGGGTTTTTCTTTGTTTATTCCCCCCTTTGTATTTTCCTTTTTTCTCTTCCAGCTCTTCTTTTAAGTGCAAACTATTAAGTATGACATGTATCAGTAACTGAATTGACCTGGGCAAGTTTGACACTGTTAGGATATAGATATTCAGGCCTGTCTGCAAAGGCCTGTACTTTAAGAATTTAGGTGTATTCTTATCACTTGGCTAGTTAGAGGTATAAAAGAAAGAATCAAAATCACTGTCTGCCAGTGTAAGGTCCTTCTCTTATTGTGACAGTCTGAGGCCCTGTTCTTAGGCTAAGGCCTTTGGCTAAGCAACAGAGGCAGCCATAAACTGGGAAGCGACCAGTCACATGCTCACATTCCAAACTAGTCCCATTGAAATAAGGTGCTATTGGGCTGTTAGGAATACAATCCTGTCCTGATAATGCCTGTCACTTCCAGAGAAAGGGAAGTGCCTAGAAGATGTAAAAGGAAACTTAGTTTGATAGCATCCTGTCTGGCAAGAACTCACTTATCAATAGCTGGGATGTGAAATCCTCACTTCTGTATTGTCTTGTCATTATAGTTCCCACTTTGCCATTGTTTGTCTGTATAATCTCTGTCTGGTTCTGTGATTGTTTCTGTCTGCTGTATAATTAATTATGCTGGGTGTAAACTAATTAAGGTGCTGGGATATAATTGGTTACATGATCATGTTACAATATGTTAGGACTGGTTAGTTAAATTTCAGGAAAATGACTGGTTAAGGTATAGCTAAGCAGAACTCAAGTTTTACTATATAGTCTGCAGTGAATCAGAAAGTGAGTGAGTGAGTGAGTGAGTGGGTGGGTGTGGGGGGGGGGGAATGGGAACGGAGAATGGGGGAGGGGAAATTGGAATCATGTTTGGCTAAGGGCAGGAATGGGAACAGGGACACAGGTGTAAGGCTCTGTGGTGTCAGAGCTGGGAAGGGGGACACTAAGGAAGGAAACTGGAATCATGCTTGCTGGAAGTTCACCCCAATAAACATCGAATTGTTTGCACCTTTGGACTTCGGGTATTGTTGCTCTCTGTTCATGCGAGAAGGACCAGGGAAGTAAGTGGGTGAAGGAATAAGCCCCCTAACATCTTGGTGCCGGTGACTCAGATGCATGTCATTGGATAGGTGAGTGGCAGCCTGTAAGTTCCCCTCCCCAACAGTCCGCGCAGCTGCTTGGAGGAGGTATCGCGAACTCTCATGATGGCAGTTGCAGGTTCTGGCAAGCCAGGGTAAAGGATTTTTTGGATAAATGGGTAAGGAAGAACTAGAACCCATACCAGGTGCAGGGGTCAACCTGGGATGAGATTAAAAAGGAAATGGAGGAAGTGTTAGGGGACCCAGAGGGACAGGGGGTGGCTGAGGAGCCCACCCTCCTTGGTATATGGGTAGTGGAAGAAGGTCCCTGCCCATGGGGACTGAATGCCTTCCATGGAAAGGAGGCACTTCAGTCTGCTTGTGAGAGGTTTGAAGCAAGGGCAGCATTATGGGAAGCTGCCAGTAATCTTTCAAGTTTGGTGCTGCTTCAGCAAGGGCTGCTGAAGGGTAGTAAATTAGTTAGGGGTAGTGAAAGGTGATTTGGCACAACAGGGTTTAAAGTCAAAAGCAGAGTTAACAGACTACCTTTAGAGACTGGAGCTGGGACTTGGTCCTGGGGGAGTGGCGAGAAAGAAGGGGGGGAAAAAAGTTTCAAAGTGCAACCTGCCTTTCTACACTCTTTTGTTTTTCTGAAGTTTTAATGGAGGGTACTTTGGACACTTATGTGAGATGTCAAGAAGAAAGTTTCTGTTTAATGATAAAACCCAGTTATATAAATGTAACTGTATGTGCAACTCTGTGCAGTCACATTGGATGGAAGCTTGGTAATTAAATTTTCCAAGGGGGTCAGGTAGAGTGGCTACTACCACCACTGTGCTTCTGTCCCCAGAAGCCTTTACAGCTATTCTGAGGGAAAATGGGCCCTTTTCCCACAGAAATGGTCTATGAGGGACTGCTGCAGGCAGCAGGCAGAGAGAGAATCTGATCAAAATTATTTGACTATTGGGTAATGTAATCAAAATCACTAAAGGATGTAAGGGGTTTCTATTGGAACTTAACTTGGCTGCCCTTGGTTGTGTCTAGTTGTACAAGATGGAAGTGTAATCGGGGTACAGTTGTGTAAAAGAGAGTAATCACAGTGCAAGAAATGTTAGGCAAAAGAGAATTTTGTGTGGTAAAAGAAAAGGAAAAGGGGAAGAATGATGGGAACACTGAGCCTTGGGGTGGCTCTGGGGGATCAGATTGTTGCTTTGGTGGGTGTGCATGAAAACTGTGTGGGCATGGGGGAGGCAGTTACACCTTGTGTAAAATTATTATGGCTAATATAATGTTATGGAGGTTAAACTATATGGAAGGAATATGCATTTTCCCAGGACGTGTGCAGCGTATATTGGGGAAGGGGTAAAAGAAATGCAAATAAAACATGGTACTTAATTAAAATCCTATTAGGGCTCCAAAAGGGACCACAATAGGTTGTGCTTTCTTTTTCAGATCTGTGTGTGTTTTGGAGCAGGAGATGAAAGTGGAAAGTAATCAGAACTCTAGTGGAAGTAAAATGTTTCCCTTTTAAGACAGTGTCTGAGCTGCTAAAAGCTTTGGATCCAAAAGCAAGCTAGTAAGCCTCTGTGTAAATGCAAGTTACCTAGCTGATGGGCACAAAGGAGCTGCAAATAATGAATACATTTGGTCAGCAAACAAGCTACTAGAAGACTCAGATTATGGCCCTCCAGGAAAGGGAGGTGAAAAAACAAGTCAAGCCTGAAAATAAGGGGGACAGGTTAATCTTACGAGGGGGGGTGTGTGTGTGCGCGTGTGTGTGCGCGCGCAGTGCTAAAATCTGAAGCTGTGTCTCAGCTATTACCTGAGAATAAACTTAAAGCTTGGTACAGCAGAGAAACTATTGCAAAAATGGTCTGTTGTACAAGAGGGGAAACTGAGGTACACCACCTCATGAATTTCATAAATGACCAGTGAGTGGGATAATTCACTAGCCTGACTATAGAACAAAATCAGTACAGCCTGGAGGTAATTCTTCTGTTTTTCCTGCAATTAGCAAGGAAATTTGTAAAAGAAAGTGGTATTATTATTAAGCAATAGTCTGTCCCCACCAGGGTTGTAGAGCCTTGATGATGCGTTGGAGAGGTTTTAGTTGGGGGTTGAAGGTGATGGCTAGTGGCATTCTGTTATTATCTTTGTTGGGCCTGTCCTGTAGTAGGTACTTCTAGGTACTCTTCTGGCTCTGTCAATTTGTTTCTTCACTTCAGCAGGTAGGTATTGTAGTTGTAAGAATGCTTGATAGAGCTCTTGCAGTTGTTTGTCTCTGTCTGAGGGGTTGGAGCAAATGCGGTTGTATCGTAGAGCTTGGCTGTAGACGATGGATCGTGTGGTGTGGTCTGGGTGAAAGCTGGAGGCATGTAGGTAGGAATAGCTGTCAGTAGGTTTCCGGTATAGGGTGGTGTTTATGTGACCATCGCTTATTAGCACCGTAGTGTCCAGGAAGTGGATCTCTTGTGTGGACTGGACCAGGCTGAGGTTGATGGTGGGATGGAAATTGTTGAAATCATGGTGGAATTCCTCAAGGGCTTCTTTTCCATGGGTCCAGATGATGAAGATGTCATCAATATAGCGCAAGTAGAGTAGGGACATAAGGGGACGAGAGCTGAGGAAGCGTTGTTCCAAGTCAGCCATAAAAATGTTGGTATACTGTGGGGCCATGCGGGTACCCATAGCAGCGCCGCTGATTTGAAGGTATACATTCTCCCCAAATGTGAAATAGTTATGGGTGAGGACAAAGTCACAAAGTTCAGCCACCAGGTTTGCCGTAACATTATCGGGGATACTGTTCCTGCAGAAGAGAAGAATGAGGGGGGATTTGATAGCTGTTTTCAACTACCTGAAAGGGGGTTCCAAAGAGGATGGCTCTAGACTGTTCTCAATGGTATCAGATGACAGAACGAGGAGTAATGGTCTCAAGTTACAGTGGGGGAGGTTTAGATTGGATATTAGGAAAAACTTTTTCACTATGAGGGTGGTGAAACACTGGAATGCGTTACCTAGGGAGGTGGTAGAATCTCCTTCCTTAGAGGTTTTTAAGGTCAGGCTTGACAAAGCCCTGGCTGGGATGATTTAACTGGGAATTGGTCCTGCTTTGAGCAGGGGGTTGGACTAGATGACCTTCTGGGGTCCCTTCCAACCCTTATATTCTATGATTCTATGATTCCTGACAGCTTGTAGTCCATCTTTGTGTGGAACGTTGGTGTAGAGGGCTTCTACATCCATAGTGGCCAGGATGGTGTTTTCAGAAAGATCACCGATGGATTGTAGTTTCCTCAGGAAGTCAGTGGTGTCTCGAAGGTAGCTGGGAGTGCTGGTAGCGTAGGGCCTGAGGAGGGAGTCTACACAGCCAGACAATCCTGCTGTCAGAGTGCCAATGCCTGAGATGATGGGGCATCCAGGATTTCCAGGTTTATGGATCTTGGGTAGCAGACAGAATACCCCAGGTCAGGGTTCCAGGGGTGTGTCTGTGCGGAACTGACAGAACCAGAAGAGTACCCAGAAGTCACCTACTACAGAACAGGCCCAACAAAGAAAGTAACAGAACGCCACTAGCCGTCACCTTCATCCCCCAACTAAAACCTCTCCAACGCATCATCAAGGATCTACAACCTATCCTGAAGGACGACCCATCACTCTCACAGATCTTGGGAGACAGGCCAGTCCTTGCCTACAGACAGCCCCCCCAACCTGAAGCAAATACTCACCAGCAACCACACACCACACAACAGAACCACTAACCCAGGAACCTATCCTTGCAACAAAGCCTGTTGCCAACTGTGTCCACATATCTATTCAGGGGACACCATCATAGGGCCTAATCACATCAGCCACACTATCAGAGGCTCGTTCACCTGCACATCTACCAATGTGATATATGCCATCATGTGCCAGCAATGCCCCTCTGCCATGTACATTGGTCAAACTGGACAGTCTCTACGTAAAAGAATAAATGGACACAAATCAGATGTCAGGAATTATAACATTCAAAAACCAGTCGGAGAACACTTCAATCTCTCTGGTCACTCGATTACAGACCTAAAGGTCGCAATATTACAACAAAAAGACTTCAAAAACAGACTCCAACGAGAGACTGCTGAATTGGAATTAATTTGAAAACTGGATACAATTAACTTAGGCTTGAATAGAGACTGGGAGTGGATGTGTCATTACACAAAGTAAAACTATTTCCCCATGTTTATCCCCTCCCACCCCCATTCCTCAGATGTTCCTGTTAACTGCTGGAAATGGCCCACCTTGATTATCACTACAAAAGGTTCGTCCGTCCGTCCGTCCCCGCTCTCCTGCTGGTAATAGCTCATCTGAAGTGATCACTCTCCTTACAGTGTGTATGATAACACCCATTTTTTCATGTTGTGTGTATATAAATCTCCTCACTGTATTTTCCACTGAATGCATCCAACGAAGTGGGCTGTAGCCCACGAAAGCTTATGCTCAGATAAATTGGTTAGTCTCTAAGGTGCCACTAGTACTCCTTTTCTTTTTTCTAGTGGATATAGTGTACTTGGACTCTCAGAAAGCCTTTGACAAGATTCCTCACCAAAGGCTCTTAAACTAAGTAAGCCATCATGGCATAAGAGGGAAGGTCTTCTTGTGGATCAGTAACTGGTTAAAAGATAGGAAATAAAGGGTAGGAATAAATGGTCAGTTTTCAGAACGGAGTGAGGTAAATAGCCATGTCCCCGAGGGATCTGTCTTGGGACCAATGCTGTTCAATATATTAATAAATAGTCTGGAAAAAGGGTAAACAGCGAGGTGGCAGAGTTTGCAGATGGCACAAAATTGTTTGAGATAGTTAAATCCAAAGCAGAATCCAAAGGGATATCACAAAAATGGGTGAACTGGGCAACAAAATGGCAAATGAAATTCAATGTTGATAAATGCAAAGTAATGCACATTGGAAAACATAATCCCAACTACACATACAGAGTGATGGGGTCTAAATTAGCTGTTACCGCTCAAGAAAGAGATCTTAGAATCATTATGGATAGTTCTCTCAAACCATCCACTCAATGTGCAGCAGTTAAAAAAAGCTAACAACGTTAGGATCCATCAGGAAAGGGATACATAATAAAATAGAAAATATCATAATGCCACTATATTAATCCATGGTATTCCCACACTTTGAATACTGCATGCAGTTCTGGTTGCCCAGCTCAAAAAAGATATATTAGAAATGGAAAAAGTTCAAAGGGCGAAAAATATGATTCAGCATATAAAACAGCTTCCATATGAGGAAAGATTAAAAAGATTGGGATTGTTCAGCATAGAAAAGAGACAACTAAGGTGTTAGGACATAGATATTCAGGCCTGTCTGTAAAGGCCTATACTCTAAGAATTTAGGTGTATTCTTATCACTTGGCTAGTTATAGAGGTATAAAAGAAAGAATAAAAATCATTGTCTGCCAGTGTAAGGTCCTTCTCTTATTGTGACAGTCTAAGGCCCTGTTCTTAGGCTGAGATCTCTGGCTAAGCAACAGAGGCAGCCATAAGCTGGGAAGCGACCAGTCACATGCTCACATTCCAAACTAGTCCCATTGAAATAAGGTGCTATTGGGCTGTTAGGAATACAATCCTGTCCTGATAATGCCTATCGCCTCCAGAGAAAGGGAAGTGCCTAGAAGATGTAAAAGGAAACTTAGTTTGATAGCATCCTGTCTGGCAAGAACTCACTTATCAATAGCTGGGATGTGAAATCCTCACTTCTGTATTGTTTTGTCATTATAGTTCCCACTTTGCCATTGTTTGTCTGTATAATCTCTGTCTGGTTCTGTGATTGTTTCTGTCTGCTGTATAATTAATTATGCTGGGTGTAAACTAATTAAGGTGCTGGGATATAATTGGTTACATGATCATGTTACAATATGTTAGGACTGGTTAGTTAAATTTCAGGAAAATGACTGGTTAAGGTATAGCTAAGCAGAACTCAAGTTTTACTATATAGTCTGCAGTGAATCAGGAAGTGAGTGAGTGGGTGGGTGGGTGGGTGTGGGGGGGGGGATGGGAACGGAGAATGGGGGAGGGGAAATTGGAATCATGTTTGGCAGGAATGGGAACAGGGACACAGATGTAAGGCTCTGTGGTGTCAGAGCTGGGAAGGGGGACATTAAAGAAGGAAACTGGAATCATGCTTGCTGGAAGTTCACCCCAATAAACATCGAATTGTTTGCACCTTTGGACTTCGGGTATTGTTGCTCTCTGTTCATGAGAGAAGGACCAGGGAAGCAAGTGGGTGAAGGAATAAGCTCCCTAACATAAGGGAGAATGTGATAGAGGTCTATAAAATTATGAATGGTGTGGAGAAAGTAAGGGTTATTTAACCCTTCACATAGCACAAGAACCAGAGGTCACCGAATGAAATTAACAGGCAACAGGTTTAAAACAAACAAAAGGAAGTACTTCTTTGCACAACACTCAGCTAACCTGTGGAACTCGATGCCAGGGGATGCTGTGCAGACCAAAACTATAACTGGATTCAAAACAGAATTTGAAAAGTTCATGGAGGATAGCTATTAGCCATGATGATCAGGGATGCAACCCCATGCTGTGGGTGTCCCCAAGACTTTGACTGCCAAATGCCGGGACTGGACAACTGGGGATGGATCACTGGATGATTGCCCTTGTGCTGTTCATTCCCTTTCAAGCATCTTGCATTGGCCACTGTCAGAAGACAGGATAGTGGGCTAGACACGCCATTGGTCTGGCCATTCATATGTTTTTAGAACTTGCCCAAAATAATTCCTAGAGCATACTGTTTGTTTCTATCCATCTTACCAAGCAATCCAGATCGCTCAGTGATCTGAACTCTTCATTCTTGCACATTCCCCCAATTTTTGTGTCACCTGCAAACTTTATCAGTGATGATTTGATGTTTTTTTCCAAATCATGATAAAAATGTTTAAATAGTCTATGGCTAAGACCCAATTCCTGCAGGACTTCACTAAAAACACATTCGCTCAATGACGATTCTCCTTTTAAAATTACATTTTGAGACCTACTACTGCAGTTTCCACGGTATGCATCCGATGAAATGAGCTGTAGTTCACGAAAGCTCATGCTCAAATAAATTGGTTAGTCTCTAAGGTGCCACAAGTACTCCTTTTCTTTTTGCAAAGACAGACTAACACGGCTGTTACTCTGAAACCTGTCATTTTGAGACCTATCAGTTAACCAGCTTTAACCCATTTAATGTGTGCCATGTTAATTTTATATTGTTCTGGGATTTTTTTTTTTTTAAATCAAAATGTCATGCAGTATCAAGTCAAATGCCTTACAGAATTCTAAGTATATCAGAACACCATTATCACCTTTATCAACTAAACTTGTAATCCCGTAAAAAAAAGTATCAAGTTATATCCTGTGAAACTATATTCCATAAACCCAGCTTGACTGGCATTAGAGTTATATTACTCTACTTTAATTCTTTATTAATTGAGTCCTGTATCAGACACTCCATTATCCTGCCTGAAATTGAGGTCAGACTGACAAGCCTATAATTACCCAGGTCAGGGTCATCCCATTTATCCTTTTTAAACACTGGCACAACTGTAGCTTTTTTCCAGTCTTTTGTAGCGTCCCCAGTGTTCCAAGACGTCCAGCAAGCTCCTCAACCAACTCTAACCTGCTTTAATAGTTGCTGTTTAACATCCTCCTGAGATGCTAGTAGAATCAAAAGAATGTTCTCAGGCGTGACTACATCTGTTCCCTGCACCTCTGATACAGAGCAGAAATATTTATTTTCGTTATCTTTTCTCCCCAATTATGTTTTTGGCCAATACACTTTAATTAATATTGCAAACAGCAGTGGGAAGACAAGATTAATTTGCCAGTTTTCAGTACGGTTTCCTCCTTTTTCATCCTAATAATTATTTCATCATTTTGTGACTTCTGCAATAGGAGGGTATACTACTACAGAAGATTGTATACTACTCACAATCACCTTGTTACTAGACCTGGGCAAAAAAAATTTTGACAGATTTTTCGCTGAAAAATTCTGTTTTGATACTTGGAAACTACTCACAAATATGGATAACATTAGACAAATAGCCCAGACCAAGGCAAAAATTGAGGAAAAAACAAAAACAAAAAACTTTTTATTTATACTACGTCAAAACATTTAGAAACAGCATTTCAAACTCAAACTTGGCCAATTTTTACACCCTCCCCCCCAAAAAAGATGACCACCACCTGAAAACTGCCTAAATGAACCAAAATGATGAAAAAATGTGTTTTGGACTGACCTGAAACATCTGGGTAAATTTAATTCCCCTCACCCAAATTTTTCAGTTTCAGGAAAAATTTGTTTCAATTCAAATTGAACTTGGTCCCCCCGGCCCGTTTCTTCCCCACTGGATTTTGTGGTTCAGTCCCTCAAGCAAAAAAATCCATTATTTTCTCAGTTCTACTTACCACTATTAGTCTTCCGGTTAAAAAGGAAAAATATCAAAATAATTCAGCCCCAAAATGTCTTAATAAGTAAGCTCATTGTATATGGTTCTCTATATTTAATTACGCAAATATTAGGCCTAGCAAACCCAAATACACCACTGCTTGTGATGTTATGGTGTATATATGTGAAAAAACTTCCACAGAAGGAAGAGTTCTCTTGACTCAAACGTATGAGTTTGAGTTGTTTTTCAAACTTACTTCTGTTAATGTAGGAATTAGAATTCTTATCTATGTGTATGTTCTTCATACAAATCTTTCAGATTGCTCTGCTCTAGACTACAGACTATACAAACAGGATTATGGACATCAGCATATGAAAAAGTCTGTGTTTAATGACCAACTGTAGTCACATGAAAATAAGATAGATTTATTTTTCTGGAATTTAAATCCCAACCCAAAACCCTTAATGCCACAGAAATCACAATTTCATCAATAAAGCTGCATTAAGACAGAGATCCCAAGTTTAGACATAGGTGAAGGAAAGTGTGGGCCCCTTACTGAATGAGGGAGGCAACCTAGTGACAGAGGATGTGGAAAAAGCTAATGTACTCAATGCTTTTTTTGCCTCTGTCTTCACTAACAAGGTCAGCTCCCAGACTGCTGCGCTGGGCATCACAGCATGGGGAGTAGATGGCCAGCCCTCTGTGGAGAAAGAGGTGGTTAGGGACTATTTAGAAAAGCTGGACGTGCACAAGTCCATGGGGCTGGACGCGTTGCATCCGAGAGTGCTAAAGGAATTGGCGGCTGTGATTGCAGAGCCATTGGCCATTATCTTTGAAAACTCGTGGCGAACGGGGGAAGTCCCAGATGACTGGAAAAAGGCTAATGTGGTGCCAATCTTTAAAAAAGGGAAGAAGGAGGATCCTGGGAACTACAGGCCAGTCAGCCTCATCTCAGTCCCCGGAAAAATCATGGAGCAGGTCCTCAAAGAATCAATCCTAAAGCACTTACATGAGAGGAAAGTGATCAGGAACAGTCAGCATGGATTCACCAAGGGAAGGTCATGCCTGACTAATCTAATCGCCTTCTATGATGAGATTACTGGTCCTGTGGATGAAGGGAAAGCAGTGGATGTATTGTTTCTTGACTTTAGCAAAGCTTTTGACTCCCACAGTCTTCTTGTCAGCAAGTTAAAGAAGTATGGGCTGGATGAAAGCACTATAAGGTGGGTAGAAAGTTGGCTAGATTGTCGGGCTCAATGGGTAGTGATCAATGGCTCCATGTCTAGTTGGCAGCCGGTGTCAAGTGGAGTGCCCCAGGGGTCGGTCCTGGGGCCGGTTTTGTTCAATATCTTCATAAATGATCTGGAGGATGGTGTGGATTGCACTCTCAGCAAATTTGCGGATGATACTAAACTGGGAGGAGTGGTAGATACACTGGAGGGCAGGGACAGGATACGGAGGGACCTAGACAAATTGGAGGATTGGGCCAAAAGAAATCTGATGAGGTTCAATAAGGATAAGTGCAGGGTCCTGCACTTAGGACGGAAGAACCCAATGCACAGCTACAGACTAGGGACCGAATGGCTAGGCAGCAGTTCTGCGGAAAAGGACCTAGGGGTGACAGTGGACGAGAAGCTGGATATGAGTCAACAGTGTGCCCTTGTTGCCAAGAAGGCCAATGGCATTTTGGGATGTATAAGTAGGGGCATAGTGAGCAGATCGAGGGACGTGATCGTCCCCCTCTATTCGACATTGGTGAGGCCTCATCTGGAGTATTGTGTCCACTTTTGGGCCCCACACTACAAGAAGGATGTGGATACATTAGAGAGAGTCCAGCGAAGGGCAACAAAAATGATTAGGGGTCTGGAACACATGACTTATGAGGAGGGGCTGAGGGAACTGGGATTGTTTAGTCTGCAGAAGAGAAGAATGAGGGGGGATTTGATAGCTGCTTTCAACTACCTGAGACCTGGCTCCAGAGAGGATGGTTCTAGACTATTCTCAGTGGTATAAGAGGACAGGACAAGGAGTAATGGTCTCAAGTTGCAGTGGGGGAGGATTAGGTTGGATATTAGGAAAAACTTTTTCACTAGGAGGGTGGTGAAACACTGGAATGCGTTACCTAGGGAGGTGGTAGAATCTCCTTCCTTAGAAGTTTTTAAGGTCAGGCTTGACAAAGCCCTGGCTGGGATGATTTAATTGTGGATTGGTCCTGCTTTGAGCAGGGGGTTGGACTAGATGACCTCCTGAGGTCCCTTCCAACCCTGATATTCTGTGATTCTAAGCACAAGGCACTTTTGCAGCTCCTCTACATCCAGCTCTTTTTCTGTGGTTGCTAGCAAGGAATCCTTGCTGGTCTTCCCTTCTCTCTTTCGGGGCATTTTCAAGCATATGCTACTGACACTCAACCTATTTTGGCCCCATTCAGATCACAAGATTGTGCTGAGTCTTGAGACTCTTGGCTGTAAGGGGGAATCATCATGCCAGGGAACACCTGCTATGTAGATTCTGTGACATTGCACTCCATGTGATTTTACGAAAATATGTTAACGAGTGTGAATATAACATAACTGGAATATGCTTCATGCAAAAGGTCTTTTGTAAGGTATCATTACAAAGCTTATAATCTACTGAGTGTGGCCATCTTATTCGTATAAATGTATCATTCTTGCATCTGAAACTAGAAATATGAAAATAAAACTCTGAGGTCCTACTAAAAGAACAGGAGTACTTGTGACACCTTAGAGACTAACAAATTTATTTGAGCATAAGCTTTCATGGGCTACAGCCCACTTCATCGGATGCATGCAGTGGAAAATACAGTAGGACGATTTTATATACACATAGAACATGGAACAATGGGTGTTACCATGCACACTATAAGGAGAGTGATCAGTTAAGGTGAGCTATTACCAGCAGGAGGGGAAAAAAAACCTTTTGTAGTGATAATCAAGATGAGCCATTTCCAGAAGTTGACAAGAACATGTGAGGAACAGTGCGGGGGTGGGGGGGGGGAACAAACATGGGGAAGTAGTTTTATTTTGTGTAATGATTACTTGATTACAGACCTAAAAGTCGCAATATTACAACAAAAAAACCTTCAAAAACAGACTCCAACAAGAGACTGCTGAATTAGAATTAATTTGCAAACTGGACACCATTAAATTAGGCTTGAATAAAGACTGGGAGCAGATGTGTCATTACACAAAGTAAAACTATTTCCCCATGTTTATTTTTCCCCCCTACTGTTCCTCACACGTTCTTGTCAACTGCTGGAAATGGCCCATCTTGATTATCACTACAAAAGGTTTTTTTTCCTCTCCTGCTGATAATAGCTCACCTTAACGGATCACTCTCGTTATACTGTGCATGGTAACACCCATTGTTTCATGTTCTTTGTGTATATAAAATCGTCCTACTGCATTTTCCACTGCATGCATCCGATGAAGTGGGCTGTAGCTCACGAAAACTTATGCTCAAATAAATTTGTTAGTCTCTAAGGTGCCACAAGTACTCCTGTTCTTTTTAAAGATACAGACGAACACGGCTGCTACTCTGAAACCTGAGGTCCTACTGTAATTATGCAAAGTGTAGGCCATTAATGGTGGTTTGGAATCTTGATGGCTCCCATCAACTAGGACAATTGGTTGTCAATGGCTGTTTACTTGCAAGCCTTCCTTTGAGTCAGGCCAGGAAGAATGAAGACCTGGGGTCTCACAGGACACATGACCATGTCACCTGGTACTGGAATCTATCTTAAACCTGGTGCTTTTCCATTTAGGAGGAGGGATGGGAACCCAGAAAGACAAAAGATTCCTGCCTTGTGCCAAAGCTCTATAAGGGGGTGGAACTGAACAAAATGGGTTCCAGCCATGAAAAATGCCCTATTTACTACCAGAGCTGGAGCTAACAAGAACTGTACCAGGGGAAAGGATTGGGCCCAGTCTAGGAGGAAGTCCAGTCTGTGAAAGAAGCTTATTGGAACATCTCTGAGGGTGAGATTTTATCTGTAATCAGTTTCTTAATGTATTAGGCTTAGACTTGCATGTTTTGTTTTATTTTGCTTGGTAACTTACTTTGTTCGGTCTGTTATTACTTGAAACCACTTAAATCCTACTTTTTATACTTAATAAAATCACTTTTACTTATTAATTAACCCAGAGTAAGTAATTAATACCTGGGGGAGCAAACAGCTGTGCACATCTCTCTCTGTTATAGACGGCGGACAATTCATGAGTTTATCCTGTATAAACTTTATACAGAGTGTAAAGGATTCATTTAGGGTTTGGATCCCATTGGGAGCTGGGTGTCTGGGTGCTGGAAACAGGAGCACTTCTTAAGCTGTTTTCAGTTAAGTCTGCAGCTCTGGGGCGCGTGGTTCAGACCCTGGGTCTGTATTGGAGCAGACTGGCATGTCTGACTCAACAAGGCAGGGTTCTGGAGGCCCAAACTGGCAGAGAAAACGGGCTCAGAGGTAGTGTCAGCACATCAGGTGGCAGTCCCAAGGGGGTTTCTGTGATCAAACCCGTCACAGACTCCATAAAGAAACTGATGCTGTGTTGCTATGATAAAACTGGCCCCTTTCCAAGCTTAAATGCTAGATTTAAGAAAGTGGCACCAGTTTGAAGAACTTCTCAAAAGCTGTCTGAAATGACCCTTGCCTTTAGTGGCTCCTGTACTGGCTAAAGTTCTAGAGTGTTTAAGACATCAGAGTTTTCTTCAAGCCTGGAGCCATCTTGACTGCTGGCATCAGATTTGACACATTGGGATTAAGGCCTCAATCACCAAGATCCTCAAATGCTTGGTACTGGGAAAAAAGGCCTTCGTGGCTCCCTCCAACAGTTGCAGTTTGAGGTAGCTCTTGAATTCAACATGAGCATTTGGAAAAAGCCCAACATATGGAGCAGCATTCAGGATCATGCCTCTGCCCCAGCTGAATCAGCAGATACTGCACTCGTTTCAACCAAGACATGGTGACCTCACTGAAAGGACATGGTTTAATACTGGACTTCGTACATGCCTTGAAACAAGAAGGAAGGCCCAACCCTAAGCAGGAGAGGCTCAAAGAAAAAAGGCCTAACAAGGCTCAAGTTGTGGGCACATTTATTGCCATCTTTTAACACTATTAAAATTAGACAAACTAGCTAATTAGTTAAAATGAAAAAGACATACCTAGAAATTCCCTACATGGGACGCAACAGGGTAACTTAACACCACTGAGTTCTTGCTCAAGGTCTATGGTAGTCGGAAGGAACTGAGTGACAGCTGTGGCTAAGCTCCCTAATATAAGAAGTTTGGAGGTGGGGCACATGAAATTAAGCAGGGTCTGCACACAATCTTGATGGACACCACTGTCAAAGTTCTGATGGTGTATGCATAACTTACAGAGGAAATGAATACATCCAATGGATGAAGAACAGATTCAGAATCTAACTTTTTATGGAAGGTCATTATTGCTATAATATTTGGGGTGTAGACTACCCCTGCATAGTCTTCCTGTGGACTTTTTTCTCATGTGCAGTGAAATCTCAGTGGTTCTGCTGCTGTTTGAAACTTATATGCCTGTGGAAGACTGAGTATGGCTAAGGCTCCGATTCTTTAACGGAGGTAGCAGAAGTTACAGATTCCATGACTTTCTGTGACTTCCGCAGAGGCTGGTGTGGCTGCCTCTAGAGCCACCCGAGCAGTTGGCATGACTGGCAGTCCCCGTGGCCAGCCGCACTGACCACTGCTCAGAAGGCTCGGGGCCAACTAGCTCTGGGAACCGCCCGAGCAGTGGCTGGTGCAGCTGGTCCCATCGACCACTCGAGCAGTGGTCCTGGGGGCCAAACCAGAACCAGCTGCACTGGCCACTGCTTGGGCAGCCCTGGGCAGTTGGCTCTGGAGACCGCCTGAGCAGCGGCTGGTGCGACTGGCTCCGGGGACCGCCCAAGCAGCGGTCCTTGGGGGAGGCCCCACGGAGCATCTGAGCATTGGTCCCTGGGACTGCCCTGGGCCAGCCGCACCAGCCGCTGCTCGGGCGGCCCCAGGCAGATGGCTCCAGGGACGGCTGGAACAGCAGCCAGTGTGGCTGACTCTGGGAAGCTCCCGAGCAGTGGCCTGGGGGGTGCCTGGGAACCGCCGGAGCAGCAGTGGTTCCAGGGCAGCTGGAGGCCATCTGGAGAGTGGTTCCCCAGGAATGGTGGCCAGGGGCAGTCAACCAGCATTGGAGCAGCCCTCCCTGCCCCCCAGCTGGGGTCCCCCCGGAGCAGCGGGACCCCAGAAGTAGAGATTTAGTCAGAGATATATTTAGTCAGAGATATTTTTAGTAAAAGTCATGGACGGGTCCCGGGCCATGAATTTTTATTTATTGCCCATGACCTGTCCATGACTTTTACCAAAAATACCTGTGACTACATCTTAGCCTTAAGTATGGCTGATTTGTTATTCAAAATAATCTTTTCGTTTAGTTATGCCTTAGCTTGGGAAAGAGTGAGAATGAGAGAGATCGGGGCCCCCTCACTTTCCTGTGGGCCTCCTAAGGTCTGCATGGAAGTGAGAATCTCCATGTAGCCTTAGGAATTTCACTGGCCCTCCCTGCAAACCTTCTGGTAGGTTTTTGCATAGCATCCTCAGTTTCCATTTTGGACACCTATTTCTGCAAGGAAAAGACTAAAGATTTACTTTGTTTTTAAATGATAGAATAGTCACTTACCTTACAATAACTGGTTCTTCCAGATGTGGTATCCTTATGTATATATTTTACTTTTGGTGTGCATGTACCCCATGCACTCAGTTGGAACTTTTTGGCCAGATGCATCTGTTGGGGCAGCACTCAATACCTTGAGTGCCTTCATGCCCCGCACCCAAGGGAGTACAAAGTGCAGTAAGGCCAACCAACCCTCAATTCATTGACAACAGAGAATCCATGTGGTACTAGACTCTGCAGTAGAAGAAAAGGAGGGAAGGTAATGGAATATATATGGACAACATCTCTAAAAGCCACAGCTACTGTAAGATCAATAATCCTTCGAGTGCTTACCCAAATACATTCCACTCTACGAGACTCGCAAGCTTTACTTTGATATATCAGAGGTGGGTGATTCGTGTCTATATGAATAAAGATGAAGACAGCTGTACAAAAACAGGCAACTGACCTAGATACCTCTACAAAAGAATATTTAGTAAAAGTATGTATTGATCCCCAAGCAGCAGCTCTACATGTATTGGAGGTAGGAACATTTCTAAAAGAAGCCTCAGAAGCTGCTTGTGCTCAAGTGGAAAGAGGCTTGATCTGCCCAGAAGGTTCTAAACAAACTAGCCGATAACAGGAGTTTAAAGTAATCCAAGACCCATTTTGATAATCTTTGGGAAGACATCGCTTGAACCTTCATTCTCTTTGCAAAGGCAGTAAATAGTTTCAGGGAAAGAATTTAGTTCTACTCAGGTAGAATGACAAGTACCTGAGTACATCCAAGGTGTGACCTCCTAAATCCCCCTTGGCTAGAGTAGGGCTTAGGAAAGAAAACAGGGTAAGTATAATCAAGTTTAAGTGGAAGTTGGAAATCAGTTTGGGAAGAAATGTAAGCTAGGGTGTGAACATGACCTTGTCTTTACAGAAAATAGTATAAAAAGGGTCCACCATGAGTGCTTATAATTTACCTACCCTGCAGGCTGAAATAACTGTCACTAAGAGGCCTGTTTGCATTGGCAGATATATAAGAAGCATGATGCCAAAAACTAGAAAAGGGGGACTCAATCAACCCAGCTAGAGCCACACTGTGATTCCATAACAGAGGGGGTTCCTGCACTGGGAATACATACATTAAATCCATAGGGAATCCAACTATGAAAAATACCAAGTGATCTTGGACAGGGGGAGAGTAGACTGATATAATCAGCAGGTGCACTGTTATAGAACTGATCAAAAGTCCTGAATTTTTCAATGACAGGAAGTCATCCAAAATATGAGGAACATCAGACTCTGTGAGAGAGGGGTGACGTTATTCTGCCCAGACAGAGAACCTTTTCCACTTCACTACACAAATCCTCTTGCAGAAACTTTCCCGCTTTGGATGAGACTGTTCAGAACATTTTAGATCAAAATCTCTGGATGTAATTAACCAACCGGCATCCAGGCTTTGGATGTTAGAAGGTCCCATTCTGGGAAGTTATGTCTGGAGCCACAAGAAGTGTTACTGGAGATTGAACCAAGAGCCTCAAGAGATTTGGGTACTAGAATTGCCTGGACCAAACTGGTGCTATGAGGATCATTATATCAGCCTCTTGCCTGAATTTCCTAAATTCACGTACATTACTCCAGGTGCCCAAGAGACAAGGAATACATCCCAGGATGATATAGTGCTTAGTCCCGCCCTCTGCCCAAGAATGATAAACAAAAAGTATGTCTGTGGCAAATATTACTTTCGGGTGACTCCACCTATGAAAAACCCTCTGAATAACAGAATCCTTTACTGCCACTTGGAGTTGCATAAAAATTGCCTCCTCAGGTGATTCGTTAATGTGTTCTGCAATCTTAACGGATGTATGGCTTTTGGAGTGATCTGATGACAGATGTACTAATTCCACAGGCATTGCCATGAGCTCTGGGATATTTATGTGCAGACGAGATTCCTCACACAACCTTGAGTTTAATGCTGGTGTAAATGTTGGAGGCATATGTTCCTACGATCTTTGTGGGTAGAATTAGAGAGAATCCTGCATACCTGAACAGCATTCTTCCACCAATTTAATGGCATTAGGGGTTCGAGAAATTTGAGCTCACATGTCAACGTGGAACTTTTTCAGCAGGTATATGGACTTCAGTGACCCCTACATACACCAGAGGTGAAAACTGACATGTTCTGTGGTGAATATGCATGAGGCCAGCTGACCCAGCAACCTTGGATATATCCTCACTATTGTCTGAGAATGACTTTCTAACTGATCTATGAGATCTGCCATAGCCTGGAATCTGGTCTAAATAGAGTATTCTCTTGCTGCCATAAGACTCTAGAAGTGCCCCTATAAATTCCGTCTTCTGGGTTGTCACTAAGGTTTACTTTTTCTTGATGAATTTGAGCCCCAATGTGGTGAAGAGCTATATGATGAATGCTGTCTGTGACCTGCTGAGAAGAGCTCCCTCAAAGAAGTCTGTTGTTTAGGTAAGAGCAAACTTGTATGTCTTGTCACCTTAAATGTTCTGCCAGTATAGCAAGCCATTATGAAGACTACAGAGGCTACTGATAACTTGAATGGTAGGACTCAGTACTGGAAATATGAAGCCCCGATTATACATCTTTGGAATATCCTGTGGGCTGGGTGGATTGAAATATGCATCCTAGAGATCAACAGATGCAGTCCTGTGGATTTAGAGATAAGATTATTGAGGTAAGGGTTATCATTCTGAACGTGAACTGATGTATGAATGCACTGAATTTCCTCAAGCCCAGAAGAGGTGGTTACTCCCCTGTGCTGTAACGGAGGTTCTTCGAGATGGGTGTCCCTCTGGGTGCTCCACTTCAGGTGAATGTGTGTCCCTGGGCCTTTAATAAGAGAATTTCAGCAGCAGTGCTCGTCTGAGAGAGCACATGCACGACCCAGTCTTGCGCCTCTGTCAGCGTCTATCTAGCACCGTGCAACCAGACCCCCTTCAGTTCCTTCTCTACTGCACAGTCCAGAAATTGAATTCTAAAGTAGAGGCCAAGATGGTGAGTAGTGGAGCACCCACAGGGACACCCATCTCAAAGAACCCCAGTTACTGCTCACAGTTATTGCTTTTCTTCTTTGAGGAGTGTCTCTGTGGGTGCTGCTCCTCAGTGGCAAAAGGGGCTTTGAAGTTGCATGGATAATTGATGACAATATAATAAGTCATAACAATGCATCCAATCTCAAGCTCTGGTTGATTGCGTAGTGTTCTGCGAAGGTGTGTGCAGATGCCCAGGTGGCCGCTTTGCATATGTCCATGATCAGTACATTGTTTAGAAAGGCTGAGGTTTATAAGAATCTAGTGGAGTGGGTTCAGATCCCCGCTGGGGGTTGTAAATCTTTCTGTCGGTAACAAAGTTGGATGCACCAAGAAATCCATTTAGATTGTCTCTGTTTGGAAATAGCAGAATACTTAGATAGTTCCAAAGTCAAAATAAAAAGCCTCGGTGACTTTCTGAAGGGCTTAGTTCTTTCAAGGTAGAATGCTAGTGTGCGTCAGACGTCCAGAGAGTGTAGTATTGAATCCCGTTTGCTCCCATGAGGTTTAAGGAAGAAGGTGGTATTTGGGATAAAAATTTAGGATGAGGTCTTAGGGTGACATTGTCCATGAAAAAGATGATGTATGGTGGGTGTGCCATGAGGACCCCTAGCTCTCCCACTTGGCAGGAAGACATGATAGCGACTAAGAAGACTACCTTCATCGATAGATGTGCCAGAGAACATGTTTCTAACGATTGGAATGGGGCCCCATTAAGGCAGCGTAGTACCAAGTTCAAGTCCCAAGGTGGGGTGGGTACTCGTATTTCAGGATAGACATTTCTGATACCCTTATGAAAGCATTTGGGAAGAGGATGGGCAAATATAGATATCTTGTCCACCTTGCAGTGAAAAGCGGTAATAGCTGCAAGGTGTACTCTGATTGAACTAAGGGATAGTCCAGATTTCTTTAGCTCCAAGATGTAGTCTAATATCGTAAGTAAGGGAGCGGTAACAGCCCTGGATTGTTTATTTTGAATCACTTCCATTTGTGCAGATATGTTCCAAGCAGGTCAGTTTGTCATGATGGAACCATGTTCTCAGGTGAAGCCTCTCCAGGTTCGGGTGGTAAACCTGTCTGACATCCTGCAATAGAGGGTTCGATAGTAGAGGAAGAATGCACGGTATACACACTGTCACCTGCAACAGGTACAAGTACCAAGTTTGTCTGGGCCATTGGGGGCTAACAAGATGACTTTGGCCTTGTTGGTCTTTATTTTGTGTATTACCATAGATAGCAGGGAGATGGGGGGGAAACACGTATAGCAGAGGTGCATCCCATTTGATGAGAAAGGCATTGCCTAAGGATCAGGACCCCCAACTCTCGAGCAGAACTGCAGGCATTTGTAATTCTGGAATGTCGCTAAGAGATCTACAGATGGGTGACCCCAGTGTCTAAATATGCTTATCAGGACTGTGTGGTTTAGTTACCACTCGTGGTCTTGAGAGAATTCTCTGCTCAGTGTATCCGCTGTGGGAGATACAAGGCTGCTATGTTGACATTGTGCCGGACACACCAGTTCCATAGTTTCATAGCTTCAGTTCATAGGGAGTAATCTTGCTCCTCCCTGCTGGTTTACACAAACATGTAGGCAATATTATCTGTCATTACCCTTATGGTCTCGTTCCTGATTAAGAGCAGGAAATGAAAGCACTCATAGCAAATTGTACACAGTTCTAGGAGGTTCTCCGTAATAGTGTCTCGGAAGGAGACCATCTGCCCTGAACTGTGTGGTGTCAGAGGTGAGTCCCCAGCCTATCAAGGAGGCATCTGTTGTGAGAATCATGAAGGTGAAGTCTGTGTGAAAGGTACTCCCACACACATACATTATGGAGTTTGACTTTGAGCAGCAAGGTGAGGCACTTGTTCAGGCTGTGTCTTTGTAGAATGTAGATGGTTCCTAGCCAACCCTGAATACAGCACATGTGAAGTCATACATATCGTACCATGAATGTGGTTGCTGCCATATGGCCTAATAATTGGAGGCATGTCCATGCCGATATCTGTGCACTGTTCAGTACTATAGAGATCAGAATGACTACAGTGACAAATCTGTTCGTTAGTAGTGATGCTTTGAGATGGGTGCCGATGAAATCCAGTTTCTGTACAGGTGTCACTGTTCATTTTTGTATGTTTAGTTGTAATACCAGTTGTAAAAAGAGGGTGATTGTCCTATGAGGAGTGTCTAGGGCATCTACCGGGTGGGTGACTTTGGGAGGTAATCGTCCAGATAGGGAAAGATTATCACTTCCTGCTGGCGGTGGTGTGCCGCCACTACCACAAGAATTTTGGAAAACACCAAATTTTGGAATTTTGGTGCTGTCAAAAGGCCAAAAGGTAGAACTTTGTATAGATAATCTTCTGTCCACAAAGTAAATCCGAGGGACCTCCTCAGAGCAGTATGCATGGTTACGTGAAAATAGGTGTCTTAGAGGTCGAGGGCAGAGAACCGGTCCCCCCTATTCCAGTGCTGGTATTATTGTTGCTGATGTGACCATCCTGAACCATTGGAGCCTTATGAATGCGTTGAGTTTTCTAAGGTCTAGAATAGGTCTCCATACTCCATTTTTTTTCTGGGTTCAGAAGTAGCTGGAATAAAAACCCTTCTTTCTACGTTGGGATGACACCAGTTCCACAGCACCCAGATGTAGGAGCTGTTTTACTTCTTGCCATATAAGGTTTTTGTGAGAGGAGTCCCTGAAGAGGGATGAGGAGGGATGGTGGTAGGAGGGATGGAGGTTAATGGTATCAAATAGCCTGTGTGGATTATTTCTAGAATCCATTCGTCCATGGTGATGGATTTCCATGCTAAACAGAAAGGGGTCAAATGGTGTCCAAAACTGGGGAGGTCTTTTAGGCCCTTGACCAAATGCTCAAAACTGTTTTGCAGAGGGTTCCTGGGACGGCAACAATTGAGCCAGAGGTGGTTGACGCTTTGGTCTCCGTGCTTTTGTGTCTCATATTGCCTCTGTTGTTGGGTGTATGGAACAGACCTTGTATGCTGGGTGGGATAGTATTTACCATGTTTTTTTTTTTAATGCAGGTATGTATATTCCAAGGGTATGAAGGGACTCGCCAGTCTTTGCTGCAAACAGCTTCTGGCCATCAAAAGGGAGGTCCTCCACAGTGAATTGTACCTCCCGGCTCATAACTATGGCGGTGGCCATATAGCATGCCGTCGTGTCTGCTGTATCTAAAGACACCAGTAAGGAGCTTCTAGCTAGGAGATGGCCTCTGAGATGATGGTTGTAAATTAATCTCTTTTGTCCTCCGGTATGGGTAGTCAATAGTCTGTCAGTTTGGAATAATGAGTGTGGTCGTATTTCGCAATCAGTGTGGTGTAACTGGCAATTCAAAATTGCAGAGTGACTGAGGAATAGGCCTTGAGGCCAAAAAGATGTAACTATTTCCAATCTTTGTCATATGGGGTGGATCTGGTTTGGTGTTATCCGCCTCATTGATTGACAGCATCAACCACTAAGGAGTTTGGTGTGGGTTGAGAAAATAAAAAGTCCATCCCCTTTGAGAGGATGAAATATTTTTTATTCGCTCTCTTTCAAGTGGGCGGCATTGCTGCTGGGGTCTGCCATATGTTTTTAGCTGGCTCCATAACCGCTTCATTTATTGGAAGTGCAATTTTCGACGAAGATGACGTTTAGAGAATGTCCAATAATTTGTGTTGGGATTCTAGGACTTCCTCTGGAGCAGGGTTTTCCAAACTTGGTTCGCGGCTTGTTTAGGGTAAGCCCCTGGCGGGCCATGAGACGCTTTGTTTACCTGAGCGTCCGCAGGTACGGCTGTTCGCAGCTCCAAGTTGCCACAGTTTGCCGTTCCCGGCCAATGGGAGCTGTGGCAAGAAGTGCAGGCTGGGCCACTGCTTCCCACAGCTCTCATTGGCTGGGAACGACGAACTGTGGCCACTTGGAGCTGCAAGTGGCCGTACCTGCGGACACTCAGGTAAACAAAGCATCTCACAGCCCGCCAGGGGCTTACCCTGAACAAGCCGTGAACCAAGTTTGGAAACCCCTGCTCTAGAGGGATCTCTAGGGAATCAGCGATTCTTCTGAAGTACTCCTGGAAATGTTTGAAGCCATCTTCAGCTATGAGTGGGGGAAACATTATGGCTTCATCTGGGGAAGAGGAGGAAATGTTGGTTGTTGGTGTAGTTTCCTGTTGCAGGGCCTCCTCCTGTTCTTCAAAGCTTTCCTCAGGGAGTTCTGATGGTGCAGCCCCTGAAGGTGGTGGAGGAAATCTAATTCTCTCCCTGTAGGAGCTCAGAACCCTGGGGTATTGCCTCCTGTATGCCCCCGGGGTCCCAACAGGGCCACTGCAGGGGAATGGTTTAGGCAGTGGCATCCATGGTTGGCCATACCAGGTCTAAATGTCATCCCTGTGGTGAGATTTAGGCTGTACAGGTGGGCTTAATGCTGAAGTAGTTTGGATGAGAGAGGAACGGTGTGATGCAAAAGCGGCCTTCTCCTCATCATCTTCCTCCTCACTGGGAAATTGAGAGGTCAGAGTTGAGGTAGGTAGACATGGTACTGTGAGTACTGGAGATACGTCGGTACTGAAGAGGGTTGATTCCAAAGTTGCTGAGACAAGTCTTTGTGGTGCAGGAAATGCTGCCGTGCTGGTTATTTTAGCATGAAAAGGTTAGTGCCAACGATGCCATTGTAATTCCAGGTGTTGGTGCTGACATGGGAGCACTCTGCGCTATGGGAGCTGAAGGTGGCACCATAGCCCGTGGAGAGTGGAGTGGTGCCGCATCTTTAGGCGGCTCCATCGGTGCCATGACAGAGGAGGTAGGCTTCTGTTTGCCTCTCGACTCCGAGTCTGCCTGCTTGAGGTCACTGACTTTCATGGTACATGCAGTACCAGAGGATCCCGGTGCCTCATATGTACTCAGCCGTGGTGTGGTTGGTACTGAGGATATAGAATGAGCCAGAGATAGTTTCTTTTTTGGTGGCTCTTTAAGAGGGGAAGTTGATGCTCTTTTTCTCACTGCCTTTTTGGGGGAGTGAGCCTTGCTCTGTGTGGAGGGTGAAAACTTTCAGAAGGGGTCTTAGGAGACCATTGTCCAGAGAGGGTCTGCTGTTGGGGATTGGATGCCAGGTGCAGTGACTTCTCCATCGGGATAAGTTTAAGACGTAGGGCTCTGTCCTTCCTGGCACGACCCTTTAAGTTGCTGCAATGAGAGCACTTTTGTGAGACGTCTCTCAGCTAGGCACCAGATGCACTGAGGGTGTCAATCAGAGACCAGGATCGCCTCCCAGCAGGAAAGACAGCACTTAACGCCTGGTGAACTGGGCATGGCCCAAACTGTAGAGGTTCAGCCCTAAGGGGTATTCAAACTTGAAGGAAAGGAAAGTGAAAAGGGGAGAAAGGGATAACTAAATCTAATTAGCGTACTAAAGACCATTCTAATCCTAAAAGATAACTATCAATTTTAATACTGCGGGGAGCTCTGTCTCAGGCTGAGGATGGTTGAGGGGAGTCTGGTTGCGTGGCCCTTGATAGGCGTCAACAGCAGCACAAGACGGGGAGAGTGTATGCACAACCCAGAAGAGCACTGTGTCTGAAATTCTCCAATCAAAGGCGCAGGGACACACATTCACCTCAAGTGGAGCACCCACAGAGACACTTCTCAAAGAAGAACTGGGTTCCTTCTTCTGGTTCCAGGTGCTTAGCCCTTAGTGACCTCCACCAGTTCAGTAATTTGAATTTCTTTAAAATTTTGTCAGCAAACATGTACTGTTTGATTATTATTTTTATTTAATTTAAATGATTTTAAGAGATTATAAATTAAGGAGAGGTTGTCAATTCAAATTTTATTTTAAAAGAGGTTTATTTCTTGAAAAGAAAAAAAGCATTTAATTTTTTGAAAAGATTGATTTTTATTCACCATGGGAAGTATGAGGGCACTTGGGACACAGAGACAACTCCAACAGACACTGCTGGCCAACATATTCTGAAGTTCATGCACCAAGAATGGAATCTATATGGAAAAAATCACTCAAAGAAGAAAGTTTAGATCTCCAACTCATCTGATGCTCTATGTATTAAATTAATTGGAGATGATGTTCTATAGCAATATCACAAATTCAGAAGCTATCAACTTTTCAAATTAGACTAAATTATGGTCCTGAGCAGTAGATCACACCTGAGTCCAGGAAAATAAGCTTTTTTTATTTGCTACGTTATGCCTTAATATCCTGCAAATAAATATCACCATGCTACAATCATCATCTCATCCTCCTCACTGCAGTTTCTCCCACCATAATTCTGCATACAACCCAGTTTCCTCCACATTTCTCCCCACATTTGCTCTCCCCACCCCGAACCCAATACAAATAATCCAACTCCATGCCACCATGGCCTCTTCCCCAAGGCCTACGCAACACAAAATATCCTTCTTGCCCAAGACACACACTTCCCACCACACAGTGTCGCCCCATCGAAAACTAGACTACTCCATATTTACGTTATTCACATCATCATGCAACAACCCTTTTTATCCTGCCCAAATCCATGTCCCCCAGAAAACAAAACCGACTGCCTCACAGTTAACACCACACCCATTTAAAAAAAATTGAACTCCCCCATTCAAAACGTGGCTGTGTAAGGGCTAGGATTGCTCAAATGCACTTCCCACTAACTCACTCATTAAAAGTCAGAGTAAACACCAGGTAAGGGAGTATTAATATCTGCAATAATCACAGTCCTTATGGCTTTAACACCTAAACTTCATTACACCCACACATTCGAAGATTACACAGCACCATAACACACTTTCAATGTCAAAGAGAAAAATACAATTCATATACCAAATTATCAATCACAAACAAAAAACCCTGTGATCTATGAACAGCACATTACACACATCTCCATGTTCATCTGGTTGAGATCAGAATTGAGGCTTTTTGTTTGAGCACGAATGTGAAGAATTGGATGTGTGCACTGTGTGTTTGCATATTGAGACTGGAGTACTGTGCAATATGTGAGTGTATGTGGGTGTTAAGACATGTGAATTGCAGTGAATGGTAAGTTACTTCAATTAGTGATTTCCCTGAACCTTTAATAAATAAGGGATGAAAGATAACTTGATCGCCTTAAGGCCTGGTCTGCACTTAAAAGTTAGGTCAAATTCCCTGAGCGCTGTAGCTATGTTGACCTAACTCCCAGAGTAGAAGCTACATCCTGTGGCATCATTTGGGGAGGTGGAGTTCCTACAACGATGGAAAAACCCCTTCTGTTGCTTTAGAAAGTGTATGTGCTACAGCAGCATAGTTATGTCACTGTAGCTGTGCCACTGTATCACCTGTACTGCAGACATGGCCTACTTCTTACACAGAAAAGTTTGTGTGGAGGAATATTAGTATACACAAGCACATACTTTTAAAAAGATTCTTGTTTTATGGTTTTAGTTTTGATTTCTGAGGCCAAAATTAGTATGGTCTATGTTCACAAATGAATGTATCAAACCAAACAGTTCATCTAATGTTGGTACTCATATTCCCATGTCCTTATATCTCGTCTAAAAGCAAATGGCCCATTTTAACAGAACAGGGAACCAGTAACTTCCTTCTTTCTACTGCTAAAAAAAGCAGATTTTTTTTTAAAATGCAGCTCAATGTGACGTAAGTGCAAAACAAAATCCAGACACATTATTTTACAAAGAAAGAACTGCAACAAGGAAGCATAAACTTAAAAGAAGTTAGTAAATTCTCATGTTTCACCTAGTTTAACTATTAAAGCATTAACCGCTTCTATTGTGAATCTCCATCCTAAAGATTTAGCTGTCAATTTGTCAGTACTTTATGTCACACTAGAGACTAATAGAGGCGAACTCTGTATTTAGAGATCCATGATATTCTGCTATTGACTCCACACTTAATTTCTGATGTCCTATAATCTACAGATTAACATTTCTGATGTGTAACAATTCAAAGCAAATTCAGTAAAAAAGCACAGAACCCATAAAGATGTCATGTTTGATGAAGATTTCAAGATTTAAATCAGGCATGAGAACCAATTTTAAATTACCTAAGGTGTTTCTGAACATTTGAAACAAAAAGGTGCATGAGGCAGAAAAAAAACCCTCATCTTTCAGAAACATGAATTTAAACTCAAAAGGACATAATTTATATCAATATCAAATTGCAGATTAAAATTCACAGCTAGTTATTCATCAATACAACCATGAAAAGGAACACAGAACATATGAAGCAAAACATAATTTAAAGTGTCCTGCATTTTCTTTTGAAAAATGTTCTTAAAGGAACAGAAATTGAACATTTTAGGAACAAATAAAATCAGGAGGACAATTTGCTATAGCAGAAACCATAGTGAACACGCTTGTTAATAAGATTAAAGCCTTCTCCATGCAACACTCATTCTAAAATGTGCATAAAGTATTCCCTTTTAAAGCAAACCTGCACCCTTAAAACTAGTTATGAGTGGATTAGAAATATGACACATTGTTTCTTTGAGTGGCCACAAACCTGGAATGAGTGTAAAATTATGCTTCACATGAATAAAAAAACAAAACAAAGGAAGACAAGCCAAACAATAGCCATTCACCCACCTCAGAAAAACCAGCTAATCCATATAAAAAGCACTCTCTCAGGAAACTACAAAATTGCAAGCTTCTGTATCGCCTCATTTTTGCTGACCTTACAAAAAGACAGCACACTTTGAACTTTACAAGTGTGTAATCAAACCCTGCTAAAAATAATCAAAATATCCTGATTTATGTTACAATACTTTATGAAGTGTGTTGCTTTATGCTTTTCTTTTTATCCCCAGTTTTCTTTTTAAACACCTTGGAAATAATACAAATTAGTTTCACAAGATATTTATACAATAGTTGCAAGTTTAAGTAAGAATAAGTTTGAATGACATGGGGTAATATTTTCTGGTACTGCCCTCAAACTCAGTCTATATCAATAAAGGTTACACAGATTTTATGCTACAAAGGATTATTTACCGTGAAAAAGAATACTTTCTGGACTAATGGCCACATATTACTATATGTAATACACAGATTATTACTTACCAGTTACTTGCATCTGTAATCTTCCATTATGGTTGCTACTGGTATCAGATCTTGGTGAGGCTGTGGCCATGTCAGAAGCTACAGCTTTAGCCTATAAAAAAGAAAACGATAAATATGTCTATACACATATCCATTTAGTTTACTTAAAAATATCCAACTTCACATGTTGTCCACAAGTATAAACTACAATAAACTGAGCAACTAAAACAGTGAGTTTCTTTCCGTCACTGAGGTATACCAGAACATGATATATTATTTTATAACCAAATTAAAGTAATGGTTTTACATTTCTATTGTGTCTTCTAGCTGAGGACCTCAAAGCACTTTACAAATGTTAAATGAAGTAGCTTCAGAATACCCATCTGAATTAGGGAAGTATTACCTTCATTTTATAGATGGAGAAAGTGATGTAGAAGACTCATAGAACAATAATAAAACATAGGGCTGGAAGGGACTGCAAAGAGAACACCTAATCCTGCCCAAGATAAGGCAGGATTAACTATACCTAGACCATCCCTTCCAGGTGTTTATCCAACCTGTTATTAAAAACCTCCAATTACGGGGATTTCACAGCCTCCCTAAATAACTTGTTGAAATGCTTATCTATCCTTAAAGTTAGATATTAGGAAATACTTTCTATCCTAAAGTTTCCCTGTGGCAAACTAAGTCGATTACTTCTTGTCCAACTTTCAGTGGACATGGAGAACAACTAATCACTGTCTTCTTTATACCAACCTTTCACGTATTTGAAGACTTATCATAACCCCTCCACCCCCCCCCCCCCCACTTCTTTTCTGTAGATGAAACATGCCCAATTCTTTCAACCTTTTCTCAGAGGTTCAGTTTTCTAAATCTCTTACCATTTTTGTTACTTTCCTCTGGACTCTGACTAATTTGTCCACATCTTTAAGTGTTGTACCCAAAACTGGACACATTACTCCAGCTGAGGCTTCACCAGTACTGAGTAGAATGGAACAATTACATCCCTTGTCTTACATACAATGATACTGTTAATACATCCCAGAATGACATTTGCCTTTTTCACAACAGCACCCCCAGTGCTGTTTCAATTTGTGATCCATTATCGTAACTTCCAAGATCCTTTTCTGCAATACTACTGCTCAGACGGTCATTTCCCACTGTGTTTGTGATTTTTCAATCTGTTCCTACTTTGCAGCTGTCTTTATTGAATGTCATCATATTGATTTCATACCAATTATTCAGTTTATCAAGATCATTCTAAATTCTAATTCTGTCCTCAAAGTGCTTGCAATCCCTCAACCTGATGTTATCTGCAAATGTTATAAGCATACTCTCCACTCCATCATCCAAGTCATTAACGAAAATATTTAGTCCCTGCTGAACTCTACTTGATATATGCACTCAGTTTGACAGCTAACTCTTACTAATTATTTTGAGTGCATTTGTTCAACCAGTTATGCACCCACCTTACAATAATTTGAACTAGACTAAGATTCCCTAGTTTGAGAATGTCATGTGGGACCATGTCAAAAACCTTTCTGAAGTCAAGATACATGTCTACTGTTCCCCCCCATCCACTGGGCCAGTTGACCTTTTAAAGAAGGAAGTTAGGTTGAAAAAAATTAGGTTGTCTCTTTCTCTTTAGATGATAAGTACTCTGGTGCAGGGACTGTCTCTTCCTGTTTGTTCAGTGCCTACAACAATGAGGTCCTGCTCTCAGATGAGATGTTACCGTACTGTCTGGAAACAAGATAAATAACTTGTCTGCAGAAGAGCCAGAAAAAGAACATAGCTCTGACTCCATGTCCTAGGGTTTAGTCACAAAAATATATAATTTAAAATGTATCTGCCAAAACTTGGATATGTGCATATGTAACTAATGTATGTTTGTAACTTGAACAAGTATGACAACAACAAGTAAGACATTTATATAGGAGCAAAGAGATATACAGGATCCTGTGAAGTCTGCAGGACAGAGAGATCAAATTCTATGGCAAGCAACTCTAAATTCTATGGTAAGAACTCCTAAATTCTCCAGCACTGTTAATTTATTGTAGTTCCATGAAATACTCTTCATTCTAGCCATCCCACCCCCAAACACACAATACTATGGATCAGTTTAAAATATTAATTTACATACAATTTGTAAATAAAGGCTTTCAGCAACTATTTCTGATGAAGTATTTTGTCCACTGCATTCTCCAGATGACCCAACTCAGCGGGGACCAGAAGTTATGACTTTAACTGGGCACTTGAGTTTAGTATCTCCATCTCCCACTTTGTACATGCCAGGGAAGCAAGCCTCAAGCCTCAGCTGCTGCTCTATTCCCTAGGCAGCCTACCTGCCCAGCCTGACTTCTGGTTCCTCCTTCTCCCTGCCTGCAAACAGAACTCTAGCACTTGCTCCCTTTGCCTTATTCTACAGAACAGTGAAGAGAGAATTTACTGCAATTCAATGAATTTCCCCTTGTGGAGAAAGGTCCAGAGTATGCAGCAGCTCCAGGCAACTAGATAAAACAAAGTGCTGGATACACTGCCGCAATGAAATAATGAATTGTGCAGGAAAAACACTGAATTCTGTGTTATCTTGGAAAAATACCAAATATACCATTGCTGCAGAATCATAGAGTCCATACAGCCCTGTGTAAGGTGACCTAGGCAATTCACCCTTCTCAGAACTATTGTTTCAGCCTGTTTACAGACTCAAATGGGTATCAGTTATACACAGTTCACATTTTCAAGGTTATCTTTGCAACCATAAGGACTAGTTATTTTTTAAAAAATGAATGCCAAGTTTCTGGACACAATTCTGTAGCAAAGAACACATTGGACTCTGGGAATACAGATACCGCAGACATTGGGAGGCTGGGGGAGTGGGAGAGAGAATGAGTGAAATTACTGCTTCAAACACCTAACCACTATTTTTGTCCCTCAAATCTCAAGCAATTTTGTATATACAATTAAGTCTAACATCCCAAATTAAATGCCTGCAGATTGCTTTTGGGGCAGATATGACCTACGCATGCTGAACAGCTTATATCAAAAATGTAAAAAGCATTATGTTATTTTAAAAGTTTAAAAATAGGCAAGTGCTTTTTACTCCATGAACACTAGATTTTCCATTATAAGACTGAAAACAATGTAGCCAGTACAATATATTGCCACATTTATAAAGCTTGAATTGATCTCAAATTAAATGTCCTCACACCTCTTGTCTATATAATTAAAAAAGCTGCACCTTTTAGCTCATTAAAATTTGATGGAGGGAGTTATTGATGCAGTTTTTTTTATTTAAAGTATTTGCATATATTATAGTTCGTTTAGGCCTCAGCATATTGTGTTATAGTTTCCAATGTAAAATTAAACAGGTTTACTTTTAAAACGAAAAATGAATTTACATAAAAACATTTTAAACCCACTATACACCTGCCTCATTTACCGCAATTGTTCTATGATGTGTTGTGAAAGGCTGTGCTTCCTCCAAATGTATGTCACCTGCTGTACGTACAGAAGCCATATCCACCTTCATTTATATCATGCAAAAAGCCAGAACTCCCTCTGAACCCTACTCTTCATTATGCATTTGCGCATATCATCTCAGTTTATATTTGAATGCATGTGCATTACTAATAAAACACATAATTTTATCAGATATAAGTCAGTGTACATGCCATGAAGTTTTAAAAAACATATTTCATGAAATTAAATCAAATAAGGTTCTAAGTTGCTGCCACTTTTCTGTCTTCACCTAAGGTGCTAGGTCTTACACCCACACCCGACACACTGCACTTTTTTTCATTCCTTCCATGCTCAGAAATAATGGATCAACTATTTGATGAAATTTTATGAAAAAAAAATCATACTTTGACTCCAAAGTAATCATATCAATTTTCACCTGAAGAGATAAAACTTGGAAATTTATAAGCAATTGAAAACGTCCCTTCTTAAGAGATACACATGGGGAACCTTAGCTATGAGAATTACCAACAATAGAAATAGTAATTACATTTAAAATAATCTGGAATACAGGTGTCCAGTAATCAACACCACACAAAAAAAGTCTGGAGGATTTAGAAGTAAGTTTTCAGATCAAAAGGGGTCATTAATAAAAGTTAACTACTAGCAGGAGAGCCAGAAAATCAGTCATGAAATTCATGGCTTGCAGAATCAACTTGTAAGTGGGAATTCAGCTGGTGAAGTGGGCTTAAATATCAATTTGTGCAAACTTTTAAATTTAAAGTATCTAGTCTTTATAGATACATACAATATACACCAACATAGTGTTTTCCTGAGTCTGCAGACAGTACTGAATGGCCCTGCTACTTATCGCTTTGACTGACAATAGCCGAGGATGGGGACTGAGTAGAGTAGTAAAAACAACTTTTTTTCCTTCCTCCTACCCCACATCCTAACAGAAGCCAGGACACTGAGACACAGGTCCCCTTCCCCAATGCCCTCTTCATAGTAGCTAAGCATCTAAATAAGGTCCAGGAACAGCATCCTGATTCAAATGTCAATATACTCTCCCTTCTCAGAAGCTTGGGGTAACCAGGGGTCTGGGCTTCTCACTTCAGCATTTCTCCTGGACTGAATAGGAGAATTGAGCCTGTGGTCACAGCTGTATTCATAGTACATATCTACATGAAACAACCTTGGACTGAATCCCAGTGGAAGCAAACAACACATGGACTTTCACATCACAGATGGGTCATTTGCACCCTGTGGTCTCTGACAGGGCTATCCAGGGGACAATGCATAGGATAGTGATGAACTTTCAAATTCCTTCCATCCAACTTTTAATGACATTGGACGTGTCCAATATTTTATGAGAGAACAATTCCTTCTGATCTCCACATGCCCCCTCATGGCTGGGCACCCTAAGCCAGGGGGCATGCTGTCCTATTTCCCTCCTCTTGAGCCCCTAACGACTCCACAAAAAAGCTTTATTCCCTCAACAACACTCCTCCTTGGGGCTGGTTATTACAAAAAATGTAGTGCAAACATTAAGTAACAAAAGTCCCACAAAACAGTCCATTTATAACCCCCACGGATATAATCCTTAAAATCCATGACATCTAATCCATTGATATAAACATACCACACTCCAGCAGCTTTCACTACACCTGGTCTTTTCTTTAATCTTCTTCCATCCTTCTGCCAGAACAGGTACCCCAGCTCTTCCTGCTGGAGTGCAACCCCACTCTTCCCAGCCATAACCCCACCCCGCCTCTCTGCTGGGAATTCATTCTCATCATGGGAGTATTCATTACTCTCCCTTTTCCCTTAACTTCTCATCTCAGACTGGCCAGCAGGTAGGCCCAACTACTGTTCCCTGGCCCTCAGCCTTCTGTTTCTCTGGTTCCAGCTCTCCAGCATGGAGATATCAGCGGGTAAGCCCCTTTGCTGCTCCTGCCTTCAGCCCACTCTGGCCCTCAGCTCCATCTGGGAAATCAGCAGGCAATTAACTCTATTTTCCTGCTTTCACCCCCTCCAGCCTGAGGTCTCTTACAGATTTCTTCAGGGACCTCTCCCCTCTCTAATTCTCCCTCATCCTTTATAGCCCCAGTGTTACCCCACCCATTTAACTGGCCAAACTTGGAGCACCTGTTCTGGCACAGGGATGCTAGACCTGCTTTACTTAAAGGGGCCAGTCACCCTGTGACAATGAAGGTTTCAGACTTGATTTCTCCAGCATCAGCTGCACGTAATCCAGTGCACATGTGAAGGAAGTTTCCTATACCCTTGTAACGAGTCCAATTCAGATTTCCATTCCCTGGCAGTGCTATATGTACCAAAAACTTTCAAAGCCCTAACATCCCGAAGAGTGACTGTGGTTCAGACAGACATCAGGCCACCATGTTTTCTTTAACAAGCAGGATGGCTCCAGATATTGCCCTTTCTGCCACGAAACATCTGTCCCACATGACATTTCTACTTACCATGTACCTGGCCAGAAAGGACAGACAGACAGACTGACTTGGCCAACTTACGACATATTTTCATGAGTGCTTATCTTTAGATCAGTGAGGCACAGATCACGTCTTTCTCCAGTAATGACCACTAGCTTAGTTCACCAGCAACCTACAAAGGAGTCTTTTGTTTATGGCTCTGAGAACAGATCATATTAGCAAGGGATGCCTTCTCTAGCCACTGGTGAAGGAGGATTCTTTATGACTTTCCTCTGGTAACGAGAGTGCTGGTACAGCTCAGAAGAGAAAGGGTTTATCCTAAAGTCTCCACATTGACCTAGAACAATAAGGTTCTCAATTTTGTTGCAAACGTCAAAGCTGATCCTATTAGGAGGAGCATCTGGTCTCAGATGACCACTTAGACCCAGGGACTTTGTTTCAACTTGGGAGACCTCTCCACAACAGCTTGGATTCTGACAAGAAAGAGCTCTTTAGCTATTGTGTCTCCAAGCAGATTGTTCATATTTTCTTGCAACAGCCACTGGAAAGCCTTAAAATAGAAATGGGGGGGAAGTGTAGGGGGTGGGGAGAGGAGAGTCTGTGGTGAGTGGTGAATGTTGACTGATTCAGGAATGCTTCTTTCACTGCATAAACTTACAGTGGACTATTTTTGGATGCAGACTCAAGGAAAGACTCCTGATTTGATTTTTGTCATGCAAAATCTGCTTCTGATGCAGGGGAACCCAAACTCTCTTTCCTGCTCCAGGGAGAAAGCATCAGGCTTCTAACGGCAACAAACAGCAGGGTTCAGACTCTAATTTGGAGCAAGAATCCAAGAAGTTGCCCACCTAGAATTTTCATTCCCCATACATCTTAAGGATACGTTCGTTTTCATCAACATTTCCTATACTCTGCAGTTAAAAACAACCATTCACTTCATAAGACATAAGAATGGCCATACTGGGTCAGACCAAAGGTCCATCTAGCCCAGTACCCTGTCTTCCGACAGTGGCAAATGCCAGGTGCCCCACAGGGAATGAACAGAACAAGTAATCAAGTGATCCATTCCCTGTCGCGCATTCCCAGCTTCTGGCAAACAGAGGCTAGGGACACTATCCCTGCCCATCCGGGCTAACAGCCACTGATGGACCTATCCCTCATTAATTTATTTTATTCTTTCTTGAACCCAGTTATAGTCTTGGCCTTCACAACATCCTCTGGCAAAGAGTTCCACAGGTTGACTGTGCGCTGTGTGAAGAAATACTTCCTTTGGTTTTAAACCTGCTGCCCATTAATTTTATTTGGTGACCCTTAGTTCTTGTGTTATGAGAAGGAATAAATAACACTTTTTTATTTTTTCCACACCTTGCATAATGACAGGTTTCAGAGTAGTAGCCATGTTAGTCTGTATCCCCCAAAAGAAAAGGAGTACTTGTGGCACCTTAGAGACTAACAAATAAGTGAGCTGTAGCTCACAAAAGCTTATGCTCAAATAAATTTGTTAGTCTCTAAGGTGCCACAAGTACTCCTTTTCTTTTTCCACACCATTCATGATTTTATAGACCTCAATCATATCCCCTCTTAGTAGTCTCTATTCCAAGCTGAAAAGTCCCAGTCTTATTAATCTTTCCTTGTATGGAAATCGTTCCATACCCCTAATAATTTTTGTTGCCCTTTTATGAACCTTTTCCAATTCTAATATATCTTTTTTCAGATTGGGCGACTACTACTACTACTATTGGGCAGTATACAGGATGTGGGCGTACCATGGATTTATATAGTGGCAATATATTTTCTGTCTTATTATCTATCCCTTTCCTAATGATTCCCAACATTCTGTTCGCTTTTTTGAACGCCACTGCACATTGAGTGAATGTTTTCAGAGAACTATCCACAATAACTCCAAGATCTCTTTCTTGAGAGGTAACAGCCAATTTAGACCCCATAATTTTAATGTATAGTTGGAATGTGTTCCAATGTGCATTACTTTGCATTTATCAACATTGAATTTCATCTGCCATTTTGCTGCAAAGAGTTTCACCTAGTTTTGAGAGATCCTTTTGTAGCTCTTCGCAGTTTGCCTGGGACTTAACTATCTTAATTAGTTTTGTATCATCTGCAAATTTTGCCACCTCACTGTTTACCCCTTTTTTCAAATCATTTACGAATATGCTGAATAGGACTGGTCCCCCTGGGGGACACCACTATTTACCTCTCTCCATTCTGAAAACTGACCATATATTCCTACCCTTTGTTTCTTATCTTTTAATCAGTTACCAATCCATGAGAGGACCTTCCCTCTTATCCCATGACAGCTTACTTTGCTTAGGAGCCTTTGGTGAAAGACCTTGTCTAAGGCTTTCTGACAATATAAGTACACTATATCCACTGGATCCCCCTTGTCCACATGCTTGTAGATCCCCTCAAAGAATTCTAGTAGATTGGTGAGGCATGATTTCCCTTTACTAAAACGATGTTGACTCTTCCCCAACAAATTATGTTCATCTATGTGTCTGACAATTTTGTTCTTTACTATAGTTTCAACCAGCTTGCCCGGTACTGAAGTCAGGCTTACTGGCTTGTAATTGCCAGGATCACTGCTGGAGCCCTTTTTAAAAATTAGCATCACATTAGTTATCCTCCAGTCATTTGGTACAGAAGCTGATTTAAATGATAGGTTACAGACTATAGTTAGTAGTTCTGCAATTTCACATTTGAATTCCTTCAGAACTCTTGGGTGAATACCGTCTGGTCCTGGTGACTTACTGTTTAGTTTATCAATTTGTTCCAAAACCTCCTCTAACAACATCTCAATCTGGGACAATTCCTCAGATTTGTCACCTAAAAAGAATGGCTCAGTTTTGGGAATCTCCCTCACATCCTCAGCCGTGAAGACAGATGCAAAGAATTCATTTAGTTTCTCTGAAATGACCTTATCGTCCTTGAATGCTCCTTTAGCAACTCGACTGTCCAGTGGCCCCACTGGCTGTTTAGCAGGCTTCCTGCTTCTAGTGTACCTGAAAAAATTTATGCTATTACTTTTTGCATCTTTGGCTACCTGTCCTTCAAATTCTTTTTTGGCCTTCCTAATTATATGTTCACACTTCATTTGCCAGAGTTTATGCTCCTTTCTATTTTCCTCACTAGGATTTAACTTCCACTTTTTAAAGGATGTCTTTTTGCCTTTCCCTTTGTTGTTAGCGGTAGCAGGTTTTTGGTCATCTTACTATGTTTTTTAATTTGGGGTATACATGTAAGTTGAGCCTCTATTATGGTGTCTTTAAAAAGTTTCTATTCTGCTTGCAGGGATTTCACTTTTTGTGCTGTACCTTTTAATTTCTCAAAAAGAAAAGGAGTACTTGTGGCACCTTAGAGACTAACAAATATATTTGAGCATAAGCTTTTGAGAGCTACAGCTCACAAAAGCTTATGCTCAAATAAATTCGTTAGTCTCTAAGGTGCCACAAGTACTCCTTTTCTTTTTGCAAATACAGACTAACACGGGTGCTACTCTGAAACCTTTTAATTTCTGTTTCACTAACCTCCTCATTTTTGTGTAGTCCCTCTTTCTGAAATTAAATACTACAGCGTTGGGCTGCTGTGGTGTTTTCCTCACCACGTGGATGTTAAATTTAATTGTATAATGGTCAGTATTACCAAGCAATCCAGTTATAGTCACCTCTTGGACCAGACCCTGTGCTCCACTGAGGACTAAATCAAGAATTGCCTCTCCTCTTGTGGGTTCCAGGACTAGGTGCTCCAAGAAGCAGTCATTTAAGCTGTCAAACTTGATTTCTGCATCCCATCCTGAGGTGACAGAAATCCCCCATTATTACTGAGCTTTTTATTTTAATAGCTTCTCTAATCTCCCTGAGCATTTCACAGTCACTACAGCCATCCTGGTCAAGTGGTCAGTAATATATCGATACTGCTATATTCTTATTATTAGAGTATGTAATTACTATCCATAGAGATTCTATGATACAGTTTGGTTCATTTAAGATTTTTACTTCATTTGATTCTACTCTTTCACATATAGTGCCACTTCCCCACCAGCATGACCTATTCTTCCATGCAGTGTCTTTTGGCCTGTCATACACACCTCTGGTATGTACAAAGTTGGTAGTTTTCTTGGTGGGTCATCTGAGATAAGAGGGCATATCCAGATTTACCACTGCCTAGATGATATACTACTGAGGATACAGCTGTGATACATGAGACCTAGCTAAATCACTGAGTTGCTGAAACACAATGGCTTCATTAGCAATCAAAGTTTGCTTTTTTTCCCCTTCTCTCAGAATCTCTTACAGAGGGAGCTCAATTTAAAACAGTGGGAGCTATGTGGTGAGTCTGAGGTGAAACTGCATAAAATTCAAGCCTTCATCAAGCAATTCCTCATCAGCATATCAATGACTTCAATTGTATGGAAACAGTTCCCATGGCAATAAGTGATCCATCTCTGCCTCTTCATAACATAAATGATCTGGCGAAAGAGGTAAACAGTTAAGTGGCAAAGTTTGCAGATGATACTAAACTGCTCAAGATAGTTAAGACCAAAGCAGACTGAAGAACTTCAAAAAGATCTCACAAAACTAAGTGATTGGGCAACAAAATGGCAAATGAAATTTAATGTGGATAAATGTAAAGTAATGCACATTGGAAAAAATAACCCCAACTATACATAGAATCTGATGGGGACTAATTTAGCTACAACTAATCAGGAGAAAGATCTTGGTGTCATCGTGGATAGTTCTCTGAAGACGTCCACACAGTGTGCAGTGGCAGTCAAAAAAGCGAACAGGGATGTTAGGAATCATTATAAAAGGGACAGAAAATAAGACGGAGAATATTTCATTGCCCTTATATAAATCCTGGTAAGCACTATTCAAGATGTGGGCGTCAGATGTGGTCCCCTCATCTCAAAAAAGATATACTGGCATTAGAAAAGGTTCCGAAAATGATTAGGGGTTTGGAACAGGTCCCATATGAGGAGAGATTAAAGATGCTAGGACTTTTCAGTTTGGAAAAGAGAAGACTACGGGGGATATGACAGAGGTATATAAAATCATGAGTGGTGTTCAGAAAGTGAATAAGGAAAAGTTATTTACTTGTTCCCATAATATAAGAACTAGGGGCCACCAAATGAAATGAATGGGCAGCAGGTTTAAAACAAATAAAAGGAAGTTCTTCACACAGTGCACAGTCAACCTGTGGAACTCCTTGCCTGAGGAGGCTGTAAAAGCTAGGACTATAACAGGGTTTAAAAGAGAACTGGATAAATTCATGGAGATTAAGTACATTAATGGCTATTAGCCAGGATGGATAAGGAATGGTGTCCCTAGCCTCTGTGTGTCAGAGGGTGGAGATGGATGGCAGGAGAGAGATTACCTGTTAGGTTCACACCCTGTGGGGCACCTGGAATTGGCCAGTGTCGCTAGACAGGATACTGGGCTGGATGGACCTTTGGTCTGACCCAGTATGGCCATTCTTATGTTCTTAACTTCCACAACAGGCTTTACAACAACCAGACTCAAGATACAGACCACATATTTAACAACTCCTGTGTAGATGTGGTCCATTCAGTGGTTGAGAGCACCCATTACCTATTCAAAGGCACACCTTTGATGGCAGATTTACTCATCTGCCTGACTGATTTCAGTCTTTTGGGAGGGGGAGCTCAGATGGGACCTCATATAGCTTAGGGCAAATGGTTTCTCGCAAAATCACAGCTTGGTATCAAGCTGGAGTTTGGGGGCTATGGAGAATGTAATAAATAGCTGGTCTTCTCTCCCTCCTGGAGTCACAGCCATTCATGCAAAGACAACTGAAGAGAGGATCCCAATGGGTGCTCCATTGTAGGTGTGGTAGCATCCATGTGCCTGGGATCAGAGATCTTCTGTAGCAGTGCCCAATGGGGTAGTGGAGCACTCATAGGGACAGACATCTCAGTTACTGCACAGGGTGAGTAACCCTCTCTTCTTCAAGTAGCGTCCCCATGGTTGCTCCACTGTAGCTAACTATAGAGCAGTGCCCTTAGATGGAAGGCTGGGGCTTTGGAGTGACATCTGCTAAGGAGAATAGGACAGTGCGTCCCAGTAGAGCATCTGATGCCGCGTTGTGTATGATCGCATAATGTTGACTAAAGGTGTCTGTGGACCTCCAGGTGGCTACCTTACAAAAATCAGTAATCAGCACATTACACCTCTACCCCAATATAACAGTCCTCAGAAGCCAAAAAATCTTACCGCGTTATAGGTGAAACCGTGTTATATGGAGCTTGCTTTGGCCTTGAGCATTTCCATTAATAGTCACTTCCCACCTCCTGACTGACCCCTCAGAACCCCCGACCCATCCAACCCCCCCCACCGCTTTGTCCCCTGACCATCCCCTCCAGAGAGCCCCCCATCCCTAATCACTCCCAGGACCCCACCCCCTACCCAACACCCCTGCCTGTCCCGACCCCATCCACACCCCTGCCCCGATAGGCCCCCCGGGACTCCCACGCCCTATCCAACATCCCTGTTCCCCATCCCTGACCGCCCCGACCCCAGAACCTCAGAACCATCTAACCCCCCCTGCTCCCTGTCCCCTGACCGCCACCCCCGGAGATCCTCTGCCCCTTATCCAACCCCTTAGCCCCGGCCCGGCACCCTTAACACGCTGCTCAGAGGAGCGCATCAGAGCCAGACACACTAACGCACTGATCCACAGCAGCGCGCAGCCCCGCCCCCTAGAGTGCTGCTTTACCACGTTATATCTGAATTAGAGTTATATCGGGTTGCGTTATGTCGGGGTAGAGGTGTATTTAGAAAAGCTATTGAGGCGGACAGCAAGCAAGTGGAATGCATACGAGTTCCAGGTAGGAGCCGAAGTTTGTGGTGTTGGTAGCAAAGTTGGATGCACTCTAACATCCATTTTGACAAACGTTGTTTGGATACAGCGGATTCCTTTGATCTTTCAGCAATAGAGAGGAATAAGCGTAGCAACCCTCTGAACGATTTAGTTCTATAAAGGTAAAAGGATAGTAGTTGTCTTACATCCAAGGCGTGTAGCATGGACTCATACTGGTTGCCATGTGATTTAGGGAAAAAGGAAGGAAGGTGGATAGGTTGGTTTAGATGGAGAGGAGGATGGTACCTTGGGTGAAAACTTTGGGTGTGGTCGTAACGTGACCTTATCTTTGTAAAAGATTTTGTGCAGAGGATACACCAAGAGGCCACCTATTTCTCCTACCCATTGGGCAGATGTGATGACTATGAGAAAAAAGTTGTTTTCATGGACAGAGGTATGTAAGAGCAAGTCGCCATAGATTCAAATGGTGGGTGGAGTGTAAAATTAGGCTGAGATCCCAAGATGGGGTGGTATCTCGTACCAAAGAGTAAAGATTTTGAAGGACCTTCAGGAAACTTTTTGTCATTGCATGGGTGAATACCGAATGACCTTCTATCTTAGAGTGGAATGCAGTAATGGCGGCCAAACATACACGAATGGAGTTTGCGGATAGTCCTGATCTTTTTAGCTCCAGGGTGTAATTCAGGATGAGTGGCAAAGGAGCTCTCATTGATGAGACATGTTTTGTGCCACACCAAGTCCAGATTCTTTTCCATTTACGTAGGTAAGTATAGCACATTGTTGAACACCAGCTATTTAAAAGAATCTCCTTTACCTCTTCTTAGCAAGTCATCTCCATATCTTGGAACCATGAAGGAGTCATGCTTCAGATGGAGAAGTCCTAGATCTGAGTGGACAATTTGGCCTGCATCCAACTGCAGGGTGGCTGATGGACAGACCACCAGGCGTAAGAGGTAAGGATACCATATTTGTCGTGACCATGTTGGGGCTATGAGAATGACTCTGGCTTGTTCCACTAGTATCCTGTGAAGCTCTTTGAATAGTAGGGGAAATGGTGGAAAGGCATAGAGGAGAGGTGCATCCCATGAAATGAGGAAGGCGGCCCGCAGAGATTCGTGACGTAGACCCACGCTTGAGCAAAATTGTGGGCATCTGGCGTTCTTCGGTGTGGCCAATAGATCTATGTTGGGAAATCCCTAGTGATTGAATATGTGCTGTAGGGTTCTTGTGTCTACCTCCCACTCATATTCTTTGAGAACTTCCTGCTCAGTGAGTCGCTGTGGTGTTCTGGTAGGTATACAGCCGAGATGTTGATACGATGTTGGATGCACCAGTTCCACAATTTTAGTGCTTCTGTAGACAGAAACTGAGACCTCACTCCCCCCGTCTGTTGATAAAACATGCAAGCGATGTTATCGTTACCTTTATGGTCTTTTATCCGATTATTGGTAGAAAGCATAGGAATGTGTTGCAGACTGCACATAATTCTAGGAGGTTGACATGCAATGTGAATTCCAAAGGGGACCACTTGCACTGTACCATGTAGGTCTGTAGATGTGCTCCCCAACCTAATAGGGAGGCATCAGTCATAAGTATCAAGGATGGTGGAGGAAGGGAACCCTTATGCAGATATTCTGGGGTTGTGTCTACCAGTCTAATAAGTCCTTGACCTTGATTGGTATCAAGAGCAGTTTATTCAGGCTGTGTCAGTGGGGTTTGTACACTGTTCGTAGCCATTCCTGGAGGCAGCGCATATATAATCTGGCATGTTTTACCACAAATGTGATCACTGCCATATGACCAAGCAACAACCGTAGCTAAATTCTGGCCCTCACAATGGAAATGAGATTGACTATTGCGGAAAATCTGTGAGCTGGGAAGGCGGCTCTGGCCTTTATAGCATCTAGTTGGGGCCCAATAAACTCAAGTTGTTGTACTGGTGTCAGTGTTGATTTTTGTATATTTATCTGGAGGACAAGTTTCAAGAAAAGGTCCGTTGTTTTTGTTATGGCTTGGAGTGCATCAACTCTGGATGGAGCCTTGATGAAGCAGTCATCTAGGTATGGGAATATTATAAGCCTTTGTTTGCAGCATCACTGCCAGGACTTTGGAAAAATACTCTTGATGCCATAGAGGGGCCAAA
The DNA here is from genome assembly GCF_965140235.1 of Caretta caretta. Classification (NCBI taxonomy): domain Eukaryota; kingdom Metazoa; phylum Chordata; order Testudines; family Cheloniidae; genus Caretta; species Caretta caretta. Next base: position 48,940,516 of record NC_134207.1, read on the forward strand.
CGGTAGTACCTTGCATTGATAATGGCTGAACTCCAGAACAAATCTGAGGAACCTCCTATGGGAAGTATGTATGGCAATATGAAAGTACACATCTTGGAGACTGAGGCCTGAGAACCAGTCTCCCTGTTCTAGTACTAGGATTATTGTTGATAGTGTGACCACCTTGAACTGTTCTAGTTTGACAAACTTGTTGAGGTCCCTCAAGTCTAAGGTAAGTGTGGTGGGTGGAGACCTCTTTTGGATTAGAAAATAGAGGGAATAAAAGCCTTTCCTTCTTTGTTGGAACGGAACCTGCTCTACAGCTCCCACTCGCACAATATGGCTTATTAGAGCTGTCGATTAATCGCAGTTAACTCATGCAATTAACTCAAAAAAATTATTCACGATTAAAAAAAACTGATTTAATTGCACTGTTAAACAATAGAAAAACAATTGAAATCAAATCCCCGTTGCTGATGATTTCCAGTACCCACTTGTCAGAGGTGATCTGCCACCACATCGGGTAGAATGAAATCAAACAGTCACCAAACTGATGGATTAATTCAGGTGGCTACAGCATCTGGACCAGGGGAGGCATCTCGGGGCCTCAACCAAATTTTCAAAATTGTTGTTTGGAGGCAGATGGGTGGGGTGTAAACACCTGTATTGATGTCTGTTTGCATTTGGGAGGTCACTGTTTCCTATGTTGTACATCATAATGCTGTTGAGGAATGAAATATGGAGGGCAAGATCTCGGAGTAGATTGATATCTCCCCTGTCTTCTCTTTGGTGTATAGATGCCAAGTGAATAGAGTCTCGTTCTGGAATCCTTTAATGAATGAAGGGATTCATCAGTGTACTCAGCAAAACGTTTAGATCCTTCAAATGGGAGATCTTCCACAGTAGTCTGCACCTCCTGGACAACCTTGAAAGGTGAAGCCATGAGACTCGTCTCATTAGCATAGAAGTCGCAATGGACTGGGCCACCGTACCTGTAGCATCCAGAGAGGCTTGCAGCACCATGCACACCAGCAGCAGTTGTTCTGTCACTAGTGCTTGGAACTTCTCTTTTTTATCTGGGAGAGACTGAGTGAATTCACTGAATTTGGAATAGTTCATATGATTATACTTGGATAAAAAGTACATTGTAGTTATCTATTCGAAAATGGAGCATGGCTGAAAAATATGTCTTGAGACCGAAGAGGTCTTGTCTCTTCCAGTCCTTGTCATATGGGGTTGTCCTGAGGTGGTGTCATCATCTCTCGTCGACTGCATTGACCACAAGGGAGTTCGTAGTAGGATAAGAGAATGAGAACTCCATGTCCTTGGTGGGCACATAACGCTTCTTGTCTGCTCGCTTGCTGGTAGATGGTATCGATACAGGGGTCTGCCAGATCACCTTAGCTAGGTCCAACAAGGCCTCATTGATTGGAAGTACCATCATTGCAGATGTGGAGGCCTGCAATATGTCAAGGAACTTGTATTGTTGCTCTCTAACTTCCTCCAGTGGGATCAGGAGAGTCTGCAATCCTACAGAAAAGTTCTTCAAAGTGCTTAAAATTTCTTCCTCATGCTCTTCTAACAATTCTGGCTCTGGTTCAGGAGGCCTAGATACCAATGAGGATGGAGAGCGTATGTGTTTCTGATCGTTGGACGGTTTGGGTAAGTGTGACCTATATGCAGCCCAAGGGTCTCAACAGTGCACATATGGGGGAATAGGAACATGGGGCTGCATACACAGGTACCCGTACCAAGGATCTGGTTTGCTTTTGCCCTCGATAGCCAAAGACCTGGAGTATGATTCTCTGTGTGGAGCCTCTGGATATGATGGGGGAGTATGAGGTGCAACCAAGTACTTCTCTTTATCTCACTGGAAAAGGGTGGCATGGTCATGGACGGTGAAGGAGAGTGGTGTGGTATAAGTTGCATCTCTGGGGGAGAGGCATGAATCATTGGGAGCAGTGATTCTGGGGGTCAGAAGAGAGTTACCTTTTTTCATTACTGGTGTTCTTTGAGAAGTGTTGCTCATGTCTATTCCATTGTGGTGTGTGTGCTCACCACATGCACCGGTGCCGGAAGTTTTTCCCTCAGTGGTATCCGTATGGGACCGGCTCTGGTGCCCTTTGGAGTGGCGTGCATATGCCACGGTATAAAGGCTCCCCCCACCCTCACTTCCTTCTTGCCGGAAACTCCAACAGTGGGGAAGGAGGGTGGATCAAGGAACGGACATGAGTAACACATCTCGAAGAACACCAGTTGCGAAAAAAAGATAACTGTCTTTTCTTCTTCGAGTGCTTGCTCATGTCCATTCCATTGTAAGTGACTCCCAAGCAGTACCACCGGATGCGAATAGGAGTTCAGGGACGTACCAACTGCAACACAGCTCTGCCAAATCCAGCATTGTCTCTTCCCTGCTGGGTGATGGCATAGTCCATTGTGAACGTGTGTGTATCAAAGACCATGTTGCAGCTCTGCAGATCTCTGGGATAGGGACATGCGCCAAGAAGGCTGCCGAGGATGCTTGAGCCCTAATCGAGTGGGTCTTCACTATAGGTGGCGGCTTGGCCTGAGCCAGCTCATAACAGGTCCAGATGCAGATGGTGATCCAATTCGAAGCCCTTCATCCTATCCGCTGTCGCGATAAAGAGTTGGGTCGACCTGTGAAAGGCTTTGGTATGCTCCAGGTAGAACACTAGGGCATGCCAGACATCCAAAGTGTGTAGCCGCCTCTCCTCATTGGTGGAGTGTGGCTTTGGACAGACCACCAGAAGGAAGATATCCTGGTTGACATGAAAAGGGGACACCACTTTAGGCAGGAAAGCCAGATGGGGTCACAGCTGGACCTTGTCCTTGTAGAATACCATATACGGAGACTCCACGGTGAGAGCCTTAATCTCGGATACGCGCCTCACTGAGGTAATGGCTACAAAGAACTTTCCACCACAGATGGAGATGGAACAAGAAGCCATAGAGCGAAAGAGCAGGCCCGTGAGTCTAGAGGACGAGGTTGAGGGCCCACTGGGGAACCAGGTTCTGGACCAGGGGGAAGAGCCATTCAATGCCCTTTAGGAACCTCATTGACATCTCATGCGAGAATACTGATTGGCCCAGGATGCGTGTATGGAAGGTCAATATAGCTGCCAAGTGCACCTTGATGGACAGAAGTGTGAGGCCTTGGTGCTTTAGGTGGAGCAGGTAATCCAGGATAGACTACAGACAACATACGTGCACACTGTCATGTGACCCAATAATCTAAGGCAGACCCGGGCCATAGTGAGCGGGTGTGCTGAGATGCTGGCAATGAGATTTGACATGGTCTTCAAATTGTCATGTGGTAGAAATGCCTTGGCTTGGGTAGAGTCGAGTACCACTCTGATAAATTCTATCCTTTGGACTGGGATTAACATTGATTTTTGCTCATTTATCAACAGGCCCAGGGCGCAGCACGTGGTTTGCAGCACAGTGACACTGTGCTGGACTTGGGTCCTTGAGCGTCCTTTGATGAGCCAGTTGTCGAGGTATAGGTAAATCTTGATACCCTGACGTCTGAGGTAAGCTGCCATTACCAACATGCACTTGGTAAACACCATTGGGATGGTTGCTAGGCCGAAAGGGAGCATCGCAAACTGGTAGTGGGTGGTCTCCACCATAAAGCACATGAAACGTCTGTGTCCACGGAATATCTATACATGGAAGTAAGCATCCTTTAAATCAAGGGCGCCAGATCAGTCTCCTGGATCCAGGGAAGGGATGATGGAAGCCAGGGAGACCATGCAAAACTTCAAACTTCCTGAGATATTTGTTGAAGTCTTGTAGGTCCAGGATGGGTCTTAGACCCCCCTTTGCCTTTGGGGTTAAAAAAATAACAGGAGTAAACCCCTTGCCCCTGAAATTTAGGAGAACTTCCTCCACAGCTCCCACCTGCAGAAGGCCCCGTACCTCCTGAGCAAGCAGGCTCTCATGAGAGGGATCCCTGAAGAGGGACAGGGAGGGGGAATTAAAGGCTGGGGGGGCAGAGAACAGAAATAAACTGAAGGGTATAACCATGAGCCACAGTAGTGAGGACGCATTGGTCTGACGTTATAGATGTTCAGGGCAGGGAGGAAAGGGGACAGGCGGTTGGAGAAAAGCCGGAAAGCAGGATCCAGGACACAGGCTGGAAGGTCGCCTTTGAGCATACCCTCAAAATGCCAGTTTACCACCCTGCTAATTGCGGGTGGAGCTCGAATGAGCTGAGGACATTGGCTGGTGGCCCTGCCGGCACTTATAGGTCTTGCCCTTCTTGCAGAAGGGCTCTGACTGAGGCTAACTGCTTAACCTCTGGGACTGTTGTGGCTTAAACCGCTTCCTTGCCAGCCCTCAGGGTTTGCAGGGTTGCCCTCGAGTCTGACTGTGTAACTTGGCACCTGTTTGTTCAGAGAACAGTGCCAGGCCATCGAATGGGAGGTCCTGGATCGACTGCTGAACCTGCATGGAAAGGCCCGAGGATTGCAACTAGGATGCTCACCTCATGGAGATGGCCGAGGCCATGGTTCGGGCCACAAAGTCCGTCACATCTGAGGCTGCTTAGAGGGCTGCCCTTGCCACTGCCTGGCCCTTGTCGAGGATCGCCAGGAATTCCTTCCGGGGGCCCTCAGGCAGCGAGTCCGAGGACTTAGCCATGGACTGCCAGATGTTAAAGTCATAGCAGCCCAGCAAATCCTGATGGTTGGCCACTCACAGCTCGAGGCTGAATACATTTTTCTTTCAAAGAAATCAAGCATTTTTGCCTCTATTTTTGGGTGTCACACCTACTTTTCACACTCATTAAGGCCAACACCAGCAGTGAGTTTGGGACAGGGTGTGTGTATAGGTATTCATAACCTCTAGCAAGCACATAATATTTACATTCTGCCCACTTGGAAATGGAGAGCAGTGACAAAGGCATCTGCCACATGGACTTAGTAATTTTTGCCACTCCATCGGGCACTGGCAATGCCATTCTTGCAGGGGCCACTGAGTTCAGCATGTCAAAGAGAAAGTGTGAGGGCTCCACCAATTCCTCGTCTTCTAGTCCCAGGTTTGAGGTGACCCTCTTCAAAAGCTCTTGGTGAGCCTGGGCATCATCCTGGGGGACTGGGTGAGGATGAAGAGGAGGTGGGTTCCAGCAGGTCTGCCACAACTGATGCCACCTCCACAGGCACCTCCATTGGGGCCAGGTGACCCTGAGGGATCCTCTCCCGTGTCACCTCCGTGTCGGGGGCGGGGCAGGCACGAGATCGTCGCCGACCATTTGTCTGATGCCCTCAACCGACCTATGCCCTTGTGAAGGGTGAGGGAACCCCCAGGGATTCCAGAAATGCCAGGGGGCAGGCCACTGCCTATGAGGCCACACTGCTCCAGGAGGTGCCACAGGGAATGTTAGCGCCCCCGAAGAGTGACTCTGGCCTGCTGGCAGGGACTCTTCCTCACTAGCGGACCCCAGGGAGGAGGAACCGCCTCCAGGGAACCAGGACGGTGCCGAGGCCAACTATCTACCCCAGTCCTGGCCCCGAGGCTCTGCTGGGGATCTGCACGAGGGTGACGACTTTCCGTGCTGCAATCCCAGAGACGGCATTTGACTGATCGGCGATGGGAACCTGGCAATCTACGCCTAACACTCAGCAAGCGGTGTTGGTCCATCAAGCAGGAGGGAGTAGGCCGCCATGCAGTGAACATCGGCGTGCCTGTGGTGATCCGTACCGGCACTCCGGTGACCAGTAACGGGGCTCCCGGGTCCGGCACTTGCTGTATGCTGGGAGAGCCGTTAGGGTGCTTCCGGCACTGGGGCTGCAGGAACGGGTGCACCTCTGCAGGTCTGTTCCAATTCACTGGCGATCGCCGCTTCTAGCCCAAAGAGCGCCAGCTGGAGTCGGGACTGATGCCAGAGACTCTGACCATATTAATCCAAGAAATGTAGGATAATCTGTAGGACTGTATTAAAGTTTCTGACTATATTTGGTGGTGTCAGACCACAGGCTGACCCATGTCCAAGGCATGGTGACTCTACGCAGGTGAGCGCTGGCGGGACACTCCTTCTGGTGAAGAGTGATGCCACACTGATGGGGACTGTTGGAAGGGTCCCAAGGCAGGTTTACCCCTGGAGTAGGGTACCGGCGTGGGCGGTACTGGTAGGGACAAGATGTCCTTTGTGGCCTGCAGGGCCTACAGTGTAGACAATACCATCACGTATCGAATGCCCGTGCTACTTTTCAGGGTGGCAGGCAGGTCCTGGAGTGGGATAGCCCGCTCTGCAGGAGCTGGGGCCCAACCTCCGTCTGGAGGTGAAGAGCCACCCTGCATGGGTTATTGCTCTCCTCTGGTCCTCACCTTCCATTTATGGGATGCAGGAGAAAATCCCCTCTTGGGCTTTCTTTGTTTTCTAGCTGGTGCTGGGGATCGACGCCGATCCGCAGCCGGTGCAAGCGGCATGCTCCACACTGAGGCCATGGTGCTAGGAGCAGAGTCCGATCTGGACAGCTCTTGTGCTGGTGTAAGTGCTGACTCCATAAGGAGTGCTCAGAGACAAATGTCCCACTGCTTTTTGGTTCAAGGTTTGAAACTCTTACAAATGCAACATTTGTTGCTAACATGGGTTTCCCCCAAGCACCTCTGACAGCTACTGTGGGGGTCGCTGACTGGCACAGGCTTTTTGCAGCAGTCACGGGGTTTGAAGCCCAGGGACCGGGGCATACTCCGTCCCTAGACTAAGTCCCATCCAGGACTACAAACTACATTAAGTGAACTAAACTAACAATTTTTAACAACTATATAGAGTAAAAAGTTCACAACGAGCAGTTGAGAGAGTAAACTTGCCGAGGCAAAGGGACGTTCCAATACTGTCACTGGCGGTAAGAATGAGCTGAGGGTGGGGGGAGCCAGCAGTGCCCCTTATACTGCAGCATACATGCGCCACTCCAGAGGGTACCAGAGTTGGTCCCCTACGGGTACCACTGAGAAAAACTTCCGGCACCAGTGCACGTGTCGAGCACACATATCTACAATAGAATGGACATAAGCAAGCGCTCAAAGAAGAAACTAGTCCCTTAGAAAGTGGAACTATTGAAGTACCGGCATGACCATCATCAGTACCCGTGGTTGCATGTTTACCAGTGCAGACAGTTTGAATGTTGACAGTGCCAAAGTTAGAGTGCATTCCATCAAATGACCAGTAGATGGCACCAAGGTCTGTGTCGGTGCCAAAGGCTTCACTAATGCCAATACACTCTAAATCGTGTGTTTCACTGAGGCAGTCAGTACAGATTTTGAGATCTTTGATTTGTCCTTATCAGCGCCAAGCAATGGTGTCCCCTTATGTGGTCCTGCCCTGTTAGGGTCCTTGGACTTCTCAACAGTGCCAGTACCGGAGGTACCCAGATGGTCAAAGGAGTTAAGTCCCCCTCGAAAAGATGTTGAGGCTACCAACCTCACAGGGAATGCCTTTTTTTGAGGTGGCTACTTGGTGGGTGAGCTCGGTGCCCGTTTCTTGTCATCTTGACAAGAGTGTAGATTTTCTCTTCATGGTGCATGGCCAGCTGGGATCAGCAAATGACAGTGCTGATGGACTTTAATGAGTGTGAAAAGTAGGGTTAACCACTGCAGAGGAGAGGTATCAGGGTCAGGGTCTGAGGCTGGTCGCAATGAGCTCTCTATTAGTAAAAGTTTTAGTCTCAATTCACAATCCTTTCTAACTCATGCCTACAATTTGAGGCAGTGAGTGCACTTCTATGACATGAGTCTCTCCCCTAAACAGCATATGCACCATCAGTGGCTGTCGCTCATGAGGATGGCCTCATGACAAGAGAGGCAGTGCTTAAACCCAGGGGATCCGAGCATAACCCTGAGTAGGGAAAATTTCCCAGTAGGGAAAGGCTTAGATAAGTGTACCTGAGCTAAACTAAAGAGTAACAGAGAGGCAAGAGTAAAGAAAAAAACATTTTTTAAAGGGGTAAAGGGAAGAAAAATATAAAGGAAAGAGATACTAACTAAGAACTTGCCACAGAAGTACTAATATTACTAAAGGCACTACAGGCATACGAAGGGCTCCGCAAGGGATTCTAACCCAGACAAAGAGTGGTTGAGAAGGAACTGAGGGTTGTTAGACCGCACAATACTATATAGCCACTGCTCACAGCGTGAGACGGGGAGGAGTGCATGTGCGGCACAACGGACACTGGGATCTCCAATCCCAGGTGCAGGGGAGCTACCACACCCAGTGGAGCACCCAGAGGGACTCTACTCGAAAGAAGAACCTTTGGTTTGTCTCATATCAAGATAGGGGAGGGAAACAAAAGCCTGAATGAAGGCCAGAAATATTCTTTTCCACATCTGTCCCTCAGAGCCACATGCATCCAGAGCAAGACAAATGGTCAGGCCAACTCACTCAAACACTGTCAGCTGAATGTGGGAGAACGGGGGCTAAACCAGCAAGTCTTCAGATTGCACCGAGATGATTCCTTCCATAAGTGAAACTGTTTGCAACTTAGTCCAAGAGCAAACCAAATTTTATTCCTGTCCTCAGCACCCACAGGCCTGGAAAACATGGACTTCCACAGGCTGGGTCTTTAGGAATATGCCTTTCACCTCTTTCTCTTCAAGTCCATGGAGGCCTCTTAGACCATCCCAGAATTGAATTTAAGTAATCCTAACCACCCTTTTCTGACCCAGATTTCAGGATATACCGCATTGATTTGAATGTCAGGATGCTGAGGGTGGATACCACCAATTTCCCATGACATTCATCAGGGCTCCTCAACACACACTCAAGACAGAATTCTGAGGGTTCACCAAATGGTGATACCTCCTACAACATGATCATTCTTGAGCTGGTGAAATTCCTTCTTAAATACAAAAATATCTTTCTTCAGATGAGTTTATATCGTCATTGGAGAATATGGTATTCATGATATAAGAGAAGGAAGGTAAATTAATTACATTTCACACAGGTATGTCTTGGTCGACTTCTCTAAACTACTGTGTAGTTTAAGGGCTTTTCTACACTAGAAACGCTTCAGTGGCACCTCCCCAAGACGCAGTAGCTAGATCGATAGAAGAATTCTTCCATCAAAGCAGTACTGTTTACTCAGGAACTTGGGTCAGTTTACCTACATCGCTCAGGGGTGTGGATTTTTCATACAGCTGAGCAATGTAGCTGGGTTGATTTAATTTTCCCATATAGACCAGCCCTAAACTATTCCTGGTCAGCAGCCTTTTAAGTAGGAAGAACTATACAAATGTTTCTAACAACTCCTTTCCCCAAAATACCCTACAAAACCATCACGTGAGACATAAAAGAAGCCAGCAAAATGTCTTCTACTCAGCAACCTCATGAAAAACCAATCAGTATATTCAACTTTCCAGATCCATTCTCTGTACCAATATTATATATGTCCTCTACCCCTTACCTAGTCAAACCAAGATATCTCCTAAAACTTCATCTGTTTTCTTAGTATTATTTTTAAAAATTTCCAAATATTACTCTGGCAAACAAGCCTATCAGCAGCCATTTCACTTGTGGTATTTGTGGCAAGGTTTACTCTTAGCTGAAAGATTTTTTAAAAAATATTTAAATTACACAGACTGCATTTATACCATTTTAAATATTTAAATGAGTTAATCTTTGAAATTCATAAGTCTAGAGGGTTTCAAGTAAAATGTTACTCTATTTTTAAAAGTTAGTCTGTAAATGTGGTTCCATATCAAATCTGCTCAATTTACAATCTTTTGCCTTGCAGACGAAACCAGGATTCCTTTTTCTCCATATAACACCAGCAACAAAGATACTGCAGGCCAGATAAGTTTCTCAATTAAAGGTGTGCTGACCTGAAATGCCATTTTAGTCACCCTCCTGAGCAGAACTACTCTTTAAAGGCACAATTGTCCATAATCATTTACACCTGTGCAAAGTGAATGAAAAATGCTAACATTTCAGAAGGGTGGTATTTTACACTCACTTTGCACATGGATAAAGCACTACACAATGTGCAAGTCAGCGGCCGATCAGATTTTCTAAGGGCTTGTCTACACTGGCAATTTACAGTGCTGCAACTTTCTCGCTCAGGGATGTGAAAAAACACCCGAGTGCAGCAAGTTTCAGTGCTGTAAAGTGCTGTAAAGTGCTGTAAACAGTGCGCCAGGGCTGGGAGCTGTGCTCCCAGAGCTGGTAGTTATGCCCCTTGTGTAGGTGGTTTTTTTTAAAAGCGCTGGGAGAGCTCTCTCCCAGTACTCTGCCGCAACCACACAAGCCACGTTAAAGCGCTGCCGTGGTCGCACTTTAGCATTGCCAGTGTAGACTAGCCCTAAGTCTCTCTTAGGAGTGAATGGCAGTGAACTAAAGTAGGAATTTGTTTGCCATAGTTCATATCAGAAAAATAATAGCCAGGGAAGCCTGGCTGTTTAAAAATAGCCAGAGCTCCGCTAACCAACTGAGTGGGGGCGAACCAGCTGAGCAGTGGGGAACAGCAGAGCAGCACACAGCAGGAGTTTGCCTGGGAGTTCGCCTGGAGTGAGCCCAGTGAGGCTTACATCTTGCCAACTTCTCTGAGGAAGCTCATAGTAGGAAGGTGATATGGAAGAGGGCGGGGGGGGGGGGGTCAGCTATTGTGACCTGCACTGGATGTGCCATGTTTGTCTTTCTTCCACAGGACAGAAGCGACTTTGTCTGTACAAAGGGCAAGCTAGTATCCATATTGGAAGAGAAGATCGAAGGTCTGGAGCTACAGATATCGACCCTGCGTTGCATACGAGAATCTGAGGATTTTCTGGATAAAAGTCAGGATATGCTTCTACGGGCACAAAGCTCTAAAGATTTAGAGCAGGTTGCACAGCGGAGCCAAGAGGCCAGTGAGGAAGCTTGGCAACATGTGACCTCCAGAAGAAGAAGGGGGAATGTCCGGGTACCAGCAACGCGGATACAGGTAAGTAACCATTTTCATGTTCTTTCCACAGGTACCATTGCGGAGAATGGACCAGATGATACATCTGGGGGGAGGAAGCAGAAGGAGACTCCGCTGGTTGGAAGGCATGAGATGGGCTGTCCTGAGGTTGGGGGTTCCACGACCACCACTCCCAAGAGAAGGAGGCGGTTGGTGGTGGTCGGGGACACTCTCCTCAGGGGGACTGAGTCATCTATCTGCCGCCCTGACCGGGAAAACAGAGAAGACTGCTGCTTGCCAGGGGCTAAGATTCGTGATGTGACGGAGAGACTGCCGAGACTCATCAAGCCCTCGGATCGCTACCCCTTCCTGCTTCTCCACGTGGGCACCAATGATACTGCCAAAAATGACCTTGAGCGGATCACTGCGGACTACGTGGCTCTGGGAAAAAGGATAAAGAAGTTTGAGGCGCAAGTGGTGTTCTCGTCCATCCTCCCCATGGAAGGGAAAGGCTGGGGTAGGGACCGTCGAATCGTGGAAGTCAACGAATGGCTACGCATGTGGTGTCCGAGAGAAGGCTTTGGATTCTTTGACCATGGGATGGTGTTCCATGAAGGAGGAGTGCTGGGCAGAGACGGGCTCCACCTAACGAAGAGAGGGAAGAGCATCTTTGTGAGCAGGCTGGCTAACCTAGTGAGGAGGGCTTTAAACTAGGTTCACTGGGGGAAGGAGACCAAAACCCTGAGGTAAGTGAGCAAGCGGGATACCGAGAGGAAGCACAGGCAGGAACGTCTGAGAGGGGAGGGCTCCTACCTCATACTGAGAATGAGGGGCGATCAGCAGGTTATCTCAAGTGCCTATATACAAATGCACAAAGCCTTGAAACAAGCAGGGAGAACTGGAGGTCCTGGTGATGTCAAGGAATTATGACATGATTGGAATAACAGAGACTTGGTGAGATAACTCACATGACTGGAGTACTGTCATGGATGGTTATAAACTGTTCAGGAAGGAGAGGCAGGGCAGAAAAGGTGGGGGAGTAGCACTGTATGTAAGGGAGCAGTATGACTGCTCAGAGCTCCGGTATGAAACTGCAGAAAAACCTGAGTGTCTCTGGATTAAGTTTAGAAGCGTGAGCAACCAGGGTGATGTAGTGGTGGGAGTCTGCTATAGACCACTGTATCAGGGGGATGAGGTGGATGAGGCTTTCTTCCGGCAACTCGCAGAAGCTACTAGATCGCACGCCCTGGTTCTCATGGGCGACTCTGATCTTCCTGATATCTGCTGGGAGAGCACTACAGCGGTGCATAGACAATCCAGGAAGTTTTTGGAAAATGTAGGGGACAATTTCCTGGTGCAAGTGCTGGAGGAGCCAACTAGGGGGGGAGCTTTTCTTGACCTGCTGCTCACAAACTGGGAAGAATTAGTGGGGGAAGCAAAAGTGGATGGGAATCTAGGAGGCAGTAACCATGAGTTGGTTGAGTTCAGGATCCTGACACAGGGAAGAAAGGTAAGCAGCAGAATACAGACCCTGGACTTCAGGAAAGCAGACTTCGACTCCCTCAGGGAACTGACGGGTAGGATCCCCTGGGGGAATAACATGAAGAGGAAAGGAGTCCAGGAGAGCTGGCTGTATTTCAAGGAATCCCTACTGAGGTTACAGGGACAAACCATCCCGATGTGTCGAAAGAATAGTAAATATGGCAGGCGACCAGCTTGGCTTAACAGGTGAAATCCTTGCAGATCTTAAACATAAAAAAGAAGCTCACAAGAAGCGGAAGGTTGGACATATGACCAGGGAAGAGTATAAAAATATTGCTCGGGCATGTAGGAATGAAATCAGGAGGGCCAAATCGCACCTGGAGCTGCAGCTAGCAAGAGATGTCAAGAGTAACAAGAAGGGTTTCTTCAGGTATGTTGGCAACAAGAAGAAAGCCAAGGAAAGTGTGGGCCCCTTACTGAATGAGGGAGGCAACCTAGTGACAGAGGATGTGGAAAAAGCTAATGTACTCAATGCTTTTTTTGCCTCTGTCTTCACGAACAAGGTCAGCTCCCAGACTGCTGCGCTGGGCAACACAGCATGGGGTGTAGGTGGCCAGCCCTCTGTGGAGAAAGAGGTGGTTAGGGACTATTTAGAAAAGCTGGACGTGTACAAATCCATGGGGCCGGACGCGTTGCATCCGAGAGTGCTAAAGGAATTGGCGGCTGTGATTGCAGAGCCATTGGCCATTATCTTTGAAAACTCATGGCAAACGGGGGAAGTCCCGGATGACTGGAAAAAGTCTAATGTAGTGCCCATCTTTAAAGGGAAGGAGGATGATTCTGGGAACTACAGGCCAGTCAGTCTCACCTCAGTCCCCGGAAAAATCATGGAGCAGGTCCTCAAGGAATCAATCCCGAAGCACTTACATGAGAGGAAAGTGATCAGGAACAGTCAGCATGGATTCACCAAGGGAACGTCATGCCTGACTAATTTAATTGCCTTCTATGATGAGATTACTGGTTCTGTGGATGAAGGGAAAGCAGTGGATGTATCGTTTCTTGACTTTAGCAAAGCTTTTGACACGGTCTCCCACAGTATTCTTGTCAGCAAGTTAAAGAAGTATGGGCTGGATGAATACACTATAAGGTGGGTAGAAAGTTGGCTAGACTGTCGGGCTCAATGGGTAGTGATCAATGGCTCCATGTCTAGTTGGCAGCCCGTATCAAGTGGAGTGCCCCAAGGGTCGGTCCTGAGGCCGGTTTTGTTCAATATCTTCATAAATGATCTGGAGGATGGTGTGGATTGCACTCTCAGCAAATTTGCGGATTATACTAAACTAGGAGGAGTGGTAGATACACTGGAGGGCAGGGATAGGATACAGAGGGCCCTGGACAAATTGGAGGATTGGGCCAAAAGAAATCTGGTGAGGTTCAACAATGATAAGTGCAGGGTCCTGCACTTAGGACGGAAGAACCCAATGCACAGCTACAGACTAGGGACCGAATGGCTAGGCAGCAGTTCTGCAGAAAAGGACCTAGGGGTGACAGTGGACGAGAGGCTGGATATGAGTTAACAGTGTGCCCTTGTTGCCAAGAAGGCCAATGGCATTTTGGGATATATAAGTTGGGGCATAGCCAGCAGATCGAGGGATGCGATCGTTCCCCTCTATTCGACATTGGTGAGGCCTCATCTGGAGTACTGTGTCCAGTTTTGGGCCCCACACTACAAGAAGGATGTGGATAAATTGGAGAGAGTCCAGCGAAGGGCAACAAAAATGATTAGGGGTCTGGAACACATGACTTATGAGGAGAGGCTGAGGGAACTGGGATTGTTTAGTCTGCAGAAGAGAAGAATGAGGGGGGATTTGATAGCTGCTTTCAACTACCTGAGAGGTGGTTCCAAAGAGGATGGTTCTTGACTATTCTCAGTGGTAGAAGAGGACAGGACAAGGAGTAATGGTCTCAAGTTGCAGTGGGGGAGGTTTAGGTTGGATATTAGGAAAAACTTTTTCACTAGGAGGGTGGTGAAACACTGGAATGCGTTACCTAGGGAGGTGGTGGAATCTCCTTCCTTAGAGGTTTTTAAGGTCAGGCTTGACAGAGCTCTGGCTGGGATGATTTAGTTGGGGATTGGTCCTGTTTTGAGCAGGGGGTTGGACTACATGACCTCCTGAGGTCCCTTCCAACCCTGATATTCTATGATTCCATGAACCCACTACAGCCCACAATGGGATTAATATGAATTTTGAAACTAAAAAAAAAAACAAAAAATAAGAACATTCATGTCATTCTTTCACTTCCTTAATTTTATTAATTAAAAATATTTAAACAAGTCTTTATGGAAGAAAAACAGATTGGAACTCACTGCTGCCTTGATATTAGAAGAAGAAAAATACCTACGGAACTAGCACTTAATGCTAGTCTGTGTAAGAGCTCATTATATCTAATCTCAGAGCTGTACTAGAGTTTGTTTTTTATACTGGAAATTTAGTATTTCAAAAAAATTTTTTACAACCATCTGCATAGTTGTATTTATTTACAACTGTTTCAGAAAAATGGTGCATCTCCAATACACAAAACGTTGCTTTTGAAGAAATGAAAGTATTTATGCAATGATATTGACTTCATTGGTAACTTTTCATTTTACATATTTCAGTTCTGTTTAACTTTGTACCAGTATTGCATATTTACCACACTTTGCCAGTTGACCACATCTCCTTGGGAAAGACCTAGATTGCAACAGCAGAAGAGTGGCAATTCAGAATGAAGGAACACTCACTTGTTCCCACTGCTATTCTATCCAATGCTAAAATACTTAGTCTCAAGAAAATACCAAAAAAGTGTGTGGGGGTAGGTGGAGCTGGGGGGAGGGTTGTGAATGCCTTAAATAACTGGAGTAAGGATACCTGGCATGTTTTCATCTGCTTTTAAATTTTAATTTATTTTTTTAAACCATAAATCTGTTTGTATTAACCAAAACACCTTGCCATTCCTACTTCATATACTTTTAATGTTAAAAATGATAATATTCTGAACCTTGCCATTCTTGTATAGGTTTTACTTGGAGACTAGAGAATTACCTGGCCTTGAAATTATTTGTACTGGAAGTTAAAAAAACATTCTTGAATTGGATAGTATTAGGATTCCTGGTGAATTTCTGCCCTAAACGGTGAAGTTGTTAGCTAAATTTCTATTAGTATGTGTATGTGTTCATTCAAATTAATAGTTCTGTTACTGAATCTAGTTTTTGTAACTAGCCTGCTGTTACTGTAATTAGACAATCTTGCTATCAGACAGGATTGTAACAACTTCAGGGCTGTCACTTCTAAGATATGACACCACAAAATATAGTCAGGGACTTTAATACAGTCCTACAGATTATCCTACATCTCTTGGATTAATACTCCAATTATATTTTTCCCTATTTCAAGTTCATAAACTCTAATATTTTTTAGATAATCCAGTTTATGTCCTTGCTGAAGATAAGTACCTTTTTTCTTCTGTTTTACTATGTCCAAGAGATGGAATTTGCAGCACATCACACGGGAAATGGGACCAAAAAAAACAGATTTTGCTGTCATAAAATTCTTTTCAATAGTCAGTGCAATTTTTTCCACCGTTACTCCTAGTTTTCCCTCATTATACACCTGTTCTATGGTGTTTGCCTATCTAATCAGTTGTCTCTAAATCTCCCTTGCTTGAGTTCTGATTGTTTTCTTAAACAGTTTCACTGTGCATGTTTAAATAACTACAAGTGATGTACCAAAACCATTATCCATGTCCTTACTATTTACCACACCATCTGCCAGCTTTACCAGCAATGTTAAGATGAGCTAATTAAAAAATATTTAACTGTCATTAATGCTGTTAAACATCACCTCTCTTTACTGTTAGAATAAAAAGTATTTCATTATTACTGTAAGAAATGAATACAACATCCACCTTCTTTCCAAATATAGAATAGAAATTAAATAGCAAAATACTTAGTTAACACAGTAAACTTGCCTGGTGATAGCTCATGTTAGTCAATGGGACTACTCAGAGTAGTAATGCGAAGCACATGCATGTTTGCAAGATCAGGTCTGTGATATGTAATAGAAATTGTACAAAGCATGAATTACATTTTTGAAATTCCAATATAACTCTCAGTTATGAGAAATTTAATATCTAAAATTCTCCATTATTGAGAGATGAATTCTTTCAGCAGGATAATCTCTATCTACTTCAGTCTTTGTGTTGCTGGAAGACTGGAAAACACTTGTTTCAACATTTAGGGCTACATTATTGATTATGATTATGGGGGTCTCAATTGTTTGAGCAACTTGTCAGTGTAAGGAGGGCAGGGTGCTAAGCACTTTCTGAAAAAGTAAAAAATTGTTTAAGGTGTCTCAAATTCGACAACCCAAAATTGAGGCACCCCCAAAACAGTAGTCACTTTTGAAAATTTAAGTTGTAAAACTACAGTATATCTGCAATAACTATATAATTGTCATCCCAAACTTCAAAAACAACACTCTTCCAGGTTTACTGCATACATACTTTCTAACTGCAGATTAACCAAAAAACAAAAAATCTTGTTTCATTTGTATACTAGTATTAGTTAAATCTTCTACAGTACTTCTGCTGTGGCATATATTGATCTCAAAAGCATGCTGTAACTGCATTAATTTTTCTTCCACAACTGCAACTTGCATATACCATCATTACTGAAGGCCCTGTGTGCTTTGCAGTAAGTTGGACCTAATTTCTGTGTCATTTTTGTGTGGCAACATACAACTTACGTAGGGTTCAACTAAGATCAAAGGGAGGCTTCCATTGAATTAAATATGGCTACTTCCATCACAGTAATATTTTGTTATTACAATCAATTTATTCTATGCTGCTCCAAGTTTTCAAATATTAAATGATAACATTTGCACTGACTATACAAAATTGCACTTATAAGTTTTAATAAGGAAGCTGGAACACTTGGCAGATTAGTGGACAGTTAAGGCCAGGAAACCACTAGAGTGCTCTAGACCAGATAAATTTATCATTTTAGTCAGTCCAATTTGTACATTGAATGAAACAAGGAACTAATGGATAGAGCCCTGCGCGGATATAAATCTATATCAGCAGATGCGGATATAAATCTGAGCCCTGCACCTCTGCGGATACCGCCAGGAACCACAGAGACGAAAGGAGCAGCATGTCAGGCCACCACTCCCAGAAGCCAGCGCCCTGCGCCAGCAGCTCCTCTGGTGTGGCTATATCACCCACAGCCCTGCCCACTGGGGTTGGGCACCAGGCTTACCAGCAGCTGTCTCTGGTCACGCTTGCGTGTTCAAGCAGCTCGCATGCCCCCAAACAGGAGAGACAGATTGCTGCGTGGAAGGGACTCCTGTCTCAGAGCGTGCAAGCCACTTGAACTCCCACAGTCCCACAGAGCACTTTTCAGTGTCTGCCATCTCTCTAGAAGCATGGAGCCTGCAGCACTCAGCACAGTTCTCCTCTGCATTGCTAATACAGGACATACAATTCTCCAGTATTTGCACAGCTTAAGGGAGTACTGATACAACAGGGACTACCATGCAAAGATGTTTGAGCACAATAACTGAATGCTGATAGTGAAAAAACAACCCCAGATCGTAGCTGGCGTTCATGGAGCAGTATCACATAGCGGAGAGCAAGTACTGGGCCTGACAAATAAGCACTGACTGGTAGGATCGCATTGTAATGCAGAGTTTGGATGATAAGCAGTGGTTGCAGAACTTGCGGATGCAAAAGGCCACATTCCTGGGCCTTCCAGTCTTCCAGCACAGGTGTACCAAAATGGGAGATGCAGTGAGAGTGGAGAAGTGAGTGGCGATCAAGCTCTGGAAACTTGGAACACTGAACTGCTACTGGTCAGCAGGCAATAATTTGGGAGTTGAAAAATCCACAGTGTGGGCCAAGTATGTAAGGCCATTAACTTAGTGAAGTATAGGAAACACTGGACAAACGAGCAGCAATAGGGTTATCTGTGGTGGGGAGATAGATGGTATGCATACCCCTATTTTGGCACTGGCTCACCTTGCCACAGACTACATCAACAGAAAGGGCTGCTTTTCTTTAGTAATGTAAGCACTAGTGGATCATGTGGGGAGCTTCACTGATATCAATGTAAGCTGGTCAGGGAAGGTATAGGACACTTGCATCTTTAAGAACACAGGACTTTTCAAAAAGCTGTAAACAGAGACAGTCTTTCCCAATTCGTGGATTACCACTGCTGATGTTGAAATGCCAAAAAGGTGATTCTGGGGGAATCACCTGCATATGCATCTGTACACTGGCCACCTCAAAAGAGCCAAAGAAAGGTTTTACTACCAGCTCTGCTGGTGTGAAATGACTGTTGAGTGTACCTTTGGTAAACTGAAGAGACACTGGTGTTGCTTACTTGCTTAATTCAATCTCACTGAGAAAATCATCCCAATGGTTGTAGATGCATGTTGTGTACTTTGCATAACATCTATGAGGCAAGGGTGGAAAAACTGCTGCCAGGGTGGGGGAGTTTAGGTTGACCATCTGTCTGCTAAATTTGAAGAGCCAGACGACACAAGGGCTACTAGAAGAGCCAACCATGGTGCTGTGTGGCTGAGGGAGCCTTTAAAAGAGCATTTTACTGGTTAGCCACAAGAGAGTTCTCTGTTGCTTTTATGAAATAGTGTCTGTTCTCTGGTTTCAGAGTGGTAGCCGTGTTAGTCTGTATCAGCAAAAAGAACGAGGAGTACTTGTGGCACTGGGTGCCACAAGTACTCGTTCTTTTTGTCTGTTCTCTGTACTTAGTGTATATTTATGAATTTGATTGGCACTCTGCCTCCCACTACATACTCTAATGCTTGATGTGAACTAATAAAGATAGTCTGGATTTACAAAAATAGAACTTTATTGTGCGCAAAACAGCTGTTAACAAAATTAAAGTGCAAATACACACATAGCATGTTAAATACTTTTGCAACAATCCCAAAAGAAAATGAAAGTAAGCAGTAAACATGTATGTCCATATATGTAAATGGTTCAGTGCAGTGCATTGTGGCTACATACACATTGACCTGTGGTTTCAACAGGTTAGTGTAATGTGTATCAGTAGTTCTCCTTGTTGTTCCCCGGCATGGAGTAATAGGGGTAAGAATGTGCAGTACAGCGCCACATGGAATATTGGGAGTTGTAGGAAGCAGCAGCCATGGCATTCTCCAAGGACTGCGAAGATCTTTGGTACTGTAGATCAGTCATACTCTGCAACATTTATGTTTGTTTCCTGAGCAATCCTTTTATGCCTGGTGCATTTCCTGATGCGCCTCTTGGTCCTTTTGCCTGTCCTGCAGTCACGGCTTTCTCCATTCACTTTCTCCTTGTTCGCCTTGTGAAGGGCACCCCAACACCTCTGATCACTGTGAAAGGAAACTGTGGCTTGGAGGATCTCGTGGAACATATCCTCCCTACTTTTCTTCCTTTTCCTGAGGATCAGCATCAGACATTCAGTGGACGCGAAGGGGTGACCCCTTTAGGCCAGCACACAAAAAGTTACTGATAAAAACAAATAGATATACCATTAGATTTAGTCACAGCAGAAAGGAAAAGGTAAGTCTCAAAACTTCCTTGACATTATTCAACAAATACCTTTAATATATGCTTATTGACACGTTAGCTTTAGAGTGCCTCGCTACAGCACCGCTCTCCAGCTCAAACTATAGTGAGTATGGCATCACGGGGGAAGGAGGAGGAGGAAGAGTGTTCCTCTGCACTTTGTTATTAAGTTAGGCACCCTCCCTAGGTATGATATAGGGAAATGGCAATGAACATATTGGCACTATTTTCATAAGCAATGATTTTGCCTGATATCTCACTCCTGAGGGTGACAAAGGCACCGAGAGCCCAGCTGCTACTGGCATCCCGAAGTCACCCAGGCCTAAACACGGACAGGCTGTTTACCACAATGGTGCCTGCCTAACTCATCACAGAGTGGCATGGAAAAGTGTCCTATTGTGATGAAAGAAACAAGGCTGCCATCCCTAGAAATCTCATGGAAATAGTCTGTAAGCCTCTCCTGAAAAGTTTCATCAAGATCTCTCAAGAGGATAAGAGACACATCCCTACTCTGGTAAACAGTATTCTGCACCCCCCCTGCCTAGCCCAACATGCCAAAAAAATTGAAAAACAGATCCTGATTCTACCCCATTTATTCTACATCTACCTGAGTACAGGGCACAGATCTGAAATGGACTGTTTAATGGACAGTTGCCATACAACCGTTTTTATTTTTTAACATTATACCAGTAAAGCAATGAAAAGTCAATACCTCTTGAACTGCCTGACCCATTCGTATGTTGCCATTTTTAAACAGCAAACAAAAGCATGGGGAGGGGACGTGAAGGAACAGATGAAGTTTGAGTGAAAGGAAAAATAAAAAAAAAAAAAAAACATTGCAAGGAATAAAGTAAGTACACACTTACCTGAGTTCCCTTCCCTTTTGTCAGTAGGCTCATCTGGCTAGACTCCTGCAGAATGTCAAATAGTTCCTAGCTTGCAGCATGGTTTGAGTCCCCTGCTTACTTCCCTCCACCCACCATCACCACCACCGTTGTTCATGGCAGGGGTCACTCATGATCTTGGGTTCCTCTCAGGTACCCATCATCACTGGTGAATGTTGGTGGGTTAACTGCCAAGTACAGCATGCAGTTCATTGTAAAAGTAGCAGATCTGCAGGGCAGCACCACATTGCTTGTTGCCTTCCCTCGCTTTGCGATATTACTAGCAGACTTCTTTTGCTTTCATGTTGCACTCCTGCTGATCCCTGTTGTGCCCCTTTGTCATCATCCCCTGTACCATCTGCTCATAGATGATGATGTTTCTATGGCTGGTCCATAGCTGTGCTTGCAGAGCCTCTTTTCCCCTCAAGCCAAGCAGATCCAATACTTCTTGCCTATTCCAGGCAGGAGCGCATCTAGTAGCTTTCTGTGTAGGCTGGCATGGTCAGTCGGGCAGCTGGATCCACACAACAAAAGGAGAGCTGCTAGATATGCTCACTCAGATGGGCAATGAGAAAAGGCATTTCAAAAGACACAAGAATTTTAAAGGGGTAGGTGGACTTCTGGACTCTGGGGCCCCGGTGGAGTTCAAAATTGTGACCAGAGGAGTCATCGTCTCAGGGACAGGGTCATTGAGGGACAGGTGCTGGAAGATTGTTAGGGTCAACACAACTAAGGCACCACCTACACTCACACTCCTGAGAAGGTCAACCATGGCTCTGTACTGCTTTCGGGGGTAGTGTTAGTGCATCACTGTAATAGGCCCCTTACATGGACAGAAGACAAATTTAAGCATAGACATGTGCATAGCAAGGTTGACACAAGTGGACTTACTTCAACCTAACTTTGTACTGCAGACCAGGCTTCAGTATTGCGTGCCTATAGTTTTCAATCATACCCATTCCCAGCTCCCAGTACTGACCTGCCCCATCATGCCTAGTGTGACATGGCAGGAATTCAGTGAACCTCTCCTGGCATATAACTGATTTGTCTTGTCTGGGACTCTTGCACTAGCCTCTCTGTGGCAGTTAGTCCCTTCCATGACAGCTCATCCCACACAACCATATGAAGTTTCACATCCCAGATAGTACTGCCCAAACTGTCCTAGAGTGCCACTTAGGCAGACAGGTAGATCGTAGAGGGTACTTAACTTTTTCAATATTGCACTCACCACTCACACTTCCAAAAGGAGGCCCTATGTGGCCCTACACCAAGCAAAAAGTCAATGTGAGAGCATTAATGTACACAGCATGCATAATTCCCAAGGAGAGGATTCAGTTCAAGAGTCAATGCCTGTTCCCCTGAGCCACTATATGAATATGTTGCTCAGCAAGCATCACTCAAAAATATTCCAGAGGAAGCAATGGCTCATAGATTGCTTGCAGACATGCACACTGATATAGCAAAGTATTTGTAGTACAGTAACTTTTGAAATGTGTAAACTGGTTCTAGTTACCACTGCGTATCTAAACTTGGCATAATCCAGCTATTCACTACATGATGATCAGCCACCTTAGGTTTCAGCTCTGCAGTAAGAAAGTTATAGAATCTGAAGATTTTAAAAGCAGCTCAATCTGGGGGGAACCTCTGTCTCAGAAACTCCTTGAACAAATGACAGCAAAATTTAAACCACAATCTCCATCCCAGTCTCTGCTTCAGTATACCAATTTTCAAGGTAATTTATCTATATAAATTAATTTTAAAGCACTCTGAAAATTAAAGACAGTTCATATGGGAGTGAGGAGAAGGAGGGAAGGATAAAGTATCTCAGGAATCCCTTGACCAAGTTATTCCTAATTTATATCACAAGGTCAAACCACCATTTTTGCTGCATGCCACTTTTCAAGACACTCCATATGCAGAAGGGTTTTAGAGCACTCTGAATATTAAAATCAACTACTTACTGTGGATGTGGGGTGTTATTTATGAAGAAATTCTTGACCAAATGATCCCACACTTACTCCTATGTCTGTACCCCAGATCTTATGTGGAGTGAGTTTGGAAAAGAATCTGAATATGCATGTGGATTTTAGAGCATTTTGAATTATCAGCTTTTAAACAAAAAGTTCCAACTTCAGGGCCAAACAGTGACATGCAGGAATCACTATAAGAGATTAGATCAATGCTGTCTGATAGCAGAAATGCAAGATATCCTGTACAACTGTGGAATAACTTGGCGACAGGAAAGATTTTCTTCCTCACCCCATAAGAGGCTGGCCTATCCCGTGAAACAGGAGGGCACTATATTCGTAATTTTTTGAATTATATTTTATGTAACTCACAGGTTCTCATTATCTATATAAAACTCTAATTCTTATTTTTAACCCTAGTAGGTCTATTGAGCTCATTATCTTGTAGCAATAAGTTTCACAGGTTACATAAAACAGTTTTAAGTTAGTTGTCTTTCAATTTCATTGAATATCCCTTTTCATAATTCTATGAGAAAGAGTAAGGAAACATGGACAACGTACTGTCTCCATTCCGCTCATTGTTCTGTATACTTCTATCATGTCCTCTCTTATTTAGCTCCCCCCTAAACTAAAAACTAACAATATTTTCACTCGTGGAAATCTTCATTTTTTTAATCATTTTCTGGGCTACTACTGTTTTTTCCTCTAACTGGAGCCAGGGAAAGGGGCTTAATTCTAGAAGCATTTCTCAAATGCAGCCACCGGGTGCTTTTCTTGCAGCCACAGCCTTCTGAGTTGTGACTGGGGGGCAAAGGGGGAGCAAAGCAGCAGCCCCCTACCCCCACCCCCCATCGCTCCTGGATGCACTGCCTTAGTGTTGATTGCTGGGGCCACCAGCAGGGGTTGGATCCTGCCCGCCTCTGGAGACACCTGGAATACAACTCTGGAGGAGCCAGCAGTCAGTGGGTTCCCCATCTTCCCAGGGGCGTTGGGCCTTAGGCTTTGGACTTCAGCCCTGGGGCAGAGGGATGGCAGGCGCTGGCTGCAGGGCTTCAGGCTCTAGCCCTGGGCTCCGGCTGCATGGCGGTGGGCACCAGGCTCCAGGCTCTGTCCCGCCACAGGGTTTCAGTCTCCAGCCCCCTACTGCCTCCACCACCCACATAGCCCCTGGCCCCCACTGCCACCCCCGGTCCCCCATCCAGGGCTTAATTTGTCCCCAGGCTTGCCAGGGCTAAGTAATTCTGCTGTGAAAAATTATATTCGTATATTTGGTAATATCACTTTTCACAACAGACTTACTAATTAGCAATAAATAAATTACAATGATTGGGACACATAAGTGCATATTTATGTTTTTTCCTAAAGCTAATTAAATATTTTAGGAAAAAGTGTGAAAGCAGCCACTACCAAGAGTCGGTGGCTACACACCAAATAATTTCTCTTGAGAACCCATAGTAGTGGCTGATCCTAGTACAAGAGGCAAAAGAGTATCAGGATGACATAATTGTTCAGCAGCAATCAACTTCTTCTCTGCTAATAAAGAGGTATCCAGGGTGGTTCAGAAAGAATGTGTCATATTCTGCTTGCTGCCTAGTTAAATTTAACAAGGCCCCAAGTGCTGAACATGGAATACAAGCAATATCAGAAAAGCTGTGTCTCCTGAATACTTTCATGAAAAAAGAAAAATGCTAGTAACAGTGGGGGGGGGACTGGGGGGGACGGATGGACGGGCCACAAAGCAGATAAACAATTTTAGCAAACATATGCTTGACTTCAGAGTTTTTTAAAGTTTTTCTATCAAACGTCTCGGTAAGAGCATCACTGCTATCTTAATAATGGTAGTTGCATCCAGAAAAGTTAAGTCTGAAGAAAAACTCTGCGGCAAAGTGCACATCAGTTCACGTTCTGCAGATTTGATTTTGTTGGCATTTTTATAATTGAAAAAATAGTGCTTTACTGAAACCAAAAAGTGCTTTCACAATTACAGTGCCTCACGATCACTGTTCCCTCTAAGTTGTGTGCACGTGCACACAGATCCTAAACCACGCGCATACAGCAAAACACGGCATGCACAAAAATTTGCACAGAAGAAATTTTTTGCGCACACAGCCTGTCAAGAATTAGAGGGAACATTGCTCACGATGCAGAGACCAGATGAAGGAGCTTATCTGAAACACGAGTAAGTGGGGGTGAAAACTTCTATGGTTGCAGGGATCACACTGGTAAAGGTGGTCACCTATTCCTGTAATCATTAATTAATGAAGGTCAAATGCCATCTGGCCCTGAGCTTCCTAAAGACTAATTATTCATAAATAACAGGAGGATAAAAGGTTTCTCTTAAGAATCTTTTTCAAAACACTAATTTTTCCTCTTCACTTAATCCTAGCACTTCTCTCCCAGTAGAACAGTAGTGTTCTTATGTATGAGTACAGACAGTTTCCCTGGGATCAGTAGTGCTGTTGTATAGATAAACACTCATGGTTATGACATGGCGATAAACTGAAATATGGTTTAGTTAATTTGTTAGAAATAGCAGTTTCTGCCTTATCTGGCCATAAAAGCAATGATAAACTCTAATTAAGTCATATATTAAAACAGGTCTAAAAAACATGACAGACACCTACTAGCCAGAGACTGATACAGAAAATGAAGGGAATCCTCCACCTAGCAGGGCCAATGGCAAAGTCCTGGAGAGAAGCTCGGTCACTCCTTTCTACTGGGAAGGAGGAAGGTGCAGGGATTCCTATGAGGATGCTCTCAAAGCATACGTATAGGCTCCACCTTTCCTATAGGTCTTTGACTACTAGATGCTGAACACCTCTCCTAGAGCAGGGGTTCTTAACTTTTTTCTTTCTGAGGCCCCCCTCATCATGCTATAAAAACTTCACAACCCACCTGTGCCACAATAACTGGTTTTCTGCATATAAAAGCCAGGGCCAGCATTAGGGGTAGCAAGCAGGGCAACTGCCTGGGGCCCCATGCCACAAAAGCTCCACGAAGCTACATTGCTCAGGCTTCAGCTACAATTCCAGGGCCCTGACAAGTCTCAGGGCCACAGGCTTCAGACCCATGTGGTGGGGCTTTGGCTTTCTGCCCTAGGCCCCAGCGAGTCTAATGCTGGCCCTGCTTGACGGCCCCCCGAAAACCTGCTTGCAGCTCCACAGGGGGCTCCAGGCCACTGGTTGAGAACCATTGTCCTACAGTACCTCTTTTCTGGTAGGAAGAAGGAGCTTTCTTTCCCATTTCTCTCAAGGTGATGTGGTGGAGTGTCCACTACCTGTGCCAGTGCTCCCTTGAAAATGCCACCTCTTTTTATAGCAGGCTTACAAGTCATGACAATTTATTTAAAACAAAAACAAAAAATTGTATCACTTAAGAAAAAAGTTTTGAGATGGGATGGAGGGGTGGCTTTCCAAATATGAGCTGAGTGTAATTAATGCAGTGCTGCCTTTGAGAGTCTGCAGACACCACAAAATAATGACTGAGATGTGAACTCCCCTGCTGCCATTTGTTACACACAGCAGTTAATGCCAATGCACAATAATCATGGCACTTTAAAAGTCAGCATTAACTAGTCCACTGCTGATCAGCTGAGCTGATAGGAAGAGAAATGGGGTGAGATTTTGAAAGACAGAAGAAAAATGAGGGATGACAGGGAACAGAAAAGGAAAGAAGGACGAAGAAGACAGGAAAAAAAGAACAAGAACAGTGGTAATCCTAAAGGAGAGTATAAAATCCTTCTTACTCAATATGACAATAAAAAAAAAAAACACAGAAGTTTATTTACTACACAGGGCCATATTCCATGGTGGTTCTTTGTAAAAATCTCCCGCAGCCATCTGTGGGAGTTTGGCTGTGGATTTTGGATAATACATAGTCCTAAATTTATATTCTGATTCACTAATCATAATTAAACATGAAATTCAGCCTCCTGAATAGAATGAATTTGGCAGCTCTGGTTTATGGCTTTCACAAAATGCAGCAGAGTAAAAATGACAGTATTCTTGTTAGTTTAATTGCTGCTATTTAGAACACTGTGACCAGCAATGAAACTAGTGAAACTGACCACAGCTCTATTACTTTCATTCCACTGTTTGGAAAAGCTATAAACAGCAGTCATAACACTGGTGCTGCCTGTCGGCAAACTCGGAAAGACTGCACTGCATCAGTTGCATAAGAAAACATAAGGGCTAGAAATTTAACTTTTATTAATAAAAAGGTTACATTTTGCCAAAGCTGATAGGTTAGGATCCCACTTGGCCCAGAAAATGTCCAATATATAACTGGCAACTAGATTTTTCAAGCCCTGTCTTAACTACCCAGTGAAAATCTCTGAATTTCTGAAAACGTCAGTTGTTAAAGAGTGGAGTGGTTAACAGAACACTGAGTAACATGACTGATACTTCTGGAGAACAAGAGAACGGGAAGAGAGACTTTGAAGGAAAGGCATGCAAAAAGTTACACACAGTACAGCTGGGTTTTAAAAGGAGATTTAACTTATAATTTACATACTTTAAGGTAATACGAGTAAAAAATTGTAACAGTATTCCTATTAACAGAGTTCATATTTTGGTGCAATCATTGCTTTGTTTTCAGCTTGAATGGAAAAGTGGAGTACTTGTTTACCAAGTTGGTCAAGTAAAGTACTGAAATTACAACTAAGCAGTTTGGGATTTTTAAAAGTTTTTTGCCTTTTTTCTGTTGGCTTCATTTTCTGCATCCTAGTTTTAGGATGGATATCTTAAAGGCGCACTCAACACCTAGTTTTGGTTCTAAATTTATATCCATTTTTATTTTGTAAAGTCTGTTTAATTTATTAATTTCTAAATATTAAAACAAGTTTATTAATTTATTGGAGGTGTTATATAACTTGTTATGTAACTGCCATGTGCTATAAAATAGCAACTGTTGGGATTCTGTGGTTCCCAATAGAGGAAAGAGCAAAGAAGTGGGAGGAAGAATCACCTCCTGGCCCCCTGGTTTGGCCACAATAAGAGAAACAGTGGAAAGGTTAAGAGGACCTGTCTCAGCCTCCACCATTTTCTTTTCAGGAGAGAGGGAGGAAGGTGATTGGGAGGGTGTTCCAACTCAGCATTCATGCATGGAACACTGAGAAGGAGGAAGGGGTAACAAGGCAGGTATTTCTCCCTCCTCTTTCAGTGTGTTCCACAGAGCCAGGAAAGCAATTAAGGACAAGGCTAGTGAAGAACAACAGGATCACTACGTCTCCATGACTCTTTCCAGGATCTGGGGAGCAGCAGGTCACCTCTATCTGGGATCCTTCCGCAGTGACCTGCTAGCACAGGCAGCAAAACAGAGTTCATTTTAAGTCTAGTCTCAAATTGGTGTCCAAGTTAGCTGACATTTTGTTTCGTTAACATATTTTTAGTATCAGACTCTAAAAACTATTACTTTTACTACCTCAAAATATCCATTAAACTTCAAAGATACAAACTGAGGCCTACAATCGGCAAGTTGTTCCAAGTGGGCAGACTCTAGATCCTGCAAACTCTTACACATATGAATAACTGCATAATCCTAAAAACATTACAGGGCATAGGAACGACCCTCAAAGCACTACAGTATCCAGTAGCATTTTCAGGATCAGACCATTATAATGAAGTCTAATGTATTGTATACACCACCACATGGGGAAGAGAGGAATTGGCATAAGGGTGCTAAAAATTCAACTTAAAGCAACAGACGTATAACGTATCTTGGTTCTCTCATTTCACTCATGTCTTAGGAACGAGACGAAGTAAGCTATTGTGATTTTGAAAGGTGTTTGCACCTGCCACCTCTTCCCCAAAAATAAATAAAAAACCATGAGAAGCTTTCATTCTGTGCAAACCCTCACACCTCATTTGATCATAAGTTAGTAAAACACTGAAATACATAAACTGAGTTCATATGTAGATTAACCTGAGTGGCTCACATTAGTTTATCAAACTCCATTTAATGAAAATCTCAAGGAGTTTGTGAAAAATTATAACAGGTCATCAACAGTCAATTTATTCCTTCCCTAACTAAAGTGTTAGTATCACAAGAGAAATGTAAGGTTGAATTATTTTTATTGAAAGTGCTATCCATCCATTCATATGTTAACTATACTAAATATATGACAGCAAAATCTAGTGAGCTAATTGTAGTATAATTGTGTAACGTGGATAACTACCCAAGAATACCCTTGTGGTGATTTTCTATATGAATACGGGATCACCATTGAAATATGAAAATAACTTTTGAGAGTATTTGTAGAACTTTGTCAAAGATTTAAGCACTCTGTAACAAATTCATGTACTATTTTTGTCCATATCTTATTTTGATAGATTGTTTTAACTAAATGCCTGTGTAATGGGATATACAGACAGAAAGATGAATGCCTTTACAATGTAGTTCAATTTAGATACCTATTTTTTTTTTAAATAAAGATAGGTATATAGAAAGGAGTCAGTAAGTGGAACACTGTAGTAGCTCACTATAACATTTATGCTAAAACCACTTAATTGGTGCACGTTCTGTTAAACGACTGAGATTTTAAAATCAAAATATTCAACGAATTAGACGTTAAACAGCACCACAAAGATTCTCAGGCCAATTCTAACCTGGGCAGTAACTGCAATTAACTCTCTCTTCAGCCCCACCACGCGCTGCACAGGAGCCCTATACCTCCCCTGCCAATGGGGCGCAGGGTGGGGAAGACAGGTTGCAGGGTCACAGTCCTTCGCAGGGGAGGTGTGGGGTGTCCCCTGCCCCGGTCGCGCGGAGGGAAGCCAACCAGACATGTAACAATCACCCTCTCCTCCTCTTTCACCTCTCTAGGTAAAGAAACATGGGCCGCCTCCGCGACTGCCCTACTGCTTCCCATACGCTCAGCACGGACTCGGGTCAGGGCTCAGCCGCATCTACCCCCATGGCCAGGCCCAGGAAAAGAACAAGGTTACGCGCCTGACACAGGATATCACAGCGACCCTCCCCCTGCGCGCCCAGTGGTGCAGGGGCCCTGGGGCCAACGGCCACCCCCGCCGCGCTCCCAGCAAGGGCCAAGGGGGGCAGCCCTGGTACGGCTCCCCTTCGCCATTTTGACCTGAGCGTCCCCACTGAGAGGGGCAGCGCCTGTGGGCCCAGAAAGACACCCTCTCTCTCTCCCCCCTCACAGCTGTGGGAGGAGAAAGTGTCCGCTCCGCGTCCCTCTCCCAGAGCGGGCGAGAAGGGGCCCCGCAGCCGCCCGTCTACTCGCCCAGCCGGGCTGGCAGAGCCTGTTTGTGCCCTTACCGTGGCCCGAAAGCCGCCACCGCTGCCCCCTCTCCGCCGAGGCGCCTCACCCCTCCGCCGCACAGAATGATGCCATCTCACGGCGGAGGCATCGGCGGCTCGCGCACAACAACCCCCTCCCCCACGCCAGCCGTCGCGCGCCCCCAACTGCCAGCGCCGACCGAGCCGGACGCTGAGCGCGTGCGTTTCTGCGCGCGCCCGCCCGCCAGGGGAACAGGAACTTGTAGGAGCAGGAGCTTCTGCCTCCTCGGCCTGAACCAACTTCTCTACGGCGGGGGGGGGACTAGGCCAACCGCTCCAGCGAAAGGAAGGGGCAAGGGCTTACGCTGCAAGGGGTTGAACCAACTGAGTGCCCCGAACTGAACCAACCTCTGTAGAGACGGGAGCTGGAGGTCGGTGGGTTTCCTCCTGATCACCCTGGCGTGGTCCAGTTGGGGAGGGGTGAACGTGGCATGGGGCAGCGATGCCGTTTAGAGGCACTGAACCGAAGCAGCTTCTGTGCTGGGCGAGGCATTAAGCCAGCGGGCCCTGGTACCCTGTACTTGGTTCACCAGGTAATAGCTACCTGCTTCTGCCTTCGCGCTCTTTGGATAAGGTTCAACCCCATCGCCATTTCCACCCACTCAGTGATTCTAGGGCTTGGTTGTTGGAGGAGGGGCTGCAGCGGCTGTGGTGTGTTAGAGAGAGAGAGTGAGTGAGAGTGGGGGGGGTGGAGGGTTATATATGAAGGAAAAGTTATTCTCTGCCGTGCAAGTTACTAGTGAACTAGTCACAGCACAGAAGAGTGAAAGCTGAGCCCCAGGGAAGGGCAGGGGCTGGATTTAGCTTAGACCTAGTCTGCACATACATTTTGTATCAGGTTTCCAATTTTGGTTGAGGGGTTTGACTTTTTACCAAGCATTACTGGACTGGCACTTGAGCCCCAGATGACTGTGCTACGTAGGCACTGTAGAAACACAGAATAAAGAGACAGTCCCCATAGTTATACCAGTACAGCCCCTAGCGCAGATGTAGTTATTATGGCATGAGTGCTTACACCAGTACAGCTTATTCCACTTCCCCTAAGGGAAGCAGTTATACTAGTATAAGTACATGTACTGATAGAACTGCACCTGCAGCAGTGAAGACGATTGTACTACTTTAAAAAGAACAGGAGGACTTGTGGCACCTTAGAGACTAACCAATTTATTTGAGCATAAGCTTTCGTGAGCTACAGCTCACTTCATAAGCTCACAAAAGCTTATGCTCAAATAAATTGGTTAGTCTCTAAGGTGCCACAAGTACTCCTTTTCTTTTTGCGAACACAGACTAACACGGCTGCTACTCTGAAACCTGTACTACTTTAACTTCTGTATTTAGACAAGGCCTTTGGAATGGACTCATTCATTAGAGATTTGACACCCTGCTCTTTAAATTAGGGAACAAGACCCCGGCCCCAGCATTTACCATTAGGCATTTTTCAGAGGAACAGCCGTGTTAGTCTGTATTTGCAAAAAGAAAAGGAGTACTTGTGGCACCTTAGAGACTAACCAATTTATTTGAGCATGAGCTTTCGTGAGCCACAGCTCAACGAAAGCTCATGCTCAAATAAATTGGTTAGTCTCTAAGGTGCCACAAGTACTCCTTTTCATTAGACATTTGTAACTTCTAATTTTTTTTTAAAAAGACACACACACTTTAAAGCCTTTTTTTAGGCATAATGAAGAATCAATTTGAAAAATAAGCCACAGACTGTTAAAAAAAATCTTTAAAGTCACCTTTAAGAAATGTTTTAGACTAAGCTTTTTGAGAAGATAGAACAGAAAAGTAGGGTCTCTCTTAACCAGATACAGTGGTAGGAATTTCTGTAAACTGAAAATAGTGGGTATTTATATGAATTTTAACACAGTAATTGTAGCACAGGAGATGTGGGCTGTAGACTCAAACTCAGAAATCGGTTGTAGGCAGTAAAAAATAGCAAACTTTACTTAAAAATCTAATAAATTGATTTGACTTACAAAGTTCAGCAACTATAGCCACCTTTTTATAAATTCCAGCCTTAAGTTAAAGAAAGTAGCAGGCAACCTTCTGACCTTAAGTTTAAGTATAAAATCCTGTTTTGAATTGACTTCTTTCTTCTTCTTTATGCTTTATGGCAAAGCAGACTCATCTACTGAGTGGTTTCAGAGTAGCAGCCTGTATATTCCCCGTACATTCATGCCACTACACTCTCTTACCCTGCATCCGATGAAGTGAGCTGTAGCTCACGAAAGCTTATGCTCAAATAAATTTGTTAGTCTCTAAGGTGCCACAAGTACTCCTTTTCTTTTTTACCCTGCTCTATATCCTTAAAAAAAGTAGTAGAGATTTTTTCCAAATAGTGTCACTAAACCCCTCATACTATATTCTATCACCTGAAAGCATCTAAATTCTTCACAAAGAAGTTTCTGTGAACACTCCCTCCATTCCCATATCATGTGATCAGTGGTGCCTTTACATGCGTTACATAACCCATCTTTGTGTCTATTCTGTAAATATAAATTATTATTCAAACCACAGTGACCAGTTAGCAGTCTAAATATGAGTACTTCACTGATTCTTTCATAACTGGAGCAGTGCATTATCCTCTATGTTGGGACATACTTCATAGCATAGTCTTCCTCTTTTCCCCTGGGTCCATAATTCTTGCCATTCCTTTTTTTTAGTTTAATCCTTTTTAACTAAACTTTTAATTCTTGCTTACTCAACGGAATCTTTATATCAATTTCCCCATGCTCTAAAGTGGTTTTTTGCTTCTCTATCTGCCATTTCATTGCCAGATATCCTGGCTTGTGCTGGAATCCCTGTTAGAACTATGTGCATGCTTGAACATACTAATTCTGTTGTCAAAAACAATATCTCATTTATTAGATCACTCCTGCTTTCTGAGATAACTCTTTTAATTGCCAATATACTTAATAATCCAAAAAGATAACAGCTAAGGTAGCCCTTATGTCCCAGATCCAGTTTAATGTTAACATTATTCCCAGCAATTCTGCTGTCGTAATGGCTACAAAATTAGATGTTCTCTTAGATTTCTTAACTCTACTGTCAGGGATGCGAAAGGTTACAACCACTCTTCTTGTTTTTTTCCATCTTTAGATTCACCAGTGCATATTCATATTCCATTTACCATTACATGAACTCAAACTTTAGCTGTCATATATAGGATGGCTTTCTTTCCCTTTATTTTATTATATAATCCTAAATCCACTTCCAGAAAGATTTTCTGAGTATAATTTAGTGTCCTACAACTATAGATTTTAATCTCTTCTAGTCCTTCCTTTTCTCTTAACTCTTTTACCCACATTTTAACACTAACATTGTATTTATGTTTCTTCCACTTATTTCCCAGCATTCCTCATATACTTGACTGACTGACTTGTAGTTGGAGACTAACTTTATAGTCCATTGGCTCCACCCCCTTTGGATTTGGTTAATAACTTTTTGCTCCTTTTTCATGTTTGTGTTGTAATTAAAAAAAATATATTTTTAGGAAACAGAAGTTCATGAAGAATAATGTCCAACAATAGGGAAAAAAGGAAGTATTTAGGAATTTCGGAAGTTGCAGTGTTTCATTCCTAGCAGAAGATTGTTCTGGGGGTGGGTATAAATGGCAGCACTCAAAACTTAGCCTGCCTGCCATGGCCTAAAATGGAGTTCATGGCCAGCAGTGTTTATGTTTTTTAGCTCCTGAGGAAACTCACCAGCAAGAGAAATACTCATCTAAAGTAAGAGTACCTATATCTTTACTTTCAAAAACATAAGGACTGGTAAAGGAAGGAAGACGATAGCTTTGTAGTGTGTACCCTACAATTAAGTTCCTCTTCTCTGTCTTAATTCAATAGGTTCTGTTACCAAACCTCTGGTTTGTTCTACCCCTGGGGTTTTCCCCTGGGTAGTGGCTTGCTCTATTGCTAATAGCAGCAGTTATGTTCAGTGTTCAAAAATAGTAAGATACCACCCTTGCCCCATGGAGTTTACAATCTAGTGCAGGGGTGGGCAAACTACGGTCCACGGGCCAGATTGCCCCCTGTGGTGCCGCAGGCACTGTGCCGCTCTCAGGAGCGGTCGGCTCTACGTCCCTGCGGCCGGGAGGAGGGGCAGAGGGCTCTGTGCGTTGCTCTTGCCTCTAGGCATCGCCCCCCACAGCTCCCATTGGCCGGGAGAGGGGGAGGTACCCGGAGGCGTGACAAGGGCAGTGTGCGGAGCCCTGTTGCCCCTCCCCCTCCGGGGCCACGCAGGGACGTGGTTCCGGCCACTTCCTGGAGCGGCGCGGCGTGGGGGCCAGGGCGGGCAGGCAGGGAGCCTGCCCTGGCCCCGGTACGCACTGCTGCCACCCTGGAGCCACTTTAGGTACACGGTGCCGGGTCAGAGTCCGAACCCCTCCTGCACCCCGCCCCCAACTCCCTGCCCTAAGCCCCCTCCCTGCACCCCTGTGCACCTCAACCCCCTGCCCTGAGCCCCTTGCTGCACCCCTCCTGCACCCCAACTCCCTGCCCTGAGCCCCCTGCCACACCCCACACCCCTCCTGCATCCCAACCCCTGAGCCCCCTGCCGCACCCCGCACCCCTCCTGCGCCCCAACCCCCTACCCTGATCTCCCTCCCACAGTCTGCACCCCTCCTGCACTCCACACCCCTTCCCTGGGCCCCCTTATATACCCCGCATCCCTTTTCTGCCCCAATCCCTTGCCCTGAGCCCGTTCCTGCACACTGCACCCCCTCCCACACCCTGCACTGCCTCCCGCACCCCAACCCCCTGCCCCGGTCCTGCATACAATTTCCCCACCCAGATGTGGCCCTTGGCCCAAAAAGTTTGCCCACTCATGATCTAGTGTAAACAGGCCAAATTGTTCACACACACATAATACACTAAGTAGTACATACAAATAGTATTGTTGGTAGGCTGCCCATGCTAGCCCTTTGCAACACAGGGTATGTTTAGATTTGGAATAAAACTTTATGCACAGTTCTGGGTATCTCCTGTCTATCCCTTCCCCACTTTCACCTTTCCCTGTTACATAGACATCTGCCGCACTCTGGAGAGTAGATACAGCCAAAGTATAGCCCATGTGTGGCCTTTAAAAGTGATGTTTAATGAACTCTTAAAAGGTAGGCTTGTGACATTTTGTTTTCATATGATGTATAAAAAGAACCTGAATACCACTTCTTTTTTCCTATGTGTTTTTGAGACTCTGTGTAGCTAGTGAAGTTAGGTGTGCATGTAAGTGTTTTGCAAGCTGGGAGCCTTACATGTAAAACAAACTAAAAAAAATTCAGGAGTTCATTATGCTTCATACCAATGTAAAAAATTGAATATCCCTCATTTTTCCCCCTTTGAAGGTCATCTTTAATTTCTATATTGTTCTGTGACCTACAGAGACTACCAGTTCCAGCATGCAATGCTCCCAGCTGATGGAATGGAGATGAAACACTGTGTGCTGTTGCCTGTAGTCTGAGCTGCTTGTGTTTCCTAATTAAAAATGAGAGCAGCTGTAATCTGCTTCATGCAGCTCTCTTGGATGTGAACCTTGAAAACTATTGCTAGGTGAAGCTCTGGTTTTGATCTGCAGGTTCAGTTTTGATTTGCAAGTGTTTTTAAAGTTTCAGTTTGAGTTTGGGGGTTGAACATATACAAAAATCTAATGCTAAACTCAAATAAGTTGTACATATTTAGACATGTAACCATAAATGTACAGCTGTCTCTCAGTTTTATTTGAAATACAACTCAGAAATATAGGTGGATAGGAAAATATATATAACAAAAGTGGCCTCTAGTATACATTATTGACCTTCAAAAGCTTATTTAACCCTATCCAACAAGCTCTGGTTTTGTGTATTAGATTTTTGTACAAAGGTCTATAGCAGTGTTTCCCAAACTTGGGACGCCGCTTGGTCAGGGAAAGCCCCTGGTGGGCCCGGCCAGTTTATCTACCTGCCGCATCCACAGGTTTGGCCGATCGCGGCTCCCACTGGCCATGGTTCGCTGTGCTCGACCAATGGGGTCTGCGGGAAGTGGCGTGGGCCGAGGGATGTACTGGCTGCCGCTTCCCACACCCCCCATTGGCCGGGCACAGCGAACCGCGGCCAGTGGGAGCCGTGATCAGCCGAACCTGCGGACGCAGTAGGTAAACAAACCGGCTGGGCCCGCCAGGGGCTTTCCCTGAACAAGCGGTTTCCCAAGTTTGAGGAACACTGCTCTAAAGGCTTGACAGCCTTGAGGAATTCAAAGTCAAACAAGGAACATACAAAATAGGTACTTAATGTGCTGCTTTTCTTATGGGTTCATAGCGCTCTCCTTGATTGCCAATGGTTGAACAAAATTAGATTATTGAACATTTTTCTGTATCCTTCCAAAAAACTATAATAGCATTCTGCTTTCACATTCAAGGATAACGTATCAAGAGCACAGAGAGAAGAAATGGGATTACCACATTGAAACGACCACCCAGAAGTCCATGGTCAAGGCCCTCTTCCCCATCAGCAAAGCAATTGATATTTTCTGCCCCTAGGCAATTTTGAAATGTCTCTAGAATGGGCATTGTGTGACTGTTGCTTGGAACAGAACCGCCCCTTTTCACTTCAGTGAACAATTCAACTCTTCTCTGCATATAGTGATCACCAAGATGAGGGAGTGCTCACATTCTTTTAGCTCAGATTGTGCTATTGATCAGAAACTCTGTTACGGAAATGTCTTCTAGAATTTAATAGAGATTAAACCAGTAGGAGTCTACAGAAATTACTGTAGAAACCTATAGAATTTAATAAAGAATAAAATCCAGTTTCTTAAATTTTTGAACCATCCCATATAATACTGTGGTAAAGCTATTATCTTCTCATTCTATAGGATGTTTCAAAAATTCTGTACAAGGGATCTCATCTATCCAATTCTGTAGGACTCTTCCAGAAAGAAGAAGCATGACTGCTGAACCTTCTTATTGTGTGCTGTTGTTAATATCAGCAGGCCAAATCTTTCAATATTTAATCAAACAAAATGCAAGCTAAATACATTTCACCTGATTTGAGGATTGCAGAATTAAGACAAGTATGTGTTATGTTTGGTTTTTGGTTGGGGTTTAGGGTCCAGTATAATGAAGTTTTAAGTGCAACTGTCTGTTTGTTGGTTATGTCATGCTGACCTCTTTTTCCAGCTGTGTGAAATTTAATTATAAAAAGCAGAGTTTAACAAAGTTAAAGTGAAGATTTCTCCAGCCAACTTCTATAAAGGTTCATTTCCAGCAGGGGCTTGTTACTCAGAGCTCATAGAATATAAAAGATACAACACCCAGTTCAGTCATTTTGTCTATTCATTGCTTTTCCGCCACCTCATCACATTGCAGACTCATCTGATTTGTTTTGTGCAGTATTGCTTCTTCGGCCTTTTTGCACATACACTTTTCCAAATAGCTCCCTCCCATTGAAAATCTGAGCTTCAGATAATTCTTCCTCAGACATATTGTCCTGCATTTTTCCAGGAAAATGTATATTTGTTGGGTTTTGGCTATATTTCTAAACTCCCCATCAGAGCTTTTTTATTCCCCTCCGCCCCCATCTTCACTCTTGATTGTAACACCTTTCAATATTGTATCTGAATGTCATTAACTTGCTATTTATCTCTTCCAGATTTAACAACTATGGTAGCTGAAATCAGACCTATAGAAGTATATACAAGTGCATTACAAATCAGAATGTCTTCTAATGTCTTCTTTCTTACATTAGAAATAAATGGTAGCTTTTTGGTTGCGTGCATTTTTGTGTGTGTTAGTTGAAGTGGAATCCCCCCTCAATCCTCCTCCTATCGGATAAAGTGTAAAATGTTACAAGTTTTACAGTGGTTAGGCAGCTGGTGTACTGTGACTTCTGCATATTACACTAATCCATACTGTTTCATTGTTTGTTACTTTGGGTTTCCCCTCTGCCATCTGTTTAGTGTACCCACCTGTGTGGATCATCCTATGGCTGGACATTAGGTCGTTCAGACAGGGACCATGTTTTTGTTATGCATGCTTTGCCTAGCACAATGATGCCCTTAATTCTTGATTTGGGCTTCTAGGCACCACTGTAATTTAAACAATAGTAAATGCCCCAGGGTATTCCCTGATATTATGTTGTGACCTAGTGAGAATTTGTAACCTAGTGAGTCAAAGTGCATAACTATGATTACATTTTGTGGAGAAATGCATTTGTGACAAACAATGAAGATCTGATTGTGCCCTATAGAAATCAATGAGATTGCCTTAATCTGGTTTTGCCTGGAGTTGTTTGGTTATATTTGTTGTGGGATAATGGTTTCCCATGCTAAAAGTTTGGAAACGAAGGGAGAAACAGCTTCCTTACATGCTTTCCCTCCTTCTCTTCTCTCCCCACCCCACCTTAAAAACCGCAACCTGCTTAATTGGGAATATATATGTTTGGGTGGAGGGTGGGTAAGTGAATGAGAATTGAATTTTATTCATATGTTTACATAAAACCTATGGTCTCTTTTCTTCAAATCTCTCTCCCCCAAATGCTGTCATGCTTAGAGAATACACCAAATTCAAATCCACTGAGTGTTGCAGTCTTTCAGATTTGCTGTTCATGGTGGGTGTACTAATGAAGCAGCAATGAGTTTGCAAGTTTTTTTTGTTTTTTTTCCCCCATGTAAGGCTGGGGGGATTGTGTGCCAGATCTTGAAACAATGTGAAAATGCTTGTGGTTTATGCTTTAGAGGTAGGAGTTTGAGCTGATAGGATATCTGTTGACAGCAGTAGAAATAAAACTTTATTTTTGTCAAACTAAATCGTGCACAAACCAGTCCATATTCATTAAAGTGAGAGACGGTACAAACATATTTGATTGCTTTTAAATACAGTAGTCCAAGGACCTTTCTAAATTCAACAGATAGGTCCTTTGTCTGCATTTCAAATACAGTCATGTAAAAGTCTAACTGAATCTTCTTCCAATAACTTGTTTTCACACTTAAAGTACCATGGATCAGCTCTCCTTTGGAACTCTGGGAGGTAGACAGTGAGACACTCTTTAAAGCTTAGTACATTCATTTTCTGTCCTAATTCTTGATGATGCTACTTAATGTAGTTCTCACTCTCCTTTTGCTTCTGCTCTTAGTAAGGAGTACTCATTTGTTGGTGAGCCTGGTCAGCCTCTCTCCAAAGGCAAAGAGGTTCCTATAAATACACTTACAACAGTTATTCCAGGACAAAAATTGTTTCCCTCCTCTCATCCGCACCCTGCCGCCCCATGTTTTCTGATTGGAGCACTAATTACTGGGAGATAAAATTGCCATAGCAAAGAGAGTTCATATCTTTAATAAGTGGTGAGTGTAGGCTGAAAAAGGCCGTTATAATAGTGATGGCACTTTAGGTGACACTGCAGTTTAAAAAAAAAAAGAAAAAAAAAAGACACCAAAGGCTCCAATCGGTGAATCACAGTCCTGTTGTTCTGTGCTAGGTTATCTGTCCTTTAACCTACCTTAAGTTGTTTTGGCAATGCAATGCAGCTGAAAACGCAGCAGATCTAACCAGTGAAGATTTTTGCAGTACAGGAGCATTCTCCAGATGGCATGGAGGTTGGAAGTCACTCTATGCTACCTCTCACCTTCTGTTCCTTGAGCACGGGGGTATTCTTGGGAGCAAAAGTTAGAGCATCTCTCCTCTCTGGTGATCCTGGTTGCTGGAATGGCCCCTTGGGTCTATGGGCTGCTGAGTATACATTAGAGTAGCCCAGAATTGGAGAGCTGCAAAAAGGTCAAAGTTACTTTTGCCTCCTTCTTTTCGTGGTCCTGTACTGAACAGAAGATCTGGTCCCTTAACTTTTGTATTTTGACTTTTGAATGTTTAAAATAGTTATCTTAACATTACAGTAATGCATATGTTGTATTAAATATCCTAATGATAGGTCACTGTAAAAAGGCTGAGGGCCAGCTCTGCTTTGAATACTGAACACATACACACTAGATTAATGTTCAAAACTCACACCAGGATTTCCCTTTATGCTTAAGAACAATAAGTATAAATCTTAGTGCGTGCTTACTTCTGAGGTGGCTGTTTACAGGGTTTTTCACTGTATGACTTCCTTTCCTAACCCCTAGCCCCTCTCTTGCATTAATAACTCTTCACTTCTTTTCCTTCTGAATTGGAGCTCATGAGACCAACTTAATGTAGCTGCCAGATGAACCAGTAAAATAAACTTTTAGCTCTCTGCAGGGTCCTTCAAGATCTTGATAGCCTATTACAGGCCTTATTCATCAAATATGAAGAAGGTCATGTCATTTTGTCAAAGTGTGGATTATGCATTTTTATGTATAATTTAAATATATATGTAATTCTTAAAATTTATAAGTTTAACTAATACCCTTCTTTGCCGATACAGAGTAATCTTGGTGAAAAGATCTTGCTATGTTATCTGAAGCTGTTAATACCAAAAGGGATTAGAGAATGTTTGACTCAGGAATCAGAGTGCAACTTTTGACTTGTTAATTATTGTGTCCTGTTTACTAGTAATCTTGGGAAGATATTGTATAAATGTTTTAGTGAAGGTCACTATTAACTTTATATATGCTTGTAAAGTATATGTAAAGTTTAAATCTTGTTATGTTATAGTTTTTAAAATATTTTATTAGGCAAAATAGACAACCTTAGGAAAATGTTTTGTTATTTTTATTAGTGAAAATAGAACTTTCTTGCTGTGACTTCCACAGAAGCACTGCTCATATATATTTCTCCTCAACTATACAATCTTATGGGTATTCTCTATTAGATCATGATATTTTCAATCAGGTTTACTTGGAACAATATTTGAACATTCATTAAATCTTTTAGTGTGCTGATACCATTTTTAAAATTTGCCTTTCAAAATTTCTGTTTTAGGTTTAAAATATGTAAGATTCACCATCAGTGCATACCTGCATATATAAATGAGACATAACATTTGAAATAGAGCTGCTCTTCTCTCTCCTGTCTTCTCCCTTCTTCTACTATATATCACTTAGGGTTGTGCCTTCCTCACTAGTATGGTGATGACATCATAATTAAATCAGCTATCTGCTCTTCTGTCTACCATATGGATTATAATGAGGGAATATTGTCTAGAGGTTAAAGTCCACAACTAGTGGTCAGAAAATCTGAGCTCTATGGTTCTTTCACTGACTTGATGTGATACTTTAGACAAGTGACTTTGCCAAATTTTCAAAAACCTTGCACAAGAGTAAATGTAAATGTATTTTAGGGACACAAATAGCAGGTTATCTTGAATGGGGTGGTTGTTGTTTTTTTTTAAGGTGAGGTTAGTCATGCACACAGAGTGTGTTTGCATGTCCTCAGGGGACCTCTCCATTGGCTCGCCACGAAGCATGGAGTGAGTCACTGAGCTGCAATGGTGCAAGTACGGCGGTACAGTCCAGTACGCCG
Source organism: Caretta caretta (assembly GCF_965140235.1). Lineage (NCBI taxonomy): Eukaryota > Metazoa > Chordata > Testudines > Cheloniidae > Caretta > Caretta caretta. The sequence goes on from NC_134207.1 coordinate 48,982,024, forward strand.
TAGCAGTAAGATATTTATAGCCAGTACGCTGTACTGGAAAAAACACAGGAGGAGCAGAACATGTGGCTGCCAGCAGCTCCTCCGGCGCACCTGTACCGCCCCCAGCCCTTCCACGCAGCTGCATCTCCTCTCTGGGGTCTGTACAGCAGCCCTACTGGAGGACAGGGCTGGGGGCAGTCCAGCCGCGCCGTCTTCCAGCAGGGCTGCTGTACAGACGCTAGATAGGACTCGGGAGATGAAGCTGTGTGGAAAAGCTGGGGGCGGTACAGCCGCACCAGAGGAGCTGCTGGTGTGGGGCCGCCCAGCAGCCCACTCTTCTGCTCCTTCTGTCGCTGTGGTTCCAGAGAGTCCTGCGGTTCAGAAGCCTCCGGCACAGCGGGAGGACAGACACCCTGCCCCCAGGTAATGTGAGATGGATCATGGGAAGGGGATGGGGAGAGCGTGGGGGCCCTGGGCTGGGAGGTCACATGCTCCCCCCTTTGTGTCCCTCCCATGAGTGTATCGTACCGGTAAGAAATGAATTATGCTTTTACCACTGCTGATCTGAGTGGTGTGTACTAAGGACTTGATTATGAACCCAGCTTCAGAGATAGGTCTGTACAGCTTATCTGGGGAGAGAAGATAGGAAATAAGGTAGGCAAGGTTAAGGCGAGAAGGAAGGACCACTGGGGACACCAGTGGAGTCAGCAAAGTCATTATCCACATGCCTTTTTCCTGTTACACTTTGCTCAGGGTGCTCTTGAAAGAGGAGTAGCATTTAGCATATGGCAATGACATGAGGAAGAAGCACAACTGAGTGGTGCACAGTTTTTTTTCCAATTTTTCTCTAGAATCTAGAGGCAAGACTTACGCTGGTCTTTGTGAGAAGGAGTGAATGACAATTAAACTCAAAATTAAAATGCGCTATGCTACTCCCTCCTCACCAATCCCTTCCAAATGAGAAAAAAAATCCAATTTACCCTGCCATGGCACTCCAGGAGCCAGTTGCTTACTTGAATACTATACAGGCAGGGAATTGGCTGACCCTGCAGGAGTCACTCCATGGCACCTATTCCTGTTCAAAATAAAATCTTAGATTTCTATAGAACAGGGGTCGGCAACCTTTCAGAAGTGGTGTGCCAAGTCTTCATTTATTCACTCTAATTTAAGGTTTCGCGTGCCAGTAATACATTTTAATGTTTTTAGAAGGTCTCTTTCTATAAGTCTTTAATATATAACTAAACTATTGTTGTATGTAAAGTAAATAAGGTTTTTAAAATTTTAAAAAGCTTCATTTAAATTTAAATTAAATTGCAGAGTGCCCCCTCCCTCCCTCGACCGGTGGCCAGGACCCAGGCAGTGTGAGTGCCACTGAAAATCAGCTCACATGCCGCAGGTTGCCTACCCCTGCTATAGCAACACATTATTAGACATTCACAATACGTGGTCCTAGATATAATTCATATTTCATCTTTCATTGGCTTTCTTCTCAACTATTGGAAAATTAATCTCCCACATCACTAAAATAAGTGAAAGTGAATTTTGCCTATTCTGAAAATGCTGAAATGTGCCAACTTGTGTTGCATGTCTGTAATGTGGACATGCTCACTAGTGACACTACACTTTCCAATAACATTATATTTGTGACTATGGCTCAGTGAAAATTAGGTTTGGGGTTTTTTAACTTGATTTAACAAAAGGAAAAATCCTTCACTTTGGGTAACTTTTTCCAAGACCTATCACATGGTTATTGAAAATGAGATGTCTATTTTGCCAGTGTTCAGAATTGGAAAATTATAGGCCAATTTTGTTGCTCTCTTGACATATAAGATTCTGATCACTAGACTTAATGTATTATAGTAAAATGAACACTATGCTTAAAAAAAGGGAAGTTAACAGAGTGTGGTAATCAACAAAAGAGAAGTGAAGGAAAAAGGCTGAAGTCAGGAAAACTAAAATCACTGCCACCCATTTCCTGTACACTTTAAAAAGCCTCAGCTTTTTCTGATGTCACATATCTGTTTTTGTCCATACCACCATGTGGTGAGAAGTCATCAGTTTTTGTAAACTGATGAAGGTCAAAAACCGGTCAATATTTGGATGGGAAACCTTCCAGAACAGCTGCAATAAGTGGTGGTTTGTTGGATGGAATGGGTGATATTCTTCTTTGAGTCAGTCCTGCAACCATGTTATAGGGCTCTGTGCTGCTGGAGGGACTGTAAAACTAGGAACCTGACCACTTGGAGTCTTTAAAGATCCCATGGCATTCTACATCAATGTAGGGGAATTAGTCCAACTAAGTTACCCCTTTGGTTATAATCTGATATGGCTTTCTTTTTTTCTATCCTAAATTGTTGTATACCATAGTGCAGTGGTTTTCAATCTTTTTCATTTGCAAACCCCTAAAACATTTCAAATGGAGGTACCAATCCCTTTGGAAATTTTAGACATAGTCTGCAGACCATAGATTGAAAACCACTGCCATAGTGGTACTATGCCTTGTTATATAGTTTCCATGTTCCACAATGTGATAAATACAGGAAGTGAACATGTTGCTTTACCACTGTTTTCTGGGTGTTCTTCTTCTCTTTTCTCATTAACTATTTGTGTTGGGCATCTCTTAGCTGCCCCTGTGTCTGTACAGGCAGCAAACTCAGGCCCTGAACAACAACTTTACTGTTGAAAGGGAATCTTCTGTTAATTAGAAATTTTCTGTAATAAGGATGAGAGACCATCTCCTAGAACATCTGGATGAAAAGGTTTCTGCTGTATATGACAGTGGACATTATTATATGAGAAAACACTATAATGCACAAGAATAGTCTGTTCTCCTTTAATGCTGCCTTCCCAGTTACTTTAAATTCAACTAAGGTGTATTCTCAAAGGCATTAGTAACCACAATATTATAGTTATGCAGCCCATTGTAAAGCACAGATGAACAGAAGTGCTACATTTGCATCCTGAGCCAACATACCAAATTTAAAATACAAAAAACAAAACAAGTACTGTAATAAGAGGGTCAGCTATACGAGGCAGTGGACCAGAGAAAGTAATAGTAGGGGAGTGTTTCCATTGACTTCAGTGCGTACTAGATCAGTCCCTCAGTGAGGGAAAAGTAAGTGATGAAGAAACTATGACAAAATGTGGCAAAAACCAAAGCCATAGCTTCTTTGTGGCACATTTCTTTGTGAATGTAGTTAATGGAATGGACTGTTGACACTTAAAAGTGAGCTATAAGGTTTTTTAAAAAGTGTCTTTTATTGCTGTGTTAGGGTGTATAAAGATGGTGTTTCGTCTTCTTTTAATTTATTTATTTACTTATTGCTTGTCTTTAGTATTAGAAATATTAGGTTCTGGTTTTCTGTTTTTACCAAAGGACTTGTATGTTAGTTGGACTGGGATGATGATACCACAGTGAAGTGAATCTTGAGTTTATAGCTTTCTAAATAGAGTGATCATACATCCCGTTTCAGCCGGGGCAGTCCCTTTTTCAAGGCTGTCCCAATTATTTTTGGCAAAAGTGGGCTTTTCTCCCATTTGCTCCTGCCACTTGATCAGTTGGCAAGAGCAAGTGGGACAAATGCCAATTTTTGTCAAAAAAGGGGGATACAGAAGAACATGCAGGGGGGTGAGTGGCAATGCCAGCCCCACACAGGGGGAGAGGCAGGGCTCGAGCTAGCAGTGATGTCAGCCCTAGCTTCACACAGGAGGGCAGGCAGTGCTTGGGCGAGCAGCAACACCAGCCCTGTACAGGGAAGGGGACTCCCGGGGGCTCAGGCTAGCTACACATGGTGTCCCATTTTCCCTTTGGGAAATATCGTCATCCTATTTCTAAATCTTCAACTGGGGTTGGGATGGTTTAGACTCACCAAGAGTTACGTCCATATTTGTTCACCTGTATTTCTAAATTCACTCATCATTTGTCACTTGTTGCAGGATTTGGCCAAATACGGGATTGTTGAAAGATGCTAAATTAACTTCATGCCTTGTCATCACTTTGTGGAGACCAACTTGAAGAGTCCTTTTCTGTTTTCTTCAGGATTTCAATTGCATCTTGACAAATATATTTTTCCTATAGTTTAGTTATTTTGTTGAGAGTTAATAATATTGTTACTGGCTACCTTTGTTTTTTTTAAAAAGGCTCATATTAGAATATTACCCTCAGTGTTGAGATAAGGTTCAGGGCAGAAGGGGGAAGAGAGAGAGACATTCTTTTTTACCTTCTCTCTTGGGGCCAGATCCTCAGCTGGTATAAATTGTAATAGCTCCATGTACATGTGATATTTTATACCAGCTGAGGATCTGGTCCTTGATTGTCACAAGGAATTGATCAGATGCATGTTACAGAAATGCAGTCGAATTAAGCATTAGACCTTCAGTTGCACAATTAAAAATTGTGGCCAAGCAAATGTACTGGATAGAAAAGACTTTGCTCATATTGCTTATCTTGTTGTCTCTGGTCCTTGAGGTGGTCTTTCAGGGGGAGTGGGGATGGTGGTGGGGGTCTCTACTGCCCCGTGACTGGCCTTTTTTTTTTTTTGTTAGCCCCTGGTCAGGACAGCTCTTGGCTGTGGCCTCTACTTAGGCCTAGTGGTCTGTTTAAGTCCCTTTGGGACATTTTTCTGGAGGCAGCCTGGTGCAGGAGCATTGTCCCTTCACTGTCCAAGGCATTTCTGCCTCCCTTCCTTCTCTGAGCTTTCTAATTTTATAGCTGGCCTTGTTTCCCCTATTGGTTGCAGCTGAGAGTGTCTGCCTTCATGATTGGGAGTTGTAGCAGCAGCATAGGGCTGTGGTCAGGCTGCTCACCTGTAGTCAGGAGCGGCACGGCTCCCCTCCTTCTGCTCAGTATGGGGTTTGTAGACCCGATTACGTATCCACCCCCTCAAGGCCGAGGCCCCACCTTGGCTGGCATATACTACCTCTCTGGACAGGAAATCGGTGTTATGGTGCAACCTTCCTGCCCACCGTTGTTGTATCCAAAAGGCACAAGGCTGTAGTGACAGGTACCACCTCATGATCCTTGGGTTTCTCTTCTTCATCACATTTAGCCAGACATGGGGTGCATGGTCTGTAACTAGTGTGAACTTACTTCCTAGGAGATAGAGAACCTATGGTACTATAACCCATTTGGCAGGCAACCACTCTTCTATCATAGAATACAATTTGTCCCAGGGAAAGAGTTTCTGGATGATATATATTATTGTGTGTTCTTTTCCATTGATATCTTGAGAAAGGACTGCCCCTAGCCGAACCTCTAATGCTCCGTTTGTAATATGAACTCTTTCAAAGTTCAGGCTATATAGCACTGGGTGTCTGCAGACTGTGGTCTTGAGTTCTTGGAAGGCCCTTTCACAGGTGGTTGTCCATAACACCTGTCTTGAGGCAGCATCCTTAGTCAAATCTGTTAACGAGGCTGCTACAGTTGCAAAATGAGGTATGAATCTGTGGTAGTAGCCAGCTAAGCCAAGGAAGGCACGCACTTGCCTTTTGGTCATGGTAGTATTGTATCCATGTAAGGCATGAACCTTGTCCATCAAGGGGCGGACTTGTCCTCCACCAACTCTGTGTCCCAGATAACAGGCTTCTTCCTTCCCTATTGCACATTTGTAGGGTGTGCTGTTAATCCAGGTTCTATCAGTGATCAGAGGATAGCAGATACCTTGTCCATATGGCAATCCTAATCTCTGCTGTAGATAACTATGTTATCCAAGTATGCCGCTGCATATTGGCTGTGTTGTTGGAGCACTCGGTCCATCAAATGTTCAAAGGTGGCTGCTGCGCCATGCAACCCAAAGGGCATGGTCTTAAAATGGAATAAACTGAGCATCGTAGAAAAGGCTGTCTTCTCCTGAAACTGGTGTTAAAGGGCCAATACCCCATTGTCAAATCTAAAGTGGTGATCTATTGGGCTTCTCCCAGTTGGTCTAAGAGTTCACCCACTTGGGGCATGGCGTAGGCGTCAAATTTAAAACTTGTGTTTACCTTCCTGAAATCTCTGTAGAAATGTAGTGAGCCATCTGGCTTTGGGACCAGCACAATAGGACTCCTCCATTCACTCTGGGACTCTGTCACTCCGAGTTCCAGCATGGTCCTGATCTCTTTCTCGATGGCTCCCCTCAACTTGTTCTTCTCATATTACCTCAATCTCTTCTCGTATTACCTTACCAGCTTCTCTATTAATACAGTGTTGTGTTAGAAACATCTTTCCAGGGAGGGCTGAGAATACTTGTAGGCCACCAGCTGAAGTGCCTGTTCCCTTTGCTTATCATTTAATTTCTTCTCAAGGATCACCAAGCCTTCTTTCAGGCAGTCTTTACCTTGGGGTCCTAGTTCCGGTTCCTCTGGGTGTGAAAAAAGGTTTTTCCTGGCTTTTCAGGGCTTCAATAAGTTTACGTGGCAGATTTTTTTTTTGTTCCTTTTTTCCTGGTTGTCTGAACAAGTAGTCCAGTCCCCACTTTCTTTATTACTTCATAAGGGCCTTGTCACTTGGCCATTAGCTTTGATTCCAAGCTTGGAAGAACCAACAGGACTCGGTCGCTTGGTTGAAAGACATGTATCCCTGCCCCTTAGTTATACTGTCATTGTTGTTCCAGTGCTTCCTTGAGGTTTTCTCTAGCATATGCCTCCATGGCCACCAGTCTGCAATGCAACTTTAACACATACTGTGCCACATTTTCAGCTCTCAGTGTTTTGGCTTTCCCAGGTTTCCCATACCAGGTCGAATATGTCCTTCGGTTGTCATTCTTATAGCAGTTCGAAGGGTGAAAAGCCAGTAGAAGCTTGGGGTGCAACTCAGAGTGAAAAGTAAGGCCAGGAATAGTTGGTCCCAGTGTCTGGGGTCCTGGGCAATGAACTTCTTGACCATCCTCTTAACGTCTGGTTGAATCTTTCTACTAGGCCATTTGTTTGAGGGTGGTACATGAATGTGTGCAGGGCCTTGGTTTTTAATAGTTCACATACTTCCTTCATCAGCCAGGATATGAAATTCATCCCCTGATCTGTCCGGACCTTTCTGGGGAACCTGAATTGTGCAAAGACTTTTAGCAGCTCATAGCTTTGCATTCATAGAATGTAATGGTATGGTCTTTGAGTACCTGGTTGCATAGTCCATAATGATGAGTATGTGCTGATGCCCTGAGGCGCTTTTTTCTAGAGGACCTATGTCAAGGTTCCTTCCCCACTCTGAACTCTAGGGCACAGATGTGGGGACCTGCATGAAAGACCCCCTAAGCTTATTCTTACCAGCTTCAGTTAAAAACTTCCCCAAGGTACAAACTTTGCCTTGTCCTTGAACTGTATGCTGCCACCACCAAGCATGTTAACAAAGAACAGGGAAAGAGCCCACTTGGAGACGTCTTCCCCCAAAATATCCCCCCAAGCCCTACCCCCCCTTTCCTGGGGAAGGCTTGATAAAAATCCTCACCAATTTGTACAGGTGAACACAGACCCAAACCCTTGGATCTTAAGAACAATGAAAAAGCAATCAGGTTCTTAAAAGAAGAATTTTAATTAAAGAAAAGGTAAAAGAATCACCTCTGTAAAAAGCAGGATGGTAAATACCTTATAGGGTAATCAGATTCAAAACATAGAGAATCTTTCTAGGCAAAACCTTAAGTTACAAAAAGACACAAAAACAGGAGTATACCTTCCATTCAGCACAGCCAATTTTACCAGCCATTAAACAAAAGAAAATCTAACGCATTTTGAGCTAGATTACTTACTAACTTAACAGAGTTTCTGAGACTGAATTCCTGATCTGTTCCCGGCAAAAGCATCACACAGACAGACAGACCCTTTGTTTCCCCCCCTCCAGCTTTGAAAGTATCTTGTCTCCTCATTGGTCATTTTGGTCAGGTACCAGCGAGGTTACCTTAGCTCCTTAACCCTTTACAGGTGAAAAGGTTTTGCCTCTGGCCAGGAGAGATTTTATAGCACTGTATACAGAAAGGTGGTTACCCTTCCCTTTATTTTTATGACAACCTGTAAGGTCAATTCCCACTCTTTCAAAGCGGGTCTCCACCAAGGGGAGAGATACTAATGAGGCCCATGGGATTCCCTTGGGGACGTCAACTGGCATTCAGGACAGGAGTTGCAGAAATTCTCAACTTACTTTTAGCCAGGAGTCTTCAAGGCTCAGGTCAGGATCCTAGACTGCATCTTTTCTTTCCCTAGATGCCCTGTGCATGGGGTCGCGTCTGCCAGGTGCAGCAAGTCACAGCGATATATGTGAGGTGCTAGCAGTTGCGTCCTTATCTCTTGTGTCTGCTTGTCTTGGTCTATGTGGTATAATAAGCCTGCCTTGAGGGCAAAGTGTGAATACTGCCAGGCATTTAGGGGGTCTACCTCTTCTTCATCCACCATGGCTGTTACCTGGGAAAGCCCACGCTGAAAATACCGAGGGCAGGGCAGAATGCAAAAAGGAGAGCAGATTCTCCCAAAACAGGTGGTTAATGCTGAAGTTAGACTCACCAACCAGTCACAAACTGTGCTCCCAATTTCCTATACTGGTTATCAGGAAGCTGAAAAAAGAAATCACATGGCTTCCTTTATTGCATTCCAGTTCTCTGATTCCCAATCAGCACATAGGTCCAGTAAAGTGATAAGTTATTAAAAACTCTGCTCACTATACAAAATGTTCTTCTGACTCCAAAGGACAAACTACATTACCAGATCAGTATTGGTTTGGCTCTTAACCAAAATACCACACTGACAACCAATCCTTTAGTATCTAAAACTAAAGGTTTATTATAAAAGAAAAGAACAATAGGGAATTGTTAAATGGTAAAGCAATCAGATACATACATAAGATTTCAGAGTCCATATATCAAATTCTTAGCAGCACTGGTGAGTTTGCTGGGTTGAAAGTCCCCCTGGAACATATTCACAGCTTGGATGGGTCATTCAGTCCTTTTTTCAATGCTTCAGTTTGTAGAGAAGTTGATCCAGAGGTAGGAAGCAGGATTGAAGACAAAATGGAGATGATGCAGCTGCCTTTTTATATCCTTTGTCAGGTGACTTATACTTCCTTTATCCCAAACACAAGGTTTGCAGCACATGGCATGGAAAAGCCTTAGAGTTCTCTGTTGACAAGCATGCCCCTACATGTTTCACTGACTCATAAAGTGTAGCCCCTGGCTTTTTTCAATGGGTTCATTGTACAGCTGATTTCCCTTGATGGGCCATCAAGCAGGCTTAATGCTGATGCGTGCCACCCAGACACACTGCACAAGTTTGAAATACAAATATACCACACATATTTATAACTTACAATACAAAGATGATGCAAACATATAAACAAGATTATCATACTTGGTAAATCATAACATTTTCACTGATACCTTACATGGCATAACTAGGAAGATTCATTGCAACTTTATAATGTTGGTATCAATAATATCATAAAGCGTCTCACATATTCCGTACAGCATCACAATGGCTACCCGCTTGAAGGTTCAGCACATGGTCTCATAGTTCCTTTGTCCCACTTGGAACTACAAGAATACAGTTAGCTTTTCCGAATCCAATTGCAGTGGGGTCGGTGTGGATGGCCTTTTTCAAGGATCATCAGCATCATTGGTGTCAGCTCCAGCATATGTGGACCTATTACGGCCACAGAGGGGCTCGCCTCTGCCACCTCCCTCCACTCTCTCTCCTAACTACCCATTTTTCCTTCTGAGATTTTCTTTCCTCTGGTCAGGAGGTAGAAAGGTCAGGATCCTTTAAAGAGGAATAAGATGCTTAACACTTCTTCTGGGGTGTCTTCCTTGAGTTCCAGGGCTAGGGGAAGCTTCTGAAAGAGCTCGGGGAAATATGGGCAGTCTCAACCTAATATAATGGGGTACGAGTAGGTCTGTAGAGACGCATACCTTCATCTGGTCTTGGTGCCCATCACACTCAGTCTTATTGTCCTGGTGGGATACCATAAAACATCACCATGGATACATTTAATAGGGCTTTTTCGCTTCTCAGGTTTCCTTGTCACCTCAGCTATCCATTCTCAGACGAATGTCTGGTCACATCCCGAGTCTACAAGTGCTGGAGTCTGTTGGCTCTCTGCTTCAACTGGGATTGTGAGTTTCTCTGAACTTTTCATGCAGGCCCTATTCTTGCCAGTCCAGACCTGCCTGAAGTTAGACTCCATGTAGGGCAGTCTCGAAATAGGTGCCCCTGTGGTCCACAGGAGCAACAAGTTATCACTTCTGCCCCTTGTTTTCTAGTGGCTCTGTCACCTTCTTTCTGGGTTTCGGTGGGTCCTTGCACCTGTGCAGGTATGGGACAAGGAGTTGGCAGGGTATTTAAGGGTGCGGGTTTCTTGTCACAGGGGAATCTTACCCTGAGGTGCACCCCTGTCTCTTTTGCTACCCATTGACTAGCCAGTTGCCTGGGCTTTCCTGGGATTTATCCAAGAGGGACCACCACTTTTGGATCCCTGGCCCATCTCCATCTCCGTCCGTATCTAGAGCTGTCATTTCCTCCATGGCAGGTCCTCTAATGGCTTAAGTAACCATATGGTCTTCCATGAGGCTGGTGGCCTCAGCTAGGGTGACCGGCTGGTGCCTACAAGCCTAATCTTGGCATCGGGCGGAAGGATCTGTATGAATTGTTTTAGGACCGCGAGTTCGGCTATCTGGGGTCCCATGTGGGTTTCTGGTTTTAAGCAATGCCAATAGAAATCCTTAACCCTTTGAGCGACTGTCCGAGGTCGTGCCTTGCGGGGGTAGCTTTCACTGTTAAAACACTGGCAGTAGGCTTCTTTGTCTAGGCCTAGCCTGTTTAATGTGGCTCCCTTCACCTGATTGTAATCTTGGGCTGCTGTGTTGTCGAGTTCCTGGTATGCAGTTTGGGCATCCCTGATGGGTGGGGTGGCAAGGCAAATCACCCACTGAGCCTGGGGCCAGTGTGAAGCTGTGGCCACCCTCTCAAAGGTTATCAGGAATGATTCTGGGTCATTGTTGTCATCTTAGGGATAATCAGGGCTGGAGCACTTCCCTGATTAACGATGACACGTTTCCCATAATAGCGGGACTCTGAGGGGTAGTGACTGGTACTAGCCCTGCAACCTGTTGTAACGACTTGCTGATGGGCTGCCATCTGCTCAAACAGCTGTTGTTGCCTCTGTTGTTGGGTTTGTGACTCTGCCAACCATTCCAGTATCTGATTCATCTCCATAGTCATCTGGCATATACAGGAGAAGAAAGAATGAATTTTAAAAAATTATTTTTCTTTCCTTCTCTGCAGGGACAGTCCAGAGCACAAACCCTACTTCTAGTACCACGTTGTCACGGGTTCTTGAGGTTGTCTTTCAGGGGATCTCTACCACCCCCTGACTGGCTATCTTTGGTTAGCCCCTGGTCAGGACAGCTTTTGGTCCCTGGCCTCTAATTAGGTCTGGTGATCTGTTTCAATCTCTTTGGGCCATGCTTCTGGAGACAGCCTGGTGCAGGGACATTTCCCCTTTGCAGTCCTAGGCCTTCCTACCTTCCTTCTCTGAGTGCTCTCCTTTTATAGCAGACCTTGTTTCCCCTATTTGTTGCAGCTGAGGGTGTCTGCCTTCATGATTGGCAACTGAGTGGAGATATGCTCAGGCTGCTTGCCTATAGGCAGGAGAGTCTCCCCTCCCCCTTCTGCCTCTGCTAATTATGGGGTTTGTAGACCCCCACTACCCTGTCAAAATCATCCTTATGCTATCTAGTGCTTGTCCTATGCATATTTGTATGCAACTGCTGATAAGGAGTGTTTTTTTTTTAGGGATGGTCAACTTATTTGAAACAAAGAGGATAGTATACAGAAATAAAAAGTTGGACAATTCTAAGTAGGAATATTCAGAGTAGCAATAGGCTATGGCATTTAATTTTTCAGGCTTCATGACCGCTTTCAGGATTTGTGTATATATACCTTTTCTTTGATTCCATGCAGACAGACTGTTTTCTTCCAATGGTATGAGATCATTGTCTCCTTTCTGAATAATATCTGACTTTGCCAGAATAACAGTTTTGTCAGTTTGCTCTTTCTAAGGCTTTTGCCTCTCCAAATGCTATCTTAATAGTACAACAGGCTTTATTCATTGATTTTTAGAGAAAGATATGGAATATGAATTGGTATTCTTTTGAAGCTTTGATCTTCTGAGAGGTTTTCCCCCCACTTTCACGCACTGTACTTGGTAGATGCACAGATTCAGGTTATTTGAAAGGATTTTTAACATTTTTTCATCTTCTTACACACAAGGATCATTTTCCCCTAATACTTTGAGAAAATATGGATAACTAGGCACTGTTGGTCATATAGTTGGGTAATGTCACTGGATTCAAACTTTTGGAAAGAGGGATTTGACTAGGTTTCTCATAGTTTTCTTAGATGCATAGTCTTGTGATTAAGTCATTGGACTGAAAGAAATCTGTGTTCAGTTCTTAGCTCTGTTTTTTTTCTGCTGTAACCTTGTGCATGTCATTTAATCTCTCTATGCCTTGATTCTCCAGCTGTAAAATATATATTATAATTCCTTCCTCCCTCCCTTTCTTGTTTATTTAGCCTGTAAGCTCTTTGGGGCAAAGATTATCTCTTACTTTGCAAATGCACAGTACCTTACACAGTGGGGCACTGATCTCAGATGAGGGCTGTAGACACTACTGTAATACAGGTAAGTAGACTGTGCTATACCTACCTCTCCTATTTTGCAAGTAGAGACAGAGAGTAGAAGAGGTTTCACAGGTGTGTGTGGGTGTTAGGGATGTAAAATATTAAACGGTCAAACGGTTAACTGGTAAGCATCAGTCTTACCAGTTAACGCACCTTAACCATTAACCCTCAGCTCCGGGCATGGCCGGACCAGCCCTGGGATGGCCCGCCAACCCCAACCCCAGGCCAGCCGGAGCAGCCCCAGCCCCTCTCCCTTTAATTGGTTAGCCCGTTAAACTATATAATTTTAATCATTTAAACAGTTAACTTTTTAAACAATATTTACATCCCTAGTGGGTGTGTGTGTTTTAAACATCTCCTCATTAACCACTTGTAGTTCTAATCAAGTATCACTTTGTAGGTGTTTTGTCTGTAGTATTGAGCCCATATTATCACCTTGGATTTTGTGCCGGGAGGGGGAGGGGGGCACAAAAGTAGAAAAAGACAAACTTCAGTTGCTCAAATCTGTTAGAGGGAGGAAAGCTGAGCCAACTTCATCCTCTCTCAGCATCCCACCCCTTGTCTACACTACAAAATTAAATCGACTTAAGTTATGCTGACCTACAGTCACCACAGTAATGAAATCGGCTCTTCCTGTCCACACTATGCTCCTTCTGTCGGCAGTATTCATCCTCACCAGGAGGGGTTACAGTAACTTAAGTGGGACATTGTGGGCCACTGACAGCCGGAGCCCCACCACCCCAGGGCTGACAGCCCAAGCTGTCAATCTCGTGTAAGGCTTCAGGGCTCAGGCTGTCAAAGCCAGGAATGGGTGATGTAAGCAATGCAGTGTCTACACGGACACTGCATCAACCTAACTACATTGACTTAAGTGCTACACCTCTTGCGGAGGTAGAGTTATTAGGTCAGCATAGCAGGCAATTTAAATCGGCGGGAGGAACATTGTGTAAAGGCTTACACAGTTAGGATGACGTAAGCTGCCTAACGTCCACCAAACCCTGTAATGTAGACCAGGCCCCAGACTCCATCTTGCGATTAGCCTATTACCTATGTGAAATCAGCACATGGATGAAGAGGAGTGAAGTTTTGGAATAGCCTTCCAAGGGAAGCAGTGGGGTCAAAAGATCTATCTGGCTTTAAGATTAAACTCGATAAGTTTATGGAGGAGATGGTATGATGGGATAACATGGTTTTGGTAATTAAATATTCATGGTAAATAGGCTCAATGGCCTGTGATGGGATATTAGATGGGGTGGGATCTAAGTTACCCAGGAAAGAATTTTCTGTAGTATCTGACTGATGAATCTTGCCCATATGCTCAGGGTTTAGCTGATCGCCATGTTTGGGGTCGGGAAGGAATTTTCCTCCAGGGCAGATTGGAAGAGGCCCTGGAGGTTTTTCACCTTCCTCTGTAGCATGGGGCACGGGTCACTTGCTGGAGGATTCTCTGCTCCTTGACGTCTTTAAACCACGATTTGAGGACTTCAATAGCACAGACATAGGTGAGAGGTTTTTTGCAGGAATGGTGGGTGAAATTCTGTGGCCTGCGTTGTGCAGGAGGTCAGACTAGATGGTCATAATGGTCCCTTCTGACCTAAATATCTATGAATCTATAAATAGGCTGAAATGGAACTGTACGGGGTGCTCATGATAAGTGTCTAGTGCAGTGGTGCCCAGACTTTTCCTATTGAGCACCCCTTACCAGTAATGGAATCTGTCCACACCCAGTGGGCTCAGCAAAGGAGTTTGGGCTGAAGATAGAGCTGTGGGAAGAACTGGGGATGGGTGAGGTGCTGGAGCTAAAGGCATAGTTGACCTGGGGGCGGAGAGGGAATGAGGGCAGAGCTGGCCTGGGGGCGAGTGCAGCTGGAGCTGGACTGGGGTCGGAACAGGCTGAGTGAAGCTCCCTCCCTGCCCCTCATGGGGCCTGGCCTGGGCCCCCCTCTGAACATTCCTCTGCACCTCCCGAGGGGAGTGCACCCCACAGTTTGAGGACCACTAGTGTAGTAAATCAATTTTTGTATGGATACTGTAACTTTAAGATTCTTGCCCCTCCTTCTGGGACCACCTTTCTTAGGATGTGCAGCCAGAGGTGGGACTGAGAGCAGGAGCAACAGCTCAGAGAACATCTCTTGTTTAGAACATTTTCTGGGCTGTCTGGCAATAACCTCAAGCTGAGACTATTGCACTGAGCTGCCTTTGTACAATTTAAGTGTCTTTCTTCTCATAAGATGAGGTTCACTGACCATTCTGGTGTCCGAGAACCTCAGAAGTTTGGGGCAAGCTTTATCAACCCCTGGGGCTCAAGTATGTAATGTTCTAGCTTTGTGTGAGAACAGGTGATGATGCCTTTAATGGATGGCCCACAGAAAGAACATCGGCCCACTACTAACAATTTAAAGGAGTCTTCCTTCACCTCAAGTGTTAGAGACTTGTTAAGGAGTTGAAGTCCTAGCTCTCTGTATGCTGATTGCTATAATAACCTTCAATAGCATATGGATTCATTATGAGGGGAAGGCATTTAAGGAACTAGCAAGCACCAGACCATATCCACCATGAGGGAGTTCACCTGCAGATCATCCAATTTGCTTGCAGCCTACTTGTGAATACTATAGATCCAATTAATAATATCCACTGGGAAGGCATTCTTCCTCTTGCAGCTGGCCAGCAGTCTGCACCTACATACTGAACCATGGTAATCTCTGCAGTAATTAAGCCTGAAGATCACAAAAGCAGTGTCCCATACCCACAAATGCATATTCAATCCTTGAAAATGGTCCAAAGTGCAGCAATTTGCCTGCTAAGCAACATTGAGAGGAAAAAAATATATCACTTATTCTCTGTGATCTGGTTCTAGGTCATGGTATTAATATTCAAAGCTCTTCATGTGCTGGTTCCAACCAACTTTAAGAACTAGTTTTCTCTGAGCTGGCTTCAGTAATAGTGGAGCTGCCTACAACAAGGATAAGACTTAACAGGTAAAGGGAGAGCTCTTCCAGTGTCCACCTATCTTCAGTAAAATACTTGATTTTGTTTTATTGTGAAGCACTTGGCATTTATTAACATTCAGTCCAAGTATAAATGAGCAAGAATCTCTCTGATTGGAAAGCCAGACTGCAAGGTTTTCTGATCAGTTGGTATAAAGGTTAATCCTGTTTAATTACATATTTACTTATATAAACACAAAATATGGCTTCAGCATTAACCTACAGTATCAAGTCCTGAGAGCTCAAGGCATACCATTAAGTCCAACTGGGTAAGAAATCCATTTATCATTATTTGATATCTAGGTATGGTCTACACACCATAGGAGAATAAGCTATACCAGTGTAAGCAAATTAATACTGGTACTATTGCTCGCACTAAGGTATGTACTGGAAAACATCGTTAAAAAGTAACACCCCTAACTGACATAGCTATATTAGTACAAAAACTATGTGGACAAGGCCTAGATATCAAATCATGACAAATGAATTTCTTACCCTGTTGTACTTCATGTTATGCCTAAAGGTTCCCAGATGGCTGGAGATGGGACACTAGATGGGGAGGGCTCTGAGTTACTTTGGAGAATTCTTTCCCAGGTATCTGGCTGGTGGGTCTTGCCCACATGCTCAGGATCTAACTGATTGTCATATTTGGGGTTGGGAAGGAATTTTCCCCCAGGTCGAATTGGCAGAGACCCTTGGTGTTTTTTGCCTTCCTCTGCAGCATGGGGCATGGGTCACTTACAGGTTTAAACTAGTGTAAACAATTAATTCTCTGTAACTTGAAGTCTTTAAACCATGATTTGAGTCCTTCAGTAACTCAGCCAGAGGTTGGGGTCTATTTCAGGAGTGGGTGGGTGAGGTTCTGTGGTTGACACTAGGGTTGCCAACTGTCTAATCACAACAAGGAGTCCGGTGGCACTTTAAAGACTAACAGATTTATTTGGGCATAAGCTTTTGTGGGTAAAAAAACACTTCTACAGATGCATGGAGTGAAAATTACAGATGCAGGCATTATATACTGATGCATGTAGAGAAGGGAGTTACCTGTGAGGCAACTTGTCTCCACTTGTGTGGTAACTCCTTTCTCTTCATGCGTCAGTATATAATGCCTGCATCTGTAATTTTCACTCCATGCATCTGAAGAAGTGGTTTTTTACCCACGAAAGCTTATACCCAAATAAATCTGTTAGTCTTTAGGGTGCCACCGGACTCCTCGTTGTTTTTGCAAAAAAAACCAGGAGTACTTGTGGCACCTTAGAGACTAACAAATTTATTAGAGCATAAGCTTTCGTGGGCTACATCAGATGCATTGAATGGAACATATAGTAAGAAAATATATACACATACAGAGAAGGTGGAATTTGCCATACAAACTCTTACAGTTTTTTTTGCGGATACAGACTAACACGGTTGCTACTCTGAAACTTCTTGTTTTTGTGGATACAGACTAACACGGCTACCCCTGATACTTGTCTAATCATACAAACCCAAACACCCGTGCCCCTTCCCCAAGCCCCCACCCCTTCTCTGAGGCCACGCCCTGCTCACTCCATCACCCCTCTCTCCATCGTTTACTCTCCCCCACTCTCTCTCACTTTCATTGGGCTGGAGCAAGGAGTTGGGGTGTGGGAAGGGGTGCAGGCTCTGGGGTGAGGGGTTCGGAGTGTGGGAGCGGGCTCTGGGGTGAGCCTGGGACAGGGGGTTGGGGTGCAGGAGGGGATGTGAGGTGCAAGCTGGGGTAGGGGGGTTGGGGTGCAGGCTCTGAGAAGGAGTTTAGGTGCAGGAGGGGGATCAGGGCTGGGATTGGGGTGCGGGAGGAGGTGAGGGGTACAGACTCTGGGAGAAAGTTTAGGTGTGGAAGGGGGCTTGGGGCAGGGGGTTGGGGTGCAGGAGGGGGTGCAGGGTGCAGGCTCTGGCCGGGGGCGGCTCCCTGGTAGTGGCACAGCGGGGCTAAGGCAGGCTCCTTGCCTGCTGTGGCCCCATGCCACTCCTGGAAGCAGCCAGCCTGTCCCTGCAGCCGCTAGGTGCATGGGTGGCCAGGAAGGCTTCGCACACTGCCTACACCTGCAAACGCCACCCCCGCAGTTCCCATTGGCCGCAGTTCCCAGCCAATGGGAGCTACAGAGTTGGCACTCAGGGCAGGGTCAGGGCACGGAGACATTTCCCCCCCACCCTCCCCAGTGGCCGCAGAGACATGCTAGCCACTTCTTGGAGTAGCACGGGGCCAGGGCAAGCTGTGCTGCCAGACTTTTAGTGCCTAAAATCTCCTGGTTTGGTGTCAGTAGCCTCTGGGAGATAGGGCCTGATTATAGGAGACTCCAGGCGAAACTGGGAGAGTTGACAACCCTAGGTCAGACTAGATGATCACAATGCTCCCTTCTGACCTTAAAGCCTATGAGTCAATGAGACTTGATTCTATAGGCTGATGGTGAAAGAAGTGTGGAAAACCGAAGTGCTAGCAACTTAGCTTTTGCTGGGTATTTGCAGAAACATTTGTTGCTTAGCAGTATGGGCAAACAACTACCCCCATGCCAAAATGATCACTTGTAACTAGGGCGAATAGTGAATTAGAAGTGATAAGGTGATAAGGAGGGCTGGCAGCACATAGGTGGCTAAGTGCGGTCCCCTGAATGAAAATGCTAGGTAGCAGCCATTCTTATTTACTCCTCCTGCCAACCAGAAGCTGTTAGGAGCTGCATTAGAAGAAATTGATTACATCAGCCATTGACACTAATATGTCTAAGGGTTATAAGAAAACATTCTGTCTCTTAGCTAGCCGTTCAGTGCTTCATGATATATGCTGGGTCCAGTGAGCTCACTGGCCCACCAGCCTCTACTAGCAGTTCCCCTCCATGTTGGGCTATGTATAGGAGAACACCTTGCTCCGCAGCCCTACCTGAGGTTCAGTTCAGCTGTTAGAGCTCTCTTTTGTACATCCTGCAGGAACATAGCGTCGGTCTCACAAAGGCCTGCTCCCATTAAAGCCAATGAGAGTTTTACCCTTTACTTCAATAGGAGCAGGAGTAGAATTTTATCTCGAATAGTTCTTAATTGAGCTTCATTAAAACATTTGTTATGTTTCATCCTATATTACAATTTTTATGACTGGTATTTTACAGCAATTTGCATTTTGTTCATGGTTATCATGCAGTTGCATAAGTCATAATATTTTCCATAAATATACTGCTTCAGCTGTTTCATTTTGGCTCCTACAGAATCACAGTACATTTTAACAATTTTGGTATCTTCCTCAGAGGTAATAAAGTGCTTCAGTTGTCCTTTAGTTTTGTGGCAATTGTAATGGTTCAGTCCTGTCTTAGTTTCTCATATCTTTTTAATAATTTCTTTCTAAGCTCTATTATTGGCTTCATAAGGGGAGAAGATTATAAATAAATAAATAAACCTTCTACACCTGACATTATCCACAGGAAGGAGAACGTGCAGCCCGTCGTGTTTCTTTTATTTGGTCTGTCTGACTAACAAAGTTTTGAGTGAAGTTCTATTGTATTTGAATATTTTCTGTTTAATTGCAGTCACATAGTTTGAGTTTTGCTTATATAAGGCCCTATCCAACTCTCTCTGAATTTGGATGCTTTTAAATAAAAGATATGCTTTAGTCCAAACAAGAATTAATCCAGCGAAGTTCTATAGCCTGTTTTATACAGGAGGTCAGACTAGATTATCACAATGGTGCCCTTTGACCTTATAAATCTATGAAATCACTCCACTGGAATCTACTTCAGTGGGAGTTGGATCAGGCCTTTAATTAACAGAGTACTGTTGAGGGCTTTTGTTGTACACAATACAAATTGCCCCAAGGTGTCTGTAATCTAAATCATAAGTAGAGTTTTGATCATAACACAAATAATTGAGGGCTTTTTAATATATTTGTCAAAGAATAAAATAAAGCTGGCTTTAGTTCATTAAAGATCTTAAACATTAAGCCTTTTAAAATTTGCAGTTCTGTGATTTTGTGATTCCCATAAAATTCTGAGAATTAATTGTAAAATCATAGATTAGTAAAACCTCTCAACTCTGTACAACTATAAGTGTATTGTACAAATATCTGAACATGTTCATGTTCCCCCACCATGTTACCTCATCTTGTATTGAAAGGGGCCAAGTAAGCACGAACCTATTTTGGTAGCATCCAGAGCAGACATTCTATTAAACAAGGTGAAATTGTACCCCAAATTAGGCATATTGAGATTGTCCATTAATGGATTGTCATTCCTTCATTTTCTAGTAGTACCTAGGTTTGCCAAGGATATTAACATGAATCTTGGTTTATATCCTCTATAATTTCCAAAGTATCTCAAAAAAGGAAAGTTGTTTTTCTAGATATAGAGACACACTAGCTGCAAATAGACATTTTTGCTTTACAAGTCTTTTAGTGCAAAAATATTGTAGAACATTTGTGAATTTGTCCCAAAGTGATACTTCCATTTGATGGCAGAGAAGAGATATCAAGGCAATGCCTTGGCCCAAAGAAATTCATGAATAGAACTTTTGGGGGCCTTCCCTTCTATAAGCTCTACGTGTTCACTAGGTGGTTAATAAGTAGACAACTGTCTTGGAGTTTCAGTTGAAAGAACTACATCTTTTACTCCTGAGGGCAGTCTGCACCAAAAAAATAAAAATTCTGCGCACAATATTTTAAAATTCTGCCAATTTTATTTGTAAAATAAACATGGAGGCTCCAGCATGTCAGTGGGGAGCACAGGCCACTGGCTGCACAGAGATGGGAGATCACTGTGCAGCTAGCCCCCCTCTGGGACACAAACTCAGCGGTGAGCCTGCACCCAACCCTGACACAGCGCAAGGACTGGGCCTGCCCGAGAAACACCCCAGGGCTCTGCCCCTCTGTGTGGGCAGACAGGCTCAGCGAGGCAGGATCGAAGTGTGGAGGGGCTTAATGTGGGTTGAGAGGGTTCTGTGTGGGCAGCTCAGTGGGGGATCTGGGTGCAGGGGGAATCTGGATGCACAGTGGCTTGTTGTGGGGTTCTGGGTGCAGTGGTAATGGGACTCTGCAGGGGGGTCCAGGTGAAGGTGGTTGGGGCTCAGTGGGGGAGGGGAGGGTCTGAGTAATGCTCAGTGGGAGGGATGCATGGGGGTTGGGCAGATGGGGGTGCAGTTCCCTGTACAGGGATCCCTCCCCATGCAGCTGAGGAGTGATGGGTGCAGGAAGCGGGGAGATGGGGAGTGTGCAGAGCTTCATGCAGCCAGAGGAGAAATCTGGGGTGGGTCTGACCCGGCCCCAAATCCCAGGCAGGGGAACAGGAAGTCCTGTCCTCCCAAACCCAGCCGGGACTAGCAGCTGAGCCCGGCGCAGGGTAGGTGCCACCAGCCAGGTCTTCCCCAGTCCCACCTCCTGCCCCACAATGATTTACCTCTCTGCTAGCTGCTCTGGGCACCATACTGGGAAACAGTGCTGGGGAGCATCTCATGATGGCTCTTGTGGCTTCCCTTTTCTTCCCCATCAGCAAGTCATTTTTCTGCGGGGGAGCAAAGAAATCTGCAAGGGACATAAAGTCTGCACATATACAGTGAAATAGAATTCCCCCAAATGGTATTTTCCTAATCAGATCTTTTCCCTGCCTTTATTATAATTCCTCACTGCTTACCTTAATGGCAGTTAGTTTTCCTTCTTTTTACTCCTGTTAGCTCTGCAGAACTCGTATAGCTATGGGAGAGTAACATGGATTTTGTTCTGGCTTACATACCTATCAACTGAATCATCAATTAAGTTCCAAATGCAGAATTGTTATTTGATGTCTTCTAACCTGACCGAACAGTTTGACTTTCTGTGGCTCATAGTAACAAACACTTTTATTTGTAAACTGAGCAAATTTGATCTGAAAGTCACAACAAATATGAAACTCCATAATATTTGTCATGAATATTTCTCAAAGTGTATTCTCAATTTAAGAATTTTAGCTGGTTTCTTTGAGGTTTTTCTTACTCTTCCTGTGGTTCTGTAGTGTGGATTTTTCTTCTTGCTATCAGAGAATGTTCATTCTATCTTACTGAACAACTATTTCTGTCTCTGAAATCAGTTTGTTCCAATGTCCTATCACCTGATTCAAGCTGCCTGTAAGTATTATTGCCATCTTTTTTTTTTCTGATTTACTTTTACTCAGTTTCTGCCCACTCCCTGTGCTGAAGATGAAGAACTGGTGGCTTGTGCTTGATCTCAGCTGCTTTTGCTTCTGAAATCATTGCAGAAGAATCTAACTTTTAGTGTTGGAGGCTTCATAATGCTGCTGTAAGGTCAAATGTGTGGCCAGTTACTACCTCCATTTAAACAACATGGATTTGCTAGCTCAGCAAACTTCTCTGCATTTTAGGTCTTGAATTTGGACATTCTGAGACTGACAAACTCGGCCTATTTAAGCCAGGTAATTCTGCCCTGTCTTACAATAATTGTCCAATGGAAAACATCCTTTCAGTTTTAACTATAGTCATAGGTTAGTCTATATGCTTGCCATAAAGATCAGTCCTGCTTTCATTTAGAGATTGCATTAAAAAAGAGAGAGAGAAAGACTGATCTTGGAATGGAAGGTGGTTTGATCTCACTTAATTAAAAGTGGACAAATTTAGTCCAAGTACAAAACTACTTATGTAAGCAATATTCAACAGCTGTTATTATTTTAACTCTAGCCCCCACCCAACCCTAAAATAAAAAAAAAAATGAGTTAACACAGCTGCATCTATCCATACACTGCTTTAGCAGCTGAGAATTGCCTCTACTGGCACCCAATGGCTTGAAGTAGAGAGGGGATTCTTTCCTCTCTAACCTCCTCAGAGAAACCTTGGCACAAAGCCTGTTCACTCAGTTTGTACAAATAGGGAGGATTTGAGTATTAGTGCAGACTCATTTGCTTTTAGTTCCTGTGTGATGAGCCTGTTAATTTTGTCCTCTGCATTTTTTATCCTTCATTATAAAATGATAAATAAACTCCTTAATTCCCATTAGCAAAAGAGTTTTGAGAGACATTTTAGTCTTCTTTTTTCCTATATTACTTATAATGTAGCTGCAGACTAGAAAGACTAGAAAGTTTTGGTCATAGCATAATGTGGGAAATAGAAATTTAGAAAAACAAGATAGTAAAAATAATGCAAGCAAGCAATTATATATACCAAAAATAGAATAATAATTCTACAAAACCCTAACCTGTCAATATATTGTCCTTTTATAGTACTAATTTGTTTCCTGATTGAAGGGCTAAAATCCATATGCTGTTTATGTTACAACCTGATATATAGACTGT
Source organism: Caretta caretta (assembly GCF_965140235.1). NCBI lineage: Eukaryota > Metazoa > Chordata > Testudines > Cheloniidae > Caretta > Caretta caretta. The sequence goes on from NC_134207.1 coordinate 49,004,897, forward strand.
GTAGGCTCTTTTTACAGGCTCCAAAATCCAGAGTTTGGTCAAGAAGACCAAGGCCTAGCAAATAGTGAATAATATTAGCAAAGAAGCAGAACAAACAAAGGACAACCTTGCTTTTTGCTAAGATAAGCTTGGTCAGCAAGAAGCCAGGTGGAAATTATAATTGGTGGCTTTATCTCAAAGTTGCAAACAGACCAAAGGAATGAAAGGGGCCCTGTTTCTTCTGTAGAAGAGGTGCCTTCCTACACACCAGCCTTGAGTTTATGGAAGAGGTTCAAACATGTCAGTATGAGATATGATATCCTCCCTCTCACAGATGTACACCTTTCCTCCAAGCCATTGCCAGTGCCTGCCTTAGAAACACAAATGAACAACTAAAAGACTATCCATTTGTCCTTTTGCTTTAACTCCTAGGTGTGTACCTGTCGGACAATCAGGGGAGCTACTTCATTCCTATGGATCCCAAATCAGAATTCAACGTATATATTTTATACTAACACACTCTATGTATTGTTTAAAGGAAAACACCTGTGTACTAATTAAGTGTCATGTGTTAACCTGAAACCATGGGCGAAAACATTATGTAATCTTTGACTATTGGCTACTGTGCTTATCTTGTCTTGCTGTTGGACCTATCCAGGGGTCTGGGGCTGCCTACCCCATCATTTCCCTCCGCCCATGGAAAATCCATATAATCTATTGTAATCAATTGTTTGGCAGTGTCTCTGAGCCTAATAAGCAAGGTGACACTCCACCAGTGCTGTGCGTAATAAACCCATGTGCTTGATTCTACATGGTGTCCATATTTTGTTCCTTCACTGATAATGTAGGGTTACAAGATAAGGTGGTTCAGAGATACCAAATAGACTTACAGTGTAGTGAATTTCTTTTAAACAGTGACTTATATTTCCTCATTAATTACAAGCTTTTAAAAAAATTCCTAATGCTGTAATATGTTCCTAAAGAAAATTGTCAACTGAAGTTATTACAAAATAATTGTAATAATTGTAATATTTATTACAAAATAATTGTAATAAATCAGGAAAGCAGACTTCGACTCCCTCAGGGAACGGATGGCCAGGATCCCCTGGGGGACTAACTTGAAGGGGAAAGGAGTCCAGGAGAGCTGGCTGTATTTCAAGGAATCCCTGTTGAGGTTACAGGGACAAACCATCCCGATGAGTCGAAAGAATAGTAAATATGGCAGGCGACCAGCTTGGCTTAATGGTGAAATCTTAGCGGATCTTAAACATAAAAAAGAAGCTTACAAGAAGTGGAAGGTTGGACATATGACCAGGGAAGAGTATAAAAATATTGCTCGGGCATGTAGGAATGTTATCAGGAGGGCCAAATCGCACCTGGAGCTGCAGCTAGCCAGAGATGTCAAGAGTAACAAGAAGGGTTTCTTCAGGTATGTTGGCAACAAGAAGAAAGCCAAGGAATGTGTGGGCCCCTTACTGAATGAGGGAGGCAAACTAGTGACAGAGGATGTGGAAAAAGCTAATGTACTCAATGCTTTTTTTGCCTCTGTTTTCACGAACAAGGTCAGCTCCCAGACTGCTACGCTGGGCATCACAAAATGGGGAAGAGATGGCCAGCCCTCTGTGGAGATAGAGGTGGTTAGGGACTATTTAGAAAAGCTGGACGTGCACAAGTCCATGGGGCCGGACGAGTTGCACCCGAGAGTGCTGAAGGAATTGGCGGCTGTGATTGCAGAGCCATTGGCCATTATCTTTGAAAACTCGTGGCGAACCGGGGAAGTCCCGGATGACTGGAAAAAGGCTAATGTAGTGCCAATCTTTAAAAAAGGGAAGAAGGAGGATCCTGGGAACTACAGGCCAGTCAGCCTCACTTCAGTCCCTGGAAAAATCATGGAGCAGGTCCTCAAAGAATCAATCCTGAAGCACTTGCATGAGAGGAAAGTGATCAGGAACAGCCAGCATGGATTCACCAAGGGAAGGTCATGCCTGACTAATCTAATCGCCTTTTATGATGAGATTACTGGTTCTGTGGATGAAGGGAAAGCAGTGGATGTATTGTTTCTTGACTTTAGCAAAGCTTTTGACACAGTCTCCCACAGTATTCTTGTCAGCAAGTTAAGGAAGTATGGGCTGGATGAATGCACTACAAGGTGGGTAGAAAGCTGGCTAGATTGTCGGGCTCAACGGGTAGTGATCAATGGCTCCATATCTAGTTGGCAGCCGGTATCAAGTGGAGTACCCCAAGGGTCGGTCCTGGGGCCGGTTTTGTTCAATATCTTCATAAATGATCTGGAGGATGGTGTGGATTACACTCTCAGCAAATTTGCGGATGATACTAAACTGGGAGGAGTGGTAGATACGCTGGAGGGGAGGGATAGGATACAGAAAGACCTAGACAAATTGGAGGATTGGGCCAAAAGAAATCTGATGAGGTTCAATAAGGATAAGTGCAGGGTCCTGCACTTAGGACAGAAGAACCCAATGCACAGCTACAGACTAGGGACCGAATGGCTAGGCAGCAGTTCTGCGGAAAAGGACCTAGGGGTGACAGTGGACGAGAAGCTGGATATGAGTCAGCAGTGTGCCCTTGTTGCCAAGAAGGCCAATGGCATTTTGGGATGTATAAGTAGGGGCATAGCGAGCAGATCGAGGGACGTGATCATTCCCCTCTATTCGACATTGGTGAGGCCTCATCTGGAGTACTGTGTCCAGTTTTGGGCCCCACACTTCAAGAAGGATGTGGATAAATTGGAGAGAGTCCAGCGAAGGGCAACAAAAATTATTAGGGGACTGGAACACATGAGTTATGAGGAGAGGCTGAGGGAGCTGGGATTGTTTAGCCTGCAGAAGAGAAGAATGAGGGGGGATTTGATAGCTGCTTTCAACTACCTGAAAGGGGGTTCCAAAGAGGATGGCTCTAGACTGTTCTCAATGGTAGCAGATGACAGAACGAGGAGTAATGGTCTCAAGTTGCAGTGGGGGAGGTTTAGATTGGATATTAGGAAAAACTTTTTCACTAAGAGGGTGGTGAAACACTGGAATGCGTTACCTAGGGAGGTGGTAGAATCTCCTTCCTTAGAGGTTTTTAAGGTCAGGCTTGACAAAGCCCTGGCTGGGATGATTTAACTGGGAATTGGTCCTGCTTTGAGCAGGGGGTTGGACTAGATGACCTTCTGGGGTCCCTTCCAACCCTGATATTCTATGATTCTATAATTTAAAGCACTGGTATCCTTCTGTACAATGATTCATGCAGTACATTAACATCTTTGGTTTTCCGTACAATTCATAAGTATCCAAAACAGCATGGGAAGTTCTGGTATTTAACTCATCAGTTACATCTGAAATTTAAGAGATGTTGATCTAAGTTGTGGCTTTCTAAGGAATTTTTTTTTTCTGAAGTTTGAATGTATATAATCATCTTGATTCTCCTATGGTACTTAAAACATGGTATCTGAGTGCCTCCCATGGTTACAGTCTCTTGACCTCTACACCACTGGCTCCATGTCTATGGAATTTGGTGAAGTTTAGTGCTCACATCCTAGATGTAGGGTTGCCAGGCGTCTGGTTTTCTACCAAAATGCTCGGTCGAAAAAGGACCCTGGCGGCTCTGGTCAGCACCGCTGACCAGTCCATTAAAGGTCCGGTTGGTGGCGCAGTGGGGCTAAGGCAGGCTCTCTGCCTGTTCTGGCCCTGCACAGCTCCCAGAAGTGGCCAGCATGTCCCTGCAGCCCGTAGGTCCAGGGGCAATCAGGGAAGCTCCACATATGCCCTGCGCCCTCAGTGCCTGCTCCGCAGCTCCCATTGGCTAACCGTGACCAATGGGAGCTGCGGGGGGCAGCACCTGGGGGTGCAAGCAATGCACCCTGCACAGAGCCACCTGGCCGTGCCTCCGCCTAGGGGCCAAACATGCTGGCCACTTCCAGGAGCAGCGCGAAGCTAGGGCAGACCCTAGCCCCACTGCACTGCTGATCAGGAGCTGCCTGAGGCAAGCACCGTGCAGCCAGAGTCCACATCCTGAATCCTCTGCCCTAGGTCGGAACCCCCTTGCGCACCCAAACTGCCTCCCAGACCCTGCACCCCAACCTTCTGCCCCAGGTCGGAACCCCCACCCTCACCCAAACTCCCTCCCAGAGCCCACACTCCCTCCTGCACCCCAATCCTCTACCCCAGCCCTAAGCCCCCTCCCAGAGCCTGCACCCCCTCCCACACCCAAACCCCCTGCCACAGCCCTGAGGCCCCTCCTGCACCCCAAACTGCTCATTCCCAGCCCCACCCCAGAGCCCACACCCCCATCTGGAGCCCGCACTGCTACCCCAGCCCAAAGCCCGCTCGCACACCCTGAACCCCTCATGTTTGGTCCCACTCTGGAGCCCTCACCCCCTCCTGCATTTCAGCCCCCTGCCGCAGCCCAATGAAAGTGAGTGAGGGTGGGGGAGAGCAAGTGATGGAGGGGGGGGGGCTGGAGTGAGTGGGGGTGGGGCCTCAGAGAAGAGACAGGGTGAAGTTGTTCAGTTTTGTGCCATTAGAAATTTGGCAACCCTAGCTAGAAGGAAGAAAGTGGTGGAAGAGCTGCAAGGGGACCGTCACAGGTTTTGTCTATCTCGCTATTCCCCCAGTTAGTCCTTCTTGTCCCTTGTAACAGCAGCGTTAAGAGATCCTTAACTTTCACTTAACTATGATCTTCTAGGATTGAAAAAGGTGGCTCTACTGGCATGTATCAAACCATGTCCTTTGAGAAAACTGCTAGTTAGTTTCTCAAATTAAACCTTCTGATGAGACTTCCAAAAACCACTAGTGCAAAACACAGACGTGACACTTATATTGGCATGGGAGGCAAAGAATAAACAAACAGGAACCTGTAGGCAATTTTTATTGACCAACTAAATTAAAATGAGCATATTGAGGGGGTAAAAACAGCTAAAAATAAGATTCAGTCAATTATTATCTGATAAAGGGGAAAATACTTGTATCTATGATCTTAGTTTTTGTTTTGTTTCCATTGTTCTATGTATAAAGGTGACCATTAATACATTTTGTAAAATCTGTGAAAAACTTTTTTAAAATGTTCTTCTTCAGTATTCACAAATTGTTTCTGTTTGTGCACTCTAGAACTATAAATTATCTGAATTAGAAAATCGGAATGTAGTTGTTAATTTTTGTTCTATGTCTCTGGGAAATGCACTCAGCAATCCAGACAATATTTCTGCTTTCTTGTTCCTTCAGCTTGACATAAGCGTAGAACACTCCAAAATGGAACTGGTTATTGAAGGCAAGCACATTCATTTTTACCTAAGGAAAAACATTAAATCAGAACTATCTTTAAAATGATGCATTAAAGAAGAATAGGATTCTTAAGCACTTTACAAACTTAACTAACTATAACGAGGGATCTGCCCACTAAAAGCATGATCAAAATGCAGCAATGTCTGGTTTAATTGTGGCAACTCTTTAACAGATCACAGAAACATCATCCAAGAATTTAGGGCAGGAAATAAATGCCGTCTCCTATGGATATTGCAGAGGAAATTTCAGTAAATGGTTTATAATTGCTTGAGATGGAATTTGGCCATACCATGAGGCTTTAAACCTGCAATCACACACTTTCAAAGGGTGCCCTGGCATTTGTTTTACTTAGAAAGTGAAGCCTTCTGTTTTGTCTCCTCCAAATATACCAATTATAACAGTGCAGTGTGTCCTAACACAATGTTGGGTTATTGGGTCAGTATAGACTCAGAAGAAATAGCACTATCTACTGAATGACGACCACCACTCCCTGTCACAGATGAGTAAAATTGTTTTGATAGTAATACATTTAGAGGTGGAACGTCTTACCTCATGTTCAAAAAATGCATCTTCCAGTGTCTTTTCTCCCGTACCATTTCCTACCCCTTCAAACATAGCCTTGTATTCCTAGAAGCACAAACCATCACCAATGAGAAATAATATGTTAATTCATCCTATTTATCAAAATCAAACAAACCTTCTCTACATTAAGTAATCTTTCTGTAAATAGGAACCCATGCAGACTGTACTTGATTGTCTAGAATGCATGGACCATGCAAATATGCACTGAAGGAGAAAAATAGTGGCATTTGCCCTTGCTTGTCCTCCCCTTTTCCCTCTGAACTTTAATTTAAATGAGAGAACTGTAAGGGGTTTGCTATTGCATGAGTACAACTACCCCATTTACTTTAGGACTTCTTCAGTGACTTAGAAACACATTTTCAGAAAGGCAGCCTCCATCTTATGAATGCAGGTCAAGTAGCTAGAAGCACAAAAATCATGCTTACATTCACAGTTCGTTTAGCAGATGCAAAATATGGGTGCAATCTGTATGTATTAATTTGTGATGCAACTTGTGTTGTAGAAGGGAGGCTGAACCACAAAATTCACTACAAAGATCTGATAGAACCCTATCTCCCCGCATGCTTTTTTTTTTTTTTTGTGTGTGTGTGTGAAAGGAGGGCACCAATGTAGCGCATCTGGTGAAGATGCATTACATCGACAGGAGAGCGTCTTCTGCTGACATAGCACAGTGTAGACACCGATCAAGACTGCTGCAAGTAGCATTCGCTTAGTCTCTGTTGCTTCACCCTCCTCACAGAGAACGTTTGTGTGTGCATGTGTGACATGCCTCTCCAGTGGCAGTGCAACTTATGTAGGAGCCATGCTGCCAGTGGACAGGGAGGTCCTATGGGGGCTTGGACCCCTTTTCTGTAAATCCCTATGATCTGTAGGTTTGGAAGAATACAGCCTGCATTTTCATGGCTACCTAAACCCCTCTTCCCTGAGGTAACAACTGAGAAGCAGCGGTGCCAGTTAGGTGAGGGCTCTAGATGCGGAGGCAGCCCCACACACCAAGATTTTTGCACTTACTCAAAGTACCATGGGCTGTGGAACTGGAGAGAGATATCCCAATCACTTTTAAGCAGTGATCCTGTGCTAAATCAGTACAGCTGCTGCCGGAGCAGTCTGGAGCATCACTCCAGCTGAGTGGTCACAACACCAGTGAAATTTGTCCCCACCACTCCTCTGTTCAAACAGAGGGGCGACTGGGCTAAATGATGTGGCAGCCCAGCACATGGGGAGCTTGTTTCTGTACAGAGTGCAGAAGAATCCGCTGATAACTTGACTGCTGGCGGTACTGGCTCATGCACTGTGCAGGTAAAAGAGAGGGGAAACTTTCCGGCTGAGGGAGGCCTGGGTCCCAGGGTCCCTACAGGATGGGGGTGGATACATGGGGACCAGAACTACCTTGGGACAAGGGGGAACCATAATCTGCCAAGAAATGTCAGACTTGTCTTCACTGCCAAAAAATGAACCTGAGTTTCTTGGGACCTTTGTGGTATGGGAACAGTTTTGCTTGTAGGAAGGTATGATTTGGCCCTACTTTCATGTCTCTGTGATGGGCACTTGTACTACACTAATGCAATAACTTCAATGTTCTCAATTTCCTGTACTGAAAGCCTTTGATTCAATATACCGTCATTTTGGATCCTTTGAATTTGATACTTGTGTTGGATACTTGACTTTTTAAAAAATGTTTTCATCTTGTAGTGCAGGGCTTTTCTTGGAAGCCAACATCCTGGAATATTGAAAGACATTTGAAACATCTTACATACTGCATAGTAATCTGCCACACACTTCACTTGCTCATAGTCCTCTGCGTTGGCCAGGAGGTGTAAGCCTTCTGGATAAAGTTTTCCACAAGTTGGATATAGTTTCTCTCTGTCGTCTTTACTCAGCTCCGTGCCAAATGAATTAATGGTGATGATAAAGGCACGTCGGTCTGCTTCAAACTTAATTCATAAAACAAAACAGGTAACAGACTTAATTAGATGTCTTGATTCTAAAAAACAGCATAATAATGAGTGCTAGTGTTTAATGCCATGAGTAGTCCCATTAAAGTCTAACAGGACTACTCAAATCAGTAAGTGCTACACTTGGTAGAAAGTGTTTGCAAGAAGTAGGCCCTATGATTTTTGATACTACGTATTGGATGACTGCTCTATGTCATCTCAAAAGCTTGTCTCTCTCCCCAACAGAAATTCATCCAATAAAAGATATTACCTCGCCCCCCCTTGTCTCTCTAACGAGAAATTAAGAAAGTTAAGCTTTCATTCTATGACTCTTGCACTGACGTCTCATCCCATCCACTGGCCACCCCCTCATTTCCCTACTTCTTGCTTCTCAAAACATTTAATTCTGCAGACTACTGGGAAATCTCTTCCCTTTCCCCCTTGTAGATTTAAGTAACATTGCTCAACACATTTAAACAAAAAAAAAAAAAGAAAGAGAGAGAGAGAGAGAGATCAAAAGTAGACCGCATTTATTTCAGTAACTTCAGGTCTCTGGAGAGCTGCTATTGAGATTAAAGGTGAAATGGAAAAGTTTAAAAATAATTGCTACATGTGCAGAGGACTTAAAACAACAGATAAGGACGTAGGAGAGGTGAACTGAAACATTTTGCCTGCCAGGTTCTAGCCTCCAGGTTTCTGTGTTTTCTCTGCACTAAATGATTACTAACACCTAAAGCAGAGGGCTATGTTTCTTCTGACAGCTTTAGATGTCAGTTCTATCTACTGCTGCAGGGAAAACTGTAAAATTCATGCCAACATGTAGGCCTTGTTTTGTTCCTCTGCACAAGAGAAAATTTCACTTATCACCCTGAGGGATTTAATTCATATTTTAAAGATAAGTGAAAGTTTAAATGATCTTTAAGTTTACCAATTCTTTTACTGACTTGGGACCAAAATAGCTTTTTTTCCTTTCTTCTTTTTTTAAAGCACAGTACCTTTTTAAAAAAAGTTATGGCTCAGCTAATTACTGGGCTTGCTTGAGAATTATCCAGACCAAAATACAGCCAGCATGAGCAGAATTTAGGCAGTGTGAAGTGCTTCCGAGTGTGTGAACTTTCAGAATGCTTTGGTGAGCAGAGAATTACAGTTTTCTATTGAGCAATATAATTTGTTTACATTTTAGCAGTTGCAACATTGTTTTGCAAATTTAAGAACAGATTTACATTCTTAGATCCTGAGCATAGACTAGAACAAGTTCTAACAGTGACCTGATTGCACTGGCATGACTTCAGCATAGGGAAAGAGAATAAACAATGGGGAAATGATTAGAAAATAAGTGTGCATGAAAAGATTTCTGGTTAATAAGTAATAGAGCCAAATCCTACTTGCCTTACTAATGTGAGCAGGCACATCAACTCCAGTAGGTCTACTTTCATAAGTAGAGAAAGCAGGAGGATTTGACCTATAATGTCTATATAGGGTGACGTTTAGCCATTATATCTATAGTATTTTGAGGACAATGTACATTTAAATTATATTTAAATATGGTAACTTTTTTAGTTTGGGGAATGATCATGCAACCCTTTCTTATGGTTATAGTTCCATTGACTGCAGGATGGCTGCACGTTTGAGTAAGGTTTGCAGGGTGAGACCTGAGCATATGTATGAAAGTACGGTATAAATGGCAACTTCTTCTTCGTCCGTATAATTAAACTTCTTTATTAGCTGTCTTTATAAATAGACAGACGTTTCAACACATATCCTTAGATTAGTTTAATGTTATGGGGGCTAATGCTTCTATAAAGAACTCTACACTGATAGCCGGCTGATCTATACGCAAAAATGCTTAGCATGGGCATACTCTTGCTCCCACTGAAGTCACTGGTAAAACTCCCATTGACTTCAACTAGAGCTGGTCGAGAATTTTGTATCTGAATTATTTTCTCATGGAAAATGCTATTTCTGCAAAATGGAAACTTTCCACAAGAAAATCTCAGTTTGTGCAGAAAGTGGAAATGAAATATTTTATTTCGGATCAGACCAACCCAAATAGGAATATTTTGTTTTTTATTCTGTTGTTTCATTCTGAATCAGTTCAATAAAACATTAAATTGCATTTCCATATCAACTCATAGGCCTCCATTCTCTCCAATAGTCTGAGCTCCCTGGAGGACTACATCTCCCATAATGACAGGTTTCAGAGTAGCAGCCGTGTTAGTCTGTATTCGCAAAAAGACAAGGAGGTCTTGTGGCACCTTAGAGACTAACCAATTTATTTGAGCATAAGTTTTCGTGAACTACAGCTCACTTCATCAGATGCATAATGCTGTAGCTCACGAAAGCTTATGCTCAAATAAATTGGTTAGTCTCTAAGGTGCCACAAGTACTCCATCTCCCACAATGCAACACAGATTTCACTCTAACCAAGCTCTGTATGGCACATCATGGGAGATGTAGGGCAGTCTCCCTGCCTGGCATAGATGAAAATAGGGGCATCAAGCTTCTGAGATGCCTTATGGGAGTTGTAATGTAGTATAATGGGAAATGCAGTTGAAAATTATTTTAAACAAAGCACTTTGCTTCATTACAACAAATGAAACATTTCAGTTTTGTGAATGTCAAACTGTTTCATTTGAAAACTGTCAAAACAAAACATTTCAACATTTCTGAATCAGTTATTCTGGAATTTCTGTTCCACAGAAAAATTCAAAATTTCTACTGTGTGCCAATTTGGGGTGAAAACAAATGTGTTGAAATGTCTGGATTTCCTGCAGGATGGAAATTTCAAAAGTCACTCAGTTCTGACTTGGAGAATTAACTTCAAGGGGAGCAGAATTAGACCAACAATAAGCACTTTTGAAAATCAAACCTCTACGACACTGTATTTCTGCCAGTTAATACCCTTTAAAAATCAGTGATTTGAGACCTTCAATATCAAGACCTAATGTCAGGGGGAAAGGTGTTAAAAAAATCTAAATCAGCTTTTTTCCTTCCTTATACCAAGTGTATTAACAAATGTAAGAGATCTCCGATACTACTGTACAGGTTGGTAACTCTTCTACTGTGGCAGTTATAGAAAAATACTAACTGAGGCTGACTCCTCTCTTGAAATGGAATGGCTACTTTTGTAAGTAATTGTTGAATTTGGACCTGAAACAAGTGTTTTCATCAGATCCTAGTAAACCAGTTGTCACTCAGAGAAAAGTTGAATGTCAGGCAAAGTAGTTTCACAAATCGGGAAAAGAAGGAAGGAGCAGGAAAAGCACTTTAAATAATTGAGCTAGAAAAGCCTCATGGAATACTTAGATGCGTAAGGTCTGCACTCTTCTTACCTCAAGAACAGGGCACATTATTTCTGCTGTGGTGCCTCCTTGTTTTTCACAGAACTTATAAAAAGCCTCGAGATAAGACTAGGAGAAAAGAGGGAGAAAAAGACACATTTTATATAGAACTTCATTAAGGCCCCAGTCCAGCAAAGCACATAAGCATGTGGGTATTCCAGTTGAAATTGATGGCACTACTTACATACTTAAAGGTAAGCATGCGTTTAAATGCTTTACTAGATTGAGCCTGAAAAATTAAAATGTCTTCCTCTTAAAATGTTAGTAACGTCTAAAGGATGTAATGGACAAATACTGCACTCTCCCTGCTCTCCAAAGAGGGTGCTGAAGGCCTCTGGACTCCAGATCCAATGAACTGCCACTGCACAGGAAGCAAATGGCTGAGGGAAACTCAGCAGTCCAATGCAGAGGAGGGGTTTGGGGACAGGTGCTACAGCTGTGAGTCTGTAACTAGGCGGATACATGAGCTAATCTCTGCCCCATGCCTCTCAAAACCCTGAGTTAGGTCACATCAGCCAACAAAGCTACTGCAGCTTGGGGCTGTACAGCACATCCACTGCCACTGTGACCTGGTGAGGAGTCTCACTCCAATTGCCTTGGAACTTTCGCAGCACATGATCTGTTTAGTGAAACCCCTGTGTGCCCGAGAAGTAAACTTTGTGTTAGTAAATATTTTTCTGAGTTACATGCTGTTTTTCCTATGATCCCCTCTAAGGGCATTGTTACTATTAAGTTGTGGAAAGACATTTGCTACAACATCACAGAATCTTATTAAAGGAAGCAGTCTCTAGCTCCACATAATAAACAGCTAACCATAAATGGAGGCAACCTATTGAGAATCTGTCTGTGGGGTTCCATGATGGACCCAGGACAATACCATCTGGAGGAAGGGCTAAACAATTCATTGATAAAATTCAGAGCTGACATTAATCTGAAGGCAGGGAATGTGGAAATTTTTAATAATTTAGAAGATATTGAATGATCCCCCAATAATTTGGAGGAGTGAGAAGAGAGGGATATAAAGAGATTTAACAAGGATAATTTAACAAGCATTGCACATAGGATATAAAAATTAAAGCTATATGTTATAAGAAATGAGTGGCTGGACAGTAGTAATGTGGGAGAATAAAATCCCTGGGTGTAATTGTTGATGAAAATGTAAATATGAATGGTAATAATGCACTGAATATTTAAAAAGCAAATGCAGATTTGGGAGGTATAAATAATACTTGTAAGACCAAATGAATAGTTTTTCCCTTTTGCACTATTACAGGAATATTGCATACAATTTGGGGCATCAGCTGTGAAAGGAAGAAAGAAAATAGCTGAACAAATAGGATACTAAAAGGTTTGAAGAGAATGGATTAGGACGAAAATTTATGGGAATGAAATATGTATAGTCTGGAAATAGCCTATGATATGATATGGTCCTATGTACTAATTAATATTCGTAAAGCACTGAGAAGATGTAAATCACTATGCTACAGTAAACATCCAATAAGTGCAGAATGAGATACTACAAAGAAGAAATTGTTCTCACAAGCTGCTGTAGCAATGCTACAGACTAGAAAAAGCAGGATTAAAATTAAGCAAAACACTTAGTTTAAATGTAGAGCTGGTTGAAAAAATTAACACACTTCATCAATTTTTCCCTTTTGTCAACATTCAAAAATGTACACTAAAACTTCAAAATTTGAAAAAATTCAATCAACTCTACTGATCATAGACAATGTCAATAATGAACTCTACTAAATGGAATTTAAAGTGGTAGAATCGAAGTAATTAGAAATCTTCAAGTTATTTACCTTTTGTAAATAAGAGAAAGGTTAGTCATGCCAAAAATTGTGGGAGTCTAGAAAACCTATTATGGATGTCTTAAGATCCAACAACGCTGTGATGTTTGGTTGACAACTTAAAATGACTTTTAGTTAATCGTAAGCAAATGGATTAAGACACTAGTTTACACCCACAGCATTTTCGTTTTAAAAAATAGAACATGATGATAGTTCTCAAATTCCAGATGTTCTATCATTTTCTTGCGATTTTTTTTCACTTTTATAGGAAGTTCACAGTATAGTATTCTAAGAAGCATTTACCTTGTACAGTTTGTTTCGCATTATTTCAATGTTCATTTCATCCAAGTCATTTTCAGACAAGCAGTCTTGAAAGAAAGGAGCTGAAAGCAGAAATTGTTAAATTACAGAATAAATTCATATGGAGATATGTGAGTATCCCTGACCAGTAGCAATCTACAAACTCTGTGGTAGCGATCAAGGAGTTGTGGTTTCAATAAAAGGTAATTTGAGGGGGAAGTGGGAGGAGAAACAGAAAGGTAAATATGTGAAATCCTCTTAATTTTTCTCTATATGCTGGGATTTTGCTACAAGGGAAATCAATCTAGCTGTCAGTGCCCAAATCTCCAGAGAGCATCAGATGGGGATGCCTAACAGAGTAATTATTTTAAGGCCCTAACCTACTCCCTAGCACTTAGCACAAGTAGTTGGGCTGGGCTTTGGGGAGATTTCCAGAGTGGAATGAAGAGAAGAATCTTCCTTCCCAGGTCATGGAGCTGCTCTGCAGAGGGTACTCCAGCCCAATTGGTGGTGTAGCCTCCCTTCCCTAGCCATACCTCTTCCGTGTGTGTTTTTGTATATGGGGAAGGACCAGAGGCTCCATATAACAAAGGATCCTCCAGCCCCAATCTTTCCCCAGTCTATCCCTGCTCTAGCTCCTTTACGCAGGGAATGCCTACAGAGTGGGGCTCAACATAGCACATAGGGTGCACACAAAATCCTATCCCACTTTGTGCAGTTGAATAACTTAAAATTACTGTAAGTGTAACTAACAAAGCTATGCCAATTGTTCACCATATTCTTTTGCTTGTATATTATATCCACAACCTCATTCCTTGGTCTGTTTTATCTTTTGATTGTAAACCATTCAATGCAGGGATCGGCTCTTTCTGTGTTTGCACTGTGCCAAGCACAATGGGTGCCCACACGCAGCTGGGGCTTTTGGGCACTGCCATAAAATAAATATTTAATAATAATAACTGGTGCCATTACCAAGGACCTTGGCACCTAAAGAGACATGGGCAGGAGTTGTCCTAAATGATTCATTTACAGAAACAGCTGTTGGCATATGTTTACAGTACACTTCTGAAATAAGAATTCAACCATTATCAGAGTCCCTTGATATTTCTGAAAGTAAGCTATAAAAATTTGATCTAGAGTAGCATATTTTCTATATGTGACTTCTATTCGGGTTAAATAAAAATTGTTAATCAACTGTCTTATTTTAAAATTGTTTTGTGAAATGCACAAAATACCACTTCAAAACTGCATCTTGTCCTGCAATTCACTTGCCAATTACTCATAGGTTAAATTATCAAATCATATAATATCTGGTGAAACAACTGCTGGTGTGTTCTGAAATGAAATTATCAGGAATATGTGAAGAGGAGCATCTGCAGACAGATCATTACATTTTCATACCTAATGGTGTGTCAACCAAAATTGCATTGAATAGCTCTGCAGGGTTTGGGGCAATGCTGACTGCTTCCATTTGCTCAAAACTGCCCAAAGGGTGGCACTTGGGAACAAGTTCAGCTATGGGTCGCTGATGCAGTGTACCAGTTATCAACAGAATCACGTTGTCAATCATATAGCTGTACCTGAGTTTGAAAAAAAGGTTAAAAAACAACATTATTTATTTCTTAAATATAAAAAAAAACCCTACAGACCATAAACCACCAAAGTACTTGCTCTGTTTTCATCTATTCAAATATCAACATCTCACAGACAGAAAAATGGCTGCTAGATAACCTTAATTTTGAATGCTGGTGTTGCTTTGACATATAAGTGCTTTTGGACTTGTTCTAAAGAAAGGAGTAAGCATGAATGTATGGTAAGTCTTCTTATGCAGCATTGCAGCCTCAGGATGTGATTCTGATTTAAGATCTACTAATATATTGCATCAAAAGTACATCTGATGAACTAGAAGCTGTTGCTATTTGGGGATACTGCTGTTTCCCATGGGGAACATAAGGATAACTGCAAGTATCTAACGTGCCTGTATTCAAAGTTCCTCTAGAACCACTTCTGCTGATGGAGTTATTCTTTTAAGTGAGCTATCATGACTGGTGGACACTATAACTACAGAGCTCAGGGGAAGATCCTGGCCTCCTGCAGATCCCTCGGCATCCTTGAGACCAGCCCCATGGCTATAGGGATCCTCACAGAGATTTCTTCCCTCTTAGCAGTCTTCTGTGGGTTTACCATGAGAGTGAATGATCTGGACCTTTTCAGTAACTCTGAAATTGAAATGCAAAACCTGTCATTCATGGACATCGTGTTGCTATGACCCTGAGGAACTTTGGGGCTGTAACACATGTGGACAGAATAGATTTCCATAGTGTTTTACCGGTGACATTTAAAGAATGGATATTACTCTTCAGTTTTGTTTCGCTGATTCTGAATTTCCTATGCAAATTTTGAAAGGAGATTAAAGGATTTTGGACATGTAGCTTAGTGAAGTGAAAGGTATGTGATGTACTACGAAAGTACTATCCCTACTGCAAAACACCACAGTGTATGCTGATGGGGGAGGGGAATGTGTGCATGCAAAACTGTGAAATGAAAACAGCAATAATTTTTGAATGAAATTCTGTAAAATAAGAATTGTGAATTTTGCATGGTTCTAGTGCATAACTGTCCTAGTGTGGTCTTTCAGAATCACCATGTTTATTAGTCCATGCACAAAATTAACTCAGCAATCTTTATGATGATACTGAGGAAAAAATTAATGATACTTTACTTTTGTGTCAGGAAAAAATATTACTACCCCAAACTAAGCTGGGAAGTAAAGTCTTGCAAGTTTGTCACAGTCACCATGTATTAAAAGATAAGAATGTGTACTGAAGTGTTTACTACAGAGAAGAGGTGATTTTGCTAAAGCATCCAAACCAACATAAATCAGGTCTATGTTCTCTCAGTAATATGTTGTTAAAGTCAAGACCAGATCAAATAGCACTTAGATCTTTCAAAAATAAAGCTACTAGGATCTAAACATCTCACTAAAGACCACAGAAATTCATATTTAGATTGCCACCTTGAAACAAGATGCAGAGTTTGCTATCTGGATGGAAATATAGAGTATGTACTCTGCATTAGAAATCCTATCTTCTATATCATTAGTTTCTTCATCTTGCCCCAAAAATCCAAACCCTAATTTAAAAACAATTATCTTTTGAAAAATGTAAATTTCTCCTCCCCATCTCACCTCCTCCACGCCAAACAAGTAATACAACTTTGAAACTGTTAGTTCATGATGTAACAAATAAGAACAGACTTTTATTTAGATTTCTAAACACTGAGTTACACTTTTAAAAAATGGTACAGTATTAAATAAATTTCACTTATTGGCCAGCTGTGTGTAAATTGCGAGAACAAGAAATTTACCCTGACTTACTTTGAATAATGTGGCAATTGAAATAAAGAGGTAACTTAACTTACGTGATAAAGTTCAGAAACGTGGCAAGTGGCTCAAAGGCATGGTTTCTAAAGTATTGAAATTCTGTGAGTAATTTGTCTTTCAGTTTGTCATCAATGGTGGAAATGGTGAGAGGGCCAGTTTCATTGGCCAAGAAGTTGCCATAGTCTGTGGTCTGTAGATGTAACTTCAAGTCTACAAATAGATTCAGAAGAGACCATGAGGATAAACTGTCACAACACTAGAAATAGATCCAACTGGAATAACTTTACATATTTCAGTGTTTTTACCCTATATTTCCATATTAAGACTTGATCATCTTCCAGTGAAGTCAAAGGGAATTTTGTCATTATCTTCATTTAGAGCAAGTGCAGGGCTAGCACAGATTTGCACCTTCCTTTCCTAACCAGGCTTTTTTACATATTATAGGAGATGCAAATTGTATGTAGCTCCTCAGAGGTTGTCTTAGGGCAGGGCTGCCGTAATCTCCATAGAGTCCCACCAGTGACACTGCAGTAGTGATGGGGTGAAACAGCACATTCTCCCACCTGCTCTATCTCACCTCTTCTCCAGTCAGCTTTATTCACTACCCACATCCTAAGCATGCGGTTGCACCACCGTAACCTGTCCAGTTGACTGTCTGTCCCCAGAGCTCCTGATTTATGTGGGTAGAAGCTGGGATAAATCAGGAGTGAATCTGGCCCTATAACTTTATTAGAGAATTCTTCCATTGTTCAGATTGATTATTTATATCTCCAGGAGGACTATGGTCTTATATATATGAAGATATATCAACACTCAGATGTATACTTGTAATGGTACAGCTTAGCCCAGAAACAGGCTCCAGCCAAGTTCTGTACAGCACAGCTCAAGAAAAGTCACTCTGATGCTCTTCTGACATTTGGGCCCTGACATTTGGACTTTTCTAACTTCTGCTGTTAGCAACTCCAAAGGGCTATTCTAGAAGCTGGGTCATAGACATAGGAAAATCCTGTCCATGCTTCCTGCACTGGGAGGGTCTGCGGAAGTCACTACAGAAACCCTATGCCACCAAAGGATTCCCAATATGAGTTCCCTTAACTATTGTCCCCTGGCTTTATGACCATTTTCCAATACTGATGGTAGAACAAGGGATTTGGATTTATTTTTAGTATTCAGACCTGTTCAGCATTCATTCCCTTTAAAAAAAAAAAGCCACTGACATATTCTAAAATAATAGCTTCATATGCTCTAGTGGCACTATTGTAAGTGATAGAGTTTGGGATAATATGTTTTTTGTGATTCACAGTTATTACATTTACAAATGAATTCCAAAGTGGCAGTTAGCAAAAAGTAGTAGACTTGCTATAGTGCCTTGATAACAAAGCCTTTCTGAATACTGTACAAATGTTCTGTTGCGCTCAATAACATACACAGAGTAACCACCCGACTGGGCCCATTATAGTGATCGCATTCAACACACTCCTTTTGTCAAACTAACTCACTCCAGTTAGTACCTGTGCATCTGCTAGTGTTTCTCTAGGTCTTCCTGCACCAGACTGAATGCTGCCAGTATTAACGAATTCCTTATGAAGGAAATCATGTTAAACAAGTCTTTACAATATTAAACACAAGATTCTGTTGACAAAACATTTGTAAAGGTTATGTCCTTTCAAGCACATAGACAATGGAGTCAGATAACTGGAAGTATCCAGAGTGGTGCAGTACAGGTTTCTTTTCCTAACTGAAAAAATACTCAGCTTAATCTCGCTAGATCAAGGAAAAATATAAGCACGATAAAACAATCCGACATAAATATAATTATGCTTAAAAACAAGTCTAAATATATTAAAAATCTTTTTATACTCACCCATATTTTGTATCATATACCTACATTTTCTATGAAGATGAAAAGTGATAATTTAGCTTTCTTTTTTTTTTTTAAATATATCAAACTAATATGTAGAGGTTAGAGTACATTACTGCGTCATCAGAGAGGAATAGGAGTCAAGCTTCCTGTGATCTATTTCCAACTGTGCCACTGACTCATTTGCCTTGATTTACTCCTCACAAATGCACTCCTAGCATCTTGGGATACAGCTACTCTACATTAAGAAAAGGAGTACTTGTGGCACCTTAGAGACTAACCAATTTATTTGAGCATGAGCTTTCATGAGCTACAGCTCACTTCATCAGATGCATACCGTGGAAACTGCAGCAGACTTTATATACACACAGAGAATATGAAACAATACCTCCTCCCACCCCACTGTCCTGCTGGTAATAGCTTATCTAAAGTGATCAACAGGTGGGCCATTTCCAGCACAAATCCAGGTTTTCTCACCCTCCACCCCCCCACACAAATTCACTCTCCTGCTGGTGCTAGCCCATCCAAAGTGACAACTCTTTACATAATCAAGTCAGGCTATTTCCTGCATAGATCCAGGTTTTCTCACATCCCCCCCACCCCCATACACACACAAACTCACTCTCCTGCTGGTAATAGCTCATCTAAACTGACCACTCTCCAAGTTTAAATCCAAGTTAAACCAGAACATCGGGGGGGGGGGGTAGGAAAAAACAAGAGGAAACAGGCTACCTTGCATAATGACTTAGTCACTCCCAGTCTCTATTTAAGCCTAAATTAATAGTATCCAATTTGCAAATGAATTCCAATTCAGCAGTTTCTCGCTGGAGTCTGGATTTGAAGTTTTTTTGTTTTAAGATAGCGACCTTCATGTCTGTGATTGCGTGACCAGAGAGATTGAAGTGTTCTCCGACCGGTTTATGAATGTTATAATTCTTGACATCTGATTTGTGTCCATTTATTCTTTTACGTAGAGACTGTCCAGTTTGACCAATGTACATGGCAGAGGGGCAAAAATGCCTGCCATGTACATTGGTCAAACTGGACAGTCTCTACGTAAAAGAATAAATGGACACAAATCAGATGTCAAGAATTATAACATTCATAAACCGGTCGGAGAACACTTCAATCTCTCTGGTCACGCAATCACAGACATGAAGGTCGCTATCTTAAAACAAAAAAACTTCAAATCCAGACTCCAGCGAGAAACTGCTGAATTGGAATTCATTTGCAAATTGGATACTATTAATTTAGGCTTAAATAGAGACTGGGAGTGGCTAAGTCATTATGCAAGGTAGCCTGTTTCCCCTTGTTTCCTCTTGTTTTTTCCTACCCCCCCCCCCCCCAGATGTTCTGGTTTAACTTGGATTTAAACTTGGAGAGTGGTCAGTTTAGATGAGCTATTACCAGCAGGAGAGTGAGTTTGTGTGTGTATGGGGGTGGGGAGGATGTGAGAAAACCTGGATCTATGTAGGAAATAGCCTGACTTGATTATGTAAAGAGTTGTCACTTTGGATGGGCTAGCACCAGCAGGAGAGTGAATTTGTGTGGGGGGGTGGAGGGTGAGAAAACCTGGATTTGTGCTGGAAATGGCCCACCTGTTGATCACTTTAGATAAGCTATTACCAGCAGGACAGTGGGGTGGGAGGAGGTATTGTTTCATATTCTCTGTGTGTATATAAAGTCTGCTGCAGTTTCCACGGTATGCATCTGATGAAGTGAGCTGTAGCTCACGAAAGCTCATGCTCAAATAAATTGGTTAGTCTCTAAGGTGCCACAAGTACTCCTTTTCTTTTTGCGAATACAGACTAACACAGCTGTTCCTCTGAAACCTACTCTACATTGTATTCCACTGAATGCATCTGATGACGTGAGCTGTAGCTCACGAAAGCTTACGCTCAAATAAATTTGTTAGTCTCTAAGGTGCCACTAGTACTCCTTTTCTTTTTGCGAATACAGACTAACACGGCTGCTACTCTGAAACCAGACACTCTTAAGGGGCCTTCCTCTCTGGAGTGAGGTGGCTAGTCAATCCATACTGCATAATCCAGACACCAGTCTCAAGTATCAAGCTCTGCAAAGAGCTGTTAACATGCTCCCCTGATAAGATCATCAAAATATGTATTGTATGCAGTGTTGTAGCCATGTTAGTCCCAGGATATTAAAGAGACAAGGTGAGTGAAGTAATATTTTTTATTGGACCAACTTCTGTTGGTGAGAGAGACAAGCTTTTGAGCTTACACAGAGCTCTTCAGGTCTGGGAAACTAAGAAGTGTCAGTGCTAAATACAAGGTTTGAACAGAATGTTTAGCGTAAGTAATTATCACATATTTCAAGGTGAAGTGGCCTCTTAACACCCCATCAGTCATAGGGAGGAAAGGGGAGGGGAGAAGCTGCTGGGGGAGTTGTTAGTGGGTTACAGATTGCTGCAATAAACCATAAATCCAGTGTTTCTAATTAGTCCATGATTTTCGGTGTCTAGCAAAGTTATGAATGTAAGCTCTCAGGCTTGTCTTTTGAAAGTGTTGTGAAGGTTTCCTTTGAGGAGCAGGACTGATAGGTCAGATATAGAGTGATCACTTTTGCTACAAGTGTTCGCCTACAGGCGATAGGGTGTTTTTGGCTATGACTACACTAGAGACCTAATAGCAGCACAGCTGTACTGCTGCAGCTGCACCACTGTAAGGTCTCCCATGTAGCCGCTCTATGTCAACAGCAGAGAGCTCTCCTGTCAGCATAATTAAACTACCCCAATGAGTGGCGGTAGTTATGCTGGTGGGAGAGTGTCTCCTGCTGACATAGCACTGTCCACACGGGCATTGCTGTCAGTGAAACTTACGTCTGTCTGGGTTTTTTTAACCACACCCCGACCAACAAGTTTTACTGACAAAAGTACTAGTGTAGACATAGTCTTTGCCTTCTATCATTTTCCTGTAAGAGTTCATTAAAGAGTGTAGTGATTGTCTGGTTTCTCTCACATCATTGCTATTGGAGCATTTAGTGCATTGGATAAGGTACATCACAGGTTGTGACAAGGATGGTTAGGACTCATGGATTGTCAAAGGTGTGTTGTGGTGGGAGGGTGTTGCAGTGAAGATATGTTTGCAGGTTTTGCATCTGTTGTTCTGGCAGGGTTTGGTGCTGCTTTTGAGGTAGTGTGTTCTGGTCTATGGGGAGCTTGCTTCTGATGATTAGCTTGGAGAGGTAAGGGAGTTGTTTGAAGGGCAGAAAGACTTTTTTCAGGATGGGGTCCCTGTCAAGTAATGGTTGTAGTTGTAGAATATGTATTGAGCTAACTCGGAAAGAAAATTCCACCTGTGACCAGCTTGTATTATCTGCCCCATCACTGCTGACTGAGTTTGGCCTCATCACACATGCCAAAGATGAAGAAACTCTGAAAAATTATTAAAGTAACAAACCTATTAAATAGATCCCTGCTCCTCTTGCTGGTAAAAGCCAGAGAACAGTAGCTATGCCCACTACTAATGGAAATAGTGACTCCTTCAGAGAAGCACATTAACCAAATTACTTGAAAAAATTACATCGTTCATCCAGTCCTCAAGAAGCCAACGCTTGACCCTGAGGAGCTCTCCACTATTGTCCAGTCTCCAACTTCCAGTTCCTGGTCAAAATAATTGAGCAAGTAGTAACCACCAAGCTCCAACAACATGTGACATCAGCCAACATCTTTGTTGCCTCACAATCAATGTTTAGACTGGGGAGAGCAAGGAGACTGCTCTCACAATATTAAAAGACTGTCTCCTCATGGCCATGGACACAAGGTAAGATCTCAGTGCCCATACTGCTGGACATCCCTTCAGCTTTGACACAGTGGACCCAAAGTATTACTAATACACCTACATGATATAACAGGAGTAAATGGCCCATCACTACAGAGACGCCAATCATTCCACTCCAGCAGAACTCAGAGTGATGATGAGTAACTGCTCCTTCTTCTAAAACCCCTTACCTGCAGGATCCCATGGGAACCCACATCATTTATTCCTTTCAGTATCTACATGAGACCGTTGGGGGAGAGAGAGAGAGGGAGATGCCATGCCTTTAGCTGCCAGTAAGTTTCCACCATAAGTGATGCTCACCGTTCAAACACCTGTTTTTATTTTCATACCTCTTGCAACCTCCCACCTCCCCTCAAAAACCTGTGCCTCAAGCAGAGTTTAACCCCGTAAAGAAAGAAGTGTCAGACTCCACAAAGTCCACAAGGGACTTTGCTATTGCTATTGATTTTTATGCTGAAGGCAGTCATATGCTATGGTGACGGTGAGCAGTATAAAACTCTAAGATAGCTAGGGACAGCAAAGGCAGTAGCATTTCCTTCCTATGGAGGTCTACCTTCAGCTGCAGCTGGGACTCCATCGAAGAGGATTCCCTGGGAACTGCTCCCAAAAAGCACTGAATCAGCCCATCTGTTTATCTTCTGTATTTTATATTGCCCCCACTACTGTAGCATCTGAGCACCTCACACTCTTGAATGTGTTTGTTGTCCCAACTCCCTTGTGAGATCGGAAAGTGCTATTATCCCTATTTTACAGATGGGGAACTGAGGTACATACTGAGTGATATGCTCAAGGTCACACAGGAAGTCTGTGGTGGAGCAAGAAATTGAACCAGGTCTCCTGAGTCCTAGGATAGCAATCTAACCACTGAAACACCCTTCATCTCTCTACCATATCTCCCAGTGCTTTGTCCCTGCATCATGCCTTATGGACATCATCTAGCTCTGGCTGGACTTTCCACTGCTAGGGTCACAGCCTATATTGGGACAGGTAAGGGCCTACTTAGAGGGCCTACTCTCACTGATGTTAATGGTAGCAGAATTGGGCCTCTAATTCTTCTGTGACTTAGCTACCTACCTAAGAAATAAGAAATTAGTACTATCCTCTTTGCACATTGGTGTTATGAGGGTAAAATATTGAGGGTGAGACCCTCACCAATGTGCCAGCTCCTAACTTTGTGTAAAAGGGCCAGAATGGCATAAGGGGACCCTAAAAGCCCCAGCTGAGGCTGAAAGAGGATTTCCTTCAGCACATGTACTGTGGAGACAACCATAAGTCTTCCTTTCAATAACCCCATCACAGGTCCTGATGTATGGACTGTGTTGTGGGCAGGGAAGCAGTACACTGATGCAGAGATTCCTGGCTGTGTGGCAGCCCCTCAAAAATTGCAGTAACTTAGACAGGAGGCCTCTCCTGCACTTGGAGCAGCCCATGACCCCCCATATTAGCCCCTTCTCCCTCTGGGCTGAGTATTCACTGCCACTCTTGACTCATCCTAAGATTTTCAAGGAAGTGCAAAGTTCTAACCTACAGTCTTGTAGTTATTGTTATTAGGATATAGTGCATGTAAATCAGGGGTGGGCAAAATACAGCCCGCGGGCCGGATCCAGCCCATCTAACATTTCTGTCCAGCCCGCCAGGTTCTTTGGCTGCCCCCTCGCAATCTCTGGGCCACTAAAAGTTCCGCAGAGCAGCGGGGCACTCAGGCAGGCTGCGTGCCTGCCGTGGCCCCACGCAACTCCCGGAAGTGACTGGCTACTACTGGCATGTCTCTGCGTGCCCCTGGCTGGGGGGAAGGGAGAGACAGCTCTACGCACTGCCCCCGCCCCCAGCACCATCCTCACAGCTCCCATTGGCCGGAAACCAGCGAATGGGAACTGTGGGGGTGGTGCTTGCAGGCGCAGGCACAGGCAGCGCACAGAGACCTGCTACCCCCTCCCCACAAGGGGCACGCAGAGACTGCCAGCAGCAGATAGCTGCAGCTGCTTCCAGGAGGGGACACAGTAGGCAAGTAAGCAGTCTGTCTGAGCCCTGCTGCACCGCCGGCCAGGAGCCACCTGTGGTACGTGCCTCCCGGCCAGAGCCTCCACCTCGCACCACCTCCTGCACCCCAACCCCCTTCCCCAGGTCAGAACCCCCTCCTGCAACCTCCCAGACCCTGCACCACAACCCCCTGCCCCAGCCCAGAGCCCTCTCCTGCACCAAACTTCCTCCCAGACCCCACACCTCCTCCATTAATATAGTAGAAATGTGCGGCCTGTGACAATTTACCAAAATTTGTGGAGTGGCGAAAATTATTGCCCACACCTAATGTAAATAGTAATGGGTGTAATTCTGACACTCTGGTTTTGGTTGTCACTGTTAAATTTGGGGTATATGACGGAATCTAGTATTATTTTTTTTTAAATTGCCAAATGCTACTAAGGAAGAAAACACTGAAGAGTTAAATGGGGAGAATACAATTATACAAAAGCCCATGACAGAAGGGGGATTGCTACAGACTACGGCTCTAATGTGTGTGGATTCTAAAGTAAAGTTAAGATTAGGAAGCAAGATTTAAAAAAAAAAAGCCTCATTAGAATTAATTTATACTGCAAAGCTCATTTAGAGAAGGATCTTGGCTTCTTACACTTATCTGTCTGTAAAACATCATGAACACATACAGTACTTTTGAAAGGCAGATACATTTTTAATAATTGTTTTCTCTTTAACAATATCTTAATTTTTAAATGAACCAGAATTTCTTTAGTGTTGTTTCTGTTTTTCCAGAACCCCATTAAGTATTTTCTTGAATGATCACTTTTTGAAAAGATGGGGTATTTTTTTAAATGTATGAAAAATAAGATTTTTCTCAAAGTGAGGAATTTCTTCACTCTTTGAGAAAACAGCTATGGAGCTAATTTATACTCTGAGGAGACTCAGGGAACATCACCTGTTTGTCTCCTGGAGAGCACAGAAGACATAAAAGAAGAAAGATCACTGTGTTTAATAACTCAGTCACTCTGTCAGTTATTTCTCTCAGCATTTTGAAGTAGAGCTTGTACATTCATTGAGCAGGAGATATTTGTTTCATGGAAATTACCTGCTGTAGCAGGAATATATCTGTAGAATTGATAAGTTCCTTAGGCCATATTCACTAGTACAGAAAGGTTACAGGAACTGGTCACACTTCCAGGCTATTGTAAGATCCACTAGTCCAGCCTTGTAAGGAGGGAGGGATGAGTGTTGTGGGCAAGTTTAAGCTTCCTACCGATTCTGCTACCATCACTGCAGAAGCAAAGCTGCTAATTTTCCAGACACAATGAACTTGCATTTCTAGTCATTATGCTGATAATTTTACCTAATACAATTCCTAAGTGTAAAAGATTTTGGTTAAATAATTGCTGTTATTACTTCCAGATACAGAAGAAAGTCTGTGTTCATTTACTTGCAAAAGAAGTTTTCTGCTTGTAAGTTGTTTTTTCAGAAATGCCTGGAGAAGGATCATCTCCTTATCTATTCTCACAAATCTGCATGATCTAGTCTGTGGCCAGTCTGACCCGCAGAAAAGCTGCTTTGGAAACAACTGCATGTTCCCGTCTCCTCTGCAACAAAGTCACCTTCACAAAAGCCTTTCTTCGTTTAATAGTAATACAACTTTATCTCCCTAAAACCCAGTTTTTCCCCCTTTAAATGGAAACTTTCTTAATGATCTAAAAACCATGCAGTAACACAGTCCTAAATCCTATGGGAAAATCCTATGGATTTAGTACCAAGTGATAAGCTTTTTCCAGGTTTTTGTGAACCATCCTATATAGATATATAATTCTGTGTAGTATGGTGAAAAAAACTGTAAGTAGGGTATCAATCCCTTTGAAAATCTCAGCCTATAGATTCATTGAGTAACTTCTATAGAACCATATTGACTTCACTCCTATTAAATAGGATGAGGAGTAATGGTCTCAAGTTGCAGTGGGGGAGGTTTAGGTTGGATATTTGGAAAAACTTTTTCACTAGGAGGGTGGTGAAACACTGGAATGCGTTACCTAGGGAGGTGGTGGAATCTCCTTCCTTAGAAGTTTTTAAGGTCAGGCTTGAGAAAGCCCTGGCTGGGATGATTTTGCTGGGGATTGGTCCTGCTTTGAGCAGGGGGTTGGACTAGATGACCTCCTGAGGTCCCTTCCAACCCTGATATTCTATGATTCTATGATTCTATATTCTCTAGCACGTTTCCAAAAGGGAAAAACAGGGTTACTACTTGCTTTCAATTACATTATTCCTTATCATCTTTCTTTTTCTCACCTTTCTCTTTTTTAACTTTCATCAGTGATCTAGCCAACAGTATTTGTCTCTCGATAAGGTAAATGAACAGACTCACCTTCCAGTGTTTCACACTGCACTAGGTTGATGTAATCTGCATTCGTCAAGATCCCAGCTTTAAAACCTCGGACCAGCCCCTCCAGGTAGCCATGGTCCACATTGAAGTAAAACTCTGAGTACCCCAGCATGGTGATGAAGAGGGCTTAATCTCTGTGCTGTTTTGTGGAAGTGACAGCCTTGAGTACTAAGTCTTGTGCTTCTCTTTTGAAGGTGATGACGAATAGTCACTAATTTCCAGTCAGCTCGTGGTTGGGTTTTCTGACTTGTTTCTTCCTGTTTATTGCTCCCAGTGTAGTTTGGCTACACTTTGCTTGATGCTTACAAAACACCAGCTAATCAGCCAGACAACAAATCTAACTCCTTCCTGTCAGAATCAGAGCTGGGATCTGCTATGGGCTAAGGAGAGAGAGAAGAAGGGGCAAAGGATTTAACCACTTTTTACATAAAGTAATTTGGAGCTGGACTTAGAATGTACAATTAAACTTGAATTGGATTTTCATACTTCTTGAATATATTAGGGTCAGGTTTTTTTAGGTCATCTCTGATCAGATATTGAACAATGATTGCACTCAATTGCCTGAATGCAGATGCTGCTATTCAAGAAACTCATATAATTTGTAAATGTCTGGTTTTTACAAAAGAAAAAATTGTCTTTTGCACTCCTGTGTAGAGAGCAATGTGTAAAAAATGCAAGATTACTACCCTGATGTCCTACCTCATCCTGAAGTGTGATGGGGTATACAAAGCCTGCATTGGTGAGGAAAGGGTTAATGACCTTCTTTGGGCTTAATCAGTCCTGCCCTGCTACACCTGCCGTAGGTTTCAGGCTTGGAGAGAGTAATTAAAAGGGAAGAACACAACTTAGCTGGGGGCTGACTGGGAAGAAGATCAAATCTCCAGCTCTCACTCAGAGAGAGAAGCCTGTCTGGGTTCAGGAAATGTGAGAGACACTGCTGCCTTCCAGAGCCTCCCTAAAGGAAGTAAGGCCTGGCATGACATTATTGTCTCTTACCTGTGCCTGGCTTGTTCATGTGTGGTAAGACTGTGAAAGCCAGATAAACACTATCTGCCCAAGACCTTGGTAGTTGTTTGTCCCGACACCTGGAGTGACTTACCTTACAATACTTCTTGATTTTTTTCCCCATCAGTCCTTCCCTCTGGCTGATTCTGTCACAGTCCAGGAGAACAGAATGCAAAAATTGAGACAAATACTGAATACTTCTGGTGTGTACTAAGAGATGGAGTCAGCACCTCATCCCTCTTTGTGTCAGGCCTGATCCAGAACACACTGAGTTCAGTGAGACTCTTTCCATTGATTTCAATGGGCATTGGATCAGGCCCAAACATTCCAGCCAAGAAAGGATCCTCAGTGAAGTTCCTGACCTTCATAGGCCTTGGGAATGAGCATCTAGAGGTCACCTCCAAGATACGACTTCCCCAAACTGTGTCAGGATACTCAAGCTCTGGTCATTCAAATGTCAAAGTACCTTATTAAAATACAGATCTTACAAGAACAATCTCATTGATGTAAATT
Source organism: Caretta caretta (assembly GCF_965140235.1). NCBI lineage: Eukaryota > Metazoa > Chordata > Testudines > Cheloniidae > Caretta > Caretta caretta. The sequence continues at coordinate 49,033,041 of NC_134207.1, forward strand.
CAATGGTCTTTTTAGGCTTCCCCCTTTTGATTTGGACTCAAAATAAAATTTCAAATTGTGTGAACTTGATCAGTAATGTGTTAAGCTTAATTGATATAAGAATGATGACTGTCTGACTTTGTCATTTCCTGTGGTGTTTCACAGCTGCTGTTGAAAGGCATTTTCTAAAATTAAAATGTGTATGTGCTAATTATCATCAAATTGATCTCTTGGATCAGAAGTGGCTGCACACTTGGCCTGAAGCTAAAAAAGGGGAGGAAAAGGACTTTAATGCCTGTTAGCTGAGACTTATATGTATACTTGATTAGTGCTCAGCTGCATTGAGATCAGGTGCATAGCACCTCCCTTGTGGTGTCAGGGAGAGGGTTAAGCCAACAGCAAAAACTACAATAGCTGTCTGCCCTCTGCATTTAAACACTCAGCTTCATTTTCAGCGCTTTGAATGGCTTCAATGTAGTATATAAATTGAACATAGGCTGTGATCAATTACATTGAAATGTGGCTGTAGTCAGAAAAGTAACTATCTAAGATGGCACTCTCTTGGGCAGCACCTCTTCCCTGTGAGCCAGATGCTAAAGGGCCTCAATCTGATCTCCAATTTTGTGTCTATAACAGGGATCGGCAAATGATTATATTTACATCTCTACCACCTAATATGTTTGATGTTTAAATGGTGTGTCCTTTCACCTGCAATTGGTTGTAGACCAGGGATCTGCAATCTTTGGCACGCAGCCTGTCAGGGAAATCCACTGGCAGGATGTGGCGGTTTGTTTACCTACAGCGTCCACACGTTTAGCCGATCGCAGCTCCCACTGTCCGCGGTTCACCGTTCCAGGCCAATGGGGGCAGCGGGAAGCGGCAGCCAGCACATCCCTCGGTCCGTGCTGCTTCCCGTAGCCCCCATTGGACTCGAATGGCGATTTCTTGAAAATCAAAATGTGTTTTGGGTCAGGTTTGTAAGCAGAGCTCATCCAACTATGGAAGAGAGAGATAGATTCTGTTCTGTCTTGTACATATTAAAAAAACAACCCCCACATCCACCCACAGGCAAATTGAGAAAAGTGGATATGTCACTGAAAGAAAATACTTGTCCTTCCCGCTATCATCCTTACAGCACTTTAAATTTAACCTTTCAAAGGAGAGCTGTCATAGAAAAGCAGCTTTGAGGTGCAATGTGAGATGCAGGGTAACTAGGTGCTACCTATCTATTGCGGGATATTCTGTAGTGCTCTCACCACTGTATCTAATCACTTACAGGTATTGCAGTGGCTGTCTAAACAATACTCTTCACTTAGGCAAATACAATGAGTTTCTAATACTTACTACAGGACAGTCTGCCTTTCATTTTTATAGGCAATGTCTGTACAGATGCAAATCTCTTTAGTGTCCCTGGAAACCACGTGTAACATTTTGTCAGTCCTTTTTCGCTCTGTCCTAAATTTTCTTTAGGTTGAACATTTTTATATGTCTAAAGCATAGATGCCAGCTTCCTCATTTCCCCAGGGGTGCTCGACCCCCTCCCTGCCCCAGGCCCTGCCCCCACTTCACCCTTTCCCCAAAGGCCCCTCCGACACTCCACCCCCACTCCACCTCTTTCTGCCCCATTCCACACCTCCCCAAGTGCATCCTGTGCTCGCACCACCCCTTGCCCCCAGCGCCTCTTACAACCACTGAACAGCTGATCTGCAGCAGGCAGGAGGCACTGGGAAGGAGGGGGAGGAGCTGATCCATGGGGCCATTGGTGGGTGCTGAGCACCCACTATTTTTTTTCCATGGATGCTCCAGCCCTGGAGCACCCACGGAGTCGGCGCGTATGGTCTAAAGGAGTGGGAAATCACTTGGCAAATCTTTCAATGCTAATTCCACAAAACAAAATAAAACTCACAAACTTCGTGAAGGCTTGGCTTTCTATCATGTATGCTTATGTATGTGATAGTGCTGTGCAAATATATTATCATACTATCAGTGTTGAAGGGTCACTTTCTCATGTGATACTTCTTACTGAATTATATCCAAGGGACCTTGTGTGAGTAAATGAGCAGGATTTGGCCATTTAATAAGTTCCTCGACACATCCTCTTTCCTGCAGTGTAAAATGCTAACACCTCTGGTGCTTCTATAGGGCCACTCTGTGAACTCCTTACTCCTGCTGTTGACTAGTTATTGCCAAGTGTAGCACTTTGAACTAGATGCGTCTGTCTATTTGCGTAACTCTGATTAAGGGATTCACAGTGTAGAGCATAATAAGTAAGGAAAAAAGAACTTGTGCTCTTGGTATCCACATAGTCATTGCCTTGATATGCTGCCCTACTGCTAAAAGACACACACAAACCCCCATTTTAACTTAAACCTGCTATTTTTTGTTTGGCTCAACAGACAATGATATTTTTTAAGAAAAACAAATAGAGAAAAAAATACAAACATGAGATTCCACCATTGCTTTCACCAAAAGCAAGTATTTTTGTTACATACATCTCTGAGGTTGTATTATATCAACAAGTAATACCTCAGAGCAGGTAAACTCTGGTCTACCCCAGTCACATTAGTACTTGAATAGGGAACAAATCTAACTTGTGGCCACAGAAGGTTATATTGCTGAGGCTCTTTCAAAACTCTGTGAAGAGAAAGCCTGTGCAGAAGTGTTTTTTGCAAAATGTCCTTACGGTAGTAAGGTTTGGGCTCATATGGATCCTTGACTGAAGCAAATTCCACAATCAAGGATCCTCCACTGAAAAACTTCTGCCCCTTATCCCCACAAGCTCTACTGTGGGGACTATAAGCCAAAAGTGTCCTCACTGATCTTGGATGTTGTGGTGGTGTAGAGAGAAGCAGTCTCTTGAGATATATATGGGTCCCATATTGGGCTCAAAATGGCCTTAAAAAATAAGGGCTAGGATCTTGAATTGGACCATACAATACATGTAGATGAATTACATTCAGCAAAAGACTTAATTGATTTTTGGTACAAGGAACATTTATAAAAAGAGACTGCCTTGGCAATGGGTCAGAATGGATTTATGTCACAATTTAGCTAAGGAGTACTTGTGGCACCTTAGAGACTAACCAATTTATTTGAGCATGATGCATCCGATGAAGTGAGCTGTAGCTCACGAAAGCTCATGCTCAAATAAATTGGTTAGTCTCTAAGGTGCCACAAGTACTCCTTTTCTTTTTGCGAATACAGACTAACATGGCTGTTACTCTGAAACAATTTAGCTAATTAACAAACATTTTTAGTATTGCCTTTATAAATAGAAGACTTTTTTTCTAATTAAATGAAAGTTGCCAAAACACTGCAGCAGTCAGCTAAAACAGTGACTTGATTGTTCCCTCATTTTGGTTAACTTGTCTTTTTATAGAAACGTCTTTTTGGTCTACACCCAAAAGAATGGCCTTGCTCAATACCTACTGTTGCAACTTCTGGGTAGTAGTGGCTAGAATAGTACATGTCTCTTATATTTTGTGGTTGACTGGAAGTATATGTAAAATTCTATGAGTATGTACTCTGGTTATTTATACACAGGTGTCATTCAGCATTAACAAGTTTCCATGAGAGAAAATGACACTGTTGCCTATTAACTTTGTTGGGGGTATAAGGGTAAAGGTTGAGATTTTTCAAAAGAACGTATAGCCAGACAGCTTCCTAGTGGTGAAACAAATACAGATAGCATGTAGATCATGTTTATGAGGGTAAGTTAGTTGAGGCCAAACAGAATTAACATGAAAAGATAGTGCAGATCTAAGGTCAGAATTTAGCCTTTGACATAAAAAGGTTCAGAGTAACTCTTTATGAAACAGCATATTTAGTTTTTACCACAAGGGGTCATCATAACACTGCAATAAACTACCGTTAGTCCAATCTACCAACTTCCATAGCCAGAAATAAATACACAAAGGAAAGACAATTTTTTTCCTTTTTTAAAAGAGAACTAAGTGAACTAAAGTTAAAAATGAAAAGAAAAATGAAAATAGGAGTACAAGATACTGTATATCCATTCAGGTAAACAGTTCTATTTTCCTTGTACGTGCATATTAGTCTTCCTCCCATGTTGTTGTTCTTTAAATATTTTCCTTTCTCTTATTTTCCTCTCTTGTTATAATGTCTGTAACCCCAATAAGAGCTAGTATTACAAAGCCTGAATAACAGATGACAAAGAATCAGCTGATAGGAAGCACTGAGTAATTGGTTCTCTTTCACTTAAACTGATCTTAAAGAATATGAATTCAAAGCATTTTATTTAGATGGAAATAATTAAAGGTACCATTTTTACAGAGCTCTATTTATCACTCTTTATTCAGGCAAAACTCTGTCTAACTTGTACTTTGCTAAACCAGAAATGAAATAATTCACGAAAGCCCTGTTCCTGCAAGCACTTAGGGATGTGGCTAACTTTGCGCACGACAGAGTCTCACTAATGTCATGACATACAGTTGCTTTCTAATGTATAGGATACATATCTTTTTCGAAAGTACAGTACAGTTCTGTACAGGTCTGTATGGGAGATTTTTTGACCTATGGCTGACTCTACCCCTCCTGCCCTGCTAATAAAACAATATCGCCTCCATTATCTACTCAATCTCTGTCTATAGTGTAAAGAGCATAATTCTTTCTCTGGTCTCTGACTTTTCTTCATGGTAATGTTACCTTGCTGCTGCTTAGCCCGAAAAAAGTGAAGTGGATTTTGTTTGAAGCAAGCTGGGCAGTTTAGTTGGGAAGTTGTGCACTAAACCAGATGATATTCATCTTAATTTCATAACATTTGAACTCAGCTAGAGAGAATTTGGAATGCCATGTTTCTAATATTCTGCTGACACATGCTTGTGATGGCTTTGAAAACCAATTACACCAAAGTCCTTTAATAACATGCTCAGCATAGCTTTGGCTGTATCCCAAATTTAAGATGTATTTATCTGGCTGTAAACATCTGAAGAAAGTATGAGATCCTCCCTAGGAGTCTCTCTTAACCACTAACAGTTGGAATGCCTCATCCACTGAAATACTGGTAGGAGACTTCTGGTTGCAAGAATGTCTGGCAACAGGTCAATGGTCTCTTGTTCAGAAGTGCTGAGCACTTACTACCCCCATTGAATGTACTGGGAGCTGCAGATGCTCAGCACATATGAAAATCTAGAGCAGTGATTCTTAGCTGGTGGCTCAAGAACCACAAAAAACTCTTTATGATGTGTTGTACAGATCTCACTTTGTAGGATTTTGATCAATGCTTTCAGAAGGGCAGGTAGCAGTGAGCAAACAAATTGGCATTGCAGCATGTTGCTGAGATTCCCTTCTCACATAAGGGTTGGGGCAGCAGGAAAAAAATCGCTGGGATTCTATCATAGGTAAGAATGGAGCTTACCGCTGAAAAAGCAAAATCATATTCCCCTTCCTCAACTGCTGGGATGAATGGGTTTGAGTAGATGATGATGCACCATCATTATACCTTGACTGCATAAATATGAAGTGATTGCAGGTGGTGGTTGAACATTATCCTATATTAATGCAGTATCATGGCCTGTTTATTCTGTGGTTTTCCAATTCTTAATCTAATGACTTAAATAGTTTACCACTATATTAGAGGAAGCATGTTTTTATGTCTGAGCCAGCATTTTCTACCTGGTCACTCACTTCTTTTTACAGATTCACTGTCCCCTAGGCATTGCACTGACCTCTCTCTTTTTGCATCTTATCACCATGTGACTTCATCTGGTCACATGATGGCTTCAGCTAGCAAATCTGCATTGATGACTTGCAGACTGACCTCTCTACTTGTCTTCTCCTACATCGTTCAGTTTGCAGCTGCCTCTGTGGATGTCTTGATGCTGATTCAAACTAACATGATCAAGACTGAACTCTTTTCTGCTTCCAAATCCTCCTCTCCTGGTTACAGATGAGAATGCCACTCTTTCCTGTCCTTCAGGCTCCCAACCTCAGTGTCATTTCTTCTCCTCGCTTCACGCATATATTGTTGCAAACCACTCACTAGTGGTTGTTTAACAACATATCCAGGATCCATTCATTTCTCTGTCTCCACTGCCAAACTCTTTGTTCAGGCCCTGACTATTTCTCACCTCCTGGGTTGTCCTCATGGCCACAGAAATAATCTAACTTGCTTGCCTTTTGGACTGTGTTCAGCCCTCCTTCAGATCCCTTAATTGTAGTCTTTATTTCTGCTTCCAATTTAAGCTCCTTATCTTGACCTTTAAGGCTCTATATAGCTACCTCTGTACTGCTTTCTCCTTCTTGGTCATCCCCTGCTCCCCAAGACATTGTCTTTCTCCCACTTTCATCTCTAGGCCTTTTTCCATGTGTCCCCATATACATGGATCTCACATCCTCCCTTACCCAGTCCACTTTTTAACAAGGTGGAGCAGCCACAAAATCTTGTCATCATGTTGAAGCTGTGGCTGTGATTATAGATCCCTCAGAGACCCTTGTTTTTTACTGGAAAAATGTTGAACATTGTTTAGCAGATAGGGAGGCCAGGTGTATACTTGTGCCTCTCTATGTACTGATCCAGAAGACCGCTAGCTGGCTTCAGATAGCAGATAGTTACAAAGTCCATTAGAGGTCTGAGATGGCATGGAAAGAAGATATTGCAGTAATATGAAGTGGCAGTTCCTTCAACAGACTAAGTTACAAAATGTAACCTTTTTAGATACCATTCAAATAGGATTTATGCACTCCCTACCCTCTACCCCTTTGACAGACTGGCTGATGCCACGAGATGAATTCAGGGTTAAATATTAAGTGCATGGGGAACTCTTGATGCCTTCCTACTGACCTTTAGCTCCTCTGTAACACTTTTAGATTTCTTAAAGGCTGATGTAAGATATTTCACTTAATTCTTAGCTACACTCTCATCCTTGTTATAAATTAACCTTAGCCTTCCTGACAGGTGCCATCACATCAAGGTAGGTTCTTGTGCCTATGGAAAGATTCCGGGTAAGGGGACAAATAGACTTGCAATCTTGAGATATAGCTGGAACCTTATGGTGACTTGGTTTACGCCCTCCCACCCCCCGCCCACCCAGAACATATTAAACACATTGTGTGTTCAGAGCGAGAATGAAAGAATTCAGAAATAGGAGTAACAGTGTGACATAGCAGGGTGCAATCCAGTCCAGTGGGAGACTGTCTCCCCTGCCCTGCAACTGGAGTGCCTAGCAATGCCTTCCTATTGTAGCTCCCAACCTGTACTGCTCACAGACAGCTTGCCAGCATGCAGGTCCCTCCCGGAAGTGCTTGTGTAACAGCTATCTGCCAGTCACTCTGGCTTTCACTAGCCTTGGTTATATTGCAGGATGACCCCAACAGACTCCTAGTCCCAGATTTTACCCCAGAAATGTAGGTCTTGTACTACCCAGCCCTCACCTGGTCAGTTCAAATATATTAAGACCATTATTCATTTCAGGGAATAATATACATCAACTTGCCATCTTAAATGGAGTTATCCAGACATTTCAATTTAAACACATGGGATTAGCTAAAACAATAAAACAAGTTTATTAACTACACAGAGAGAAATTTTAAGTGAGAGTAAGCAGAGGCAATGCAGTCAGAAATGGTTACAAGAAAAATAAAGATAAAATGCTTTCCAGTGCTAAACTTGACAGATTAAACTTTATTCAAGGTAAAGCTCTTGCCCACATGCTCCCAACAGCATTACTGACCAAAATCTCAGGTCAGTACCTCTCCCCCAGAGTCCATCGGCTACTTTTTTTGTCTTCTCAGCTGTCAAGTGTGAGATGGACAGGAAGAGAGAGGAGAGGTCCCTTGGGGGTGTTTGCCCCCCTTTTATAGTTTGTCTCCCTTTGAAAAGCATTTCCAGCTGAGAACCCGGGGACAAAGTCTGTGTGGAAGGATGTTTTCTGGATTTTTTCACCTGGGAGAGCTTCCTTTTTCTCCCTTCCCCCTTTCTGCTTAAATGCAAATTAAGATAAGCATACACTCCTTCGTTCAAGATGGGTCTGTTTGATCAGTGTGGGGCTAGTTGAGTCTGAACATGTATTTTTAACACCATGCAGGGGGAAATTTGCCACTTGATACATAATACTGCTGCATACATTTCAGCATGATATTACTTACGAATAAGTTATGAGTTTTCACAAGGCGTGTCTTGTACAAAGATTACTACAGTAGTGTGGAAGGTTTGAATGCAGGGGTGCTTTCTGTCACACAGACTGCCTGATTTTTCCCCACTGCCTTGCACTTTGTGAGGTCATTTACCCTTTATAAAAGCAGATGTAAAATGCTGCCATCCTCAGTTGATAGCATTTTGCACCTATTTTGTACAAGTATAAACAAATACACAAGATGCAAGTCAGCTGGAGAATCGGGACCAGATTCTTCATTAGCAATGAGAAAGGCAATGATACAGCATATAAAATTCAGAGACAGATCCCCTGCCTATTTATGGCAGATGTCTTTTAGTTAATGTCCCAAATGATTGTTTCCTCTGACAAAAAATATTGCCATCTCTAAAACAAATTAAACTTCTATTGTATTAATCCATACTCTAACATTTTTCTCTCATTTGAGGAGTCTAGCATCCATGAATAGAATCAAAAAGAAACGTACTCTCAGTCTTTATAAAACTATTGCTGTTCTGATGTTAAAACTATTCTCTGGTGGTCAAATGCTGTACCATAGACTACCTTGAGCTTGCACTAAGGATGGGTGGACCAGTTGGGCTAAAATAAGTACCTGCAACCTCCACTCACTTTTTAAACAGAACTTGAACTTTTTGGAAAATATTTGGTCAACTTTTTTTGCAGAACGTTCGGTCAACTTTTTTTACTGTCAGTATTATTCATTTTTGCCAATCTTTGGACTTCCTAAATCAAGCTGGAATTGGAATTAGATGTGGCAAAATACCACAGGAAAAGCTATTCTGAAAGAATTCCTGAAGCAGCAAGGAATAATAGTAATAATAATAATTAATAAAACCTCACAGGAGAGTCTGGGTCTCATGAGACTTCTAGCTCAGTTTTGCAGTCCAAAGATGGTTGTATAGTTTTGGACTACAGAAAAGTAGTCCAAATTTCTGGGTACTCATGTCAACTGCACCAAATGTCCAACTCTCCATCTGTTCATCCTTTTTGATTCTCTCATTCCCTGATAGATAAAGGCTATATGGAAGTGGATAACTGACAGTGCTAAATGCTGTTGAGAGATGAAGGAAAAATGAATATGGAGAAGAGACCCAGTCTTGGAAAGGGGCTTTAGAGACCACTCAGGGGTTGAGGAGCACCTTCAAAGTACTGCCCCTTTGCCTTACTAGTTACTGTTCTGTTGTCCACCTGTGACTCCAATCTACCTCACTCATCTGCGAGTTAATTATTAAAGCCATGGGTGTATTGCTAATACATTTATATTTTAACTAAAGTATGAATAGAATATCGTCTACAATTACATGAATCCAATATATGCCATAAAAATGAATCAATCTTTTTTTCCCCTTTGGCTCAAATCTAATGTCTGATGTGTTAAGATTTTTTCACTAGATGGAGCTATAAGATACTACTATACATGGTGGTAATTTACTGAGTCAGTGAGTCCACTTAGTAATTATACAGGAAACAGCCTGACCAAAATCATTCTAAGTTGTAAAAGGAATGTTTAAAACCTGTACATTGACTATTTTAGACATAAATTACGTTCCTTTTCCAATATGAATCCTTTTCTAATGCCTTACAGAATTTTGCCTGCTGGTTTTCTGATACTAAAAGAATTTTTCAGATTTACACATATGATCTTGGTAATTATATTATTTACCTTTGTTCTCAGACGAACTGCAGAACAGTTTCTTAAGATAGTGTGGGCTACCCTGAGAGTTAATAATTTTGGTGTGGCACTTAAATATTTCTTATTTTCGAGTAAGCAATATCAAAGTGACAAAATTTGATATATTTATTACAGCTAGTCTAGTTAAGATTCGGCATAACAGTTCTCTGAATAAATGCAAGTCTAAATACAGCATTTTCCTATTTCTATGTGTAAGTGGTTCCTTTGCAGCAGACTTCTATGAAAGAAATTGAATGTATTTTTAGAAGCCCTTTAAAATCTATGGTATCGATACTACTGAAATGTGCCTACTGGTGGCCTTTTATGCCAATGTTTTGTCAGCAGTGAAATTCAGAGCTCTTCAAGTTATGATATTTGCTGCAAGCATAGGTGCTGACTGTGTGAGTGCTCCAGGACTCAAGCACTCACAGGGAAAAATATAGTGGGTGCTCAGCACCCACCAGCCACAGCTGTTAGGTGCCGCCGATCAGTTGTTTGGCCACTGGGGGAGGGCGGAGAGCAGTGAGCAGGGGTGGACAGGGACCTCTAGGGAGGCGGTTTAGCGGGGGCAGGAAGAGATGGAATGAGGACAGGGCCTTGGGGGAAGAGGCAGAGTGTGGGCAGGGCCTCGGGCCGGAGCGGGGGTGGAGTATCCCTGGGGAAAAATAAAGTCGGTGCCTATGGCGGCAAGGCAGTCTTTGATAACTGGATCAGTTATGACTCTCCATATAAAGCTCCCTTTGGCTGAGGGGCTATATTTTCACAGACAAACTTATATTCTGAAAAAAGGTGGCAATCTCCTTTGACAGCAAACAAAATACAGTAATGTATTTAATTCACAAAAAGAAAAGGAGTACTTGTGGCACCTTAGAGACTAACCAATTTATTTGAGCATGAGCTTTCGTGAGCTACAGCTCACTTCATCAGATGAATGATGAAGTGAGCTGTAGCTCACGAAAGCTCATGCTCAAATAAATTGGTTAGTCTCTAAGGTGCCACAAGTACTCCTTTTCTTTTTGCGAATACAGACTAACACGGCTGTTCCTCTGAAACCTGTATTTAATTCAGGAATCAACATTCAATTTGTTCCTTGTTTACATTATTTTTATGCTTCAGCTCGCAGCTGGATTTGTTCTAGGTGTCTGTAAATCATAGAGAACTTGATCTTAGTCCCTTTGACTTCAATAGGCGCAAAATCAGGCTGACTGTAGTATTTAGGAGTGTGCTTGTCACTTTATTGAGTTATGCAATAGCAGTAATGCTTTTCAGTGTTTTCTTTCCAGATATTTTCTATTTCAAAACTAAATTGATCAGAATAATTGACAAAAAAAATGAAATTATAAAATGTAAAATAATAAGGATATATAGGATGTTGGTATGAAGAAAAGCAAGTCTTAATTAAGAATCATTTTGGTTTGCTTAGTTGCCTCCTTTGTAGCAGGATTAAAACAGATTTATATTGACAGTGTTCAACCAATTATTTAAGTGGTGAGTTGTGTATAAAGCAAGTAATTATAGACATCTTCTGAAAAAAGTGTAAGTGGTGCTGAACTGAGACAATTGTGTGATATTGTCCTGAGTTTAAAAAGAAAACCTAATAAGTAGAGCCCTGCACGGATACAAAAACGTGGATCCACATCTGAAAGGATCAGCTTGTATCCAACCCACGATCTGCACTCCGTCTTTTATCTTTATCCACATCGGCACCGCACCTGCAGCAGCATGCTAACTCATAGTGCCTCTCAGGAGGAGCGTCTGGGTGCGTGCATGTATATTGTATAAGAAAACTATATGGCTTAATAAATGTGCACGTGATTATTGTTATTTTTATTTTAAACATCAATCTTATTATACAATAGGCATCAGGACAAATAGCCTTTTACATTAAAAATAATAAAACAAACGTCTCTAGTCAATAATGCTCAAAATCACAAACTAAACTATAAAATAAAAAAGTCTGCCACCTATTTAGCTTGTGGTTTATAAAGTCATCACACTTAGAACTCAGCATTCCCAGTTTCTTTGCAGCAGCCACTGTTCTCCCTGTGGAAGCATTCAAGGGGAATACTATTGCAGGGCTACCATGCTTAAAAGGAGCTGAGCCCCAGCACCTCTTGGCTTGGCAGGTCGCCATCCTAGAGGGCCTGAGAGAGGGAAGCAAGGCGCTCTGTGACTCCAGGTCAGTTTCCCCAGGTGGGCGGGGGGAGGGGAGAGTTAGGGCAAAGGGGGTACAGTGCAGGGGTGAGAGGCACAGGAGGAGGATGCAAGGTCTAGGGGTACTGGAGGTGGGTGCTGGGGTTAAGGGTACAGAACAGGGTGAAGGTGTGCTCCGATTGCCCAGCCAGTGTTTAATTTCTGCCATATCAGGTCAGTTGAAAAGGGAGGCAACTGCTTCTGCAAAGTAAGTTAGTATTCCTTCATGATACAGCAAGTCATGAGAGGATTCCTAAATTACTTTTATGCTTAAACTGCAGTGATAGGTGCATGGGGGATTTTGCTGCCTGTCTTGATCTATCAACTCCCCTTTCTCTGTATGGGGTGGAGGAGAGGGAATATAAACTCTGGAAGGCAGGGAAGCAGCCTCATAGGCTATGAGCTTCAGACAGCAGCTTCCCCACCTTTGAGATCCTATATTTAGAGTCCTGCACCAATACAAAATTTGTATCTGCATCTGATCTGCTATCCGCAAAAATGGTCCATGGATATAAAGTGAATATCTGCAGATTTGCAGGGCTCTACTCATTGGAAAGATGCTACACTTTGACGGTTTTTTCCTAAGTGCCTTACTAGATGTATAAATACTTTTTGTTGCTAGATTCCATTATGTCAGGAATAGGACATTCACGACTGCTGAATTAAACTTGAAGCTGGCCTCCCTTCAGCAAATTACAGACATTATTTTTCAATATTCACATTGTAGTTTTAGAAGACTATACACAGTGTTTTTAATTGTTTCCCTTTTATACCATCCCTTATACAAAAATTCCAGCTGTTGATGAGTATTAGCAATTCTGCAGAATAATGGGTGATTGAAGTGCCAGAGCTCACAGTCAGAAAGAGAACTCAAATACAAGTAAGAGTACAAGTACCACTCAGGGTACAAGTTTTGAATACCACATTATTCTTTGAACAGAAACAGAAGCAAAAATCACACAAGAGGTCATTTCAGAACTGGAATGCTGTATTTTTTTCTTGGCAGAGAGCCATACACATTAATAGGGATATTTACAAATATTTAATAGTAATATAGTAGAACCTCAGAGTTATGAACACCTCGGGAATGGAGGTTGTTTGTAATTCTGAAATGTTCGTAACTCTGAACAAAACATTAGGGTTGTTCTTTTGAAAGTTTACAACTGAACATTGATTTAATACAACTTTGAAACTTTACTGTGCAGAAGAAAAATACTGCTTTCTCTTTATTTTTTTAGTGTTTACGTTTAACACAGTACAGTACTGTGTTTACTCCCCCCACCCTTTTTTTTTTTTTTGGTCTCTGCTGCTGCCTGATTGCTTCCGGTTCCAAATGAGGTGTGTGGTTGACTGGTCAGTTTGTAAGTCTGAGAGTCTACAATACAATACAGTCTACTCTCAGAGTCTACTGTATTACTACTAGAAGGCATAATATTATGATACAATAAATAATTTGGAGCAACTCCACCTCTTTTGTCATGATAGTGCCAAAAAACCATCTAAACCTCTTGAATTCCAGGGCCTGATTTTTTGTGCTAAGTGCAGGACCTGAGAGATGAGGAACTAAGGTGATTTACACCACCTTTTCTGGGACCCTATTTCATGAGCCAGTTGGAAGCTGATTTGGCATTAAATGGTATAAACATGGCTTCCTATGGTCCCAAGGTGCTATTCTGGCTACCAAGAATAGCCAGAGTGTAGAGAGGTTCTGTAGATCCGTGCCTCTTATAGCCATCCCATTTAGGCCATGGGGGTGGGAGAAGGAATAGTTTGGGGCTGCTATGCCAGTTCTACACCATCTGGGAATTTTCCATACACACCTGTAGAATTTCCAGCTGGCCAAAGCTGTCAATTTTGCACTCTTGCAAAATTGGAATAGTGCACAGGGGCTAGAGCAAAGCAGTTAGAGTTGTAGTGAGGAACTATGCCAAAATATCTAAGGTCTGGCTTGGTGAGACTAAAAGGTGTTATATGGTGCTGTGGAGGCGGAGAGAAGTAGTGATGGCACAACAGAAACCATAACAGAGGTGGCATGGGGCAAATGGATCCAAATGTTTTACAGTCTTTTGGGGAGGGTCAGTAGCTGGAACAGCATGAGAATTGATTTGTTGTTGTACAAGGAAATCAAATATTAACCTGTAAGGCACCTAATTACTGTTTTTTTTTTAATTTTATATAATAATTTTATGACCTGAGAGCAGAAAACAATTGACCAGCATGTAACTTAAATTGTCAAGGCAATGAACAATAAAACACATATAAACTTATCAGCAAGTCCCCAAAATGCCTTGAACAATACATATCTATTAGACAAAATATTAATAATCAAGAAGCAGTTCCTGTTTCAAAAAGAAAAATCAAATTCATGTTTGTAATGCTTACAGCAAAACTCTAATTACTTTTATACAAAACAGTTATGAAAGACTAAGTTAAGAGTTTCAGAGGAACAGCCGTGTTAGTCTGTATTCGCAAAAAGAAAAGGAGTACTTGTGGCACCTTAGAGACTAACCAATTTATTTGAGCATGAGCTTTCGTGAGCTACAGCTCACTTCATCAGATGTTTACCGTGGAAACTGCAGCAGACTTTATATACACACAGAGAATATGAAACAATACCTCCTCCCACCCCACTGTCCTGCTGGTAATAGCTTATCTAAAATGATCAACAGGTGGGCCATTTCCAGCACAAATCCAGGTTTTCTCACCCTCCACCCCCCCACACAAATTCACTCTCCTGCTGGTGCTAGCCCATCCAAAGTGACAACTCTTTACATAATCAAGTCGGGCTATTTCCTGCATAGATCCAGGTTTTCTCACATCCCCCCCACCCCCATACACACACAAACTCACTCTCCTGCTGGTAATAGCTCATCTAAACTGACCACTCTCCAAGTTTAAATCCAAGTTAAACCAGAACATCTGGGGGGGGGGGGGTAGGAAAAAACAAGAGGAAACAAGGGGAAACAGGCTACCTTGCATAATGACTTAGCCACTCCCAGTCTCTATTTAAGCCTAAATTAATAGTATCCAATTTGCAAATGAATTCCAATTCAGCAGTTTCTCGCTGGAGTCTGGATTTGAAGTTTTTTTGTTTTAAGATAGCGACCTTCATGTCTGTGATTGCGTGACCAGAGAGATTGAAGTGTTCTCCGACTAGTTTATGAATGTTATAATTCTTGACATCTGATTTGTGTCCATTTATTCTTTTACGTAGAGACTGTCCAGTTTGACCAATGTACATGGCAGAGGGGCATTGCTGGCACATGATGGCATATATCACATTGGTGGATGTGCAGGTGAACGAGCCTCTGATAGTGTGGCTGATGTTATTAGGCCCTGTGATGGTGTCCCCTGAATAGATATGTGGGCACAATTGGCAACGGGCTTTGTTGCAAGGATATGTTCCTGGGTTAGTGGTTCTGTTGTGTGGTATGTGGTTGTTGGTGAGTATTTGCTTCAGGTTGCGGGGCTGTCTGTAGGCAAGGACTGGCCTGTCTCCCAAGACTTGTGAGAGTGTTGGGTCATCCTTTAGGATAGGTTGTAGATCCTTAATAATGCGTTGGAGGGGTTTTAGTTGGGGGCTGAAGGTGACCGCTAGTGGCGTTCTGTTATTTTCTTTGTTAGGCCTGTCCTGTAGTAGGTAACTTCTGGGAACTCTTCTGGCTCTATCAATCTGTCTCTTTACTTCTGCAGGTGGGTATTGTAGTTGTAAGAAAGCTTGACAGAGATCTTGTAGGTGTTTGTCTCTGTCTGAGGGGTTGGAGCAAATGCGGTTGTATCGCAGAGCTTGGCTGTAGACGATGGATCGTGTGGTGTGGTCAGGGTGAAAGCTGGAGGCATGCAGGTAGGAATAGCGGTCAGTAGGTTTCCGGTATAGGGTGGTGTTTATGTGGCCATTGTTTATTAGCACTGTAGTGTCCAGGAAGTGGATCTCTTGTGTGGACTGGACCAGGCTGAGGTTGGTGGTGGGATGGAAATTGTTGAAATCATGGTGGAATTCCTCAAGGGCTTCTTTTCCATGGGTCCAGATGATGAAGATGTCATCAGTATAGCGCAAGTAGAGTAAGGGCTTTAGGGGACGAGAGCTGAGGAAGCGTTGTTCTAAATCAGCCATAAAAATGTTGGCATACTGTGGGGCCATGCGGGTACCCATAGCAGTGCCGCTGATCTGAAGGTATACATTGTCCCCAAATGTGAAATAGTTATGGGTAAGGACAAAGTCACAAAGTTCAGCCACCAGGTTAGCCGTGACATTATCGGGGGTAGTGTTCTTGACGGCTTGTAGTCCATCTTTGTGTGGAATGTTGGTGTAGAGGGCTTCTACATCCATAGTAGCCAGGATGGTGTTATCAGGAAGATCACCGATGGATTGAAGTTTCCTCAGGAAGTCAGTGGTGTCTCAAAGGTAGCTGGGAGTGCTGGTAGCGTAGGGCCTGAGGAGGGAGTCTACATAGCCAGACAATCCTGCTGTCAGGGTGCCAATGCCTGAGATGATGGGGCGCCCAGGATTTCCAGGTTTATGGATCTTGGGTAGTAGATAGAATATCCCAGGTCGGGGTTCCAGGGGTGTGTCTGTGCGGATTTGATCTTGTGCTTTTTCAGGAAGTTTCTTGAGCAAATGCTGTAGTTGCTTTTGGTGACTCTCAGTGGGATCATAGGGTAATGGCTTGTAGAAACTCATGTTGGAGAGCTGCCGAGCAGCCTCTTGTTCATATTCCGACCTATTCATGATGACAACAGCACCTCCTTTGTCAGCCTTTTTGATTATGATGTCAGAGTTGTTTCTGAGGCTGTGGATGGCATTGCGTTCCGCATGGCTGAGGTTATGGGGCAAGTGATGCTGCTTTTCCACAATTTCAGCCTGTGCACGTCGGCGGAAGCACTCTATGTAGAAGTCCAGTCTGCTGTTTCGACCTTCAGGAGGAGTCCATCTAGAATCCCTCTTTCTGTAGTGTTGGCAGGGAGACCTCTGTGGATTAGTATGTTGTTCAGAGGTATTTTGGAAATATTCCTTGAGACGGAGACGTCGAAAATAGGATTCTAGGTCACCACAGAACTGTATCATGTTCGTGGGGGTGGAGGGGCAGAAGGAGAGGCCCCGAGATAGAACAGCTGCTTCTGCTGGGCTGAGAGTATAGTTGGATAGGTTAACAATATTGCTAGGTGGGGTGAGGGAACCATTGCTGTGGCCCCTTGTAGCATGTAGTAGTTTAGAAAGTTTAGTGTCTTTTTTCTTTTGTAGAGAAGCAAAGTGTGCGTTGTAAATGGCTTGTCTAGTTTTAGTAAAATCCAGCCACGAGGAAGTTTGTGTGGAAGGTTGGTTCTTTATGAGAGTATCCATTTTTGAGAGCTCATTCTTAATCTTTCCCTGTTTGCTGTAGAGGATCTTGATCAGGTGATTCCGCAGTTTCTTTGAGAGCGTGAGGCACAAGCTGTCAGCATAGTCTGTGTGGTATGTAGATTGTAATGGATTTTTGACCTTCAGTCCTTTTGGTACGATGTCCATCTGTTTGCATTTGGAAAGGAAGATGATGTCTGTCTGTATCTGTACAAGTTTCTTCATGCAGTTGATAGATTTCCACTCCATACGGCTAAATGCAGTGCCTTGCATAATGACAGGTTTCAGAGGAACAGCCGTGTTAGTCTGTATTCGCAAAAAGAAAAGGAGTACTTGTGGCACCTTAGAGACTAACCAATTTATTTGAGCATGAGCTTTCATGAGCTACAGCTCACTTCATCAGATGTTTACCGTGGAAACTGCAGCAGACTTTATATACACACAGAGAATATGAAACAATACCTCCTCCCACCCCACTGTCCTGCTGGTAATAGCTTATCTAAAATGATCAACAGGTGGGCCATTTCCAGCACAAATCCAGGTTTTCTCACCCTCCTCTGCCATGTACATTGTTCAAACTGGACAGTCTCTACGTAAAAGAATAAATGGACACAAATCAGATGTCAAGAATTATAACATTCATAAACCAGTCGGAGAACACTTCAATCTCTCTGGTCACGCAATCACAGACATGAAGGTCGCTATCTTAAAACAAAAAAACTTCAAATCCAGACTCCAGCGAGAAACTGCTGAATTGGAATTCATTTGCAAATTGGATACTATTAATTTAGGCTTAAATAGAGACTGGGAGTGGCTAAGTCATTATGCAAGGTAGCCTGTTTCCCCTTGTTTCCTCTTGTTTTTTCCTACCCCCCCCCCCCCCCAGATGTTCTGGTTTAACTTGGATTTAAACTTGGAGAGTGGTCAGTTTAGATGAGCTATTACCAGCAGGAGAGTGAGTTTGTGTGTGTATGGGGGTGGGGGGGATGTGAGAAAACCTGGATCTATGCAGGAAATAGCCCGACTTGATTATGTAAAGAGTTGTCACTTTGGATGGGCTAGCACCAGCAGGAGAGTGAATTTGTGTGGGGGGGTGGAGGGTGAGAAAACCTGGATTTGTGCTGGAAATGGCCCACCTGTTGATCATTTTAGATAAGCTATTACCAGCAGGACAGTGGGGTGGGAGGAGGTATTGTTTCATATTCTCTGTGTGTATATAAAGTCTGCTGCAGTTTCCACGGTAAACATCTGATGAAGTGAGCTGTAGCTCACGAAAGCTCATGCTCAAATAAATTGGTTAGTCTCTAAGGTGCCACAAGTACTCCTTTTCTTTTTAAGTTAAGAGTATGTTTTCATGCAATCCCTAACTAATTCAGAGATCTACATCTATTTTTTATTTTTATCTTGAACAAATTCTAGCAGTTCCTTAGCAGCTCCTATTGTCGTTTTTCATAGTAAAATCAAAAGCAAAGAACATGTTGACATTTTAAGCTGGTACAGTAAATAAAGCCTTTTCAATCTGCTTGGTATGGCGGTGGACAAACATTTAGATAAGAAAATTTCTCGTAACTGTATTCCAGATAATTTACTGACCAAAAGACTCCAGTAAATTGGCCACAGTGAAAACTGCTTTTAAATATATTGTTCCAGATCCTCAGTTGTT
The DNA here is from genome assembly GCF_965140235.1 of Caretta caretta. Lineage (NCBI taxonomy): Eukaryota > Metazoa > Chordata > Testudines > Cheloniidae > Caretta > Caretta caretta. The sequence continues at coordinate 49,052,018 of NC_134207.1, forward strand.
GCAAATCAGTATAATTCCACTGAAGTCAATGGAGCCACACTAATTTACACCAAATAAGGATGTGGCCTACAGTACTTCTATGTACCACTCACAAACTGGTGCTTTCTGGAGGGCTTTAATACACGTAAGACTATGAAGCAAAGCACCACTCTGAAAAGCTTACAGATAATTGCTACTAGCTTTACAAAGTATTGTGAAATATGTATTTTACAAAAATCTTCATTTACTTCTCCTTTTTCCTTCCTGGCTTCTCCCAAGTAGATGGATTTTGTGGGCATTTTGTGTTGCTTTAGAACGGTAGGTATCTTTTCTACAGTATGTGGGAGCTCCTTCATACTTGGGCATAATCTCTCTGGCAGGTTTGGTTTCACTGAATTTTTCTAATTTGTGTTGTTATATTAATGCATTGAAGGAATCTGTAGAGCTGTCTAGTTCTATTCCTGCAATGATTATATCACTGCATCTGAGCAGATCTATAATAATATAAATCCTTATAGAATAGCAGAGGAAAATCTGGATTACTGTCAATGCTTGCTTGCCACAGTGCCCCCTCTTAGCTAGGATGACCCTAGTCCTAGCTGACCCTGTTCCTATTGAAGTGTTTAATCTCCTCTATTGCTTAGTAGGACTCAGAGTTTGTGATATTTGCAGCTACATCTGTAACTCAGAAGACAGGGTGGCAAAATATTCAACTACAGTAATACTTCTTGATGTGGTGTTTTAAATGCTGAACAAATTTTGCTTGCTCTCTGGGATTTCACATCACTACCAACTGCTGAAAGATTCTCCAGTTTAACAGTTAAGATTTTCTCTCCTCTGCGCTCAGCCCTTATTGTTAGTGGCTATGAGGAATGGAAGAACAGCATTACTAATAGAAGACAATTTTAACTAAAGGGAATTCTGGCTTGAACACATTCGTTCTTGAATGAGTTATTTGATTTTTCTGTGTACTTAACATGCAGAGCATATTAAGTTTTAGGGCCTAATCCTGTAAACACTTATTCATGTGAACAATTTTCCACCAGTGAGTAGTTCTCTTGAAGCCAACGGGAGTAGTCGCTAATATAAAGTTACTCCATATATGTAAGTTTTTGCAGGATTGGGCCTTAGACTTTTTGCCAAATGGGATAAAATGATGAACAAATCATTTGAGACTGATAATTTACTAATTAAATAGGACTACTCTGAACGTCATGGGCTGAAAATTATTAAAGATAGTTTGTAATATGACCCCCATTTACTTTAACATGTAAAGTTGGAAATTGGAAATTGGAAATTTTAAATGGCTATTTTAAAAGATGTTCGTAAGATCTTATGGTTAAATAAACTGATCTTGCTTTAGGTTTTCCTTAGAGTGGAGCATGGACTCTATAAATACATAATGTTTTAGAATGAATGAGAACCATAATGGATGCCTTTACAATTATTTTTAATAGAAAATCAAAATTTCTGGAGAGATGAGCTGGGTTATCAAATAGGTCCTTTCCATCTCTAGCATCTCTGCATTTTCCACAATGGCTACTGATTTTGTATTCCTCAAAGCTTTTATGTGCCCTACTTCATTATAGACAATGGGAGCTCTAAATTTTGAACACCTCTGAAAATCAGACCCAGGGGAGACTCTCAAGGAACAAATGGGAGTTAGGTACATAATTTCACTGACTTTCAATGGCAGTTGGGTGCCTTTGAAAATCTCTCTTGTGGCTGAAACTGCAATCTGGGTACCTAAAATCAGTGGCCATTTTTGTGAAGTTTGCCATATGGGCCTATGAAAATATCTGCTGGTTCCCAGTGGTTACCTGTGCAACCAACTAAAAGTTGAGTCAAATATTCAGACCATAATTAGTTAGCTGTACACAATTGGCAGCATTATATGTTCGATCCAGGAAAGAAAACCACCACAACAACGTGAAGATAAATGTTTAACTGTACTATGGATGTTTTCGCTTCAATAGATTTCCTCCTGATGCTAGCCTAAGCAAAGCAAGAACTTTGCAAACAGAACTAGTGATTACTCATTAAATGGCACAGTTACTTTACAGGCACGGAGCACATATCTAGTTCAGTTTGATTCTGCCAGCTAAGCAGCAGCTGCCACCATATTTTGTGAAGGGCATGGAGGAGAGCAGGGGATAGGAGGCGAGGGGGAATTCCTCCTGCACTGATTACATATAAAGTGAAAAATCAAGAGTGTTTCACATTTTCTCCCCTTTTTTTTTTGAAATAGGAAAATGAAAAAATGGCATGGAACTGGCCAAAATACTTCTTGGTTCCACATGCATGAGATTTTGGTTATTGTTATAAATAAGGCTTTAACCTTTTTTAAAAATAGGTAATTTACATTTCTGTTCCTATGAAGATAACGGTGAGTAGTTGACTTCAGTGGGAGCAGGCAAATAAAAGTTTAGATGTATATAATTTACCATCCACTGCTGATCATATTTACGGCATACATATTTAACTACCATCCACTGCTGATCATATTTACAGGGTACATATTTAACTTTTAACAGTCTCTACAACAATTCAATGCTTTCTTCATGCAAGGTATACTCTATCAGTTTATTCATAGGATGATGAATGGACAATGGGCCCTCTGTGTTGTTTGTTTGTGTTAATACTATGGTCAATCCTACTTTCTTTTGATCTTGTTTTCACTGGTGATTTTTCTCCATTACAGTGATAGGAAGCCCTATTGCAATAGCTACATCAGTGCAAACCCTTAATGTAGACAGACGAAGTTACTGTTTGCACAAGTGGAGCTCTCCCCTGCTTAAAACCAGAGTAAACTGCATTGTTGCAAATTGTAGCTTGTAGCAATTTAGCCTGTATACTCTAGTGGCTTGCATCATAGAATCATAGACTTTAAGGTCAGAAGGGACCATTATGCTCGTCTAGTCTGATTTGCACAACGCAGGCCACAGAATCTCACCCACCCACTCCTGTAACAAACCTCTAACCTATGTCTGAGCTATTGAAGTCCTCAAATTGTGGTTTAAAGACTTTGAGGTGCAGAGAATCCTCCAGCAAGTGACCTGTGCACCACGCTGCAGAGGAAGGCGAAACCCCACCAAGGCCTCTGCCAATCTGCCCTGGAGGAAAATTCCTTCCTGATCCCAAATATGGTGATCAGCTAAACCCTGAGCATGTGTGCCAGACTCACCAGCCAGACACCCAGGAAAGAATTCTCTGTAGTAACTCAGATCCCACCCCATCTAACATCCCATCACAGGCCATTGGGCATATCTACCGCTAATAGTTGAAGATCAATTAATTGCCAAAATTAGGCTAGTCCATCATATCATCCCTTCCATAAACTTATCAAGCTTAGTCTTGAAGCCAGATATGTCTTTTGCCCCCACTGCTTCCCTTGGAAGGCTGTTCCAGAACCTCACTCCTCTGATGGTTAGAAACCTTTGTCTAATTTCAAATCTAAACTTCCTGATGGCCAGTCTATATCCATTTGTTCTTGTGTCCACACTGGTACTGAGCTTAAATAATTCGTCTCCCTCCATGGTATTTATCCTTCTGATGTATTTATAGAGAGAAATCATATCTCCCCTCAGCCTTCTTTTGGTTAGACTAAACAAGCCAAGCTCTTTGAGTCTCCTTTCATAAGACAGGTTTTCCATTCCTCGGATCATCCTAGTAGCCCTTCTCTGTACCTGTTCCAGTTTGAATTAATCTTTCTTAAACATGAGAGACCAGAACTGCACACAATATTCCAGATGAGGTCTCACCAAGTCCTTGTATAATAGTACTAACACCTCCTTATCTCTACTGGAAATACCTCGCCTGATGCATCCCAAGTCCGCGTTAGATTTTTTCACACCCATATCAAATTCGCGGCTCATAGTCATCCTGTGATCAACCAATACTCCGAGGTCCTTCTCCTCTGTTACTTCCAAGTGATGCGTCTGGGACTGGCTAGGTGAGGAGAATGGGAATTAGGGAATCCAGGGTGGGGAAGAGATTGGACAGGGACAGGTTGGAGGGAATGGGGTAGAAGGGGTCAAGTATGAGAGGAACAAGCAGAAAAGTCTGTGCCCACTGGAGCACACTCCCCTCCAGATCATGGAATGAAATCCAAGATTCCTTAGTCTCAAGATTCCTCAACTGTCGGCAAATATCTGTGAAACCCACTGACAAAGAATGTCTCATTGCCCTAGATACATTTGCTGGTGCAAACAGAGGATAACAATGTACTACTGCTATCAGTTACTCCATTTGTTCAAGTGGCAGAGGTTTGTGTGGTAAATATAAAGCATCCTGCTTATGACCCATGTGGATGTCAATATGATGCCACATGATTGAAAAATCAGAAAATCTGTTTTTCTGCATTTTAAAAAAAGCAATTCAGCACACAAAAACTATGTTAAAAGAACATTTCTTAAGGACCTCTGCCTCTAGGCTATTCTATGGCACTCCTGAATGAACAGGAGTTCTGTGGGGGGAAAATAGTATGTGATCATGTAATTAAAGACTGTATCCTAATGCATATGCACAGGAGGCCAAATTAAGCTTGCACAGGTAACCTTTATTCTGGCATTTCCTAACTTTTGAGTGCTTGACTTTGCAACATTAAAGTTCTATTAAAATTGATTTTTTATTATATGTTTGATGAGGTCATGTGAAAAGATATACTTTTGAGTTTATATATTTTCAAATAATTCTAAGTGTAATAACACACGCCAGGGTAGGAAACTGCAGTGAGGTACATGCTTATCTCAGGAGTCTGAAGATCCTTAGCTGTGGACTCATCTCACAATACATAACAGCTATTGGATGGATATATATTTGCTATGGATGTACTCTGTTCATTATTGTTTTGAGACACAATTCTGGTATGCCATATGCCAGCAGTGGGGACTATGAACTGCAGTCAGTTACTTTGAGTTCTATACCTCAAATCATTCAACTGTGGGAATAGGCCCTTCAAGGCAGATGTCTAGGAGTTGTCAGATCTGTTAGGCATGTCACACTCTGGATTGTTATTTTTTGTTGGTTGAGAGTAGCATGTACAGTAGTTCTAGATGAGAGAACAAAGGAAAATACGATGACCGTGGGGTTTTTAGAAGATGATGTTTGTGTCTCCTTTGCTTTTTCTAACTGAGAGAACTGAGTTGATTCTGAAGATTTCTGTAGTACAGCAGTACAAGCAATAGCATCAGGAATTTTATGTCTGTGTGCTATTTATAGAGTAAAATAACAAGGAAATTAGATACATTAGATAGGCTAAATATATAGTAGCGATAATGAAATATCACGTTTCAGAATACAAGCCAACCATCAACTGCCTGGGTTTAGGAACACACCTTCCTTATGGGCAGATTATTCCATAATGATCCATTATAGAATTTTTATCTTCTTCTGATGCGTCTGACACTGGCCACTGTTAGAGACAAGATACTGGTTAGATTGGCCATGGGTCTGATCCAATATGGCAATTACAATTCTAGACAGAGTAAAAATAACATTCTGAAAAGCCATCTTTCTGTTTCCAAAGGTTTTATAATAATGGATTTCAGATTAGTCTGTCTCCTTCACTCTCTTCAGATAATTTCAGTCATAATTCCTGGCCACATTCTGAACACTGCACTGCTGTATACTTTAGAAAACAGTACTACTTTAAAATGTTTGTTTAGTTTTTGTTGCTTTAATTGGTTCTTGAGGCAAGACATAACTGTTCAGGTAAAATTATTTTTTGTCTGATGTCAGACTTTTCGAGTGAAGCATCTTTTCCCACAATCTTGGCAGTATTGCTTCTTGTAACTTGCTTCTGAGTCCTCCTTTGAGGTGTGCTTGGCACATTGTTATGCATTAATTCAAGCAGAAAAAATTGAATTATTCCCTGCTGTGAACCTTATGGTTAGATGACAGATGTGCTGTACAGTGAAACCAGTTTGCCCGTAAACTATATAGTTAACATTCATCTCACCATCTCTGAAGGGCTGAGGTTTATAAAGTGCTTAGCACTTATATGACTCTTTACTTTTTCAAAATGCTGTATAGGCATTAACTAATTCGCTTCCACACCACCACTTTGAGGCAATTAATTATTAGCATTCCCATTTGACATCCGGAGATAGTAAGTGGTAAAGAGCTAAATAATTTAGCCAAAATCACACAGTGAATCACTGGTAGAGTTGGAATTAGAGAGCAAGGAGTAGATGCACAGCTGGTCTAAATTGTTATAGCTCCACTGACTTCAGTGAAGCTATGACAATTTACACCACCTGAGGATCTGCCCCCAGGAGTTCCCAGTCCCAGGTTTAATCTAGGACTTGCCTCAGCTTGTAACTGCCATTCCCCCCTTTCTGTGATAAACACTCTGCTGTTGATTTTACAATCATCCCTGAAGATGCAGGAGTTCAACCTCCCTAACCCTTCAGAGGGCTTGAGAGCTGTATGAATCATGGGTCATCTACAGAGGACAGTGGCCCAGGTCTCAACACAGCTGGGTAGAAACACAGAAATATAGGGCTGGGAGGGACCTCTAGAGGTCATCAAGTACAGCCCCCTATGCTGAGGCAGGACCAAGTAAACCTAGACCATCCTGACAGGTGTTTGTCCAACCTGTTGGTAGAAACCTCCAATGATGGAGATTCCACATCCTCCCTTGGAAAGCCTATTCCAGAACTTAACTACCTTTATAATTAGAAAGTTTTTCCTAATATTTAATCTAAATCTCCCTTGCTGCATATTAAACCCATTACTACTTGTTCTGCCTTCAGTGGACATGGAGAACAACTGATCACTGTCCTCTTTAAAACAGGTCTTAACATCTTTGAAGACTGTTATCAGGTCCACCCTCAGTCTTCTTTTCTCAAGACTAAACATGCCCAGTTTTTAAATTTTTCCTCAAGGACAGGTTTTCTAAACCTTTTAATAATTTTTTTTGCTTTCCTCTGGAGTCTCTCTCCAATTTGTCCACATCTTTCCTTAAGTGTGACACCCAGAATTGGACACAGTACTCCAGCTGAGCCCTCACCTGTGCTGAGTAAAGGAGGACAATTACCTCCCTTGTTGTACATACAACACTGTTGATAATACACCCCAGAATATTAGCATTTTTGCAACTGCATCACATTGTTGACTCTCATTCAGCATGTGATCCACTGTACCTCCTGGATCTTTTTCAGCAGTATTATGACCTAGCCAGCTATTCCTGTTTTGTAGTTGTGCATTTGATTTTTTCCTTTCTAAGTGTAGTACTTGTTGCTGATTTCAGACCAGTTCTCTAATTGGTCAAGAACTTTTTAAATTCTACCTCTGTTCTCCAAAGTGCTTGCAACCCTCCCAGCTTAGTGTCATCCTCAAATTTTATATGCATACTCCACATTCCATTATGTTACTCTTTGATAAAAACATTGAATAGTACCAGACCCAGGATTCTTCCTTGCAGAACCCCACTAGGTACTCCTCCCAGTTTGACAATGAACCCTTGATAACTACTCTTTGAGTATGGCCTTTCAACCAGCTATGTGCCTTGCTTATAGTAATTTCATCTAGATCACATTTCTCTAGTTTGCTTATGGGACTGTGTCAAAAGCCTTACTAAAATCAAGAGATATCATGGCTACTGCTTTGCCCCTATCCAGTAAGCCAGAAACCCTGTCAAAGAAGGAAATTAGGTTGGTTTGACGTGATTTGTTCTTGGCAAATCCATTCTGGCTATTCCTTATAACCCAATTATCCTCTAGGTGCTTACAAAATGATGCATAGTCTTTCCCATGGCTGCCAAGTAGTCCCCTTATAAAGGCTTTGAAGCTGCACAGTGTTGTCAACAGCAATAACTCCTGGGCATACTGCCATATTGGAGGGTGTACCACAGAGAGTACTCCCCCAGCTTTCTTACTGACCTTTTCCCACCAAAGCTGTGGAGCTTAATGCTGGAGAAAGGCTTCTATGAGCACCAAGGCACCAAAGCACCCAAGAGGGGGAGGAGAGCTACATTCTACCTATTTTGTCACAGTTTGCAACTGTGCACTACACCTTGTAGCAGAAGGTAGCACATGGCCCACTGCGTATTGTGTCCATTGTTACTATCGGCTAAACATTATTGTTCCTACATGGAAGATAGTATGCAGAGGGAAAGAGGGCAGGAAAGGTGAACCAGGAAGTGAGAAATGTATGACTATTGTTAGCTGATGTAATTTGGTTGGGAGATGGGACAGGAAAAGAGAAACAGGAAGTGGCAGCGGTTTGAAAGTTATAGTTCAGTGTTAGTTGATTCCTAGGCATCTCTGGTCAGGCATCTTGCTTTATTTAAGTAGGTCAGAAAACCCTTCAGACAGTCAACTTTGCCCACCAATTTGTACAAATTACAGTATGAAGGCCAGCATGACAGGTATGTTGCCACTTGCAGGACAGAGTTTTATACTATAGGCAATATCACTTTCAGATACTGTATTTTATTTGGTATTGTATCTGCCTGGGTGCTGAGTCTGTCAGCATTTTGGGGCAGGGTCTTGTTATTCATTTGCCACATTGGATTTGCTGAAATGGCATGCACATTTGTGATACAGGGTAAATAATTTGCTTGTGTTTCAGCACTAAGTGTAAGAATGCTGTCTCACAAGAACATTTGATGGGTACTCGGGGTGTTAAAAGTACTGCCTACTATCTGTGCTAGTTATTGTCTAGTAGTTAGATAGGGAACAGAGTCTTAGAACATCTATGTGTAAGCAGGGTCTGAATGAATGCTTCCCTGACAGCTAGCTGGGAGGGGGAGAGACTTTGGGTGTGTTTATGTAAATACAGTTTGCTCCTGCTCTGCTTAAATATCCAGCAGATGGAGCGGTGTTTTGCTCAAAGTAATCAATTTTGGCTGATGTTGGGTTACAAATCACTTTAGTACTGAATGCAGGGGTAGTGAAAGGCTGTTACCAATATTGTAATTATTGTAGGAATACAGGGAAGCAGGACTGTGCTTAACCTGTCCGAAATGAGGAGGGTCATCCTTAGCTGAAAGGACCTCACCTGAAAAGACCTCATTAAGCCAGGGACTTGAATGCCAGAGGGTATCTTAGTCAGGAAGCTGTGAACCCTCCCCAAGGGTCTTCACTAGACTGGTTTGACTTGTTCCTCTCCACTGTTCAAAGAAAGAGCTAAACAGGCTTCATTAGGAGCCTCTTTTGTTATTTTAAATGCTCAATCAGAGTTGAAATCAATTGTGATGGGACTGTGTTTCTACCCAGATTCATAAGAGCTAAAAAAATAACTGAGAACTGAAATCACTTGAGATAGGGCAGTGTTTCTGCCCAGTATGCAAAGAGCTGAAAATCACTAAGAGACTGATGTGCAGAGGTCACAGCAGAGAGGCAGGTTGCAGCAGAAGGTGACTGACAGTCGGCTGGGAAACGAGTGGTTGGTGAGGTGGTGAGCAGAGCGAGTGGCCAGCAGGGCAGCTGGTGGAGAGGGGTAACAGATGAGTGCCTGAGCAGCAGAGTGAATAAGGTACCTCCTTACCTCCACCCAGGGTGGGAGGTGAACTCTGCAGATGCATCTCTGAACTCTGGGTCTGCACTGACAAAGGACAGCAACTGTGAGTTGGGTGCAGAGAAGGGACGGGCACATTTAAGGGACTTTTGGGTTGCTGGACTTAAGACCCTGAGGAGAAAAGGACACTGCCCAGCTTATATGGGCATGGGTCTTTTGCTCATGATTTATGTTTATGAACCCTGTTTGCCGTGTTTTCCCAAATTAACGCTGAGTTACTTCCCTCCTTTAATTAAACATTTCTTTTCTACATTTAGACTCTGTGCTTGTGGGTGGGGAAGTCCTGGCTCTCAGAGGTGCATAGGGATGGTGTGTAATTTTCCCAGGTTAGTGGGTGGGGGCTTGAGCTGCTTCTGTGTTGTATGGATGGAAAGGAACCCCTAGATATTGAGCCCAGCCCTGGTTGCTGCCGGCTCTGCTGGGCAGAAAGTTACATATGGCCTAGTTCCTGCTCTGCCACTGGCTTCCTGTGTGGCCTGGGCAGAGCATTTATGTCCGTGCTTTAGTGTATTTGTTCTGCAAAATGGGTTTAAAAGACACCCCACTTAAATGGGACACACTTAACTGGGAGCACCAAGGGAGCTGATTTAAGGCAAATGATAATACAGTGATTCATACTTCATGAGTCTTAGGTGGAATTATGTTAACATGGCAAGAGTAAAGGTTAACGTAGTGGTAAAGCATCACACTTGGTATCAGACATATAGAAAGGCACTTTTTGTTGTTCCATCTACAAAGAGGAGAAGATAAGAGGCAGGCATCTCTACAGGAGAAGAATTAGGCTGGTTTGGTTACATTATCTCTAAAGTTCCATACTTTGAAAGGTTCAGGTTTTTTTAAAATTTAGTCTCAACTTTGAATTTCCTGCCTTTTAATTTTTTCTTACTAACTATATCTCAGTCTCTCATTCACACTCTTTCATTAACATTAACAAAATAGTGGTTCTGTTAAACTCAAACTTCCCACACTGTCCTTTTCTGAAGTTGATTAGGATAGGCTTATGAATTGTATTAAATATTCTTTATCATGGTTAGATTTCCTAATCTTCCAGAAGATAAAAGTTGCTCCCACCTACAGTTCAACACACAGGATATTAATAACTATGGCTCCATAGTCCAGGGCGAAGTGGCTGATCATAGAATAAAACTCACCTCAACCTCTGTTCATACTGATATTTAGCAAAGCAAGGTGTCACGTAACTCAGTGGAACCTTTCCAATAAACTATTTGAGTCCATCTTAAAGATTTTAATTGCAGTCTGTAGTAAATAATCACTTTTATTTACTCAGCTACTTTAGCATTATTACAAGTTTCTGGTCCCAATTATATGGAAGTATTGAGAGCCCCAGTGGCTGTGAGATAAAAGTATCTCTATTTTTTAGTTAGAAGGTCTACTCAGTGCAAACAATTTAATTTTCTGCTCCTGAAATCAGATTCAATGATACTGTTCATAAGAAAGTGGCTAGACTGAGGGTTATCATCAGGACAAGCCTCAATGAACTAAAATTCAATAACCAGGCTCTCATTTGTCTGCTCAAATATGACATTGTATTTAAGGTTCATTTTATTTTGGAAAGTTTGATGCTAATAAAATGAGACAGTTTTGGCCAGAACCATACTTGTATGGTACTGGGAGGTGCAGCTTGCCCCAGGCACCAGAGAAAAGATTCATGCTTGTGGAAGGACAGGCAATGTTTGGCCTTCATCAGTGAAACTTTAAATGGGGGCTTCACGCAGAGGCGATGAGTGATGGGGCACGTGGGGTCACCTGCCTCCCAGATTTCTGCCTTCTATTTAACAACAGTTTCTACCCAGAGGTTTTCAAACTGTGGGGCATGCCTGTTTGAAAACCTCTCTGTTAGATCCAGATGTGACACATGGCTCAATCATATTCCTTCCCCCACCCCCGAACCTTTAAATTGTGCCTCCCCACTTTCAACAGTTATGTGTCACCTCTGGCTTTGCAAGAGCCTTAATGATGGCAGCTTATCCCCAACCATTTTTCTAGCTGTGTGGGTTGCCTGTGGGTCCTCCATTAGAAGGAGGTTTATGTCCGCTTTCAGCCCCTAGTGCCCTCCTTGGTGTACTTCTGGGACAGATTTATTCCAGAGTCTGTTCTGACAGAAGCTGGTCAGAAAATGAGATGGGGTCAGGAAGGAGGGAAACTAGTTGTGAAAACATTATCCCGCACAGGATGGGGACTAGCGGTACAGGGTGTCTAAAGTCTTCCTCAGCTGGGGGACCTTGTGCTAACCAGCAAAGCCTCAAAACCAGCTGGCTAGAGCAGTGATGGATAGGACTCCTGGGGATGCACTAGTTCAGCAGCCATTTCTTGCAGATCTCCAAGTTTAACTTAAAGGTGCCTTTCCCTGATGTGACCTCCACACTATAGATCCATAACATAAACGTAAAAGAGGGACTGCAGAGCTGCGAACTGTTATAGTCTGTGGCCATTAGCAGTGGGAAGCTTACTCAGCCACTCCTCCTCCCCAGATTGTTGGATTGGTGAAGGACCAATATCCTCAATCCTCCTTAAGGCCTGTGCACAAACCCATGCTTTATGTGGGTTGGGTGTGGGGACGCCCTTTGGCCTTTATTATGAAAATTAGGAAGAATACATCGCACAGATAATACCAAATGCTGTTGTACACCTATGCCATTAAATAGTTTTAGTTGTGGTTTATTAAAGCTAGTTGAGAAATGGGGAAAACTTTTGAAAAAAAATTATCATATGTTTTCTGTGTATAAAAATAAAAATTTGGAAAACCGTGACTAACTTTCTTGTTTCTAAATCATATATATGCTCTCACATTCACATATTGTATGTGCTATGTGATGGTGATACTTGTGATAAATCACATTTATCATACAGCTGTGATCATCTCACATGTACTCTGCCCACTAATCTCTCTCTCCCAGGACTACTACTAACATCCCAAACTTCTAAGTAGCATCAAACGGCTAACATTTTGGGGAGGGAAATTGTCAGAGAAATGTTTTCTTCTTTCCCTAACAAAATGATGTCCAGGACAGGAAATGTAGAGGAAACATTTAGTCCAAGACTAGATATCTAACAATTGTTCATGATTAGAAATGGGCATGTTATAGGGGATATAACCAACTTTCTAGTGAGTCACACCACTGGAAGGTTTAGAAATATCAAACCTTAGAATCACCACATCACTCCTGCAGAGAAAAATTATATTCAGTAATATTTGAAGGTTACCAAATTTTTTTGTTCTTTTGTCCCCCTCCCTCTTATCTTTGTACATTTGGAATCCTGATACTAAAGGCTTTTCAGAAGAAATGTTATAAAATAGTGTCAATAGCATTTTTAAAAACATTTCTAAAATAGTCTTTCTGTAATATATACAGAACACATGATGCTGTGGTGTGACAAAAAGAACAGGAGGACTTGTGGCACCTTAGAGACTAACCAATTTATTTGAGCATAAGCTTTCGTGAGCTACAGCTCACTTCATCGGATGCATAAGAAAGCTTATGCTCAAATAAATTGGTTAGTCTCTAACGTGCCACAAGTCCTCCTTTTCTTTTTGCGAATACAAACTATCACGGCTGCTTCTCTGAAACCTGTGGTGTGACAGTGGCTTTCTTGGTACTTACTCAGGATGACCTGCATTACTTACATTTGGATTTACCACTAATAATTTTTTTTTTAAATCCCATCATCCATATGTTTTCTCTCTGTGACTTCTGATAAAAGAAAAATGTAATATGTAACTATAGGAATAGTCTGACAGCATACAAGTATAATATTATCACTTGCATTGTATTTGGCACTTCAGCAATATATTAACATACATTTCAGAGCCCTATGGACTAAAAAAATACCATATAACAGGCCCAAAATGTGTGTTGTTTATTTACAGTCAAATATGTTCTGAAAATACATTGGTGACCTCCCAAATTAGCAAAGATGGTATAAAAAGATTCCATCTTTTTGTAGAAAAATTCTAAAACCCCTCTTTCCTACACAGCAGTTAAGACAAAATTCATTTTAACACAAAATGAAAAGTGTACCTATTGTAGCAGTCTCTAGTTTACATAATCATTTTACTCTACTATAATTATTTCCATTTTAATCACAGACTTTTAAGGCCTGATTTTCAGTGGTGCTGAGGACCAAAACTCTCATTGATTTCAGTTGAAACTGTCTATTTGTAACATCATTTTTCCTTCACTAGTGAAAAATATAATTGTCTATAGTGGGGCAATTCTCCAGTGCCCTGCAAACTGTGTAGTAACTTACACCCATGGAAAATGTTGCTTTTCTGGTTGGCACTATATATACCCCCATTTTGCATTCACTATGCTCTGGTGTAATTGACTGCTGTAGGTGTACAGCAATGGTGAATCTGCCCCCTTATAATATTATAAAAGTTGAAACACAATTTGCAAAAAGATGCCTACTATCCATACCTTTGCTCATGGCTTTCTGGATCAGCACCCACTATGCATCAGAGTTCCAGACACACTTCTATTGCTAAAAAACTGCACCTATTGTATCTGATCAGAGGCTCCGTAATCTGGGGGCCCACTGGAACAGATGAAATTCAGTGTTGATAAATGCAAAGTAAAGCACACTGGAAAACATAATCCCAACTATACATATAAAATACTGGGGTCTAAATTAGCTGTTACCACTCAAGAAAGAGATCTTGGAGCCAATGTGGATAGTTCTCTGAAAACATTCACTCAATGTGCAGCAGCAGTCAAAAAAGTGAACAGAATGTCGGGAATCATTAATAAAGGGATAGATAATAAGACAGAAAATATCATGTTGCCTCTATATAAATCCATGGTATGCCCACATCTTGAATACTGTGTGCAGATGTGGTTGTCCCATCTCAAAAAACATATATTGGGAAAAGGGAAACAAAAATGCTTAGGGGTATGGAACGGCTTACATATGAGGAGAGATTAATAAGACTGGGACTTTTCAGCTTGGAAAAGAGACGACTAATGGGGGCTATGATAGAGGTCTATAAAATCATGACTGGTGTGGAGAACATGTTTGCCAGAAGCTGGGAATGGGCAACAGGGGATGGATCACTTGATGATTACCTGTTCTGTTCATTCCCTGTGGGGCACCTGGCATTGGCCACTGTCGGAAGACAGGGTACTGGGCTAGATGGACTTTTGGTGTGACCCAGTATGTCCATTCTTATGTTCTTATGTAACTGAAGGGATTAGATCTGGGATAGTCAATTAGTTTTTGTCAAGGTCCAAATTTTTTGGTCCAGATATAGTCAAGGTCCATACTCCAGAGAAACATTTATGAACACTGCAATAACAATAATGATAATAATAAGGGCAAGTCTACACTACATAATTAAGTCAACCTAGATTAGGCTGACATACAGCCACCGCAGTAATTACTGTGGTTTTTCATGTTCACAATACATCCCCTCTGTTGGCGATGCGTGTCCTCACCAGGAGCGCTTCCACCAATTTAAATGACAGTATGGGGCATTGTGGAGTCCTGATGGCCTGGAGGTCCACCGCCCAGCAGGGCTCCAACAGTCAGCCCCAGATGGCAGGACTCCAGGACATCAGCCCATTGGGGCTGACAGTTTGGCCTGTCAAAGGCAGCAACAGGTGGTAAAAGCATAATTAAATAAAAAGATTTTACAGTCCCTTCAAAAGCATCTGGTGGTCTGGAGTTGGCTCACAGTCCGCCTATTGACTACCCCTAGATTAGATAATTTTATCTATTGGATTCTCCCTTAGTCCATCACTGTCCCTCTGTCTAATTGGTAACTAGAATACCAAGAAAGAAGATTAAAAAAATGTTCAGAAATCTGCAGGTATGCACACTTTGCTACCTGTCTGTCCCTGATTTTTGAACAGCAGTGGACAGTGGTTGCTTCTATATTTCTGATATACTAGTAACTCAAAAATACTTCCTCAGGAGTGATATTTCCTCTTAATGTGACCTTGTTAGCCAAGCTTAGATTGTCTAGCATTATAAAAGTGCTATTCATCTGGAATTAAATCACAGAACCATTGTCCATAGTTATGCAAATGTTAACAAATGTTTTAAGGTTTTATTTCCAGTCCATCTTTATTTAAGAGGCATACTCAATCCTCTAACCTTTACCATTTGTTCTACCATCTGAATATTGAGTCAGTGTTTGGATTTTATTAAACAAAGGCTTGTAAACCACACATAATTCAATGTGCAAAACATGAATTACTCCTTTGCCTGGCATCAGCTTAAAAAACTCTTATCAAATTTCCTTTATTATGCTAGAAATCCTAATTTGAGAACGTATGTGACATCGTTCACATAGAGATGTAGAAACAGTATCTGGGATTCTAAGACGTGGCTTCTGTGAACAGTGTATTTGGTCAGTTGACATTTAATTTGTATTTCTTTAATAATCATGAAGAACGCCCCAAAGTCTTTTATTCAGCCCTTAACAAAACAGTGGCTTTTAAATGTCCTTCTCTAACCTGAGTTAAAATACCTGAACCCTGAGCTTTGCTATGTTAGATCTTGGTCTGGCTCTTTTGTGCTTTATTAGTGGCAATTTTTCATGTTCCCAATCACATGCCAGTTCCTATATAGTGTGTAGAGAGAGAATTTCCCAGTGATCTGCTCTTCCTCATTGCAACAGAGAGAGGACTGTTTTTATTCTAGTGCTCACACAGGACTAAATCTACTTAAGTTTGTGTGCAAATTAGTGGACATTTAGTAGAAATCTGATTACTAAGGGGTCAAGATCACCTTAGCTAAGTCTTGAATGAATTATTTATTGTTTTACTTGTTGCATGAAAAGCTGTTTTTCCATCATTTATACAGTTAAGACATTATACACACAATGCCTGTTTTTCTTTGCTGTGAAGTGAAATTATCTACAGAAAATCATATTTCACCAGTTGTATCATACAAAGATTGTTAACTAGCAGGGCAAGGTGTCTAAATTATGACTGCTTTAAAAATTAAGAAAAAAAATGATGGCAGAGACTGTTCCATTACTGTAGAATATCTTCTCTTTAAGAATTTTCAAAATAATTTCTTTATGTAGTAGCATAAAAGGATTGATTGACAACCCACTGTGATGCTTCATTCTTAATGTAGTTGGTGCATTTAACAGTATTTTAGGAAGATATACTAATGCAAATAAATGCCAGACTGATAAATTCTTAAGTATATTGTCTTTACTTAAAAAAATAATTAACTCAGCCCATGGGCAGAGACTGAGGAGAAGGGTGTGGAGGACGCAGAACAGCTTAATGAGCATTGGGACATTCAAATTGCAGTTAGTGGCTCATCAATTCCAGCAACTGATTGACATTTTATGGTACAGATGTACTGCAATTTACTATAAATTTATCTGTTCTGGTGAAAACCAGATAAATAAATACTACTAAATATACTGCTGTGTAGTGTGCCATATGCTCTGTTTTACATAATGTCAACCTACTCCAAACATATTGGACCAATGCATTCCTGATATGATTTTATACTACCTGTGGCAAAATACCTGGTTCGCCTCAGTAGGCTCTGTCCTATTTAGCCTTGGAGACTCAGGTTTGGGGCAAGGTGAATCCTTATAGGTGGCACAGGGTCCTGCTACTCCTCTCCTCTGTCAGTCCCTTGTGCTTATTTTCCTTCCCTCCTGGGGAGTGAGTGCAGTCTCCCTACTAGGAAGGTCTGGTGTCTTGCTGTAAACAGCTTACCGGCAACTTCCCTGCTCCTCTCACTCCTTCACTCTCTCTCTCCTACCATCCAGTGGAGGATTTAAAAAGGTCCCAAGTAGTTGGAGTCAGCTGAACCTAATTGGTTCCCTAGCAACCCCTTTTCCAGCTGAACCTTATTGTCCCCTGGTTCTCTCTCCTCAGTGGACAGGGAGGGGCCTTTTAAATCCCTGGGACTAATTACTACCCCCCTTTTATAGCTGTTTGTCCTGGGTTTACCACATACCCTATTCACAAAGATCTAAAGAAGTTTACGTGTAAAGTCTGGAGCTCTTAAAAATTTATCAGCTCAGAACCTGTGGCCAAAATATCATGATGACACTGGGAAAAAAATGTAAACAATTTTTTGACCAAATAACATGTAAATATCTTAATCCTACATTTTCCAAATTCCTAAGGGCGAAAAATGTTCTCTTATGCTATTGTAAGCATCCTGGTTTGCAAACATATTGGTTACTTCAACCAAAAATTTGAAAGAGGTTGAAAAGAGGATTTAGAATGAAAATCTAGACTCATTCTTAAGTATGACATCACTACCAATACCTCTGTAATAATGTTGTATTTGTGTTCTTTACCTGTCTACAACATAACAATTTTAGGAGTTTTGTCTTCTGGCTTTGTAGAGTGAGAACTATATATAAGCAAAATGACTATTTAACATGATATCCTCTATTAGTTATATAGTGCAAATACCTTCAAAACTGTAATGAGTGACAATTAAATTCTCAGGTGACATTTTAATATGTCGAGTTTTTGCCAGGCTTATTTCCATTTCCAGTTAATCCTCACATGCTAATTCTTAAACTCCTCACATAATTTTCCATTAGGCATTGCTGAATGTCATAATTTTCTGGACTATGCAACCCATGGAACAGTGGGTCATACCATAATCACCATCTGGAATATAATGTACTCTATCCAGGTAGATTGAGATTCAACAGGTATATATTAAGGCTCCAATCCTGCAATTTACAACTCGCAAGCAGGCTGTTATGGCTACAGGGAACTGCACCGAAGCCATAATCTTCATGATGTGCAGGTGGACTGTGGTGCTCAGAAATTGCAAAATCAGGCCCTAAACTGTTATACCTCAAGATTCATGTCCAAAGAGCAAGATATAATGTGTGTCTGGTAAATAGCCTTTACTCACAGAGTAGGCTTTAGGGGTATTTGCATGTTTAGGCAGCTGAGTACATTGGCATAGTCCCAACCCCTTATTTTTAGCAGATAATATTTTCCTGTACTGTATTGAACATAGGATATTCTATCTATTGTGGGGATATTACTACCACTTAAAAGCTTTTTTCAGCAAATGTATTGTGCTTAAATAAGCTGTGTTAAATAACTAAGCCTTTTGTTGAAGTACTCTTTGCAAAGGTAAAATGCTACTGAATAGGTAGCAGCTAACATCTGTGTTGCGATTTGTGTGATAGATGTCTGGTTTGAATATCTTTGTTTTAAGCCATTTTCAGTAATGCTAGATTAAAATGAATTTTATATTAAAGTAGATATTTTAGGATTTACAAAAGAATAGGGTGAGATATTCAAAAGCACTTAGTATTCATCTAATTTTCCTTCTACTGAAGTCAATGGTACCATTAGGTCAGTGCTGAGAACTTTTGAAAATCCTACCCCTAGTATTTTAACACTTTAAAATGTATAGGTTTGGATAAGTGTTTTAGTAAAACCCAGTATCTCTGGAGGTAGGTGTGAGCCACAAAATACAGCACAGTGTTCAAGTTTTTCCAGTGTTCAGTGATGGCCACATGAGGCATTTCTTCTGCTTTAGTAAGGGGCAAGTTCTAAATCAGTACAAAATCCGCAGGTCCTTTTCAAAGAGGACCTAGCATTCGAGGGAGTCTGACTTGAAGGCCTGTCTTCCGGAGTGGTCCATGCATCTGGATTTGGACCCTGTTCCCCGGGCCTTCAGACCGTCGGGGGATCAGAGGTCCTTTAGATCCTCAAGATCTGTGCCCAACACATCTTCAAAATGCTCTGAGGTGTCCTCTAATTTGGTATTGATGCCCAGGAAACAGTGGGATCAGTCGGTCACCAAGCAGAGGATCCTCAGAAGAGAAGGCTTGGACACTAAGCCTCATAAGACCACAAGGCTGTCTCAGGTTAAGGGTGCCTCAAAGTTGGGGAAAAAAAGCTCCCTGAGCACCGGAGCAAGCACTAGCCAAGATGACTCAGTTGTCCTGCCAGCCTTGCCTAGCACCATCTCAGCCAAACTGGCTTCTGTGGTATCAAGAGTGGCTAAGCATCTGCTGATATCAGGGCCACCCCACCTCATGAGGCACCGACAAGCAGCAAGGCAGCCTCAGTCTGCCTCAGAGGCCCAAGGATCAGGGCCTTCTCTCCCTCATACACAGGGGAGCCTCCTGGCCCCTTTTGGTGTTCCAGACCATGACCAATGCCACCATCCACGCTCCTGGATCTAGGGTTGCCTGCAGGGTGATCACAGTACCCTTGGGGCTGATATCAGGGGTGCTGCTGATGCCAGGGAGAACTCTGCCACTCCTGGAAGAATGTTCCTGGTCATCCTCTGATTTGGAGGATGGCCCACAATTATCCCCAACCAGATCCAGGAGATCTTTAGGATAAGAAGAAAAAGTGTATGGTCTTATTTTGAAGAAAAGCTTTGAGCCTCCAACTGAGGATTTCCAGTTACCAGGCTGTCCTGGTGAAAAGTGACCATGTCAACTGGTGTGTGCTGAAGGGTAGTTTGTGGATAGGCTCCCACAAGAATTCAGAGTTTCAGACTTCGGCACCAAAAGCACAGCTAGTCACTAAAACAGCCTCCAGGTGGCCTTTAGATGCTATAGAAACAGCCTCATGGTCTCTGTGTCTTCTTCAGAAATATTATGGGAGTACTTTCAGCTTGTATCTTTGGAGTTAGTTGTATGTGTGTATTTGAAGTCAGAATTTACCCTCAGTAAGTAGTGTAACCTGACTCATTTTGGAGTACTATGGTGGAGTGGTTCATGGTAAAGTTAAAACTTCCCTTCAGAAACAAACATCAGGAATAGAGATTAACAAAAGAAAATAAAGGATTTGTGTTATAAAATCTTGAATTGCTTTAGTATACTACTGAGACTATGCTATATAAGCAAGCATCCCTGCTGTCTTAATCTTTATTGAAAGACAGTGGCAAGGGCATGAGTTGTGCATCCTAAGCTGAAAGCAAGCATATAGACCACTTGGCATGATTCTCTGCTGCCTTGTACCTTCTGTAGTCATTCACACTGTGCAAAATTCCATCGTTCTGATTGGTAGAATTTTGCACCCACTCTTCACTCTCTTTATATGTGTATTAACGACTATATAAGATGCAGGGCAGTGGAGAATCAGGCCCTCTATTTCTAGATGAAGCTTGCAAAATAACAAAAAGACTATTTATATTTGGCCATTCTGTTGAAAGATTATAAAATAACTTTTAAAATCCATATTTATATTACTATTACTTATTTTGAATCTAGGCAGCTGCCAGTTCTTAAAGAACAAATAATTTGCTCCAAAATTAATGCTCATTATGTAACCAGGGGCTAACAAGTTTCACTGGTGACCAGTGACCATGTGCAGTCTAAAAAAAACCAAAAAAACCCAATGACAATGTACAACCTGGACTTTCCAGCAAGCTTCCAACATGCATTAAAGCTCCTGCTGGGAAACAATTTGACTGGTGGCATCTACTGTGTTTCTTGTACACTTAGTGCCTGGGATTTATACTCCACCATTCTCTTCTTTTACTAATGTTGTAATCATCATTTTGGTGATTAATTCAGCCACACAAGTCCAGAAATGTGGCCGATACTCATTTTCCTATCCCACTTTCCTACTGAAATGCTGCTGTGCCACCAACATAGTTAATTAGATAAACAAAAGGAAGAATGCCCTGAATTAATATGCTGGTATTTATTGATGGAACTCCATGTAGTAAATCCACTCTGGTCTTAAAATCCCCTCCTTGCTGAACTAAAGGATCATGGACGAGTACCAGAAGAACTCATACTGGAGTGCAAAATATCCAGTGAGGTGTTCAAACATCTGAGTTCTGCTTTTGCTTCAGAAACAGTAGCAGCTTAGAACACCCACAATAATCCTTTTGTGCAGTGAAATTCTCTCACACTGTCTTTGTATTCTGAATCAATAGCTGTCCTGTAGCCAAGGTTACTATGACGCAACATTGAAGCCAGGGAGAAATAGAATCCCAGTACTGAAGTTGGTGGAAACTAATACACAAATTACCCTAGGAGATATTCAGTAATACTTCAGGTCATTTATTTTCTTAAAAAAAAGAAGAGGCTTAAAACACGTCTACAGTTATAAACCAAAGCCACAGCAACAATTTGACTTCTTGTCATGAATGCAATGCTTCATCATCATTGTGGAGAAAATTAAAATAATGTTCAGTTTTCCAAAATGTAACAACTTTAGGTAGAAGTGGTGCAGGCAAAATATTAGGGGAGAATATTCTAAAAGGTGGTCTTGAGTTTTCAGTTGGTTTTGTTACAACATTAGCTTCATGCAAGTGTGGTTCAGTTAGAATAGTTTACTGGAAGGTAATCCTTTCGTGATCTCTCAAAGTGGAGGGTGTCTCCAATGTGGTGTTGCACTGGGAAAGCCTGATGGAAGACTAAGAAGGGAATGCTCATGAGGATGCCTGCTATTGTCCATGCACTTTTCTTCTAACGCAAAGAAAACTCATGAGTTGTTATGTTCATACATTTTTCATAACTGATGTGTAAGCATCACAGTGACCAGTGTTTCACTGCATCTTAACATATAAAATAATAAAACTGTGAACATTTATAGTTCCTTTCATCAAAGATCTCAAAGCACTTTGCAGACACTAAGTAAGTAGGCCTCTGAGACCAGAGGGACATTAATGGGAGATGGACATTCATTATCACATTTGACAGTTGGGTAAACTGAGGCACAGAACAGTTATGTGACTGGCTAAAGCAAATCAGTATCAGAGATGGAAGAATACTCAGGTCTCTGACTTCCATTTCTGTGTTCCAGCTACTGATCTCATTGTGTTTGATTTTCTGATGAATAACATATCTGGTAAAATTCTTTACTTATCTTTCAAGAGTATTCTCCTCTCAAATATTTTCCCAGGACAGAAGCCAAACTCATTCAGGTACTGTAATATGTTTTTCCTTGTACTCACAGTTGAAGTGTACAAAAGTGAGGGAAAAGTTAAATCTAAACCACATTTGTGTGCAGGTTACTAACAAATGCATACCATTCATGAAGCAGGGAAACAAATTAAATTGATGAAACTTAAATTCAGTTTCCACTCAAGGGACCACATATTTCTTTCTACTGGGGTACAAAGAAATGAGGGGACCTCATGGTGACCCGAGGTGAGTAAAACCATAGACTATTGCTTAATTTAACTTGGAATTGACATGGTATATTTGTTCTTTAAATTGTGTCTTTGAGGAGAATTTGAGTAATTTCTCTGGTAGTGTCTTTTGTGTGTGTGAGTGATAAATTGCTCAGGTGTTAATTATCTGAGTGCTTATAGTGTTCTCGGTATGAAACAAGCACAAGGCCTACTTCTGCTGTGTACTCTGGCTCTAGAGAAGTAGAAGTAGGTTCCCTCTATGACTTTGCCTGCTTATTTTTGAAGACAGTTGGCAGTTTTTCAAAGAGACATTATTAAGGGCACAAGAGCAACCTATCCACTGCATAGGAAAGATAGGAAGTATGGCAAGAGACTACCCTCCTTTAACCAGGAGATCTTCAATGATCTAAAATTAAAAAAAAGTGTCCTACAAAAAGTGGAAACTTGGTCAAATTACAAAGGATGAATGTAAACAAATAACACAACTATGTAGGGACAAAATTAGAAAAGCCAAGGCACAAAACGAGATCAAACTAGCTAGGGACATAAAAGGAAATAAGAAAACATTCTACAAATACATTAGCAACAAGAGGAAGACCAAGGACAGAGTAGGCCAGTTACTCAATGAGGGGGGAAAGACAATAACAGAAAATGTGGAAATGGCAGAGGTGCTTAATGATTTCTTTGTTTTGGTTTTCACAAAGAAGGTTGGTGGTGATTGGACATCTAACATAGTGAATGCTGGTGAAAATGAGGTAGGATCAGAGACTAAAATAAGGAAAGAACAAGTCAAAAATTACTTAGACAAGTTAGATGTCGTCAAATCACCAAGGCCTGATGAAATGCATCCTAGAATACTCAAGGAGCTGACTGAGGAGATATCTGAGCCATTAGCGATTATCTTTGAAAACTCATGGAAGATGGGAGACATTCCAGAAGACTGGAAAAGGGCAAATATAGTGCCCAACTATAAAAAGGGAAATAAGGACAACCCGGGGAATTACAGACCAGTCAGCTTAACTTTTGTACCCGGAAAGATAATGGAGCAAATAAAAAAGCAATCAATTTGCAAACACCTAGAAGACAATAAGGTGATAAATAACAGTCAGCATGGATTTGTCGAGAACAAATCATGTCAAACCAACCTGATAGCTTTCTTTGACAGGGTAACAAGCCTTGTAGATGGGGGGAAGCAGTAGATGTGGTATTTCTTGACTTTAATAAGGCTTTTGATACTGTCTCGCATAACCTTCTGATAAACGAACTAGGGAAATATAACCTAGATGGAGCTACTATAAGGTGGGTGCATAACTGCTTGAAAAATCATTCCCAGAGACTACTTATCCGTGGTTCACAGTCATGCTGGAAGGGCATAATGAGTGGGGTCCCGCAGGGATTGGTCCTGGGTCCAGTTGTGTTCAACATATTCATCGATGTTTTAGATAATGGCATAGAAACTACATTTATAAAGTTTGCGGACGATACCAAGGTGGGAGGGGTTGCAAGTGCTTTGGAGGATAGGATTAAAATTAAAAATGATCTGGATAAACTGGAGAAATGGTCTGAAGTAAATAGTATGAAATTCAATAAGGACAGATGCAAAGTTCGCCACTTAGGAAGGAACAATCAGTTGCACACATACAAAATGAGAAATGACTGCCTAGGAAGGAGTACTATGGAAAGGGATCTGGGGGTTATAGTGGATCACAAGCTAAATATGAGTCATCAGTGTAATGCTGTTGCAAAAAAAGCAAACATCATTCTGGGATGTATTAGCAGGAGTATTGTAAGCAAGACTCAAGAAGAAATTCTTCTGCTCTACTCGGCAGTGATTAGGCCTCAGCTGGAGTACTGTGTCTAGTTCTGGGCGCCACATTTCAGGAACGATGTGGATAAATTGGAGAAAGTCCAGAGAAGAGCAACAAAAATAATTAAAGTTCTAGAAAACATGACCTATGAGGGAAGACTGAAAAAATTGGGTTTATTTAGTCTGAAGAAGAGAAGACTGAGATGGGACATGATAACAGTTTTCAAGTACATAAAAGCTTGTTACAAGGAGGAGGGAGAAAAGTTGTTCTTCTTAACCTCTGAGGCTAGGACAAGAAGCAAGGGGCTTAAATTGCAGCGAGGGTGGTTTAGGTTGGACATTAGGAAAAACTTCCTGTCAGGATGGTTAAGCACTGGAATAAATTGCCCAGGGAGGTTGTGGAATCTCCATCTTTGGGGATTTTTAAGAGCAGGTTGGACAAACACCTGTCAGGGATGGTCTAGATAACACTTAGTCCTGCCATGCGTACAGGGGACTGGACTAGATGACCTCTCGAGGTCCCTTCCAGTTCTATGATTCCTGCAGTCACACCAGAGGACACATTTCTCCATCTTCTCTCCATGGAGTTATTGTTCACATTAGCCCTTCCTTCAGAGAAGCCTGCTGAAGGGGCTCAAATAAATTTGCAAGATGAAACTAAGTGTTTCCAGTGTATTTTCTCCTCAGGGGTGTGTGTGTGGAGGGTGCAGCTCCTCAGAGAGTGAGGAAGGGATACTGTCGCTCTTTGAACCACAGGGTGCTGGTTCTGCAGAAGTGGCTCTCCCTTGTGTGTGTACAGGAGGATTTGGGCATATGGAAGCTTCCCTTTGCATGCACACACAGAGGGCAAAGTGCAGGCCCAATCCTTGATGTTTCCCCAGCTTACTGCCCCCCTTCTTGATGCCTCAGCCCTTAACTTTTATTTCATACATCTTTGTCTCTTCTCCCACATTTCTTGCTCCCTTCCATCTTCCTCAATTATTTGTCCCCTTCCTTTCCCCTTTGCAAAGTCTCAGGGTGGCAGAGGGACTACTCAGAGAACATTTGCTCCTTTCAGTGAGCTCTGGTGGTACCTCTCAATGTTCTACTTCTCTCTGGCTTCCCTGGCAACAAAAACAACAGTCACCAACCAGACTAGCTGCTGCATTCAGTGAGATACCATATTACTGAGCACAAGTTTACAGCAGCACAGACTTATTGATGGTCCCAAGCATCCCCATTTACCCTTCAATGCTGGACCCAGGAAAACTTCTCCTGCCCTCTCACTCTGGCAGCACCCTGTGAGCAATTCAACTCCTGTTGGCTTCAATGGGAACTGAGTGCTCAGCGCCTCTCAGAATTGGACAGTTCATTAGGTAATGGGTGTTTCTTCAGCTCTCTATATAATTGCATTTGGAGTTTGCTGATTCTGTTTGGCAGATAAAGGTAGTGAACTTTGCCATGATGTTATTTTTGTCTTTAGTGACAAATTTTGGAGACTGTCTCCAATGGTTGTATTTCTATAAAACTGATTTAGCTGTAGAACAAAGTTGCTTGAAAGCATTCCACTTTTACCCAAGGAAGGACTGGAGCAGTGTGTGAAGCTACTGATGTATGCTTGACACAATTTTCAACACAAAACCTGAAATATGTATAGAGAGCTGGGAGATGCAAACACTTTGCACTGCTTTCCAGGTGCTGACATTTTATGGTAGTTCTATTTTATGGTAACTTTAGGTATGATTTTGCAAATCATTATGTGCACTTTCACCGGGGAAAACAGAATTTTTTACTAGGGAAAAGGTTATAAAAACTAGAAGATGCTTTTTCTTCTTAGAAAAGGGCAGGATGGGGGGCTTTTCCTCAGTGGACAAGGCAAAACATCCCGTGTGAGACTGACAAACAATTTTCTAATTATACAGTTTGGGCTTTTTGTTTTTTGGACAAGTTGTCAGAGGAACAGTTTATTTTGCAAGACCAAGTCCAAAACAACTTTCCACTACTCATCCTTAGTTTGTAATAGCACATCCGTCATTCACCAAGGGCCTGCATTTATAAGTTACTGGGTGAAGGTGCTTGACACTTTGCAGGCCTGGGCCTTAACAGTCTCCAGTAGGCCCCTTTAGAAAATCTCAGGCTTGGTATTTTAAGGATCTAATTCTCTCGGTCTGTGGAGTGCTTTGAGATTCTTGGATGAAAGGTAATATGAAGTGTAGTGGAATTTTGTGTATGGTGAGTGACAGTGATTGCTACACTTACGACTACAATAAGGGGTTTCATTCTAAACCTTTGTAGTTTATAGCTTTAAGCTATCACCTCTGGAGTAGAATTTATGGGGATTTCAACTTTGAATTTATTTGAGTAAAAGTAGTTTTGTTTTTTTCTCCAAATTAAAAAATAGCTACTTTCCCATTTTTAAGTTGAGTAGTACAAGGCCTTCCATAAATTAAAAATTTTACTAATGTGGTCTGGTGACTAGAGTATGGGGAAAGGAGTCAGAGTTGACAAGGCATTCAGAGGGAGTATGCTGTATCTCCTGCGGGGTCCTAGCAGTGAGTTTATTCCTTCTGCATACTGGGTAGCACTAGAAGAAGTCTTCCTGTGGCAGAATTTTTCCCAGAGCTTTCCTGGGGTCACGTGACCTCAAAGCACTCATCATGTGGAACTTTTAAGGCATAGATGACCCTTCAGTGAATGATAAAATCCTCATTCAGGGTGAAATAGTAGATGGAAAAAGAACAGTCCTGTTTTCCTTCTTATTTTGGGGGAGCTTCACATAAATATTTGTATTTTGGCATATTCCACAATGCCACTCTAATCTCAACCATTGGTGTGAGTTATGCATCATAGGGGAGCTATAACTCAAAGTGTCCTTACTTGCATGTGCTTATATAAATATGTCTGACACTTAATGTTATCCAAACAATTTTTTAAATTTAAAATGTTGGCTGTTTTCAGAAATTTGTTAATGAGCCTTCTTCTGCATCTCTTTTTTTTTGTTTGTTTTTATTGTGTGAGAACTGTGAAGCTGAGCAGCTTTGCTTTCCTCAGGGAAAATAGGTAACATTCTTAATGCTCCCTGTCTCCTTCCTCAGGTGCAGCCTGGGCAGTTAATTGGCCTGCCTAGCCACTCTTATCCCTCGAACACACTGGTATTAATGTTACTGTAAAATGCATTCTATGGGAGGTTGTGACTTCCCTCTGTATGATGCTACTAGAACATGTTTAAGACAAGCCAGTCTAGCTTAGGTAAAGATGATGAGCAGGTCTGTCCTAGACAAAGGCATGTGGATTTACCTCAATTTACATATTAGCGGTAAACAAAGTGTTGAGCTAAACTAAAAGGGGTTATCCTGTTCCTCAGTTTGAGAGAAGAGAATTAACATGACTCCTGTACTCCAGAGAGACAGAGGAGACTGGATCCCTAGGAGGCTTTCCTGACTTGTAAAACAGAGACAATCCCTTTGGGTGTGTGTGTGGGTGTGTGAGAGTGAGAGAGAGAGAGAGAGAGACACACATGCACACACCATCTTTATCCTTCACCTCAGGAGACAAAGAAACCAAGCGATTTGACCTCTGTGATGAGTCCTGGCCAGGCCAGCCAGTAAAAAGCTGGAAAGGAGACTGGGGTGAGAAAAACCATCTTGAGCACATCTTGTATCTTTGTAGGTTAAGTTTTAGTCTTTTAGAAGCATGTTTTCACTTTTAATTCCTTGTAACCATCTCTACCTTTATCTCTTACTTGGTCTCACTTAATCCATGCTCTTTTGTTAATAAATTTGTTTTACTTTTACTATAAACCTATTCAGTGCTGCGTTTGAAAGGAAGAGTGTATTTACCCCAGTCAGAGTCAGTACATTATAGTTTATTAATTTAACAGAGCAGCAAACTTAATATCTTTTATGAATGTACAGTGATAGGTGCTGTGCATTGCACAGAAATGTCTCTGAGGAGCCTGGGGGCTGGAGTTCACCGATTGGGCTGGGAAAGCAAGATTTGGGTTGGAAGAGCCTTGAGGAGTTTGCTGGTGAGGAAGACAGATGGGTCCCGGAGGGAGATGACATACTATCTAATCTCTAGAAAAGCTTATGCTTGCTGGGGCAGGGATGTATCTCACAGCTCAGGGTATCCCCAGCAGTGCGTTAAAGGTATCAGGCACATTATGCTGTAATGTAGTTATTAGAATGTAGCGATTGTCTAAACTGCTAGAACTTGTCCTGTAGTGCTTGTTTACATGCTACATGAGTTATACCAGTTTAATTAAAGGTATGATTTTAAATTGATCTTGTTAAACTGTTACAAAAAGTTGTGTGGGCAATTTTATTTCAGTTTAAACCAGGTTTATTTTAGATTTGGTAAAGCTAGTTTAAAATAAATTGAAATAAGCCACCCTTAAAACAAAATAAGTGTGTCCATACATAAACTGGTACAAATTTGTGTGTTGCCAGCTCCATAGTTTACATGACATGAATTCTGGATTGAGTTCCAAATGGGGATGGGCAAATTTATGCAGATTGAATTTATCAAAATTCAGTGTTTTAAAATTTTAAACATTCTCTAGAAACTTGCTTGGAATTAAACAAGTGCCATGTGTAGAATATATGATCATGCATGGTATAAAGGTGTTCTTGGCTTTTGTTTGGAATGTCCTGCCAAACACAATCATGGTGTTTCCAGTTATGAGCTTTGTGGCCATCCTGTGCTCATGCCCATAAAGCCTTTATTGGTTCCACCAGCAAAAGCAAGATGCTGCTTTGGATTTTGAATCTCTCCAAGTTATTGCCCCAGATCTATGTAAGGCGGCTTTTGGTCCCTTACTGAAACATAGGTTTTTTTGTTTGGCCTTCTCCCAATACCAGGAGATATGGGAAGAGCTGAATAGGAGTCAGGATCCTGGGACTGACAAGTCCCCAGGGCTGACAGGGAGAGGCCAAAGCTCCAAGTCATCCAGATTGACAGAGCTGGCAAGCCAATGAGGGAGTCAAGAGCCTGTCCTCTGCATGAGCTGGGGCTGCCAGAACAGAGCCGGGGAAAGTGCAGCAGCGTGAGCAGCCAGAGCAGTAGCTGGAGCTGGAGAAGCATCAGAGCAATAATAATGGGGTGAATCTCCAGCTGTCACAGCAGAGTCATGTGTGGTGGTGTAGGAAGAGAGGAAGTGATGGACCCAGAGGGGGTCATGGCCAGTGGGGAGGGCCAGAAGCAAAGATGGAGAATAGGTTCTGTCATACAGAAGCCAAACCCATCCTGGGCAAGTGCCACACCAGCTGCATCGCTGCATCACAGCAGCACATCAGGTCCAGGAAGAAGACATGAGACTTGTAAATTTGTTGTGTGTATAAAGTTTTTGCACTTTAGAGACTGCTGCATTGAACCTTCCCCAAACCATTTTCTCATGGTGTTTATGCTGTGAAGTGTTCTTTAATCCTCAAAAAAAAGTTTTTTGGTGTAAATAAAATGTACAGTAGAACCTCAGAGTCATGAAGATTTCAGGAATGGAGGTAGTTTGTAACTCTGAAATGTTCGCAACTCTGAACAAAACATTATGGTTTTTTCAAAAGTTTGCAACTGACTATTGACTTAATACAGCTTTGAAACTTTACTATGCAGAAGAAAAATGCTGCTTTTAACCGTCTTAATTTAAATGAAACAAGCACAGAAACAGTTTCCTTACCTTGTCAAATCTTTTTTTGAAACTTTACTTTTTTCATAGTTTATGTTAAACACAGTACTGTCCTGAATTTGCTTTTTTTGTCTCTGCTGCTGCCTGATTGTGTACCAAATGAGGTGTGTGGTTGACCCAACAGTTTGTAACTCCTGTTACGGAACTCTGAGGTTCTACTGTAAATATGTTTATGTGAATTGTTACATTTCTGTGGTCAATATATTCATTTTGTAGCCAGGAGGTGGTGCATTTCAGCTATTTTACACAGAGGCTTCTAATTGCACACAATTGATTTTATGGAAAAACTGTTCCTCGCAAAAACAAACTAGCAAGTTACTTTTGTTGTCCTTTTCCAAAGTACTCTGTAACCAAAATAGGGTGTGTCCACTTACATTTGATAGTGTCTGGCCTTACTACTAGAGATGGGTCTGAACTGTGAACTTTGGATCTGGGACTGAGCTTTCCCCTCTGCACCCACTTCTAGTGCACTTGCACCTGGGTGTGTCAGAGAACAATTCTAAAATTTGCACATGTTGATGATTTGAATTGGCATGTGCAAAAGGAGTTTCAGCTGCATGTTAGTGTTAGAGATTCATTTACCAGCATGCACTAATGGGTGCATAGAAGTACATAGGTTGGCGGTAAAGTGGTGGCGTGGCTGAGTCACATGAAGAATCAGGTCAATATATTTGTTAAATGCAGTTTTAATGAGATAGATATAGCCATGTACTTGTAAAGTTTAACCCGCTTTGATATAGTACAATTTCCTTTATAGTGAATTGGAATGAAAATCCCTTTGTCATTTCAATGCATTGCAACAGGCATACTTTATTTCCAGTTACTGACTGTCTGTTTCTAGTGAAGAAGTGCTGAGACAGACATGTCATCTCATCAATCCTGTGGCACAACAATTACCCAGTGACACCCAGAATTAGCCACTGGCACCTACCTAATTCTGGGTGTCACTGGATAATTGTTGGGGTTACATCAGACCACTAAGGAGTGCTGTGCTGGAGCAGGGAAAGCTTCTAGTTACAGAGAAGAACAGGAGGACTTGTGGCACCTTAGAGACTAACAAATTTATTTGAGCATAAGCTTTCGTGAGCTACAGCTCACTTCATCGGATGCAACTGAAGCTCACGAAAGCTTATGCTCAAATAAATTTGTTAGTCTCTAAGGTGCCAACTTATAGGATGTAAAAAAAGAGTGCCCTGAGATACACATGTAAAACAAAGAAACTGTTTGGACCTGGGCTTTAATCTTCCAGGCCCATTGGTGATTTACAATGATGAATGACTTTTATAGGACACAGGGAGGAGGAGGAGCTGGTAATTCCAGCAAAGATTTCAAGCTTTGGCATGAAGCTGTACTCTTCAAAATGAAATTATGGATGTATTGATTGAACTGATTTTAAACTAAATCCTAATGGCTCTTGCAGTACGGCAGTAATCCAGGCAATTAATTTCATGGGACATTACTAAGGATAATGACAGGTTTCAGAGTAGCAGCCATGTTAGTCTGTATTCGCAAAAAGAAAAGGAGTACTTGTGGCACCTTAGAGACTAACCAATTTATTTGAGCATAAGCTTTCGTGAGCTACAGTTGCATCCGATGAAGTGAGCTGTAGCTCACGAAAGCTTATGCTCAAATAAATTGGTTAGTCTCTAAGGTGCCACAAGTCCTCCTTTTCTTTTTACTAAGGATAATGTAGGTTATTTTCTGGGATGTGGTCTAGTTCTAGAATGAATGTACACTGTTAACTATTATTTGATAATGGTTCACTTCAGGCATAGTGTAGCTGAAGGGCGAGGAGGGGTTGGGCATTTAAACAGTTTTCTGATGCAGCATATGATAAACTCCAGTAATCAGCATGTACTTGTTTAGGACCAGCATGGGAACCAGATGAATCTTGCCATCTCTAAAATGTATGCTCACAATGCCAAAGGGAGAAAGAGTGGGCCACTGAAGTCTCTTGTAGTTTAGAAATAGACTATACATTTATTCATAGTCAGACACTAAACAGGTTTGGTTGTGTCATAACAGCCATAAAAGATAGCATATAACTTTGAACTGAAAAGCAGAACCGCATCCTGTCCCACAAGACACAGTGTGCAATGAGGGAACAAAGTCCAACCCCTCCTAGTCATGCCCATGGGAGAACCAATGAGAAGCAAGCACCTCAGAATAATATTGATTAAAAAAAGAAAAAGAAAAGCAAACCTGACTGTTCCAAGTGACCTTCAGGGTGTGTGTGTGTGTGTGTAGGGAGGGCTGGGAGTTAATGGAACACACGACTGTAAAATAGTATGTAATCTGTTAATGTTTTCTTAAAATCTTGCATACGTACCAGTTATAGCCCCTATTAATGAGAGCCATGAAAGCTAGCTGCCCTGATTAGCAGCCCAAATGGAGGCCTTTTTGAGGGTTATCTTTACTGTTTATCATTTAAGTAATTACCTTGTTATTGTTAATTACAGCTAAACCAGATTAATATTCAGTTGTAGAGAGAGAAAGCTGTTGAGCCAAGTGAACAAAAGATTAGAAGGTGACCTGCAGTGGCAGCAATGTAGCCAAGCTAGGAATTTTGTTTTAGCTGAACTTCAAGTGGGTTTGGCTCAGGCTTGTCTTTTATCCCAAATCCCTGTTATAAGAGACTCACTATTCACTCTTCTCCCCTGTCCCCACCCACAAATCTAAAGGAGGATATAGATTCCTCCTGCTGTGCCCAAGGCTAACAGAATTTGCATTTGAAATTGTTTTGTTTAGCAAACCTCCCTGAAGTAAACTCGAATTCCTGCAAAACTGGTAGCTGTGTCAAAGAGGGGCAGGGTGAATCAACATCTTAATCTTTGACTAATGTCTTGTACCAGGTTGAGTTTGCAGCTATGCTGGGTAGTGATAGTGTGGCCATGTAGTGTCCCGCATATTAAAAAAAAATATAAAAAATCTCCAGACACTAAATTTTTTGCATATTTTCCCCCCTTGTCCAGTCCTAGCAAGAACAAAAATGCCTCGGGGGATGTACTGCAAGTCATGTTTGGTGCCCATGGGGCCCAAAACTCTGATGGTGCAGGTCTTGCAAATCTGAAATTTCATTATGGAATGACATTGAAAGTCATTTATAGCTGCATGTACTAATTTCTGCTTCTGCTAAAGATTAGCAATCAACTTGTCTGAATACGTTTTAAGAGTTCCTTTGGTCTTTTGGAATGTAAAAAGTGTATAGTGGTATAATGTCCCAGTACCATAGTTAATATTTGCAAAGCTGGTAATATATGTTGAGAAATGCTCCTTATTGGGCTCTGCATTACAAATGAACTCAATAGTTTGGGGAGAGCAATAATTAGACCAACTTCTTATTCAGACAGGATTGGGCCCCAAACATGAACCTAAATCAGGCCTGCTGACTTTCATCATTTAAACCCCCCCCCTGTCTTCCTCTACAGCCAAAGATCTTAGAGAGACTGACCTCGTAATCCTTGAAAGCTTCTCTCCTTCTTGCCCAAAATAACAAAAAATATCCCATCAAAATGCCTTGAGAGGTTTGCTCAGATCCTGCTTGGTGTCTGGAGGCTCCCCAAACTCCCTGGCGGCTCATGCTTTGTAAACCCTGCCTTTCTATCCTCAAATCTGAAACCCATTCTGTGAGGACCTCACTCACAGAGTGGTGGTATTTCATCACACCAGTTCCAACTTTATAGCATCCAGTGCCACAATCTCCAGTGAATAGCAGCTGTGTGACAGTTTATTACAATTCCCATCAGCCACAAAAGAAGGCTTCAGAAAGCACTTGCCCGGTTGACTGCTGGTGAATTGTAGAAAATGTATTTTTGTAGGCAGGTAGCATTGCTTGACAGCTTCTATATAACATGCGACAGGACTGGAGAAAAGGGAGAGTGATATTTTGTTTTTATATAAGGGGTGGACCCAAGTGGCAGGTTTTTGGGGAGCAGGAGGAGGTTTTCATAGAACAGAAAAAAGAAAAAAAGGAAATTATAATTTCACATGGTTTATAATTCATTACCATGAACAGTAATGGGAGCCTTGCTCAATGCGGCTTTGATCAAAATCTTACATGGCATGATGATATCAAAGTCAAGTTTATTTAAAGATTACAGTTCATTGAATAACATAAAAGCATCCAGTGACAAAAAGTACACACACAATTCCATATTCTGGACAGTAATCTTTTTGTAGTCTGCTGCAGAAATAATGGCTTCTTATAACAAGTATTCATGTCTAAACAATACAAACAGACAGAAGTAAACTGTAGCTAAGTTAAAAATTCAAATGTTTATTTGGGGCAAGCCTACTTAAGCTAACAATTAGATGAATCAGCTGACTTGACCTAATGTCTTGTTGAAACAGAAACCGTTATGACTTTGAAATCATGTGAGGGAAGTTTGTGTCTGACTCTGGAGGCTTGGCTCTGACAGGCACTGAGGTTGTTTGCACATTTTTACTGAAAGCAAGTTAATTTATGTTCCAGTCTAAGATGTGTTCAAATTCTGAGGAGTCATTCCAAACCTTTTTGCTTAAGTTAAAGATTAAAATAAACCTGTGTGGTCTTGAATTCATCCAAAACTTAAAGCAGGTATTTAAATTTCATGCATAATCTGGTGCATGCAAGTTGCAATTAGTCAGCAAACACTTAAAACCATAAATCTGATATAAACTCTGATGTAAAACCAAGTTATTTAGATAATGTGTTGCTATTAAATTATAGTTTTACATGTGTTGCCTTCTAATGACATGTGAGGAACTGCCCAACCAATAGGCAGGTAAATTGACATCTTTACTTGGCTGTGGTGCTCTTACTGATAAAATTATTAATGTTTTTAGCAAGGTCAGGCTAGGATAATCAACTCAGAGCATGGATTTAAGAAGGACAAGTTGGTCTGATGGAACTTTATTTGCTATATTCATGACACCATGTCTTTCCAGCCAATGAAAATTCTAGTGTGAAATTTGATTAAGATAATTAGACTATTAACTACAATAGAACCTCACAATTATGAACACCTTGGGAATGGAAAAAGAAAAGGAGTACTTGTGGCACCTTAGAGACTAACCAATTGATTTGAGCATAAGCTTTTGTGAGCTACAGCTCACTTCATCGGATGCATCCAATGACGTGAGTTGTAGCTCACGAAAGCTTATGCTCAAATAAATTGGTTAGTCTCTAAGGTGCCACAAGTCCTCCTTTTCTTTATGCGAATACAGACTAACACGGCGGCTACTTTGAAACTTGGGAATGGAAGTTGTTCATAACTCTAAAATGCTTGTAACTCTAAACAAAACATGAAGGTTGTTCTTTCAAAAGTTTACAACTGAACATTGACTTAATACAGCTTTGAAACTTTACTATGCAGAAGAAAAATGCTGCTTTTCCTTTATCTATTTTTGGTAATTTACATATAACACAGTACTGTATTGGCCTTTTTTTTTTTTTTTTTTTGGTCTCTGCTGCTGCCTCCAGATGAGGTGTGTGGTTGACTGGTCAGTTTGTAACTCTGGTGTTTGTAACTCTGAGGTTCTACTGTAAAAGACAATTGATCATTTGGTTAACTAGAATTGGGTAAAAAGGCTAATCATATTTGCAGGTACCAAGTTATGCTCCTGTTCAAGGTCAAGCTAGGAAAACCCTTAACTATAATCCTGAAGGGTTTTAGTAGGAGGAAGTGGTAGTGGAAGGATATACAAATATAGACACAGGTATTACAGCTTCCTATACCGCTGAGCTTGGAAGCAATTTGTTCTTACGATGATATGTAAAGTGCATAGAAGTTAGAGTATGTTTCCCTTATCTCACAGTGAGAGAAAGAAAGACAGAATGTGTATGCATCTTGTGAAGAAAGTGGTAGTTGTGTTGTTTCATGGTTACATAATACAGCTGTGCTTTAAACACAGAGAAGAAAATATGGTCTGCTAGTTAAAGCATTGTACTTGACATCAAGGCTCTTGGGTACTGTTTCTAGTTCAGCCACTGATTTCCTATCTGACTTGCCCAAGGTCACATAAGCTGTGCCTCAGTGTCCACACCTGTGTATAATAATGTCTTCAAGTATTTTTGTGAGGCTTAATTAATTTGTGCCCAGTTGTGCTTCTCTTGAAATCAGCAGGCGTTTAGCCACTGACTTAAATGGGATCAGGGTGGGATGCATTATGCTTTTTAAAATGCTTTGAGATCTTCTGATGAAAGAATCATATAAATGTAAAGTGTTTTTCTTTTTTATTACAGGAGTTTAAAATCTGAAAAGTAACCAAAATCTTTGCTTTTTTTGCACAGTTATGTTACTTACAATCAGCAATATTAGGAAGTGGGTTTCTGGATTAAAGCATCACACCACTTACATACAAAGATAAAGTGTGTGTCTCTTTATAGACTGAAAGGAAATAGCTAATACCCAGATTGGTTATAATATTAGACCCAAGACAAATTAAAATAAGACTTACTGCGGATCTGGAGAACTCTTTTCAAGAAGTTCTGTATCATTATTACTTTAGTTGGTGTTCAGTGTCAAAATATTAATCGTGTTGATTTTGTTTGATCACGTGCATTCAGTGTGTACAATAATGCCTTTGTTGTTTTGCTATCGTTGCAAACATGTTGCTCTGAGACATATGCAAGGGCAGATTACTTACTGGCACCTTTTTACCAATTAAAATGTAGTGACAGTGGTTTTTATTTCATGAATGTGTTGATGATGATAATAATAAGTTAAGTACTGTTCTGGTAGAACAAGGAACAATATAAGATATGAAGTATCACTAAAACTCCCAGCACCCTATGAATTTACTGTCATCCTTGTTGAAAGTCTCAGAAGAAAAGCCAAGGATCACAAGGGTTGGGAGACTGACCTACCCTCTCATTCCTCCAAGTTAATCCTTCTCCATCAGGGTTCTGACCATTTGGAAGGATGGGGAGGAGCTTGCAGTGTTGCTTCACAAGAGTGGATCAATAGGTGCATCTAGTAGACAGACATCTGTGTGCTATGAAATGTACCTGAAATAGTGGACACTTGAATTACAGGCAGAAAAATGGAAGGCACTTTTTAACATCAGGCTCTGAGCAGCTACTTACCCATCACAGAACAATACTGCAATATTAAAATGAGCCATTCCTGCCCCTCCCCATCAGACATCTTTGTTTCTCCATTAATTAATTTTTTTGAATGCCTATATCAAGTTCATTCTGGAAAACTGAGAGCAAAATGGGCATGTTTGTTCATCAACTGAAATGACAAGCTACTGAGTTGCTACTTGACACAGAGGCCTGACTTGCTCCTGCTGAAGTCAATTTGGCCACAATCCCACTGATTTCAATGGGAGGAGGATTGGACGCGTAGCTGAGAGAGATGAAAACTCAAAGCCGAGGTAGAGAACTTCCAGCAAGTTAACAAGCTGCTGGCAGATCAGAATCTACCACTTTTCTCAAGAAAATATAGTGACCACTGATGACCTTTTCCTGACAAATCTGTACTGTATTTAGTACAGGAAATCAGAGCAAATTAAGAATACAAAGTTGTTTTGGTTTGGTAACATTTAAGATGCAATGTGCTGCATGGTTGTCCAGTGAAATAAGATGATAGTTTATCTCATACATCTCTGCAAGTTTTCAAGTCACTGTTTGTATGTAAAGCCTCATACAGGACCACAAGGTTGCTGTATTGTCCAATATTGAGAGCAGACACAAGTTCAGATACAGTGCACGGATTTAATTTTAATACTGGGTTTGTCTACGCTGCAATTAAACACACGTGGCTGTGACATAGGCCAGCTGTGTATATCTAATTGCAGTGCAGACGTACCCACTGTCTGCTACCTTCCGAACGCCTCAGTTTCCTCCAGCTATTAAAGGTGTAGGTACCCGTGTTGAAATTGTGTTAAGGCTGAAATCTGGAACATTTCCTGATAAGAAAGCAAACTCAATATACAATCCCTGTAAACTGACAGAGGAGACCCAGAGCCTTTCACAGTTGGTGACTGGACTAAACAAAATTGGGCCTTACTTTTGTCCGTTGAATTACTTCCGATAATATGCTGTACATTATACGGTCATATTCCCTTTACCAAGGAATGCTAACTGCTGGCACAGCAATAAACATCACCTTTATGTGATGGGTTCATACTACAGTGTATGTACTTTTACATAGACAAGGCTTGAATTCTGCAAAAAAGGGAGTACTAAAGGTTTTGATTTACACTTGCATTTTATATGGCATCAATATTGCAATTCTAATGAGATCAGAGAAGAAAAATCTTGTGGGAACAATACAGTTTAAAACAAAGGTTCAGATCTTGTGGCATGTTGGGAACAATTTTATGCCAGCCTGTTGGGACAAAGCTGCCCTAAAGCTCCCTCAAACTGGCCGCTGTACAACACCATCTGCAAAGAGGGATCCCTCTGTGGTGTAGTGCCGTCACTGCTATTCCTATCCCACCCCCTCTTCCTGCAGCCAACACAGGGCCTATCTGACGCCCTGGTACTCGTCGTCCATTGGAATAGCTGCTTGGAGAAACTGGCAAAGTTCAGACTGCTCTGTCTTATGCTGAGGGCTGGATGGGCTACGAGACGCCTCAGGATAAGAGGGATGCAAAGGTGGCATAAGTCCAACTTTATGATTTACGGTTTGCATTAGCACCCAAAATGTTCAAGTATTGTTTGTATTTGAAAGCATGGCTTCTGCCCTAAAGGATGGTCAATCTAAATTTAGACCAAAGATGGCAAACAATAGGGGTGAAAGAAGAGAGTATATGAGATAAACAACTGATCCTCGGCTCCAGGGCACAATCTGGGCCAAAGTGCTTGTTCATGGAATAATTTTAGCATGAACTTCATAGATTTTTCTCAGTCAAGTGCTGAGAGTACGAAAAACAAACAAAAAGAAGCCAGACATTTGGAGATGAGATACAGCAAAAGTCCAGGAAATTTAGACGTATTGTAACAAGTTAGAAACAAATATGCAACTTCTTGACCTATGTCTTTTACTGGTACTCATTCACATCTTTCAGCTGTGACCAGTTGAAGCCTAGTTTGGGAATTGCATGCTTAGTGTTTCTGTTATAGTCAACATCCTCATTTTGATTAAGCAAACAGCAGGATTGACCTTGCTGGAAAAAGAGACTGAAGGTGAGATTCAAAGCTGGTGAAATATTCCAGCAAGCTGAACTAAGTGTAAATAACAGAAGAACCTATGGCACTGTATACCTAAAATTCTGATCTCCTTCTCTGTTACTAATAGTCATTCCTTTTGAGCAAAACTCTTCTTGAAAATTTTCAATTGCAAGTTTATAACAGGTCAAAACTACTTTTTTTAAACTCAGAAATATATGAAGCGCCAGTTAGATTCCTTATCACTTCCAGCACTTTGATTCATTTGTTTCCAAATTTTCAGTGACTGAATTTTGCTGTGATTTTTTAAATTCATTTTCCTGTGGAATGTTCACGAACTATCTAAATATATATAATTGCCAAAGGACTACAAAGATT
Organism: Caretta caretta; assembly: GCF_965140235.1. NCBI lineage: Eukaryota > Metazoa > Chordata > Testudines > Cheloniidae > Caretta > Caretta caretta. The sequence continues at coordinate 49,091,540 of NC_134207.1, forward strand.
ATGCATCAGGAACTCAGATATCAGTTTCCTGCATTCTTGTTGGTCTCATATATCTGACCTGACACTGCAGAAGAAACCTTGACCCATTTGTTTTTCCTGCACATATCAATCAAGCAATGTGTCTATGCAGGGTTCTAGTTTCACTTCTGCTGTAGACTTCCTGTGTGAATTTAATCAAATCGTTTCATAACTCTCTCCAGTCTCTCATCTTTTAAAAAAATAGAGTGGGAGAGGAAAAGAAGAGGCAAAGAAACTAATTACCTCCCACCCAGGAGTGCTACAAAGATCAATTTGTTAATGTTTGTTAAAAACCTTGGAACTAGGAAAGTTCTATGCATAGGTGTAAAGTACTGTTGTGTTAAATCACGTGTAAGATAAAACATGGAGTACAACTTTATTGATTTTTTTAAAAAATGGCTTTGACTTTGTGCAGTTTTTTGAATGGTAGATTCTCCAAAATAAAGTGGCAACTTGTGAGATCTGTCCCAGCCAGATACCTGGCACTTACTGTGGGCATGGAGGGTGACAGATAAAGAAGAGCTGATTGTAATTGTATCTTCAAAATACTCGGAGTAGGAAAGTGGAAACGGAGATGAATGTTTTGGCCCCAGCTGGCCATGATTTTGGGTAGGAGTGAACAAGAAGAAGGGGTCAGTGTCATGATGGCTTTTCTTCTTGTTTCCTCCTTTGCATATACATTCAGTATATACAACTACAAGTCAAACCACATTGAAAGAGTGGGATCAGCCTGATTCTTTGTGTGTTTTCTTCTCAATGATGGTTTATTCAGGGAACTACTTACTTCCTGAGAGAGATACCCATGAATAGAAGAGTGTATGTCCATATCGCCCAGCTAAAGATCATGAAACCTTGCAAATAGCAAGGAGCTGAGTTGCAATCTTTCCTGAATTGCAGCAGGTTTGGATCTAGTCTTCTCCTTTCGAATCTGGGCATTCAGGTTTTTTGCTTAGGTTGAGCTCCACAAAGTGCAAGAGTGACACTTCTATTTGGCTGATTTGTTTTAAGGAACCAGTATGGAGCATAAGGATTCCGGGAGACTGGCTGTTCTAAACTCTTCAGTAGTATAGGGAATGGGATCAGGGCAGGGCTATGGCCCCACCATCTATATTGAGCACTGAAGATGCAGACTGTAGGGCAGTGGGGGAAGGAAGTGGGGATAAGGAGGATGTTTCTCCCTGTAATAAAGTGATGGAGCTACTATGACAATATGCATCTCCTTCAAGCATCCAAATGAATGTCTTACTTCAGCCAGAATGCCCCTGGGGCCTGCACTGCTGCATGGCCGCTCTGCACACGCACCAGCAGTTGCTGCAGCTTAAAAGCCATGCTGTGGCCCTAAACCAGTGCCGGTCTGAAGGATGAGACCAGTGAGTGAAAGTTACATCTTTTAAAGGGAAGAGGAAGGGATAAGGGAGAAATATAAATAATAAAACAAAAACATGAGAGAGAACTAAATCCTGTATGCCAGCACTCTCATGTATGAGAGCACAGGAAGGTGTCCATGGCTAATGAAAATCCCCAGAGGTAGTTTAGACATCTAGATGTTGTGCTGCTTGAACCCAGGCTATCCCTAGAGAGCTTCTCTATCGCCATATGCTTACTGGCCAAAAGACAGGAGGCTGCAAGTTCTGCTTCCTTGAATATAAGCACTACCTAGTACAGTACCACCCTTCTGCAGTTAGAGGATCAAGTTGCATCCAGGACATGAGTATAGCTGTTCTGTCCGCAAACGCTAGCTTTGGAAGAGGCTGTCAGTCAGTCATGTAACATGATTTCCCAGCAGGAATGTCAAGGGCTCAGGGGATATATCTAATTAAATAAACTGGGGAACCTTGGCTGCCACAAGTGCCTAAAGGGCTGAATGAATCCAGGAAACATTCCACAAAATGCATTTGATCTCCAGAGGTGCTCATCTCGGGGAAGTCCTGCTTTTGGGTCGTTCTTTCAGCACATGGCCAATGGGGAACTCCCATAACCTCAAAGTTTTGATCCACTGAGGCATCCTTAAGTGAGTTTGATGTAAGTAAACTTGATTTTGAGGGAACAACTCATGCTCAGGATAAGCGTGTGGGCAAGTGTTGTTTGCTGGATTTGGGGCCTAAAACTCTAAATGGTAGGCAAAGGGAGAGTTAGAGAGAGAGGAACAAGGGGCAAAACAAATGCAGGTAGTGTGAATCCTATTCTGTGTTGAATGGATCTTGTATTCTACTTTATATAACTGACCATATTTTAAATTGAGTAGATAGCCCAGGATTGCCAATTGTGGAAAGCCACCGAGAAGTAAAAGAGTTTGAAGGAGAAGAGTGAGGACTCTCAAGATGCTGGCAAAGGGAGGGAAGTTATTATTGTATGTATTGCACATCACCTTTAAATTGTTGGAGTAAGTAAATGTCAATGGCCAGGCGCTAATAAAAAGTGAGTCAGAAATGAAAAATAAAGTCATAATATACTTGGGGAGGCAAGATGGTTGCCACTCAGAGGGAGTAGCACTAAGTATGATTTCTAAAGCAAAAAAGTTGCTTGTAGACTGGAAGTCAATTAAGAGCCAATTGCTCTGAGTTACGTTTCAAACAGGATACATGAAAGTGACAGTTATACAATGTTAGGCACTAGCAGACAACTAGGATGATGAGATCAGAGATCAGTTCTACAGCTGCCTACAAAGTCTGACAATATTCCCAAGCATGACATCTGTTTAGTAATGGAGGACTTCAGTGCCAAGGCTGGGGATGACAACAGTGGAGTGGAGAAAGCAATGGGCAAGCATGGCCTTAGTTCCCAAAAAAAGAGAGATGAAAGACTTGTAGAACTGTGCTTGGTATCAGCACTCACAAATGGTGGGACACAATTCCCACACTGAGATGTCCATACAGTAAATTTGAATTCCCCAGATGTAGGAACCAGACTGACCATACATGTATGGGAAGGCAATTTAGATCAACTCTTTAGGATGTCAGAGCATACAGAAGGTAAGTCTACACTACGGGGCCTACATTGGCATAGCTATTGTACCATAGTTATGCTGGCATAAGCCTGTAGGGTAGACACAGCCTACACTGGCAGAAGGTTTTTTTCTCCATTGGTATAGGAACACCACCTTTCTGAGCGACAGTAGCTAGATCAATTGAAGCATTCTTCTGTTGACCTAGCTGAGTATACACTGGTGGTTATGTTAGCATAGCTGCATTCAGGTGTGTGGATTTTTCACACCTCTGATCAATGAAGCTATGTCAACCTAAATTTTAAGTATAGGCCAGGCCACAGAACCTAATGTAAGAAGTTACCATAATTTGTGTGGCAAGATTATAGATCAAACTTAAAAAAAACCCATAAGCAACAAGAAAACTGATAGCAAAAGGTTAACAGACCAGATATTACAGTGGTAATTTTCAAATTGAACTGAAGAACAAATTCAGGTGCTACAAGACTAAATCTGCCACGAGAAGTTAACATTGACATGTTGTGATCCTTTCTGCATGACAGTTTCGTAGATTCCACAATAAGTGTTTCCATTAAAACCAAAGTCTGGATAAGTGAAATATGTGGAACTGTGTGAAAGAAAGGAAACAAGCCAAGTGAACATAAACTCCTCAAAAACACCTCTAGAAAAAGAAGTATTAAAAAATCTGTATAAATTAGAGGACAAAGCAGTAAAAAGCAGAGCAAGAAGAGACAAGAGGAAATACATGGCTAACATCACCAAAGAAGCTGAAACAAGCTACTGAAGGAGATAAAACATTTCATCAGCTTGATAAGCTTCTAACTGGCTAAATTACACCCGCTGAAGGACCTGTTAAGGATAAGCAAGGAAAAACCCTAACTACAGATTAAAAAAGAAAAAGAGCAATGGACAGTTGTAACATCCTGTATCAAACAAAGGAGTTGAAATATGCAATTAAAAAGTTAAAACCTGAGAAAGCTGCAGGTGAAGCCCAAATCACTGGGGAAATGTTCAAAGCTTGTGGAGATGAGACCATCAGTAAAATCACTGAACTATTCAACAAAGTATGGGAACAAGGAAAAGCCTCCAAAACAATGGGAAAATGTTATCATCATGTAAGCAGGATCTGAATGAATTCTCCCCTGACAGCTAGCCGGGGGGGCGGGAGGGGAGAGACTTCGGGAGCAAACTGTCTTTACATGAACACACCTACTCTGCTTAGATATCCAGCAGATAGAGTGGTGTTGCTTTGGCTGGTGTTGGGTTACAAATCACTTTAGAATTGAATGCAGGGGCAGTGAAATGCTGTTAATCAATGCGTTGTCAGTATTGTACGAATGAAGGGGAGCAGAACTGTGATTAACTGGTCCCAAATAAGGGGGTCACCCTCAGCTGAAAGGACCTTGTTAAGTCAGGGGCTCGAATGCCAGAGCCCTGTAAAAGTAAGAGGGATGGGGACATCCCAGCTAGGAGGTGGGGAGTCTCCCTTGGGGTCCCCGGACTGGTTTAACCTGTTCCTCCCCACTGTTCAAAGAAAGAGCTAAATAGACTTCATTAGGAGCCTCTTTGTTATTTTAAATGCTCAATCAGAGCTGAAATCAGTTATGGTGGGACTATATTTCTGCCCAGCCTGCTAAGAGCTAATAATCACTGAGAGCTGAAATCCCTTGAGATGGGGCAGTGTTTCTGCCCAGCCTGAAAAGAGCTGAAAATTGCTAAGAGACTGACATGCAGAGGTCACAGCAGAGAGGCAGGTGACAGTCAGCTGGTGGACAAGTGGCTGGTGAGGTGATGAGCAGAATAAGCAGCTGGCAAGGCAGCGAGGAGCACCGGCTGGCGGGGCAGCCAGCCAGACTAAGTGCTCAGATGGTGGAGCAAGCAAGGTGCCTTCTTCCCTGGGAGGGATGTGAACTCACACAGATGCACCTCTGAATCCTGGGTCCTCTCTGACACAGGACAACCACTGTGAGTGGGGTATGGTGCGGGAGCAGAGAGGGGCACAGAAAAGGAACTTTTGGTTGTAGAACTCAAGAATGCACTGCCCCCGCACTCTCAGGTGGATGGCGGGCTCACAGTTCTATGATTATGAATCCTGCTTGTGGCATTTTTCCTAATAATGTTGGGTGACTTCTCTCCTTTCATTAAATGTTTCTTTTCTACACTCAGACTCTGTGCTTGGATGGTGTGTAATTTTCCCAGGTTACTGGGTGGGGACTCGAGCTGGTTCTATGTTGTATTGTTAAAAAGGAACCCCCAGATATTGAACCCGGCCCTGGTTGCTGCCGGCTCCACCTGACAGAAGGGTTACAGTCAAAAGACCAAAGAAAGGTGATTGAAGCACCTGCAATTACTAGCAAGACATTACAGTCCTTTCAGTGGCTGGCAAAGTCTTTGGTAGTATCATTTTAAGCAGAGTAAAGGAAGCAGTTGAGGCAAAACTAAGGGAAGAGTAGGCTGGATTTGAACCTGGAAGATCGTGTTGGGACAGGCTGTATCCCAGTATTCACCCCTTGCACACTATTGTAATAATCTTTGTACACAGTATGCCTCACGAGGTATCATTTGAAAACTCATAATTTACTTGTCATCATTGTCCTGGTAAAATATATGGCAACATTGCACGTTATAAGATTATACTGTATAGTGTTACTTCCTCATGTTCCAAATCTGGGGAGTGGCCAAACCAGTTCCTCAGAGACAAAGAGCAAGCAGTTGCCTCAGCCAGATGTAAACAAGGCCAATAGGCCTTTATCTGCGAAATGGCCATTCTTTGGCAGGAAAGGGGGCATGGGTGACAAATTGATATCTTAGCAAAGAACAGCATGGGGTTCCCATCCACACTGACTGCCTGTCATCATGCTCCTTGCTGGAGATGCTTCTCAAAGAGGGGAGAGGACTATAAAAATAAAGGGAAGACACCTCAAGAGCACCCCTCTCTTTCTCTCTGCCCACCCCATTCATGGCACCTGAACGACAAAGGAAGCAGTGTTGGACTGGGGGAGGGGTCCTGACATAAGAGTTTGGCCAGTAATCTGTTAAAGTACGTGATGAGTTGAATCTTGCTTTGAATTTAACATAGTTTAAATTAGGCACTAGTTGCATTTTATCTTTATTTTACTTTTAACCAGTTCTGACCTTTGTGCCTCATTATGTATACTCACTTAAAATAAATAAATTGGTTAGTCTCTAAGGTGCCACAAGTACTCCTTTTCTCTTTTCACTTAAAAGCTATCTCTCTGTACCTAATAAAACTGTTTTATTGTTTTATCTAATCCAGTGTGTTTGGGAAACTCCATTTGGGGTAACAGGACAAGTGCATATCATTTTTATTAATTAGATGATGGACTTTATATGAGCTTGTATTGCACAGGAGAGGGCTGGGCAGTATAGGACATACATGTCTGGGGAGAAATCTAAGACAGGGAGTATGTTGGGGTCACCCTGCAGTATAAACGAGGTTAGTAAGAGCCAATATATGGCTGGCTCCAGCTCACACACAGATGTAGCTGGGAGTGACTTGCACACTGGAGGCTGTTCTGTGAGCAGTCCAGGACTGGAGGCTACAGCAGCAAAGCAGTGTAAAGGGCACCCCAAGTAGAGGAAAGGGGGACACAGCTACTCATTAGTCTGGATTGTACCCTGGGTATGTCATGTGTGTCAACCAGATTTTCACCCTAAGAATAATCATCGAAGAAAGCACTGAGTGGCAAAACCCACTCATCATAAACTTCACTGATTTTAAGAAAGCATTTGACAGCCTTCATCATGATTCACTCTGTAACAACTTGAAGTGTTATGGAATGCCAATAGAAGTAATTACCAAAGGCTTTGTATGAAGGTGCAGCTTGCATAGTTAAAGTAAACAACTTGAATGAATGGTTGAACGGAGACACTGGTGTCAAACAAGAATGCATTCTTTCATCTCTCCTGTTTGGCATGGTCATTGACTTCCTTATGAGAAAAAGTGTTGATAGCTAGAATACAATGTTGAACAGTGTTCTTCTACACTAGAAGATTTAGATTTTGCTAATGATGTAGCTCTTCTAAGTGACAGCTCAACCAACACGCAAGCAAAGAATGAAAGACTGTTCTGCATTGTAAAAAGACAGGGTTAAATTAGGTATGAAAAAAACTTATGAGAACCCCAGCAACTTCCAACTCATGCATGACATTAGAAGGCAAAGGAGTACAAGAGGTGAGTCAACCCATTTACCTTGGTGGTATTTGCAAACAAATGGGGATATTCAGAAGAAAATTATGTCACAATTTTTGGCAAGGTGGAAACTGCATTCAGCAGCATAAACGAGATTTTGTCATCAGAAATCTACAATTTAAAGAGCAAACTGAATCTTCAACTCAATTCTTATTCCCACCTTAATATATGGATGTGAAAGCTGGAAAGCCACCAAAGGCATAGACAGATGTTGAAATGCATTTAAAGGCAAATACTTCAGGCAAATACTAAGTATTAAGTGGAATGAATCACAAATGCTGAGATTCATCGGAGTTCAACAACTTCTTATCTCAAAAATTACCAGGAAAAGAAGATAGAAATATCTGGGACATGTAATAAGAATGAAGCCTGTGTGTCGGCTGAAAGAATCCCTCTACTGAACAATACTCAGAGAGGGAAAATTTGTGGAACTTAACACCATACCATAGAGTATGTATACACAACAAAGAAAAATCATGGCTGGCCGGTGCCAGCCAACTCGGGCTTGTGGGACTTGGGCTGCGGGGCTGTTTCATTACTGTGTAGACTTCAAGACTTGGACTGGAGCCACCCACCCTGCAAGATTCCCCCCTGCCCCCATGTAGACATACTCACAGAGAGCATGCAAAGAGCAGCCCAGGATAGACAGGGACAGTGGAGCCTTGTTCATACCCTATGTTGTGACGTTCAATAGCATGAGAAAGATTCAGATTTGTATTGCAGAAGCACCCAGAGGCCCCAGATTTATATAAATTCACAGGAAAACATAATCCTTATGCTGAGCAATTTACAACTGAAAGTTATACTAATGCTGCTTTAACCTAGCAGTAAATACAAGAAGAATCCTAGAAGAAAGTGTATAATAGACACTCTGTCCATCAGATCATATAATGAGAAGTTAATCCTCCCAATAGGATGTGTGATTAAGAATATTTCACCAGCTCCAAACAGCATATGACTGTGTTTGTCACCCTGAAAAAAGTGATTCTAGTGACTCACTTTTAATCCCCACTCATTAATTTTTTCAGTTTGGCTGGATGCTGCACACTTACCCATCCTATATCTCCTATAGCCTGTCTTTTCATGCTCTTAGTTTTCACAATTTTTCTCTTTTTTTCTTTTATAAAAATCAGTTTACTGCACAAAGATTTCTTTATTTCTCCACTTAAAAAGAACCCAATTCTTCCCAAGTGGGATTTAAGTCAAGTCAGCTTTGTTCCATGACTTTCCAGATTGAGTGGGCCCCAGCTGCTACTGGGCTTAGCTGAGATGTTCTGTTATTTTCAGCTGGAGGGGAGGTGAACTGATGTCAGTGCTGCTGATGCATGGATCAGCTGAAGGAGGGTAATAGCAGGACACCTGGCCCTTCTCCCAGACACCGAATGCATTGAATACACTCCGTCTCTACCAGCCCACAGATTCTGTGCTGCTGGGAGCAGCTCTTACAAACATATTTCAGAAGATTGCCAATAGAACACAGTTTGTTTTTCTGTTGCAAAGCTTCTGCATGCTTAAAAAAACATATTTAACTCCAAAGTCAGTGCTGTTAAAATCAACCCTCTTTCACATGTAATGATATGTGTACTCTCTCATCTCAGGTTTCAGAGGAACAGCCGTGTTAGTCTGTATTCGCAAAAAGAAAAGGAGTACTTGTGGCACCTTAGAGACTAACCAATTTATTTGAGTGAGCTGTAGCTCACGAAAGCTCATGCTCAAATAAATTGGTTAGTCTCTAAGGTGCCACAAGTACTCCTTTTCTTTTCTCTCATCTCAGTCATCCTACATCAAATATAACAGTATTTTTAAGCTATACCTTCAGCAGAACAGATGGCACAGACAATTCTTGACAGCGACAGGCTTGGATTAAAACACCTGCATATGCACAACATTGTGTTTGAAATCTAAATTAAATGATTTGGCTATCACCTCAGAAAAAATTCCTGTTAGTTATTTGATGCCCCGAAACGTAAGTGCAGATGGTAAAACAGTTACTCTCTGCAGAAGCAGTTAGTTCTTTCTCAAACTCTTAGGTGGTTAGCAGACCTGTTGGTTCCTGGGGTACATTGTTAGTTTGCAGCTTAAGGTTTAACCATCCTTTCTTTTGTCTAGGAGTCCAATGAGGGATCAGGGTCTCATTTTGTTGGGTGCTGCCCTGATATGTAATAAAAAGACAGTCCCTGACCCAAGGAGTTTATAGTCTTGAGAATGATAAGATTCATAGATACTAAGGTCAGAAGGGACCATTATGATCATCTAGTCCGACCTCCTGCACAACGCAGGCCACAAAATCTCACCCACACACTCCTGTGAAAAACCTCTCACCTATGTCTGAGCTATTGAAGTCCTCAAATTGTGTTTTAAAGACTTCAAGGAGCAAAGAGTCCTCCAGCAAGTGACCCATGCCCCATGCTACAGAGGAAGGTGAAAAACCTCCAGGGCCTCTTCCAATCTGCCCTGGAGGAAAATTTGTTCCCAACCCCAAATATGGCGATCAGCTAAACCCTGAGCATATGGGCAAGATTCACCAGCCAGATACTACAGAAAATTCTTTCCTGGGTAACTCAGATCCCACCCCATCTAATATCCCATCACAGGCCATTGGGCCTATTTACCATGAATATTTAATTACCAAAACCATGTTATCCCATCATACTATCTCCTCCATAAACTTATCGAGTTTAATCTTAAAGCCAGATAGGTCTTCTGCCCCCACTGCTTCCCTTGGAAGGCTATTCCAAAACTTCACTCCTCTGAGGACTAGAAACCTTTCTTTAATTTCAAGTCTAAACTTCCTGGTGGCCAGTTTATATCCATTTGTTCTTGTGTCCACATTGGTACTGAGCTTAAATAATTCCTCTCCCTCTCCGGTATTTATCCCTCTGATATATTTATAGAGAGCAATCATATCTCCCCTCAATCTTCTTTTAGTTAGGCTAACCAAGCCAAGCTCCTTGAGTCTCCTTTCATAAGACAGGTTTTCCATTCCTCGGATCATCCTAGTAGCCCTTCTCTGTACCTGTTCCAGTTTGAATTCATCCTTCTTAAACATGGGAGACCAGAACTGCACACAGTATTCCAGGTGAGGTCTCACCAATGCCTTGTATAACAGTACTAAAATCTCTTTATCTCTACTGGAAATACCTCGCCTGATGCGTCCCAAGACCACATTAGCTTTTTTCACGGCCATATCACATTGGCAGCTAATAGTCATCCTATGATCAACCAATACTCCAAGGTCCTTCTCCTCCTCCGTTACTTCTAATTGATGCATCCCCAGCTTATAACTAAAATTCTTGTTATTAATCCCTAAATGCATAACCTTACACTTCTCACTATTAAATTTCATCCTATTACTATTACTCCAGTTTACAAGGTCATCCAAATCTTCCTGTATGATTTCCCGGTCCTTCTCTAAATTGGCAATACCTCCCAGCTTTGTATCATCCGCAAACTTTATTAGGAATGCATCCGATGAAGTGAGCTGTAGCTCACGAAAACTTATGCTCAAATAAATTTGTTAGTCTCTAAGATGCCACAAGTACTCCTTTTCTTTTTGTGAATACAGACCAACATGGCTGCTACTCTGAAACTTTATTAGCACACTCCCACTTTTTGTGCCGAGGTCAGTAATAAAAAGATTAAATAAGATTGGTCCCAAAACTGATCCCTGAGGAACTCCATTGGTAACCTCCCTCCAGACTGACAGTTCACCTTTCAGTAGGACCTGCTGTCGTCTCCCTGTTAACCAATTCCTCATCCACCTTTCAATTTTCATATTGATCCCCATCTTTTCCAATTTAACTAATAATTCCCCATGTGGCATGGTATCAAACACCTTACTGAAATCTAGGTAAATTAGATCGACTGCGTTTCCTTTGTCTAAAAAATCTGTTACTTTCTCAAAGAAGGAGATCAGGTTGGTTTGGCACGATCTACCTTTTGTAAAACCATGTTGTATTTTGTCCCATTTACCATTGACTTCAACGTCCTTCACTACTTTCTCCTTCAAAATTTTTTCCAAGACCTTGCATACTGCAGATGTCAAACTAACAGGGTTGTAGTTACCCGGATCACTTTTTTTTCCTTTCTTAAAAATAGGAACTATGTTAGCAATTCTCCAATCATATGGTACAACCCCCGAGTTTACAGATTCATTAAAAATTCTTGCTAGTGGGCTTGTAATTTCGTGTGCCAATTCCTTTAATATTCTTGGATGAAGATTATCTGGGCCCCCCGATTTAGTACCATTAAGTTGTTGGAGTTTTGCTTCTACCTCAGATATGGTAATCCATATCCTCATTCCCATTTGTCATTCTACCAATATCCCTAAGATAATGTTTGGAAGGTTGTCTTACACATGTAAGAGAATAGACACTTTTATTAAAAGTGGTTTCTGCAGAAAATGATGTGGCTACCAGAGCAGTCTTGGGACAGCATGCCACCAATTACCAGCTCATAGCTGATCCTTGCAAGTAACTTTGGGTAAGAAGTAAAATATGCCATAATGGGAATATCATTGGAGCACCACATGTCAGAAGAATAGTTTTGTTTGAAATATGTACCTGTGTTGTGACGGCATCTGCATATTTAACAGATACATATCACAGGTTTACTGCAAATTAAAATGTAGCTTGCAGTGCGATAACAGCCTCATGAAATATGTTCTTGCCAAAAATTCCCTTTTCTCAATGAACTAAACTTAAAATGCACAAATCAGTTTAATGTTTTAAAACTGCTTCTGTAATAGTGGCAAATAGTTGGCTCTTACATAGCTCTTTTCATCAGTAGAGCTCAAAGGAGGTCAGTGTAGCTGTGGCTGAATCTCTCCTAAGGTGAAAAAGACAAAGTGAGCAGCAGTGGAAGTGTCCTTGGAGAACATGAACTAGTTTGAAGGAGAAACCCTAGCCTCCTTTGCTGGTGGGTAGCTTCAGTGTCTCCTGCTATAAAAATATGCGCAGCAGGTGCTGTCAGCAGAACTGAATCTGCACAACCTACACTGAAACCTCTGAGAAAGGAGATGTCACTGAAACCTCTGAGAAAGGAGATGTTACTGGTTGTTTTGTTTCAGTGGAGAATGAAAAGGGCACTGACCAATGTCCAATCTGTTCTGTGTGTACTTGTAAGTTGTTTCATGCAATATAACAAATGGCAAACTTTTTCCTCCAATTTTTTTAATACTAAAAAACTAAACAGAAAAATCAAAAAGCCATCTATGCATGAAGAGTAGAGGCGTGTTGCTGCCTGTGTAGACAGCTTCCTGATACTTCTGGTTTGTGACTAGAACACTGAATGACCGAAAAGAGTGAGAGAGGAAATCCTTGGGTTAGTGCAACATGCCTATAAGTCATGGTGGGAACTGTGCTGTTGCATTCAGTGAAGCCATCCAGGAAGTAGCAGTTGCAGAAGAACAGCTATGAAGTCATGCAGAGGTATAGAGGAGCTGAGAAAGTACAGTATGTTTGTAATTCCTGGAGCAGAGCCATGAGGCAAAATCTCATTGAGTTCATTGATTTAAATAGATTTTTTTAAAAAACTGATTTGGACAAAGTCTCACTTCCTGATGAGGCTAAAGAATTGTATGGCGATACTGCATTATACAACACATGGGGCAGTCCTACAGCTGACTTCAGCTAGGATCTGGTCCCTTGTGTTTATAGTGCCCACATGGCTTGTTTCTTACATGACTGAACCCAATTGTTTGGAATGCAAGAATTAATTCCAAATGTCGTGGCTCACTTTACCATACAGTTGCTTCCTAGTATCTAGCAATATTTGTTGTTTAGACCATTAAAAGGGACACTTTCAAAATGATGTATTAAAAGTCATCTCTGTACTTGCATTACTAATAACATCATAGATATTACACAGAACAGAATTTTTAAAATCTGGTTTTACATTTAATCACTGAGGCTGTTTGTTAACTTGTACTGAGTTTGGGTTGTGGAGCACTTTATTATTGTTTAAGGCACGTCTTGTCACTGGATTCACATATGTATATTTTGTTTACTCCCTTCCCTGCCACACGCAATTAATTGACTTCTTACTATTTCTAAAGGGTCGAATTCTGGGGTTGCCCTGGTGTAACAGAGCAGAATGTGGCCCCAAGAGACTTGTCAATGGCTTCAGCTATAAGGATCCATTATACCCTGTGACCTCCTCTAGAGCAGAGTATCTATCTATCTATCTGTGACTTCTATCTGTCTGGGCGGCATCCACTGGCTCCCTTGACACCTTTCAGGAGAAGTGGGCGTTTTCCGGGGTTCTCTGCTTGGTGTCCCCTTCAGGTTCCCTTTTTTGACCCTTTGACCTTCACACCTGTCCTTGTTATATTTTCTGTTGTCCCCCATAATTATTTGAGTTCCTGGGCTCAGTGGATCCTCCCCACAGGCTGGGGGAGTGTCCTTTAGCCATGGGCAGACTTGCGCCCGCCCACCTCCCTGGAATCCAATAGGACCCTGTCACAGGCAGTGAACATGAAATGAAACTGTGGTGTATAATAAAGCAATTCATCTCCCAGAATGAAGTTTAAAAAAGCCCTCTCATTTTTGTAAATTCCTGTATTCTAACATTTTTCAGATGTAAACACTAATACAATTTAAAATCCTCTTCTGCCAAGCCAGACTACTTTAGCTTTCGTCTTCAGAGGTGGAGAGAGATTTTGCCCTAAAGGAGTGTAAATGCATGATTTGTGAATAATATTACATAGTGTTTATATAGGGGTTCTCACACAAAGATCTCAAAGCGATTTACAAACACTAATTATAATTAATGTGTCATTTATCTGGCTCCCATGCCAAGCTAGCACCCTAAGCACTAGACCATCCTTCCTCTCAGATTTCTGCACTTGTTGAATGGGGAGGTAAATCTCAGCCCCATGGGCTACTTCGTGCTCAGGGTCTGGCATCACAGGGCACACACTGAGCAATCAGCAACAGCGTTCTGGCAGCTTAGCTCCTGCTGATTCCCTCTGCCTGACAGTCTCACTCTCTACAAGGGGCTGCTGCTACTGAGTCAGAGCTTCCTCTCCCTGTGTTCTCAAGCTACCAGTTCCTTGCTTTCCTGGCCCCCAGCTCTGAGTGTGTAGAGCCTAAAGCAGGGAGAAGCAGCACGGACCAGGCAGAGCAGCAGTGTGGAGTAATCATCCCTTCTCTTCTTGTCACTTGGCTGTGTGTGCGCCTGTGGATGAGAAGAGATGCCAGAGGCAGGAACAAGGCATAAACCCTGTATTCTAGACTGGCAGGGTTGCAAAGTATCAGACTCTGAAGTCATGCTGTTTTTAATGCATAGAAAACCTATCAATGGTACAGGAGTGAATCTTGCCCATCCTGGGTCTTGGGCATCCTGTGGGGGAATTCCACATATGGGGGAGAAGGAAACTTTATGTGGTAGGTTAACTTAAAAATTGAACCTACTCAGGTTTCTGGACTCTTGCAGTGAGACCTCGGGAGAAGGATTAATGGGCAAAGTGCGGGTAAAGCTGTCAAAAGTACAAGATTGCAGAGCTGTATATTAAATGTAAATGTAGCCCATGGATATCAATACTGTGTGTATGTAAACATATTAACATATATACGCACCTAGGTTTTTCCTCAAATTATTTTGAAATGGGTAAGTAGAACAGGGATTGTACATTCTCTTATAGAAGATGTCTGGATTGGCCAGTTTACTGGGGCTAGCATTAGAACAGAAGAGTGAATTGAGAGAACAAAAGTTATCAGGACATAAGCAACTTTAAAAAAATAATATTAGCAAAGACAAGCTGATTAGAAGGAAAGAGAATTATGTTCTAATTATCTTGGGCATACAAAACACAAAGAGTTCATAAGCACTTTCATGCCAGATTGTCTCTCTAGGTGCAGATACTAATCAAAGATGAAGAAAGAAAGAGATTAAAGAGGAATCATGTGTCCTGTTCATGCTAAAAGCTCTAGCAGTTATTCCATAAATAAATAGCACATAGGGTTTGGGTTTGTAAAAAAAAACATGTAAAACAAATCAAGCTTAAAAAAGAGGGCACCCTAGTTTAGCATGCTAATGAAGTTCTTTGAAAAGTGTTGAACAGGTCATTCTGCAATACTAGAGTCTCATTAATGAAAACTTATGCAGGAAACTTTATTTGCCAAGGTGTAGAGTGGAACTCCTTTTTAAATTAAAAAAGGGTTAGATTGAAAAATCTAAGAAATCTATTAAGGAAGATATAATTAAACATAGGCTAATATATGACTGGAAGCAAACTGTACTTCTGGATCTCCTACCTGACTTTGAAGAGCAAGTCTTAATTAAATGCTAGTGTCCTTTGTAATTTCTGACTCTTTCAGATGAACTGTAAGAGGGTTGGGATTTAGTCTGATAACACATCCCTTCCAGGGTCATGTCACACTTAGAGCTTTGGAGAGAGAGAAACTTATCTTTAGGCTGTCACAAAGCAAAGGCTGCAGTACTGTGCAATGAATCTGATAATCTATCTTTATCCTGTACATTCAGTGTAAGTACAAGCTTAGAGCAATGGCCCATCCTCTCCCTTTCAGGTGTTTAGCATACCTTTGCAGTTCTGTTTTCACTCTATTCTGCAAACTGTTGGTAAATACTACTTTTGTTTAATGTAGATGAACTGGGTTTTGACTGTTTTATCTGGGGACCTTTCTGGTCTCCATACACTTTCAAATAAATAGATCTCTCCCACCATGCCTAGAAGACAGAGAGATGTAACTACAGTACATCAGACTAAGTTTGGGTTAACGGCCTGGGGAAGCCTGCTGTTTTTCCTACCAGTCAGTGCCACAGAAGGCCCAGAGGGCAAAGGAGGGCCAAATGATGTAAAGGTATAAGGCACCATCACACATACTGTATGATATTACTCAATATTCTCTACTTAAGCAACAAGGTTTTAGACTTCATTCGGAGGAGAAGAAAACCTCCATTACTGTATTGTGCAGTAGAGGAAACTTTTTTCCTTCCCTTAGTGCTATAGTCAGTCTGTTGAAACTTTTCCATGCCAGCTGTGCCATGAATATTAACAAAATGGGATGCTCCAGCCTGGATCACATGAGTGGTCCATCTAACCCAGTATCCTGTCTCTGACAGGACCCAATACCAGATGCTTCAGAGGGGAAGGTACAAGAAGTCCTGCAGAGGACACTTACAAAATATCCCACCCATACAGGAAGTTTCTACCTAAGCCCTGTTGGTTAATGGTTAGTTTTATACACTAAGCCTGAGGATTTATATTCCAATTTTAAACCAAAAACTTTTGTATCCTATATGAAGTAACAGAATGTTCTCATTATCCATATCAAGGTAAGTGCTCCAGGAGTTGCTGGCTTGTGTCTTTTTCCATTTGGTTTAGTCTAGTTATCATTCAGAGATGAACTGTAGCGTCCCTTCATTAAAATACTGAATCTTGTGGCATAGACTGGCAAACACAAGCAAATCCCAAGCTCAGGGTTGTTCTCTCCAGTCTCCTGTCTCTCAACTCTGCCAAGATCCTGTGGAACACAGGCAAAAGCCAGTGCGCCGTACCAGGGTGGATCGGCTTCCCCAGGAGCAACTTAAAGGGCCTGTGGCTCCCAGCAGTGCGCCCCTGGCCCTTTAAATTGCTGCCAGAGCCCCACTGCCGGAGCCCTGGGGTAGCGGCGGTGGGGCTGGGGCGGCGATTTAAAGGGCCCGGGGCGGTAGCGGTGATCGAATCCTGGGCCCTTTAAATTGTCCCCGGAGCCCCACTGCCGCTTCCCCAGTGCTCCAGCAGGCTCCGTGAATGATTTAAAGGGCCCAGGGCGGTAGTGGCGGCCGGAGCCCCCCTGCCCTGGAGCCCTGGGGAAGTGGCAGTGGGGCTCTGGGGATGATTTAAAGGGCCCAGGGCTCCAGCCACTGCTACCGCCCAGGGCCCTTTAAACTGCTGCCAGAGCCCCCGGCTGCTGCTGTTACCCCGGGGAGGGGGAAGGAGGCACTTGCCAGTACAGGGTGGGCCAGGGCTGGCTCTGACCTCCCCCAGCCCCACCCCTTCCGCCTGAGGCCCCGCCCCTTCCCGGGGCCAGAGCAGGCCCCAGCCCAGCCCTGTACCGGTAAGTCCCTAGACTTACTTTCACCTCTGGTCCTTAGGAACAGCAGGGTTAAAGTACATACAGAGCCAGAGCATTGAGGTTTATCTGAGTCCCTCTCAATTCGTGAGTGTGCAGGGTTGGATTTTGATAGTCTTCCTCCTATTTAGTAGCACCCTACTCCATGAGTAGTCCTATTGACTTTACCAGGACACTCATGGAGTAAGGTGCTATTGAATGTGTATAAATCTGTCCCTCAATGTTATCTGAAAATCGCTCTTTGATAAGGGTAGTATTGAAAATGCCAAAAAAAGAACCAAGAAGAGAAAGGAAGCCAAACCCAGATTTATTTGTGCCCTTTTAATCCATTTAATTACATTTTGGAAATTAATATTACATGCCTGCATGACCACTTTTAACTCCAAGCATTTTTTTTATGGCTAAGGGATAAACCTTGAAATGTGAGTTTTAATGGTGAGCCCGCCATAACAATAGTATTGTGAGCAGTGCCACCACAGTGTGGTTCCCACCGTGAGAGAAATGCTAATGCAGTTCTTGTACAGCGGGAGATGTACTGATGCTGTATGACAAGAGACATCATTTCCACACACCAAACCTATCTGGAAATGACATTTCCAAAAGAGGATTCAGTCACAAGTATTGTGGGAGCTGTGGCTCGTTTGTGCCGTGTTATAGCTGGCATTACAGTGGTTGGGGGAGGATCTGCTCTAATGTTCACCAATGCTATTCACTGGTAAATTGAGGTGGATTCTTTTGCCAAATAAGGTAACGTTTTAATTTATATATATACACACACACATCAGTGCAAAAAATCTCCTCAGCCTTAAGTACAGTTAGCTCGCTGGAGTTTGCTGGGCTTTGTTGTGAAGTAAGCTGTGCAGGATCTCAGGCAGACTCCTTTAAACCACCGAGCACCTCTAGGGTGGAATGTTTTGCAGGTGGGCATGTCAGGGATGGCTCTGACAGGTGATAGAGGAGAGTTACAACGTCTAATCAGATTGTCTCTACAGGGGGTGCCAGAAGGGTTCTGTGCACTGAAGCAGAGGAGGGGAAACATGGAGTATTTCAGCAACTGGGAGAGGTGTATGTTTGATGTAAGATTTCTGCAGTTACTGGGTGGGTAAGGTCATGAAGAGGGCTTGCGAGGGGATGCTGACAAAACTGTGGCCCCAAAAACACCGAGCCCACTTGGCATGAACATATGCTTCTGACCCTTTTAATTACAGAATGCACTGGGTCACTTGCACTCTCCAAACAACTTGCTTACCTCAGCTTCTTTCCAGATCTTCATCCAAAGGTTAAGACTAATTATAACCTTGACAGAACACACGGAATGAAATCAGGAGTTTGGATTGGTTTCTGGGACAGGCATTAATTCCCTAGAAACACTTGTGACAGCAGCTCTGATCAAATTCATCTTCCCTGCAGGCACTTTCAAGGAATGACAGTGCTTCTGGGAAAAAAGGGTGCATTTCCCCTTTGTCTTTATGTTAAAAAAGACAGGTTATAATAACAATGACACCACTAGACACAGACAAATGGCTAAAGATGTAGGAAGTTTGGTTTAGTTTGCATAAGCATCTCAAAGTCTGGAGCTTCTCTCAATGTCCCTCACCAAAATCCATTGAGAACATGCCCTTTTGTGAACCTTTCAGTGGATCCTGGTTTTGTTGCAGGTATTTTAGTACTTTCACTTCCTGCCCTGTCTGGAACCTGGAAGTGAATGCAGGTGAACTAGGAAAAAGTGTGACACACATTTTGAAATTCTAAAAAGTCTTGGGTCAGTTCCAATTTTGGGTGAACATTCAAGTCAGTCTCCTTTGGGCTGTCCCTAGGTCTTGTAGGGTCATATGTAAAGGGATTCCCTATCCCTAATCATCTCCCATCTGCCTGCACTTTCCTCAGATTGGGTTAAATCCTGTCTCCACCCTAACTCATTTAAGGATAATATTTTACTATAATTGCCCAAAACACGGCAGTATCAAAAGTGTACAGTGCAGTGATTTGGCCAACAACTGTAGTAGTTTGTTTTAAGGATGACCGCGCTACTGGACCCTGTGGAGGATGAGGCCACAAAGTGGCACCAAAATGTAACTTTCCCAATGGAGCAAGGAGAAGAGAAGTTCATGCATTCAGTCTCCTCTGTGGAGTGCTGAAGTGGTGTCAAGTGGCTCCAGGGACATAGACTTGGGGATGATGCTCTGACTGTGGATCAGGTGTCTGGATGTGTTGCAAGTGCCATGGAAGAGTGGGGCTCTCTAGAGTCATGTAGCCCTAAGGTCAGCTGTCGTACCTATTGTACCCAAGCTGATTCACCAAACCATATAGGGCATTCCCTCAGGATGTTCACTATTGCCAGAAAGTGTTCAATACCTCCCTCATTGCTACTTAAAACTTCAGTCCAACACGCCTGAATTCTGAGTCATGTTTTTAATAGGGATTGGCAAGCTAATTTAGGTAGACTATGAAACTGGCATGATCCTTCAAAATACAAGTGAAACCAACCCCTCTAATGTTTGAGGTTTGAAGAAGTTTGGTTAATTTTATTTTTGTAAGTCTCTATGCTTTCTGGTGATGGCTGGAAGCAGAGGCCCCAGAAGACCTTGAGGAAAAGCTATTCTTGAGAATTCCAATTACACTAACACCAGGAAGTACAGGACATGTGTTGAGCAAGCCTGTTCTTGGGAGATCCCAATCCAATTCTCAAGCCAAACATGTTTAGATCAGTGTTAAGAAGCATTGCGGTGAATCATTGGTTTTCTGTGTGCTCACCACAACGGATATTCTGATTCTTTTGAGATTTTTCCAGTACTAGCTCTTATAAACCATTTTATCCCAGAATTGAAGAAGGTTTAGGGAGAGGAGAGGACAGCAGCATCTCCTGCTCCAACAATTGTTGGTAGGACTTCACAGTCATAGTACTCCTCTGAGCCTGACTTCACTGTGGCTCTGGAAGTGATTTTGGGTGCCTCTCTTTTAGGTTCCTAACTTTAGTAAAACTGGGGCAGATTTTAAGAGGTGCTGAGCAGCCAAAGTTCCATCTAATGAGAATGGGATTGACAGGTTCTCTGTACCTCTGAAAATCAAGCCCTACGTGTCTAAAGCTGAGAACCCAAAATGGAGGTGGCCAAATGGTAGGACACTTAGAAAATGTGTCCCATTGGGACTGTTCTATACAATTAGGCTAGGTATAAGCTATGGGGCGAGGAGTGTGATTCCCAGCTTGCTAAGACATACTTGTGCTAGCTCTCATCTGAGCTAACATGCTCAAAATCGTAGTGTAGCTGCAGGAGCATGGCGTCAGCAGCATGGGCAAGGCACACCGAGTACAGGCCTATGGGGTTCAGGTGGGCTTGTACTCAGGGCAGCTAGTATGGTGCTGCTGCTGCCCGAGCTACTATGGCTGCACTACTGTTGTGAGCGTGCTGCTCGGATGAGAGCTAGCACGAGTATGTCTTCACAAGTGGGAACCACGCTTGTAGCTCCAAGTGTAGACAGAGCCCAAGAGGTAAACCCAAAGAAGCAGTCCTTAACCTGAATAAAGAAGCTACAAACTTATTAAAGCTGGGTCCTAGGGTATCAGGTGAAAGTTGGAGGGTCCTGTTCATTAGAAACCATGGAGAGGGAGCTGCTTTTATCTCTCAGTTTACTGAAATCATGATATAAACAATCACCTACCAAATTAATTCCAATAGTTGTGTTGTTGAGAGAGAAAAATGTATATTGAAATGCCATCACATGCTTAGGCTGTACTATGGTTATTAAGCCATGACCTGCACTGGGAGAGATCAGAAAGATGAACACCAACAGACATCCTCACAGGCATTCTGGCCTCCAAGGTGGAGGGGATAGCCACACCAAAGCAGGGGCTGGCCATGGCATCTTTTAGTAGATTCAGGCCTGTCTTCACAGGCCAGTACTGAACCTGTTGGAACCATGGCCCTGCCCCTCCCCATGCACCCTGGGGAAATCTAGTGTTACTGATGGCACTAGACACTCCCAATCCTTCTACTCAATGGTTTTGGTAATTAAATATTCATGGTAAATAGGCCCAATGGCCTGTGATGGGATATTAGATAGGGTGGGATCAGAGTTGCCCAGGAAAGAATTTTCTGTAGTATCTGGCTGATGAATCTTGCCCATATGCTCAGGGTTTAGCTGATCGCCATTTTTGGAGTCAGGAAGTAATTTTCCTCCAGGGCAGATTGGAAGAGGCCCTGGAGGTTTTTCACCTTCCTCTGTAGCATGGGGCACGGGTCACTTGCTGGAGGATTCTCTGCTCCTTGAAGTCTTTAAACAACGATTTGAGGTCTTCAATAGTACAGATATAGGTGTGAGGTTTTTTGCAGGAGTGGTGGGTGAAATTCTGTGGCCTGCGTTGTGCAAGAGGTCAGACTAGATGATCATAATGGTCCCTTCTGACCTAAATATCTATGAATCTATAAATCAAGGAGTGTGAGAGCTGGGATTGTGGCTATCACCTGCGTAAGACAAGGGGAAGCTTCTTGTGTCCTCTCTTTCTCCTCCCACCCCGCACTTTACCCCTGTGCAGTGTGATCCATACCGTAGAAGTACCTGGCATAAAGCAGCTTTATTGAGAATGCCCAATTTATCAGGACAAAACAACTGGTTCAACTGGAGACCTTAATGTAAATCCTCCAAGAATTGTGGCATCAGATATAGCTAATTTTTGAAGCATCAGCAGGTATGTAGTATCTCTTTAAGGTAATAGCTTTTATTACTAGAAGCATGAACAAAATGTATTGCCCATTGTATTCTACAGCAATTACAAGTCATGCAGATTCTTCATTTTTGTGGTTGAAAGTAGAGAGGTTTCCTGAACAACTTCCCTTGGCAGCAGTTTATGCCTGGAAGCAACTCCAAGTAGTAATAGATCAGTTTTTATGTAGGTCTGCATGAAGTGTGCTGCAATACTTACCTCTTCAAGGGTTGAGGAAATGACAGACATAGCTGCAGTGTCTTTGTGTAAAGTTGCCTTCCACCCCTGCTGGATTTTAGCCTGCAAAGCTGTATTTTAGAAAGAAAAGGCTGTTTGGATGTTGAAGTTTTTATACCTACTGCATGCTGAAAAAAGGGATTGTCACTGTTCCCTTGGTTTTTAAAAACAGCAGTTGGGCCTGTCAATCTTGGTACAATGGATTAAAAAAACCTGTGTATGAATTTAGTGTTTGTGAAAGGTGTTGTGTTAGCAGCCCCAGAGACTGAAGCCCTCTGTCCACAGAACAGATACAGCATGGGCAGCAGCACAAGCTTCCTCCCACAACTCTCCCTGATATGCTCCAACCTTAACCTGAAGGGAGAGCAAGTAGGGAGAGGATAATTTAATATTCTGTCCATTCTGTCTTTGGTATTGCTGCTAGTGTAACGATGCAGCCTCTGGCAGGACACAACTGACAGTATCATAGAATCATAGAATCATAGAATATCAGGGTTGGAAGGGACCCCAGAAGGTCATCTAGTCCAACCCCCTGCTCAAAGCAGGACCAATTCCCAGTTAAATCATCCCAGCCAGGGCTTTGTCAAGCCTGACCTTAAAAACCTCTAAGGAAGGAGATTCTACCACCTCCCTAGGTAACGCATTCCAGTGTTTCACCACCCTCTTAGTGAAAAAGTTTTTCCTAATATCCAATCTAAACCTCCCCCACTGCAACTTGAGACCATTACTCCTCGTTCTGTCATCTGCTACCATTGAGAACAGTCTAGAGCCATCCTCTTTGGAACCCCCTTTCAGGTAGTTGAAAGCAGCTATCAAATCCCCCCTCATTCTTCTCTTCTGCAGGCTAAACAATCCCAGCTCCCTCAGCCTCTCCTCATAACTCATGTGTTCCAGACCCCTAATCATTTTTGTTGCCCTTCGCTGGACTCTCTCCAATTTATCCACATCCTTCTTGAAGTGTGGGGCCCAAAACTGGACACAGTACTCCAGATGAGGCCTCACCAATGTCGAATAGAGGGGAACGATCACGTCCCTCGATCTGCTCGCTATGCCCCTACTTATACATCCCAAAATGCCATTGGCCTTCTTGGCAACAAGGGCACACTGCTGACTCATATCCAGCTTCTCGTCCACTGTCACCCCTAGGTCCTTTTCCGCAGAACTGCTGCCTAGCCATTCGGTCCCTAGTCTGTAGCTGTGCAGTGGGTTCTTCCATCCTAAGTGCTGGACCCTGCACTTATCCTTATTGAACCTCATCAGATTTCTTTTGGCCCAATCCTCCAATTTGTCTAGGTCCTTCTGTATCCTATCCCTCCCCTCCAGCGTATCTACCACTCCTCCCAGTTTAGTATCATCCGCAAATTTGCTGAGAGTGCAATCCACACCATCCTCCAGATCATTTATGAAGATATTGAACAAAACCGGCCCCAGGACCGACCCCTGGGGCACTCCACTTGATACCGGCTGCCAACTAGACATGGAGCCATTGATCACTACCCGTTGAGCCCGACAATCTAGCCAGCTTTCTACCCACCTTATAGTGCATTCATCCAGCCCATACTTCCTTAACTTGCTGACAAGAATACTGAATATCAATTCAGGACAAATTGCTTAGAGCAGGGCAGTCACAGCCCAAGGCTGGGTGTCCTTTATTACTAAGGCACACCAAACCAGCCAAACAGAGAGGACTTCAGTTTTACCCCACTGGCTAACAAGAAGTCATATTAGCAATTCCCTCAGATACTCTAGTTCCCTTGTATCATCACCAGCACCACTCTTTATGGGGACAGATGGTTATGAAAACCAATACTACAGTAAAAGAAAAAAGGTGCTCCCAATCTCAAAGGACCAAGCCCCAGACCCAGGTCAATATACAAGTCAGATCTTACCCACAAATCACACTGTTGCCAATCCTTTAGAATCTAAAATCTAAAGGTTTATGCATAAAAAGAAAGAAATATAGATGAGAGCTAAAATTGGTTAAATGGAATCAATTACATACAACAATGGCAAAGTTCTTGGTTCAGGCTTGTAGCAGTGATGGAATAAACTGCAGGCTCAAATCAAGTCTCTGGAGTACATCCACAGCTTGGATGGGTCATTCAGTCCTTTGTTCAGAGCTTCAGTGTAGCAAAATTCCTCCAGAGGTAAGAAGCAGGATTGCAGACAAAATGTAGGGGATTTCAGGGCCTTTTATATCCTCTGCCACATGGAAGGACACCCCTTTGTTCTTACTGTGGAAATCACAGCAGCAAGGTGCAGTTTGGAGTCCTATGGGCAAGTCACATGTCCATACATGACTCAGTTCTTTACAGGTAGAGCAGCATTGTTCACATGCAACCTTGAACATTACCAGGAAGGCTCCTCAGATGGATTGGAGTCTCCCAAGGTCCATTGTTAGTTAAGTGTTTCTCGATTAGGCACTTACTCAGAATAGTCCTTTCTCAAGAAGCTGACCAAATGCTTCACTGATGCTACTTAGAATCAAACACACTGAGATACAAGTACATAGCCATTATTCATAACTTCAAATACAAAAATGATACACACATACAGATAGCATAATTATAACCAACAAATGACAGCCACACCATCCGAGGCTCATTCACCTGCACATCTACCAATGTGATATGTGCCATCATGTGCCAGCAATGCCCCTCTGCCATGTACATTGGCCAAAACAGACGGTCTCTACGCAAAAGAATAAATGGACACAAATCTGACATCAGGAATCAAAACATTCAAAAACCAGTAGGAGAACACTTCAAATCTCTCTGGTCACTCAATAACAGACCTCAAAGTGGCAATTCTTCAATAAAAAAACTTCAAAAACTGACTCCAACGTGAAGCTGCAGAACTGGAATTAATTTGCAAACCATCAGATTAGGCCTGAATAAAGACTGGGAGTGGTTGGGTCATTACAAAACCTAAACTTAATTTCCCCAATACTAATTTCATCCTACTGTTACTCACACCTTTTTGTCAACTGTCTGAAATGGGCCACTCTCTGACCATTTCAAAAGTATATTTCCTCTCTTGGTATCCTGCTGTTAATTGATTCATCTCATTAGACTGACCTAACACTTGGTAAAGCAACACACATCCTTTCATGTATTTATACCTGCTCCTGTATCTTTTACTTCATACATCTGATGAAGTGGGTTCTAGCCCACGAAAGCTTATGCCTAGATAAATTTGTTAGTCTCTAAGGTGCCACAAGGACTCCTCGGGTTTTTTTTGCTGATACTGACTAACACAGCTACCACTGAACCTGTCAACCTTCTCATAGACACCTTACTTGACCTCCTTTGTACAAGATTTGGTGCAACTATAGGACCTTGGTTGCAACAATGATCTATACGGTCACAGTTCATGTCAATAACGTCACAGCTAGTTACTGCTGAGTATGGGTGCATTGTGTGATATGAATATCTGCCATTGATAAATGGACTACACCCACCGAGCTCCCACCATATAAGTCACTGAACAGCCATCTAGTGGTAAACAACTTTTGGGCTGCTGCTTAGATGGAATTTTAATTGGTGTCCTAGAGGCGAAAGATTTTATATCCTGTCACCACTTCCCCGAGTCATCCAGTCCCCTATGATCCATTCTACTGGGACCTGCTGTCTGTTTTCTCTCTTGTACTAACTCACTCAGGTGCTGTTCCTGGAAGTGGTGATTTAGCACAGCTGATGAGAACAGCAGAGATGGTCAGTTTAATTAAGAGAAGTCTAATACTGATCTTAAAAGACCACAAAGGGCAAAGAGGGAGACACACAGAGGAAGAGAATATGAAACAGAGGAAGTCAGAAGTCTTTAGAAGTCCTCTGGAAATAGATACATCCTGTTTTTGGGCGAGTGTGGTTGTTTGCTAGTTACAGCTAGCTACTTTTTAATTTAGACCAGTGGTTCTCAATGGCTCACATACCAGGACCCCCTTTCCCATACCAGCAGCCCACTGAGATCGCATTCCCCCCTAGCCAGACTGCCCTCCCATTTACGAGTAAGGGAAGGGAGCTGTGGTCATGACTTCTGGTTTGAGAACTGCTACCACCGCTCGTTTGGGGTGGGGTTTTTTTTTGGGGTGGGGTTTTTTGTCCCCTGGCGACAAAGTGTGTCTACACTGCCCATGTCACAGCATTGCCACGGCAGCCCTGTAAGGTGAGCAGTGTAGTTATACCCTTAGTTAATAAAGCCTTAGATATATTACTATAGAATTGTCTCTAAGCATTGTCTTTGGTGTGAGATCTAAGGTACAAATTGGCCTGGGATAAGTGATTGATCTCTTGGACGTGGGAGCAAGCTGAATATTTTGTGATCTTGAGTGTATAGAATCCATCTATTACTAAGTCCAGCTTGCCTGGGTGGCAAGATAGACAAGAATGACCAAGGAGACTGTCTGTGATGCCAGGCTAAAACCTACAGTGCTTCAGGAGTTCACATTTATTACTGGGTTGGTGAAATCTAGTTACAGGACATACCACCACTTTGGGGTGTCTGCCCTGGTTCTTGACAGATTGCCCTGAGGTTGGCAATCATGGCTGTGAACCACTCTACTCAGCATGACAGGGTCTACCTCTCACAGCTGGATCTCCTTGTAGCTGGTGTCAGGCATCATCTGGAGTCCCTTTCCATTGGTTTCTCATGCTGTGGTCCCTCTCTCTGAATCAGGGAGCTCTCTCTTCATAACTCAGCTCTCCAGCCAGGTCACTGTATAGTCCCTCTCTCCCCCTTCCGGGGTAGCAAAACCCTACTGGACAGGCTATCCACATGCCATCTCAGGTACTCTTCTGTCTGAACTCCAGGTCCTATACTACTTTACCAGTGCCTGGTAGGGGAAACCAGGCCCTCCCTCTACACTGGGTTCCACCCCATGGACTCTATAACCAGCAGCCAGTCTTACTCCTTCCTGCTGTTTCCCTGGGCTTCTTCCTACCCCACCTCCTCAGGCTTTCTTCCCCTCATCATCTCTGGGTTGACCCTTCTTTTGGGGCTAGGATCCCAGGGTTTATTCTTCCCCTTGAGTTTCCTCCTTCTCCCAAGACAATTCCATTTCCTGTCAGGGAGTGTTTATAGCCTTCCTCCCTGTGGCCTCTTCTTGCTCTCACTTCCTGGCTTTATAATGCTATCCCAATTTCTCTCTCAGCTAGGCCTCATCTACCACTGAGCCTTGTCAAACTCTGGTTCCCTTCCAGGTGCACCAGCTAAGATTTAATTAGCACTTTCTGATCCACATTAACCCAGTGAGGCTTGTGTGGGGTGGACATCCCATCACAGTGTTACATATTATTTATACAACGCCATAGGTGTTCATGTGGCACTTTACAGACACACAAAATGCCTGATCCCTGCCCCAAACAGCTTACATTGTACATAGACAAAATACAGGGAAAGGACAAACAAATGAATAATAACAGTTTGCCGCTTTTGTGACCACAGTGATTTCTTTCTAGCACCCTCACTTGGGAGGCCTGTGCCTCTGAGAAGAAAGTAAATTGTTAGGTGTTGTATTAGCAGCCCCAGAGATTGAAGCCCTGTGTCCACCGAACAGATATAGCATGGGCAGCAGCACAAGATTCCCATTCCTCCCCCAGCTCTCCCTGATATGCTCCAACCTTAACCTGAAGGGAGAGCAAGTGGGGAGAGGATAATTTAATGTCATGTCCATTCTGTCTTTGGTATTGCTGCTACTTACTGCTGAATGTGGGTGCTTTGTGTGATATGACTATCTGCCATTGGTAAATGGACTACACCCACCAAGCTTCCTCCAGATAAGTCACCGAATGGCCATTAAATGTAAACAACTTTTGGTTGTTACTGCTTAGATGGAGTTTTAACTGGTGTCCTAGAGGCGAAAGATTTTATATCCTGTTTACACTTTCCTGAGTCATCCAGTCCCCTATGATCCATTCTACTGGGACCTGCAGTCTGTTTTCTCTCACTCAGGTGTTGTTCCTGGAAGTGGTGATTTAGCACAGCTGGTCAGTTTAATTAAAAAGAAAAGGAGTACTTGTGGCACCTTAGAGACTAACCAATTTATTTGAGCATGAGCTTTCGTGAGCTACAGCTCAGCTCAAATAAATTGGTTAGTCTCTAAGGTGCCACAAGTACTCCTTTTCTTTTTGCGAATACAGACTAACACGGCTGTTACTCTGAAACCTGTCAGTTTAATTAGGAGAAGTCTAATGCTGATTTTAAAAGACCACGAAGGGCAAAGAGGGAGACACACAGAGGAAGAGAATATGAAATAGAGGAAGTCAGAAATCTTTAGAAGACCCTTGGAAATAGATATATCCTGTTCTGGGGGGAGTGTGGTTGTTTGCTAGTTACAGCTAGCTACTTTTCAGTTTAGACCAGTGGTTCTCAATGGCTTGCATATCAAAACCCCCAGTTCCATACCAGCAGCCCACTGAGATCCCATTCCCCCCTAGCCTGACTGCCCTCCCATTTAGCAATAAGGGAAGGGAGGTGTGGTCATAACTTCTGGGTTGAGAACCCATGGTTTAGACTATGTTTTGTTTTTCTAGAATACTTTATAAGTGACTGCAATAGGGTCTGTGATGCTGGCAGACCAATGCCAGCTCTTTAGGCCTGAGCCAAGCACTGACAAATTTGTTCTTGGAAACCAGTCTGTTTCATCTGTGTGTTAGTATGGTTAAGATGGGTATTGGATTTACAACAATATGTTTAGACGTTATGAAATACTTGTAAGTTGAGCATGCATTCATATTACTTTTATCTTTCTCATGTGCTATGAGATAATATTTAAATTCCTGCTTCATAACTACAAAAAATGTTTGCTCTGAAACTGTGAACCTGACAGGGACCCTCTCCTGCCCATCAAGAAAGCTATCAAAACTAAATGGGGCATCATGGATCATCACAATACAAAGACTTTGTTAATTGCCCTCTTACACTCATAAAGAGGCTACTTGCAAAATTGCTCCTCTCATCAGCTTGAACTCTGGAAGAAGGAAATAAAAATAGCTGACAATAAAATTTTTCATCTCTTTTGCTGTTTGGACTCTCATAAGGGTCAGAGCTACAAACCAGAAACAGAGATCCCCAGGGTCAACTTGGGTTAGTCCTAAAAGACATTCAGAGCTGACAGACTACTACAACTCTGTCACCTTTTAAAACCATAGACTGTGTACAGGGAGATTTTGGCAAACCAGTAAAGTGCCTGAAATCACTATTGCTTATTGCTAAAATGCAGCCTTAGCATAACCAAGGAAGGAGGGGAGGGGGTTTTTTGGATGCCATAGACAGGGCAGCTTGACCCTGTGCCCTTCCTGCTAAGAATGTTGAAATTGCTTTTATTTTAGAAAAACAAGAAGTCTGTTTATATGGGGGAATGTTTGTCAGGGCCCCAAGGCATGCACACTGGAAAAAAAAATGGTGGTTAATTGAGGATCCTAAGGAAACCTCTTGCTTGACCTTTAAAACCTGCTTGCTTTGCAAGTTTTCTTTAAGGGACATGTCATTGAATGGCTAATGTATAAATAAGGGAAAAAAGTTTGAGGTAGTTGGACTTCTCAGAAGGGGCTCTTCAGGGACTCTCCCTCTGGATGCATCTTATGTTCCCCACTGGCAGACGGGCTGCCACTGTGCCACTCAAAAGCCACACTCAGCTTTGGTAATTATCGAGGGCTGGCGGTGTTTTACTAACCTGTTGTGGACGTGAGTAAGTGCTCGAGACTAAGTAAAGTTTAGCTTTAAATCAGGCCTGCACAACTTGTAAAGCGGCGAGGGCCATATTACTCCAAAGAAAACAACTGAGGGCCGAAACCCCCTGGCCCCGCCGAAACACACCCACCCCCGCCCCAGCGCTGACCGACCTGCAGAAACAAACCCTCCTTCCGCAGCCCCACCCTGCCGGGTGTGAGGCAGTGCAGGGGTCAGGTCAGGGCAGGGAGCTGGAGGTGTGTGAGGGGGGTGCAGGGATCAGGGCAGGAGGCTGGGGGAGTGTGAGAGGGGTCAGGGTGGGCAGAGGGCTGGGGGTGTGAGCTGGGGTCGTGGGGTACTCACGGTAGGGGCTGGAGGGCCCACTCGCCTCCTCAGCCCCCCTCCCTTGCCAGCAGTTCACCTGACCCCCACCACTAGCCTCTTCACCACCCCGCCCACCCTCCAGCCAGGCAGCCGTTGGCTTGCCCCACCTCGCCGCTTGCCCACCCCGCCTATTCACCCCCCGCAGGCCGCACAGTGAGCCCACAGGGGCCACATGTTGTGCAGGCCTGCTTTAAATAAAAGAACTCTTGTGTTGTCCTGTTTGTGCCAGCCATCTATCGGTTGGACGGCCGTGTCTCCCCTGATTTATTTCCTGACACCACTTCGCACAGAGTAAAAGTTACCAAGAGCTTTCGGTTGAAAGAACCCTGGGTAACAACTGTAACTCATTTGTGTATATATATCTGCCTGCTTTAACCTTGTAATAACTCATTTCTTTTCTTAGTTAATAAATCCTTAGATAGTTTACGATAGAATTGGCTATAAGCGTTGTCTTTGGTGTGAGGTCTAAGGTACAAATTGGCCTGGGATAAGTGATTGATCTCTTGGACGTGGGAGCAAGCTGAATATTTTGTGATCTTGGGTGTATAGCATCCATCTATTACTAAGTCCAGCTTGCCTGGGTGGCAAGATAGATAAGAATGATCAAAGGGACTGTCTGTGATGCCAGGCTAAAACTTACAGTGCTTCAGGGGTTCACATTTATTACCGGGTTGGTGAAATCTAGTTACAGGACATACCACCACTTTGGGGTGTCTGCCCTGCTTTTTGACAGTTTGCCCTGAGGTTGGCAATCATGGTTGTGAACCACTCTACTCAGCATGTCAAGGTCTACCTATCACAGCTTCACCTCCTTGTGGCTAGTGTGAGGCACCATCTGGAGTCCCTTTCCACTGGTTTCTCATGCTGTGGCTCCCTCTTCATAACGCCACTCTCCAGCCAGGTCACTATATAGTCCCTCTCTCCCCCTTCCGGGGTTGCAAACCCTACTGGACAGGCTATCCACATGCCATCTCAGGTACTCTTCTGTCTGAACTCCAGGTCCTATGCCACTTTACCAATGGCTGGTAGGGGAAACCAGGCCCTCCCTCTACACTGGGTTCCAGCCCATGAACCCTATATCCAGCAGTCAGCCTTACTCCTTCCTATTGTTTCCTTGGGCTTCTTCCTACCCCACCTCCTCAGGCTTTCTTCCCCTCGTCATCTCTGGGTTGACCCTTCTTTCAGGGCTAGGATCCCAGGGCTTATTCTCCCCCTTGAGTTTCCTCCTCCATCCAAGACAATTTCCTTTCCCACCAGGGAGTGTTTGCAGCCTTCTTCCCTGTAGCCTCTTCCTTAGGGTTACCAACTTTGGTTGGATGAATCCTGGAGGTTTCATCACATGAAATTATCTTTAATTAAAGATTAATCTTTAATTACTGGACACTCCAGGACAATCCTGAAGTGTTGGCAACCCTACTGTTCCTGCTCTCACTTCCTGGCTGTATAATGCTATCACAGCTTCTCCCTCAGTTAGATGTCATCTGCCTCTAAGGCCTATTAAGCTCTGGTTCCCTTCCAGATGCAGCAGCTAGGATTTAATTAGCCCTTTTTGGTCCACATTAACCCAGTGAGGCTTGTGTGGGGTGGACATCCCGTCACACTGTTACATATTATCTATACAACACCTATAGGTGTCCATGTGGCACTTGACAGACACATAAAAGGCCTGATCCCTGCCCCAAACAGCTTACACTGTACATGGACAAAATACAGGGAAAGGACAGACAGATGAATAATAACAGTTTGCTGCTTTTATGACCACAGTGATTTCTTTCTAGCACCCTCACATTTGGAGGCCTGTGCTTCTGAGAAGAAAGTAAATCACAATCAAGTAAGAGACATGACTCGTCTGCCTATCTGACCTGCACAGGCGGCATCTCTAGTCTGTGGAGGAGGAGGATTCATGATGTATGAGCGATTGTATTTTGCTTCAGCTGCTGTAGAAAGTTAATAGTAAATGGTGCTGTTGCTGTAGGGGGATTTTTTTTTTTTGGTATTAAATTCCTAAATCATGCATAAGAAGAGGAGTAGATGGTGTGACAAGTGGAACTGAAAGATGTCAAGGAGATACAGTGTCAGGGGAACTTACACAGAATACTTGAGTGTCTTGGAGGAGCAGAAAGATGGAAGTACACTGAGGAGTGGAAAATGAGGCCCTGAATACCCTTTGTAAACTAAGCGAATGGATGAGAGCTGCTTAAAGAGCTGAGGATTGGAAACAACAGGGAGCAGAAAGGCTGAGTCGGAGTGTGAGTGTCAGCTAAGTCAGAGAAGACCAAAATACTGGGAGTGTGGGGAAGTAGGAATGAATGCAGCAGAGAGCAGTGAACAAGAGAACATGGAAAGATACTCAGAGTAGTTCACAATTTCAAACAGTAGTCCTTATAGATCAGTTAACTCGATGCTGTGTTTCCAGTACCCCTGGACTGGTGAGAGTCTGAGTATAATGAGTATTACCACTTCACAATGGATACCAAGTCGGGCCCCAGTACCACACTGGGGTCCACGATTATAGCTGTTATGTGTGTGCAGGGTGCCATGGAGCCAATAGGTCTTAAAAAGGGTCCAGAGGCCTGCACTGGTGCATCCCACTGCAGGGACTGGATCCTATGGCTATGTGTATGTTTAAATTATGCAGCTGATGCTTTTACGGCTTAGTTGTTAATGGTCTGTAGTGTGTTTATAAACTTGCCATTATCCTGGTGAAATCAAAGGTGCAGTACTTGTTCTTGTCCTTACTTGAGGAGTTAACAGCTTCAAGGATTTCTGTTTCAGATAAATGAATTGTCACTGCTTTTCCGTAGGGCAGCAAGGAAAATATTGTAGTTTTCCAAATGAAAACATTAAACAATAAATGTTAAGCAAACCAACACAGATGACATCAAAAGAACGTCAAGGGGCTTGAGTGGGGGTCAATTTTGAATTTGAATATTTATATCAGTTCTTAGACACATCGGAAAGGAGCGGTTTCATACTGACTTAAGTGCTGATATTTCGAAAATCAGGCCTGGTTATGTAGGACTCTTCGCAATTTAAGCTCCTTACTATGAATGTTCCTGTCTCCTTAAAAAACATGTTCAGCCCACTCTGACTTTTGTACTATTGCTTATGTTAAATGGCTTCCCTCTACATTTTTTTTGTATCTAGGAAAGAAATTGCTGTAGATTACCAGATTGAATTTCATAGAATGTCATCACTCCCAGAAAGAACAAAAAGAAGAAAGCCACTTAGCAGAAACCACAGACAAAAATCCAGCTTGATATAACACAAATGCGATTTCTGAACTGCAGTGCAACACAAAATATTCATAATTTGTTTTGGGATGAAATCCAGTTACACAGAACCAGTTGCACTGTTGTTGACTTTGTTTCTAGCAAAAGCAATGGCTAGCAGCATGTATCCTAGATGAATGCAGAGAAATGAAAGAAAAAAACCTCACAGGCTTTAAAACTGTAAGTGAAGGATTGACGTAGTGGTCACAGGAGGCCCAGCTGTTCATAGAATCCCTATCTTGTCCTTAACTGACTTATTAAAGGCTGCTTTGTCACTCCTGAGTGATCACTGATTTCTCATTCCAAGGTCACTGGTCAATAAATGGGTTCTGTAGCAATAACTGACCAGTGTTTATTCCACTCTTTTGGTGCAAATAGACGTGTAATGACTAATGAGTCAAATTTACAGCTCATCACTGATTTCACACACTTCTTAATCAATAAGAGTATGATATGCAAAGAAAGTCATGTGCCCGAGAAGGAGTGCTGCAGCCATCACTGTAAATTAGTGTCTACTGGTTCTTTTGAGAAGATTCCTGAAATCGAAAGATAATTAGCCTGAAATCCATTTAATAAATAATAGACCGTGATCTGATTTTTATTTGGCTCAATTGCAGGAGTTAGCCCATAGTCTACAGTTTTCAATGCCGTGTGTGCTGTTATACTCTCCATGCATATGAGTTTCTTATTTTGGACAGAACAAAGATTTATTGCTCCTACAAATCAGATCAGTTTTGCTCATCTCTTCATATTGACTAGAAGCAGAGTTCGGTATTGGTTTCTTTAGTGGTTTTTGAAAGGATTGAGATTGATTATCCTTAGTTTTCTACTTTGCAGATCATTTTGGATAGACATTTGACCTTGTCCATGCACACACCTGCTACCTTTGGAAAAAAGCGGGATGAAGTGCTTATATCACGTGAAGATGATGAAATACTTTCCTGTCCATCGGTAACTGGGAAGGATGCTAAACAACATCTAGTAGGGATCAAAATTTTTAAATCATCAGGCCTGGATAACTTGTACCCAAAGCCGTAAAGGAGTCGTTTGAGGAGATATGAGGGGATTTGTAATAAATCTTGGAATACTAGGGACATTCCAGACGACTCAAAGAGTGCTAACCTTGTGCAAGTATTCAAAAGGGCAAGCGGGGTGAACCAAGTAATTATAGGCCAACTAGCTTGATATCAATCCCTGGCAAAATAATGGAAAATCCGATATGGGTTTAATTAATAAAGAATTAAAGAACGAGAATATAATTAATGCCTGTCAGCAAGTTTTATGAAAAACTGGTCTTATTAAACAAATCTCAATTCATTTTTGATGAGATTACAAGCTTGGCTGATAACTATAGCTACCTAGATGTAATCTGTTTAGATTTCTGTAAGGCATTTGATTTATTAACACACAACATTCAGATTAAAAAATTATACCTATACAATATCAATAAAGTGCATGTTAAATGGATTAGGAATTGGCTAATTGACAGATCTCAAAAAGTAGCAATCAGTGGGAATCATCATGGAATGGGGGCATATCTAGTGGGGTTTCACAGGGATCAGTACTAGGCCTGATACTAGTCACCATTTTTTATCAAGAATCCAGAAGTTAATATAAAATCACTGAGGGCAGAATGTGCAGATGACAGCAAGATTGGCAGAATGGAAAATAACAATGAGAACAGGGCAATCGTATGGAGCAGTGATACTCAGACTGAGGCTTGGGAGCCACAACTGGCTCTTTAATATGTCTCTTGTGGCTCTTTGCAGCACATGATGTTGAAACACTGTGTGATTTCATGATTAACCCATCTCAGTGATTAACCAATCAGGATGCTTTTGCTATGTTTATTAAACAAATGTAGTTGATAATAAAACTTGTTCAGTCATTTTGCTAAATATTTTCCTTGTCATACTAGGGAAAATAGGAATAGATACTGATGATGAATTCACTACTGTGGCTCTTTTGGGTAATGTTCATTGCTAATTTGGCTCCTGAATCACTGAGGTCTGAGTACCACTAGAATAGAGTGATCTGGGTCATTCGAAAAGCAGAGCTCATTCAGACAATGTGTTTTAATAGAGTCAAATGCAAGGTCATACATCTAAGAACAGAGAATGCAGCCATACCTATAGAATGGGGGACTATATCCTGGAAAGCAGCAACTCCAAAAAGGATCTAGGGGTCTTAGTAACTCAACCTAAGCTCCAGAGTGATGCTGTGACAAAAAGGGGCAATATGATTCTTGGCTGTATAAACAGGGAGTAGGAGCAGAGAGGTGATTTTTTAATTCTGCATGTGGCATTGATGAGACCAGTAGTAGAATACTGCGTTCAGTTCTGGTGTCCACCTTTTAAGAGAGCTGGAGCAAATACATCACAGTAAGACACTTACAGAGCTCAACCTGTTTAGCTGATCAAAAAGAAGATTGAAAGCAATTGCAGCATGTAAGTACCTTCATGGGGAGAAAATAACAGGTACGAAAGGCGTTTTCACCTAGCAGAGAAGAGCATAACAAGAACCAATGGCTGGAAACTAAAGCCAGACAAATTAAAAATATTGCCTTATTGTTAATTTGAACAGTGAAGGTGATTAAACATTGGAACAAATGACCGAGTGGTGGATTCTTCATCCCTTTGAGTCTTGATTTGAAGACATCATGCCTTTTTGGAAGGTATGCTTTAGTCAAACACAAGTTGTTCAGCTCAATACAGAGGTAACTGGGTGACATTTAATGTCCTGTGATATACAGGAAGTCAGACTAGATCAGGGGTGGGCAAACTTTTTGGCCCAAGGGCCACATCGGGGTGTGAAACTGTATGGAGCACCAGGTAGGGAATGCCGTGCCCCCCAAACTGCCTGGCCCCCACTCACATCTGACCCCTCCCAATTCCTGCCCCCTGACTGCCTCTCTCAGAATCCCCCCCCATCCAACCCCCTCTGCTCCTTGTCCCCAACCGCCCCCTCCCAGGACCCCTGCTCCTAACAGCCCCCCGGGACCCCACCCTTATCCACACCCCACCCCCTGACAGACCCCCCCAGGACTCCACTCCCTATCCAATTCCCCCAGTTCCCCGTCCCCTACCCCCCTCCCCGAACCTCTGCCCTATCCAACCGCCCCCTGCTCCCTGTCCCCTGACTGCCCCCCGGACCTCCTATTCCATATCCAACTCCCCAGCCCTGCCCCCTGGAGCCAGACTCGCTGTGCTGCGTGAGCACACAGCCCCACTGCCCAGAGCACTGCCCACACGGTGGTGTGGCTGGGGGGAGGAGAACAGCGTGGGAGGGGCCGGGGCTAGCCTCCCTGGCCAGGAGCTCAGGGGCTGGGCAGGACAGTCCCGTGGGCCAGATGTGGCCCGCACGCTGTAGTTTGCCCACCTCTGGACTAGATGATCTCGTGGTCCACCCTGGTCTTAAAATCTATTGTTATACATCTTATAAAAAGGTTGAACTATGGAAATGAAGATATAGAGATTCTTTACACTGAAGAAAGTGATGTCATATTAGTTTTATTACGCTGGTATTTTTGTCATAGCCTTCTTTTTGGAGTTTCGGACAAAACTGGCCCTTGGCAGATTGGGAATTGTGCTTATTTTGTCATGTGAAATAGGTGGTCTTCTCTACTCTAGTAAGAGTAACTACTGTGGTGCAAAGAATACTGAGTGAGTGAACAATGTTTGGGCACAACATTGAACCTATACCTATATCTTCAAACCTGATCCTTTTTACAGACTTGTATCAGCTCCCCTAAAAAAATCCCTTAATTCTCCTTTGATACGCTACCAGACCCTGACTCCCGGCCTTGTAGAATATGTTGCCAGTCCATTTCAGGTTTGCTGCTACTCTAAGTCTGCTCCATGAGTTATGCCAGAGTTCAGCAACATGCCTTTAGCAATCCCCTAGAAGGTCCCTCTATTTCTGAATCTGAGCTGTTTCGATTGGACAAATTGTATGTTTCTGTTCCCACAGTGGATGAGAGGATAGGACAAGAATCAGAGGTGAAACATTGGCCCCATTGAAGTCAATGGAAAAACAAATATGAAATCAATTGCATGGTTTCAGGTTTCCAAAGCAAAACTTCATATATGTGAATTAAAAATTCACTTTCTGTAGATATTATGCAGTGGCCACTTCAAATGTGCAGTTGCTCTGTATGGTAAAATCTGATAGCTAGGCTATGCATGGAGCGCGAACAATTTGGGATGAAAACACAGTCAAAGCAAATTCATGTATAAATTTGAATGAATATTTGTGTAATTTCTCCCCACCCCTAACAGACATTAAGAGATGATATTCAGTAAAATTTTTGGCATGCATCTGTGTCACTGATTTTTACTTGCACACGGGAAGATAGATGCACATGGCGAGATTGGGGATTTGCCTTCACACATCTAGCAGTGTGCATAAAGGCCTGGTTTGCATGAGCAAAATTAGAATCCATATTTCAGCAGCAGCCAGCAATGGTACAGTTGTACTGTTAGAGCAATGGTGTAAGTGCTACTATAGACCGCTGGGATTTTTTACCACCTAGTCAGGAAGAAATTTTTATTACAATGAGGATGTTTAAAGGCACAAATAATAATTAGGCACCAAACTTCCATTTTTAAGGCACCTGACTGCTATTTGATAAACTCACAGTGATTAAAATACAGAAGTCCAGTTTAATTTGTAACTACTACAACTGGTAGTTGCTGGAACTAATTTTGCTAGTACTATTACTAATTTTGCTAGTGAAGAAACACACAAAGTGATCATCTACATGTATGCCTACAAATGTACTTAAAATTGCAGGATAAATAAGCCTGGCAACACCCCTTTGAGGTGGGTAAATATTATTATCATGCAGCTAATGTATTCATCCTACTCTGCAGAAGATCCACCATTGTCTTAATTGATTGGTTGATTGTCTCAAGTCAAAATATCTGCACTAGAGATAGCCCTTAGCATTAATGTTTAATATATTATTCAGTGATTGATTGTGTCATAATTCTCAGTCTATAAAATGCCACTTAATAAAGTTTTCTTAATTACCTCAAACTACTCCCAGATATCAAATTGTCATTAATAACCATTGGACACAACTAGAAGAAAAAATCCAAGAGAGTACAAAGTTCTGCTTGAGCCGATGAGTTTAAAAACTAGCATATGATTCTAATCAGTCATTTAAGATAGCTTTTTGTGATTGTTATAGTAAGAGGACAAGTAGTAGTAATTTTGCAATGAATCACAAATGAAAGCACTTTAGTATAACAAACCAGTCAATCACTATTCATTACCACCATCTAGCATTAACATAATATGCTTAGTTACTATGTTTTAGATTTCATTTGCAATGCAGGATGGCAAAATTGTTATCATCAACTGCTCTTACTGCAAATCAGTTAACCTTTTTTTTTGAAAATCGACACGAGGAACTAATTTCCAAAGTAGCTGTTGATGACATTCCACTTGGCCAGGCAGGCTTCAATAGTTTTGATTGTTTGAGTGAGAGTGTTTTGATTTTTTCATTTGCATTTCATATATAGGAAGCAGGATTAGAATCCACATTTAAATTGCACACATGGATTTCTGCTTTGTCCGTAAGTGAATGAAAAATAATTATTGCCTGCTCAGGTATGCAAAGGGTAGATAAGTATACCCTGTTTGAAACTGTTCATATATGTTCTATAGCTGCCCCTTTTACAGGCCAAAAGGACAACTCAGGAGGCAAAGTAGATTACCCTGTAGCCATATAGGAGATACATGATATTAGTCAAAAGATATATTCTTAACCACAGAAAAGGAAAATATTCCTCTTTTATATATTGCATTTCACAGAACTGTTTCTGTAGTTGATGTGCCATACATGACACATACAATGGCATAATGGCTGGAGTGCTGGACTAGGATTCAGGAGACTTGCGGTTTATTCCTAGCTCTGCTGTTGGCCTGCTGAGTCACTATGGGGAAGTCACTTCACTGCTCTGTCTGTTTCCCCAGATGTAAAATTGGGATAATGATACTACCTCCTTTGTAAAGTGCTTTGAGATCTAGTGATGAGAATGATAGAGTGAGGTATTATTGTTGTTGTTATAGAAACGGACGTTGCATCAGTTTTATAAAACAACGCTAAAAAGACGTGCATTGAGCTGTCTCTGATCTGTGAGTTACTGAGTGCCTTTGTTGAGGTATGAGTAGAAACATGAAATTTATAATACTTTCCTTTCTTCATTGCTTGTTTTGGATAAGGGTCCTATTCACCAGGAATTACATTTGGTCCCACTAGATGCTAAGGTAAGGTATTCATTGAAAACAAATCCAGATGGCCAAATGGTGCCTTTTATATCTTCGTGAAAGACTAAATGGCTGGAGATAGATTAGGGATGGTGGCAGTAGTTAAAGACCCTTCCCCCACCATGAACAAACCCTGAATGGAACTTTACTAAGTTCAAAAATGTTTAGCTATTCTCTCCCCCCCGGCTTTTTTTTTAATTTTGGCTTTCACCTACTCTTTCTTTCCACAGAAGTGGAAATACTTGAATACCACAAGAGAGGCTCTTCTTGTGATGTTCCTGGTCTGACCAGAAACAAGCAGTAGCCCAAGAAATCCAGTTCTCATGGGACTTCCAGCCCAGTTATGCAGAACCCACCAGGTTTGGCTAGTTCATTATAGGTATTTCAATTTTTCAGGTGCTTATCTCATTACTAAGGAAGAGGTCACGTAAATTCTATCTATCTTTGGTATTTATATGACTTATATTACCATACTGTCTGAATACCTCACAATCTTTAATGTATCCCTCACAACACCCTTGTGAATAGGGATATACTATTATCCCCATTTTACAGGTGGGGAACTGAGGCACAGAGTGACTACATGACTTGCCCAAGGTCACATGCAGAGCAGGGAATTTAACATGGGTCTGCTGAGACTGGTACCCTAACCACTGGACTATCCTTCCTTTCTATATTGAGTCTCCACATTTTATCCTGTTTTTCATCTAAGGAAACAATTGATGACATCCAAAATAACCAGTTCCATGCTATAGAGAAGCTCCTTTTTGCAAAGTACTTGTCTGTAAGTGACACTTTAGTTTAGACGCAAGTGCTTTTAATATATCTCCTATCTTTAGAGAGAAAAACAAGGGAGAAGACATCCTCAGCAGTATTATGGGCAAGATAATTATAGAAGTCCTGATATAGCTTTTTTATTTAAAACCTGCTGTTCAGGTATAGTGAAACATATCAAGTGACAACTCAAGAGACCAAAAATAGTGGTGGTGTTTTCTAAGGAAGGTGATGCAGAATTGTAGTCAATGGGCCAAATTCTGCTTTTCATTGCTAGATATACCTTGGTAAAACTCAGAGTACAGTTTAGCCTCATGCTGGTGAGAGCATGGGAGTGTATTTTTAACACAGGAGACTGCTCAGAAAAGGGGACCTTGTAGACAGGCTGCATTGCACCTTAAGAAATTAAACATCACTTTCAAGAACTCAAATAACATTGTATGTTTTCAAGGTTTTCTGGGCCTGATTTTGATCCAACATTGGTGTAAATCAAAGAAAACTCCCTTGAAGTCACCATTGAGTCAAACTGGGGTCAATAAGATCAGAATCAATGTCTCTGGATCTACTTTGCATGATGGCATCCAAACACCTAGAAGTGTCTGTCCTGCAATGACATCCCTTAATAAGCCAGTTGTTCTCAAACTGTGGGGCATGCCCCTGTAGGGGGGTGCAGAGGAAAGCTCATGGGCGGCGGGTGCGGAGAGCCACCCAGCCCCGCTCTGCCTCCATCTGCAGCTTCACTCCACCCCTTCTCAACCCTGAGCCCAGTTCTGCCCTCATTCCTTCTCTGACCGCAGTCCAGTCCCTAGCTTTGCCTTCAGCCCAACCTCTTCTGCTGAGCCAACTGTGCAGTAATGGAGGGGGTGTGTGGACAGATTCCATTACTGGTCAGGGGAGGGGGGTGCGACAGGAAAAGTTTGGGCACCACTGTGCTAGCTGATTCCCATGCATATTACTGCTATGAGCCAGCTTACATATTTTTGTTGTTATTATTACTGCTATTTATATAGTGACATAGGTTTTCATGACACTTTACAGATGAACAAAAAAAACTTATTAGTCTTAGAGCAGATGTGGCTTCTATTTGAAAGCATGTCACTGGAGTGATGTCACAGAGACACTTCTCTGATGAGAAACCAGATCCTTTCAATATGATTTTTAAATCTGCCCTATTGCAGCCTAGTTGTCAGTTTCCTCATATTTTATTGCCTAACTAATTTTAGCCACTTTACCCTTTTTCAGAGTATTTATAACAATGTAAACAAGCTGGATCTAAGGACACTGACCTTTATGGCTCTTTTTTCTTTTATTTTTTACCTTTCCCATCCTTGAACAGTTATATTTAACTGATTCCATGAGTTTTCCTATCCCTGAGCCAATTTTTTGACAGAGTTCAATAACTCTTCAGTTAATGATAGCATAGTGTTAGTGGATACTTTTGTCTGTAATGTTGCAGTCTGAATACTTCCCAGTGTGGAATCAGATACATCCTGATACAAGCTTTTCTTTTAATATTGTCGTTAATGTGCAAAAAGTATAAGATCAAATCAACTTTTTACACTGTGTTTCCTGCCTGCCAGTTTGGCTATAGGACAATAAGGAAGATGTCCTCAGAGGTAGGATGATTCTGACTGTGAAATAGAGAACTATGCAGCACAGCTTATTATCATTTTCCTATTTAAATGCTCTGAAATGCTCATGCAATATATTATACTAGACTCCATTTTTGTGTGTTCAACTTGAGACACTTTGGGCCTGGTTTTCCAAAGCACTATGAACTCAGTGGGAGCTTTGGATGCTCAGCAGTGCTAAAAATCCAGGCCAGAATGACTCCAGATGGGCATCCAAAAGTTGAGGATCATGATGTAAGTGGCCACTTTTGAAAATTTTGGCCATCTTGGCTATGTTATTAATCACATTTTTCCAGACCCCTGCTACTGCCCACTTTGAACAGATACAAAGAGAAGAAACAAGGAGAAACTCAGGCTAGCTGTGCCCAGATTGTCCTGTGACATACCCAGGGTACAATCTGGACTGCTGAACAGATGTGTTCCCACCTTTTACCCTGCTTCACTGTGACAGTTACCACTCCTGGTCTGTTGTCACACAGCCTCCAGTATGTAAGTTACTCCCAGTTATACTGTATGAGTGCTGCAGCCAGCCAACCTTGAATTACACTACAGAGGAACACCAGCAAACTGCCAGTCCTAGACTTTCCGCAGAAATGTGTGTCTTGTACTGCCCAGCCCTCTCCTAGACAATACAAACTCATATAAAGTCTGTCATTTTATTAATAGAAAATGATATGCACAAATCCTGTTATCTCAAATAGAGTTTCCCAAACACTTCAGTTCAACCACATGGGTTTAGATAAAACTATAAAACAAGTTTATTAACTACGAAAAGATAAATTTTAAGAGAATGCAAGTAATGAGGTATGAGAGTCAGAATAGGTTACAAGAAAATAAAAGTAAAATGCATCTAATGCCTAACTTAACAAGCTAAGTGAATTCAAAGCAAAATCTCTCTCACCACATTGTTCAGCCATCTTACTGGCTGACAGGTTTCAGAGTAGCAGCCGTGTTAGTCTGTATTCGCAAAAAGAAAAGGAGTACTTGTGGCACCTTAGAGACTAGCCAATTTATTTGAGCTCACATAAATTGGTTAGTCTCTAAGGTGCCACTAGTACTCCTTTTCTTCTTACTGGCTGAATTTCTTTCAATCAGGATCCCTCCCTCAGTCCAATGCTAATTCCTTTGTTCTTCAGGTATTGTGGATGCCATGGGAAGAGACAAAGGGAGGAATCATTTAGGGCATCTGCTCTCCCTTCTTATAGTTCTTCTCTTCTTTGAGAAGCATCTGCAGCTGAGGTTCAGGAGACAGAAAGTCTGTGTGGATGGGGAACCCCAAGCTGTTTCTTTGTTGAGATGTAGATATTTTGCCCACACCCTCTTTTCTGCCAAAGTATATCCACTTAACCGGTGTGGAAGTATAACATTGTATAAGTATAATGTTGTATAAGGGGACATGCTGGATACATTGTATATGAGAGGGCATGCCAAAACATGTTACATAGTATCTGAGGGAGCATACATAGGGACAGTTAGCTTTTGAATGGAGAAGCAATTAAGATTTTGAATGGAGAAGCAATTAACCTTCTTGCAGGGTACGCTGTGGTCTCTCTCTCTGAGACCATAGAAGCTGCGCC
This sequence comes from Caretta caretta, assembly GCF_965140235.1. Taxonomy (NCBI): domain Eukaryota; kingdom Metazoa; phylum Chordata; order Testudines; family Cheloniidae; genus Caretta; species Caretta caretta. Next base: position 49,135,309 of record NC_134207.1, read on the forward strand.
CTTACCCTCTGTGACCTCTGCCCAGGTGGCTGAACTGATTGCTCTAACCTGTGCCTGCTTTCTAGCCGAGGGGCTCTCTGCCACTATTTTTACTGATTCTCGGTATGCCTTTGGGGTTGTGCATGACTTTGGCACCCTCTGGCAGGCTCGAGGTTTTCTTACCTCTACTGGTACCCCTATCAAGAATGGCCCCTACATTGCCGCCCTCCCATATGCAGTTTTACTACCATCTGCCTTGGCAATTGTTAAGTGTACTGGCCACTCAGCAGCAGACACCGAGGTGGCAAAAGGTAATGCACTTGCTGATGCTACTGCAAAACATGCCGCCACTATAAAACCTTCACCAGAAGTGTTTCTTGGTCCCCTCTCTGTCTCTGTAATGCCACCATCCCTGTCTCATCTCGCTCAGCTCCAGGATTCTGCCCCAGAAACAGAGAAAGACTCCTGGAGTGCTTTGGGTTGCTCTTTGCGTCGGCAAGGAGGGGATGGTCTCTTCTATGAGTAAGGCGGGGTGGTGGGCTCCCCATTTCAGCTCCTTTGCAACCCGCCACTGTGCCCCTTGTGTTACTTGTCAAAGCCACAATGTAGGCAAATCTGTAAAAGTAACACAAGGGTTCCAGGGTTTGCCTCAAGCACCTTTCCTACACTGGCAACTTGATTTTGTACAAATGCCAAAGTGTCAGAAATATGAATTCATTTTAGTTATAATATGTCTGTTTTCGGGTTGGATTGAAGCCTTTCCCTGTCGCAAAGCTGATTCATTGTCCGTTGCAAAATGTCTGTTAAACCACATTATCCCTACCAAGGGAATTCCTGCCACTTTGTCTAGTGACCGGGGAACACATTTTACTGGAAAAATTGTTCAACATCTAAACCAGGTATTACATGTCACCCACCTGTTGCACTGCCCTTACCATCCATAGAGTGCAGGGGCAGTTGAAAGGCGAAATGGTGTGCTTAAAAATAAGCTGGCAAAAATCTGTAGTTCCACAGGGTTAAACTGGCCAGCTGCTTTACCACTGGCCCTTATGGAAATTCGGTCATCCCCATCCCAGAGACACAAATTGAGTCCATTTGAAATCATCATGGGATGCCCTATGCGAACAATGGCTACTATTACTCCAGCCCCAGACCTAAACCTAACTCACAGCACGCTCCTCCAGTACTGCAAAGGGTTAATGCAAGCTGTGAGCTCCTTCCATTCGCAGGTGCGAGCAGCTTGCCCAACGGAACCCACCTCTGCTGCCTGTCACACTCTTGAGCCTGGTGATTGGGTCTACCTGCAGCACCACCTTCGGAAGCACGCCTTGGAACCCCGGTGGAAGGGTCCATACCAGGTACTGCTCACCACCCAGACAGCAGTGAAATTATCCGGCATCGCTGCATGGATCCACGCCTCACAGTGTAAGCCAGCGCCACCTCAAGGGGACCAAGCACCTCTGCAAGACCACGCCAAACCAGCTTCAACCCCAGAAAACAAAGAGGAACAGCCTGCAATACCTTACAATCTGCGCTCTCATAAGGGTTGCCAGAAGCAGAAGGTGCAGATAGCCCAGATCCTGAATATTTCTAATTGCTGGGTCTGCAGCCACATCCCAGCTCACTCACAAGCTAGTATCCCCACCATAGCAATCCATTTGAATTCCTCAGAACTTGCTGGAGAACCCTATCCACTTAAAAGGACATGGAAGGAAAATGACACTTGGGGGCTGGGAAAAACATATGTTCCTAAACTTATAAGTGTGGTGAAAGGAAAGGGCCACTGGTGCTGGGTGTGTAATGGGACAGGGCTGAATCTAGGGAGGAGCAGCTGTCTCCAATACATCGTGTCCCATGGTGTGTGGGACTATTCAAACAAGGTTGGAGAATGGCAAACTGGGTATGGAAAGATAAACTTCCTCTCAACCTGGGATCAAACCAAAGATTCAATCTCTTGCTCCCCCTACAACCTCCCTGAGAAAAACAGCACCATCTACAACTGTCATGTGAATGCTACCTCTTCTCCCAGTGAAAATCATCCTGTGCCCTTTGGGGGATACTATTCCTCCTTCGTAAATTCTTACATGTCAAAGGGTTGCAGTCAACCCTTCCCAGCTTTAATGGGACATCATTGGGTTTGTGGGGAAAATGCTTACACTGTGTTATCAGCAAATTGGTTAGGTATCTGTTATCCTGCTCAGCTTTTCCCACAATTCCGGGTGCTTCAATCCCTCCCACGAAATTGCCTCCGTAATTTCAGGTGAAAAAGGAGGGACTTGCCAGATGCTAAATGGTATGTGGATAACATAAGCCCCCTAACTTGGGAAGAAGCTGTTGGCATTTCTTTAGTCCCAGTAGGGGGGGTAATCCACCATGCAAAAAGGCTTTTAAGGTTACAAGCGGTGGTTGAGATCATGGCCAATGAAACAGGAGAGAGCTTAAAAGCTCTAGCCAAAGAAGCAGGAGCGGTCCGACAAGTGGCCCTCCAAAACCATCGGGCATTAGATATAATACTGGCAGGTATACATACCTGATAATACTAATGAGGTAATAAATTGTGCTAGCCATCTGGAGCAAATTGCATACCTTCCCCACGAAGAACCAAGTTCCTTGTGGAAATGGATAAGTAACTTTTTCAATTTCTCTAGTCTGGGAAACTGATTGTTTCAAGGAATCCTGACTATCCTATTTGGAATTCTAATAATCTTTGTAAAAAGAAAAGGAGTACTTGTGGCACCCCACTGTCCTGCTGGTAATAGCTTATCTAAAGTGATCATCAAGTTGGGCCATTTCCAGCACAAATCCAGGTTTTCTCACCCTCCACCCCCCCACACACAAATTCACTCAGCAGGAATTTATACAGTGTTCTCCAAAAACTGTATAAATTAAGAGACACAAGCCCCAGCAGGAGAGTGAATTTGTGTGTGGGGGCGTGGAGGGTGAGAATCTTTTTCTTCTTTTGTCTGTAACTTCTCTGTAACTTGTTCTCCAAAAACTGTATAAATTAAGAGACACAAGCCTCAGCAGGAAAGTGAATTTGTGTGTGGGGGGGTGGAGGGTGAGAAAACCTGGATTTGTGCTGGAAATGGCCCAACTTGATGATCACTTTAGATAAGCTATTACCAGCAGGACAGTGGGGTGGGAGGAGGTATTGTTTCATATTCTCTGTGTGTATATAAAGTCTGCTGCAGTTTCCACGGTATGCATCCGATGAAGTGAGCTGTAGCTCACGAAAGCTCATGCTCAAATAAATTGGTTAGTCTCTAAGGTGCCACAAGTACTCCTTTTCTTTTTGCGAATACAGACTAACACGGCTGTTACTCTGAAAATAATCTTTGTGTGTTTTCAATTGATTTCTTGTTGTATCCAAAACTGCACAAGACACACCATCCATCAGGTTACCCCTAACCAGAGTGCTAATCTAATGTTGTTAAATGTTACCAGTGAAAGTAATGAAAAAGAACGATTGATGTATGGAATCCAGTAAGTCATTAGTCATGGGCGTAGCCTTGACTTAAAGGGGGGATTGTGGAAGTATAACATTGTATAAGTATAACGTTGTATAAGGGGACATGCTGGATACATTGTATATGAGAGGGCATGCCAAAACATGTTACAAAGTATCTGAGGGAGCACACGTAGGGACAGTTAGCTTTTGAATGGAGAAGCAATTAAGATAGAGCCAGCACGTCTAAGAAGCAGGCATCAGAATGGAAGGTGTGAAGGGCAATTAGTTAAGTTAACTGGAAGCTGTTAAAGGAGATTGTTAAGGGTGGCAGGTAATTGAAGATACGTGACTGGTCTCAGGGATCTCGAAGGGTGGTGACTAAAATCTTTTTCTTCTTTTGTCTGTAACTTCTCTGTAACTTGTTCTCCAAAAACTGTATAAATTAAGAGACACAAGCCCCACTTGGGGAGCTCACTTCTAAATGTATTAGCAAAGCAGCTTTGCTAATAAAACAGAGTGGTCTGATAAATTGTGAGTCCGAGTCAAACTTTGACACCGGGTGATGGGCCATTTGATTTTGTTGACACCTGGCTGAGACATCAGCTTGCCTGTTGTCTCTGGGAAACTGTGGCTGCTCCCCAGGCTTGGAACATGTATTAGTAACACCATACAGAGAGAAATCTTATAATTTTACATACAATGTTGCCACACATATTTTACCAGGACAGCTGATTATGAGTTTTCAAATGGCATACTTTATACAACCTTTATCATAATCCCATGAAAAGGGTAAGCACAGGGGTATAGGCCATCACATCCATTCAGTGCAGACTGTCTGAGTCAGCTTCATTTATGATTCGTTAGTCTGTGGTACCTTTTTGCTTGAATCAGAGACAATTGCAAACCAAGTCCTTGATCCTGCAAACAGATCTATATGGACAGACCATCACACCCAGGTGGAGTCCCACTGATGTCAGTGGAATTCTGCAAGGGCATAGGGACCCAAGTAAAAGATGTGGCTTGAAATAAAATAAGCAGAATAAACCCTTCTACTGTCCATATCTATAAATGCAAAGTTTCAGAGTAGCAGCCATGTTAGTCTGTATTCGCAAAAAGAAAAGGAGGACTTGTGGCACCTTAGAGACTAACAAATGTATGCATTTTTCCACTGAATGCATCCGATGAAGTGAGCTGTAGCTCACGAAAGCTTATGCTCAAATAAATTGGTTAGTCTCTAAGGTGCCACAAGTACTCCTGTTCTTTTTATAAATGCAAAGTACATCTAACCACTCTAAAGGCTGAATTGCATCTTTTATGTGTGAAAATCCAACCTTTTACTACAAAGAGCCTGATTACATACTTTCAGCTACTGCCTTCCTCTAATTGTTTGCGATCAAGGGTTTTCCAGGCCCTCCCAACTGTCCTGATGTTTGACTAGACTATTTCCACAAATGGTGGAAATCTGTATTTATTTTCCTGTTGAACAGGAAATGAACCACTGTTGCACTTAAAAGTAAAGTTCAATGGGGAGCAATGTAGAATAGGATAGTGCAATGTTACTACAGCTGTTTGGCACCTGTGACAAGAAAGGCAGTCACAGTGAGTCCTTAAGTGAATGTATGTGCTTAAGAGAAATCAGAGGAATAAAGATTTAATAATCATTATCCTTTCATTAAGAGAAACATAGAACATAATTGCTTTTCAGTTATTGTACTTGTGGACAGAAGCTAGAGATGACTGAAGTTCAAACTCTATGCAGAAGTATTCAGTTTCTTAGCTAAAGCTTATTTGAATGTATTTGATCTACTTTTGGTTGAGAAACTAGGGTTGGAAATACAGCGAATATAAGGTTTTTGTGGGTTTTTGGGTACTTCTGCTTTTAAGTTTGTCTCAAACCAGTAAGGGATGAGGCACCTGAAAATTAAATAAATGAAAACAGTGAATTGATCTTCTTGGAACCTCAAGAGATGTTCAGTTTATGTTTTGGATAAAGTTGTATGTTAGTTCTTAGTTTATGTAAACTAGTTCATTTACAGTGTGTCTGCTATAACAAAGCATCAGTTTTCTCCAAGTGGAACAGCTATATGCCTGTCTGTGGCTTGAGAAGATATTTTCTTACCTGCACCATCAAACTACCAAAGTGTTCGCCTACTAGCATCACTTTACTTCATTCCATTTGAGGCACTTCTAGGTATCAGATCAAAGGACCAAATTATACCCCAGCATACACCTTATGAAATCTGTTGACTTTAACAAGGGTTGCACAGGGTGTAAGTAGAAGAAAATTTTGATTCCAAAGCATTAGAAATGATACTGGCCATGGCCACTCATGTACCCAGTACTGGGATGTCATTCTTAGGTGTGTTCTTTGCAGGAAGTAGCTTTTCAGGAATCTGACCACAATGCCATTATTCATCAGTGTGGCTTTAATTATCAGCAGATATAGGTGGATGTTGGCAGTGCACACAGGAATCTTACACGTTTCCTTTTTGTTTGGTCACTATGTTTTTTAAAGGTAACTTTCCTCAGCTGGACAATTCCAGATCCAGACAAAATTGACCCCAAAATAATTACAGATCAAACATACAAAGAGAGAAAGCTTAATATATATGTGTGTGTGAATCAAGTGTAGGATCAATTTGGGACAATCTGGTGTCCCTAGCCTCTGTTTGTCAGAAGCTGGGAATGGGCGACAGGGGATGGATCACTTGATGATTACCTGTTCTGTTCATTCCTTCTGGGGAACCCAGCATCGGCCACTGTCAGAAGTCAGGATACTGGGCTAGATAGACCTTTGGACCTACATCCAAGTACAGTAATTCTTATGTTCTTATATAATAAGCACCAAATTCTGTCCTCAGATACATGCATGCAGTTCCTACTGAGGTCAGGAATTGCATGGACATATCTATTTGATTCTAGATTTATAGTTTGTCAAAAGCTTATTCACGGGGGAGCCCTGATCGCCTAAAGAAAATAAATTCACTATGTGATCTGAATGCTGCAAGAGTGATGCTTTCTGTATGATTTTTTAAAATATAGTTAAAAGGCAGCTCTTTACCTCATTTGCTGTCTTAAGAGTATTCATATTTAAACATAAAGCAGTGCTTTTTTGCCTCTTTTTATGAATATATATAATATATATTACATATAATATTACTCTTAAATATTGGAGAAAAATGGAAATCTTACATCTAAGTAACATCCTAGTGCAAATGAATGTTAGCCATTACACCTTTGGTTGCTCTCAGGCCTGGTCTACACTGGGAGGGGGGATTGATCTAAGATACACAACTTCAGCTACGAGAATAGCGTAGCTGAAGTCGACGTATCTTAGATCCACTTAGAATCACTTACTTCGTGTCTTCGCAGTGCAGGCTTGACCGCTGCCGCTCCCCCATTGACTCCGCTTCTGCCTCTCGCCGAGGTGGAGTTCCAGAGTTGACGGTAGAGCGATCAGGGATTGATTTATCGCGTCTACACTAGACATGATAAATCAATCCCTGATAGATTGATCTCTATCAGCCCATCCAGCGGGTAGTGTAGACGTGGCCTCAGTGTAGATGTGAGGAGGCTTAGAGCATATCAAGAAGGGAAAGGGGCCTCATGACTTCAGCCACTTTGTAAGAGCAATAGTTTTAGCTGCTGACATAGCAACTGTATTCATGCCATTACCCACAGTGATACAGTTTTTCATACTCCTCTCCTACAGTTGAGCCTTTTTGGATTGTAATCTTTTTAAGGCAGGTAGCATTTTTTCCTTTGTGTTGGACAGCAGCTAGCACAAGGTGGGCCCTCCATTCTTTGAATGCTACTTCAGCTAGTACAGAATGCAGTAGCTCGCCTATTAAGAGGTGCTTCTTGGTGGCGGCACAAAGATTCTAAGGCCAGAATGGACCATTGTGATCATCTAGTCTGACCTCCGTATGACACAGACCATAGAACTTCCTTGAAATAATTCCTTTTTGAACTACAGAATATGTTTTAGAAAAACATCCAATCTTGATTTAGAAATGGCCAGTGATGGAGGAAAATCCAACACAACTCTTAGTACATTGTTTCAGTGGTTAATTACTCTCACTGTAAAACAAAACAAGATAAGACAAGACAAAACACGAAAACCACCTTATTTCTAGTCTAAATTTGTCTAGCTTCAACTTCCAACCATGGATCTTGTTATACCTTTCTCTGCTAGATTAATGAATCCTCTGTTATCAAATTGCTGCTCCTTATGTAGATACTAATAGACTGTGATCAAGTCACCCCGAACCTTCCCTTTGTCATTGGTGCTCCATGATCTGTAATCTATTGGTTTCTGATTGAAAATAGGAAGCTGTTTTTGAACTATAAAAACCCTAAATGGTTTGGGACTTGTTACCTGAGAGATCTCTTTCCTCGTGCCATACTGCCATATTGTAGTCAGGGTAGGCACCCAAAGGTGACTAGATCCCTTTGAATTAAACGAGAGTGCTGGCAGTAGAGCACTGTCTGTGAAGGGCCCTCAGCTCTGGAACAGGCTTCTCCTGCAGCTCAAAATACCCCCATCTATTGGCCATCATAACTTTCTGCAAGAGCCATTTATGTATATGAGCTGCTGTGGAGATGGGCCTTAGAGAGAAGACAGATGTGTGGGAAGAGGGGAATTTGGTGTTCTATGGATGATTTAATTTTGTTTCAATCATTTATTGCAGAGCTCCTAGAGCCTTGGATAGGTATTCCATTTAAAAATAAATCTAAAATATAAATAATAACTATTACTACTTAGAATAATGGGCCCAGGAGAATATAACCTCATCTCGCATGTTTTATTCAGGCAAAACTCCTGTTAAAGGGTGTTGTCCAAGAGAGAAAAATGGCAGCTAAAGGACTCCAGGTTCAGGTCCAACATAAAATAATTGCAAAATCTGTATCTCTTTATATCCCAAATATTTCAGGACATCATTTCGATTTCACCCTCTCTCAATACTTGCAAGCTATTTATGATGAGAAAATAGGCAATAGCCAATCCAGTGTCAGGTCTAATCTAGTCACAATTTTACACTGTGATGTTCTCACTCTCTCCTAAAACAACAGAAATTATAGATGATTTGCTATGACATTATATTAGGCCACATGTCATCAAAGTCTCATCAAATTTCCTCTCCCACTTTTAAAAGGACTTTGTTGAACATTGTAAAGTCATTTTAGGAAAAAATGCCAAACACATGGAGCAAGCATTCCCTAAGATGTGTCTTCAATGTTTTGCCTTGAACTAGTTTTATCTTAACTCTGAGAGGGTGTGTGTGTATGTGTGTGTGTTTATATATAAACTGGTGACCCTCACTTCTAATGGTCAACATTTTTCTAATCAAATGAGTTTTAACTCATTGGTTGGATGATTTTACCTCAGGAATAAATGCTTTGTTCTCTAGCACAAAAGTACCGAATTATATCTTTTTAAATAGATGAGTATGCACTAACCCCCCGCTCTGCTCCCCAAATTCAAATAGAAATTTGGAGGAGTATGAATCCAGGTCTCAGTTTTTCGCTCACTAAGGTACTAAGATTTCAAAGTGACCCAACTTAAAATTCCTTAAAGGGCCCTGAATTTCAGATGCTGCACATCCATCCTCTGAAATTCAGGCGTCTTTAGAGGGTCTCAAATTGAGCACCCAAAATAACCATTTGGTTTTGAAAATCTTGGCTAGTATGTTCAAAGTTGTTCCTAAAATAAACAATACATCTCTCTGGAGTCTGAACAAGTCCCTTTTAAATTCTCTGCATTATGTTTCCTTTGTTTGGACCTATTTTCTCAGCTGTCAGGTCTACTCCATATTAAGCTCCTTAGGGCAGAGAACTTTTCTTTAACTACCATATGTTTGCAAAACATGGTATAAATTTCTGGTTCTGTATAAGAGTTTTTAATAGTAATAATTAATAGCATGCTATCTATCTTGTTCTTATTGCAAAGGAATGACTTTCTCAGATCTTAGTTTTTGCTTAATTAGATTCTGTACCTGGGCACCTAAAACTAAGTCTGTATTCTGAACTGAAATAAGTTCAAACTATTTGTTTGGACCATTTTTGCCTATTTACTGAGTTCTGTAACTCATCTATTTTCTGGTCTGATGTCTTCTCTGTAATTGTTCCCTTTTTTTAATGAGTTGAATTCAAATTATTTGACCATTGGGAGCCATCATTGTTTCTCTGCATAAAATCTCCTTGTTATCGTCAAAAAGAAATATTTTAAGGTAATTTTCACCCCAACTATGTAATCTGGCATCTGCTATCAGAAATATTTGCTAGAACTCCTGTAACAAGGAGCAACCTCATGAGCCTTCAACTTTATCAGCACATGATACTGTGTTTTTGTGCTTACATTGAGGAGAAAGAAGGTTGCATGGATAATATCATATAATCTCTCAACACGCTCACAGATCTCACAATGAGCATCTTCTGGAATCCTAATAACTTATAATAATGGCACATCCCTGGCCTTCCTGCTGACTGAGTTGTAAGATGTGAGGTTGCCTTTCTATTTTAAATATAAAGTCTTTCATTGCTTCTCCCAATTAAAAAGAAAAAATTTGAACCTGGACAAAAAAAAAAAAATCACAGCTTGGTGAAATGGTGGTCAGCGGTAATTTCCACTCATCCCTTCTCTTCTCTTTCTTTATCTTACCTCTTCTCACTTTTCCTCCTTTTTCCTTTCCCTTTTTATAATCTGTCTCTGTTTTCCCCAAAACAGCTTACTGAGAGTTGGGAAAGTGATGCTGGTGAGTAGTGCAGTGAAGATTGTGATATGATGTGACAGGGAAGCCACCCTTTAACAACTCAGTTTTGAGCGGTAGGATATATACAGAGATACAGACTCACATGCCTAAAGCTATTATATACTAGTTCACAGCAGTCCACCTTCTGGGAAACATTTGGAGGTTATTCAAAAATGTGCTGCTCAGTCAATGCATTTGAATTTCTAGGGATCCATAAAAAGAGAGTGGAACAAGGAAACCATGCCTTGTAATAGGGAGAACAGGTTTGGCTGCTTCTCTTATTATGCACAAAGCTGTTTAGTTCTGCAAATTTTGTTTGTACATTCAGGAATTTGAAGAATCTCTAGTTTAAAAAAAAGCTCTCCGTATGGTTCACTCTGGGCCTTATTTTTACAATTGCTCACCTACATGGGGTGCACAAAACGGTTACCTGAAATTGGGCCAGCTAGTAAGTTTAGGGAGGACTAATGACCCACCAGAGTTTGGCAGAAAGCAGCAAGTTTATTTTACTGATAGCTAAGCTCAAAAGACGGGGTTGGGAGGTCCACACTCACATTCAATGCTCCCAGGACATGCACAGCACTGGAGATGTCAAGATCCTTCAAGGTAAGTGTCCCACAGCACAGCAATGGATGGTGCAATGAAGGTAAGTCTTCCTGTGGCACGATGGAATGCAACGCGACGAATCACTGAGCAGGTGGTCTGGGTGAAGAGCCTTCACGGGAGGTACAAGCTTGTGAGTGCACTCCTGAGCACATGACCCCTTCCTCTTTTAAGGACCTGCTCCTCATGGCCTGCAACTAGAGATGACTTGGCCACATATGGTTGGTCACTCTCCACCTCAGGCAGTGTCCATGCATTGGGTGTGTGACTGCTGCCTAATTAGAGTCCCAGACATCTTGTCTACCTTGGAGCTGTTCTGATCTTCCAGCTGTTTAAGCAGCCCATTTATCCCACACGCATTCCAGGAGGGAGTGGGAGGGGGAAAGCCACTTCACAGGTATTCAAAGAGGGAGAGGAGACAAAAAGGGGGGGGAATGTAACAGACCTTTTGAGTATACAGGTTATACATAGCATACAGATCACTGCTGCTCCTACAACAAAAACAATATACTCTCCTAATCTGTGCATGCATTGAACATGATAGTGCACTTAAATGGAGTAATTATAAACCATAGGTGCTGGAACTAGGGTTGTGGGGGTACGGATCCACATAGTGAAGGGATCACAAGGGTACTGTTAAATGTGCATTTTAATGATAAAATTCAACCTAGTTCCATGGTGATGGGTGTCTCTAAGATACAACTTGTGAAGGAAAGCATAATCATATTTCCTTTCTGGCTCACCTCCAGTTTCACTTTTCATTGGCCTCATTAACATTCTGAACCTTTTGCCTCTGACACAGAGAATGTCAGACACTGGTAGCAAATGAAACTGGGTTCATTGCAGGAGACCTACACAAGCACCAGTTTTTTAATGACTAGTTACACAAAAAGTTGCTCAGATCCAGAGGTTACTTTTTAAAGGTCTTTCTGACTAGTTTGGTGAGGTTTTGCTAGAATCCGCTAGTGATATGAAGAAATCAGGCTCACTGTCTGTACATCAATTTACAGTACACAGTACACCTATCTCTAAAGCACTGGGGAGTAAAACTTGCAATAAAACTTATACGCGAGATATACTGGGAAACCAGGAAATTCTCTTTGTGCTACTTACCTATTCACAAATCAAGCATGAAACTCCTAAACAAATTTTGCTTTCCAAAATGAAAAACCTACAGTTTGTACAAAATGGTGCGGCATGATATGTAAGCCCAACGTATTAAAAGAATAATGACTGAAGGGATATGCCCACACTGCATCCATTTCTCTCATCAGGGTATGGCAAGAATAAAAAAAACACCCACGAAAAAAATGATGCAGAGATAAGCAATACATTTAGCAGATGCTAAAACATGGAAAATTTTCCTTTTACTGTCATTTTTCAAATGGTAGAAGAACTGAGCTTTTTACTAAGTTTTCAGGGCTTTAGTTTTATCAGTTGTGTAATGTTATTGATTCCAACATCCTGGGTTAAATCTTGCCCCATTTGAAGTCAATGTAGGTTTTGCCATTGACTTCAATGAGGCTGGAATTACACCCGAGGCATGCGTTTTCTTTCCTCAGTGGAAGACAGCTAAACCCCTGAACAAGACTTATAAGACTCTCTGGCTCAGGTTGCTTTGGCCTAAGGTGCTGGCAGGGTGGTGGAGGAAAGCAAACACATATTACAGAAGCTCAGTAAAGATCTTACGAGAAGCATTTTAGAAATCTTCCCTTTGTTCTTACTGTGGCGAAACTATCATTGAAATCAATAAGTGCTTTTTGCAAGAGTGAGAATTTGTGCTAAAGTGTATTTGTTTGATTCTCTAGCAGGTGATGAGTGGCTATACTTCATGGTAGATTTCTATCATGATAATAGCACTGACTTTTAAAGGAAACCACTTTACAACATTATCTATTTGCAAAGTATCAGATGACCATATGTACAAAGCATTATTAAGACCATTCAGTGGCAGAGGTGACAGTAAAGCTCATCTGAGGTCCCATCTCTCTGTTTCATCCTCTACAATATGTGGCCTCTAGGAGACCCCAGATTTCCTCACATCTTTTTCAAAATTCACCAATCTGGCTTTTCAAGTGAATGTGGGACTTTTGATTGTTCACGAACATCCAGTAACAGGAAATATTTCCCATGAAGTTTCATAAAACTGCTTCAATTTTGTGAAACTTTTGAAAACTCAACAGGCAAATTTTATAATAAAAAGTTTAACAACTTCTACCCAAATTATAGGTTCTCTTGGTGCAGCAAAGATTGTTTTGGATTTATGAACTACTGTACATCAATTTACAGTACACAGTACACCTATCCCTAAAGCACTGGGCAGTAAAACTTGCAGTAAAACTTACACGTGAGAGTATCACAGCTATAGCCCAAACTAAAAGAAGAAAGCTTCTCTGTCTAAGATCTCCTGAACACCACATCTTCTTAGTTTGAGAAGAATTACATTTTAATTTATTCTTTGTTTTCTAGTACTTTAAAATGCTCCAAAATGAACTAGGCTATTAAAAAGCAGTCAGTGTTTTGACTTTTGTCCAAAAGTAGATAAATGCCACAAAAGGTTGTCAGTGAGTATTTGTTTGACTTTTAAAAACTTAACTCAACTTCAGCTATGTTTGTGATCATTTTGTGTTTACTTTCCATGAATTTTTGAGCACATAATTTTACTGGCAAGAATATCCAGAGAAAAAGCAAATTATATATTAATATTGTAGAATAATAATTAGGGGGGAGGGATAGCTCAGTGGTTTGAGGATTGGCCTGCTAAACCCAGGGTTGTGAGTTCAATCCCTGAGGGGGCCATTTAGGGATCTGGGCCAAAAATTGGGGATTGGTCCTGCTTTGAGCAAGGGGTTAGACTAGATGATCTCTTGAAGTCCCTTCCAACCCTGATATTCTATGAGCATGGAAAGCAACTTTCAAATTTGTAACCATAAATATTTGCACAGAAAACCTGATTCTAAGAGTTATGCTCATCCAATAAGGGAACAAAAATGTTCCAAGTTATCTATGTGTCCAGTCAAACTGGTTCAAATATAAAATCTTATATACTTACGACAAACTGCTTGCAAAAGAGCTACGGACAAGAAACCATTCATGAACACTGGTCACCATATCATTTCAAATAATGAATACGCTGATGAATGTTGCAGTTTGTTAGTGGACAATTCACATACAGTAAAAGGTAAAATTAATCAAATAAAGTATTCACTAGAAATTATTCACCCATCTTCGCTTTTGACAGAGCTGCATATGATGCCACTAATTTATGCTGGGTGCTCCTTACCACGTTCCGTGTATGAATTTTGTTGATTTAGTAGTTTGTCTGCTGTTTCAACTATCCCATGCTAGATCATTTGCTAGAGATGCAGTGTCTGATTCTGATCCAACAATGTCTATAACTTCTTTGACTTCAGTGGGGTTACTTCTGATTTATATCAGTGTAACTGAGAACAGAATGAGACATTATCTGCTTTGAAACAGGCTGACATTTCTGTAAGCTCAGAGGGCATATGTGCATGGCAATTTAAAACTGTAGCCAGCAAATTATATGGTGTTGATTAAATCCTCTGGTTTGGAAAGGAAGAATAATGGGCTCCTGTGGTTTTAATTCTTTAGGTTTAGGGTTTTACAGAATTTTCCATCAAACTATGAATATAGGCACTAATTTTATTGTGAATGTCAGCATTCATTTTTAGTCTCTTTCAGTACTGCTCCATGGTAGATTGTGGAGTTCAAGGGGGTTTCTTGCATTTCCTTTGGGTCCTAGAATTTTCTTGAACAGTGGTTGGTATTTTCTGAATGACATGTCTGTTCTGTTCTCTTGCAGCGTGGGAGGGATTGAAATCACATACTGAAATCACAATCACAACCTCCTGTGCGTTAGGTTACCACAACTTCAGTGCAACCCCTACGTGCTATTTTGAGAGCCTAAGTGGGACTTAAAAGGTACATATGCCTTGCATTGGCCCTCTGCACAGTAGTGGATGTCACCTGCTGTGAACAAGTGAACTAGTCTATTCAGGTCCTCTCTATTTTGACTGGAATAGTAAATCTGTCAATCAATCAGTTTTCCATCCATTTTAATTTCTCACTATCCCTGCCTGATGGCCTCTGGACATCAAATCTTCATAAAGTGAAAATTATAAAAATATGGTAAACTGCACTAAAATAGCCTTGAATATGGGGTCAGAGAAAATGTCATAGGAATAATATCACACAGAAATCTACTTACCATGTTGTTTACATTGATCTTCTCACCAGAAGACTGTTCAGAATTTCAAAGCTGACCCAGTTCAGTGCTTGAAATTCCTATTAAATGCCCACGGGAAGGAATTTTTTGAGCAGGACACCTTTGTTCTGTAAAGAACCATCTTCAGTTAACTGGCTGTCCATCCTGATACTTCTTTAAAAACAGGTATTTGAATAGCAGGATATATTAAACAGGGTTGACAAAAAATTGAGAAGAATCCATCTGAAGGATTAGGGGTTGGGGAGATTTGTAGGTACACAATATAAAAGAAGTAACAATACTTTTAAATTTGACTCTATTGTTGGTTGCAATATTAGAGATGTTCATGGATATGGGATTAAGAAATGAATCTTTTCCCATTTGATCCCAGTTGAAGGTGGGCACCCACATAAAGATTTAATATAAAAAGCCTACATGGATGGACAGTCAATCTCTGTTAACCAGAGTGCCCTGTCGACCTCCTTTCTGCTTCTGATGTACTTAAAAAGTTTCTAACACCTGTTGTACCCCACAACGTTAAATCGACATAAGACAGCTTATGTCAATCTAACTCTGTGAGTGTCTACACAAAAATGTAGCTCCCATCAAAGCAACTTGCCCAGTACACCGACTTAATAACTCCACCTCCACGGGAGGAGTAGCAAGTAGATGGATGTAGTTAGGTTGACACAGTGTCACTGTAGACATTGCATTGCTTACATTGACTATTGTTGCTTTTCAGAAGCCGTCCCACAATGCCCCTAACTGACAGTTAAATCGGTGCAAGTGCTTCTGGTGAGGACATCCACCACTGACACCAGGAGCATAGTGTGGACACACAAAAGCAATTTAATTACTGTGGTGGCTGTCCATCAATGTAACTTAGGTCAACTTAATTTGGTAGTGTAGACTTGCCCGAACTGTTAGTTTTTTGCATTTTTAGCAAATTGCTTCTCCAATTCTTTTGGGCCTTTCGTATTATACATTTACATTTTACTTGACAGAATTGGTGCTCCTTCCTATTTTCCTCATTAGAGGAAATGATAGCTTGGAATTGCTCTGTTTTTGAGGCAGACGGTTAATAAAAGAGTTTAATTCAGTGTAATTTGTATAATTATATTTAGCAATTGCAACCTGATAATTAGCCCTTTGCAGCCAAATAGTGGCTTGCATCATGCAGCATAGATCTGGAATGGTGTTCTCTGTTTTGTTCATTTACAGCATTGACCACCAGTGATATGGGGGCTGGAAGTGAGAATTGGTACTCAGGACACTTAGCTGGAACATAAAAAGCATGTAGATAAGGGTGAGCCAGTCAATATAGTGCACTTAGATTTTCAGAACACCTTTTGCAAGGTCCCTCACCAAAGGCTCTCAAGGAAACTAAGTAGCTGTGGAATAAAAGGGAAGGTCCACTCATGGATCTGATTGAAAGATAGGAAAAAAAGGTAGGCATAAAGGGTCAGTGTTCACAATGGAGAGAGGTGAACAGCAGAGTCCCCCAAGGATCTGTACTGGGACCAGTGCTGTTCAGCATATTCATTAATGATCTGGAAAACCTGGTGGTGAAGAGCAAAGTGGCATAGTTTGCAGATGTCACAAAATTATTCAACATAGTTAAGTCCAAAGCTGACTGTAAATAGTTACAGAGGGATCTCACAAAACTGGGTGACTGGGCAACAAAATGGAAGATGAAATTCAACATTAATAAGTGCAAAATAATGCACCTTGGAAAAAATAATCCCAACTATATGTACTGTGACAATGGTCTGTCCTTGCCTCTGTGGGTCCCACGTTTCCTGGCAGATTTCGCTAGCCTCAGAGGCTCACTGTGACCCTCCACATAACCCTTCTTTCTCTAGAGACAAGGGTCACAGTCTACTGAGCCATTTTCATCATAAGCCAGCAAGGGAGGTGAGGAGAAGTTATCCTTCCTTGCACAGTCTCTGTTGTCTCCCAGTCTCAGTGATTAATCAGGGGGCAAAGGTGGGGGGGAGCCCGGGCCCACCCTCTACTCTGCACTCCAGCCCAGGGATCCTAATAGTATCAGCTATGGTAGCTGACCTTTTAGAAACATGACATGTACAATTCCCTGGGCTACTTCCCCCACAGCAGCCCTCACTTCCTCAAGCTCCACTTCACCCTTACCTCAGGGCCTCCTTCCTTGTGCCTGATATGGTGTGTACTACTCAGTCTCTCCAACAGCACAACTTCCTCCCATAGCTCCTGACATGCACACCCACCTGACTAACTGGGAGGCTTTTAACTAGTTTCAGCCAGCCCCTGATTGGCTTCAGGTGTCCCAATCAACCTAGCATTCTCCCTGCCTTCTGGAAAGTTCTTAATTGGCCCCAGGTGTCTTAATTGACCTGGAGCAGCTGCCATTTCACTTATCGTGGTACCAGGGATTTGTTTAGCCTGGAGCTAATATATCTCTCTCCCACTACTTTTCTATAGCCATCTGGCCTTGCCCTGTCACAGTACACAATTAGCTCTAAATTAGCTCTTACCACACAAGAAAGAGATCTTTGAGTTGCCATGGATAGTTCTCTGAAAACTTCCACTCAATGCACAGCAGTGATCAAAAAGACCAACAGTAGGGTAGGAAATATTAGGAAAGTGATAGAAATTATCATAATGCCACTATATAAATCCATGGTGCTCCCACAGCTTGTATGCTATTTCCAGTTCTGGTCACCCCATCTCAGAATATAGTGGAACCAAAAAAGTTTCAGAGAAGGGAACAAAGATAATCAAGGGTCTGAGATGGCTTCCATATGAGGAGAGACTAAAAAAATTAGAGATGGACATCTTAGAAAAGAGACAACAAAGGGGGAATATGATAGAGTCTATAAAGGCATGAATGATGTGGAAAAAGTGCATTGAGAAGTGTTATGTACCCTTTCACACAATACAAAAACCAGGGGTCACCTGATGAAATTAGTAGGTAGCAAGTTTAATACAAACAAGAGGAAATACTTTTCCACACAGTTCACAACTAACCTGTGGAACTCATTGCCATGGGATGTTGTGATGGCCAAAAGTATAACGAGGAGAAAAAATTAAAGAACTGGATAAATTCATGAAGGATAGGTCCATCAATGGCTATTAGGCAAGATGATCAGGGATGCAAACACTACCAGAAGCCGGGAGTGGAAAACGAGTGGAACACTCCATAATTGCCCAGTTCTTTACACTCCCCCCAAAGCTCTGGTAAGCATCATAGTTGGAGACAGGATACTGGGCAAGATGGCCAGGGCCTGACCCAGTATGGCAACTCTTATGTTCTTATGTAAGGAGAGTTGATCACCAGGACAGCACTGTAAGCACATTCAATACAGCAGCCCAGTTCATGTTCACAGCAGTTATTTAGTGCTGTGCATCGTGGCTGCAATCCTCAAGAATCTGGAGAAAGGTCCACCACAACATCAAGGATTTCCCCTTTGGTGGACTGAAGTTGTGTAGTGACTCTGCTGATGGGTTCTTGCACTACTTGAAGGACTCAAGTGCCACCATCTGCTTTCTTGGTATTTACACCCTGAAAACAGAAGAACATTTAGCCGATCACAGACAGCACAGAGAGATATCTCTCCCCTGCTGTTCTTCAGTCAGTCTTAGACCAGGCTCCAAAGAATCCACCTCTAGTAGGGAGTGCTGTTCAGGAGTCATCTGAAGTGGAGCTCCCATAGGGACATTACTCAAAGAAGTAGGAGAGTTTACTTACCTTTGTACAGTAACTGGAGTTCTTCAAGGTGTTTGCCTCTAAGGGTGCTCCACTGCCTGCCCTCCTTCCCCTCTGCTTTGGGGTCCTTGTTTTGCCAGGACTTTGCAATAGAGAAAGAACTGAGGGATGTTCATCTGATGTTGCCCTATATACTCTCAGTATGGGGCATGAGGATAGCTAAGGCGCAAGTGCAGAACTCACAGGCACTACTACCAGAAGTCTCCAATCAAAGGCTCATGGGGCACATTCAGACCTGAAGTGGAGACCCATAGGGACAAACATCTTGAGGAGCTCCATTACTGTACAGGATAAGTAACTGCTCCTTCTTAATAAAATTATCTGAAAATGAAAACAGACTTTTAAAACACACTGCTGTGCTCCTGTTTTATATTTTCAATAAGCACTGGCTGTATAGTGAAAGTGACTTATTATGTTGTTTCATTATGTGTCACGTGGAATGCTGCAGCACAGATATACACAGAAAAGAGCAGCTGTGGGAAAAACACAGACTTGGCAATATACTCTACATGCTCCTCATCTGGCTCTGTACTTTCTCATTGACTCTGATAATTTTTGCCCAGGAGAGAGCTGGAATAAATCATAAAATTCAAAGTGGTGCAATTTTCAGCATTTATCTTTGAATTTCCTGGCTTGTAGGCCTGTTCCAGTTCCCTCTGAAGTCATTGGAAAGACTTCCATTGATTTCAATGGGAGCTGGCTTAGACTCTGTGCGTGTTTCTGTTAAATCTTTAGGGACAACTCTTTCTTCAGCTCCACCTGGTCAACCCCATTGAAATAATGAGCTGCACGTCAGTAATTAAGGGTAAGATATTTTAATATAGTTTTTGCGTTATGGAATTTCCTTGTGTTTTATAAGTAGTATTGACAGTTCACAGAGCGAGTGTTCCATTGATCAGGATTTGGCTCCTCCATAACCTTTTACTTTGAATGTTTCTGGATTGCTGACTGATCTTCCTAGGTCATCCCTCATGTGGACACACCCATATGAGAGGGATCAGGGAGAGGAAATCTCTATGAGGATCCCTTTGGGGAGACTGTCCCATTGGACAGTGTATGTTGGAGGCAGGGGATTGTTAAGCCGCAGTACCTATACCCAAATTTGGCAGATCCCCAGTGATCTGAAGATCAGGGCCATTCATACAGAAGCCCTATTCCTCTACATTGGCTTTGGCCCCAGCATCACTCGCATGCTCACATGGTTCTCCAGGATTACAGCTGTTAGAAATATGACCACTTATTTTAAGTGCTTCAGTTTTTGGGTGCCCAATTTCAGACTCCTAAACACTGATTTTTCAAAGGAACTGATCACCCACAACTCCAGGTACAGTCAATGGGAAATGGAAGTTCTCAGCACCTCTGAAGATTGGACCCTAGGAGATCTCAGCTTTAGGCTCCAGATATGAAGACCCCAAATTTAGGGCCATTTTGAAAACTGTGGCCTATTCAACCCACATATAGACTAGCTGGGCAGCCCCATCACTCCCCAGGGCAGACATTGAAATTATGGCCACTTCCTCCACAGTCTGATCCAGTCTATGGAAAGGCTTCCCTCGGCATCTGGGGGCTTTTGCTCAGACCCCAGGGACACCATGGGAACAGGGTCCCTGTACTTTCTCTCACCCTCTTGCACACCCACCTGGGGCCAGGCAGAATTTGTCCTTCAGCCTTTCTTACTTTTGTTTTCCTTTCACATCTTTCCATTTTCTGTCCATTTCTTTTTGTTGAGTACTTTTACTTTTTACTCACCCTTTGGCTATTGGTTTACCACTCTCTCCTTTGTTGTCTGTCTGTATAATCCATACGAACGGCATTTACACAGACCTGTATGTGCAATTTATATTACTTGACAAAGCTGGATTTCAAATTTTTTTAAAAAAGTAATATTTCCCAGCAAAAAATATGTAATTCATTCTTCAAATGGTGTAAACCTTAGGAAGTCACAGCATTCAGATGTAAGGCTCACATTCTGACCTGGACACACTGAGCTTCCCCTGAGCTTTTAAAAGAAAATGTCACTGCTATTGGTTAGTTTATTTCATGCTTTTGACATTAATTTAATTGTAAATATTTTGCTTATTGGTTTGATGGTTGAGGCAGTGAATCTGCCTCTAACACAGAGTACAGTGCATTCTTCACTGCACACCCATTCTCCACTCCACACTCCACTCCACACCCAGATATGGCTCGGATATGGCCTGGAAAACAGATTACCTTCTGTATTCTGAGGGACTGTATCATGTGGCCCATATGTTCCTGTCTTCTGAGGAGAGCACACTACCTTATAAGAAATGGTCCACTAGGAAATTGTATTTGGATCCTTTTTTAAGGGTGTTGAGAAACATGATCTGGATTATTTGCGGGGAAGCATTACGGTGTCCTGAAAAGTGTATGATTGTGTGTAAAAACAATATACTGCATCTGCACAGGTATGTTTTATATCAAATATTGTAGAGTCCTAAATGATGATTAATTTTTAATGTTCAGCACTGGAGCACGGCTGATGCAACACCCTTTTATGAGGCACAGTACTTTTGAGGCGCAGAGGGACACTTCTACTAGCTGGTGTGATGGGGGAGTAGGAAGGGTGAGCTGGCCCAGGACCCCCTTGCCTCCTTTGGTGTGTCTGACATTGATGTCTGTGACCTCCAGTCTTTGTGTAAGCAGAGTCAGGATGAACTCTACCCTGATATCTGGTGGTGAGGTGTGGCAAGTTGTGGAAAAGAACTTCAGGGGCTGATCTCATTTGCATAGGCACACCCACCCAGCCCAGAATGAGGCCATAGCTGCCCAAATGATCACTTTGGCTGCTGTGGGATCCCCAGTGTCTCTGTTATTGGGGCAGGAAGAATAAATTGTTATTACCCTGATTACGGGAATCAAGGACAGTGGAACTGTACTTGGCCTTTCGTTATGATGGAGGGACTCGCCATCTACTAAGTAGCACTTGCTAGGCAAGGGACATGGGTTCCAAAACTCTGTGAATTGAGAGAGGCTGGGAACAGGTATTAGTACCTGGTGGTGTGGGCCCCTTTGTGAGGGTCTGAAACATTAATTGCACCTCTGTCTCTCTCCACTGTGGAAAGTCAGAGCTAATTTTGGGTCTATTAAGAGTCTAGTTACAGGTACTGTGCTGAATTCACTTTGGCTCCCACTACTACAAGCTGAAATCACTAAAGAGCTAAAATTACTAAGAGCTGAAATCACTGAGCACTGTGGGGCGCCTGAAGATCTAGAGTGCAGTAGAGCTGTTCGTGGATGGGCTGGTGGAGCAGTTCATGGGATGGCTGGTGGAGTGGAGCAGTTTGTGGGACTGCAAGCAGAGCAGAGCGGCTTGTGGAGCGGCTCAGAGTGAAGCCCTGTGGAGCAGTCAGCTTCAGGTCACGTAAGGTGCCCCTTACCTCTTCTTCTCTCCGCCCCCCCAACCCCCAAGCACATTTTTACCTAGACTGGGGAGTAACACTCTGCAGATGAACTTTTGAACTCTGGGGCTGGACTTTTGGGGTTGTTGGACTTCTTGGACTTTGGGTGATTTTTGGATTGCTGGACTCAAGAGACATTTGGGTTCTGGGACTCAAGAACCCGAGGGAAAGGACATGGCCCAATTTGGTGGGGTGTGTCTTTGCTCATGGTTTGGTTGATGAACCCTAGTTGTGGTGTTTTCCCAATTTAATGCTGATGTCGTTTACCTCATGTTATTAAAGATTCTCTACTACACCGAGACTCTGTGCTTGCGAGAGGGGAAGTATTGCCTCTTTGAGGCGCCCAGGGGTGTGTGTGAGATTTTCTGAGGTCACTGGGTGGGGGCTCAAGCCAGTTTTGCATTTGCTTTGATGAGAGGGAACCCCTGTGTACTGAACCCAGCCCTTGCTGCTATCAACTCGGCCTGGCAGAAGGGTTACATTTGCATTCCTGGAGTGCAGAGATCAAGCCTTTTGGGGTATGTTTACACATTAAAGAAAAACCTCACAGCTGGCCTGCCTACTTACCTTGTGTACCCACTCAGGGAACAGTCCTAAATGTTTTCCCAACTCAGAGGCATCTAGAAAGCTAGAAAAGCTAAATGGATATTAAAAGAATGAGACACTGGGAGAGCCTGTGAGAGACAAGCCCAGCTCACCAGCCTACAGGGAGTGCAATGAAATTGAAGAGAGATTTGAACAAGCTACTTGCTGAGTTTTCACTTTTACTTCAAGTTTTACTCTAGCCTATTTATTTATTCTGCTGTTTGCAATTTCTCGCTGGGGCTTTTGGGAGTTTAGGTTATGGAAGGCTTAAAGTTAAGCAAGTGCAAGTCTTTGTGGGATCAGGTCTTAAATTAATGTTTATATCAGTTATTATTAAGGCTAGTCAGTGATAGAGGAAAGAATTGGATTTGGGGCCTCTCTGCTCCCATAGCAAGCTTTTATATTATTATTATTATTTTTATTATTTTATGTTATTATATTTGCTAAATTAATCATGCAAAATAAATTCAAAATCTCATGCATTTTTTCACATACAGATTTTCATCAGTTTTGTCCATCCCTAGTTATTATCAAACTCATGGTCCCAAACCTGCCCTCCTTCCATCGGTAAGATGCTAACTGCAGCCAGTTTGGGAGTTTTGCCTGAGTAAAATGCACAGGATCAGATTCCATCATTGTAAAACATGTTTTACTCTGAAACACCTAAGAAAAAATCACTGCTATATAGCAGTCCCCATGGTGTGTGTGTGTGTGTCTTCCATTGATGTTAACCAAAATTACTGTTTGATTAGCGGGGTATTTAGTATTCATTTAATTATTATTGATGGTATGGCCCCTGCCTATTTTATTTATGTTTATCTTATGACTATTGGAGGTACATTTCAAATGGGAAACATCTAGCATTTTGTTTGTACAGTTTCCATTTTGATCAGCAGAATAAACAAGGAGAGATTATTTATTTTAATAATTTATATACAGTGCACCTGTTACAGTGGCAACTGGGCACATTCCATAGAGCTAAAAACCTCAGTGTAATCAGCAAAATGAAGAAGAAAGAAAACAATTATACCTCTCTTGATGTTTCATGAAGCTCTGCCTGCTCACCTCAAACTTTAGTTCCCAACAGTGTTTCAAAACCTCTGCTAATGGAAAGTATAGTAGGGTCAATTTGTGTAGCTGTGTAGATGTTCATGCAATTAACTGTGGAAATGCCATGGATATTCTTCAGTGCTAGAAAGAAAACACCATCTGATAAAGAAATCCTAGCTTTCATGGCTCTGGGATCATTTGAATTAAAAGCAATTACTTCCTGTAATTCTAAGAGGTGATAATCACTCATATGCTCATTAAAGTGCTATTACAGTTATGCCTTCTACTGGAAATCTCTAGCCACCTGAGTCAGCTTATCAGGTTACAGAAAAACACTCGACAGATTCCCTAAGTTCCAGCTTGTCAGGTACTTGGTTTTAATAAAGAATCAAATAATTTAAAGGTGCATAAAGTCATTCCCCAGGGAAAGTTGAAGAAAATGGAGATATGGAAAATATGAGCAATTGCTGTAATTGAAAATATAATTGCAGGCTGATGTTTTTCACAGCAGCCTCTGAACCATAGGGGGAGAAGTTGGTGGGAACATTTCTTGCTCTTTGGATTTGACTATATATAGTATTTAGAAGTTCCTGTGATGGTAGCAATGATAATACAAAGCTTTGTTGAATTTATCTACCCTTGAAGGCAGGGTTGACGTATGCAAACAGGCAAGATCAGAGTTCCACCACGGTGTTATTTGAATTAATATTTTCTCATAACTCTAGGACATGAAGCAGATGCCTTTGAAGGAGCTCTGGTGTTTTTTGGAGATCTCCTCCCACAGCCCATGTAAGTATTCACAAAGTACAAAATGAGCTTGACATTTTGTTCAGCTCAGTAGGGACATCAGTAATTTTCAGTTGTTCATGAGAAGTGTTTCAAATGCAGCTCTGTGAAAAGGCTTAGCAGAAACAAAAGTCACAGCCCCCAAAACCCATTTCTGTTAGGAGAAAATAGGAGTAATACACTTTGTCATAAAATTACAGGGTGTCCATCAGCCTCTGCTAAATATAAACCAAGCAATGAACAATGGTTCTGTAGCACTGATTTAAATTATAAGGTGTTATTGTGTTCTACCTGTTCCAGCAAAATGCTTAGTAAGAACATTGGATTAGATTGTTGCAAATTCTGCTTTTACAATACCACTTTCTGTTCATGCACTGGCTCCTCTGGGTCAGAGCCCAGCCAAGAAGCTGCTCACTCTCCCACTCCATGTGTATAAGATTAATGGGATCTGTGTGAAATGCTTTTTCCCTGTTGCTGGAACATATGCCAGACCAGCACCATGAAGGTGCAAAAACTTGCTGTTTGGTCAGAATGCAAAGCCGAGTGAATGCTCAGTGGACGCTTGAAACAGACATCTCAAGCAACAAAAGACCTAACATGATGGAGAATTGCAGCCCCATGAACACTTTCTTGTATATATTACAATATTCCATAGCAGTGTCCAAAACAAAAGAATTTATAGCAATATCACTCTGAACTGTGATCTCAGACACTTAGGACCATTGGACGGGATTGGTACTTGGATGGGGGACAGCGAAGGAAATCCCAGTTGGTGCTAGTGACTGAGGGATCCTCCCAAGTCAGTATTGAACCTGTGTGCCTGTCAGGTGTTACAGGGAAGGGAAGAGGGTTAGCTACATTTTGTTGAGATAATGAACAGATTTCCTAGCCTCTTGTTGACAATAAAAATCCTATGGGACTGTTTTCTGAAGGCACCATTTCCAAGAATTGATGTGATAACTAAAATTGTGTGAAACAGTGACCCTGGACCCACATGATCACAGCCTGTGTTTAGGGTTGTCGGGTTCTCAGGCCCCAGCTCACCTTTGTGAAAGGTTTTGTAGATGCAGACTGAGTGTTGCAGATAAAATAGCCTGGCTCTTCCCTCCAGTTTTAGCACTGCCTCAGCAAGTCTCAGGATTTCCTACTTATCTCTGATATTGTCACAAGGAGTCCAGTGGGCTGTACACGTGGTTGGATGGCTCACATACCAAACCTAAAGGGGACACAAGATGGCTGCTTCCCTCTGCAGGCTATTTGGAGACTGACTGGGCTGCTTCTGGCAATTTGTTAGTGTCTTTTGAGGAGCAAAGGGAGGAAGGGACCATGAAACACTCCATTTACCAGCAGCTCACAGAACAAATGAATGGGCAGGGATAATGAATAATCCCTTTCATAGTAGCTAGGGTAACTCTGTGAGCTGGCTGTTGATTATGATGACAGAGGAATGATGCACAACAATCCCTAATAAACACTAGGGATTAGGGGACATCTCTATCCCATAGCTGTTCCATGTATGGTATGTAAGGATGTGCTGCACCCTGAGCCTCCAATCTTTCTAAGGCCTGGAGGTGCTGTGGCCCACACAAAGTAGATCCCAAAGGACTCTCTGCAGAGCGAGTGTCCACTCAGTCCCTTGAAGGCCTGTTGGAGTGCCACATAACCACAAATTAAGAGCAATGGAGCAGGCCACTATGTCCCATTCCCGCCAAAAAAGCTATCAGAGTTAAGGTGAGGGAAGCTGGAGGGTAAGTCTAGGCTGATGGGGGGTAAGTCTAGGCTGAGGGGGGGCAAGAGGTGGATGATATCATTGGAGATTTTGGTTCAGAACTGAAAGGAAAGCAAAGATATTAGATCATCCTTGGTGCTAATCCTGGGCAAGTGAACTGCTGCAAATAGTTTGCAAATACCTTGTGCATCAAACCCTGTAGTTTCAGAGGAACAGCCGTGTTAGTCTGTATTCGCAAAAAGAAAAGGAGTACTTGTGGCACCTTAGAGACTAACCAATTTATTTGAGCATGAGCTTTCGTGAGCTACAGCTCACTTCATCAGATGTACCCTGTAGTATTAGCATAGCTTGGCTGCCAGCTCTGATGATCTGACCAAATTCCAGGAAGTGTAATTATATGCTGTTTACTCAGCTGCCCCTGCAATTTCAATAGCACATAGTATTCTTTTCTTCCTGAGCCTACATTGTGTGCAGAATTGCTGTAAGTTCATTAATAATTGCAACACTTCAGTAGTAAGCTAGGTGATTCCTACATACTCTGTCATTAGATAGCCAGAATTTTTCCTAGGTTATAGTGATTTCTGCCATTTTGTTAGAAAGCTGTCCTAGACCATTTTGTTAGAAAGCTGTCCCTGGGCATGGGAAAAGATGAATAACCTCTGGGTTGCCAGGCCTTGTTACTCTTGTATCAATGCCTTACTATATAGCCAGTGATCTTCCACAGCGTCAGATTGGTTCTTTAAACTCTTTAGAAGCTGTTGCTGCAGTTATTGGAAAATCAACACAAATACTTCACTTGAACTGCTGTGATTCCTCAATGTAATCCAGTTTAGACGGGAAAAAATAATAATCTTCCTTATGTGTCTGTGAAATCTCATTATATAATGTGCAAAACTTTAGGCGTTCTGAATTCTGCCTACCATGTATTCCTAGGAGACAGAGATCAATTCAAATATTTGAAAATTAACTTACTGGAGATCCATGACAGCATAGTCACTTGTAAGACTTGATATCTATGCTCCAAAACTGAGACACAGAATTCCTGGAAGTGAAACTTCAGGTTATTAATGTCCTCTAATGTTGTATTATATTCTTCGCTACACTCTGACACGCCAACCTTGGAGAACACTAAAAAGGCTGTTTCTAACATGCTTGTGCAAGGCCATCTGGGCTTACCTTCACTGTGCTACATGCTGGGTGAACTTGGGGGTCAGTATCTGTCATCCAGGTGTCCCCAGATTGGTCCAGGGAGGAGCAAGAGGCAGAAGAAAATAACAACATGGAACATAGAGGAGAACAACGGTAAAGAAAGTTTCATGACCCTCGATTTCCTCCACTTGTGCTCTGCTGGGACTGTGGGTAATGCCTGGGGTAGCTCCTTGAAAGCCACCCACCTTCTGTCCCTGCTTCCTCAGCAGCGTCTTTTGTAGACAGCCCCTGTTCACAAGTTCAGGGCTGCAGGCTCAGGCAGCCGCCCACAAACCCAAGCATCTCTTCTCTGCTCCCATGACATTCAGCTATGCCGAAAGAGCGCTGGATAGTGGCCTTATGGGGTCACCAATGGACCTCCTTAGTCAAGTGTTGTGTAGCCTTCTGTTTGAATGAACAATGGGGAAGAAAAGTCACAAAATGAGGACAAAAGAACAAAAACAGGAAAGCAACATTATTGTTGTTGTCCTTTGTGGCTGAAGATAATGCTGATGCTGGGTTTATGTCTTGTGAGTATGATTGTGGCTAAAAAGACTGATGAAGTGCATAGGAAGCTTGACGCTGAGGAAGGCATTACAATCAGTGCCTGCTGAGTGTGCTGCTGTTTACGGCTCACCTCTGTTCTGTGCCTCAAGATCCATATGGCAGTTAATCTTGCACTGGGCAACCCCCTATCTGGCTACTGCTTGCCAGCATGATCTGTGTGTTGTTGACAACTCCCAGCTGTCAATGTTGCACTGTTTCAAGTTATGCTTCAGTGCGACCTTGAAATGTTTCTTCTGGCCACCTTGTATGTGGTGGCCCATTTTCAGTTCATCATACAGCAACTACTTTGGCATTCTGGTGTTGTGCATCCTCAACACATGACCAGCCCAGTATAACTGTGATGTGATAAGCATGGCTTCAATCCATCCCCTGTGGAGTGACTATGTTCCAGAACCTCATTGTTGGTAACTTTATCCTGCCATTTGATGCAGAGTATGGCATGTAGATGTCAAAATTGGAACTTATCTAGAAGCTTAATGTGCTTCTTGCAGCAGGTCTATGTCTGAGACCCATACAAGTTGGACAGCACAACCACTTTATAGACTTTTGACAAGGTTTGAAGCTCAATATCATGTTGCTGCCAGACTCTGCCTGATAGTCTGCCAAATGATGAACTGGGTTTGTTGATATGATATGTCTGCTCCTTGTCTATAGTAACATCATTTGCCAATGTACTACCAAGACAGAGAAATTCCGTAAAAGCATTCAGCTGGTGGTGCTGATGGTGACTTTTAGTTTTGTGTATGGACATAGGCTGATATACGACTGCTGCCTTTTTCAGACTCATTGTCCACCCATCCCTTTCTGCAGACTCTGTGAATCTGTCTATGATCTATTTAATATCTTCTAGAGTATGTGCCTCTAAAGAACTACCATTGGCATACAGCAGCTCATGAATAATTGCCTCAAAGAGCTTCATGGAAGATCACAGCCTGTTCAGATTAAATAATTTTCCAGAGGATCAGAAACTTTGTGACACTCTGTACCTCAAAGTAGCACCCTGGAATCCCCACATTCACCTCTGTGATGTGATTAAGATATGTTTGTTCAGTGCATGTCTTGTGAAGTATCATTTTGAAAGTCTTGGTCTGTTGAACCTTAATATCCTGTTGGATTGTGTGTGCTATCATTGTATGTGAAGTTATGAAGTATTGCTATATGTGTTACTGAAATATGTTTTGAGGCTGGGAGACACCCATAGCTGGCCTTTCATTAGTGACAAAGGAGCAGCTATCACTGGCCAGACAGGCATTAATGGCCCACCAAGAAGAATCCACTCTCCCAGAGGCTTTTCAGAGAGGGCATGTATACAATGGGAACTACCTGACCCCCACATCACAGCAAGGATCTTTCTAGCAGCTGGAAGAAAATATAAAAGAGGGACAGTGACACCATCACTTGGCCTCTTTCACTCCCCCTTTCCCCCGATCTCAACAGCTGGACTTTGAACTAGAGAGATTGGTCCCAGGCTGGACAGGAGTTCAGTCTGAGTATTGAGAACTACAAACTGCCTGTAACATCTATTAGGGTGAGAGACTGCTTGATTCAAATCTTGCTTAGGCTGTTAAAGTTAGAATTTGGACTGCAAATTTATTTTTGTTTATTAGGTAACCAACTTTGATCTCTATGCCTGCTACTTCTAATCACTTAAAATCTCTCTTTCTGTAGTTAATAAGTCTGTTTTATATTTTACCTAAAACAGCGTGAGTTTGGTTGAAGTGCTTGTGGAATCTCAGCTCAGATTAACAAAGGTGTTGCATGTCCATTACCCTGAACTAATTAATGGGTTTGCACTGTCCAAGGGAGTCTTGAGCAGTGTAAGATGGTAAATTTCTAGGGTGCAAGGCTGGGGACTGGAGTGATTGACTGGTGCCTTTCTCAGTATGATTCATGAGTGGCTCAGGGAGCATTCATGCAATTTAGCTGGGTGTGGGGCTCCACATACTGATGGCTGAGTGATCACAGCACCTGGAGGGGTTTGCTGCTTATCACTGGCATAGCTTTGTGACTGACACTCCAGACTGGAGAGTTAAGGGTGCACAGTGGTCCCACAGTTCTGGGATCTCGTCACAAATGTATCTTGATGCTAGCATTCAGGTATCTTGAAAGCAAGTAAGAGCAAAATACAGAGGACAGTGAAAGAACAGAGACAGCAGAGGCAGAAACGGAGAGGAGATAGGGTGGACAGAAAACAAGATGGCACCTATTCTACTGAGGTATGATGCAAGGAGGTCATCCCAACCACCAGGCCATCCCTACTGAGCATGCTCCATGATCTGGAAATGAGTGCTGGTATCAGAAGTCAGGCAGACTGTTCTTAATACAAGAATGGGTGATTCTTCCTCTCTCCCCATCAGCCTATGTTAAGGGGGAATACCTCTGTTCCTCCCCCCAGCTCCTTTCATTCTGGGTGGATAAAAAACCACACCACCCAACTCCGTCTATTCATGGGGAGGGACACCCTTCACACAGCAATCTCCACTCCAAAAGGTGACCCCACCCCTGATATCTCTTATCTATTGCAACTGTAATACAAAAAATAAATAAACCTCCCTGCCCACAGTCCTGTAGGAATTGATGCCACTCTCCTGCTGGAAAAGTGCTGCAGCGCTAACCTCCAGTCCCACAGAATCTAACGTGGAGGGGCAAAAGGAGATGAGGGGGCATGTAAGGGGGAGGGATGACTGAAATACTAGCACTTTTGTATGCGCCGTGTCCCCTGAGACCAGCAAGGAGTGGTGATGTCACAAAACCCCCCATTGAGCCAGTTACTTCCTTTCTTACAAGAAAACACATGCTTATGTTCCAAAATCTTTTAGCATCTCAAGTCTCTGTGAAATTTTGCATATGCCTTTGGCTGTACAGAGCCTTCTCCAGTCTCGTTCTCTTTTTTTTAAGTAATGAAATTACCTCAGCCTGTACATACCATTCAACAGTGTTAGAATAAGTTTCCTCTGACATAGCTGAGACCGTGGTTTTTTATGTTCATATTTACATGACTGCGTTGCGTTATTTTCATTGAAGTGGAACTGTGTGTGAGTTTATGCGTGTGCAGGTCCCCTGGCAAGTGGATCAGAGAGAAAACATCTGTTCTGGCCAGACATTCTAGGTTGCACCATACACGTATGCTAGTGCTGATCGAGTGCACCCTAGTCTGCACTAACATTCTAGTTTGTGTGCATCAAACTCTGGGAGGGAAAATATTTGAATCCCTGCAAGTAAAGCAAAAGGGCACAAAATTTATCCAACCCAAAACCATGGCAAAGAAAAATATTGGGCCCAATGCTGCAAGGGGCTGAGAGCCTTCAGCTCCCACTGATTCTAAAATGGAATAATTAAAATAATGTATTCAATTACCGACACTGATAGCAGATGACCTGCACAGCCCCCTCTTGGGGGTACACAACTCCTCTCATGATTAGGTCCACTGTTGGTAATCAGAAATTTCTGGGTCCCAAAAAGAAAGGCTAGAGGTGTAAACTTGGATACTAAGCAGGGACACTGTGTTCCCCCAGATTAATGTGCTGAACCAGACAAGTAATGTGGATTTGGGGTAAATCTGAGACTAGCCCGGTGTTACTGTCAGCATTTGAAGTCATTGTTAATGTGTAGCAAACAGTGGAAATTCCCTGACACTGCCATTTTCTTGTAGAGATGTTGGGAGTTAGAAACAAAACAGTTTTTTCTCTTGTGAGTGAAATCATGCCCAGCTCAAACTGAGATATTATCGTTTCTTTGCTTCATTGCATGGCTTGTTATGACCTGGTCTGGAACTTCAGGGGTTGCGTAAGCCAGTAAATTGAATAGATTTCTGCTCCTTTCTCTTGCTGTAACAATTGTTGGCTCGCTATCTGTGTTGCTTTTACATTGCTTTGTCATTTGGTTTTACATCATTGGCGAAAGGATATAAAGCAATCATTGATTTGGTATCAGCTATGTGATTAGTCCTCTTTGTGCAAACTAAGTAGGGGCGGTTGATGGATGGAGCTCACCTTTGTGCACTAAGGGTATGTCTACACTACGAAATTAGGTTGATTTTATAGAAGTCAATTTTTAGAAATTGATTTTATACAGCCGATTGTGTATGTCCCCACTAAGCGCATTAAGTCGGCGGAGTGTGTCCTCAATACCGTGGCTAGCATCGACTTACGAAGCGGTGCACTGTGGGCAGCTCTCCCACAGTTCTCGCAGTCTCCGCTGCCCCCTTGGAGTTCTGGGTTAAGCTCCCAATGCCTGATGGGGCAAAAACATTGTTGAGGGTGGTTTTGGGTACATGTTGTCAGTCGCCCCACCCTCCCTCCATGAAAGCAACAGCAGACAATTGTTTCGCGCCTTTTTTCCTGGGTTACTCATGCAGACGCCATACCACAGCAAGCATGAAGCCCACTCAGCTCACCACTGCTGTTGTGAGCATTTTAAACACCTTGTGCATTATCCTGGAGTATGTGCAGAACCGGGCTAAAAGACACCAGCACGAGGATGATTGTGAGGAAGACATGGACACAGACGTTCCTGAAAGCACGGGCTGTGGCAATTGGGACATCATGGTGGCAGTGGGGCTGGTTGATGCAGTGGGACCCTGATTCTGGGCCTGGCAAACAAGCACAGACTGGTTGGATCGCATAGTGTTGCAGGTATGGGATGATTCACAGTGGCTGCGAAACTTTCGCATGTGTAAGGCCACTTTCCTGGAACTCTGTGAGTTGCTTTCCCCTGCCCTGAAGCGCAGGAATACCAAGATGAGAGTTGCCCTGACAGTTGAGAAGCGAGTGGTGATAGTCCTGTGGAAGCTTGCAATGCCTGACTGCTACCGGTCGGTTGGGAATCAATTTGGAGTGGGCAAATCTACTGTGGGGGCTGCTGTGATCCAAGCAGCCAATGCAATCACTGACGTTCTGCTATCAAGGGTAGTGACTCTGGGAAATGTGCAGGTCATACTGGATGGCTTTGCTGCAATGGGGTTCCCTAACTGTGGTGGGCTGATAAATGGAACACATATCCCTATCTTGGCACCGGACCACCTTGCCAACCAGTATGTAAACCGCAAGGGGTACTTCTCAATGGTGCTGCAAGCACTGGTGGATCACAAGGGACGTTTCCCCGACATCAACGTGGGATGGCTGGGAAAGGTGCATGACGCTTGCATCTTTAGGAACTCAGGGCTGTTCAAGCAGTTGCAAGAAGGGACTTACTTCCCAGACCAGAAAATTACCATTGGGGATTGTCATAAATATAAAGGGAAGGGTAAACACCTTTAAATCCCTCCTGGCCAGAGGAAAAACCCTTTCACCTGTAAAGGGTTAAGAAGCTAGGATAACCTCACTGGCACCTGACCAGAATGACCAGTGAGAAGACAAGATACTTTCAAAGCTGGGGGGGTGGGGGACGACAAAGGGTCTTCTCTGTCTGTGTGATGCTTTTGCCAGGACCAGAGCAGGAATGCAGGTCAGAACTCCTGTAAAGAGTTAGTAAGCTATCTAGTTAGATATGCATTAGATTCTGCTTTGTTTAAATGGCTGACAAAATAAGTTGTGCTGAATGGAATGTATATTCCTGGTTTTGTGTCTTTTTGTAACTTAAAGTTTTGCCTAGAGGGATTCTCTGTGTTTTGAATCTGATTACCCTGTAAGGTATTTACCATTCTGATTTTACAGAGGTGATTCTTTTACTTTTTCTTTAATTAAAATTCTCTTTTAAGAACCTGATTGCTTTTTTCATTGTTCTTAAGATCCAAGGGTTTGGGTTTGTGTTCACCTATACAAATTAGTGAGGATTTTTATCAAGTCTTCCCCAGGAAAGGGGGTGCAGTGCTTGGGGGAATTTTGCAGGGGAGACGTTTCCAAGTGGGCACTTCCCCTGGTCTTTGTGTAACACTTTGGTGGTGGCAGCTTTTAACCTAAGCTGGTAAGAATAAGTTTAGGGGGTCTTTCATGCAGGTCCCCACATCTGTAGCCTAGAGTTCAGAGGGGGAAGGAACCTTGTCAGGGATGTTGAAATGCCAATAGTTATCCCTGGGGACCCAGCCTACCCCTTGCTCCCATGGCTCATGAAGCCATACGCAGGCACCCTGGACAGTAGTAAGGAGCAGTTCAACTATAGACTAAGGAAGTGCAGAATGGTGGTAGAATGTGCCTTTGGACGTTTAAAAGCTCGCTGGGGCTGTTTGCTGACTAGGTTAGACCTCAGCACAACCAACATTCCCATTGTTATTACTGTTTGCTGTGTGCTCCATAATATCTGTGAGAGTAAGGGGGAGACATTTATGGTGGGGTGGTAGGTTGAGGCAAATCGCCTGGCAGCCAATTTTGAGCAGCCAGAAAACAGGGCGATTAGAAGAGCACAGGTAGGCCCGCTGTGCATCAGAGAAGTTTTGAAAACCAGTTTCATGACTGGCCAGGCTATGGTGTGACAGCTGTGTGTGTTTCTCCTTGCTGCAAACCCGCCCCCTTTGTTGATTTTAATTCCCTGCAAGCCAACCACCCTCCCCACTTCGATCACAGCTGGCAAAGGAAATAAAGTCACGATTGTTCTGAAATCATGCATTCTTTCTTTATTAATTAAAAAAAAAGTGAGATAACTGACAAGGTAGCCCGGGTGGAGTGGGAGAGGAGGGGAGAAGGGAAGGACAAGGCCACATTGCTTATTGTAGCCACACTACAAATGAAAACTGTTTGAATGCCAGTCTTCTGTTGCTTGGGCCATCCTCTGGAGTAGAGTGGCTGGGTTCCCAGAGCCTCCCCCCGCCGCATTCTTGGGCATCTGGGTGAGGAGGATATGGAATTTGGGGAGGAGGGCAGGCGGTTATACAATGGATGCAGGGGGGTCTGTGCTCTTGTTGGCTTTCCTGCAGCTCCAACAGATGCTTCATCAAGTCCGTTTGCCCCGCCATTAGCCTCAGCATCGCCTCCTGCCGCTGCTCTTCGCGCTCACTTAATGCTTTTCTGGCCTCTGCCACTGAAAGCCTCCATGCATTAAGCTGTGCCCTATCAATGCGGGGGGACTGCATGAGCTCGGAAAACATGTCATCGCGAGTGCGTTTTTTTCGCCTTCTAATCTGCGATAACCTCAAAGATGGAGATGAGAGGGGCAGCATAGAAACATTTGCTCCTGGGGGGACATAAAAAGGGAGAGTAAAATTTAAGAGGATACATTTCTGAGAACAAAAGGGAGACTCTTTCACAGTGAATCAAGCAATTCACAGCACATGTGCTTTAGGGACAAGGTCGCATTTTGCCTTTTATATTGAGTGTCTGCCGGTATGGTGACACATCACACATAGCTGGGCAACAGAATTCGGTTTCCAGGTAGCCATGATAAGCCTTTTGGTATGTGGGGTTGGCTTCTTCTGCCTTCATAACATGTGGGAATGGTTTCAAACTGCAGTGCCACCCTTTCCCATAGCAAGCAATGCTGGTTGGGCTTCACGTTTAAAAGGAGGGGCTGTGGTTTTTGGGTTTATGTGCAGCACACATCTTCCACCCCACCCCATTGCTATTCTCTGGGATGATCCCTTCACCCCTCCCCCCGTTGCGTGGCTATTCTCCGGAATGATCCCTTTTAGCCAAATGCAAACAACCCAGCATGAATGGGGTCCTTTGACTGTTCCCTTACAAGAATTCCCCTATTTCAACCAGGTGACCATGAATGATATCACTCTCCTGAGACTAACACAGAAAGATAAAGACCGAATGTTGCTTGAATGCGACCAAAACCCAGGACCATTTGCTGCCATGCTTTGTGCTGCAATGAATCCAGACTACTTGCTACTGTCCTACCATGGAGGATGAAATAAGGCAGCCCTCCCCAGAAACCTTCTGCAAAGGCTTTCAGAGTACCTCCAGGAGAGCTTCATGGAGATATCCCTGGAGGATTCCTGCTCTATCCCCAGACATGTTAACAGATTTTTCCAGTAGCTGTACTGGCCGCTAATGCATCCCAATTCTTCAGGGCAAATCAAACATTAAACACTATTGCTTTTAAACCCTGTACTGTAGTTACAAAGATGCACTCACCGGAGGGGACTTCTCCACCTTCAGGGTTGGGGATCCCGCTTTGGGACAGTATTCACTCCAGGGTGATGAAAAGGTCCTGGCTGCCAGGGAGAACGGATTCACCGCTTACCTGCTGCGCATTCTCCTCCTCCTCTTCCTCATCCACAAAATCCTCCTCCCTGTTGCGTGAGACTCCCCCCCTTGCAGCTGTCCATGGACAGTGGTAGGGTAGTGGTAGGCCCCCCCCCCTAGAATGCCAGGCAGCTGATCATAGAAGCGGCATGTATGGGGCTCTGACTTGGAGTGACCGTTTATCTCCTTTGTCTTTTGGTAGGCTTGCCTGAGCTCCTTAACTTTCATGTGGCACTGCTGTATGTCCCTGTTGTAGCCTCTCTCCACCATGCCCTGTGCGATTTTGGCATATATATTTGCATTTCTTCTTTTTGATCAGAGTTCGTCCTGCACAGATTCTTCTCCCCATACAGCAATCAGATCCAGTGCCTCCCTTTTGGTCCATGCTGGAGCTCGTTCGCGATTCTGAGGGGACTTCATGGTCACCTGTGCTGCTGAGCTCACCATGCTGACCAAACAGGAAATGAAATTCAAAATTTACCAGGGTTTTTACTGTGTACCTGGCTAGTGCATCAGAGTTCAAAGTGCTGTCCAGAACGGTCACATTGGAGCACTCTGGGATAGCTCCCGGAGGCCAATACTGTCGAATTGCATCTACATTACCCCAAATTCGACCCAGTAAGGTCGATTTTAACACTACTCCCCTTGCTGGGGAGGAGTACAGAAGATGATTTTAAGAGCCCTTTAGGTCGATGGAATGGGGTTGGTTGTGTAGATGCATTCATTTTAAAATCAACCTAACACGGCTAAATTCGACCTAACTCCATAGTGTAGACCAGGGCTAAAAGAGAAGCAATGAAAGTATCAAGGTTTGCTTGCTTACAACCGCTATAGGAGTTGAAACTTAGTTGTTTGCACAGTCACTTGTCACTGTGGTAGCAAATGTCATTTACAAACCAGATTTCAGCCCTGTTCCCTCCACCCACTTTTGATTTTGATGATAAATATCTATTCACAGTCACAGAGTGGAGAAAAGAGAGATTTGTTCAAATGTATTGGTAAGAAAACAAGCTCCGTTAGATACAGGAAGACTTTTTTTTATGGTGCTGCCTAAATCTAATATCTTCCAATTGTTACTTTTGACCCCAATTCAGCAAAACATTTGTTTGATTTCAAGAATACGAGTAAGTCCATCCCTGTTCAGCAAAGCACTTTATCATCTCTTAAGCATGAAAGTATATGCTTTAAGTTAAGCATGTGCTTAAGTACTTTTGTTTTGAGGCTTTTGTGTGGAACTTCCAGTGAAGTTAATGGACCAAATCCCACCCTCAGATAAGCGAATGCATTTCCTCTATAGTCAGTGGGACTTATGTGTGTGCATTGAGGCCAGAATTTGGCCCACTTGGAGTTTTCAGTGTGGACACATGGCAGACAGATCCTTGGTAGATGCACTGCTTTCCCATTAAAATTAGTCTTCTGTGAAAAAGGAATTTATGCACATTTTCGCAAGTAGCATGTAGCACATAGAATTGTGTAAGGTTCTAGCTTCTCTGATCAGAAAGCATGAAGGAATTGTACAGAGCCTATCCTTGTGGCTCCTACCACAGGCTGGGGCTTAATAGTTACAATATATCCCAGTCTCTTAATGACAGAAATCTGCATTTTTTCTCAGACAGGTTAGTGTACAATGTTATTTTGAGTGATCTGTCCCCTCTCACCTATATGGTCACATGTTCCTTCCCTTGGTGTGTGCTTCAGATAGAGATATACCAGCCAGCTCCTACCTGGAAGAATGACTGTGGCTTCCTTAACAGAACCCAGAGTGAAATG
Source organism: Caretta caretta (assembly GCF_965140235.1). Lineage (NCBI taxonomy): Eukaryota > Metazoa > Chordata > Testudines > Cheloniidae > Caretta > Caretta caretta. The sequence continues at coordinate 49,173,281 of NC_134207.1, forward strand.
TCAGTCTGGAGAATGAACTGCAAACACAGTTCTCTGCAAACTGCATTTTTAAGGAAATTAATGCAAAACCCTTTATTCTTAAAGTGAAAAATGACAGCAGGTGAGTACTTGATGAAACTATTTGAATGTTTTTGCCTCTGACTGATAACAGGAGGTAGCATTCCATGTGTGTGCATAATTTTCTGTTTGTTAAAGGCACACACTTACTAGGTCAGCTTCCTCTTTAATTAATCCCATGATAACCAGGTTTACATTTCTCAACCTCAGCTCCACACCAAGCTAGAAACTGGACAAAAACAAATAATTCTTCTGCAGCCTACTCGCAAAGGGTTGTAGCTACTGGATCTACACAGCCAATCACATCACACCCTTCCTACACCCCTCCCCACCCCAGTGGCTATACAGAATTGAACCAGACCTCAGCTTGTCTGAGCAGGGGCTGACAAGTACCACATTTGCACAGACAATACTTTGTGAGTCTGTCCTTGAGTGTTAAAGGCCAGGGGCAGTGTATTTCTGGGTTTCATAGACCTCCACACCTGGAATAATAGAAGAAGGGCCTGGCATCCTCTGGTGAGGTGTGGACTTGCTGGCACCCCCAGAAGTACATTGAGGTGGGAGATGACCTTCCAGTGCCAATTCTGGAGGGCTAGATTAATAGGGGCCCAAGTCAAATTCCACTGAAGACACTGGAAGTCTTTCCATTGACTTTAATGTGTGCAGTGTAGTTGTACCTGTGTCGGTCCCAGGATATTAGGCGGACAAGGTGGGTGATGTAATACTTTTATTGGACCAACTTCTGTTGACTTTAATGGGAGTTTGGATCTAGCCCAGATCATTGACATCTCCTTTCCATGCCATAGTAAGACAGAATGGGTGGAACTTGGGTACTGATTGCATCTCCCTGTAGGGGAAATGCTCCTCTCAAGATAGTACTGATCCAATAGGATTGTGCAGAGAGGAAATTGGTGTCCTGAGAATTATTTGCTATTTTCAAAGCCCCCAGATTTTCCATTTGTCCTTTTGAAAAAGTCAGTTTATATTTTCATTTACACTTAATTTAAAATACCATGTAGATCCCATCCTCTAGCATACCGAAAAGAATGCTGAACATGTTCTTTTATGAAATTGCTGACTGTGAGCAAAATTAATTCCCCCTTTAGTTTGCTAGTTTTGAAGGTTTCATGTGGGTGGAGAGAAAAGGGGTCTGCATTCAAAATGCAGATCTCACTTGCCCAACTCTGGCTGTTTGATAGCTATGCAATCAGACCATGTAGGAATTATTTATTTATTCAGAAGGAGCTGTTTGCAGGTCGTTCCTGTAATTTTCCTTTAAAAAAATGGCTTACAAAATAAAGGTTAGGCTGCAACTGTAAAAGTGGGGTTGGACGAAAGACCCAGTTTTAATGACCCAGAGACTACAGATGGAAGAAGATGGACTTTGATTATGTTATTTTTTGCAAAACAAATATTTATAAAACTAGAATGTAGTGTACATTGCAGTCATGGTTATCACTGAAACTTAAAATGGAAAATACTTCCTTAAAATGGCAACCTTGGCACTGAACCCTCTAATTAAATCTGGAGTAAAGCAGTATGTGCAAAGGTGATACAAAATGGAAATGTACAGAAGATTTCAACAAAGTTATGAACCAGTGTGATGTGGTATTATCAAAAGGAGCCTTCTATCTAGGTGCTTATGCAAATATTTATGTGGCCCACAAGTCCTATCTCAGCACCTAGTGAATGTGACTCAAATTAGTGTATTTTACATGCATGGCTTTCTGCTATATTACATATATGTTGCCCTATAATTGGATTAATGTTAAGGACCAAACTCTCCTCCCAGTTCCTCTGGTGCAACACTATTGAAATACACTAAAACCTACCAAGAGCGACAACTCATGGGAGTTAGCAAAAGTGGTCACTTGTAAGAGGTGGTCTCTCTTCAAAAGTTTGCCCACCAGAGATCGGAGGTGTTCCATGCCATCTGCAAGAAGTTGCTTGTGACAGGTGGTCTCTCTTCAGAGGTGTTCCCAAAGGCAGGTTTTACTGAAAATGAAAACAGTGTAATTGAGAGGAAATTTGGACCCTTAGGCTGGGCAAGCTGCTATAGCTGAGATGAATGACAGGGTTAAAGGAAAAAGCCATTGGACAGGGTTTCTCTGAAGACAGAAATGTGAACAGGTTGCCTTACCATTTCTCACTATGTTTACAATCTTTTCTCCAGTAGTTCATTGGTCTAATGCCTTTTCCCTTGTCATTTGCTGTTAAAAAAAGTAAATCTGAATTTGAATGACAGAGCACAGAGATCTGGAAGGCTAACTTGTAGACAAATACAATGGCCTGGAAATCAAAATAGAGATTATTGTAATGATCAGTGAACTTTAGTGCAGAATCTTGGATGGATGGCAAATCCAGAAATATTGAACTGTTTTTTAATTTACTAAATTAATTTAATAATTAATATCTAGTAATTTCAGTATTTAGGGCAACGTTTCTCAAATGCAGTCAGTGGCAAAGTGGGGCGGGGCTAAGGCAGGCTGCCAACCTGTCCTGACACCATGCTGCGCGCACCCCTGAGGCAGCCAGCCAGTCCAGCACAAGTAGGAGGGGGTCCAGGAGGTTCCATGGGCTGCTGTCGTCCTCAGGCACTGCCCCCCCAGCTCTGAGCCAGTTCTCGGGGTGGGGGCAACATGCGGAACCCCATTGGCCCCTTCCCCCCACCTAGGAGCCGGACCTGCTGTCCGCTTCTGGGGCTCAGAGCGGTGACAGGACATGTAGGGACTAGCCTGCCTTAGCCCCGCACCACTGCCAACCGGACTTTTAATGGCCTGGTCGGTGGTACTGACCGGAGCCACCAGGGTCCCTTTTCGACCGGGTGTTCCGATCAAAAAATGGACACCTGATCACCCTACTCTGGACGTCTGGCAGCAGGAGTAGCGCTGGGCGCTGACCCAGAGCTCGAGCTTTGTGGTATTGGGCTCCGATCCCTGGCTCCAGCCACGTAGTTCCTGTCCCCAGCTCCGGTTTCTGGCTGCAGACACTGAGCCCCGCCCTGGCCGCATGGCAGCAGACACCCGGCCCAGGCTCTGGCCATGCAACAGTGGGGCTCATCACTCACCCCCAAGCCATAGAAAATTGTGGAAAAGTAATAATGGGCCTTATTATTTGTGGTAATAAAGTCCATTATAACTTTTCCATGATTTTCCACTATCAGCTGCTTGGGGCTGAGAGAGCCGGCTCCTGCTGTTGGCCACAGGGCTGAGAGTAGGGGCTTCCACTGTTGGCAGCCAGGGGCTGACAGTGGCCATCTGGGGCTGACAGCAGAGGCTCCTGCTCTGAGCCCCAGGGTGGCTGGGACTCCCGCTGTCAGTCCCGTGCATGGTGGGGCTCCCACTGTCTAAATTGCAGCCAAAGCCTCATATTGCAAAATCCATGATTTCTGCAATGTCACAAGTTAAGTAGGGCCTTCATTATGAACCATACATTGTGATTTAAGGGTCATAATTGGTTTTCTTGGTAATTCAGTACACAACATTTGTAGTACCAAGTATTATCTTGATGAATATTTATATGGCTAAAACGATGAATCGAGAGACAGCATCAGCTAATGGCTATAGCCTGGAGTGGGATCAGAAGAGCTGGGCTCTATTAAAAGCTCTGCCATTTTCCTGGTGTTTGACTGTAGCTTAACTTCTCTTTGTCTCAGTTTTCCCATGTATAAAATGGGGACAATGAGTTACTCTTCTTTGTGAAGTGGTCTGAAATCTACAGGTGAAAAGCTCTAGATGCCAATACGGTATAAGAGCTAAGTTTTGTTATTGTGAGTGTTTGAAACCACAACCCTGGACATCCTTATTTGTCTGAATAATAACTAATAAACCAGGAGTGAAAACAGGACCCCACTGAAATCAATGGCAAAAACCCGATTGACTTCCATGGGACCAGGATTTTCACTCAATATATTTGTCTGAAGATCTGGGGTGGACTCTTGGCTCCACTGGAGTTTTGCCATTGACTTTGGTGGCATTAGGATTTCACCCAATATCTCTTAAGAATACTGGGGTGTGGGGTTTGTCAAACTGGCATAGCTCTTCAGTGCATATAGCCTAGTATTTTGCTTCTAGCAGTGTCCAAAACCACTTACTTCAGAGGAAAGTGAAATCTAGCCAATTGTGCAATATTAGAAATGGAGGAGTAAATTCCTTCCTGATCTCTACATTGATCAGCTCAGGCCAGAAGCACCGCTTGCATTTTGATTTTATCTTATCATAGAAGCATTTAGAATTTAGCATAACTTGATTGCTCACTTCACTGACTGCCGTGTTTTATCCATAATAATCAATAGTCTTTTTTAAACAGTCAGCCCGCCACCAACAGTACTTTTCTGCATAACTACCACATAAGCACACCGTAAATTCTAGGAAGATGTTTTGTTAGATTGTGGCTATTGAAATGCGAAGTACAGCTTTGAAAATAAACATGCTTGTGCTTTGCATTGCTCAGTTGGCAAACCTGTTGTGCGATAAGCCTTAGAAGTACTCTATTATGTAATCTTTAGTTAATCTCATTTCAACCCCAGGCCGTGATACTTCATTTGTTTTAATGTGACTAGCTTTTGAAGAAAGTAGGCATTCATTTTATCTGGCTCAATCTTAAAGACCATTTAGCTATTTTACTTGGTCCCCATCACTGACTAACAACAGACCTCACCAACATTAATGGATTTTGCCTCAAACACCTTGCTGAGATAGATAAGCACTGTGATCCTCATTTTAGAGATGGGGAGACATTAAGGGCTGTATTCTGCTATCATTACTCACAAAGCCAAAATGGCTACAGGACATCATCAGTGGGCAGAAACAACCCTTCTGTCTGTACAGGTGAGAACCAATCAGTTGGTCTGCTCTGATTCCAGTAATTCAATAACAGCGGGAGAGGATGGGTCTATGCAATGCTGTGTGTGTTTACTCTGCAAGGCAGAAAGGGCTTCCATGTAAGGATGAATACCTCTAGGAATGTCAGACCTAAAATTCATCCCCATGTTTTATTTATCTAACAGATTCTTAGCACAACATGAATGCTGACAAATGGGCAGATATCAATGTTGCTTTTTTTGATCTGCCAGCTTCAGTAAACTGGTCATATTGATTAGTTTTTCTTTGCAAGTAAATAGTGCTATTGATAGGAGTTATATTGGCAGATCTGGAGACAGAAATCCTCTCTTCACAGAGCATGAATAACATGGGCAAGAGCAGATTCCGCACTCCACCAGTGTTCCTCAACCCTGATCTAAAGGGATCACTTGCTTGATAGCTCAGTTCCCATAGTCATTCAGGGCCTGATCCTGTTGTGGTTGAAGACAGTGGCAAAACTCCCGTTGATTTCAATGGGTCGATAAGACCCTCGGTACTCGGCCTCTTTGCTGACTGCCAGTTGTGAAGTGCATTTTGCAACATAGGTATCTCTCCAGTGGGAACCAAATAGTACACTACCAACCCATTTCACACAGGCACCAAACAGCCACCAGATTGTAATGAGCCACAGCTTCTAGCCCTGATAGACCTGATCCAGAGTTGAAACAGTGATCTAAAGTGACACCATTTGAATCTCATTGCCAAAACTCTAAGCTATCCTCTCTACTTCAGGATTTTCTGATCCTGAAATACTTGTGACTCATTCAGGTCTTATGTGTGGATATAACAATTTTATATTAAATATGGTGGAAACAAGGAATAAGCATGGTATAGATGAGAGGCCTTCACCATTAGCTTTACTTTAATTTTCCATGGGTAGTAGTGGAATTCATGGTTAGTCATTATTTTGGTTCATCCATGGAATATAAAAGAAGAAATGGTTAACTGTGAGACTTCATTTGAACTGCTCTTTTCTAAGGTCACAATTTTCTACCCACGCATCACATGAGCTACTACTCAGTTTGTTAAATATTTTTTTGAAGTGTTCCATAAAAATGTGTTCTGGAATGACACACAACCTCCTTAACCAAAATAGCAATTTGAATACAGTACTTACAAATGGTCAGAGACTGCCAACAATGAATGCAGTTTTTTACAATACTTAGTCTTCATCTGCACTGCTACTTAGACTAGGTGAGTTCAGACAGCCTCATGGAGCTTCAAAACTAACTTGAAAATAACACTGGTGGATGTTCTGTGTGATGTTATATCTCACTAACTTTGATAGCCAATTAGAGCCCTCAGATTGAACAATCATTGTCATTGGCTGTCAACTGAATTCTCCTGATTGGGCAGATTTAGCTTTTTCAGGGCTGCACAATACTGGATTCCAAAAGGCAGAAGCAACACAAAATGCATTAGCTACCTGTGGGTGCTATAAAAACTTCTGCCATCCTTTGACTGGCTTTAAAAACAAGTTCAGGAGGAACTGTATGTCAGCTCTGTTGATTCGGAACATCGTTTTCATTGTATTTCTCATTTGCTATCCATATTTCCCCTATCTGTAAATCTGCATTCAGTCATTTTTGTAATCTGAAACCTGTATCAGATGTAATCTCAACTGCTCTGGCACTCAAATGCACAACCATGGTTGCCTTTCCTTTCAGCTTTATTACTATAATTCCCTCATTTATTTAGTTAATTGATTTATGTAGATTTGTTGAAAGCACCTCTTCCAACCTCTAGGCACTTGTACATTATTTATAAAACAAAACAAAATGCTATTCACACAATACAAACCTTACTGGTTCCTATATTTTGGTGTTCCAAACCTTAATTTGTTTCAAATTCAAAAGTATTCTGCTCATCTTCTCATTTGGTAGCGGGAACCATATCCTCAGGGGCATGTGAGCTACATCGGCTCCCCTCCACCCTATCATGGGGTCAGCTGAGAGCCAATTCAGCATACAACACACGTTAGAGTAGCTTCAGAGCCCACAGCCTAGGATTGGTAAAGCATATTGCCCTGCAGCCACACTCCCTCCCAGGGCTGGCATACCCATATGCTGAGCATCCAAGAGCAGGTGGTATAGAGCTGGCTACTGAAGCTTTACCACTCAGTCATCCAGTGATTTTTTTCCAATGCCATCTGGCTGTGTAAGACTGCTTTCCATCCCCGTTGAACTGCCAGAATGGTATAAGGGGGTGGGGGGAGGGGCAAGGCCTTGTCCATGGAAGATACTGCTTCAGCATCCAGTTCAAAACCTTCCCTGCTGTAGTCTTCAAAATACTCCATGGATTCTACCCCACCCCATCTTTTCATCTCCCTCTTTTTATGTTCTCTTGCTCTTGCCTTATGCTTCTCAAGTATTAGACTTATTTCTGTTTGCTTCCTCCCCACCGGGGGTCATTCCCACGTGGGCCTCACCGATGAACTCTCTGAACCTAAATGGCTTATAATTTATTTTCATATCCTATGTGAAAATCCATTCTTCCTCTTGGCCTGTGACTCTTACCATTCTTTTGAGTAAAACAATCACATCCTGCTCCCTGAGTCACCAAGTTTCCCCAACCTCAGTCACTCTTCCTGAAACTTAGTATGTGTCCCTTTTCCTTCTTACCCTCCCATAGTTGCATATTGTACTATATTTGTATTTGCATATATAGACTACTTTGCATATATAGACTCTAATTGGATATTAAGAATTCTAAGATATTTTTGTATGAGTGATGTAATATCAGTGGTTACCAGCCTATGATCCATGGGCCATGAGCAGTTCACAGAGCATTCACTGGTGTTCCACGGAGAGGTGACTGCTTGGTCACATGATGCTAGCTGCTGCTTCATGTTCCTAGTTGCTAAATCACATAAAAAGAAGCTAAAAATCCATTACCTACTTTTTTCATGTGAACAAGTGGTGTCGTTGAAGGACAAGTTGATTGCCATCACTACAAAAGTGATTTTTCCTCCCTTGATATTCTACTGTTAATTGAATTGTCTCATTAGATTGACCCCCCACTTGGTAAGGCAACTCCCATCTTTTCATGTACTATGTATATATACCTGCTATTGTATTTTCCACTCCATGCATCTGATGAAGTGGGTTCTAGCCCACAAAAGCTTATGCCCAAATAAATGTATTAGTCTCTAAGGTGCCACAAGGACTCCAAGATATCCTGAAAGTCCTGTGGACCTGATCATTCAGACAAGAGCTCAATATGTGGGAGTGTGTGCTATACCCAAATCTTTTAGTCTGTCCTAGAAGTCAGTTATGTTTGTGGAAGGTCACCATGGCAGTTACCTGGCCTATTAAGACTATGCACCAGTTTAAGAAGCTACATATTGTGGAAATATAGATGCAGTAATCCTAGGAGCAAGGCAAGCTACAACTCAGAAAGCTTTACCCAGCTGTGTCACTGGGTTGCCAGTATTCATGCTCTAGGTGTTTTATGCTTCATTGTGTCTGGATCTTCTGCCATATAAGATCTCACACTGACACAGGGTTAATTAACACACTCTACCTTTATTGGGACTGCTTACAACATGGGTTCTCCAGCTTTACGGCTCCTCAGACAGTTCTCGAGGGAGCATCACTTCCTAAAGTTCCCCCCTGAAAACAGTGTGCTGCCTGCAAGTGTCTATCACTTTCATATTGTTACATCCTTCCTCTTTTAAAGAAATCTGTCAAACACCCCATGAATAACTGATAACATAATCTAACATATTCCGTTCAGATGCTAACCGTACTTGCAGTTATTGTGGTCATCACCTTATCAGTTTGTCTAGCTTTATATACCCATACAACTTGGAAGTCCGTCACACAAAATCCCTCAGATGAGCAGAGCTTTTAACAATCTACCCTCCTCTAGTATGGTACGGTTCACTGGTGCATCCCTGGTGCTGTCTTCCTCCAATCTGGTCAGCCACAGTCTCTGGGCTTGGTGTTGGTGGAATCTCTGTCCAAACACCCTTTTCCTCCTGTCTTTCCTCTGGCATCCCCCTGACATGATCTGCTTACACTTAGGGTAGCACCGTGGACATACAATCTGAACATAAACATCTCAAAAGCCTTTGGAGAAAGCCATTACTCAGTGCACCAAAGTGCTAACAGCAGGTGATGATCCGACTGCAGAGGTATGATGTACAGATCAAGGATTGCCCAGGGAAAGAGTTTGTGTTTGAGGACACCTTAAGCCATGCATACCTACCAGAACCCAGCAAGGCAGGATCCGTACAGGTCAAGGTGGGGACAATAAATATGGTAAAATATGTACTTATCCCAGAAGAAAGGCTGAGAGAGATACAGAGAGGTACACAGCAAGACAGAGTACAGTAGGCATTGAAAATCAATCTGGCAAGGATGGCTAGCAACAAAAGATCAAATACCTAAAGAGATAACACCATTCCTTGACATTTTTCCATTCCAAAGAATATTGCTAACAAGTCTCTTTAGTTTGAGCATAGCCCTTCTCTGTCACAGACAATCTTCTGTTGTGAATGCAAGAGGATCATCCTTGCAGCATGGTAGCCCCTAGACCTGGCTCAGGTGTGTCACATTGCAGCATCAGGGCTTCCGCTGAAGTATTCAGTATGGGAGCTTTCCCAATTATCTCTTTTACTTTCCAGAATGCTTGCTTGGGTGTTCTCTCCACTCCCATAAGGTGTATTGACATGTCAGCTGTCTCAGGATCTCCCAGCTTGCAGATACCTGGGTGCATTCACACTGGTTTTATTTATCACAATACAACTCATGAGAGGCCTGCAAAAACAGGAAGAACTGCACCTTACCATGGTTCATTTTAAATGTATAAAGGTTTGAACTGAACATCTGAATTTGCTAAGCCACACACAAAAATGACAGGTGATTAAGAGTGAGAAAGCTTCCTGCAACTCTCTTTTAGAACAGCACACAGCGCAAAGGAACATATCGCCTTATGTTACAATCCTGTCTGATTTCCCAAGCTGAGGAGGTTTCAGGACTTGATTAGTACACCTCTAAAGAACACCCGTATGCTGCAGGAAATGGCATTGGTGATTCAGAAGGTGATGTTCATTCTGAGTCAGTACTGAACTAATGCCAGGACTCCGATTCTGATGAGATATAAAACTGTGTGTGTTAATCATTTCATGGGTCTTTGTGCAAGTATAAGGAATTTTAGCCTTGCTGTCTTGTCAAATTTCACCTTGAGTAATTAAATTTCCCTTGCCATTTCCATTGGATAAGATGTCCTTCATGTCATATCCTAAGCTACTGTGTGGTGTTATGGGGTGCTGTTTAACTGATGCCATGTTTCCTCCCAAGAGATAGCTGCTTTTCAGTAGTTGAAGTTATTCCTGTATATAACTTGTGTATCAATTGATAGAGCACTTTGGGATCCTTCAGGATGCTAAATAGTGTAAAACAGTGGTATAACTAACACTTTGTTGTAGGAACATTGGTTTATAGCAGCTGTGTCACGCTTCTCGAGTTCATTAATAACAGAACAGACATAATGAAAAAAATGAGAAAAGACATAAGGACAGGAGTGAAATAAAGACAGTATTTGTGTGATGTATGGAGACTAGCTTCCCTACTTTCAATTTGTATTCTTTAATTCTCTTTTTAACCAGATTTTTTCTCTCTCTTTTATGCGTTCTTTTAACTGCTCTACTTTGTTTAACATGTCTATTCTGTGTCAAAATGTTGGTTGGTTCCTATATGTACAAGAATGGAAGTTTTAGGCTAGTATGGATGTACTATGTTCAATACTGGGACAAATCCTCAGCTGGCATCAATTGGTGTGGCTATATTGGCTTCAAGGATTGAAGCCAAAGGAGCTCTGCCAATTTACCCCAGCTGAGATTCTGCCCCAATACGCATGGCCTGAAGAGATGGACAGCTGATCGTAGGAGTTAGACAAAACATACAAGGTAACTACAGCAGAGCAAATAATGCAAAAAACTTTACTCTGAACATTCATTTGCATTTTTAACAGATTTGCTTTGCATCTTCATACCCCTTATGTACTGGCTTTTGGTGAACACAAAGCTGAGTTCTTCAAGGAAAAAAAAGCTTCTGGAAAGTGAATTCTAAAGGGCAGATTTCTGATATGTAGACTTAATACAAAAAGAAAAGGAGTACTTTTGGCACCTTAGAGACTAACCAATTTATTTGAGCATAAGCTTTTCGTACATCCGATGAAGTGAGCTGTAGCTCACGAAAGCTTATGCTCAAATAAATTGGTTAGTCTCTACGGTGCCACAAGTACTCCTTTTCTTTTTGCGAATACAGACTAACACGGCTGCTACTCTGAGACTTAATACAGTAAGATTTCCCAAAGATATTGCAGGAAATTGCTGTTTCTGTCACAGTGGGGAGCCACACAATCCATCCTGTTAATAGGTGTCGTGTTTGCCACTTATGAGCAGGTTCCCCCACCATCAGGGCCAGCTTCCTGCTTTCTTTAGAATCATAGAATATCAGGGTTGGAAGGGACCTCAGGAGGTCATCTAGTTCAACCCCCTGCTCAAAACAGGACCAATCCCAAATTTTTGCCACAGATCTCTAAATGGCCCCCTGAAGGATTGAACTCACAACCCTGGGTTTAGCAGGCTAATGCTCAAACCACTGAGCTATCCCTTATAATCCCTGTGAATGCTGAGCTCTTCCAGCAATGGCTGCCCAGGCACTACACCTTTGAAAACACTCCCTTGTAGGGCTGTAGAGGCAAAAATGACAATCCGGACTTTAATCTTTAAAACTCTTCCAAATGATGCACTGCCCTCAGTAACAGACTCATGCCATACTGGAACCACTAGAGCGTTGTCTGGTAATTAGAATAGGATACTGGACCTGAGAGAATCTTGGTTCAGTTCCTGGCTTTGTCCCTGACTCGCTGCTTGACTTTGGGAAAGTCACTCCACCTTTCTGTGCCCCACTCTGCAGGGGAACAGTGAGATTTAATTTGTGTGTGTTTGTAAAGTGCTAAAAGCAACAGCATGATGTGCAGTAGTCATCCCCCAAAAGCCTGAGAAGTACTGAATCCCCACAACTCCCATTAATGTTAGTGAAAGTTGCAAGTTCTCAGCACCCTGTGGAATCCAGACGTTATTTCTTATCCTGACTGTAGGGGAATATTGTGTTGTCTGAAATACTACTGGGTAGTTGGCATTTTAATGGATAGCAGTGAATGCCTTCCATATAAAACTCTTGAGGGCAAAGAAATATTCAGAGAACAGTACAAGAATGATCTGTGATTTAAAAAACACACCATAAAATGACAGGTTTCAGAGTAGCAGCCATGTTAGTCTGTATTCGCAAAAAGAAAAGGAGTACTTGTGGCACCTTAGAGACCAATTTATTTGAGCATAAGCTTTCGTGAGCTACACGAAATACAGTTTATTTAGCTTGTCAAAGAGAAGGTTAGCAGGTATCTGGATCACAATGTATATCTATCTACAAAGGGAGAAAATATCTGATGCTAGACACTGCATACTGCTGTTTAACCTAGCAGCCAGAGGCATAACAAGATCCAGCGGCTGGAAGTGGATGTTAAGAAATATTAGAACTGGAAATAAAATGCAAATGCTTAGCAGTGAGGGCAATTAATCATTGGAACAGGTTACCAAGTCAGTTCTCCTTTATATTAAGACTGGATAAGTTTCTAACATGTATGCCCTAGTTCAGTCACAAGTTTGGGCTTATGCAGGAGATGCTGAGTGAAATTCTATGGCCTGTGTCAAGTGAGAGGGAGAGAGGAGATGATCATAATGGGCCATTTGGTCTTAAAATCTATGAATCTATTAATTATTTTTACAGAAAAAGTAATGTATGCAGGTTGAAGGTCTAACTCCTGAGAGTTCCTAGTCTTTTGAGTTAAGGATGTCTCAACATGGTTGAACTAAAGACTAAGTTGTTAGATCAATGCTCTGGTTTCTCGGCTCTCTTTGTTTGAAAAAGGCTTCTTTTGTTTCTAGGGCTGTTTCTGCCTCACACACTGCCACAGGGGATGTGAAAAAGAATTCTGAAGGTCAGCAAAACAACATCAAAAGTACAAAGTCACCACTAGGTTCCAAAAGCTACATTCTGAACTCCAGCACTTTTCATCTCATCAGAAAGAAGGAAAAACGTTGATAAATAGCCAAAAAGGCAAACTGGTTAAAACTTTTTTGCGTGGATTCTGTATTACTGAAAGTTGCTTTGTAAAGCTAAATTGGCAGAATGAATGTGTATACATGCATGTCCATGTAGTTTCCTTGAGGCTGTATGTCTTGGGCAGCTATTATGGATGAGTTATTCCACTTCAGAGACGGAATACATTTTGCATCTGATTGGATCTTACTCTCAGTCAGACTGTAGGATTCGGAATAAAAAGTAAGTTAAATGCATACCACAGCTTTTATGGTCAAAGCATGCTCCCTTTTTCAAAGTCTTGGGCTGCAGTCTGAATGTTATATGCAACTGACAAATCCCTTTTTAGATGGGAGCATGGAAGAATCTGAAGTAAGACTATTTCCACAAAGAAACTTGAGTTAAGTCATCATTCCTGCCATGGGTATCAGAGCTGCCCTGTGGATCACATGACATATAGCTTACACATGGTGAAGTATAAATATATTTCTGTTAAATATGCTTCTTTTTCCAGCAGGGATTTCCTGCTTACATACAGTGTTTTTTTGTATTGTTTCAGATATTCCTGTACTTGCTAACTGGTATTTTGAAATAAATGGAAACTGATGTGATTATTTTGTGTTATTTTCGCAAATCAAATATGCATAATTTAAAAATATTGTGAGCAGAATTTTTTTATTTTTTGGAGCAGAATTCCCACAGGAGTGTGCTATTCCTCTGGAAACCCTGCCGTGCAGTGGACTAGTAATGATATCTGACTACAGCTTTGTTATGGTATGAAAGGGACACTCTCCATTCACTTAGCCCTGAATTTAGATTTTGTAAACAAAAGAAAAGTTTGATAAAGCCCAATATGCATAGAAATTCAATTAAACTTTTAAAAATCATCACATCTGCAACATCTTTGAGAACTGGAGCCCAACAGCACTGAACTAGTGCATTAGCAGATCACACCAGTCTTGTCTCACTGTCCAAACTCAGTGAAATTAAACACAAAAGTATAAATACCATCAAGCAAATTCTTATCATATAATTCTTTGCTTTAGTAACTTAGGGTGAAATCAATGGGAGTTGCAGGTGCTCATCATCTCTCTTGATTGTGGCAAGTAACTCTCTATGGGCCAAGATAGTAACTCTCTGTGGGCCAGATTCTGTCTGGCCTTGGGAGATGGGGAGTGTGCAAGGAGCCTTCCTATCCCATTGCATGGCCCATGTAAAGGCCAGGCAGATTTGTCACCCTGGCTATACTCAGGGAAGTGCAGGAACTGTTCTCTCTAGTCCTCTAGGGAACTGCAAGTTCCAAAATGAGCAGGGAAGGTTGAGTGGAAGGTAGACCCAACTCCACCATCAGAGCTGGCTGGGTGCGGAATGGGGAGTAAGCTGCAGTGCAAGGGGCTGTGTGCAGCCTTTGCATGCCCAAGAGCTTGAAGAGCCATTCTTGGTGCAAAATGTCTCCCACCTCCCCCCTGGAGCAATTCAGCTTCACATCATCTCTTACCAAGAGCCTGTGTCTAAAAGGCACAATTGAGTCCTATTTGCTTTTTATCTTCACAGCGTTCCTTTAAATGAATGGGGGAAGAACATAACATATCTCAATAGATACTGTGTGACTAGGCACCTCTCGTTTACAAAGCCTGGGGCCTTGGTACACAGTATGCCTGATTCTCATTTCCACTCTGGCCATGTATATGGCCGTAAAATTTACACTCGATTTAAGGCCAGGGGCCTTACATGGATGCATATGTTTTAAGGCCAAAAGGGACCATTAGAACATCTAGTCTGACCTCCTCTATAACGGGATATAAAACTTCACCCAGTTACCCCTGCCTTGTGTTTGGCTAAAGTATATCTGCCAGAAAGGCATCCAGCCTTCAGAAAGACACTATTGTTCCCCACATTCTTCCAGAGACTGTCCCCTCAACCCTGCACTTTCCTCTTAGGACATAGGCCCAGAAAAGTTCTCTCTACCCAACAGCAGAACTATAGTATGAGAATGAGTAAGAAACCCTGATTTAATATAAGTGTATAAAGCTAAGGGCATCACAGCTGTTATATACAAGCAAACACAGCTCTGCCAACAGTCCTGGGTTTCACAGAATGTCCTGCTTTGACCCCCCAAAGCCTCCGGTTCCAGTTGAAGCCCATCCCACAGGACTGGCTGGGCTTGGCTCCCCACTCTGGGCTTGACTCCCCACTTGGCTCCCCACTCCCCACTGTTGCAACCCAGTCCCTGACACTCAGGTTTGGCACATCCACCTCTCTGTCTCCATTTGTGCAGGGGAATATGTGCCGAATTTGTGAGAAGGGCATTGCAGTCTAGCACACAGGGTTGCAACACCACTCACTCAAATTTGGCCCATTCATCCCTCGGTTTCCATCTACAGTGAAGTAAGCATTATTACTGAAGTAATTAAAAATAGCCCTCTTTCTGAAAAAGCAGTTTAACTTTAAGGCCTGTTTACACTGCCAAAATGGGGTAATGGGTTCTTAGTGTAAATGAGAACCAGGTCAGTGATCCGGATTAAGAGAGTTGTTTGGCCTGGGTCTGATATCAGATCTGCTCTAAAGCCATTACACTATGCCTTTTATAATGTTACATCATCACTCAAGGTAATTTTTTAAAAGTATGACTAGAATATGACTACAAGTGTGAGGCAACGACTCGCATTTTATGCAAGGCCATTTGTGTGATGTAATTTTCCTCAGCTGTTATTCTTTTGTGTATCTGTCTGTCTGCAGAGTAAGCATAGGACTCCTTGAACTTTCATTCTGGAATAGATGTTGAAAGGAGAAGTGTGCGTACGTGTCTGGGGGAGGGAGGTGTTACTTCACGGCTTGGCAGATACAGAACTTTCGAAAGGCTTTAAGCATCTTTCAGAGACTCCAAAGGCATTATGGCCTTTTCATTAAAAAATAAACAAGTTTACTTTATTTCTTATAAAATGGAACCTGAGGCAAAGTGAGGATTTTTTTGTTCACTGACCAAACCTCTTTTCTGTCAGCCAACAGGTATTCATTAACTTACCCTGCAAAAAGCCATCATTTAAAATAATGTTTCTGTGACAACATATGCACTTTTAGTTTTAGATTCCCAGATAGCATGGGATATTTTTCAATCTCAGGCCTTCAAACTTAGCGTGACTGTGCCAGAAGTGATCAAAGATCAGTGTTTCTGATTAAAAAGTAAACAAAGTAAAACAAACAAACCTCACATACATGCCCAAGCAAAGATAGTGCAACCACAAATCCACCCAAATCTTTTAGGCTGCTCCCAGGGCTCACACCCTGAAAGTGCTATAATAGGGCTGAGCTGGAAGAGCATTCTGGGCACTGACCTACCAATAAACAAACCAAACATTCTATTCTGCTTCAGGATTCCTATATTCAGAGCTGCCCCAAGTAACTTTTAAATTACAGAGCCTTCATCCAGGCTTTGTGTGCCGTGGGTTTGTATTTCACTCACATCAGCACGTTTCAGTCATTTGGGCTGGAGGAGGTTAAGCTGATTAACCATCCTTAATACAGGTAAGAAAGTTAAGAGCAAGAAAAGTCTGATTATCACCTCCAATGTAAATAAATAAGAACTTGGCCCTTGATTCAGAAAAACACTTAAATATATGCTTAATTTAAACATGAGTTATGCTATTGAAGTTAGTGGGGCTACTCATTTGCTTTGACGGATTGAGGCCTCAGTACTGTATATCCCCACCTTGCATAAATTCTATGACACAAATAAGTTACTGCATGAAGTCTCTTGACATTTCCTATGAAATCTTGTGATGACAGTATCACACTGAGTAAAAGAGAATCTTTGCAAGATATAATGAAATGTCAAGGTAATTCTTTTAAAGTCTTATGATGATTCCTGCAACAGTAGTGCAATTACTGGTTAATTTCAGATGGTGCAGAGGTTTAGTGTGGATAAGTATCTAGAAGAAGGAAAAATTCATTTTCTGTCTGTCTGAAACTAAGAAGTGCAGAAGCACAGAAAAATAAAGAAAAAATAATATATATATATATCTTAGACATACTTGTGGTTCTGCTCAACTTTTAAATGAAAGTTGCACCTATCATTTACTGTTATTGACCCTAATCCTGCAAAACAGTTATTCACATGGGGAACTTTCCACACATGAGTAGCCCTATTAGGCTAAATAGAGCTACTCACATATATAAACACAACCCATGTGTGTACGTGTTTTGCAGGATCACAGTCATTTTTTGCAATCCTGAGGCACTGTCATACTCATTCCAGTCACAGAGAACTTCATCATAGTTTGCCACTTCCAAGCTTGCAACTAAAGTGAGGAGTCTCCTTATGAAATATATGATTCCACAATTAAATAAATATTTGGGCTATTTAAATGTTGATATCTGGAGGGAGCCTACACAGCAGGAATATGAGTCTCTCCCAGATATACAAGGAAATGCCCAAGGCAGAGATTTCTCAATAGGAAGTGACTAATATATATGTAAATGTCCTCAGTGTTTCCTTGGTTATATATCACAAGACTTGTGATTTTATTAGGTAGCAGATATAAATTTAAACAGTCCCAAACTTCTGAACTATTTCACCTAATTGCCTCTAACATGTTCAAGTACATTTTCAAGACTGGGTACAAATACATATTTCCTCGTCTGTGATACATCAGTGTAACTCCATTGTGACTCCTAAACTTTGCCTTCAAGATTTGCATAAGCAGGCATTTGGAAGCAAGTCCTGCATTTATGCTGACAAATAGACATATTTACAGGCAATCTGGATTACTGTACATGCAAGCAGTCACTTACTTATACAGAGAACTCATATGGAGTTGTATATATACATTTTTAGGGTGTTATTTAGCTAGCCACATGTTCTGACAGTAGACAAATATTTTGTCATTATATATCAGATTAAATGTAGGGTTGTTCAGATGAAATGATATATTTCTTCAAAAAGTGACAATGATCCAGTTAAAGTACATGGATCAAATTGTCTCAGAAGGAGGCTGGTATTGAAATTGTGAAATATTCAGCTCATTTGCTCAGTAGAATTTCTGTAACTAGCTCTGTTGGAGCAAGTTCTGTCCTCAGAGCGGCTGAATGATCTGGAGATAGCACTACTCATGCCCAAAGTAAGGCCTGAAGGCCCAATGAGGCATTACAAAGGCCTACAGTGTAGCCACCAATTCTCAATCTTTAATAGAGTCCAGGACAGTTGGACCCAGACTGAGCATTTAACCCCGGGATTGTAATTTCTGAGTCTGCATCACCATCTTCAAAGCAACTGCAACCCATGTTCTGCTCCATTTTATGCAATATAGGTACAACTCTTCGGCTCCTGTGCAAATTGCCGGTGTGGGGTCCTTTGCTTGAGCAAAGTTTAGATGCCCCCTCCCCTTTCCAATCTTTACTGCCAGATAGTTATAAGGAATTAAGTCCCATTTGTAAATAGTGAGTCATTACCATGATGTCTGATGGAAATGTACAGCTAAGTAATCTTATTTCTAGTGGGCAGACACAGTGAGTCAGTGCCATGAATAAGCCTCATTTCTTTCCCCTCCCACATGTATTGTCCATTAATTGATGAACAGACAAATAGTAGCAATATCTCAGTGGTAGAGTGTGTCCATTTTGTTGGTATCTCCCCTCCATAGAAGGTCTCTGCTAGTCCACTTCTACTCCAGCTCAGCTGAGTGAAAACTAGGCAGGGGGTCAGGAATGGGGGACATGACATAAAAGGGATGAGATGAGTTGCTGCTTATTGTAGCAGTTACTTTGGAAGAAAGTGTGAGATGGTTGTGGAGGAAATGGACAAAAAACATGGAGCCTGGCATCAGTCACAGAGTGGAGTGAGTGGAGGCGGGACTACACAATAGGACACGAGGTTGAATAATTAGGAAGGAGTAGAATTATGAAGAGTCTTGACAGTGATGATTAGAAGTATGAACTGGATACAGGGGAACACAGGTAGCTAATAGAGGGACTCAGTGGGAGAGGTGTCATTGCCAATCTTATGTTAATTAAGAAGAAGAATATATTCACCAGTGAGAGTTACAAAGGCCCCTGTCAAGTCCTCACTTATTAGTTATTGTTTTATTTCAGTTTGCCAACTGGATTGTGACAGCTAAGTGGATGGATGGGACAGGAATCACAGGAAGTAAACTCATCTCACTTCAGATTAGACTCTTCTGGGTACAGGGCCAGCAGAGGAAATAGCTAAGGATTCAGCCAAAATTGGGACTGGTCCACCACAGCTGGGACTGGCCCATCAAAGCATGACAGGTGGCAACTGTTGTTATGAAGAAATGTAGGTTCAGATGGTCAGGCAACAGGAACTCTAATTCTCCCTGCTGGGGCTCTTGAAAACAAACAGCTCTTATATTTAGCCCCGCACCCTGAAAAATATAAGTTTTCTTGGAGACTAAGGCATCCTGCAGATTTCTGTGGTTTCCTGGTGGGTTTTGATGGAGAAATATTTGATTTCTGCTTTCAGTCAGGATGTGACACCTCTAACTGACAACCATTATCAGCTGTGAGGGGGCCCTTCACTGCTTCTCTGTAACCTGGGAGCCTCTCTCTCAGCCTGCTTGTTTCTGGTGCTTGAAGGCTACCTTAATTCAGCAATGACCACTAAGAGTTGAAACACCTGTAATAGCTAGGAGACTTTTAAACAAGTTTTACCTTCAGTCAAACACATCAGGAGGAACCATTCAGCTGAATTATTTCCAGGAGCTGCTGAGTCCGATTCACGGAGATTGCCTCGCTTCATTTTTTTGTGGATAAGACTGGCCAGCTCAGGATTGGCATTTCCCTGTTTTTTGTTTACGAGAAGCTCAGAAAGATCCTACAGACTTTCTCCCCTTGGCTGGATTTGATAACGTTTTCTAACAAGGATGTTGGTAACAATCTACATTCCCTGAGACCAAGATGCTGTGGTATGGATCCCTGCTTATTCTGACTGCTATTAGTGTGGCTGGGATGTCATTATTAACAAACACTGTCAGTGCCTTTCTTCGTCAAGGGAGGCTGCGCGCAATTCTCATACAAGCCAAAATGTGCCCCTCCTGAAGAAGTCATCTCTTGACAGAAGTGTGCTACCTAGTCATTTCCTTTACTTCAACCTTTCTGTTGTGCAAACTGGGGTTAATAACAGCACCTTTATGAAGACATTTCAGACTTTAATGAGACAAGGCGGATGAGGTAATATCTTTTATTGGACCAACTTCTGTTGGTGAGAGACAGACAAGCTTTCCTCAGACAGAGCTCTTCTTCAGGTCTGGGACACTAAGGGCACGGCTGCAGTAGAGAGTTTACAGCAGTGTAGCTGCACCGATGCAACTGTGCTGCTGTAAGCTCTCTAATGTAGCTTCTGTAAGCCAAGGGGAGAGACCTCTCTTGTCAGCTTAACTACTCCAGCCCCAGCGAGTGGCGGTAGCTATGTCAGCAGGAGAAGCTCTCCTGCCATGGGTGGCTAGCCCCCAGCCCGCCCCTTCCGCTTGAGGCCACACCCATTCTGTGCCTCCCCGCTGGAGCCCAGAGGCCACCCCCATGGCCACTGGCCCCGCAACAGGCTAGCCCCCCCAGTCCCAGAGTGCTGGGAGGGCAGTTGTTGTGGCCCCCAGCCCCAGCCGGGGCCAGCACTGTGGGACTGGAGCCACATGCACAGCAGGAAACAGGAGGCAGGAGGGAGAGCTGCGGGTGGAGTGTGGGCGGGGCCAGGCCTGGCTGTTTGGGGAGGCACAGGCTCCCCTAGCCTATCGTACTCACCGCCCATGTCTCCCACCAACATAGCATTGTCCACACGGTCGCCTATGTCGGTGTAACTTATGTCACTCGGGGATATGTGATTTATTCACACCTCTGAGCAATATAAATTATGCCAACATAAACTGTAGTGTAGACATAGCCTAACTCAAAGTGTCACTGCTAAATACAAGGCTTGAACAGATGGTTTAGCATAAGTAATTAACACATATTTCAAGGGACCATTTACGGTTAGGTGGCCTGTTATTACCCCATTAACTAAATCTTGTATTTTGCAGTGACACTTTGAATTAGTTTCCCAGACTTGAAGACGAGCTCTGTGTGAGCTGGAAAGCTCGTCTCTCTCACCAACAGAAGTTGGTCCAATAAAACATATTACCTAACCCACCTTGTTGCACTAATATCCTGGGACCAACATGGCTACAACAACACCTCATACAACAATGTAAACTGTAATGACGTATATATGTAGAAATGAATGACAGCCTGGATATGTTCGAGTCTGGATTCAAACCTTCTTTAAGGACTGCTGATTAGGGTCTTGGACGATCTCCTACCGGTTTTAGATTGTGATCAGTGGACCATTATTGTTACCCTTGACTGCTCATCAATTTTTGATATAATATCCATCAGTTGTTGCTTCACTCGTTGTGGGATTTGGTTGGTATGTCTTAAACTGCTCCTCACTGGTTCCTGTCAGGCCTAGAAGACAGGAGTCAAATAGTGCGAGGCAATTGTAAGGTCATCCACCAGGGATTTGTAAAGACTCTTACCTCAGAGTTCCTTCTATCATCAGAGTTATTCAGTCAACATATGAGACCTCTTGCTGAAATCATCTCTAATCAGGGGATTGGCTATTATCAGTATGCTGATATCACACAACTGGACATCTCTTCGCCCTAAATCATTCCAGTTTAGTCTCTTCCTTGGACAGGTTAATATAGGACATGCATATGATTGTATTGCAATTGTATATGATATATATTGTAGTTGTATCTGATGAAATTATGTTGTTTTTAACCCAAGGAAGATAAATGTTTTGCAGGTGGGTAATAGCCATTATCAGGAGGAGAATCTCTGTTTCTTGGTGTTCCGCTTACCAGAGGGGGCAATATCAGGAATGGTCAGCCAGATTAAGAACCTTGATGGCATTTTTACAGTGGTCTCTCCATAGACTGCCATGGGTCAGATGTGCGGCTAGTGGATAACCTTGCATTAAGTATCAGTTGCTCATGCTAATGTATAACTCACTTAGGCCATGATCCAAAGCCAAAGCCACTGAAGTCAATGGGAGTCTTTCCATTGATTTCAATAGGCTTTAGATCAGTCCTGTAGAGCACTAAGTATAGGTCCGGATTTAAATAGAGATTTCTTAATCAAATACTGTTCTCTTAGGCTTATAGACAGCAAAAACAACTGAAACCCCCCCAGTACGCAGGGCTCAGTGTGGCACTGCTGCCAACAGTGCTGTTTTTCTATAAGCACAGAGAGAGAAATTCTTGTCGTAAGGCGTCAGGATAAAAACAAACAACTTCCTCTTGACATAACCAGGCCAGATACATTCTGCCTTTGTTGTGACACCTACAAAACACCAGCGCCTGGGATTGGCAAGTGGGGAGCTGCTGTTTCTCCTGTTTTTCTGCTCTACTTTGTGTTTTTATTGTTACCTCATCCTCTCAACCTTCCTCCACCCAATGTATGTATTTTGTTCCCCTGTTGGGTTCTGTCTAGTACTCAGACTGTAAATTCTTATAGCGAGACTATTTTTGTTACTTGTCTGTACAGTGCTGTGCATGATGGGACCCTGATCTTTGATTGGGGTTCTGAGATGTTACTGTAGTATAAACATATAATATCACCTTACATTTATAGAGCCTGTCTAATCCAGTAGGGTCCCAAAGGGTTTTATGTTCTAGTGATTACAGTGCTTCAGCCCTTGCTGAAATGCAACCACTTCTGGGGTGCAAAATGGGACGCATTCTGCATCAGAAACATTACACAGCTGGATATAAAATCACAATTTATTCTCATTAAATAGTTCAGTTAGTGGTACAAAGCAGAGGTGGCTTTTGGC
The DNA here is from genome assembly GCF_965140235.1 of Caretta caretta. Classification (NCBI taxonomy): domain Eukaryota; kingdom Metazoa; phylum Chordata; order Testudines; family Cheloniidae; genus Caretta; species Caretta caretta. The sequence goes on from NC_134207.1 coordinate 49,196,134, forward strand.
TATACTGATAGAACTTTGGATACACAGCACAGATCTTATGACCCATCTGCGTATACAGTTACACATCCACTGCAATGCTGCCCACTTTATGATTTTCAAAGATTTGTAGTGCTTGTTTTTAGCTGTGCATTCTCAGATATTACTTGCTTTGTCTGTTCACAGAAGTCACCCATTTCTTTTTGTAAATACCACCACCTGTAAAGGGCAGAAGCTGGTAGAATTTAGAGAAGAATCTTGGGCATGGAGGGGCCAAAGACAGCTCCAGCAATCAGAAAGAGAAGCAGAGCACATGGGAAAGCGAGCAGAGGTCACCGAAAACAGGAGCTGGCACAAGGTCAGTGTTTATGCTTTTAAATACAAAACGGAAGCTCTAAGTATGTGTTCACTGAAAACATTAGTCTGCTTTGTTTATTTGGGGGATGATTAAAGCAGGATTCTCAGAACTATGGGAACAAAGCCTTGTGGTTGTATATTATGTATCTAACAGTAGTCATCTCTCTCTGATAACATTAGAAACCTGAAGCACTGAGAGGAGGGATATTTACATAAATACATTACTACTAATCCCAGATTTGGATCCCCTACTGCCAGTGAGCATGGTCATATGCTTCTAGTCCTATATACAACAACCAAAGTTCACAACCCTCTCCTCCCCCGGGGTAGCTGGATCAGTTGTTAAGGCTTGAGCCAAGAGCAGGGTTCACTGCCCGGCCAGCGTGTTTGTAGCCAGGAAGCTTTGCTCTTGTGAAACTGCTGCCTTCAGTCTCCTCTGATCACATTGGTTTTTACCTGCTTATAGTTCCATTGCAATAATGGGCCCTAAGTTTACTGAACTAAAGTAGAGCTATCAGTGGTTAGATAACAGTTGCCATAGAAATCCCTAAGATAGGTAGGCAGGTATCCATTTCCCCCAGGGGTATGGCTGGGATGGTCAGCAATAATATATTGAAGATTAAGCAAATTGTACTCCCTGGCCAAAGAAGACTAGATCGGTCTGAAGGATTAATGTCAGACTGAGAAACGCCACCAAGGGTCTGTTATCAATACTACACAGCAGGATATAAAGCAAAAGTTTCACCTGAGATGACACAGCTGCTGGGAGGTGTGATTCCCACCTTGGGTAGACATACATACGCTAACTCTGCTTTGGCTAGTGACTAAAAATGGTTGTATGGCTATTGTGGCATGGATGGCTTGGGCTGGCTGCCTGAGTATGTCCCCAGGGGGTTGGGTGGCGTCGTATTTCGGCAGCTATCTGTCTTTAGGCAGGTTTCAGAGTAACAGCCGTGTTAGTCTGTATTCGCAAAAAGAAAAGGAGTACTTGTGGCACCTTAGAGACTAACCAATTTATTTGAGCATAAGCTTTCGTGAGCTACAGCTCACTTCATCAGATGCATACTGTGGAAACTGCAGAAGACATTATATACACAGAGACCATGAAACAATACCTCCTCCCACCCCACTCTCCTGCTGGTAATAGCTTATCTAAAGTGATCACTCTCCTTACAATGTGTATGATAATCAAGTTGGGCCATTTCCAATACAAATCCAGGTTTTCTCACCCTCCCCCCCCACACACACACACAAACTCACTCTCCTGCTGGTAATAGCCCATCCAAAGTGACCACTCTCTTTACAATGTGTATGATAATCAAGGTGAGCCATTTCCAGCACAAATCCAGGTTTTCTCACCCCCCCCCCCTTCCAAAAACCACACACACAAACTCACTCTCCTGCTGGTAATAGCTTATCCAAAGTGACCACTCTCCTTACAATGTGTATGAAAATCAAGGTGGACCATTTCCAGCACAAATCCAGGTTTTCTCACCCCGCCCCCCCCCAAAAAAACCACACACACACACAAACTCACTCTCCTGCTGGTAATAGCTCATCCAAACTGACCACTCTCCTTACAATAAGAAAAGGAGTACTTGTGGCACCTTAGAGACTAACCAATTTATTTGAGCATGAGCTTTCGTGAGCTACAGCTCACTTCATCAGATGTTATACTGTGGAATAACACGGTATAACATCTGATGAAGTGAGCTGTAGCTCACGAAAGCTCATGCTCAAATAAATTGGTTAGTCTCTAAGGTGCCACAAGTACTCCTTTTCTTTTTGCGAATACAGACTAACACGGCTGTTCCTCTGAAACCTCTCCTTACAATGTGTATGATAATCAAGGTGGGCCATTTCCAGCATACATCCAAGTTTAACCAGAACGTCTGGGGGGGAGAGTAGGAAAAAACAAGGGAAATAGGCTACCTTGCATAATGACTTAGCCACTCCCAATCTCTATTTAAGCCTAAATTAATAGTATCCAATTTGCAAATGAATTCCAATTCAGCAGTTTCTTGCTGGAGTCTGGATTTGAAGTTTTTTTGTTTTAAGATAGCGACCTTCATGTCTGTTTTTGCGTGACCAGAGAGATTGAAGTGTTCTCCGACTGGTTTATGAATGTTATAATTCTTGACATCTGATTTGTGTCCATTTATTCTTTTACCTAGAGACTGTCCAGTTTGACCAATGTAAATGGCAGAGGGGCATTGCTGGCACATGATGGCATATATCACATTGGTGGATGTGCAGGTGAACGAGCCTCTGATAGTGTGGCTGATGTTATTAGGCCCTGTGATGGTGTCCCCTGAATAGATATGTGGGCACAGTTGGCAACGGGCTTTGTTGCAAGGATAAGTTCCTGGGTTAGTGGTTCTGTTGTGTGGTATGTGGTTGTTGGTGAGTATTTGCTTCAGCTTGCGGGGCTGTCTGTAGGCAAGGACTGGCCTGTCTCCCAAGATTTGTGAGAGTGTTGGGTCATCCTTCAGGATAGGTTGTAGATCCTTGATAATGCGTTGGAGGGGTTTTAGTTGGGGGCTGAAGGTGACGGCTAGTGGCGTTCTGTTATTTTCTTTGTTAGGCCTGTCCTGTAGTAGGTGACTTCTGGGAACTCTTCTGGCTCTATCAATCTGTTTCTTCACTTCCACAGGTGGGTACTGTAGTTGTAAGAATGCTTGATAGAGATCTTGTAGGTGTTTGTCTCTGTCTGAGGGGTTGGAGCAAATGCGGTTGTATCGCAGAGCTTGGCTGTAGATGATGGATCGTGTGGTGTGGTCAGGGTGAAAGCTGGAGGCATGTAGGTAGGAATAGTGGTCAGTAGGTTTCCAGTATAGGGTGGTGTTTATGTGACCATTGTTTATTAGCACTGTAGTGTCCAGGAAGTGGATCTCTTGTGTGGACTGGACCAGGCTGAGGTTGATGGTGGGATGGAAATTGTTGAAATCATGGTGGAATTCCTCAAGGGCTTCTTTTCCATGGGTCCAGATGATGAAGATGTCATCAATATAGCAAAAGTAGAGTAGGGGCGTTAGGGGACGAGAGCTGAGGAAGCGTTGTTCTAAATCAGCCATAAAAATGTTGGCATACTGTGGGGCCATGCGGGTACCCATAGTAGTGCTGCTGATCTGAAGGTATACATTGTCCCCAAATGTAAAATAGTTATGGGTAAGGACAAAGTCACAAAGTTCAGCCACCAGGTTAGCCGTGACATTATCGGGGATAGTGTTCCTGACGGCTTGTAGTCCATCTTTGTGTGGAATGTTGGTGTAGAGGGCTTCTACATCCATAGTGGCCAGGATGGTGTTATCAGGAAGATCACTGATGGATTGAAGTTTCCTCAGGAAGTCATTGGTGTCTCGCAGGTAGCTGGGAGTGCTAGTAGCGTAGGGCCTGAGGAGGGAGTCTACATAGCCAGACAATCCTGCTGTCAGGGTGCCAATGCCTGAGATGATGGGGCGCCCAGGATTTCCAGGTTTATGGATCTTGGGTAGTGGATAGAATATCCCAGGTCGGGGTTCCAGGGGTGTGTCTGTGCGGATTTGATCTTGTGCATTTTCAGGAAGTTTCTTGACCAAATGCTGTAGTTGCTTTTGGTAACTCTCAGTGGGATCATAGGATAATGGCTTGTAGAAAGTGGTGTTGGAGAGCTGCCGAGCAGCCTCTTGTTCATATTCCTACCTATTCATGATGACAACAGCACCTCCTTTGTCAGCCTTTTTGATTATGATGTCAGAGTTGTTTCTGAGGCTGTGGATGGCATTGTGTTCTGCACAGCTGAGGTTATGGGGCAAGTGATGCTGCTTTTCCACAATTTCAGCCCGTGCACGTCGGCGGAAGCACTGTATGTAGAAGTCCAGTCTGCTGTTTCGACCTTCAGGAGGAGTCCACCTAGAATCCTTCTTTTTGTAATGTTGGTAGGGAGGCCTCTCTGGATTAGTATGTTGTTCAGAGGTATTTTGGAAATATTCCTTGAGTCGGAGACGTCGAAAATAGGATTCTAGGTCACCACAGAACTGTATCATGTTTGTGGGGTGGAGGGACAGAAGGAGAGGCCCCGAGATAGGACAGCTGCTTCTGCTGGGCTGAGAGTATAGTTGGATAGGTTAACAATATTGCTGGGTGGGTTGAGGGAACCATTGCTGTGGCCCCTTGTAGCATGTAGTAGTTTAGAAAGTTTAGTGTCCTTTTTCTTTTGTAGAGAAGCAAAGTGTGCGTTGTAAATGGCTTGTCTAGTTTTAGTAAATTCCAGCCACGAGGAAGTTTGTGTGGAAGGTTGGTTTTTTATGAGAGTATCCATTTTTGAGAGCTCATTCTTAATCTTTCCCTGTTTGCTGTAGAGGATGTTGATCAGGTGATTCCGCAGTTTCTTTGAGAGCGTGTGGCACAAGCTGTCAGCATAGTCTGTGTGGTATGTAGATTGTAATGGATTTTTTACCTTCAGTCCTTTTGGTACGATGTCCATCTGTTTGCATTTGGAAAGGAAGATGATGTCTGTCTGTATCTGTACAAGTTTTTTCATGCAGTTGATAGATTTCCACTCCATACGGCTAAATGCAGTGCCTTGCATAATGACAGGTTTCTAACAGAGCTAGTGTATATACATCTACCCAAGCAGGGAATCCCACCTCCCTGGTGCTGTGTAGACGTAACCTTAGGGCGGTATTTGTGAGCACAACTGATCCATTAGCAAAAGCCCTCAGAAATCAATGTCTTGGGGGGAACAATTAAATAGGTAGGACTATTACAGCCTCTGTTTTACAGCAGAGTCAAATCTTAATTAGCACACGCTCATGGAAACAGAAATGTACCAGTTAAGTGACTCTGCTGATATTCAGGTGTTCATAGGAATGCACTGTGCTGGGGAAGAGTCATATTTCTTTTATTAATTACTTTGAGGTTCTTACACTGCTAATTTTTAAACATACTTTTAATATTACACTGGTGTATGCAGTGTTGGGGTAGCTGTGTTGATCCGAGGATATTAGAGAGTCAAGATGGGTGAGGTAATATCTTTTATTGGACCAACTTCTGTTGGTGAAAGAGACAAGCTTTCGAGTTTATGTGGAGCTCTTCTTCAAGTCTGGGCCAGATCCTGACCTGAAGATGAGCTTTGTTTAGCTTAAAAGCTTGTCTCTCTCACCAACAGAAGTTGGTCCAATAAAAGATATTACCTCACCCACCTTGTCTCTTTAAAATTACAGGTATGATTCACTTGTGAGAAGCAGCCACAACATGAACAGTGGCGCTCACAGTAGGGTATCTGTACTAGCCAACAACTATTCATTTCACACCTGTTAATTTTTACAAATAGGCTTGCGAACAAAACTGTGCACTAAACTCTCAAAGTTAGACCTGCGTAAATCCAAAGTAATCCCATAGACCACTGCTCTTAGTCTTCTCTCTCTCTAACTACCACTCTGACAAATTCTGCAATGATTTAGTGCAGCTCGTGGTAGAAATTGGCCATCTGTCTTTCTGTGTAACAATTATTACAAACCTTTCTAGCCAGCTAGCAACCCCTGATCTGTTGGCAAATTAAACTGATAACCCATTGTTTCTGACAAAGTTCTTAAACCCAATGAAATCTCATTGAAGTCAGTCAGGTTGGCTGGGGTGAATTAGCACAGAATTGATCCCTTAGGTTCTAGCTTCTACTGAAGTTAATGGGAGTTTTACCATTGACTTCAAATGAAGCTGGATCAGGCCCTTAATGTGGGTGGGATAGACAAGGATGCTCACAGAAAAATTAAGTAACATTTTAGTTTTCTTACTTTTCTCCATGGATCACATTTCCTTTTATACAGAAGATGCCTTTTCTGTAGATGTTGTTATCACTGACAACTCCCAATTGTGATAAAAGAGCAGGTTAGTTTTTTCTCATCTCTTTAAATTTTAATCATGTTTTTAATCAGGGACAGGCAAATAGCCTTTATTTTAAATGTACTTCTCTTTCTTCCTCTCTGATCCCATTGTCTCGCCACACTTCTCCTACATCCACAACACAGCAAACTATATTTGGTGCTGCATGTGAATTATAAAAGAGTTGCATGCTATGTCCTTGTGGAGAAAGCATCTGAAAGGTTGAGTCATCCAAGAGTTAAGCCATCAATATGTGATCTGAGTCTTGACACAGGTGCTTTTAATTGGTTAATAAATCTGTAGAGAGGGTAAAACATCAGTAAAATGAGACTTTTTGTAACCTTTGTTTACAGCATGCTGACAGATGAAGGCCTGTCCTGATTTATTGTGTTACACCTGATGTAACAAGTAACACTGTACATGAAATGGAAAATATTATAGGGGTGGGTAATTAAGAATTTTTGTGTTTGATTCCTCATTTCTCTTTTTTATCAGCTTAGGAAGGATGGTCTTGAACAGAAGACAGAAAAAGGAGTCAGAAGATGTGGGCCAACATTTAAAAAGTGCTTATAGGTGTATCAGGTTTTGAGTGCTGAACATCCACCCTCTGAAAGTCAGGTGCCTTTAAAGTGCCTTGAACTGAGCACTCAAAAATCGAGGCATCCAAAATCAATAGTCACTTTTGAAAATCTTGGACAAGGATTCTTTTTCCTATTGTTCTTCGACACGTCACTTAGGGCCCAATTACAGAGAGGGCTCAGGGATCTCCGCCTTCTCTTCCAATGCACACGTACAGACAGGCAGCTGTAATTTGGCTAACTGCTCTGTAGGCACATTTGCTCTTTGCAGCACTAATCGCTCCAAAAAGGGTGTTGCAGGCAAGGGCATAGCCTTTATCTTCCATGCCACATCCCTTCCCCTGCATGATGGGATGATTGTGCTCCAGGAAGTGCTTGTGTAGCAAGGGATGCCACTCCCCACCTTCCCCCAGGGGCAGGCATCATGCCTCTGAAAGACCTGCTATCTCCTGGCACTAATCATCCATTAAGCTTTATGTCCCTCAGCTTCTTCCCTCTGTAAAAGGAGGATAATATTTCTTCCCTATGTCTTTCACACTTTTCTCCTACCATCCCTACCTCAGGGGTGTTGTGAGATTAAACTGAATTAATGTTTGTTAAGGACATTGAGATCTTTGAACGGAAGCCGCTATAGAAATGCAAATGGCTGTTATTTCACTGTGTGGCCTTGGAATTTAATGGAATCTTTACATCCATGGGTCTCTTGTTCCACTAGAAAAGGATAAAGATAAAATACAGTGCCAGAACATCTGCTGGTGTAAGTTGACCCAGCTCTGTTGACTTACACCTAGAGCTAGGCTGATCTACATCATCTGAGATGAAGATCTTGCCCACAGTGCTTTTATCAAAGCAGTTTCTGCCTGACATAATTATTACCGATGTATTTTAAACTGCTCTTGTCTGAGATGAACAGTAATAAAAATGGCTACTGTGAAATACATGTCTCCCCATCTGCGGCAAAACAAAGGGAGTGAAGGATTAACAGGATGAGGGCACAGGATGGAATACTGTGTATGAAATACTCTAGCTGAAGAAAGAGATACTGGACTCAATTCTGATCTCACTTACACTAGTGGGACTACTTTGGCATCAATGGAGTTAGTTACTTAGAGTGTAAGCTCATTGGGACAGCAGCCTGATTTGGGCCCCATACGAAAATACAAATAATAAACACCGGTACTCATAAAAATAACATTCCTGATTCATAGCAATGCAAGTTAAAGCAGAATCAGGCCCACTGCTTCTGATGCTGTCTATGGCAGTTGTGTTATGCATTATTCACAATAGTTTCTCATACATAGAGTATGTTTATTCTGCATTTTCTTAATTTTTAATGAAATGTTTAAGGAGCTTCTGTTGCCCGAGAGAAACATTCTGTTTATAAACAGCTTGGCCCACATGTGATATTTTTCCTATTTTTTCCCCCTGCTTGTTAGTTTATTGCTAAGGGCACATATAGATAAACAGAATTTTTGTTTTTAAATAGATCTGCACTTGCTGCTTATCTCTGTCATAATCCTGTGGTTCTGATTGGGGTCAGTTCAGGTCATAATCCTCTGGTTCTGACTGGGTTCAGATGAGGTCATAATCCTCTGGTTCTGACTGGGGTCAGATGAGGTCATAATCCTCTTTTACTAACAGACGTCCCTGGAGGTCATAATCTGTAACACTGCAGTCATTTTGGCAGAAGTCAGTTTGATGTCAAAAACAGGATTCTAGCTTCAAGTAAGAAAGGAGTGGCATGAGCTGTTAAACCTGTGAGGATTCAAATACCCTTACTTGATTATATGTGGCTACGAAACTGTGATGCCTTTGTTTTCTGTATATTGCCTTTAAATTTCTAAACACCCTGGGTCCAATTCCTCATTGCCCTGCTCCTTGTACAGCCACTTATAGTGAGTGCAGAACTCTACCATTCTGACTGGGTAGGATTTTACATCCACTTTGGACTCATTTTGCACTTGTGTAAATGACTGCACAAAGAGCATGGTAACAATTAATCAGGCCTTCTGTGTGCAGTGGCAGCAGGCATTTAGTTCTCAGAGTTGTTGCAACCTGTCACAGAGGAGGAGACACACACACAGGGCTCTCTCACGGATACTTTACCCTTGTTTTCTTATTGTTTTCCATAGTCTACAAGCTGCTTTAGACTGAAAAGAAATACTTTGTCTTTGGATATGGAATAATGAACGACTAAAGAAAAAAATAAATGGTGACAGAAACATAGAAGATACATTATATTATATATATGCAGAAATAATTTAAAATAAAATATTTCCAAAGTTTTGTAAGCAACATCAGCAGACTAAATGTATCTGTTTATTAACTGAAAGATGAACACAACTGTGGTCATTTTGAAAATTGAATTGTTTCTTGTTTATGGTGGCATGAAACTGTGGCTGTCTCAGATGCCTAATCATGAGAAATATAAGATTTTATTCCACAGAGTAGACATAATTGCTGGGGTGGATGGGGAGGCATGTTCCCTTCTCCCTTCTTATCCAGTTGATAGTCACTCCAAAGTATTTGGCTGAGAACCCTCCCAGTTCCTGTCTCTTTCTAGTGGTGCATGTCTTAGAGCAGCTCACATGCACCCATCACTCTGCACTTACAGGGGCTGTGATATTTGTATGTGTTAAAAAGGCAGATTCTGTGGACTAACTTGCCATCTGAGACCCTGATCCCCTTCTCCTGGGGCATAGCATGGAGGAAAGGAGATTCTCAAGAGAGGTCTCCATTTCTGGGCTTGTGGGGATATGTGAAGATTCAATATATCCCCATAAAGAATGTTTATGATACATAGGTGTAAGATACTGAATCTGCCGTTGGAGCATAACAATTGTGACTTGTAAAACAGGGCCCCAAATATTCACTAAATCCATACAGCAAAAAGTTAGAAGGCAAAATTTCCATAACCACTCCACCAGTGTTTTCATGAAAAGCAGAAGTGAGTCCATTTCAAGTCCTGTGCAACTGAAAGAGCTTTGAAAATTTTCTCTTTTTAAAATTGATTTCTCTAGTCCCAAGCAAGGCCCTTAACACTCTCATTACTTTTTCCCCACCCCCACAAAAGATCTGTAGCACAGCCATGCATAGTCAGAAAGCTGACTCCGTCCATTTTAACCATCGCTTTAAAACAAGGCCAAAGGTCATTAAAGGCTGAAATGCTCATTTTGGCAGGCAAGGGCATGACTTGGCTGTTTTAACTACATAGATGCTTCTGCCAAGCTGAAATTGTGTTATTAGCTGTTGAAAGGGAGCAAGAGAGAACATGTTGACCTGTTTGTAGTCCCGGTTATTTGGGATTGATCTGACTTTCTAGCTTGCCCATTGGATGGGATAGAGGCTTTTTAAAAAAAAGAATTCTAGGATTTTCTCCAATGGGTTTGTATACTGGCTAGCACAATGGGACCCAACCTGGTTAAGTTGTCTAGGTGATATCACAATATAAATTTTAAATAATAATAATTGATACATCTGATGCAGGAGTACAGATGATATGTGATAAGAGTTTTGGGGCTCCATTCACCTCTGCTCATGCAGGGGTGTGTGTTGCTTGGGTCCCAGAGCGTTCACCCATAAGAGAGGGTAGGCAGTGGTTCTGGCACTGGAAGGCAATTTTAACTGTGACTGGGGCTCCATTAGAGGTTGCCTAGCAATGCAATAAGGGCCTGATCCAAAGACCATTGAAATCCATGGGGGACTTTCCATTCATTTCAGTGGGCATCAGCTCAGGCCCTACATCAGCACATCCAGGAATGCTTCTTCCCTGGCCAGGGCTGCCCAGTTTTGGGGCTACATACCGATCAGTGCTGGGTCTCCGCAATGGAGGAAGAAGGGGGTTGCTCCAGCCTGAACCCAGCCCCGGTCCGAATCTACCGCGGCTTGGGGCAGGGGCACCTATCTCACAGCCCCAGCCCTGGAGCTGCTGCGGCGGGGAGAGGTGCCTCTCCCCACCAGCCTAGGTGCTGCTGCGGGGAGAGAGAGCTGGCGGGAGTCCTCTCTCCTTGCCGTAGCCCTGGGGCAGGCTGCATCCCAAACCCTTCATCCTTGGCCCCATACCAGTGCCTGTACCGCAACCCTCTTCCCCAGTCCTGAGCCCCTCAGCCCCACCCCAGGGCCTGCACCCCAAGCCAGAGCCCTCACACCCCTGCACCCCAACCCTTTGTCCCAGCCCTGAGCCCCCTCCCACACTCTGAACCCCTTGGCCCATCCCCCACCACATGAATTCGTTATGTGCACCAATATGGAGGTGATGTGTCACACATCACCTCCATATTGGTGCACATAACAAAAAAATTTCCACGCACGTGTGGTGAAAATTAGAGGGAACACTGTGAGTGCTTTGCACCACTGTGCTCAGATCTCCATGAACCAGATTTCCACTGCCTATAGCTCTGTGTGCTGAGACCTGGTAGCAGAAGATGAGGAGGGTAGAATCAAGCCTGTACATTGGTTCTACAGCCAGTTTCTTAGTATAAAATTAACATAAATTGCTGGCTTCTTGGCTGTACTGTTGTTGTTTTCTGCCTAAATGATAAATGAGAGCTATATGGTATTTGTTGAGTCTCAGATACTTTTCATTTGGTTCACCATGCCCACTATCCAAGACTTTTGTAGTCCACTGTCAAGCATTGGGACATTTGGGCTGTACAGTCCTGCCAGCTGAAAATAACAATGACAAGCCATTACAGTCATCCTGGTGATTCATGATTTGTTTTGGGAGCGGGGGCTACGTTCCTGTGCCCACCAATGTCAAGTTGGCTGCAGAGTTTTGTTTACCTGTTAGCAAGTCACATGGCTCCAGTATGTGGTTCTGCTCTAATTTTGTTTTGGAACAGTACCACCATAGATCCCGTGGGGCCAGAATTAACATAAATTCTGTACAATTGCATTATGGGGTATATTATATGATATTGCATTATGGGGTATATTATATGAGATAAATAAGGTAAGGACAAGGCTCTTATCTAACAGACCTACAAATAAAACTCTGTTTGTAGCTCTAGGATATTATCTGGCCTTAGAGTGATAACATTATGTTGATTAAATTACTATAAGGGAACACTGGGATAGACAGTCTCACTGATCTGAAGGAAAATTTGAAGTTGTAAATGTTACTTTTCTTTAATTACAGAATCCAGCCCCTGAAAGGCCAGAAGTTCTTGTAAATGTTACATATACTCCCTCTGGAGGTTACAGGCTACTGACCTCTGTACAGTAAATCTTGCAACAGCATTATTCAATCTCATAGTTTTAATTTTTATATTTAAAGATAGATTGTTTTATTAATCTGCTAGATTACGTTTAGAATGGAATTTTCAAAAATGGTCAGCCCTGGCTTAGTTGTAATTCCATTGTCCTCAATGCGAGTTTCACCGTTGACTTCAGTGGGAGCAGAATCGGCTCAATAATGAGCACTTTTCAAAGTCCCATCCTTTTAAGGTCTTTCCTCAAATAAACATATGGCTTGTTTCATAAATATGCATTTGATGCTTCTACAGAGAAGAGGAGCGGAGCAGTTGTGCAGACTTCCTGATACCCACATGATACTGACAGTTCTTTATTTCAACTCCATTCTTAGATCCCAATCCTGCAACTGAATACATGTGGGTAGAACCTGGCACCTATGCATCTCTGTTGTCTCTAATGGGAGGCCACACTGCTTTGAGCATGGATCAGACGTCAATATCAGCTGGAGACTGTCAATTGTAACACTTCCAGATAGGGGCTTGAAGTGAGGCAGTGTGGGGCCCCACCACCTCACCGAGGGAAGAACTTCCCCAGATACCAAAGTGGGCGGAGCCCGTGGATCTTGTACCTGCCCCCCAGAGGTCAAGGTGCAGGACAGGAAGTAGAAAAGCCCAACCCTGGAGCTCAGTTAGGGGACAGCAGCCAGAGAGGCCAGATGCCCGTGGCCTGGCTCCGGCTTGGGAGACCCTGGCAAGCCGCGGCCAACCCGAGGACTGGCCGGACCGGCCAATGCCTGATGCTGACCGACACCCAGAGGAGCAGCCGAGCCTACCCCTCACCAGCTACCCCGAGGTGCCCATGGTGCTGGAACCCTCCGAGGACACCACTCTGATCCAGGTACCCTATGAGGGGGAGTCCGGAAGTAGCCCGGGGCAGCCGACCCTAGTCTGGCTGCAGCACTGCCAGAGCCAAATGTCAGTGTGTTGTAGCCAGGATCCCCACCGACACAACAATGTGTCTTTGGCTGCTGCTAGGGCCCCAGGCTGGGACGCAGTGGAGTGGGAGGACCTGTGTTGCCCCTGCCACCCACCTCATGGGTGGCAGTCTCCCCCTCCCCCTGGTTGCTAGGAGCCTGGGTTTATATTGAACTATTTTGCTTAGCCCCTGCCTGAGGGCCTGAGCCCCCGTTTGTTTGTTGCCCCACCCTGACCCAGGGCCTGGGCTTATATTTACCTGCTTGCGGGACCCAGCCTGAAGGTCTGGGCCATAGACTGGGTATTCCCCAACCCAGCAGAGAGTGTAGTGAGGTGGTGTGATGCCCCACCGAGGGATGAGCCCCAGCTAAGTTCCTTACAGGGCTACTTACCACATTGTGGATACTACCATAATGCTATTAACAATGTGCCTTATTTTGTGTGCAACATGCAGGTGGTTACTACATCAAGCATCCCAAGCAGCATGTGTATCACATAACAGTTTAACTCCTGAAAGCAGAAGAAAAGGAGTGGAGTCAAAGGGTATCTTGTTTTTTCCAAGCCAAATGCTGTTTTCTTAAACCTCTTGCAAATGGAAGACCTCCGCTAAAGGGTGAGGATGAGGATTTTTTGTTGTTGTTCATTTTACTTTAAAGATAAGTACAATGCTTTAAAAATCTAACTGCACTTATCAAAAGCAGGAATAAACCACATAATAGACCACCCACTGTTCAGTGTAATTGATGAAGCGGAATGGCTAATATACTGTTGTTCCCCATGCTGTCTCTTGCTTTCACCATTTCCATAAATCAGACTTAATCTGAACACATTCATATATAATGATGTCTTTATCTGTGGAGAGAAGCTTTAGAATGAGCAGATTCCTCTTTATTTTTTAATACTATCCCTATTCTCCTATGTGTGTAGATTTGAGCTGAAACTTAAAGGAATCACTAACCCAGGAACCTAACCTATCCTTGCAACAAAGCCCAATGCCAACTCTGTCCACATATCTATTCAAGTAGCAAATAGTCCTGTGGCACCTTATAGACTAACAGACATATTGGAGCATAAGCTTTCACGGGTGAATACCCACTTCACCCACAAAAGCTTATGCTCCAATACGTCTATTAGTCTATAAGATGCCACAGGACTATTTGCTGCTTTTACAGATCCAAATTAACACGGCTTCCTCTCTGATACTTGATATCTATTTAAGTGACACCATCATAGGACATATTAACATCAGCCATGCCATTAGGGGCTCGTTCACCTGCACATCCACCAATGTGATATATACCATCATGTGCCAGCAATGCCCTTCTGCCATGTACATTGGCCAAACCGGACAGTCTCTATGCAAAAGAATAAACAGACACAAATCTGACATCAGGAATCATAACATTAAAAAACCAGTAGGAGAACACTTCAGCCTCTCTAATCACTCAGTGGCAGACTTAAAGGTGGCAATTTTGCAACAGAAAAGCTTCAAAAACAGACTCCAATGAGAAGCTGCTGAACTTGAATTAATATGCAAACTAGATACCATTAACTTAGGTTTGAACAGAGACTGGGAATGGCTCAGTCATTATACTAATTGACTATTTCCCCATGTTAAGTATCCTCACACCTGTGTGTCAACTGTCCAAAATGGGCCACCTTGATTATCACTTAAAGTTTTTTTTCCCCTGCTGATAATAGCTCCTCTTAATTAGCCTTTTACAGTTGGTATGGGTATTTCCACCTTTTCATGTTCTCTGTATGTATAAATGTCTTCTTACTATATGTTCCATTCTATGCATCCGATGAAGTGGGCTGTAGCCCATGAAAGCTTATGCTCTAGGGTGCCACAAGTCCTCCTGTTCTTTTTGCTGATACAGACTAACACGGCTGCTACTCTGAAACCCATCATTAAAGGAATCCTGTGTCACAGCTGCTTGCGTTTTGCAAGCCTTGAATGTGGGCATCTTGCCATTAATTAAGCAAAAGTGTGATACAGCAGTAAACTGCTACTGGTGTGAGTCAGAAACATGCAGGATTCTGCAGAACATTATTATATACTGTCTAATTTTGGGATAAAAGGGGCATGTACATGCATGTGTGCTAAATAGTGCAGGGCATGGAATTCAATCTACAGTATGTACTTCAAATATTCAGCTTTAGAGCACTTGCAACAACAGCTTAAGCTGCATAGCAACTGTAGAATCACAAAAACAATGACATTTTAAAAAAAGAATATTCTCCACTCTAGTTAGTGTTTCTAACGATTAACATTATCCAAGAAGATGCCACCAACTTTTTAATTCCTTCCACTGCCTGTATGGATATAGAACCCACTACCACAGCTACGATCTCGTAGCTGTGGGTGGATCACAAACACAGGAGGGCAAATCCATCAGTTTTCACACCGTAAACATTCACTTGAGGAAATAGAGATGGTTTATTGACGTGTTTTTCTGGAGATGGGTCTGAACTAAACCTCTGATTTCAAAGATCTTAGTATCTAAACCTGGATCTGATTTTTGCAATAGGTTTAGGTTTTAGCCCATGTGTCTGATCTCCCTTTGAACTTTGGGTTTTCAGTATTGCCCCTAGAATTCATCACTAGGGTTTCTTTAAGAATTCAAAAATTTCAGCATTTCCATTAGTTAACATACTTTTCTCTCATAGTAAAAATGGTGGAACTGTACTGTAGACTGGAGTGACTTACAAATCTTCATACATTTTTCCCTAAAGAAAATTCACTATTTACACAGAGCAAAAAGTTAATTGAATGTTCCTTTCAAATCTAGGTAAACAATAACAAACTTTAGTTATGGAACTTAGTATGCTAAATATACTAGGGATGATTGAACTGAATTGTTAATTTCCCAACAAGTGCAAACAGCTGTATTTTTACCATATAGATACACCAATATTCATAATGGTTTGTGTCTTTGGCTTGCTTCAGGCACATTTAGAATCAGCAGATATTCTATTTCTGAGTATCAGTGGTAGGACACCTGTGTAAGAATACCCATTTGACTCTGGATGGTGGACTGCGTGCCTCTAAAAGTGAAACCTTGGCCCATCAACTCTAGACTTAAGGAAAACCTAGAATAATCTGTAGATATCAATACAGTATGTGTGATGCTCCTTCTCACACCCTATCATTCTGTAAAACATTCCATCCATGAGGATTCCTCCCCCACTCTTTGTTCTGTATTGCTTAGACTGTACTAAACCCCTGGCTCCTTTAGATTGTAAATTCTTCGGTGTAAGGTTCCTCTTGTGTTTGGCACAGGGTAGAGTGCCATGCACACCAGCAATGTTTTATAAATTGTTGTTAATAGTAATGGTAATAGTTTCTAGTGTTATCAGGCCACTGGCTTTCATTTGTTTTGGTTTTGTTGAGAAAAAAGAAAATGTCACGGCTAATGTCACCTTTGTCTTCACTTCATTGACTAGACCAGGGGTTGGCAACCTGTGGCACGCGTGCCAAAGGCGGTACGCGAGCCGATTTTTACTGGCACACTGCTGCCAGCCGGGGTCCCGGACACCACCCCCACTCAGCCTGCTGCCAGCCTGGGATACCAGCCACCGGCCCCGCTCACCTTGCTGCTGGTCTGGGGTTCCAGCCACCCGGGGTCCTGGCTGCCAGCCCGCTGCCAGTCTGGGGTTCCGTTGGGGTGCCCCATAAATGTAAAATTTACATGCCAGTAATAAAACCTTAAATTAATGAAGACTTGGCGAGCCACTTCTCAAAGGTTGCCAACCCCTGGACTAGACCAATGTATTTCTGATAACTAAGATAAAGAGTTTTAAGCTGGGCAAAATCTGAGAAGCCTGGGTGTCAGAGGTCACTATTCACCTTTTTGCGGCTTATCTGGGGATTAGCTCTTGACCGGTCTGGCACCTTTGGTTGCCCACCCTGTGGTCCCTCTCTTTCTCTGGACTCCGTTGCTCCCTCTTCCTGGGTTGGCCCTCCAGCCAGGTCACTATAATCCTCCCCTTCTGCAGTAACAAAAGTCCCTCTGGACAAACTTTCTCAGGTTGCCTTCTGATCCGCTGCCCAGGCTGTACCACTTCCCTGGTAGGGGAACTCAGGCCTGCCCACTACTCCAGGTTCCAGCACAGGAACCCTATGCCCATGGTCTGCTCAAGCTCCGATATTGGGCTCTTTCCTACCTTTTGTCCCTATCTTCTACCCCTTATCCTGGATTACCACTGGAGTGTCCTCTGCTCCCTGTGGCTACTTCTCCCCTTTTTTTGGATTCTTACCAAAGTCTATAGTCTAAAGCAGGATCCCTGGGGCAACTGTCCCCCTAGACCTTTTCCTTGTACATAGCTGACTCTGCTCCTCTCTAGGAAGTGACTGTAGAGCTGCTCCCTGCAGCCCTCTTTTACCACTATCTTCCTCTCTTTATAGGCCTACCCCATCTCCACCCCCATCTGGGCTTCATCAGCCATTAGGCCTGATCAGTCCTTGGCTCCCCTCCAGGTGCAGCCTATAGGTTAATTGGCCTATTTTACCTGTTCAGACCTTGTCGGGTGGACACTCCAGCATACTTGGAAATAGTGTGACACAGTTGTTTCAACAACATAAGTTTTATCACATGATGTAGTTAGGTGATACTGTGCTTAACAGAACATTGTGCCCCATGCTGCGCATTAGAAACTTGACAATAGGTTTCTCATTCAGTTGTAACGTTCACTGATAACAGTAAATGCAGTTGTTACACTTTGAACAACACTTATCTCTTATTTGGATGTAGTTTCATGTATTTTATACTAGTATCTACTGTGCAGATAATCATAAAGGATAACCACCCCAAACAGTTAATCACTAAAACCTTCTACAGCCAGGGCCAAATAGTTACTTTAGTTCTACTTGAACATAGAAATCAAATAAAGTCTAGCCAATGCTTTGTGCAGTTATGACAAGAATTAACAATCCATTGCATATAAATATCACCTGTAGAAATAGTCACAGATTCAGCAGCCTCTCCTCACCCTCATAAGTGAAGCTCAGCCACCCATGCAGTCAAAAATACCCCATCTGCCCCAGGAACCCAAATTGCGCCGTGCTTCCTAACCTTTTCAGAAGCCTGTGAAAATCATAGCAAGCCTTGACCATCCCTCTCGCGTATTTGCCCGATCTAGTCTTAAAAACTTCCAGTGACGGGATTCCACAACCTCCCTTGGAAGCCCAGTCCAGTGCTGAACTACCCTTATAGTTAGGAAGTTTTCCCTAATATCTAACCTAAATCTCCCTTGCTGCAGATTAAGCAAAGAAATGGGCTTTACAGAGCACTCTAAAACACCCCAGATTTGGGCCATTTTTCATCATGACTTCCAAAGGTAAAGGCCTCTCATGGAGAATGTCTTGCTATGCCTTTTAAACTGAGGGGGCTTCAAGTGCCCCATTTCATCTCTTCTGTAGAAGTGTAATATGGGGATAGAGGAGGTCTTTCAACTAGGCAGGGTTGTACACATGTAGTGAGGGCCAAATTCGGCAGTGACCTTGTCAAGTCACTTCTCCTCTCTGTGCCTCCATCTTCTATCTGACCCTGGCTCTGTCTTGTCTGTTGAGATTCTGAACTCTGCAGGGCAGAGGCTGTCTCTCACGCTGTTTGTAAAATGCCTAGCACAGTAGAGTCCAAATTTTAATTGGGGACTCCAGGTGATACTGTAATAATTAATAACAATGACTTATTGGAGCTCTGGAAGTTCTGATTGGAGCCTGATACTGGAGATCACAGAACGCATTCTGCTGTGTGGTACATTGAGGAAGATGCAAGAGCAACAGGTTCTCCCTTCCTTGTGGAGGAAGGCTGCTGTGATACATTGGCATACTGCTTTTAAATTCTGGACTGAGCTCATCTGTTGGCATTCAGGTCAGCTGATTGTGATGAAAATTTCTTGCACCTGTAGAAATCAAAGTATTTTTTTAAAATAATTTTTGCTTCTAACATGCAGAAGCTGCGGGCTCTGAGCACATAATGCACAGGGCAGAGGAGATACAGATTGACTTTCCTGAAACTCAGTGCAGATACTCTTCAACCTGTTCTCCATTTCCTGGTATTAGCTGTTAAGAACAGGGAGGAACAAGTGCAGACAGCTGGTTTTCCAGATAATGCACTTAGCCTTACAGGACCCACTGAACAAAGACAGCACATAATACTGGTTGATTGTTGGGGATTTTTTTTCTGAGCAATTTTATTTATTACATGATTTTAATCTTTTTTTTTTTTTTTTAAAGATAACCTTTCGTGGGGTGGGGGAGGGAAATGCAAATAAACAGTGTCAATTATTGACATCCCATTCCCACTGCTTAAAGTATTATCAAAATCTTGACATAAAAGGCCAAACTTTGGCTGGTCTCTATGCAAGGGCTCAAGGTGGGAATCCTTCCTACATGCTCCCTCAGTCATGGGCCAGCCACAATTGATGTCCTTGTGCTCTGCTGACCATAGGGGCTGCTCCCTGCTGTGCCCCTTGAGATACTTGTCATGCCAAACATGGCAGGGAAGAGGTGAACCTTGGAAAAGTACAATCTGCAATCCCTGCCACAACCAGCCTGCCCTACCACTTCCGCATCCCATTGAGGGTGACTGATATCCCATGGAGCACTAGCCAGGAGCAGCCCATGTGCTCAGGGAAGCAAGGAGACTACAACTGTGGCTGGTTCCCTATAGGCTTGGGGATGGAAGGATGGGATCAGCAGAGTCTTGTACCCCTCTTTAGTACCCAAACAAAGCTAGCTCCCATCTGGCCCTGGCTGTAAAATGCTTTGAAGATAAAAAGTGCTTTGCAAAGATGAAGTCATTAATGTACAATTCTCCTTTGCATTGTTACAGCATTGCAAACTGTTCCCATTCAGCATTAAAGATTAATTCACTGAACGTAAGGAATTATTTTAAGTTACATGCACTAGCTAGTGATGAAGTTGCCATTGAGGCAAAACAAAGTGAACAGCAGTTTTGCCTGAGTAAGGAATAAGTATGGATCGTTGAGTAGGCGTTAGAACAAGAAGTTATTTTTATATATTATTGTTAAGTTAATTTTATTTGTTATGAATGTATGGACATTTGTGGATCTGATTAATTAGAGAGGACCACAACTTAAAGTGGCAAACTTTCACTGCTCAATTGAACTATATTTTAAGCTGAATAATGGCCCTTGATGTCAAGGCACAGAGTGTGGTGTATTTCCATGCCACACAGCAGCTCACTAGTAACTATTACACTGGTGTCTGAAAGATCAGAAAGGAATGGAAATATCAATAATGCTGATAACGTGAGATTGCTCATGCATTGAAAGATGTTACAGAGAAATGTATTGCTAAGTCACATTTCAATTCTGCCTTTGAAACTTCCTACATCCCCCATCTCTGTCCCTTGAGTATACTGTCAAGTTATTCAAACTTCAAAAAGAGTATTCTAATTTTAATAGAGAAAGAGACACAAATGTATGCTCTAAGGCTTTTTCCTTTAGTGGCTGCTGTCTCATTTTTGTAGTCAAACTGACATTTACCTTTTAAAGGACACTTTATTCAAAATTACCCAGGTATTCATGGTCAGCTAACTCTTTCATGCAGATTGAAAATAGCTTAGCACATACAGTCAAGCGAGAAAACAGCGTTCTGGAATTCTAGTGCATTTGTTGGTTGGTTTCCTTCCTCTCTGCATTCTGATAGTAAGCAACTTGTAACAGTTTGGACTGAATTCTGAGGAAGTTATCCTGTTGGATACACTATTGGAATGGGCCAGCAAGGTCTCATACCTCAAAACCACTAATAGTTGCCCGTAACAGGGTCCTCTGACTGCCCCAAAAAAGCTCAGAGGCTTCCTGTTATATACACACACACTTCTCCCACCACCAATGTTGAGCTATGTACAAGGCTTACAGGGTTAGCTCCCTCCTTTCCAGTCAGCTCACAGCCAGAAGACCACCCGTTCTCCTGGCAGCCCCCTTTCATACTGGCTCCCAGCCCTTATAACTGCTGGCTTATCAGGCCCACAGGTAGAGCCAATCCCCAGGCCAGGCATCATGCCTGTTACACCAGCCCCAATCTATTTCTCTTGATTGGAGCTAGCTGAGCAGGGGCTAATTAGGTGCTTTTGCAGCAGCACCCTGCTACACACCTCCCCCCTTAAGCTGATGCCAGGCCTGGTTTTCCTCAGCCCCGCTTCCCTCAGTCGGGGGGTTTATTCTGGGGATCAGCCCCCTGCCCAGCAGAGCTATCCCTGGGCTCTGTCTCATGGGGTTTTGGCATGCCCCATCCACAAAAGGCGCATTGGGTAGGGGACAGGGCAACCCACAGGTCTACGCTCACCCAGAGGTCTTCACACCAGTCGCATGGTTGGGCCAGCCGCCCCAGACGTTCCCCTTTTCTCTGGTGGGGGAGATGGATCAGAGCCCCCTACCCCAAGTCTGGCCCCAATCTCAGGATTGGGCCCTCTGCTCCTTGGAATTTGGGTCTCCCCACTCTGATCTTTCTGTACCCTCTTCTCCATCTCAATCTGCGGGATCCCCTCCTCTCCCCAGGAAGCCTCATCCCCTCTTTGGTCACTCCTGCAGGATCCCCACCTTGGCTATGTTGTCTAGGAGTCTCAATTTCTTCCCCTGGAGGTTGTGGGGACTCCGCCTTCCCAGGCCCCACCTAGGTATGGGCCTCGTCCCCTGTCTCCAGGACTCTTTCCTGTTTTGGGGGTCTCTTCCTCAGGCCCCCTCTCCCCTTTGGGGAAGGGTTCCAGTCTACCCCCAGGACCACAGGGTAGGCCAACCCCCCTATTATCCCCACCTGCTTCCAGGCAAACCTCCCCTGCACCTCCAGGGGTACCTGGGCCACGGGACAATACTCCCTATCCCCCTGGATGCATTCCACTAGCATCCTTTCCCCAGAGATAAGCCAATGCGGCTTCACAAAACACTGCTGTATAAGGGAGTGAGCGGAGGCCATATCCACTAGACCCCTCTGGGTTCCTCCCACTACTTGTCTACCAGCTTCACCCTGGGGTGCTCACAGGTTTTCCTACTCCCCCTCTGTGTCCCACGGGGCCCAATGCTCTCTCAGCAGGAAGTCTGCCTCTGCATACTCTTCTGTTCTTTGTACGGCAGCTTCTAGGATGGCTGGCTGATGTCGCCAAACCCACACACTATCAGGTAGACACTGTACAAACTGTTCAGGAACCACTTGGTCCATTATCTGCAGCACAGTGTGGGCAGCGGGCCTCAACCACCATGTTGCCCAGTGCATTAACTTTTGGGCAAAGGCTGGGGGCCACGCAGCCCCCACCCACCGGGCTGGCCAAAACTTTTGCCGATATTTCTCAGCCGAAAGCCCTAGATGGTTGAAGATCGCTGCCTTCACTGCATCATAGTCCCTAGCTTGGGCATCCATCAGGGCCTCATACGCTGCCTGCGCCTCCCCAGCCAGATAGGGGGCCAGCCGCAGGGCCCAGGTTGGCTGGTCCCATCCTGCGCCCAGGGCCACCCGCTCGAAGGTGCCCAAAAAGGCATCAGGGTCATCGGCTGGGGCCATCTTACAAAGAATGAGGCCCGGGTGCCCTTTCCCCCTGCAGGACTCACCAACTTCTGCAGGAGCTGCTGCTGCACCCTCGACTGCTCCTTAATAAAGTCCTGTAAGGCCCTTTGCTGCTCTGCCTGCCACGTGAGTAGAGCTTGCCTCTCCACCTGCTGGGACTGCTGGAATGCCTGAAGTGCTTTCTGCATCTCTCCATGTTGTTCCGTGAGCCACTGCAGGGTGCCTTCCATTGCCAGGTCACCAGACTGTCTCTGGCCTCAGATCCCAGAGAAGCCCCCACATGTAAAGGGTCCTCTACCCGCCCCTCTTCCTGGGGCCCGCTGACTGCCCCAGTAAAGCTCAGAGAGATTTCCTGTTATGCAGCACCCGTGGCTTTATTTGCCCTCTCAGAGTTCCTTCCCAACTCTGAACTCTAGGGTACAGATGTGGGGACCTGCATGAAAGACTTCCTAAGCTTCCTCTTACCAGCTTAGAGTAAAAACTTCTCCAAGGTACAAACTTTTCCTTGTCCTTGAACAGTATGCTACCACCACCAAGCGTGTTAAACAAAGAACAGGGAAAGAGCCCACTTGGAGACATCTTCCCCCAAAATATCCCCCCAAGCCCTACACACCCACTTTCCCGGGGAGGTGTGAGAATAATATCCTAACCAATTTGTTACAAAAGCAAAGACCCAAACCCCTGGACCTTGGGGCAATGGAAAAATCAGTCAGGTTCTTAAAAGAAGGGTTTTATTTAAAGAGAAAAAAAAAGTAAAAACCTCTGTCTGTAAAATCAGGATGGAAAATACTTTACAGCATATTCAGATTCAACAAACAGAGGATTCCCCTCTGGGCAAAACCTTAAAGTTACAGAAAACAGGAATAAACCTCCATCTTAACACAGGGAAAATTCATATAAAACAAGAGAAAGTAATCCACCTTGCCTGGTTTACCTATACTGGTTGCAATATCAGAGACTTGGATTAGGATGGGTTGGAGAAGATGGATTTCTGTCCAGCCTCTCTCAGTCCCAAGAGAGAACAAACACACAAACAAAGAGCACAAACAAAAGCCTTTCCCCCAAGATTTGAAAGTATCTTGTTCCCTTATTGGTCCTTTGGTGCCAGGTGCCAGCCAGGTTAGCTGAGCTTCTTAACCCTTTACAGGTAACAGGATGTTGCCTCTGGCCAGGAAGGATTTTATAGCACTGTATACAGAAAGGTGGTTACCCTTCCCTTTATATTTATGAGATACACACAGTTCTCCCACAACCAATGCTGAGCTATGTACAAGACCTCCTTCCCAAGCAGTCAGCTCACACCCAGAAGACCACCCATTCTCCTGGCAGCCCCCTTTCATACTGGCTCCCAGCCCTTATAACTGCTGGCTTGTAAGGCCCGCAGGTAGAGCCAATCCCCAGGCCAGGCATCATGCCTGTTACACCAGCCCCAATCTATTTCTCTTGATTGGAGCTGGCTGAGTAGGGGCTAATTAGGTGCTTTTGCAGAAGCACCCTGCTACACTGCCCTGGAGAAATGACATTGTCCTTACATGATCTCTTACAATCTGTTTCCTTAGCTGGATTTTCAGTGTTTCAGCACTCATGGTTATATGGGGAAAACACACTGCCCAGACACTATCTGCTTCCTACTTATGCTTAGAGGGATTTTCAGTATTTCTTAAAAAGAAAAGGAGTACTTGTGGCACCTTAGAGACTAACCAATTTATTTGAGCATGAGCTTTCGTGAGCTACAGCTCACTTCATCAGATGCATACCGTGGAAACTGCAGCAGACTTTATATACACACAGAGAATATGAAACAATACCTCCTCCCACCCCACTGTCCTGCTGGTAATAGCTTATCTAAAGTGATCAACAGGTGGGCCATTTCCAGCACAAATCCAGGTTTTCTCACCCTCTACCCCCCCACACAAATTCACTCTCCTGCTGGTGCTAGCCCATCCAAAGTGACAACTCTTTACATAATCAAGTCGGGCTATTTCCTGCATAGATCCAGGTTTTCTCACATCCCCCCCACCCCCATACACACACAAACTCACTCTCCTGCTGGTAATAGCTCATCTACACTGACCACTCTCCAAGTTTAAATCCAAGTTAAACCAGAACATCTGGGGGGGGGGGGTAGACTCCCTCCTCAGGCCCTACGCTACCAGCACTCCCAGCTACCTTCGAGACACCACTGACTTCCTGAGGAAACTTCAATCCATCGGTGATCTTCCTGATAACACCATCCTGGCTACTATGGATGTAGAAGTCCTCTACACCAACATTCCACACAAAGATGGACTACAAGCCGTCAAGAACACTATCCCCGATAATGTCACGGCTAACCTGGTGGCTGAACTTTGTGACTTTGTCCTTACCCATAACTATTTCACATTTGGGGACAATGTATACCTTCAGATCAGCGGCACTGCTATGGGTACCCGCATGGCCCCACAGTATGCCAACATTTTTATGGCTGATTTAGAACAACGCTTCCTCAGCTCTCGTCCCCTAAAGCCCCTACTCTACTTGCGCTATATTGATGACATCTTCATCATCTGGACCCATGGAAAAGAAGCCCTTGAGGAATTCCACCATGATTTCAACAATTTCCATCCCACCACCAACCTCAGCCTGGTCCAGTCCACACAAGAGATCCACTTCCTGGACACTACAGTGCTAATAAACCATGGCCACATAAACACCACCCTATACCGGAAACCTACTGACCGCTATTCCTACCTGCATGCCTCCAGCTTTCACCCTGACCACACCACACGATCCATCGTCTACAGCCAAGCTCTGCGATACAACCGCATTTGCTCCAACCCCTCAGACAGAGACAAACACCTACAAGATCTCTGTCAAGCTTTCTTACAACTACAATACCCACCTGCAGAAGTAAAGAAACAGATTGATAGAGCCAGAAGAGTTCCCAGAAGTTACCTACTACAGGACAGGCCTAACAAAGAAAATAACAGAACGCCACTAGCGGTCACCTTCAGTCCCCAACTAAAACCCCTCCAACGCATTATTAAGGATCTACAACCTATCCTAAAGGATGACCCAACACTCTCACAAGTCTTGGGAGACAGGCCAGTCCTTGCCTACAGACAGCCCCGCAACCTGAAGCAAATACTCACCAACAACCACATACCACACAACAGAACCACTAACCCAGGAACTTATCCTTGCAACAAAGCCCGTTGCCAATTGTGCCCACATATCTATTCAGGGGACACCATCACAGGGCCTAATAACATCAGCCACACTATCAGAGGCTCGTTCACCTGCACATCCACCAATGTGATATATGCCATCATGTGCCAGCAATGCCCCTCTGCCATGTACATTGGTCAAACTGGACAGTCTCTACGTAAAAGAATAAATGGACACAAATCAGATGTCAAGAATTATAACATTCATAAACCAGTTGGAGAACACTTCAATCTCTCTGGTCACGCAATCACAGACATGAAGGTCGCTATCTTAAAACAAAAAAACTTCAAATCCAGACTCCAGCGAGAAACTGCTGAATTGGAATTCATTTGCAAATTGGATACTATTAATTTAGGCTTAAATAGAGACTGGGAGTGGCTAAGTCATTATGCAAGGTAGCCTGTTTCCTCTTGTTTTTTCCTACCCACCCCCCCCAGATGTTCTGGTTTAACTTGGATTTAAACTTGGAGAGTGGTCAGTTTAGATGAGCTATTACCAGCAGGAGAGTGAGTTTGTGTGTGTATGGGGGTGGGGGGGGGGGGATGTGAGAAAACCTGGATCTATGCAGGAAATAGCCCGACTTGATTATGTAAAGAGTTGTCACTTTGGATGGGCTAGCACCAGCAGGAGAGTGAATTTGTGTGGGGGGGTGGAGGGTGAGAAAACCTGGATTTGTGCTGGAAATGGCCCACCTGTTGATCACTTTAGATAAGCTATTACCAGCAGGACAGTGGGGTGGGAGGAGGTATTGTTTCATATTCTCTGTGTGTATATAAAGTCTGCTGCAGTTTCCACGGTATGCATCTGATGAAGTGAGCTGTAGCTCACGAAAGCTCATGCTCAAATAAATTGGTTAGTCTCTAAGGTGCCACAAGTACTCCTTTTCTTTTTAGTTTCCATAGTGGCATTCCACTTCCAGCGTAGGTGCAATCAGTGACTGTGATTACACCAGTCTACTCTCTAAAGTTTCTGATAGGCATCCATGTTGTGCAAGTGTTTCAAGCTACTAGGCTCTTTGGGGTAGGTTGTGCCATTATGGTACTGGCTCCCACTGGGGTGGCACAGAGTTGCCCTTTCACAGAAGCAAAATCCCCTCCAGCTCGCTGGCACAGAGAAGTATGCATGCTGTGCCACTTTGTTCCCACCTGTACAGCAGGACAGCCCTGCAAGCCACTTCTGAGCCAGCCATTCTCCCTGCTCCCTGTAACCCAAGGACCTCTTAAAGCCAAGTGGCAAAGAGTTACAGAAATCTTGTGAATCTGGTGTGTACATCCTAGTTCACCAGAGAATGGCATGTGAGTTCTCAAATGAAAGCCGGTGTCACACTGGTTATTAATAGCATTGTGAAATGCACGTACAGATACTGTGTAAGGAGTTATGTGTTCATAGTGAAAAATATATTCTTAGAGGCTGTATCAAGGTATTTTGTCACCAGCAGAGGTGAAAAAGAGGTTTTCTGTCAGACAAGAGATGTTTATTCACCCTTCTCTCTGTCAGGATGTAAATTAAGCACTGTAATGGATGCCCATTCACATACAAAGCCAATGAAGAGATGTGAAGTCATCAGAGGAAGCAGCACACTGAGAAAAACAAGCATCATTTGCATCATTTTCCTGTCCATGTGCAAAGACAGTGAAATTTGGGGATATATCTAGGAGACAAAGGAGACCCCCCACCATCCTGCACCCAGGAAGTAAATGGACAGTGAATTTACATTCATGAAAATGGAATCTCAGCCAGCCTTGGATGAAACCAGTGAAATGGACATTGGGGTGACCTAAGCTTTGTTAGTCAGGAGGTTACTATGTTAGTTAGTTTCTAGAAAGCATGTTATGATTTTGTTTTATATGTAACCCTTTGTTTTCAGTATCTGTGTTCACTATCTCTTGAATCCCTAGTTTTTGATAATAAACTTATTCTTGTTTTCCCTATAACTATATCCCAGTGCTGTGGTAGAAAGCAAAGTGCTGCTCCTGAGCTGAATTGTACACGCTGGTGTGTACACTGTTCCTTTAGGGACAGCAGACCTGGAATTTATGTGCATAGCCAGTGTCAGGGGCTGGATATCAAAGGGGAGTGCTTCAAAGGGACTCAGGGACTGGGGTGAACCTGTTGTTAACCTGCAAGGCAAAGTAAGGGCTGGCATAGCTCAGAGGTGAGTGCTTGAGTAGCTAATAGGTTGGTGGTGTTAGGGAGCTGATATCCAACCAAGCACAAGCAAGTCTCCCTCATGCTGGAGGCAGCAAGGGGTAATATGGTGACTCACAGTCCTGGATACCCTGAGACCCATCACAGTGTCCCACCTCTTTGCTCCCTTGGGGGCACTAGGAGGAAGTGGACCCTGGACTCCCTTTAGCACTTTTATTGTGCCCAGCCATTCTACAGGTTTAATAGGGGGAGAGAGAGCTCCCTGTAGTTTTTGCCTTCCATGTATAAGTATGCTAGGGCTAGGAACACACTCTGGCCCTTTGTGTTGGCTAAAATTGACTATATTTTCCCATTTATTTCTAATCCAATGCCATTGGGTTGTTTGTTTGCTTGGTATCTGTAGCTGTGCGTATCCACTAGGGATGTGAGGAAAACTTTTTTTTTTTAAATTTGATGTTGTTAGAACCCCAAAGAGTAGCCACCAGCAGCCAGGTAGAAATTCATTTCAGTGCAAACGTCTCTGAAGGGCCTATGAATGACTGAAGACTCATGTTAAAGACTTAGATAGGGTTTGAGTGGGGTAGAGGGTGCAAGGCCGTCTGCACTGAGACTAATTTAATTGTCAGTGAACAATAAAAATGAGTGATTATTGTAGGATATGGCAGACATTTAGTGAGGCGTGTATTAAAAAAAATAGGCCTTCCACAGCAAGGAATCCATTAACAATCTGTGCAAGTGCCGTCAATGCCAAAGAGCTGCAGCTAGTGAAGCAGGACACTGAGATTCCTCTTAGCTCTGTGCCAACAGCTTCCTATCATTGCTTGTTTGGGTTGGTGGGTAAAGGAAGAGAGGGTTAAAAGTTTTTGTCTTAAGTTCCATGGTTCTTCATTGTGCAGAAAAATATAGAAACACTGGGCTGTCGGAGCCCTCTCTGCAGATATGAAATAGCCCAGGTTAAAAAGTGTCTGCTAGAGACTATTGACTCAGCAATTGATCTGGCTGGAAAATGCCAATTCAATTAAATTGACATGTTCTGCATGAATCTGTCAATTTCATCATCTCTATCAATGGAAACCAGGCAGGTTTCTCAGGGATACCATGTAGGTTTCCTGCTGGCTCACCTGCCTCTATGCAGAGCTGGGAGTCTTGGACCATTGGCTCGAGCCAGGGCTCTCAGGGCTTCTATGCTTCCCATTCTGTGGTAGCCTCCCAGAGCTGACAAGCTTCGGACTACATGGCAGGAAACCTGGAAGCAGAGCTGCCAGGTCTCTGGGCAGCTTGGAGAGCCTCTTAATTTTTCAATTCAAAAAGTCAAACTGAAATGTCATTGTGATTTTTTTAACATGAATTTTTAGAATTCCTACTCCGTGTGAAAATTTGCAGTTTTGTTCTAACGTGGAACAAAATCAAAAAAACAAAAGAATAAAAATGGAATTTCCTGCAGAACAGGAATTCCAGATTCTGATCAGCCCTACTTAGCAGCTACCTCCGCACCGACAGCAGGTGCCATAGATGCTAGAGGCCCCTCCCCAGAGAGATGGAGCTCAATGCAAAAGGAACAAAATGAGTTGCAGCCCTGTTGAATGCCAGAAAATGCATGGCCGAAAGAAGAACATGAGCTGCATCCACTTTCCCAGTGACAAGCAGAGAGCTTCAGGACCAGAGAGAACATGAGGATCTGCAGTTTCATCCTTGCCAGCAGCTGTAGCCATTAGAGCCAGAGTGCATCTGAAAACTGTAAAGCACAGAGAAGGATTATTTTTTTGAAAGAAGAACTATCTGGGACCCATATAGCTTCCTGGAGGTACTCAGGTGACATGGTGATGAGCAAGATATAAATACCTAGACAAGCGGCCAACCATTCTTAGCCCTAGTTCATTGACACAACAAAGTATAACAATGCTAAAAGTGCCACTGGAAAGCCAGTGGAACCAAGTTGGAGCTCTTGGATCCCAGTGATGGACATGCTTTATAAAACGACCCAATGACTAGCCACTTGAAAGGTTTGGAAGATCTGAGCCATTTTCTCAAACTGGTAAAGGAAAGCAGAATGAGGAAAGATCTTCTCCTAAAGTTCTTCTTTTTGGACAGTCCCCTGCTGCTTTCCATCAGCAATGGGATCAGAGGGGAAATGCATAGACTATAAATACCTAGATCACAAGTTTTCTGTCTAATGTCCCCCTCTCCCTGCAAATTGGTTATGTTGATGGGCGGAACCCCAGGCTCCTCTGAAAATGTTCTCCTAAATACTTTGCAATTGCCAGTCATAGTCTGAGAGGACTCAGGATCTCAGGTTCATCACAAGCAGAGGGCAGCTTGTGCTGATGGATTTTGGCTGGGGGCTCAGAAAAGAAGTATCACCTCCATGGCGAGGAAGACCCATCTGTGCAACAGCACGCTGCAGGTATGATGCGAGATTCCAGCTTTATGTGTGGGGAGGGCTGAGGGCAAGGTGGGATCTGCTGGATTCTTCCTCTCCTAACCTAGAACATAGGTACTGCAGGCTGTCAGCACTTAACTTGTGCTGCCCGACGTTTGTGCTATCGAACTCCGCTGAGGGGAGACCTGGGAACAGCAGCAGGCAGAGGAGCCCTTGGCATATGGGCTGATACAACATCTCAGCATGACTAGTGCACACACTCCCACAGGATGGGACTCTGTGCATACATTAGTGAGGAGATTGTACAGGCTTTAAGGAATAAGGGTGGTTTTAGTATAGATTTGGGGAAGGTGAATTACATCCTAAATGATTTCAGGCTCTTAAAAGAAGTCAGCATTGATGAGCAGAAGCCCAGAACAGTCACCAGGGTAGAATGTGCAGTTGGCTTTGGCATATATTTGGGAGTCCTGTTAAGAGAAAAGGAAAGTAGGTGTGTGGCACAAAACGCCTAAATATTTATTTTGTAGCCCACTAAATTCCATTTTGTTAGCTACTAATTTGCACTGAGATCTTTTTGCTGTAGAGCCAGGGAATCCAGCAGACTGAGAGAAATTATTATTGAAAAGACCCCTAGATTTTCAGACAGAACTAACAGTGTGGATTGAAGCATTAATCTAACAGTCAATCAGCTTTCCCAGAAATTTCTCTGTGTTGTAAATGCAGTAACATGAGAAGTTCTATATTCTTCCTGACTGACAAAGGAAAGTTGCCAGTATGCTGTAATACTGAATGCTGGAAAGGGTACAAGTTGAAAAAGACACTTATGAAATATTCTTTTACAAGTGTTAAAAAAAAAATCACTCAGTCACAAAGTACTTTTTTTGCATGAAACATTAGCTTCTGTTGAGCATTAGTCTCGGCAGAACTTAATGAGCCTCCTTTCAGACCACAATGTTCCTATGATTAGATGAGCCATGTGCATTAATTATAGTCTGATTCTAATATAACCCAATCCATTATAACATGAGATTAGCTCTTATTCTTTTAGCAAGTCCTGACTCATAAGTAGAGCACATCAGTATACTGGAACTCTGCATGCTTAGCACTTAATACAAGAGGTGACTGTTTACGTGACTAGGGTGATGTGTGATGTACTGTACAGTATCTGTACTGTAACTGTTGGTTTCTTATGATTTTGCGCATTGGAAAAAACCTTTACCTTCTCCCATAAATACAGACTATATTATGATCAAAGGGGCGTTACCGTACAGAAGAGTTCAGAACCTTTTTCATTGCTCAAGCCCTAATTGTTGGAAGTATTTTGAAAGAAAGAAAGAAGCAATTGTGTAAGATAATACAAAATGCACTGCCCCCCCTTCCTGTTAGTTCAGGTTTTAAAGCAAAAATAAACTTTAAGGTGTATCCTCAACTGGTGTATATACACATAGTTCTACTGACTTCAGTGGAGCTATACCAATTTACAGCAGCCGAGGATCTGAACCAGTGTTTAAAGTGCTTTAGCCTACAATACTTTGGTTAGCTGTAAAACTTTCTGAGAGGCCTACTGCAAATCTCATTCTTATGATAATACAAAGACTTGGACAATACACCCCGGGGCATATCCTCAGCTGGCACAGGCAAGGGAGCGATGGCAGTTTACACCACCCTGATTTATTTTTTTAAGGGCCACATCCTGACCATGCCAATACATGGACGTAGTATGAGACCACAGCCCCCTGTCCCCATGAAGTAGTAAGGAGCGAAGAGGAACCCAGACACAGAGACCACTGAACTGTTCTGCAGCTGCACCTCCACCCCCCATCCTACCCTCAGAAATGCAGTCCATGACCCACTGGAGTTACTGGAAGTCTTTCTGCTGACTTCAATGAGCTTTGAATAGACCGTAGTCCTCTTGGATGGCATTGCAGCACCACATAATGATATTTTTCATAAGTTTGAAATCCCAGAACTCACAGTCCTGACTCTTTTATTCTTCAGGCAAGGCTCTCAGTGAGCCAGAGTCAAATGGTGTTTTGCCTGAGAAAGGAATAATGCAGGCTTAGACGATAATTATATTTTCCTCACTTTTTTATTTTTAATAATACCTTGAAACTGGAACCTGTTTCTTTAATTACCTCTATATCCATCACCCTTTATTTTGTTTAAAGTAATCTTGTAGCTACCTGAAAGGTCAGACATGTAAGGAAATAAGTTTTGTCAGGTTGCAGGTCTAACCATTGCAACAGTCTCCCTTTAAGTAGCATCAATTGTGGGAGCTACAAAATGGCTGGAAAAACTTCTTGTTGCACTGAAAACATGTAGATTCCATAACACAGCAGTTTATTTTCCCCATAATGCACGTAAGCAACTCCCATTAACTTTGATGAGTGTCACAGCATGTACAAACAGGAGAGTAAGCTTCTTTGCTGCTTGATTCCTGATACTCAAAGTCTTGGTCTTAATCATCAAAGTCTTTAATAAATTGGCCCCAGCTACCTAAGAAAACACCTCCCCTACAATTATGTTCTTTCTCGACAGCTATAGCTGAGAAACTGTGGACGTTGAGAATAGAACATGGGAAAGTAGGAGACAGAACTTTCTCAGAGGCTGGCCCATGCTGTCAAGTCCACTGCATACCACCAGAGGAAAATAAAAATGACCACAGCCCTGCCTGCTTCAAGAGCAAAATGTCAACCTCACTTCCGTATCTGAGTGTTCCCACAGGCACAAGAATTAAAAACACCACTACAGAATGTGTAGAAGGCAGAAGGAGGCAGGGGACAGAGAAAGGGGCAGAACGGAGAGAGAGAAAAGAAAGGGGGAAAAAAAGGTCACAACTGCTTTCAGAGTAATAGGGAGAAAACCTGACGTACTACATTTCTAATATTCATTCTGACGTGCTCAGATTGATATACTTTAGTGAGGAATGCATGAAACGCTTAGAACGAGTATGATGGCAGCTTTATTTGAGTTTTTTTTTGCAGAAGTATTTTCTGACATGAGTTGAAAGAATTTTTTTTCCCTGAGATTCTTCCTGACTCTTAACTGGCAAACATAACAAAGATGGCACTCCCAGTAACTGGTCCTCAAAATATGCATATGCAAACTCAGAAACTTCGACAAAACAAGCAACTTTGCAGCACTTGGACACACATTACCCATTTTGTACATGTTTATGCCTATTTGAACATGCAATGTGCATGCACATTTTACAGCTGACAAAAGAAGAATTTGGCTGTCAGGTGACAGCATTGGGATATTTGACCCTAGTACAAAACAGGCTAAATGAAAAAAGCAAACTTTTAACAGTCATGGTTTCAGAAACATTGGAAAGAGAATGCAATGACAAAAACACCCACACTTCACTTTCATTGTAGCTTTTGCTTTATCTCAGAACCTCTGGTAGATGGCTCCTTTACTTTGTCCATTATTATTACACTAACCTCCCGTTGCTGTTATGGTGAATGCTCTCCGCAACTTTCAAAATGCCATGACAATAAAGATAGTGTTACAGAAACCTTTCCATATATTTCTTTTTCTACTTCTCTCTTCTGATTTTTAGTTTTTCTGCCTCCCGTGCCTGTGTTAGCTGTAGAAACATCTTCCTTGTGTCAGGGGTTGAGGACAGCTAGCCTTTAATTAGCTGCCAGAGAAAAAAAGTCAGGTGTTCCTTCACCATGTAGCCATCAACATTCCATCTGCACTGCTGGGTGGGCATGATAATTATGGATGCCCCAAGACCACAGGTCAGGATCCACAGACATTTTCCCACAAAGAGATCTCTGGGTACTGGGCCATGAGCAGGCCATGCTCCTGCTACCTATGCACTCCGCAGTCTATGTCTTGAAGTGGGGAACCATGGGGCAGCTTTCTTTTCTCAACAAACTCACTGATCACTTCAGGTAAACCCAGCCTTGTACTGCACAGGTGCGTTGTGGAGGAAGAGGATCCAGCAGGGAGCCTCTTCCCTCACTAGGCATCCTTGCAAGGGCAGAAACACTCCTAACCCCCTCTTGAAAACACCAGGAAAGGGGCCTGACTAGGACCCCCACTGCGATCTGGGGCCCCAAAGGGACATAGCATGTATACCATCTGCTGTGTATATGCTGTGATCAGCAGCACCTGCTAGAAGGTGGCACATGTTACTTCTATTTGCATCAGCAAGAAGGTGCCCCACCAAGTATTCTGCCTAGGCCTTTCTGAGTTGCCTGCTCTATACCATGCTATTGCTCAGATCCCTGCTGGTCTGGTCTCTCAAACATGGTCCTATATTGTAAGGGCAAAGTACTTAGCCTATGTTGATAAATGCAAAGTAATGCATATTGGAAAACATAATCCTAACTATACATATACAATAATGGGGTCTAAATTAGCTGTTACCACTCAAGAAAGAGATCTTGGAGTCATTATGGATAGTTCTCTGAAAACATCCACTCAATGTGCTGCGGCAGTCAAAAAAGCGAACAGAATGTTAAGAATCATCAAGAAAGGGATAGATAATAAGACAGAAAATATCATATTGCCTCTATATAAATCCATGGTACGCCCACACCTTGAATACTGTGTGCAGGTGTAGTCGCCCATCTCAAAAAAGATATATTGGAATTGGAAAAGGTTCAGGAAAGGGCAACAAAAATGAATAGGGGTATAGAACTTCTGTATGAGAGAGATTAATAAGACTGGGACTTTTCAGCTTGGAAAAGAGGCAACTAAGCGGCGATAGGATAGAGGTCTATAAAATCATGAGCGTTATACAGAAAGTAGATAAGGAAGTGTTATTTACTCCTTATAATACAAGAACAAGGGGCCACCAAATGAAATTAATAGGTAGCAGGTTTAAAACAAACACAAGAAAGTATTTTTTCATACAACACACTGTCAACCTCTGGAACTCCTTGCCAGAGAGTGTTGTGAAGGCCAATACTATAAAGGGGTTCAAAAGGGAGCTAGATAGATTCATGGAAGATAGGTCCATCAATGGCTATTAGCCAGGATGGGCAGGAATGGTGTCCCCAGCCTCTGTTTGCCAGTAGCTGGGATTGAGTGACAAGGCATGGATCACTTGATGATAACCCGTCTGTTCATTCCCTTTGGGGGACCTGCCATTGGCCACTGTCAGAGGACAGGACACTGGGCTTGATGGACCTTTGGTCTGACCCAGTATGGCTGTTCTTATGTTCTTATATAGACTTGCTATAGGCTGCCCTGTGTTTTGGTCAGTTTCTGCACCTGTTTGAGCAGACTTCCTGTGTTTCTTGTAGTCTGAAAGCTTATTTTCCTTGCCTTGTGCACTGTGTAATTTGAATATTTCTTTCTCTGAATAAGCATGTGACAATTGGGCTGCCTTGTGAAAGTGTCATTTTTGCATCATGTGTCACATCTCTCAGAGGAAGAGGATGTGGGGGCCTAATTTAATTTCTGAACCGAGGAGGAGCACATCATTACTGATCAAGAATCTGGCCAAGTTGCCTGTTGTACTGAGTGTAGGGCTTTAAGCAGTACAGCTGAGCAGAAAAGCTTTGAAAATAGGCTGGAACATTGCATTAATAATACCACTGGAAGGTCTGCCAGACAGTAGTTGTGTAACAATATGGTTCATTGAATCAATTTCTATGCTTAATTAAGTTTATCATACTAAAAGCGTTCTGTTTGCTGAATACAGTAGAACCTCAGAGTTATGAACACCAGAGTTACGAACTGACTGGTCAACCGTGCACCTCATTTGGAACAAGAAGTATGCAATCAGGCAGCAGCAGAGACCAAAAAAAAGAGAGAAAAAAAAAAAGCAACTACAGTACTGGGTTATATGTAAACTATTAAAAAAATAAAGGGAACGTTTTTAAAAAAAGATCTGACAAGGTAAGGAAACTGTTTCTGTGCTTGTTTCATTTAAATTATTTTTCTTCTGCGTAGTAAAGTTTTAAAGCTGTATTAAGTCAATGTTCAGCTGTAAACATAGGCGCTGACTCTGTGGGTTCTCCAAATTAGCGGGTGCTTAGCACCCACCAGTGCTTCCGACCAGCCGGCAGCCCCACCGATCAACTTCTCCCCCTCCCAGCGGCTACCGCCTACCGCTATCAGCTGTTTTGCAGTGTGCAGGAGGTGCTGGGGAGGAGGGGTGGAGTGGGGATGGCATGCTTGGGGAAGGGGAGGGACTGGGTGAGGAAGTGGTGGGGTGGGAAGAGGCGGGGCAGGGGTGGGGACTTGAGGGGAGGGTCGGGAGAGGTCGGGGCTTGGGGAAGAGTGGGGGGTTGAGCACCCCCTGGGCTCGAAGGAAGCTGGTGCTTATGGTTGTAAACTTTTGGAAAGAACATCCATAACATTTTTTTCAGTGTCAAACATTTGAGAGGTATGAGCAACCTCCATTCCCAATGTGTTCATAACTCTGAGGTTCTACTGTATATTTAAATACAACTTTGTTCAAGAAGTAAGCTTGATACCCAGTATTAAATATTAACACTTTTCTTGTTAATTAACACTTGGCTTGTTCATCACAGTGCAAAGGCAACACCCTAAACATTTTAAAAATTGTATTCTGATTGGCTTTCTACAACTTTCTATGTATTTTTATTTAGCAAAAAGAATAATACAACATTTAATCCATAGTGACAAATCTAGATACCACAGGTTTCAGAGAAGCAGCCGTGTTAGTCTGTATTCGCAAAAGAACAGGAGTACTTGTGGCACCTTAGAGACTGACAAATGCATCTGAGCATAAGCTTTCGTGAGCTACAGCTCACTTCATCGGAGGCATTTGTTAGTCGCTAAGGTGCCACAAGTACTCCTTTTCTTTTGCTAGACACCACAGTGACTGGTACCTTATATATGCCTAGATAGGATAGAATATGTATGGAAAAAAACAGCATGGGTGAAATCCAGGCCCTATTGAATACAATGGCAAAATTCCGTCTGACTTCTGTGGGACCAGGATTTCACCCCATATTTATCAAATAAAGACAGGTGACATTAACTCTCAAGATGGAGCAAAAGAAAAGTGATCTGATTATTCAGAGTACTGTAGTTTTGTTTATAGACAGGAGGTTAAATTCATTGCTTAAATCAGCCAGTGCACCAGATGATTGGAGGATAGCTGATGTGATGCTGATTTTTTAAAAAAGGCTTCAGAGGTGATCCTGGCAGTTACAGGGTGGTAAGCTTAATTTCAATACCAGGCAAACTGGTTGCAAGTATGATAAAGTACATACCATACATAAACATGATTTGTTGGGGAAGGCTCAACACTGCTTTTGAAAAGGGAAATTATGCTTCAACAATCTTTTGGAATTCTTTGAAGGGTTCCACAAACGTGGACAAGGGTGATCCAGTAGATATTGTGTACTTGGATTTTCAGAAAGCCTTGGATAAGATCCCTCACCAAAAGCTCTTGGGCAAAGAAAGCAGTCATGGGATAAGAGGCAAGTTCCTCTCATGGATCAGTAATTGGTTAAAGGATAGGAAACAAAGGATGGGAATAAATGATCAGTTTTCACAGTGGAGAAACGTAAATAGCAGGATACTCCAAGGATCTGTCCTGAGACCAGTGCTGTTTAACATATTCATAAATGATCTGGAAAAAGGGCTAAACAGTGAGATGGCCAAGTTTGCAGGTGATACAAAATTACTCACGATACTTAAGTCCAAAGCTGACTAGGAAGAGTTCCAAAGGGATCTCACAAAACTGGGTGACTGAGCAACAAAATGACAGATGAAATTCAATGCGGATAAATACTAATTTATCCACATGGGAAAACATAATCCCAACTATACATGCAAAACGATGGGGTCTAATTTAGCTGTTACCACTGAAGAAAGAGATCTTGGGGTCATTGTGGACAGTTCTCTGAAAACATCTGCTCAATGTGCAGTGACAGTCAGAAAAGCTAACAGAATGTTAGTAATCATTAGGAAAGGGATAGATAATAAGATAGTAAATATCATAATGCCACTATATAAATCTATGGTATTCCCACACTTTGAACACCACATGTAGTTCTGGTTGACCCATCTCAAAAAGGTCATTAGAAATGGAAACGGTACAGAAAAGAGCAATAAAAATGATTATGGGGATGGAACAGCTTCCATAAGGAGAGAGAGAAAAGACTGGGACTGTTCAGCTGGGAAAAGAGACAGCTGAAGGTGGATATGACCGAGGTCTGTACATCATGACTGGTGTGGAGAAAGTGAATAGGGACGTGTTATTTACCCCTTCACATAACCACAGGAACCCAATGAAATTATTAGGCAGCAGGTTTAAAACAAACAAAAGGAAGTACTTTACACAACACACAGTCAACCTGTGGAACTCATTGCCAGACCAACCTGTGGAACTCATTGCCAGGTCACTCATTTGTGACGGCCAAAACTATAGCTGGTCTCAAAGAAGAACTAGGTAAGTTCCTGGAGGATAGGTCCGTCAATGGCTATCAGCCAAGATGGTCAGGGGTGCAACCCCATGTTCTGGGTGTCTCTAAGGCTCTAACTGCCAGAAGCTGGGAGTGAATGACAGGGGCTGGATCACTGAAAAATTGCCATGTTTGTTCATTCCCTCTGAATCCAGCCACCGTCAGCAGACTGGATACTGGGCCAGATGGACCATTGGTCTAATCCAGTTTGGTCCTTCTTACGTTTATCCCTGTGTAGGGGGCCTGCCCAAGACCTACACAACAGACAGAGGGTGATGGAATTAAAGCATAAAGTAAATAGTGATCATAGCAAACCAGTTTCCTGTCTGTCTTTTTCATCCACTTAATCCACATAATCTCAGAAGGATAAAAAGATGTATGGATGACCTATAACAGAAGCAAATTAATCAATTGCAATGTAAACACTTAACACTACGTAAGCATAACAACATTGCAGGCAGTAAGATGGAATAAAGTTGCCAGTCACTATAACAGGTGAAGAACAGAGTCTATTTTGTGCAACTCTACTTGACTCTTGATTGCTGTATTTGCCCACCAGTGCTACAGCGATACATACCCTAGAAACAACACAGAAAGATACGTAGACAGGTCAGGTTTCAGAGTAGCAGCCGTGTTAGTCTGTATCCGCAAAAAAGGAGTACTTTTGGCACCTTAGAGACTAACAAATTTATTTGAGCATAAGCTCACGAAAGC
Organism: Caretta caretta; assembly: GCF_965140235.1. Lineage (NCBI taxonomy): Eukaryota > Metazoa > Chordata > Testudines > Cheloniidae > Caretta > Caretta caretta. Next base: position 49,235,454 of record NC_134207.1, read on the forward strand.
TTATGCTCAAATAAATGTGTTAGTCTCTAAGGTGTCACAAGTACTCCTGTTGTTTTTTTAGACTGGTCAGACATCTAAATAGCTGTAGCAACACATAAGAATAAACTGGATTCCTTTAACACATCTAAAAATAAGTTGAACAGATCCAAATAGCTAAAATAATACAGAAGGACGCAGGCTCCCATTCCTCTTCTTTTGACATGAATGGCAAAACTCCCTTTGACTTTAATGGTACAGCCTCAGTCAGACCCTGAATGAGTACTTCAGTTCTCTTGTGGAGTTTGTCTTCTTACATGTGGAATATCAGGTCCTCTCTGTCTTCTCTACCTGGCTTGTTTAGAGGACCTGAACAGTAATGTCATATGGCATTGTAATGAGCACTGGTTGACATTTTATTCACAAAAAGGTGGTTTTATTTCCTGTCAAAAGGAGCTTTTAATGAGCATGAAACTTTTCATGAAAGGCCGTCAACATGACCAGCATTTTCTGTTTGTTATTACATTTTTTATCACAGTTTTTAACAAAATTGTTAGAAATTTTACTGATTTCCGAAAGAAAATGTAGTTTTCGGTAAACAAAAAAGTCAATAATGATTTTGTGAAAAAACTGATGAAATTTATAAAACCTTGAAAGGAGAATCGCAAAGGTTGGAGAATGGGTCCATTTCAAACTCAATGAAACAGAAACAACTTGGACATTTCACATTTTGGGTGAAATTGTAATCCCATTTTCCACCAGCTCTAGTTGTAATCTGAGCTGCAGCTGAATGGCAAAGGGATGATTATTAAGGCCTGAGCCTCATGCTTGAAGCACCTGAGAACTTCCAGTGAAGTCAATGTTTTAGGGCACGTCTTCATTGGCAATGTTAAAGCGCTGACTCGGCAGCGCTTTAACATGGCTTGTGTAGTCGCAGTGGAGTATAGTATAAAAAAACCACTTCCATGAGGGGCATGGCTCCCAGCCCTGGTGCACTGTCTATACTGGCATTTTACAGCACTGGAACGTGCAGCGCTCAGGGGGGTGTTTTTTCACAGCCCTGAGTGAGAAACTTGCGGTGCTGTAAAGTGCCAGTGTAGACAAGCCCAAAAGTTAAGCATGGGCCTAAGTGCTTTGCTGGATTGCAGTCCTAGGACATCTCTACATTACATTCTTAGACAAGATCGTAGGAGTCAGCACCCAGTTAGGGGCAGGGAAACCTGCAGCTCAGGTTACAACCTTGTCTGACATTTAAATTCAGGGTCCTCTGGGCAAAGGAAAGGAAGAGATGGCATGATATTTCAAATGTAAAAACCAAGTAGAAAAAAAGGCAGGGTGTTCTTGAGGGAGAAAAAATTAGATGGTATTTGCACATCATAAAGAAGCAAGAAAGAATAAATCCAGGTTTTTTGTGCTTTGCAGTTACCCTTTAAGTTTACTTTTCATGTAATTTTGAATTCAAATAGAGCTTGATATGATCTAGGTTGTTTTGAAGTCTGGGGCCCCTGCAGCTAGTATTCTCCTTGTAATTGCCAGCATTTTTCTACTGAAAAATATCTTTAAATTTTTATAGATGCCAACGGAAGTCTGCATCATCCCAGGAGTATGTGTCTGCTTTATGGTACAAAGATAGTCCTTGATCCAGCAAAGTACTTAAGCATGTGAGTAATCCTATTGAATTTAAAAGGACTATGCACATATGTAAGTGTTTGCAGGATTGGGGCTAGAGTGAGTCCAAATCATGGGACTGAGTAGAGCAGTGTTAGGATCCAATCCTGCATGGGGGGGGTGCGCATTCCTTGGAGGTGCTGAGCTCTTTCAGCTCTGAATGATTTAGGTGGGAGTGTTCAGCATTTTGCAGGCTCCTACCTTAGTTCTTCCATCGCTCTCTCTCTGTCAAATGGGTCACACTACATTTTCAACCGTTTAATTATCTTTTGCCTCCAGAATCACTTTGCAGTTAATGAAAGCTTTTGAATTCTTTTTGTTCAAGAAACAAAATAATTCACTCATTGTAAAGTCATTCAGGCCAGATCCTCAGCTGCTGTAACTTGGTGTAGCTCCATTGAAGATCATCGAGCTATGCTGATTTTCCCCAGTTGAAAATCTGGCCCATTCATCTGAAACAGACAAGTCTCTGTTCTCACTGTTAACTCTGTGTTGTTTCAACATGTACAGTAGGAAAAAGTCAACTCTGGTTTTAAAGTTTGTTTAAGGTAATCTACAGTACCTCCCTTTCCTATCACTTTTGTTCTGCAAATGAGTTGTGGTTTTTCCCTAGTCTTGGAAAGGTTCAAAGCTCATTAGATTTCTTAGTCAATTTAAATTCCTAAAAATTGAGAAGTTAACCGTGGGGGCAGAGCCATCTCTACTATACAGGCAGATCAGACGGTTTCCTGGAGCAGCAAAATATTTAGTAACTGCTTTTGTAAATGGTTATCTGCCCCTCCCTACCCTATGTTCTGGGAAGGGAGGGGCAGACATTTTACTGTTTGCCTGGAGTAAAGAAATTCACCTCCAGCTAGGCAGTGCTGCAGAGTGTGGGTAAGCATTAGCAATGTGTTGGTGAACCATTTTTAGGGCAATATATAAAACTGATGATTTGCAAGTTTTTGCTTATCTAAAAGTGAAAACTTCAGCAGAATTTCCCATAAAGTGGTTTTTTTTTTGGCCCTCAAGTTATACAGTAAATTAGGAACTTAAAGATATATGTGGTAGCTGTTGAGATGGTCTCTAACATCCTGCTACCAGACCTGTATGTATATGAAAAGGGGCCCAGATTTGCTAATGGTATTCCACACTAGTAGGGAAGATGTGGCCTTCAAAAAGGCCCTATCCCATTTTTCTTAGCTGCCAGAGCCTCCTTCATGTGATACGTCTGAAGAGAGTTCCTGCCACCACTCCTAGGGTGAAGAGAAGAATGTCTTTGGTGAGGGAGGACTTCTAAGTCTTGGCACAGCTATAATGTCTTCCATCTAAGGGTTTTAAAGTGTTTGACAAACAGTGAATTACAATTCTCAGCACCTCTAGGAGGCACGGAAATATTCTCCCAGTTTTTCATATGATATAGGGAAAACTTAAGCATGACATGGCTAAGGGCCAGATTCACTCTTAGGCTTTATAAGCCGGCCTAACTCCTAGGTGCTCTGTTGCCTAGTGGAGTTCTCCACCCCAAGTTAGGTGCCCCATACAAGGCATGGAAAGAGTTAGGTGCCTAAGGAAGCCTGCAAGCTGAGTTGGAAGCTACCTAAGCTAGGCAGGAGTGAGATGCAGAGTAGAGGAGTTGGGCTTTGAGCCTAGATTCACAAAGGTACTTTAGGTGCCTGGTTTAGGTACTTAGGTCCCATTAGGCACTTGACTAATTGGCCAGATAGGGACTTCCCTCCATTTGGGTTTCTCAGTCATGAACCTTCTCTTAGAGTCAGCCCTTGCTCACAAAAACGCACACACAGAGATTAGACAATAGACCTAGTGGCTATGTGACTCATTTCAGATGTATGAGACCTGGGTTCAAGTCTGTGTTCCAAATCAGGCAGAGTGGGGATTCAAATCTGGGTCTCCCAGGTGAGTGCTCTAACCAGTGGGTTATTAGGTATTCTACACACATGCCCACTGAAGGTCTGCGGTGAGGACACCTACAGGAGCAGGCCTCACTGACAAAATAGGTGGGATAATAACTAGTTTGAGAATCCCAATCTGCTCATTAGCTGAGGGCTGCTGTCTGGATTTAGGTGGCTTTGCAAATAGCAGCCATCTTAGGGAAACTTCGGAAAGCTCTACACTAGAAACCCTACATTGGTGCAGCTGGTACCAGTGCAGCTGCGCTGCTGTAGCACGTCTGATGAAGATGCTCTATGATGATGGGAGAGCGCTCTCCCGTCGGCATAATTACTCCACCTCCTCGAGAGGTGGAAGCTATGTTGGCGGGAGACGCTTTCCTGACAACATAGCGCCCGTGTGGACAGCGCTGAGGTTGCTGTAACTTGTGTCATTCTGGGAGTGTCTTTTTCATGCCCCTGAATGATGTAGGTTAGATTGATTTAAACGGTAGTGTAGATGTGCCCTTAGACTCCGATAGGGTTAGGCAGCAGCTGAGTGGTGGTTATGAGACTGTCAGTGGCACCTAAATGCTGGACTTAGGCACCTAAAGGGACATTTAGCTGCTTTGTGAATTTGGCCCTAAGTAACTTTTCCAAAGTCACACAGCAATTGTGTGGCAGAAATAGGAGACAAACCAAGACCTATTGAATCCCAATGCTATGCTTTATCCAGAAGACCACCCTTCCCTTGACCCATAATACATATGATCTCATTGACCACTCTCCTCTGCCCCGTTGATAATGGGCATTGTTCTTAAAATTCTGAGCAGATGAAGTGGAATGCTTACTCCTTAATGTGCTGGGTCTGATAATGCTTGCTGATAACTGGTTACAATTGCTGTAGGAGGCATTATTTGAACTTCCAGTGTTTGCATTCTCAGCCACAACCCTGCATTATGGCACTTTGTCCTCCCATTAAATAATGTATATTCTGATTGGCTGCACACAGTCCTGGGTTGAATCATCATTAAATTATAAGTTATGACTTCCTGATGTGTGTTTCTTACATATAAAAATAGGAGAGGGAATGGGAGCTCACAAACCTCCCTTGGAAAATTTGTTTTTCTGGAAAATGACATTAGAAGAAATGAGAATAAATCTAGTGGAAAGCTGGAAGGAATCAGCCGGAAGGCTATTTTATTGCCTATCTATCATTTCACAAAGAAAACACACCATAGTGTATAATTCTAGAATGAGTCTTGAGACAAACAGTGGGTCCCTAGAATTCACCAATAAATTTTGCTCACTTCCTGCTCCTTTTAAAACAAATTCTAATTCACTTCCCCATGGCTTACTCAGTAGAAAAAATAAAGGCAACTGGATCACGAAGAGAAGATCCTTTCATATGGAATTTTCGGTTTAGCGTTTTGTAATGTTCTGCTGTACAGCAACTTGTAGGGCTTGTGGATTCCTTGGTGCCTAATGCAAATGGTTTTCTAAACATTTTTCTTTCTAGAGCTGTGCAGCCCTTTTCTACAGTCCATATTTTCTGTGCTAGTCATAATAATGCCTTGGCGATGACCCTCAGAAATACTGAAGCAGACCAACGATTAAATGAAAACCAGACATCACACAGCAGGCTGCTGCTGACAGCAGCAGTTTGCAAATGAAAATAGTGCTGTTGGTGCTTTTAGGCAGTAGCACCGGATTTTAATGGGTTCTGTTAAGCATAGTGCTGGTCGAAAAAATGCTTCCTCACTGAAAAATTTATCAAAAATGAAAATTTTCCTGGAAAAAAATGTCATTTTTAAGGGGAAAAAAGGGGGTTATGGGAAAATTGAAATAAAACACACACAAAAATCATTCCTGTTTTTAAAAACTTTTCCGTTTCAAAACTTTGGATTTTACTTTCCTCCCTTTCTGTCATTGCTTTCCTCCCCTCCCCCCCCATTTTTTTTTCACATCAGAATGAATGATATTGAGAGTTTTCTTTGCTTCCCTGTTTCCTTTTTTCATATCTCCTTTTCCCACACTGTAAAGTTTTAGTTTTCAAAACCAGAAGTGAAAGCAAAATTTCAATTCCAAATGAAACAAAAGAAAAATTTCAATTCAAATCTAAATGAGAAATTTCCATTTGTTTTGTTGTAAAAATTTCCCATGAAAGATCGAAAATTTTTGAAAGAAAATTTTTGTTTTGAAATTTTTTGTGGGGGGAAATAATTGACTTTTTGACCAGCTCTAATTAAATATATGATCATGCAAGCGTGCTTCCTGGGGAACTCCCACTGACCTCAAGAAAGCCTTGCTTTCCTGGTATGCTTGGGGGAAACTAGTAGGCTATTTAGTGGCATCATACTGTTGAAATACAGTAATCTGATTCTACAAATCACTTCAGATATCTGATACTGCAGAGGGCTACTATCAAGCGGTAATGGCGTTTTTAAGAATGGCCCAGTTCGTTCTTTCTATCCAGTTCATTTCCCATCCCAGAACTGGAACCCCCTTTACTTCATCCCACTACAGCTCCTGCATATCCTCAGCCTGAGAGACTCCATCTTCATCTCCTTTCTTCTGATGGTGGACTCACTTCCTCTACCCCTTCCAGATCTCCAATGACTAGCCTCAATCCTGCTTATTCCTTGCTCAAGTTTGACTCCCTCACTGTACCAATCCTGATATCCAGGATTTATATAGATTGTTAAGTGGATACTGGTATACATTACCAGGTACTATACATGATGGTTCTGGAGTAGTGAAGTAGATTTAACACTTACACCCTTATACATCTCTCCTTATCTTTCCTCTTTTGTTTGGGCCATAGCCAAAAATGACAGCACACTGTGGTACAAACTTCAAATTGAATTAATGTGCTTTTAATATTTGCTGAGAAAGATGAACTGGAATTAAAAAGTCAATGTGTTAGGAGTGTTCACATTTGTTTTGGACTAAAGAATACAACCATAACCTCACGTTCCCAAAGAAAGCATTAGGAGAGGGAATTATTTTTCACATTTATTACAACAGTCATTGTGGCTCAGATTCACAGGTGCAGCTGTCTAATATGTACCTACAAAATGTGTGTGGCCCTCTGCATACCATTTTTGCACGAAATGGCCATTATTGAAAAATGGGTACCTAGGCAGGCAAATACCGGCTTGTGTGCCCTAATGCAGGTTTTGCCCATAATATAGGTGCAGGCATATTTTTGCAGGAAAAAACTTCCTATGAGTGCCCACTTTTTCAAAATGTTGCCTTAAGAGTCTATTGTTTTTATTATGATCACTATTGCTATAGCACCATCAGTAAATATATATAAAGTCTACCAATAAAATTCCATCAGCCACATGAGTGCTGGTCTGCCAGGGACAGCTAGTGTTATTATAAAGCTGGAATTTACTACTCTAGCACCAAAAGGGAAATGGAATCAAAAGGCCTGTTTTGTTTTATTGCCATATTGGATATTTTATTAATAAAGAGACACGGGGCCAGATCCTCAGTTGACGTAAGTCAACTCCGCGGATGTCGATGGACTTACATTGATATATGCCAACTGAGGTTTTGATCCATAATTATTAACCAATGTACTGAACATGAGAATGGCCATACTTGTTATGATGGGGTGTATTCCCACACTGGCCCCTGAGAGGGAAAATTAGGCCAGGAGAGCCTAATTGACCAACTAAGCAGCCAGTATGGGAGAGAGAGAGGCTACAAGGAGACCATGAATTGGAGGCAGGCGTAGCTGGGCAGGAACAGGAGGAGTCTGTAAAAATCCCATGAGCTGCAAGAAGGGCTGCAGGGAAGGAGTCTGCAGTCACTCCCTGAGGGGAGGGGGAGTGGCTGGCAAACCCAAAGAGAGGGAGAAATCAGCTATGTAGGAAGAAGCCCAAGGAAACAGCAGCAAGGACTAAGACAGTACAGGCCTTGGCTGCATGTTATAGGGTCCCTGGGCTGGAACCCACTGTAGATGGTGGGCTCAGGTTTCCCTACCACCACTGGGTGGTGGCACAGTGTCTTGGAGACGTCAGCTGGAAGTTGGTCCAGAAGGACTGTGATTTCCCTGGAAGGGGAGGAACTTAGTGACCTGGCTGGAGGGACAAGCCACAACCCAGAAGTTGCCACTCCTAGAGGGAGAGAGGCTGCAGACGGAGAAGAAGATGGGTAGAGAGAATGCTGATGAGGGCAAAGCGCCTGGGAGAGCTGATCCCCAGGACAGCCAGAAGGAGGCACGGCAAGCAATGAGGGAATCCCTTCACACTTTGTCAGACCAATGGTGCGTCTATCTCAGTAGCATGTGATCTGACAGTGGCCGGGGCTAGATGCTTTTAAGGGAATGAACGCAGCAGGGCAATTTATCAGGAGATCTATCACCTGCCCTCCAGTCCCAGCTTCAGAGACCTAGGGACACCTGGAGCATGCAGCTGCATCTCTGACCATCCTGGCTAATATCCTCCATGAACTTATCTAATTCTTTTTTGAACCCAGTTCTACTTTTGACCTTCACAACATTCCCTGGCAACAAGTTCCACAAGTTAACTGTGTGTTGTGTAAAGTACTTCCTTATGTTTGTTTTAAACCTGCTGCCTATTAATTTCATTGGGTGACGCCTGGTTTGTGTGTTATGTGAAGGGGTAAATAACACGTGCCTATTCACTTTCTCCACACCAGTCATGATGGTACAGACCTCGGTCATATCCACCTTCAGCTGTCTCTTTTCCAAGCTGAACAGTCCCAGTCTTTTCTCTCTCTCCTTATGGAAGCTGTTCCATCCCCATAATCATTTTTATTGCTCTTTTCTGTACCTTTTCCATTTCTAATATATCCTTTTTGAGATGGGTCAACCAGAACTGCATGCAGTATTCAAAGTGTGGGAATACCATAGATTTATATAGTGGCATTATGATATTTACTGTCTTATTATCTATCCCTTTCCTAATGATTACTAATATTCTGTTAGCTTTTCTGACTGTCACTGCACATTGAGCAGATGTTTTCAGAGAACTGTCCACAACGACCCCAAGATCTCTTTCTTGAGTAGTAACAGCTAATTTAGACCCCATCATTTTGCATGTGTAGTTGGGATTATATTTTCCAATGCACATTTCTTTGCACTTATCAACATTGAATTTCACCTGCCATTTTGTTGCCCAGTCACCCAGTTTTGTGAGATCCCTTTGGAAGTCTTTGCAGTCTGCTTTGGCACTGTCTTGAGTAATTTTGTATCAGCTGCAAACTTTGCCACCTCACTATTTACCCCTTTTTCCAGATAATTTATGAATATGTTGAACGGCACTGGTCTCAGGACAAATCCTTGGAGGATCCTGCTCTGTGCCTCTTTTCACTGTGAACGCTGACCATTTATCCCTATCCTTTGTTACCTATCTTTTAACCAGGTACTGATCCATGAGAGGAACTTGCCTCTTATCCCATGACTGCTTTCTTTGCTTAAGGGCTTTTGTTGAGAGATCTTGTCCAAGGCTTTCTGAAAATCCAAGTACACATTATCTACTGGATCACCCTTGTCCACATGTTTGTTGAACCCCTCAAAGAATTCTAATAGATTATTAAGACATGATTTCCCTTTACAAAAGCTGTGTTGACTCTTCCCCAACATATTGTGTTCATCTATGTGTCTGATAATTCTGTTATTTACTATAATTTCAACCAATTTGCCTCTTAATGAAGTTAGGCTTACTGGCCTGTAATTGCCAGGATTTTCTCTAGACAAACTGCACAAATTTCTATTAGATGTCCCTTATTTTTGTTATAATTTTTAACAAGGGAGACAATATTTATAATTCTTGCCTTGTAAGATGTTGCATAATTCCTTTTGCTTATCCAAACCACACATTGTGTGGGACATGGGAAATGTTTGCAGTGAGTCATAATTTTGTTCAAATTGAGCCTGGATTTAAGGTTTGCAAAATTTTGTGAATCTCCCAAAGGAAAGCTTGTACAGCCAGGAAACATTCTCCTTGACCTATGGCCAACTTTCCTTCTTCCTCTAGCTGGTCTGCATCTTCCACTTTAACACCAAATCACAGCACCCCTTTTTTGCTGTTAGGTGGCTCAATTGCCTCATAGAAAAGTGCTATTAGTTCACGTGCCCCATCTTCTTACTTTTGGAGAGGCAGTGGATTACTAGGCAGGGCCAATGCCTGAACTAAAATGGTCCTGAAGAGATCAGGAAGAGGCCTATTTTCCCCACAATCAGGGCAGCAGGAGGGGCAAATCTTCCCTCTCATGTTGTAGTGGGCTCTGCACTAAACCCAGGGACAGACCATAAGGCCTAGTATAGTAGCTGGGGAACCTTTGGGGCTTCCCTAACTATCATATGGAAGGGAGGGAAGCCCCATAGTTCTTAAAATGCAATTGTCAAGGAATCCGTGAGCATTCCCTAGCTATCATGACAGGCCTTATTAGGGCCATCTGCCCTAAAAGCTTAGTGCACAGCTGGCTGAAACAAGAGAGGAGTTTTCTTCTGTCTCTGGCCTGCAGGAGGTTTTGATGGCTTCCTGCCCAACTGCCAGAAAATGATGAAGTTTGCAGGGGACAGTGACTATGCTTGGCAGTCCCTCTGACGGTAGAGTGAGAAGGTACACTGAGTCCCTGAAGATTCAGCAGGTGAAGAAGGAGGATGGGGTGTTCCCTTGGAGGTTTGAGACTGTAAACTCAACAAGCAGCTAATCTCTCATGAAGTGAACCCTGCACGATTCACACAAGACTCTTTTTTTCATTAAGATGCTGCTGCATTTTTATGATGGATTAAGTTTATCAGCAAACAAGTCCTATTCATTTTGAGTTTGGCACATTAAAATTAAAGGGTTGCTCATACATGTGTACAGTGTTTATAGGGTTACACCGAGCAGCCTCAAATGGCAAATCGCACTGGCAACAGAAACACATTTTCCATTTCTGTGTTCTGATGAGGTATTGTAATAACATGGTTATAGTGCAGTGGGGAACTGCAGCAAAATTATATCAAGGTGACTTTTATCAAATCATAATACATTAGATCCACAAAGAAAACAAAATGTGGAGAGGCTGAAATCCTATTCTAAACCTACACAGTAGTATGTTGGGATAATCGCATCTAGGTGAGCTCGTGGAAGTCCTGGTACAGAATGTAAGAACAACTACGATTATAGAATCTTGCAATACCTATGGCAATGAGTCAGCTTACTGTGCTACTTTAGATCTAAATCGGAGCTTTGATTTAAAAATGCAATATGTGAACTGATTCGTCTATAAGATGGTCTCTTATCCTTTGGAATGTGGTTGCTGATGGGGGTTGCTATGCCACTCTTATTCTTTGGATTTTTATGTATAACTCTCTCAGGACTCTGCTTTCTGCAGGCACAGGCAACCATCTTATGTTGTTTCTGGGCAAAATATTAGAGGATACACACACACACTATGTGCTCTCTCAAGGCGGCTTTACTTTTGTTCTCTCCCCCTCCCTTCCTTATCCTGTTCTGAAAATTGGCTACCTCATTTATTTCATATCTTTTTGTCTTCTAAATCAGAAATGAGGCCATCCATGTAACAGGAATTTTTGCATTAGATATAAATTTAGTGCTATTTTATCATTCTAATTCTCAGAATTCCTTTGTGTGTGCTGGGCGTGATTGCAAAACCAAAACTATAACCAACACAAACAGAAGAGTGAAGGATTTGTACTAGGAACTATCACATATTGAAAATAATGTATTGAGATCAAAGGGTAATGTTACATTTTCACAGATTGACAACTTTTTGTATCACAGCAACGCACTTTAATAATATTTACCTCTTTTTGCCAGGACATGCACTTTCTTTTCTTTTGCCTGTACTCATGAGGACTAATATATAATTGTCTAATTTCTAGCACCAGCGAAGATGCTTCAGAATTCCCTGCTCTTTTAGAGTAGCTTCTATCTTTTGCCACGAGCAACTTTTTCTTTGTGGGTCTGATCAAGTGCCCTTTGAGTACAATGGAAAGACTCGCACTGACTTCAACAGGAGTTGGATCAGGCCCTACAATACTTTCCCTCAGGATGGAACAGTGAGGAAAGATTTTTCCACACTTCTGTGTTACTGTTCCGTGTTTCTAAAATAGCAATAGTCATGATGATTCTTTGTTCTCAAAACTATGTGCATAAGTAGCATAGGACACCAAGTTTTACCTCACCCAAGAGGGGTAACAAATCTTATATCTGCTTATGAGTATTATATTCCATGATTTCTAAATGCTTTACTTTTATTAGTTTATTTATTGGGTGTTTTCTATGCAATCATTGTCTAGTGCATAGCTTCTCATGGTGATTCAAAGCTTGATCCTGCACCACTGAGGTTAGTGGAAATTCTGTTATGCATTTCAATGGGAGCGGGAGTGGAGCCTTAATGAACTCTTAAGCTGGTTTAAGATGATCTTCTTTCCTTAAGAAGTTTTCATTTGAGAGGGTGGCGAAAGATCTCCTGAGCATTAAAGCAATTTTCCTAAATTTATCCAAAGTATAAGGTGATGGTTGATGCCTTTGATACCAGCAAATTAAATCTCTATTTTAAATAGATTAAGGTGTATTTAAACCACAAGTATCCAAGTGTTTGATGGCCATAATAGAAATTTCATGGTTATATAACATTACTCTCTCTAATCTTGAGAACATTCTATTTTGGGTCATTTCCACCACAGTGGGGAGTTGTGGAAAGGAAAACAGAAAGGCCTTTGGAAAAAAATGATTAAAGATCTGCATAGCTAAATCAACTTCTGTTTTCCACCTTGGACAGTCTTTACTGAGAGATCCTATTGAAGTGATGTCACACACTTAAGAATGATCACAGAAAAGCTGCCCCGGTAGTAAAACTTGCTACAGTGGGAGGAGTTAGGCCCTAATCCTGCAGTTCTCACATGCACTGGAATCCCATTAATGTAAAAGGAAGTTCTGTGTATATTAAGAATTTCAGAGACAAGCCTTTTATTTAAGAGACACCATACAGTTCTCCAAACTCTAGGCAGCTGAGGATGCTTACATGATGGAGAATGTGAAACTCAGTGTATTGCCCGTTGGAAATAGAATGGGAAAGATTGTGGGGAGGGGTTGTGCAGGTGAGCTGCATGCAGATTAAGCCCCCATATCGCAAGGAATAGGAAGAATTGTGTTTTTAAAAAAGCTAGGAGAGATGGCAGCCCAGAACAGAAGGGGAAGAGTGAAAAATCAAAGATCCTCAGGAAAATCGAAGCCCAATATCCTTATTTCCCAGTCTTGCATTCCGTTGGCTGCAATTCAGTGCGTGAGTACAGAGGCAGCTCAAGGCAGTCTGCCACCTGAGGCAAAACGTCAGTGTGCCACCCCCCCACAGAGATTCTCAACCAAGGGGAGGGATGTGGTGGTGGTGGTGGTCAGGGTATGGTGAGCCTTCTGCTGGTTTGATGGCTATGGTAGAAGTGCGGGGGGGAGAGGAAGGGGGAAGAAGCACTAGGTTGCAGTGCCACTTACTCAGTTTTGGCACAGCTGCCTCTCCATCATGACAAGGGGCAGCTGTGCTAAATTTGAGTGAGTGACATTGTGACCTGGCACACACTGTTTTTTGAAGCAGGGCCTCCTGCAAAGCCAGCCTCTGGGCAACCTAACAAGCACAGCGGGCCTGCCTGATTGACTACACTCCCTGATTGGTTGAAAGAACCAGCAGACTGGCTCTTAAACCCAGCAGCTCAGCAGTTGCTCACAGCATTTGCTCATGGGTGTGTCTGTTTCCAGCCCTGCTCCTGCCTTACTCCAGGGAACCCAGCTTTGACCCTCTGCTCCAATTTCTGACTGGCTCTGATCCTTGGCTCTGGTATCTGTCTTCTGACTCTGGCTCTGACCCTCAGCTCCAGTTCCTGACTACTGACTTCCGCTTTAACAATTAGGCCTGACTCCTGCTCTAGGCATGACTGCCCACATCCTGGTCACTGACACATGAGGCTGCAGCTCCACTCAGATTTGTGCCAGCCACTTGTGTGCTGCTGCTAAGCAAAACTTGCTGCCCTAGGTAGCTACATAGTTTCTCTATGGCTAGCAGCCCCTAAATGAGTGAAAAATATGCACTCTGATGTCTAGTCTTTGGGTGCATTTTGTCTAATAAAACCTGATTATGTATTCTCTCTCTATGCATGCATATAATCTTATATATGAATAAGAGAGAATACATAATTTGTTATATATATTTATATATATGTGTGTAATGATTGATTGATTTATTTACTTTTCTCTCTGATACTCACACCTTCTTGTCAACTGTTGGGAATGGGCCACATCCACCCTAACTGAATTGGCCTCATTAGCACTGACCCCCCACTTGGTAAGGCAACTCCCATCTTTTCATATGCTGTGTATTTATACCTGCTTACTGTATTTTTCACTCCATGCATCTGATGAAGTGGGTTATAGCCCACGAAAGCTTATGCCCAGATAAATTTGTTAGTCTCTAAGGTGCCACAAGAACTCCTCGTTGTTTCTGCTTGGTGGGTTAGTTCTATTGCATGTGTTAAACAGCAGGTCAGACTAGATGATCACAGTGGTCCCTTCTGGCCTTAGAATCTATGTATCTATAATATTTGTTTAGGGATGGAAATAAAGGCTGTGTACTGTTTCTAGTTCTTTTGTGACACATAATACTGGACCTTATTTTACTTGTTAGGTACTCATGGCAATAGTGTTTGATATTAAAAAGGTAAAAGTCCAGACCCTCTGTATGTATTATATGAAAACATTTAATGTATGCTGCATTTTGAGACACTTTGAATGATAACATCCATTGGCTAAGTTGTTTTCTGGCTTTTTCCCTATTGTCACTGTAGACAAGTGATAGAGGCTGACCGTAATGGTCTATTGAGCTTCCAACCCTCTTGTGTTCATATGAGTTTGCCAGGCACACAGCTTCTGTAGTCAGGACTGGGTGACTTCTAATAAAAGATCTAAACATTCCTTTTATTGAAACCTGAATTTGTGTCCATGAACTTTCTTTTATTTTCTGCTTGCCCTTGATTGAGACTTTTGTTTCCAAATGTGCTTGACAAAACATGTCGTGAAAGATTTTGCAAATCTGTATTTGCCTTAGTATTCATCCTGGAAATGTTTGTGTGGCCATTTTGAAAGCTCTTTGTGCCTTTGTAAATTGTCCAGTCAGAGAACAGAACCAATACCATGTGACTTAGAACATAAGCGCATAAGAATGGTCATACTGGGTCAGACCAAAGGTCCATCCAACCCAGTATCCTGTCTACCGACAGTGGCCAATGCCAGGTGCCCCAGAGTGAGTGAACCTAACAGGTAATGGTCAAGTGATCTCTCTCCTGCCATCCATCTCCACCCTCTGACAAACAGAGGCTAGGGACACCATTCCTTACCCATCCTGGCTAATAGCCATTAATGGACTTAACCTCCATGAATTTATACAGTTCTCTTTTAAACCCTGTTATAGTCCTAGCCTTCAGAATCTCCTCAGGCAAGGAGTTCCACAGGTTGACTGTGCGCTGTGTGAAGAAGAACTTCCTTTTATTTGTTTTAAACCTGCTACCCATTAATTTCATTTGGTGGCCCCTAGTTCTTATATTATGGGAACAAGTAAATAACTTATCCTTATTCACTTTTTCCACACCACTCATGATTTTATATATCTCTATCATATCCCCCCCCTTAGTCTCCTCTTTTCCAAGCTGAAAAGTCCTAGCCTCTTTAATCTCTCCTCATATGGGACCCATTCCAGACTCCTAATCATTGTAGTTGCCCTTTTCTGAACCTTTTCTAATGCCAGTATATCTTTTTTGAGTTGAGGGGACCACATCTGTATGCAGTATTCAAGATGTGAGCATACCATGAATTTATATAAGGGCAATACGATATTCTCCATCTTATTCTCGATCCCTTTTTAATGATTCTTAACATCCCATTTGCTTTTTTGATTGCCGCTGCACACTGCGTGGATGTCTTCAGAGAACTATCCACGATGACGCCAAGATCTTTCTCCTGATTAGTTGTAGCTAAATTAGCCCCCATCATATTGTATGTGTAGTTGGGGTGGTTTTTTTCCAATGTGCATTACTTTACATTTATCCACATTAAATTTCATTTGCAATTTTTTTTGCCCAATCCCTTAGTTCTGTGAGATCTTTTTGAAGTTTTTCAATTTGCTTTGGTCTTAACTATCTTGAGCAGTTTAGTATCATCTGAAAACTTTGCCACCTCACTGTTTACTTATGAATCACTTATGAATAAGTTGAATAGGATTGGTCCTAGACTGACCCTTGGGAACACCACTAGTTACCCCTTTCCATTCTGAAAATTTACCATTTATCCCATGACAACTTAATTTACATAAGAGCCTTTGGTGAGGGACCTTGTCAAAGGCTTTCTGGAAATCTAAGTACACTATGTCCACTGGATCCCCCTTAACCACATGTTTGTTTGACCCCCTCAAAGAACTCTAATAGATTAGTAAGACATGATCTCCCTTTACAGAAGCCATGTTGACTTTTGCGCTACAATTTATGTTCTTCTATGTGTCTGACAATTTTATTCTTTACTATTGTTTCAACTAATTTGCCTGGTATGGACGTTAGATTTACTGGTCTAAAACTGCCAGGATCACCTCTAGAGCCCTTCTTAAATAATGGTGTTACATTAGTTATCTTCCAGTCTTTGGGTACAGTAGCTGACTTAAAGGGCCGGTTACAAACCATAGTTAATAGTTCTGCAATTTCATATTTGAGTTCTTTCAGAACACTTGGGTAAATGCCATCTGGTCCCGGTGACTTGTTACTGTTAAGTTTCTCAATTAATTCCAAAACCTCCTCTAGTGATACTTCAATCTGTGATAAGTCCTCATATTTGTCACCTACAAAAGACTGCTCAGGTTTGGGAATCTCCCTAACATCCTCAGCCGTGAAGACTGAAGCAAAAAATTAATTTAGTTTCTCCGCAGTGTCTTTTATCATCTTTAAGTGCTCCTTTTGTATCTCGATCGTCCAGGTGACCTGTCACAGTATGAATAGCAAATTATGAACAGAGAATTCTTGAAGTAACAGTGGCAAGCAATATCTTTCTGATTTAGTTATCCTGAGTACATGGAGTCTTGATGTCCAGTACCAGCCCCGAAGCTCAGGTGCAGCCTCTATGTTCCCTCTACTCCTGTTCTCAGAATGAGAGATTTCTGCTGCCAGACACCCTACCGCTTCCCTTGGGATCAAAAAGGGGTTCTGATTTAGGGGACTCCACTGTAACACAATCATAGGCACAAGCCATAAACTTGCCAGCTAAATTATGCCAGGCATATGGGGAGAGATTCTCGGAACATGCAGACCAGAGGGGCAAAGGTAGCTTTAGGCCACCATTGTGCTGTTGGGATTCTGGGCTGCCATTTTGGCTCCTGATCTAAATTAGAGTAGCCCGGGGCTTTAATTTGCAGAGCCTTCTGAGTGCTGCCTATGAGCTGTTCTGCAAGTTGGGGTGTCATGGAAGATCTGCAGCACACAGCACTTCCCTGATATGCCTCTGTACCCCCAGCATGCCCACTGAATTGGAACTGCTGGTGGTGGCAGCATGGGGCCACTTATGGCAGCTGTATACAGTGCCTGCATTTGGGAAATTCTCCCTGGACAGCTGCAAGGTTTTTACAGCCATGTATGCCACTATAGCAGCAAACATGCAAAGGCCACAGTGGGGGAGCACGGGGTGGATCCCTCCCCTGGAGAAAGGCCTAAGATTCTAAAGTCCCAGCCATTTTCCATGGGAGTAGCATTGTTGTGGAAAGGGTAGGTAGAAGAATTAAAGGGTTTCTTGTGCTGAGGAGATGCTGAGGTTCCTGGACATCCTGATGTGTTCCACAAGTGAGTGCTGGTTTAGTGGATGCCAAGAAAGCTCTTCTTCCTCCACAAATGAGTTTCATTCTTGAGCTTGATAGTGTCCTTATTTCAGTGGCATATATCTGTCATGAGAGATTATGGTGAAGCAGGGTTATGCAGCCCTTCAAGTAACTCGATCCCATGGAGTACTCTGAAGATGCAGAATGAAACCTTGAATGTGAGCTGGTATTCAGTGTGGAGCCAGGTAAGAGTTAAGTGCTAGTTAAACACTGGGGTGATGTGCTCTCAGCTGTTTGTATTGCTGACTATATGGACTGCTCTGTTCTGGACAAACCAACTATATCTTAGTATGAAAACAGAACCCTAATAAGATACAGAGAATTTCGGTAGTCAAGCCTGGAACTCATGAATATGTGGTTCACCACGTTCCCATTGGAGAGGAGAGGGTAGAGCCATAGATGTAAAAGGGGATTTTTTGTGGCTCTATTAACTAGTCATTTTTACAGTTTGTTGATGTTTTCGGGGGGAGGGGGAGGGGATAGGACATTTTTTCAAGAAACAGTGGAATTTCAAAGAAAAGAAAATGTTCACTTTTTAAAAAAAGACTATTTTTTTTAAAGTTTAAACAAAAGACATCTAGCTCTAAACTGAAATTCACTGCTTAAATTCCTCATACAATGTACCAGGACTAATTTGGTTTTGAAAATGTGGTGTCTGAGGGTGATATTATTTTAAATCAGCTGTTCCATAATGACATTTTCAGACTCGTTCTTAGACGTTGTGAATTATTCAGCCTCACTAGAGTGAATCACTTGCATTATTTACAGCTCTTTTTGGCTGTAAAACAGCAAATGACTATCTCCTGGGACTCTGTCCCAAAGCAGTCACTATTCTTACCCCTATTGAGAGCCTTAGCTAAAATAAGGAACAGCATATCTGCAACATATAAATTTATTCTGCTGTCCTCCAAAATAAGACTGGATAAATATGGAAAACCTTTGGGGATGGGATGTGGGAGGTGCAGTGAATGAGGACGTGCAGGGAAGAATCTTTAAAAAATATCAGTAACTCAACAATGTATCTGAGGCAGAAACTTTAGTCAACAGAAGATTTTATGTAGAACTTTCTTTGTGTTTCCTGGCAAGATACAGATTAAATGTGTATTATAACAAGTGTTGTAAAGACAGAGTGTAATACACTTGCAGGGGCGCTATTCTGTCATTGTTTCCTTTTAAATCTAGTGAATCTTCTTCAATCCTAAAAATTAACATATTAGGGCAGAGGAGTGGGCAAACTTTTTGGCCTGAGGGCCACATTGGGGTTTCAAAACGTTACGGAGGGCTGGGTAGGGAAGGCTGTGCCTCCCCAAACAGCCTGGCCCCTGCCCCCTATCTGCCCCCACACTTCCCGCCCCCTGACAGCCCCCCTCAGAACCTCCGATCCATCCAACCCTCCTGCTCCTTGTCCCCTGACTGCCCCCTCCTGGAACCCCCTACCCCTAACCGCCCCCCCAGGACCCCACCCCCTATCCAACCCCTCCCCCGCTCCCTGTCTCCTGACTGTCTTGACCCCTATCCACACCCCCACCTCCTGACAGCCCCCCTGGGACTCCCACGCCTATCCAACTGCTCTGCTCCCCGTCCCCTGACTGCCCCCTGCAGAACCTCCACCCCATCCAACCGCCCCTGTCTCTTGACTGTCCCCCGGAACCCCCTGCCCCTTATCCAACCCCCTCCCCGCCCCCTTACCATGCTGCTCAGAGCAGCAGGAACTCGCAGCCCCGCTGGAGCCACCCACGCCTCTTGTGCTGCCTGGCAGGAGCTGCAGGCCACACTGGCGTCGCAGTGGTGTCGCTGCAGGGGGGGTCCGGGGTCTAGCCTCCCCAGCCGGGAGCTCAGGACCGGATGTGGCCCGTGCACTGTAGTTTGCCCACTTCTCTACTAGGGGATTTGAAGTGTGAAATATACTATCTATTAAGACAAATAAACTAATTCTGGTAAAAGTGAGTCTAGCATGGATTCCTAAGAGACTTGATCGTTTTAGGGTTACATCTTGAGACACAATGAGCACATGCGTCTCTACTGAAGTCACTTCTCAGGGTTGGGCCCTATAAATTGGAAACTTGTTTTGAAAATATATTCCAGAGTGGTGGCTTGGTTTAAGTGAGCTGGTAGATCTAGAAAAGATTGCTTACCAAATTAGTGACAGACTTGGACAAGTTGGCTGCTGATATGGAGTTTGCAATATCTCTGGTTTGCTGTATGCATTTGGACTTGCTCTACAATGCATATCAGATGTTTCTGTAGAATTTGGCAAAGAATCCTGTGGCACCTTATAGACTAACAGATGTATTGGAGTATAAGCTTTCATGGGTGAATACAGTGGGTATTCACCCACAAAAGCTTATGCTCCAATACATCTGTTAGTCTATAAGGTGCCTCAGGACTCTTTGCCGCTTTTACAGATCCAGACTAACACGGCTACCCCTCTGATATCTGTAGAACTTGTAATTTTAAAGTTCTGTGTTAGTTGTATTTATCACTTTTATTTCAGAAATAAAACCCGTTCTAACTATCTCTCCTGAGAGATAATCCTGAATTACCATTTTCTTTTAAATGTCTGAACATATAGGTAATCAGTACCAGTGCACCACGAGTCACCTTCCTGGCACTCCCTGAGACTCCCTGACCTTGTGAGTTGGAATGAGATTAGTTCTTTTGTTTCTCACTCTGTCCTTCATTGAATCAGTCCCTTCCTTCTATGCCTGGTGGGATGCTTTCTATGTATGATCCTCCATAAAATCATACACTGGATTTTAAGATGCCAGCTGTATCTCAAAATAAATAAACCTCTGTTGCTTGGACCCAGTTCGGTCACTAAATGGAAGCCACCTTGAAATGTGTTCAAAATATCCTTTATCTCCTCAGATCTGCCTTTGTTTCCTTAGTGACCCTAATTCAATCATGACAGGTTTCAGAGTAGCAGCTGTGTTAGTCTGTATTCGCAAAAAGAAAAGGAGAACTTGTGGCACCTTAGACTAACAAATTTATTTGAGAATAAGCTTTCGTGAGCTACAGCTCACTTCATCGGATGCATTCAGTGGAAAATACAGTGGAGAGATAAATCTATTTTCCACTGAATGCATCCGGTGAAGTGAGCTGTAGCTCACAAAAGCTTATGCTCAAATAAATTTGTTAGTCTCTGAGGTGCCACAAGTACTCATTTTTTCTTAATTCAATCATGAAGTTCCTATGTATATGGGAGATGGGGCAGGGAGAAGGGAAAAATGCTATTTCTGGCACTTTACATTTTTCTTCAGCTGCCACATTATGTTACAAAAATTTAAGCCTGTTGCCTGCTCAACACTAAAATGAGCTTACTGAAAATAATATATATTGGGCTCAGTCCTTAGCTGAACCTAATCACAGCTCATTGCCAGAGCCAAAGTTAGCTCTAAGACATATTTTTGTCTCCCCTGCTTCTGGGGCTAGTCTAATTTATGCCAGTTTGTAATTACCTCACTGAGGCCATTTCACCAATGAGGATCACTAGAGCACACTACACTCTGGCCCACCCCCAAACCACACCCCCACTGGGAGCCAAGGAGGGGCTGTCTTAGAGCCAGCTATGCCAGCTGAGTAGACTTTTACAGCAGGGGAATACTCAGCTTTTCATTTAGGGATCTCAGACCTGCCCTGTGTGCTGCTCTGCTGGTGTGAAATGACCTTAGCCAAGGGCATGATTTGTCCCCTTGTTTTTTACTTGCTAAATCATGGAATCGCAGGACTGGAAAGGACCTCAAGATGTCGTCAAGTCCAAACCTCTGCACTCATGCCAGGACTAAGTATTATTTGACCATTGTGTTTATGATGCCCCCAGAGTTCCATTCTGCTGTTTTGACTGCCCTCCACCTGGCTGTCTCTTCTACTCAATGACCCAGTACCTGTTTTTTTCATGGAAAAGTTGGGTTTTCCACAGAACGAAATTTTCGTGAAAAGCATCTCATTTCTGTGGAAAATTTTGACGTATTGTCCAAAAAAACAAACAAACAAAACCCACCCCACCTAAAAAAGCTTTAGTTTTTTGGCCCAAATATTTGCCCAAAAAGTCTGTTTTGTTTGAGAAATTTTTGCCAGAAATGATATTTTTCACAGAAAAACACTCTTTTTCTGACCTGCTCTAGTGCTGGTTTAACAGTGACACAGACAGACAAGGGCAGGCCAGTGGCCACTAGCAGGAGATGTAGGATGGATCAACAGAGGTTTATAACAAACTTTCTTTAGGAAGCATGAAATATTGGGAATTAATGGAGAAATAGCGGGGAAAGTGGGAAGAGGAGGGGGTGCACAAGTTAACAGTAATTGTGGAAATTGGTGCATTTTATCACTGTTAGGACAATGTGAAATGGGTTAAATACTGTGTATTAATGTGTGCCAACCTCAGGTGCATTTCTGTATGACTGGATTTAACCTTGCTAAAGCAAATGAGTCTTCAGACCAAAGGTGATATAAGGCAACAGACACTGAACATTTCTCCTCAAAGACTCTGGTAAAGGCCTGGAGTCTCTGAAACATGCTGATTTATGTACTGCTTTCCCCCCAATGACTGTATGAAATGATATACACTGCTACTTTCTGCTCAGAGCTGATGGATTTGGCTCTTCTGCAAAAAGTGTTCTGGCTTTGTTAGAATGGGATGATTCCAAGGCTGGTGTCTGAATATACATTTAATACTGTGTGGGAGAGTTACAGGATTCTTGTGTGCCTGGGAAAGAGCCAGCCAATAGCCTTCCTTCCTAAGTTTTACAGGAGAGTCTAGCACACCTGTTGGAAGAAGTGCAAAGGGTGTGGGCAATTGAGGTCAAATTCAGGGGTGATATAAGAAGCTGTGCATCAGCAAGTAGGTGTAAATTACACAGCAAAGGCTAGATCATGGCATTTACTGGTAGGCACAGCTGTGAGTGAAGCCAAGCCATTCCAGGTATGCTGCCTTTAGAGACACAGTCTCCCCCAGCACTGTGCTGTACATGGGTGTGGGGCATGGGGGGGAGAGTACATACATACATACACACACACACACACACACACACTGTATCATTGACCCACTCCCTGCAACTCACCAGCTTTACAGTCTGGTGCAGAATGGATGTAGGGCTATAACAGTGCACTGCTTCTGGGGCAGATACACATGACCCTGTATTCTGCTATGGGAGCCATCCTCTGACCTTCTCCACACCCATTCCTCTTTGTAGTGACTTGCACTCTTGGGGATGCACGGAGTTAGCAATCCTCATGCTCCCTCAAACACAGGGACAGGAAATATTCCTACTCTTGCACATGGTGCATGCATGGGGAACAGGGAAATCCCTTGAGCCGTCTCTCTTACACTGGCAGAGCTGAAGGGTGGGGTTGTAGCTCCTCTATTATCCACTTGAAAGTTTCACTCTTTACCTGTAACATTTTCAAAATGCATGTTTTCAAAGCAGTGTGAAGACATGAAATCTGCTTTTAATCCTGCTTTACCAGTGAACTATTTTTCTCCTTTGGAACATTACATGGTTTGAGAGAGGCCAAAGTTTCCGAACGTTGCTACAGATTTTTGATGTCTCCATTTTTCCGTGCCCCCTTTGAGGCACCTTAAGCTGGCCTGTTTTTATCTAGGAGTGAGGCACCCATAGCTCCCACTGAATACGCTGGGAGGAAGGGGGTCAAGCCCAAAGTGTCTCAGAGTGAACCATCCGAACATGAAGATACCCTGACTCAGTGGCCTATTTTGAAAAATTTGGCCTAGATAAATGTACTGTTCTGTGTCTAAAACTTGAGTCTTCCAGCTGGTAATACAGTAGGCAAATCATTGTTTTTTAATTAGTGGTCTTACCCAGGGAGATCACTGTGCCTTACTAAGTATTCTCTCAGTGATAGAGAAAAACTTCCCGGGAGGATGATAAGCATTGCCCTCGTGGCATTAAATAATCAGGCAAAATATTCCAGCGCTGTCAACAAATCATTGTCTGGGAATTCTCACCTAGGCTGGGGAGAAGACACTTTAATCTAGAAAAGTTCATTTTAATGCAGTTGTGCATTTAGCTCTTGGCACTTGCACAGAGAAGAGTCATTCAATAAATCCTCCCATTTATCAACTGCTTCCTGAAAGAGATCTACACTGGAGCTCAAGTCCACTTGGCTTTACCTTAGTTTACTGCTTGATTCCCTAGATTTTATTCTGAGAAAAACACAGAGTTAAAAACTACTTTATAACACAATGAAGCTAACTAAAAGCCAAACTTTAAATATCCAAGGGCAGCTGAATAATAAAGTGCCACAAATGTTTTAAAAATGCCTCTGGAGATGTACAAAGTGGGAACAAATACATCTTTTGTGGATCACAATATAGAAAAATTACATGAAGATGTTGTCATGCTGGCTGGAGTAGCTCAGAACTGTGAGTGCCAACCACAGGGGAGACTGTCAAGAAACAGGGTATGAACCCCAAACTGATTGTGTGATCTATACTTAGATTTCACCAACCCAGTAACAAGTGTGAGCTCCTAAAACACTATAACAGCCTTAATAGGGAGTCATAGACAGGCATTCCAGTCTACCTCACCACCCAGCAAGCTGGACTTTTTGATAGATGGTTGCTTTACACCAAAAATCCCTACAATATTCAGGTTACTCCCAGTCCCAAAGAACCAGTCACTTACCCCAGGTCAGTTGTACTTGGATCTCAAACCAAAGACACTGCTTGTAGCCAATCCTGTAACTAAAGGCTTATTAACTAGGAAAAATAAATGAGCTATTTACATGCTTAAAGCAGGTTTCAGAGGAACAGCCGTGTTAGTCTGTATTCGCAAAAAGAAAAGGAGTACTTGTGGCACCCTAGAGACTAACCAAT
Source organism: Caretta caretta (assembly GCF_965140235.1). Classification (NCBI taxonomy): domain Eukaryota; kingdom Metazoa; phylum Chordata; order Testudines; family Cheloniidae; genus Caretta; species Caretta caretta. Next base: position 49,259,688 of record NC_134207.1, read on the forward strand.
TTATTTGAGCATGAGCTTTCGTGAGCCACAGCTCACTTCATCAGATGTATACCGTGGAAACTGCAGCGGACTTTATATACACACAGAGAATATGAAACAATACCTCCTCCCACCCCACTGTCCTGCTGGTAATAGCTTATCTAAAGTGATCAACAGGTGGGCCATTTCCAGCACAAATCCAGGTTTTCTCACCCTCCACCCCCCCACACAAATTCACTCTCCTGCTGGTGCTAGCCCATCCAAAGTGACAACTCTTTACATAATCAAGTCGGGCTATTTCCTGCATAGATCTTATTCTTTTACGTAGAGACTGTCCAGTTTGACCAATGTACATGGCAGAGGGGCATTGCTGGCACATGATGGCATATATCACATTGGTGGATGTGCAGGTGAACGAGCCTCTGATAGTGTGGCTGATGTGATTAGGCCCTGTGATGGTGTCCCCTGAATAGATATGTGGGCACAATTGGCAACGGGCTTTGTTGCAAGGATAAGTTCCTGGGTTAGTGGTTCTGTTGTGTGGTATGTGGTTGTTGGTGAGTATTTGCTTCAGGTTGCAGGGCTGTCTGTAGGCAAGGACTGGCCTGTCTCCCAAGACTTGTGAGAGTGTTGGGTCATCCTTTAGGATAGGTTGTAGATCCGTAATAATACGTTGGAGGGGTTTTAGTTGGGGGCTGAAGGTGACCGCTAGTGGCGTTCTGTTATTTTCTTTGTTAGGCCTGTCCTGTAGTAGGTAACTTCTGGGAACTCTTCTGGCTCTATCAATCTGTTTCTTTACTTCTGCAGGTGGGTATTGTAGTTGTAAGAAAGCTTGACAGAGATCTTGTAGGTGTTTGTCTCTGTCTGAGGGGTTGGAGCAAATGCGGTTGTATCGCAGAGCTTGGCTGTAGACGATGGATCGTGTGGTGTGGTCAGGGTGAAAGCTGGAGGCATGTAGGTATGAATAGCGGTCAGTAGGTTTCCGGTATAGGGTGGTGTTTATGTGGCCATGGTTTATTAGCACTGTAGTGTCCAGGAAGTGGATCTCTTGTGTGGACTGGACCAGGCTGAGGTTGGTGGTGGGATGGAAATTGTTGAAATCATGGTGGAATTCCTCAAGGGCTTCTTTTCCATGGGTCCAGATGATGAAGATGTCATCAATATAGCGCAAGTAGAGTAGGGGCTTTAGGGGACGAGAGCTGAGGAAGCGTTGTTCTAAATCAGCCATAAAAATGTTGGCATACTGTGGGGCCATGCGGGTACCCATAGCAGTGCCGCTGATCTGAAGGTATACATTGTCCCCAAATGTGAAATAGTTATGGGTAAGGACAAAGTCACAAAGTTCAGCCACCAGGTTAGCCGTGACATTATCGGGGATAGTGTTCTTGACGGCTTGTAGTCCATCTTTGTGTGGAATGTTGGTGTAGAGGGCTTCTACATCCATAGTAGCCAGGATGGTGTTATCAGGAAGATCACCGATGGATTGAAGTTTCCTCAGGAAGTCAGTGGTGTCTCGAAGGTAGCTGGGAGTGCTGGTAGCGTAGGGCCTGAGGAGGGAGTCTACATAGCCAGACAATCCTGCTGTCAGGGTGCCAATGCCTGAGATGATGGGGCGCCCAGGATTTCCAGGTTTATGGATCTTGGGTAGTAGATAGAATATCCCAGGTCGGGGTTCCAGGGGTGTGTCTGTGCGGATTTGATCTTGTGCTTTTTCAGGAAGTGTCTTGAGCAAATGCTGTAGTTGCTTTTGGTAACTCTCAGTGGGATCATAGGGTAATGGCTTGTAGAAACTCGTGTTGGAGAGCTGCCGAGCAGCCTCTTGTTCATATTCCGACCTATTCATGATGACAACAGCACCTCCTTGGTCAGCCTTTTTGATTATGATGTCAGAGTTGTTTCTGAGGCTGTGGATGGCATTGCGTTCCGCATGGCTGAGGTTATGGGGCAAGTGATGCTGCTTTTCCACAATTTCAGCCCGTGCACGTCGGCGGAAGCACTCTATGTAGAAGTCCAGTCTGCTGTTCCGACCTTCAGGAGGAGTCCATCTAGAATCCCTCTTTCTGTAGTGTTGGCAGGGAGACCTCTGTGGATTAGTATGTTGTTCAGAGGTATTTTGGAAATATTCCTTGAGACGGAGACGTCGAAAATAGGATTCTAGGTCACCACAGAACTGTATCATGTTCGTGGGGGTGGAGGGGCAGAAGGAGAGGTCCCGAGATAGAACAGCTGCTTCTGCTGGGCTGAGAGTATAGTTGGATAGGTTAACAATATTGCTAGGTGGGGTGAGGGAACCATTGCTGTGGCCCCTTGTAGCATGTAGTAGTTTAGAAAGTTTAGTGTCTTTTTTCTTTTGTAGAGAAGCAAAGTGTGTGTTGTAAATGGCTTGTCTAGTTTTAGTAAAATCCAGCCACGAGGAAGTTTGTGTTGAAGGTTGGTTCTTTATGAGAGTATCCATTTTTGAGAGCTCATTCTTAATCTTTCCCTGTTTGCTGTAGAGGATCTTGATCAGGTGATTCCGCAGTTTCTTTGAGAGCGTGAGGTCTCTGGTCACGCAATCACAGACATGAAGGTCGCTATCTTAAAACAAAAAAACTTCAAATCCAGACTCCAGCGAGAAACTGCTGAATTGGAATTCATTTGCAAATTGGATACTATTAATTTAGGCTTAAATAGAGACTGGGAGTGCCTAAGTCATTATGCAAGGTAGCCTGTTTCCTCTTGTTTTTTCCTTCCTTGGAGCAGGGAAGGCTGAGGTAACATGGTTGGTGAAGCAGGGGATACTGTGACCTCGGACCCAGTCTAAAAGTAGGGTGACCCCCCAGGTTCTGCCCTGAAAGGAGGGCAGCTCTAGATCTGTCACTGGGGAAAGGTGCCGGTGGGAGAGACCGAGAGAGTGGCCAAAGGTGTGGTGCAGCCCTGAACCGTAATGATCTAGATGGATGAATAAATCAATGTTTTTTAAAAAAACAGTAACTGAACTTTTCACTTGGAAAATGAATGTTAGCTTTGGTCTTAGAAATCTATAGTTACCACTTCTCTGCCCCTCCCCTCCTCCCCCCAGCTGCTCTATTGGGGTGCTTAGTGATTTCCAGGAACTGAAATTAGAAGGGGGGGGTGTTCGAATTTGGGGGGGAGAGGGGAAGAGGGATTGACAACACTGCATGTAACTAGTTGACCAGTGGATGGGGGAGGGGGATGTTCGGGGGAGGGGGGTAGGGAGTTGTTGCCTTCTCTCATAGCACTCTCTGAGCTTTCTTCAACAGTGCTCCTCCCTCTCCCAGCCATAACTGCTTTCTCTGAGATGACCCATAAAGTCACTACCCTCTCTTCCTTCACACTGCCTCCTCCATGCCCACTTCTTCCGTGACACCTGTATGAAACGTGCCAACTACTATGGGACAATTTGTGCTTATTCAGATGTGCTTATTTTGATGATACTAAAGACAAGACCTGCAATGTATATAAAAACAATACAGGTTTGGGCTATATCCACTCCCCCACCTGGCCTATGCTGCTTGCCCTCCTGGACTTAGACTGTGACTAGCTCAAATGTAGCCATATGAGGGTGTGGCAAAAGAAGTAAGACTTTTCCCCATGTGTGGCTCTGTTAAAGCTATGCACAGTCTAGGTCTGAGTGCTGAGGGGAGTGCAGGGGCTGTGCCAGATGCTTCTCCTGGGGGGCAAGTGGACAGGGAGTGGCAGGGCCTAAAGATCCACGGGCCCATCCTCTCACCCATCGCATGCACGCTGCAAATTAGGCCCCCAGTTCAATACAGGAGCTCTGAGAGGAATTATACTTCTGTCAGGTGTCCCTGAGGCACAATAGCTCCCCTAGAGCAGTGTTCCAATACATTGCCCGTTACTCAGGGCTGTGTGTAAGGGTACAGCCTAGCTCCTAGACCAGGGATCGGCAACCTTTGGCACGCGGCACATCAGGGAATCCGCTGGCAGGCCGGGACAGTTTGTTTACCTGCAGCATCCACAGGTCTGGCCGATCACAGCTCCCACTGGCCGCAGTTCGCCACTCCAGGCCAATGGGGGCTGCGGGAAGCAGCAGCCAGCACATCCCTGGGCCCACACCGCTTCCTGCATCCCCCATTGGCCTGGAACAGCGAACCGCGGCCAGTGGCAGCTGTGATTGGCTGAATCTGTGGACGCTGAAGGTAAACAAACCAATCCGGCCGACCAGTGGATTTCCCTGATGGGTCACGTGCCAAAGGTTGCCGATCCCTGCTCTAAGCTCTTTGGTGGAGGGACCGTGCCAAAATGGAACCCTATTGTAGTATAAATAATATAATGTGCCCTCTTCATTTCCTTGTTCCTAGTATAGTCTCTTATATCTCAGTGAAATCGTTGTAAAACACCCCCAGATCAGAATGGTTGAGTTTTCTGTGTACGTTACAGTCACTCTGCAAAATCCAGCCCAGTACGCTTATTTTGGCCAATGCTGAAATTCATGTCAATAGTTGCAATCAGAGTGTATTATCTTAATGTGTGTGGGTTCTAGTCTAGGTTACATTCCAGAGCAGACTTTCACTATCAAAAGAATTCTAATGGAATGTAGGTCAGCAAATACTATTAGGCCCTCCGTTAATGTTCAGTGTATGGTGCCACCAGCCTTTTATCAGTGTGTTTCCCACATCCGGCTTTTCCTTTTTACCAGAGCTTAATTTGCAGAAAGCAAGAGATTTGATCTTTGTGCAGTGCCTGCTTGCGTTTGTTCTGCCAGCCCTGCTTCTACAGCAGTGTCATCATTACACATCTCATTAGGTAGTCAAGGTCAGCCCTACACTAAGATCTGCAATATGTGTCACCCTGTGGGTGGCATAATGAAAAGATCTAAATAATGAAGATTTCTATTAATCTTTTATGTCCTCAGAGAGATGGCAAGAAGCTTTCTTTGTCTCTTATATAAGGTATTAGGCAATCAAAGATTTTTAAGAAGACAGCACACAAACTAGATGAGTTGACATGCTACTGGCTTGAATTCTAATACTGCTTGAGCATAATATCAATACTGTTTAGCATAATATCAATTTGCTCATTCATACAGTTCATGGCTTCTGATTCATAATGAAATTTTACTTTGGCAAGAGCTTTTGAATTCTATGGTAGAGGCTTCAGTCAAGATTTGGTCTCTGGATTTCCTGTTGGTTGGCTGTTCGTCAGATCCCATTAAAGTTCATGACATAGTAGATGATAAACTTGCAAAGGGCTAAATTCTGCATTCCTTTCTCAGGTAAACCTCCCAGTAAAGTTAATGAGCCAAATCCTCAGTCCTATGCATTCCCTTTGTGTTGCTATGGTGGCCCAAAGGGACCAAAAAGCCACCCTAACCAGGCAGATGAGAGTTCCTTTGGCATGGGTAATCCCTGACTGGCGTTGAGCCAGCATAGTCATCTATATGCCATCCAATCCCAGCCTACTTCCACACACATTGGGTCATGCCCAGGGGAGGGAGCATGGATGAAGCACTGTTGTGCTCTCCTGGTCTTTGGCATAATGGTTCCTGAGGGAGAAATCAGCTAGTGGACATTAGAGCAGCTCTGAGGCTGCTCTAACTTATGCTGTGGATGAAACATGGAGTTAGGGGATACAAAGGTGGTAGGCAGCCAACCCGAACACTCCTAGCCCTTTTGGATCTGTGTCAAATATAGTTTGGACCATGGATAAGAGCCAACGTCAGTGAGTTTTGCCTGCATAAGAACTTAGTAGTGAATGGAAAATTAGTCCAAGGTCAGGACTAGAAATTACTTTGGGTCATATTGTGTTATCAGTGTTGAAGCAGAACCACACTATGTATCCCCGATAATGTCACGGCAAACCTGGTGGCTGAACTTTGACTTTGTCCTCACCCATAACTATTTCACATTTGGGGACAATGTATACCTTCAAATCAGCGGCACTGCTATGGGTACCCACATGGCACCACAGTATGCCGACATTTTTATGGTTGACTTAGAACAACGCTTCCTCAGCTCTCATCCCCTAATGCCCCTACTCTACTTGCGCTACATTGATGACATCATCATCTGGACCCATGGAAAAGAAGCCCTTGAGGAATTCCACCATGATTTCAACAATTTCCATCCCCCCATCAACCTCAGCCTGGACAAGTCCACACAAGAGATCCACTTCCTGGACACTACAGTGCTAATAAGCGATGGTCACATAAACACCACCCTGTACCGGAAACCTACTGACTGCTATACTTACCTACATGCCTCCAGCTTTCATCCAGACCACACCACACGATCCATTGTCTATAGCCAAGCTCTACGATACGACCGCATTTGCTCCAACCCCTCAGACAGAGACAAACACCTACAAGATCTCTATCAAGCATTCTTACAACTACAATGCCCACCTGCTGAAGTGAAGAAACAGATTGACAGAGCCAGAAGAGTACCCAGAAGTCACCAATACAAGACAGGCCCAACAAAGAAAATAACAGAATGCCACTAGCCATCACCTTCAGCCCCCAACTAAAACCTGTCCAATGCATCATCAAGGATCTACAACCTATCCTGAAGGACGACCCATCACTCTCACAGATCTTGGGAGACAGGCCAGTCCTTGCTTACAGACAGCCCCCCAACCTGAAGCAAATACTCACCAGCAACCACACAACAGAACCACTAACCCAGGAACCTATCCTTGCAACAAAGCCTGTTGCCAACTGTGTCTACATATCTATTCATGGGACACCATCACAGGGCCTAACATCAGCCACACTATCAGAGGTTCATTCACCTGCACATCTACCTGTGTGATATATGCTATCATGTGCCAGCAATGCCCCTCTGCCATGTACGTTGGTCAAACTGGACAGTCTCTACGTAAAAGAATAAATGGATACAAATCAGACGTCAAGAATGATAACATTCAAAAACCAGGTTTCAGAGTAGCAGCTGTGTTAGTCTGTATTCTCAAAAAGAAAAGGAGTACTTGCGGCACCTTAGAGACTAACAAATAAGTGAGCTGTAGCTCACGAAAGCTTATGCTCAAATAAATTGGTTAGTCTCTAAGGTGCCACAAGTCCTCCTTTTCTTTTTGCGAATACAGACTAACACAGCTGCTACTCTGAAACCTATGTCATTGTTTTGTGTATGTGGGGCATTCTGCTTTAAAATCCATGGCAGGATATGCCATGCCATAGTATGGACGTGGAAAGCTCAGGACAAGTCAGATAAGAAGAACTCCTCCAGAATAAAAGGGTTTCTCTCCACCCTGACACTCCCACCTTCCAAAGAAAATGGATTTACAGCGTTTACAGTCTTCCAGGTGACATCATGTTAGAGTGATATAACTCTGTCTCTTGTGCATGATTGTTCTAGATTTCAATATGTGAAAGATGTTAATTTGATTTAATGTGAAGATGACCTTTGTAAAGAAGTTGCTTAATTTTGAAAACACACTTCATAAACTGTGACAATCAACAAGTGTAGTGAAGCTCCAGGGGTCTGAAAGTACAAGTCAAACTGTAAAGGGGACAGAAGACTATGTTTTAAAACATCTTGGGCCTATTTATGGGAATGCCAACATACTAGAAATTCCAGGGCAAAATAAAATGAACTACATTCTGCCACGGATTAGCCACTTGGCGAGCGGGGTCTGTGCCCAGGGGTCCCAGACAATTGGGGAACCCTGTAAAAATGGGCATCCCCACACCCCGATCCACTCCGCCCACCCGGCACTCCTGCTGGGGAGCGGGGTCAGGGCACGGGGCTTGTCCCACTCTGCCTGCTCGGTGCTCCTGCCAGGAAGCAGGGCAAGCCCCCAGGCCCTGACCCCATTTCCCCAGCAGCAGCGTGGGGGAGGAAGAGGGGGAGACTGCAGGTGGAAGGGGTGGGGAGGGGCCCCCACTTGCACTGGCCCAGAGCCCCACAAAGCGGTAATCTGCCTCTGACTACATTATAAAGACTCGCAATCATTTCACCCACCCGTCATTTTTCAAAGCTGAAAGCTGCAGTGTACTTGCTTTCATTCCATGGTTATTCCATTTCTAGGAGTACATATTGCATGCTGATTTACTTAGTGTTGTAATTATATGTTAAGGTTCTAGGCAGCATGTGCATGAATAACTTTCTATTGTGTGCCAACTCACAGAAGAAGAATTGCATTGACAATATATATGAAGTAGACTTAAATAGTGGGGAAATGTAGCTGTCTAATAATTGTCAGTTTCGAAACTGATACGATTCTGTAGGCATGATTCTCCTTGAAATTACAAAAGCATCCCTATTTCATTTTAAACTCAGGTAAGAACGGTATCACTAAAAACAGGGGTCTTTTTTCTCTCTCTCCCTCTCTCTCTCTTCTAGCTGGCAGAAATTTGTTTGTTCTGATGCAGTTTTGAACAAATAATTCAGTGCCTAATCTCCAGACCCAACTCAGGCCTAGTGGCTTCAGTGACAGTTTTGCCTGAGAACATGCTGCAGGCCCCGGCTCTTTCATGGGCAAGAAGAACAAAACATTAGCATTATCTGACCAGTAATCACTGCAAGAATAGTCTCATGCTTTACAAAATTCTCTCCATAGGCAAAATGCAGCTGTGGTATAAGAAGGTTAAACTCTCATTGAAATCACTGAGGGGCAAATTTGTTTATGCCACAAATTGGCTCCATATGTCCCAAATCACTTGTTTCTAGCTCTGCCGTAAGCATCTATATTGTACCCATGTCTAGGTGTCCTAATACATCTAACGGATATCTCACATTAAAGCAAAAGAGGCACAATGGGCAAATCTGGGGATGAAGCCCAGTCAAAACAGTGGGACTATTATTGTTCTTGTGACTGAGAAGAAATGCATCCACCTGTGCTAACCCCCAAGTTTATTTCTTTTGAAATCTGCTGGCTATAGATCAGTCAATATAGCAAGTAATCTAAAATAATTGCACTCGCACCTGTGCTAGGGGTGGTGTGAGCTTAGCCTAATGGTAGAGTATTTTGTAAAAGGTAGGAGAACTGGTTCTAGCAGTTAGTTCTCAGCATAATTACCTCATTAATGGCAAGTACAGAACTTAGGTGCCTATTTTCGTCCTTTTGCAACAAAGTGTTGCAGTTAAACCAGTCTTTTCCTACACAATAGACACTTTTGATAACCTCTGCATCAATGGTGACAGGTTTCAGAGTGGTAGCCATGTTAGTCTGTATCCGCAAAAACAACGAGGATGACTTGTGGCACCTTAGAGACTAACCAATTTTCTGGGGCATAAGCTTTCGTGGGCTAAAACCCACTTCATCAGATGCATGGAGTGGAAAATACAATAGGAATATATATATACACACACAGCCCATGAAAAAATGGGGGTTGCCTTATCAATTCTAATGAGACAATTCAATTAAAGTGGGCTATCATCAGCAGGAGGAAAAAATCACATTTGTAGTGGTAATCAGGGTGTCCCATTTCAAACAGTTGACAAGAAGGTGTAAGTAACAGCAGGGGGGAAAATTAGCATTGGGAAATTAGTTTTTAGCTTGTGTAATGACCCATCCACCCCCAGTCTTTATTCAGGCGTAAACTGATGGTGTCCAGTTTGCAAATTAATTTCCATTCTGCAGTTTCTCGTTGGAGTCTGTTTTTGAAGATTTTGTTGAAGAATTGCCACTTTTAGGTCTGTAATTGAATGTCCAGGGCAGTTGAAGTGTTCTCCTACTGGTTTTTGAATGTTATAATTCTTGACGTCTGATTTGTGTCCATTTATTCTTTTGCATAGAGACTGTCTGGTTTGGCCAATGTACATAGCAGAGGGGCATTGCAGGCACATAATGGCATATCAGTGTGATATGTCAGCAACGTGATATATGCCCTGCAGAATAGCCCTCTGGTTCCCTCCTGTCATTGCGCCTCCCCTTGGGCTGCTGACCCTCTGGGGCTCTGGCAAGGGATCTGGATGTCATGCTGAGTGGGAGAGGTTGGGAGGTGCAGGAGAGGTACGACTCTGCCCCAGTGCCTACTCACCCTGTCAGATTGCGGCAGACCACTTGCTACATTATCTTGGCTGTCCTGCTCTATGAGCAGATGATGGTTCCTTGTAGCATTGGCTGGAGAAGTCAAAGTGACTGCTGTGGGGTTCCCTATGATGTCCATCACTGTGTCATCCAGTTGTTAGTCACGTAGTGCAAGACCATCCCTACAGGTGGGTGATATGGTCAGAGGGGTGCTGTGGTTAAGAGGCAAGAAGCAGAGTGGGTTCTGAGTGTGAGGTCATGGATGGGAGTTTGGGGCAATGGAGGGAAAGGCAGCAGGGGCTGGGATGACAGGGGTGGGGTGTGGAGCCTGAGATGGGTGCCAAAATACAAGTTTGCCCAGGGTGTTTTCCCTAAAGCCAGCCCTGCTTGTCCAGTAGGATTAAGCTCACTACTTCATTTCACTTAGGTTCCCAAAGAACCATGAAGTGAAAAGAATTCTGGCTATTGTAGACAATTTGTATATAAATTACATTTTCCACCTGAGATGTATAGTCGGTTTTGCATAGACCTCAGCAAATAATTCAAAGGAAATAATTTATCTGATCAATGTATTCTCTTTTCTGATTTGTGAATTACTGGGGTATCTGCAAACCACTTATGATTTTCACAAATATTTTCATATGTGTGTAAGCAGGCTCTGAACTAATGCTTCCCTGACAGCTAGGTGGGAGGGGAAGAGACTATGGGTGTGTTTATGTAAATACAGTTTGCTCCTGCTCTGTTTACATATTCATAATTTACAGCTGTGTCAAAGGATCAGCTTTGGCTGCTGTTGGATACAAATGACCATAGAATTGAATGCAGGGGTAGTGAAATATGGTTACCAGTGTTGTAATTATTGTAGGATAACAGGAAAGCAGGACTGGGCTTAACCTATCCCAAATGTGGGGGCGGGGGGGGGCACTCTCAGTTGAAAGAACCTCACTAAGCAGGGGCTCGAATGTCAGAGCCCTGTGAAAGTAAGAGGGGGTGAAGATGGATATTCCTAGCCAGGAGACTGCATTCTGTCTCTTTCTCTCGGGTCCTTCCCTAGACTGGTTTAACCTGTTCCTCCCCACTGTTCAAAGAATAGTGCTAAATAGGCTTTACTAGGAGCCTCTTTGTTATTTTAAAAGCCCAATCAGAGCTGAAACAGGTTGTGGTAAGACTGTGTTTCTGCCCTGCCTGATGAGAGCTGAAATCACTTGAGATGAAGTAGTGTTTCTGCACTGCCTGAAAAGAGCTGAAAATTACTAAAAAGAAAAGGAGTACTAGTGGCACCTTAGAGACTAACCAATTTATTTGAGCATGAGCTTTCGTGAGCTACAGCTCACTTCATCAGATGTATACCGTGGAAACTGCAGCAGACTTTATATACACACAGAGAATATGAAACAATACCTCCTCCCACCCCACTGTCCTGCTGGTAATAGCTTATCTAAAGTGATCAACAGGTGGGCCATTTCCAGCACAAATTGTGCTGGAAATGGCCCACCTGTTGATCACTTTAGATAAGCTATTACCAGCAGGACAGTGGGGTGGGAGGAGGTATTGTTTCATATTCTCTGTGTGTATATAAAGTCTGCTGCAGTTTCCACGGTATACATCTGATGAAGTGAGCTGTAGCTCACGAAAGCTCATGCTCAAATAAATTGGTTAGTCTCTAAGGTGCCACAAGTACTCCTTTTCTTTTTGCGAATACAGACTAACACGGCTGTTCCTCTGAAACCTGAAAATTACTAAGAGACTGATGTGCAGAAGTCACAGCAGAGAGGCAGGTAGCAACTGACAGTCAGCTGGTGAACAAGTGGCTGGTGCAGCAGAGAGGCATGATGAGCGCCCAGCAGGGCAGCTAGTGGAGAAGCGTGGTGAGCAGGCAGGCAGTGGCAGAGAGGTATAACGAGCGGCCATCAGGGCAGCTGGTGGAGTGGGGCAGTGAGTGAGTGCCCAAGCAGTGGAATGAGTAAGGTACTGGGGGCGGGGAGGTGAATTCTGCAGTGATCAAGGACAGCAACTGTGAGTGGGGGCATAGAAGGATCAGGCACGTGAAAGGGATTTTTGGGTTGCTGGGCTTAATAACCTGAGGGGGAAAGGACACTGCCCAACTTACTTGGGGGGTGGGTCTTTTACTCATGGCTTATGTTTATGAACCTTGTTTGCTGTTTTTTCCCAAATTAACAAGAGTTACTTCCCTCTTTTAATTAAAAGTTTCTTTTCTACACTCAGACTCTGTGCTTGCGAGTGGGAAAGTATTACCTCTCAGAGGTGCCCAGGGGTGCTGTTAAAATTTTTCCGTGTTACTGGGTGGGGGCTCGAGCTGGTCCTGTGTTGTATCAATGGAAAGGAACCCCTAGATATTGAACCTGGCCCTGGTTGCTGCTGGCTCCACCTGGTGGAAGGGTTACATGTGAAATTATCTGCAGCACAATTTCTGTAAGTAATTCTCAAGCTGTGTATTCATCATGTAAAGATTCAGAATCTGCAATTCAAAGGTTGTGGGTTAATTCTGATAGGACACACAGGGCATCAGGTGGGGCCTGAAGAAATTCATCATAGAATTAAGAAACTAGCTGAAGCAAACTTAGAACTGTTTCAGAGTAACAGCCGTGTTAGTCTGTATTCGCAAAAAGAAAAGGAGTACTTGTGGCACCTTAGAGACCAACCAATTTATTTGAGCATGAGCTTTCGTGGGCTATTACCAGCAGGAGAGTGAGATTGTGTGTGTGTGTGGGGGGGGGGGGGGGGGCGGAGGGTGAGAAAACCTGGATTTGTGCTGGAAATGGCCCAACTTGATGATCACTTTAGATAAGCTATTACCAGCAGGACAGTGGGGTGGGAGGAGGTATTGTTTCATGGTCTCTGTGTGTATATAATGTCTTCTGCAGTTTCCACGGTATGCATCCGATGAAGTGAGCTGTAGCTCACGAAAGCTCATGCTCAAATAAATTGGTTGGTCTCTAAGGTGCCACAAGTACTCCTTTTCTTTTTGCGAAACTTAGAACTGTTTCCAATTATCTTTGAGAACTCATGGAGAATGAGTGAGGCCCCAGAGAACTGCAGAACAGCAAACATAGTACCTATCTTTAAAAAATGGAACAAAGAGGATCCAGGGACTTATAGATCAGTTAGTGTTACTTCAATACCTGGAACAAGTTTTAAACAATCAGTTCGTAAGCAACTAGAGGATAACAGGGTGATACAGAATAGCCTGCATGGATTTGTTAAAAACAAATCCTGCCCAACCAACCTAATTTCCTTCTTCAATGGGGTTACTGGCCTAGTGAATAGGGGGGAAACAGTAGATATGATGTGTATTGATTTTAGTAAGATTTTTGAGCTGGGGAATGTGATCTAGATGAAATTACTATAAGGTGGGTACACAACTGGTTGAAAGACTGTACTCAGAGTAGTTATCAATGGTTTGCTGTCAGACTGGAAAGGTGTATCTTGTGAGATCTGGCAGGTGTCAGTCCCAGGTCTAGCACTAATCAATAGTTTTATTAAAGATTTGAATAATGGTGTGGAGAGTATGCTTATAAAATTTTCAGATGACACCAAGCTAGGAGGGATTGCATGCACTTTGGAGGATAGTATTAGAATTCCAAATGACCTTGATCAATTCTCCAGTTTGTCTGAATTCAGCAAGATAAAGTTCAATAAAGATAAGTGCAAAGTACTACACTTAGGAAGGAAAAATCAAATGCACAACTACAAAATGAGGAATAACTGGCTAAGTGTTAGTACTGCTGAAAAGGATCAGTTATAGTAGATCACAAATTGAACATGTGTCAAAGTTTGACTCAGACTCACAATTTATCAGACCCCTCTGTTTTATTAGCAAAGCTGCTCTGCTAATACATTTAGAAGTGAGCCCCCCGAGTGGGGCTTGTGTCTCTTAATTTATACAGTTTTTGGAGAACAAGTTACAGAGAAGTTACAGACAAAAGAAGAAAAAAGATTTTAGTCACCACCCTTCGAGATCCCTGAGACCAGTCACGTATCTTCAATTACCTGCCACCCTTAACAATCTCCTTTAACAGCTTCCAGTTAACTTAACTAATTGCCCTTCACACCTTCCGTTCTGATGCCTGCTTCTTAGACGTGCTGGCTCTATCTTAATTGCTTCTCCATTCAAAAGCTAACTGTCCCTCTCAAAAATGGATACTCTCATAAAGAACCAACCTTCCACACAAACTTCCTCGTGGCTGGATTTTACTAAAACTAGACAAGCCATTTACAACGCACACTTTGCTTCTCTACAAAAGAAAAAGGACACTAAACTTTCTAAACTACTACATGCTACAAGGGGCCACAGCAATGGTTCCCTCACCCCACCTAGCAATATTGTTAACCTATCCAACTATACTCTCAGCCCAGCAGAAGCAGCTGTTCTATCTCGGGGCCTCTCCTTCTGCCCCTCCACCCCCACGAACATGATACAGTTCTGTGGTGACCTAGAATCCTATTTTCGACGTCTCCGTCTCAAGGAATATTTCCAAAATACCTCTGAACAACATACTAATCCACAGAGGTCTCCCTGCCAACACTACAGAAAGAGGGATTCTAGATGGACTCCTCCTGAAGGTCGAAACAGCAGACTGGACTTCTACATAGAGTGCTTCCGCCGACGTGCACGGGCTGAAATTGTGGAAAAGCAGCATCACTTGCCCCATAACCTCAGCCATGCGGAACGCAATGCCATCCACAGCCTCAGAAACAACTCTGACATCATAATCAAAAAGGCTGACAAAGGGGGTGCTGTTGTCATCATGAATAGGTCGGAATATGAACAAGAGGCTGCTCGGCAGCTCTCCAACACGAGTTTCTACAAGCCATTACCCTATGATCCCACTGAGAGTTACCAAAAGCAACTACAGCATTTGCTCAAGACACTTCCTGAAAAAGCACAAGATCAAATCCGCACAGACACACCCCTTTGAACCCCGACCTGGGATATTCTATCTACTACCCAAGATCCATAAACCTGGAAATCCTGGGCGCCCCATCATCTCAGGCATTGGCACCCTGACAGCAGGATTGTCTGGCTATGTAGACTCCCTCCTCAGGCCCTACGCTACCAGCACTCCCAGCTACCTTCGAGACACCACTGACTTCCTGAGGAAACTTCAATCCATCGGTGATCTTCCTGATAACACCATCCTGGCTACTATGGATGTAGAAGCCCTCTACACCAACATTCCACACAAAGATGGACTACAAGCCGTCAAGAACACTATCCCCGATAATGTCACGGCTAACCTGGTGGCTGAACTTTGTGACTTTGTCCTTACCCATAACTATTTCACATTTGGGGACAATGTATACCTTCAGATCAGCGGCACTGCTATGGGTACCCGCATGGCCCCACAGTATGCCAACATTTTTATGGCTGATTTAGAACAACGCTTCCTCAGCTCTCGTCCCCTAAAGCCCCTACTCTACTTGCGCTATATTGATGACATCTTCATCATCTGGACCCATGGAAAAGAAGCCCTTGAGGAATTCCACCATGATTTCAACAATTTCCATCCCACCACCAACCTCAGCCTGGTCCAGTCCACACAAGAGATCCACTTCCTGGACACTACAGTGCTAATAAACAATGGCCACATAAACACCACCCTATACCGGAAACCTACTGACCGCTATTCCTACCTGCATGCCTCCAGCTTTCACCCTGACCACACCACACGATCCATCATCTACAGCCAAGCTCTGCGATACAACCGCATTTGCTCCAACCCCTCAGACAGAGACAAACACCTACAAGATCTCTGTCAAGCTTTCTTACAACTACAATACCCACCTGCAGAAGTAAAGAAACAGATTGATAGAGCCAGAAGAGTTCCCAGAAGTTACCTACTACAGGACAGGCCTAACAAAGAAAATAACAGAACGCCACTAGCGGTCACCTTCAGCCCCCAACTAAAACCCCTCCAACGCATTATTAAGGATCTACAACCTATCCTAAAGGATGACCCAACACTCTCACAAGTCTTGGGAGACAGGCCAGTCCTTGCCTACAGACAGCCCCGCAACCTGAAGCAAATACTCACCAACAACCACATACCACACAACAGAACCACTAACCCAGGAACTTATCCTTGCAACAAAGCCCGTTGCCAATTGTGCCCACATATCTATTCAGGGGACACCATCACAGGGCCTAATAACATCAGCCACACTATCAGAGGCTCGTTCACCTGCACATCCACCAATGTGATATATGCCATCATGTGCCAGCAATGCCCCTCTGCCATGTACATTGGTCAAACTGGACAGTCTCTACGTAAAAGAATAAATGGACACAAATCAGATGTCAAGAATTATAACATTCATAAACCAGTCGGAGAACACTTCAATCTCTCTGGTCACGCAATCACAGACATGAAGGTCGCTATCTTAAAATAAAAAAACTTCAAATCCAGACTCCAGCGAGAAACTGCTGAATTGGAATTCATTTGCAAATTGGATACTATTAATTTAGGCTTAAATAGAGACTGGGAGTGGCTAAGTCATTATGCAAGGTAGCCTGTTTCCTCTTGTTTTTTCCTACCCCCCCTCCCCCAGATGTTCTGGTTTAACTTGGATTTAAACTTGGAGAGTGGTCAGTTTAGATGAGCTATTACCAGCAGGAGAGTGAGTTTTTGTGTGTATGGGGGTGGGGGGGATGTGAGAAAACCTGGATCTATGCAGGAAATAGCCCGACTTGATTATGTAAAGAGTTGTCACTTTGGATGGGCTAGCACCAGCAGGAGAGTGAATTTGTGTGGGGGGGTGGAGGGTGAGAAAACCTGGATTTGTGCTGGAAATGGCCCACCTGTTGATCACTTTAGATAAGCTATTACCAGCAGGACAGTGGGGTGGGAGGAGGTATTGTTTCATATTCTCTGTGTGTATATAAAGTCTGCTGCTGTTTCCACGGTATACATCCGATGAAGTGAGCTGTAGCTCACGAAAGCTCATGCTCAAATAAATTGGTTAGTCTCTAAGGTGCCACAAGTACTCCTTTTCTTTTTGTCCCTACATGTGCTCCCTCAGATACTTTGTAACATGTTTTGGCATGCCCTCTCATATACAATGTATCCAGCATGTCCCCTTATACAAGGCTATACTTATACAATGTTATACTTCCACACATGTCAACAATGTGATGCTGTTGCAAAAAAGGTTATCATAATTCTGGGGTGTATTAACAGCAGTGTTGTAAGACACTGGAGCTAGTTGTCCTGCTCTACTCCACACTGGTGATGCTTCAGCTTGGATACTGTGTCCACTTCTGGGCACAACACTTTAGGAAAGATGTGAACAAACTGGAGAGACTCCAGAGGAGAGCAACAAACATGATAAAAGGTTTAGAAAACCTGACCTATGAGAAAAGGTTAAAAAGAAAACTAGACAGGCTTAGTCTTGAGAAAATAATATTTGGGGGGATCTGATAAGTCTTCAGATATGTCAAGGCCTGTTAAGAGAATGGTGATCAATTTTTCTACATGTCCATTGAAAGTAGGACAAGAAATAATGGGCTTAATGTACAGTAAAGAAGATTTAGGTTAGATATTAGGGTAAATTTTCCAATTGTAACTGCAGTTAATCCCTGGAATAGGCTTTCAGGAGAAGCTGTGAAATTCCCATCACTGGAGTTTTTTAAGAACCATGTGGACAAACACCTGTCAGAGATGGTCTAGGTTTACTTGGTCCTGCCTCAGCACAGGGGGCTGCACTTGATGACTTCTTGAGGTCCCTTCCAGCCTTACATTTCTATGATAGGTCCCATTGTGATGCCTTGTGGTGTGAACCAAAGTCAAACAGCAAGCTTGTGTAAATCCTCTATGACTACCAATGTGATGCTTTGGGGTTTTACCCAGACCAGTAAGGGGCTCTGTCACTGCCTGTTCTGTAACCTTGGGTGGTTAGGTGCTGTGCTGCTTTGGCTCAGACCCATGACACCAGCCACCTGCTCACAGCACAATGGTCTCACCCTGGATTTCACCAGCCTGGTTTACTCCTTGCAAGGCGACAGTCCTCTCCCCAAAACCATTTCACCTGTGATGTCCAGTCCCTCTCACTGAATACTCACAAGTTATTAAGTTCACTGCCTCCAAAGAGACAGAGCACACACCAGCCTCTTAGTTTATCTGAGGACTTCACCCTTCAGTTTAATACAATGAACTGAGATGGTTCTGTAATAAAACAAAAATAAGTTTATTAACAAAGAAAAGATATTTAAGTAATAAGAAGTAAGCATAAAAGACAGATATGGTGACATGCAAAACAAAACACATTTTCTAGTGACAAACTTAACTTCAGCAAATTACAATCTTTGTCTAAGCAGGTTATCCACCTACAGTCAGTTCCAGTCCCACTTGGTTTTGAGGCCAAGAGAATCCACTTTTCATGATCCCAAAGGGCACTGCTCCCTCTTTGTCCCCTAGGAGATGGATGCCAAAATGGTTTTCTGTTTCTGCTTATATTTCTCAAGGTCTATTGTCTGTTTCAAAAGCCAGGTAGTCTTCCTGGGGATGTACGCTCCATCCCCTGTCATGCTCATTAAACAGTCTTCCCTCATACATTTAGCTTGATAGCTTTGTTTACCTAATATGTAAATGTACTGTTGCTGTCATCACAGGTATTACCTGGCTCGATTTACATTGGAGATACAGGAAAACAGGCAAAATAACATTCCTTTGTTTAGGATAGGCTGACCTTATGCACTGCTTGCAAAACTCCTTTTTAAAAACAGATTTCCAGCACACCTCTCTAATTCTTTATACACCACCCATACATACCTTCCACAATAATCTTAATGACCAGCTAGTTACTGGTTTGCACATGATACCTTACGTGACACAGTTTAGATAGAGTATGACCATGTTGGGACAAGTGTGCCAGGCCTGATGTGAATTATGATACAATGTTCCCTCTGCCAGTTGGCAGTGAGGGACTCCTTGGGTCACACACATGCTATTGTTTTTGTTTAGATTGGAATTCTTAGAATCAGGTTTCTGGTGTAGTTATTGGTTCAACATAACTGAAAATATTCTCTATTTACTTTTTATTGATGAACCTGGCCACAGCCACAAGCAGAGACAAGTTAACATGGTCTTACATTGCATGGCAAATCCTTTATTATAAGGTGATATTTATAACAGAAAGTGAAGTTTAAAATTAGGATACAAATACTTGACAATCTCCCCTAAAGTTTATAACATATTTTCCACCCTGTTGTCCAAACTGCTTAAAGGAACGTTTACAATATTTTTGCATAAGGCAGAACTAGTAGAACAAAAATTTTAAAAGAATCTCATTTGTTAAAACATATTCCTGCTAAATTCATAAACCAATGTGACAATTCAGTTAGTTAGGAGTTACAGCGTTGCTGAAAAAAATGAACACTTTACTGTAGCAGCCTGTACTTAACGTTCTCAATGTACAGGGAACCATCTCTTATGTAACATACCAGTGCATGGCAATGTATAGCAACAATGTATGCACAGTGAAGAAATACTTGCCTGTCTGTGGCATAACATTTTTGTCCAGTCACCAGAGCAATGGGTATCTTTGCAAAAATGTGAATTGTTATCTAAGATAAATAAACCCCAATTTTATTTCAGCAACAAAGTCTACTTTACTTGTAACAAATGACGATAAAGTCTACTTTCTTGTTCCTTGAGCTGAAGGTCTAAGTGCCATACCATGGATCAAATTCTTTTTGCATTTATACCAGTGAGAGTAAATCTGTAGTAACGAGAATAACTAAGAGCAGAAGCCTGGATCATTCCACACACAATCATTCCATGATCTCTGCACAAAGAGGAGACTCTCTGTGAGTGGATTTCCTTGCCTCCCACTTGGGAAGAGAGGTTCAGATGTTTCTGCAGTATCACCCCAGCTCCTCCAGATGAAGAGGACTATGTTGGTCTGTGTGGGTCAGGCATCTACACTGGAGAGGGGTTGTAGACTGGGTGGGCTGAGTAGAGGAATGGAGAGGCAGGTCATATGGGGTGAATGCGGGGGAGCGATAGCTCAGTGGTTTGAGCATTGGCCTGCTAAACCCAGGGTTGTGAGTTCAATCCTTGAGGGGGCCATTTAGGGAACTGGGGCAAAAATTGGGGTTTGGTCCTGCTTTGAGCAGGGGGTTGGACTAGATGACCTCCTGAGGTCCCTTCCAACCCTGATATTCTATGAATGGGACTGTGGGAGAAGCACTTACCGTTCCACCTCTGATTCTGTGGAGATGAGGTGGAATACAGAGTAGGGGCAGTCTTGGGACATTCATAGTTAGGAATCAGCCTTGACAGCACAACTTCTACTATGACTTAGAACTGCCACAGAGGCACAGGCCTCTTGTGGATCTCTGGGTATCTGCAAGATCGGGGGTGCCTCTGACAGCCTTTTCAAACCCTGCTCCACTGACAAGACAGTATAGGGGGAATTGTTTGTCTATTACTTCCTCAAAGCCTCCTCCTATGGTTTTGTATCCTAAGAGGGCCACAAGAGGTTTTGTGAGATATTTATGATGAGGGCCAGAATTTGGCCCTGCACAGGGAACCCTAATGGGTTGAGGTGCTGAATGCAGAAACATTGATTGTGTGTGTGCGTATCGTTATATATGGTAGAGTGCAGTCTCTGTCCTGGGGTGCAGAGTGGGGTTTGATGGGGCAGGGCATTCAGAGGAGGGATGATGTGGGGCTGATGGGTATGCAT
Organism: Caretta caretta; assembly: GCF_965140235.1. Classification (NCBI taxonomy): domain Eukaryota; kingdom Metazoa; phylum Chordata; order Testudines; family Cheloniidae; genus Caretta; species Caretta caretta. Next base: position 49,280,328 of record NC_134207.1, read on the forward strand.
TGCAGCAAATCCACCTGCCAACTGTTTTCAGCAGATACACAGCAGAAACATCATTAAAAAAGGCATCTTTAAAGTACTGATGTAGGCCCTGATTCTACAAACATCCGTGAGTTACTTTCTGCACAGCAGTTGTCCCATTGTCACATGTGAGTAGGCGTTTGTGCTATGAAGGGCCTTAGGCTTTATTTGTTCTAAGCGCAATACTAGAAATCTCTTCTTTCATTCTTCTTTCTTTTAATATCTTTTTATTAAACTTTGAAATGAAAAAATCTCAAGGCACCGAAATCTTAGATATTTCACATTCTCAAGCTATGTCATATTTTCAGATTTGCTGAAAGGCAAAAGGAAGTAAATAAATAAAGAGAACTGCTAGCAGACTGGGGTTTTACCTGCTTAGCTTCCCTTGGGACTAAGTATTTATGGAGCCGTTACAAACCCCTGGAATTAAGGATTGATAATGGAAACATTGGCAGACACTTAACCCTAAGCCCTGGTCTACACTAGGACTTTAGATCGAATTTAGCAGCGTTAAATCGATTTAAACCTGCACCCGTCCACACAATGAAGCCCTTTATTTCGACTTAAAGGGCTCTTAAAATCGATTTCCTTACTCCACCCCTGACAAGTGGATTAGCGCTTAAATCGACGTTGCCGGCTCGAATTTGGGGTACTGTGGACACAATTCGATGGTATTGGCCTCCGGGAGCTATCCCAGAGTGCTCCATTCTGACCGCTCTGGACAGCGCTCTCAACTCAGATGCACTGGCCAGGTAGACAGGAAAAGAACCGCGAACTTTTGAATCTCATTTCCTGTTTGGCCAGCGTGGCAAGCTGCAGGTGACCATGCAGAGCTCATCAGCAGAGGTGACCATGATGGAGTCCCAGAATCGCAAAAGAGCTCCAGCATGGACTGAACGGGAGGTACGGGATCTGATCGCTGTTTGGGGAGAGGAATCCGTGCTATCAGAACTCCGTTCCAGTTTTCGAAATGCCAAAACCTTTCTGAAAATCTCCCAGGGCATGAAGGACAGAGGCCATAACAGGGACCCGAAGCAGTGCCGCGTGAAACTGAAGGAGCTGAGGCAAGCCTACCAGAAAACCAGAGAGGCGAACGGCCGCTCTGGGTCAGAGCCCCAAACATGCCGCTTCTATGATGAGCTGCATGCCATTTTAGGGGGTTCAGCCACCACTACCCCAGCCGTGTTGTTTGACTCCTTCAATGGAGATGGAGGCAATACAGAAGTAGGTTTTGGGGACGAAGAAGATGATGATGAGGAGGTTGTAGATAGCTCACAGCAAGCAAGCGGAGAAACCGGTTTTCCCGACAGCCAGGAACTGTTTCTCACCCTAGACCTGGAGCCAGTACCCCCCGAACCCACCCAAGGCTGCCTCCTGGACTCAGCAGGCGGAGAAGGGACCTCTGGTGAGTGTACCTTTTAAAATGCTATACATGGTTTAAAAGCAAGCATGTGAAAGGATTACTTTGCCCTGGCATTTGCGGTTCTGCCTTTGCAAAAGGTTTCTGGGGAGGGCAGCCTTATTTCGTCCTTCATGGTAGGACACTTTACCACTCCAGGCCAGCAACACGTACTGGGGAATCACTGTAGAACAAAGCATTGCAGTGTATGTTTGCTGGCATTCAACCAAAATCCGTTCACGCGGTGGGAGGAGGCAAAATGCGACCTTGTAACGAAAGCACATGTGCTATGTATGTAATGTTAACTTTCAAGGTTTACCCTGAAAGAGTGTAGCCACTGTTTTATAAAATGTGTCTTTTTAAATACCGCTGTCCCTTTTTTTTTCTCCACCAGCTGCATGTGTTTCAATGATCACAGGATCTTCTCCTTCCCAGAGGCTAGTGAAGCTTAGAAAGAAAAAAAAACGCACTCGCGATGAAATGTTCTCCGAGCTCATGCTGTCCTCCCACACTGACAGAGCACAGACGAATGCGTGGAGGCAAATAATGTCAGAGTGCAGGAAAGCACAAAATGACCGGGAGGAGAGGTGGAGGGCTGAAGAGAGTAAGTGGCGGGCTGAAGAGAGTAAGTGGCGGGCTGAAGACAGGGCTGAAGCTCAAAGGTGGCGGCAGCATGATGAGAGGAGGCAGGATTCAATGCTGAGGCTGCTGCAGGACCAAACCAGTATGCTCCAGTGTATGGTTGAGCTGCAGCAAAGGCAGCTGGAGCACAGACTGCCACTGCAGCCCCTCTGTAACCAACCGCCCTCCTCCCCAAGTTCCATAGCCTCCACACCCAGACGCCCAAGAACACGGTGGGGAGGCCTCCGGCCAACCAGCCACTCCCCCACAGAGGATTGCCCAAAAAAAAGAAGGCTGTCATTCAATAAATTTTAAAGTTGTAAACTTTTAAAGTGCTGTGCTTAAAGTGCTGTGTGGCATTTTCCTTCCCTCCTCCACCACCCCTCCTGGGATACCTTGGTAGTCATCCCCCTATTTGTGTGATGAATGAATAACGAATGCATGACTGTGAAGCAGCAATGACTTTATTGGCTCTGCAAGCAATGATTAAAGGGAGGAGGGGAGGGTGGTTAGCTTACAGGGAAGTAGAGTGAACCAAGGGGCGGGGGGGTTCATCAAGGAGAAACAAACAGAACTTTTACACCGTAGCCTGGCCAGTCATGAAACTGTTTTTCAAAGCTTCTCTGATGCGTACCGCGCCCTCCTGTGCTCTTCTAACCGCCCTGGTGTCTGGCTGCGCGTAACCAGCAGCCAGGCGATTTGCCTCAACCTCCCACCCCGCCATAAACGTCTCCCCCTTACTCTCACAGATATTGTGGAGCACACAGCAAGCAGTAATAACAGTGGGAATATTGGTTTCGCTGAGGTCTAAGCGAGTCAATAAACTGCGCCAGCGCGCCTTTAAACGTCCAAATGCACATTCTACCACCATTCTGCACTTGCTCAGCCTGTAGTTGAACAGCTCCTGACCACTGTCCAGGCTGCCTGTGTACGGCTTCATGAGCCATGGCATTAAGGGGTAGGCTGGGTCCCCAAGGATACATATAGGCATTTCAACATCCCCAACAGTTATTTTCTGGTCTGGGAATAAAGTCCCTTCCTGCAGCTTTTGAAACAGACCAGAGTTCCTGAAGATGCGAGCATCATGCACCTTTCCCGGCCATCCCACGTTGATGTTGGTGAAACGTCCCTTGTGATCCACCAGAGCTTGCAGCACTATTGAAAAGTACCCCTTGCGGTTTATGTACTCGGCGGCTTGGTGCTCCGGTGCCAAGATAGGGATATGGGTTCCATCTATAGCCCCACCACAGTTAGGGAATCCCATTGCAGCAAAGCCATCCACTATGACCTGCACATTTCCCAGGGTCACTACCCTTGATATCAGCAGATCTTTGATTGCGTGGGCTACTTGCATCACAGCAGCCCCCACAGTAGATTTGCCCACTCCAAATTGATTCCCAACTGACCGGTAGCTGTCTGGCGTTGCAAGCTTCCACAGGGCTATCGCCACTCGCTTCTCAACTGTGAGGGCTGCTCTCATCTTGGTATTCATGCGCTTCAGGACAGGGGAAAGCAAGTCACAAAGTTCCATGAAAGTGCCCTTACGCATGCGAAAGTTTCGTAGCCACTGGGAATCGTCCCAGACCTGCAACACTATGCGGTCCCACCAGTCTGTGCTTGTTTCCCGAGCCCAGAATCGGCGTTCCACAGCATGAACCTGCCCCATTAGCACCATGATGCATGCATTGTCAGGGCCCATGCTTTCAGAGAAATCTGTGTCCATGTCCTGATCACTCACGGGACCGCGCTGACGTCGCCTCCTCGCCCGGTATCGCGTTGCCATGTTCTGGTGCTGCATATACTGCTGAATAATGCGTGTGGTGGTTAATGTGCTCCTAATTGCCAAAGTGAGCTGAGCGGGCTCCATGCTTGCCGTGGTATGGCGTCCGCACAGAAAAAAGGCGCGGAACGATTGTCTGCCGTTGCTCTGACGGAGGGAGGGGCGACTGACGACACGGCTTACAGGGTTGGCTTCAGGGAGCTAAAATCAACAAAGGGGGTGCCTGTACATCAAGGAGTATTTCAGGCAGGACTGCACGGAGGGTTCCAATAAGAAATGGTGCACCTAAGTTATCGTTGTTATTGGAACAAGGAGGTTAGCCTGGCCTCTGATTGATACATGGCTAGATTTACCTCGCTGCACCTTCTCTGTGAGTGACTGCAGTGTGACCTAGAGGAATGAGTCCCCTAGACAGGGGAGGAGGCAAATGAGTACAAAACAAATCTGGTCTATTTCTTGTTTTGACCCACTCCATCTATCTTTTACATCTTTGGCTGGCAGCAGACGGTGCAGAAGGACTGCATGCCATCCACATCTCATGGCTGCTTGGCAGAAGATGGTACAGTACGCCTGCTAGCCATCCCCATCTCTTGCCTGCCTGGCAGAAGATGGTGCAATACGACTGCTAGCAATCCTCATCTCTTGCCTGCCTGGCAGAAGATGGTACAGTACGACTGCTAGCAGTCCGTATCGCCTGCCTGCTCACCATAAGACGGTTCAATAGGACTGACTGCAGGACTAAAGAGAATGACCTGGTCAAGTCACTCCAAATTTAGTCCCTGCGCCCATGTCTGCCCAGGCGCTCCCAGCCGACGCGGCCAGGAGCACCTCGGACACGATGAGGACGACTACCAGTCGTATTGCACCGTCTGCTGCCAGAAGGCAAGGGGTTGCTGCTACTGTGCAGCAAAGCCGTACCGCGTCTGCCAGCACCCAGGAGACATAGGGTGACGGTTACCTGAGCGGGCTCCATGCTTGCTGTGGTATGGCGTCTGCACAGGTAACTCAGGAAAAAAGGCGCGAAATGATTGTCTGCCCTTGCTTTCACGGGGGGAGGGAGGGAACGGGAGGCTGACGATATGTACCCAGAACCACCCGCGACAATGTTTTAGCCCCATCAGGCATTGGGATCTCAACCCAGAATTCCAATGGGCAGCGGAGACTGCGGGAACTGTGGGATAGCTACCCACAGTGCAACGCTCCGGAAGTCGACGCTTGCCTCGGTACTGTGGAAGCGCTCCGCCGAGTTAATGCACTTAATGCACTTAGAGCATTTACTGTGGGGACACACACACTCGAATTTATAAAACCGATTTCTAAAAAACCGACTTCTATAAATTCGACCTTATTCCGTAGTGTAGACATACCCATACTCTCTGTGCTACGTCTGCATGCCCTTCTGGCTGGGCTTGCTGTATCAGGTTTCACTTCCATCTTCAGCTACTCCAAGACCTTTTAAGGTGTCGAGGCTGCTGATATTTTCAGCCCCATAAGTCTGTGGAGACATTGACTCATATACTTGATGATGTATACAGTTGCATGCACACATGGTGAAAGACTCTACACTGTAAAACTGACTGCTTAGCCGTGAGGCTAGACAAGATGTGCCACTGACTGGCTATAATCCTGACTCTCCTGACACTGTTTAAAAAGGCCAAGAGTCAGCGTTCTGTCAGGAGTCTCTATTCCTCTTTCAATCAGTGGCTCATCCCTTTTGTCTGGAACTAAGGTTGGTTTTGTGGCTAACACATAGGACTTGTCCTCCAGAAATCTGGATTTTATTACTGGCTCTGCCACAGCAGTTCCTGTGTGACTTTGGGCAAGTCATTAATACGTCTCTACTTCAGTTTCCCTGTCTGCAAAATGGAGCTAATACTTACCTACTACAAGAATGTTGATTAGTTAAATTAATATTTATGAGGGGATCAGATACTACAGTAATACGAACTAGAGAAAAGCCTATGCATACAATAAACAAGCAGCCGTTGTGTCTCCCCTAGGGACCACAGCTCAGCTGTCCAAAGGTAACTTTCTTTGGCTATTGGTGCTGCTTGTGTGAATTTTGCTTTGTGGGGACAGGCCAGGGTATTGAGAGACCAGGATGAAGTGGGTGGCAACTGTCCATCTCACCAAACCTCCGTTCCTCCACCAAGAATCTAGACATCAGTCAGCATTAACTAGGCTGGTTCACTCACCAAATAGCAAGGAAGATACAGGAGGCTTCTTAAAGTTCAGGAATAACCCATGCGTTGGCAGCATTATTGTGGATTATGGGTTGTAGCTGTCAATGCAGCCTCTCAAATGCCGGTTCTACTGCCCTGCAAACATTCAGGAGTAAATTTCAGTTGAAAAATCGTATATTAGTAAGCCGGTAGGAATGAGGTGTTTCCTGCTTTCTACTGATGAGCTGAAGAAAAAGACCTCATGAGTAGACGTTATTTGTATAAATTTTGCCAAAGTAATCAATTTTGTCTATTTTGGATTGAATTTTGCTTAAGGCTTGGATGCAGGGGTAATGAAATGTTATCTTTATTGTGGGACTAAAAGGCACTTAATATGTACTTAATATGCCCTCACTGTGGGTCACCATGACTTAAACCTCACTTGCTAAGTGGGAGGTTCTGATGCCAAACCCAAATGAAAATCAGAGGAGAGTGGACAACCTGGTGGTGAGCCCTACATGCCGTTTGACCCATCCCCCTTGCACTGTTTAAAGCCAGAGCTAAATACTTTCAGTTGAGCGTGCTTGTCTCTTTTCAACAATCACGAGAGCTGAAATCACTGATAAGTTGGTCTAGGGGGGCCTGAGCTTTAGATCTGGTATGGTAACAGCATTGCCTTGAAGGACAGTGCAGAGAGAGCAGCAACTGTGAGGTTCCCCACTACTCAGTGAAACCACTAGAGCTGAAATAATCTGAGCTAGATGGTGGGACCCAGAACATGGCATCATAGCCAAGGGCAGCATGCTGAGAGCTGCTAAGGTGCTCCCTATCCAGCAAATCTTAGAGCTGAGATTACTGCTGGCTGGGTTAGGTGGTTGTGGTGCTGTGGACCAAACTAACACAGCGGAAGAGTGGTGAAAAGCAACTGAGATGAGATGCCACAATGCGCTGGCAGAGATGGCAGCAGTAAGAGGTGGTGGAGGCATCACTACCCCTATCCACCGAGGCTTGAGGTGAACTCACCTGAACACATCCCTGGATTATGGAATTTCACTGACCTTGAAGTACAAACCACGAGTGGGCTGAAGCAGAGGGAAATAGCCAGTGGCATATGAAAGGGTCATTAGAATTTCACTCTGCAAGGGAAATTGAGGCAAAGGACACTGTCCAAGATATTGTGGGGTGGGTATTTTATTTATTGTTTGCATACCTTTGAGTCATTGTAGTGGAGTTTTCTCAAATTAATGTTACCCCTCCTGTTAATAAAACTTTTCTTTTGGTTATACCAGACTCAGTGTTTGTGAGTGGGGAAGTGTTGCCTGTCAGAGGCACTGGGTGGCTAGAGCTGGATATATTTTGTAATGCTAAGAGGAACCCCCAGGTATTGAACCCTGCCCTTGTTGCTGCTGACATCACCTGCCAGAAAGGTTATCTATTTGAGCAACATCACACATTAAAAAGAAATCCTTACATTTCCTCATGGATGTTAGTAGTAACACCATGAATGACTAAAACTGAAAGAATTTTAAACATCTAATTAACTTTCCATTATTTGTGCTGGATTTTTATTTCATATTATTGGTGTATTACTTTTTATCCCACTTCATTCAGTTTGGACACTGTAAACAACTTAGGCCCCAATCCTGCAATGTGGTATATGTGGGCAGACCCCAGTGTCTCTCTGGAGACCCTTTGAAGTCAGCTGGACTCCGTGCAGGCCTAAGGGTCTGCCTGTGTACATCACATTGTAGCACTGGAGCCTGGGTGAGTTTCACTTTGTGTCTAATCAGTTCCTAGCTGTCTTCTCTTTTGTGATCTCACGCCTTATAAAACCTTTGTTTTTATAAAATCCTAAATATATGTGCCATTTTCCACCTATGCACCGCTATCTTAAATTCAGACACAGACAGCCTGCCTCCTTCATAGACTTCAGCTGAGACTTGCTGTCTTACCTAATCAAATTTTCAGTCTGAATTTTCTGAGGGTCTCGTTTCATTAGATCGGCAATCATTGGTAATGCAGTGAGTAGGAGTGATGGCTGTCAACTACAGCACTACCTCTGGCTTATCGCACTGTCTTTCCTGTGCAAACAGCTTCAGTTGAGGCCTCAGAACAAGGTTTTTGTACCACGGTAAGAAGCTATGTTTCCTGTAAAGAACCAGAGACAAGTGTATATTTTCTGAAATGTACAATATTTTGCTAGAGCACTCAGAATTGTGACTTACATTCATATTTTGTCTTTGTTATTAGAAATTAAAATTGTGGAGGGCACTTTTGGTCAAAGTGCAAAATGTCTACTACGAAGTTATAATAAGCACAACTACTGCATGATGAAAATATTACATATCTCTCGACTTCATATGGATTGTTTATGGTCTTAGAGGAAAAAGCCAATATACTTACAATATACGTCTAGGCTAAATAACACAGTTACATGAAAAGAACATAAACACGTTTAATACACAATGATTGTATCGGAAAGCATAGCATGTAGAAGGACAGGGTTAAAAAACAGACAAGCTAATAAATCACATTTGAGTAAGTCAGACAAATAGGAAGTGGCAGAACAGGCCTGCTGGATCAAGGCTGACAGATATTAGTCTAGGCAGACAGGTGTGAGACAAAAATATAGTAAAACATTAATTTATTATATTTTAGTACATTAGGTGCTTTACAGGGCAGGGAGTTATTACATAGAGATGACAATTCTTAGTATAAAAATCACCCTTACATCCCACAGTCTTGGGATTTTTTCTCGCTATACTATTCCTCTTAAACAAAATATAAGGCAAAGAACTTTTCCTATACTACTTTCTTCCTGGCTGTAATGTAGATAATTACTTGGTTCTAGGACAATCCCTAGTGAAATAGGAATGAATTTTTCAAGTGGGAATGAATTGTCCTTCCAAGTTCTCTGGGGATTTTCCATGGACTGGGTAACTGTATGGAAATAAGGGTGAAATACATGGAAATTAAGGGCTGGATCCCTCAGATATTTAACAACCATGATTAACTTTATTCAGATATGTAGCTCCATCAGCACAGATCATTCCCTCTGTGATAAAAAGAAAAGGAGGACTTGTGGCACCTTAGAGACTAACCAATTTATTTGAGCATGAGCTTTCGTGAAGTGAAGTGAAGTGAAGCTGTAGCTCACGAAAGCTCATGCTCAAATAAATTGGTTAGTCTCTAAGGTGCCACAAGTCCTCCTTTTTCTTTTTGCGAATACAGACTAACACAGCTGTTACTCTGATCCCTCTGTGATGACACCCGCAGGAGCAGACTCTGGAGAGGAAATTATCTGCAGAGAGCCCTTGATACAGTTTCTCCCTGATTGTTCTATAGGAGTTAGGGCTAACCTTAACCCCTATGCCTCTGCATAGGCTGTGGGGCTGGACCCCAAACATGGAGGATCTTTGGGAGGTTGGGATCTTCCCCATGGTGGCTCTGTGCCTCTGCACTGGCTTCATGATAAAGATTGGCTGGGTGGGGCTGTGCTGGTTCAGGGAATCTGTCATAGGCAGGAGATGATCTGTCCTTCCTCTGCTTACTACCCCAGTACATCATTGTTCCTTCCCCCAGCTGAATCCGTAAACCTCTGCAGTTCCCTTAGGGATCTGTGTGTATTCAGGGGTGGTGGGGGCAGTGCTACAATGGTGATTATATCCCCATTCCACCCTGCATGGAAGTGGACAGATCCATGTGTAGATTAGAGGGAGGACCTAGGGGGTGGAAAATCCAGCCCATTTAAATTAATCAATGGGATTACTCATGTGAGGGATTACTCACAGCTATAAATGTTTGCAGGATCAGGCCCCAATTTTATATATTCCTTCCCCCACAACCCTGTCTCCAGAGACAGACATAAGGTTTGGTTAGATTAGGAAATACAGCAAGTAGAACATGATATTTAAGAAGAAGGCACAGCGGGGGCAGTTGTAGTCATTCTGGGATTATAGCATCAGTTAGTTACATCTGTTGGTTTTATAATTTGCTGAATGATTGTCTTATTTTACTGTGTTTTTTGAAAACCATTTGAAGTGCTTTGAATTCAAATATGTAGTTTGCAATGATTTCCATTCCCAGTTGTTCAGCACTTAATGCATTATAGTTCTAGAAAGAGTAGAAGGAAATGATGTGTTTCATGATCCTTAAGGTTGAACCTCAAGATGCTGTGCTTTCAAATCTGTTTCAGGATCACAAAAACCATATTTATATGTCTTCATTCCAGCCTCACTTTTCTGTTGTCTGCATAGTGCTACTCTGGTTTTCTTGTTTTCTTATTCCTCCTGTGGGCATGGTTCTGACTGGCCATGGTAAAATGAGGCATTTGCATGAGGAAAAATTCAATATCTTCCACTGTTGTGTGCAGTTTTATAGCTGTGTTTGTTCCAGGATACTGGAGACCCAAGGAGGGTGAGGTAATATCTTTTATTGGGCCAACACAGTAGCTCAAACTTGTCTCTTTCACCAACAGAAGTTGGTACAATATTAACTCACTCACCTTGTCTCTCTGATTTTCAGGAGCAGGTACCCAGCTGTTCTAAGAGGAAATCACATGTATTGTTTAAAATGTTATTTTGATTGAATACTATTACCCAGGTGGTGACGAGAAGCGTCATCCAAATAACACTCACCAGAGCATTACCAAATGCAGGCAACATTTGATTATGATCCCATCACATGCACCAAATCCTTCCCCATGCACCAAACCCATGTGGACTTACCCTCACAGTAGATTTTTACAGTCCCTGGCTACTGGTGATACCATCAGACTCATTAAAGCCCCATCTCAAATAAGCAAAGCATGGAATCAACATGACTTTTGCCAGCCATCTGTTCTGATCACTATGTTTGTGTATTGGAGCCCTTCCTTCCCTATTTAGTTGATAAGATGACTGTCTTACTATGTGTTTGTTGATGCTTAGTACAATGGGGGTGCTACTCTAGTCCCAGTTCAAGTTTCTAGGGTGGGATTCTCAAAAGTGCCTAATTGACTCAGAAACACAAATTTCTCTCAAAGCAAATAGACCTGGTTTTCACCCAAAATTTAGGTCAACATACTACAGCACTCGGTGGGGGAGGGGGTATGGATTTTACAAACCCCGCAGAGCCATAGCTATGCTGACCTAACTGTGATGTAGATGCCGCTTGGTCGATAGAGGAATACTTCCGTTGAACTTGCTACTGTCACTCGGGGAGGGAGTGTTGCTACAGCAATGAAAAAACACACCCTTCTGTTGGTTTAGGCCAGGGGTTGGCAACCTTTCAGAAGTGGTGTGCCAAGTCTTCATTTATTCACTCTAATTTAAAGTTTCGCGTGCCAGTAATACATTTTAACATTTTTAGAAGGTCTCTTTCTGTAAGTCTTTAATCTATAACTAAACTATTGGTGTATGTAAAGTAAGTGAGGTTTTTAAAATGTTTAAGAAGCTTCATTTAAAATTAAATTAAAATGCAGAGCCCCCCGGACCGGTGGCCAGGTCCCGGGCAGTGTGAGTGCCACTGAAAATCAGCTTGCGTGCCACCTTTGGCACGTGTGCCATAGGTTGCCTACCCCTCGTTGAGGCCGTGTCTGTATTATAGAGTTATGCTGGCATTGTTTTGGCACCATAGCTAAACTGCTCTACCGCAACGTGGAGCTGGCCTTAGTTACTTAGCCCCTCCTCTGGTTTTACTGTAATACAAATAAGTAATAGTGTAATCTGGAAAACCAGGCAAGAATTTATCACCATGGAGCTCCTGACTCCCATTATGCTGTCTTTGCCCCATTTTGGTGGAACAAAGGCGTCATAAAGCTTTGTTAAACTGGTATCTGGGGATTCTCCCAGCATGAGGGAGCCAGTATAACTGCACTCCCAGCCACCCTCCATGTGCTGAGGGAGGAAGGACACATGACTGGAGCATGCTGCCATCCAATTATTAAATTGCAGTACAATGGGCTAAAACTACATCAAACACTTTCCTAATGTTAGTTTTTCATTACAGCTGTTGCCAGGGAATGTTGTCTGGATGTCTGACTGGTTGTATTTTGGGAGAGAAAGTGGTCCATGCAATTGTGAGTAGATGGGAAGATAGTCCATGAAAATATCTCTGAAGATGTTGGCCACATTTTTAGTCACCAACTAGTTGCTTCTCTGCCCCTAAATTTAAAACAGCTGCTGCTTGTGAGCTGCTTTTCTTTGAAGTGACAGAAAATCCTACTCTTCTCAATTTCATGAGGGTCAATCCCCTGCTACAAAGTCTCCCATCTCTGACTTCATGTGGGACACTAATACATAATCCAGTCCGATGAGGACTATCTCTGATCACATTCTACCCATTCATAGCATTTCAATACAAATCCTGTGTTTGGAAACTAAGAAGGAATCATGAAATGTTCTAATACCCGGGGCTGAAGGGCCAGTGTGAGACAGGATATCAAGCTGTGCAAAAAGGACAGATCACAGGTGAATATTTTTCTATCATCAACAGCTAATTCATTTTACTAGTACCGAAGTTGCATACTTTGCAGTAATGATGCACACATTTTACTCTGCATGAAATGTTATCTTTTGGTCAGCCAGATATCTTTAGTCTAATACAACAGTTCTTAAACTGTGGGTTGGGACCCCAAAGTGGACTGGTGTTAGACTTGTTGAGTCCTTGGTCCAAAGTCTGAGTCCTATTGCGTGGGGCCAAAGCCGAAGGCTGAGGGCTTCAGCCCTGGGTAGTGGGGCTCGGGTTACAGGCCCCCTGCTTGGGGCTGAATCCCTTAGGTTTTGCCCCCACTCCACCCAGAGTGGTGGGGCTCGGACAGGTTCAGGCTTTGGTCCCCCCCTCCTGGGGTTGTGTAGTAATTTTTGTTGTCAGAAGGGTGTCACGGTGCAAAGAAGTTTGAGACCCCCGGTCTAATAGATACCAGAAACCAACTGTCCTGGTCATACTGAGTCATGTTGTGATACATGTAGGCATTGCTTTTCCCCCAGTGGGAGAGACTTGTGAAATATAATTATAACCTCTTCAAATAAATCAACAAGGAAGGAGAACATAGGTCATGAAGCAGAGCCCTACCATTCCACTCACATTCATCGCCAACAAAATTACCATTGCAGATACAGCCCATGAATACCAGGAAAAACATTTACTGTATGTTTATCTTTTTCAGTTGGCCTCAGCATAAATATCTTCCTTGAAATGGCTGTGGTAGTGCAATAGTTAAGCTATATAGGACACACGTAGGGAAAACTGGCACCTTGGTTTATGCTGGGAATTCTTGTTTCTTTTTTAGTTTGTTCTCAGTTACGGGAAAGCAAGAAAGTCTGAAGAACTATGACTGTAAATAACCAACCAGTGGCAATGCTCCTGGGTGGGCTACAACAGTTCCATACTGGAAACAGTTGCCAGTCTGTTAATACCAACCATCACTGAATTCTCTCTCACTTCCAGGCTGCATAACCAATCCTCTGTATATTTGATGAGGGCACATATGTGGCATTGGCAATGTACATGCCCACACAAACAGAAATGTAAATATATGGGTGATGTTGGATTTAGAATCATAGAATATCAGGGTTGGAAGGGACCTCAGGAGGTCATCTAGTCCAACCCCCTGCTCAAAGCAGGACCAATCCCCAGCTAAATCATCCCAGCCAGGGCTTTGTCAAGCCTTACAATGGGACATGAGATAGGGAACAGAGGAGTAACTAGAAAATAGAAAAGGGGGAAGGGAAAGAGAAGGGGCTTGATTTGAAGCCAGAGATGTGCCAGTACTCATCAGTGCTGGCACAGAGGTCTCATTGAGAATAACAAGGCTTGGTTGGTTAACATCCATTGGGATTTTTAAATACATACATTCATAGAATCATAGAATATCAGGGATGGAAGGGACCTCAGGAGGTCATCTAGTCCAACCCCCTGCTCAAAAGCAGGACCCATCCCCAATTAAATCATCCCAGCCAGGGCTTTGTCAAGCCTGACCTTAAAAACTTCTAAGGAAGGAGATTCCACCACCTCCCTAGGCAACGCATTCCAGTGTTTCACCATCCTCCTAGTGAAAAAGTTTTTCCTAATATCCAACCTAAACCTCCCCCACTGCAACTTGAGACCATTACTCCTTGTCCTGTCCTCTTCCACCACTGAGAATAGTCTAGAACCATCCTCTCTGGAACTACCTCTCAGGTAGTTGAAAGCAGCTATCAAATCCCCCCTCATTCTTCTCTTCTGCAGACTAAACAATCCCAGTTCCCTCAGCCTCTCCTCATAACTCATGTGTTCCAGACCCCTAATCATTTTTGTTGCCCTTCGCTGGACTCTCTCCAATTTATCCACATCCTTCTTGTAGTGTGGGGCCCAAAACTGGACACAGTACTCCAGATGAGGCCTCACCAATGTCGAATAGAGGGGGACGATCACGTCCCTCGATCTGCTCGCTATGCCCCTACTTATACATCCCAAAATGCCATTGGCCTTCTTGGCAACAAGGGCACACTGTTGACTCATATCCAGCTTCTCGTCCACTCTCACCCCTAGGTCCTTTTCCGCAGAACTGCTGCCTAGCCATTCGGTCCCTAGTCTGTAGCTGTGCATTGGGTTCTTCCGTCCTAAGTGCAGGACCCTGCACTTATCCTTATTGAATCTCATCAGATTTCTTTTGGCCCAATCCTCTAATTTGTCTAGGTCCCTCTGTATCCTATCCCTGCCCTCCAGCGTATCTACCACTCCTCCCAGTTTAGTATCATCTGCAAATTTGCTGAGAGTGCAATCCACACCATCCTCCAGATCATTTATGAAGATATTGAACAAAACCGGCCCCAGGACCGACTCCTGGGGCACTCCACTTGACACCGGCTGCCTACTAGACATGGAGCCATTGATCACTACCCTTTGAGCCCGACAATCTAGCCAACTTTCTACCCACCTTATAGTGCATTCATCCAGCCCATACTTCTTTAACTTGCTGACAAGAAGACTGTGGGAGACCGTGTCAAAAGCTTTGCTAAAGTAAAGATACAATACATCCACTGCTTTCCCTTCATCCACAGAACCAGTAATCTCATCACAGAAGGTGATTAGATTAGTCAGGCATGACCTTCCCTTGGTGAATCCATGCTGACTGTTCCTGATCACTTTCCTCTCATGTAAGTGCTTCAGGATTGATTCTTTGAGGACCTGCTCCATGATTTTTCTGGGGACTGAAGTGAGGCTCACTGGCCTGTAGTTCCCAGAATCCTCCTTCTTCCCTTTTTTAAAGATTGGCACTACATTAGCCTTTTTCCAGTCATCCGGGACTTCCCCCGTTCGCCACGAGTTTTCAAAGATAATGGCCAATGGCTCTGCAATCACAGCCGCCAGTTCCTTTAGCACTCTCGGATGCAACTCGTCCGGTC
This sequence comes from Caretta caretta, assembly GCF_965140235.1. Classification (NCBI taxonomy): domain Eukaryota; kingdom Metazoa; phylum Chordata; order Testudines; family Cheloniidae; genus Caretta; species Caretta caretta. Next base: position 49,295,676 of record NC_134207.1, read on the forward strand.
CCATGGACTTGTGCACGTCCAGCTTTTCTAAATAGTCCCTAACCACCTCTTTCTCCACAGAGGGCTGGCCATCTATTCCCCATGTTGTGATGCCCAGCACAGCAGTCTGGGAGCTGATCTTGTTCGTGAAGATAGAGGCAAAAAAAGCATTGAGTACATTAGCTTTTTCCACATCCTCTGTCACTAGGTTGCCTCCCTCATTCAGTAAGGGGCCCACACTTTCCTTGGCTTTCTTCTTGTTGTCAACATACCTGAAGAAACCCTTCTTGTTACTCTTAACATCTCTCACTAGCTGCAACTCCAGGTGCGATTTGGCCCTCCTAATTTCATTCCTACATGCCCGAGCAATATTTTTATACTCTTCCCTGGTCATATGTCCAACCTTCCACTTCTTGTAAGCTTCTTTTTTATGCTTAAGATCCGCTAGGATTTCACCGTTAAGCCAAGCTGGTCGCCTGCCATATTTACTATTCTTTCGACACATCGGGATGGTTTGTCCCTGTAACCTCAACAGGGATTCCTTGAAATACAGCCAGCTCTCCTGGACTCCTTTCCCCTTCATGTTAGTCCCCCAGGGGATCCTACCCATCCGTTCCCTGAGGGAGTCGAAGTCTGCTTTCCTGAAGTCCAGGGTCCGTATCCTGCTGCTTACCTTTCTTCCCTGTGTCAGGATCCTGAACTTTCTTTGCTAACTGGGGTTTATTATTTATTGAGCATCCAAAAATGCACTAGGTGTTCTATAGAGTAAATAGAAAGACATAGTCCCTACCCCAAGATGCTTACAATCTAATTTTAGACATGATGCAATGTGTGGGAGTAACAACCAATAGGGAAGGGTTAGGGTGAAGGTTCCAGCACTGAGGCCATGCAGTTAGTCTGTACAAACATGTGTACATCCTGATGGCTCAATGCAAATTTTTAAATGATTATTTATTATTAACATACTCTCAGAGAATGCGTCTCCACCTCAAACCTTAGCACCTGCATTACAATCCTTAAAGCAGGCTTTGCCTCAGCTATTCCTCATGGCATCAGCCATACCCCATTCAGGCATGTAACCTGGCTACTTTACACCGGTGGCACATTTCAGTAAGTGTCTTGTTTTTCTGGCTGTTACAGCCTCTTATATTCCCCATCACTGCATCAGAGTTTCATATGGCGCACTCCAGCCACACATGTCCTGAATATGATTAATACAGTGTGCGGTTTGCTGGATAGTTTAACCCAGAAATTTAAGCTTCTGTCTATCTTAGGACTTTATACTGCCACCCATCACTGTAGTTTCTGAGCACCCCTTCCCCACATGCACTGTGCCCTTGCTCCTCTCCCCCAGTGCCTCCTGACACCGTGAAACATCAGATCCATGGCATGCGACGGGGAGGCACTGATCGGTGGGGCTTGCCAGAGGTGCTGGGGGGAAGAGGAGGTTCTGGTAGGGGGGGCTCCTTCTCCCCCTCCCCTGCCCACCTGCCACTTGCCTCCCTGTTCACCTCCTCACCGCACTCACCTGCCCACCTCCCGCCTCATCTCCCCACCCATGGGGACCCCCAAAGCGTGGAGTCCCGATTCGCCATACCCAAGGGACGTGTCTGGGTGAAAAACTGGTTGACAGACCATACTCAGAGTAGTTATCAATGGCTTTCTGTCAAACTGTGAGGGCATATCTAGTGAAATTTGGCAGGGGTCAGTCCTGGGTCCAGTACAAGTCAATATTTTCATTAATGACTTGGCTAATGGAGTGGAGAGTATGCTTTATAAAATTTACAGATGCCAACAGTCTAGGAGGGGTTGCAAGCCTTTTGGAGGATTGTTTTGAATTCTAATGCTATCTTGACAAATTAGAGAATTAGTTTGAATGTAACAAGATGAAATTTAATACAGATAACTGCAAAGTACTACACATAGGAAGGAATGATTTGGGAAGAAGAGATTGTGATTCATATGCTGGCAAGGCCTTTTTGAAAAGGAAGGTTTTGCAGGGTTTCCTAAAATGACCATATTCTGAATTCTCCTAATCTCCTCTGAAAGTCCCTTCCATAGCTGGATCCCCTTACCTGAGGGTGTTATCCACAGTTTGCACACACTTCACCCTGCGGTTTCAGCTTTGCATTGACCCATAGGACCACAACTGTCTCAGCGATTCAGTGATCAAAATTTGGTATGTAATATAGCTGGGACTTTAAAAATTAGAACCAGAGATTTAAGCTGGTATCAGAAGCTGACTGGGAGCTGGGAGAAGGACTTGAGCACAAGGCCTGAGAAGGCAGGCAGTCACCTTCTGTACCTGATGGAGCCTGTGTGTTGTCTTCACATTCAGCTTCAGCCACAGATGCTGGAACTAGGAGTGCTGCTGCAACCCCTGGCTTGAAGTGGTTTCCATCATAGACAGGGTTTACAGTTTGGTTCAGTGGCTTTCAGCACCGCCACTATGTACATTGTTACAGCACCCCCAGCTTCAGCATTATTGTCTTTGAATTTGTTCCACATGTTTTAATAAAAACACCAGGGGTCAGCTGATGTAGGCTCGGGGCGGTCAATGGAAGCTGCTGGGTGCTCAGCACTCACAGAATCATAGAATATCAGGGTTGGAAGGGACCTCAGGAGGTCATCTAGTCCAACCCCCTGCTCAAAGCAGGACCAATCCCCAACTAAATCATCCCAGCTAGGGCTTTGTCAAGCCTGATCTTGAAAACCTCCAAGGAAGGAGATTCCACCACCTCCCTAGGTAACCCATTCCAGTGCTTCACCACCCTCCTAGTGAAAAAGTTTTTTCTAACATCCAACCTAAACCTCCCCCACTGCAACTTGAGACCATTACTCCTTGTTCTGTCATCTGCTACCACGGAGAACAGTCTAGATCCATCATCTTTGGAACCCTGTTTCAGGTAGTTAAAAGCAGCTATCAAATCCCCCCTCATTCTTCTCTTCTGTAGACTAAACAATCCCACTTCCCTCAGCTTCTCCTCGCAAGATATGTGCCCCAGCCCCCTGATCATTTTTGTTGCCCTCCGCTGGACTCTTTCCAATTTTTCCACATCCTTCTTGTAGTGTGGGGTCCCAAACTGGACACAGTACTCCAGATGAGGCCTCACCAGTGTCAAATAGAGGGGAATGATCACATCCCTCCATCTGCTGGCAATGCCCCGACTTCTACAGCCCAAAATGCCATTAGCCTGCTTGGCAACAAGGGCACACTGTTGACTCATATCCAGCTTCTCGTCCACTGTAACCCCTAGGTCCTTTTCTGCAGAACTGCTGCCTAGCCATTCGGTCCCTAGTCTGTAGCAGTGCACGGGATTCTTCCGTCCTAAGTGCAGGACTCCTGAAAATCAATCCATTTAAACAGAGGCCTACCTATGGCCTTCAGAACCTAACTTGGTCTTCAGTATGATTTTGTTCTCCTTTTTGTTAAGGAGCAGCTCCATTATGCAAGTAGTTTTGCTGATCCTCAAGGGCGGTTGCTTAAGGCTAATACTCTATGTTAAAGATAGTTGCCTTCCTTTTGCTACCAGGGACTCTGTAAGGCAATCACCCTGTTACCAAAACTGGTTCACATTTCAGCTTCTGTTTCCTTGAACTCTGCGACAAAACCTGTGAGACTGGTCCCTGTGTATTCTATGTTTCTAATTAATATTTATTATAGTACTATGTGTCTAATTATATAATATACACACATGAATGCAGAAAACTCCCTGTCCCATTTTCCTGGATTGAATAATAGTCTGGAAACAGAACTATAATTATAGAGGTTTTTTTATTAGAGAATTTATCTAAAATACATATTCATTTCTTCTTTAAATTATGACATATTATTTTAATGGAAAGTTACTCTGTATTATATCTATGGGAATTAGTTTTATAAATATTTAATTTAAGACATTTTGTAATTTAAAAAAACACACTAACATTAAGACATAATTGAGGTTGATGATACCATGGCTAAAAATGTAAAATTTAAAAAATATTTACACATCAATTTCTTAAAATCTAAGACATTTAATAATTATTAATTTGCTTTTCACTGCCTATGTTGACACAACTTAATCTCTTAAATCACATTTAAAATGTCCAAATTATTCTGTATTCCTGTGCTTCCAAAAAGCTTCACATTACTGAGTACAGTTAGTTATATGTACCATCACCTGTAGATGAGGTTACTTAAAATGGCTTATTTTGCGGTCATTATGCGCTTTGCCAAACAGTCAAAGTGTCAGTCACAGCAATTATCAAACACCACACAGATTTCCCCTCTCCCCACACCTTAAGACCTTTTTTTCTCTTGGTCTAGGGTCTTTCACATTTCATTAGCCAGAACTTCAGATGCTGAATGGAAGAAGCGAGAGATCTAGGAGAAGAAATGTTGCCAGTGCACAGCTAGCAAAGGTTTGATTTGTGCTTAGCAGAAAGGACTCCTCCCTCACAAACACAGCAATTTCTTATGAGGTCAGTGCTTAGCTCATTGGAATGATGCTCTAACTTCTCTGCCCTTCAGAGGCTGGCATGGACGCCAGTTGTCCATCATATGGTATGGGGGCTCATTCTCAGCACTGAAGCAAAGGCCACGGAGTTTGCACAGCTGGAGAAAAAAGAAAGGATCAACATTAACCTTCAGATGCATCCTCATGCCTCCGGCAACCTATTTACGGTATATACTGTGAGCCAGAGACAGTACAACTCTTAGGGTATTGGGAAAGGTGGCTTAAAGATATCTAAGTGATCACCCCCCTCTTTGTTTTGCTGGCCAAGGAACTCAGTGCAAGGTGTTTCACCCAAACCCTTTCCTGCCCCTGACACATTCTTTTTGGCCATCGACATGCCATCTGTGCTGGTAGAGCTGGGAAAGAGTGGTATAGGTTTTATGGAACTTTTGAATCACAGGAACTTCACAAAGGGGCCAGAGCTGGCTCTGTGTTTGTTCCAGGTCTATAGATTAATTGAACACTTGGCTATTTTGAAAGCTGAAACTCTTTTGACAGTTTGATTTTTTAAATAACATTTACTTGATCCCTTTCTCATACTGGTGTAATTCAGCAATTACTTCAACAGAAGTCAGTGAAGCTATCCTGGGGTTAAACTGGTATGAGAAGAGAATAGATCTCAATTTCCATGGGAATGTATAGTAAGAATGTGACGGTCTATCCTAAAGCATGATCTGCAATTTCATAGCCCTCTAAAATAGAACCATCTCTGTGTATAATTGTGCCATAATACTCTTCTGTTCCAAAGGTCCCTTGGGACAGCCAGGCCCTGAAATATCTGAAGTAAATGTGCGGTTTCCCAAGCAGTAGGACATTTACCCTACACAGTGTTTATTCATGTACTTCCATTAAAAACAAGTCTTGCTCTGCCACCTTTGAGGTACCTGCTAGAATAATCAACACACAGGAGACTCTTTAGATGTGGTCCATAGGGAGCTGACTATGTGTGATTTTTACACATACTTCAGCTAATTCAGAACTAACTGCAAAACCCAGCCCTCCAGGACACCATGTGGATTTGTCACAGGTACTCAGCTATTCATGCTGCTTTCTCATGTGTGACAAAGGTCAGACAAATATAATTCAATGCAAGTAACCAGCAGGTTAGAAATAGTCCTCATTTTAATTAACTGATTTGGGACACCATGTCTGAAAACACACAGCAATAGAAATTGCTGACAGAAGGATGCGAGGGGGCTGCAGCATTTGTACAGAATGGTTCTGTAGACATAAAATCATGCTACGCTCTGATTGGCAAAGAGCTGCCTTACGAGAGGCTTTTAACTTCACTGAGAGACATGGTACATAGCTCAGAATGCTGCAACCCTACGTGTTCCAATAATCAGTAATTCAGTATAGCAATTCTTATGGATTTGCTATCCTAAACCTCCTCCTCCTGACAAATATTCAAAATCTGCCTATCTTTAGAAAAAAACAGTTGCCAATTGTGAATTGAAGTCCAGTGAAAACATTCCCAACAGATGCTAAATTTTAGGATTTCCTTTTTTCCCCAAGCTGTTTTATGGTTTCTTGATTTGTTCAGCATTTAGGAATGACAAAATACATGATATGTGCAGCTTTGGTCTTGAGTAGTTGGTTTTGAAAGGTGCAATGTGATAAATGGATTTGTGGATGGGAAGAGATGGAGGATGGCTTTCATAAGGGAAAAATACTCATTTATGTTGAGTATTTCCCCTCTCCTCTCTCCCATGTTGTAAAGCTACATTCATGTCCCCTTGATCATCAGTAATAGTTCCTGTGGCTTTAAACACAGATGTCAAGCTAAGACTCACTCCAAAGCCTCTTATTAGTAGTAATAGATACTGTAGTTTAATGAACATTTCCAATAGTTCATCCTCTTCCTTTCCCCTGCACTTTTATTAAATTATGCCCAGCACCAGATCACAGCTTCTTTTCATCTCAAGTCAATAAAGAAACACAATTATTTGATTTATTGTTAGAGCAATAGCCATTGGTAAAATTGATGTAAGCCTGTGAGGGTAAACTAAAGCCCTTCAAATATGGCTTATATTTATAGACTCAAGGGTCCTATTTTTATCTTCTTAGCTAAACCACTGCAGCCCTGAGGATGAAACTTGAATCTACACAATTTCATTAAGGAATGGTGCACAGAACTAATGCCCAGAGACACTCAACTTGTCAGTGCTCTACTCTGAGAGCATTTGCCAGTGTCATCAGGCTGCACGATAAAAGAGTTTCTTGAGATAAAATGCAAACTTCTGGAAGCTGCAAATTTTCTGCATTCCAAGCAATGGCATTTCTTCTTGACTCCTGTCCTGAGTAGCAGCAAAGTCCACTTCAACACACATATGAACACAGTTACCAGAGAGGGAGAAAAAAAACATTTCAGATATGCATATTGAACCAATGATTCATGATGCTATCTTCTCTTTCACAAAGCTTTGCAATCGGACTCTATTCTGTTCCAGTAATGTAAACTGCAGCTTCAGCAGAAGATCCCACTGAAGTCTAAACGAAGGCGAATGAGAGTATTTTCATATAGAAAAATGACCTTTAGCTACTGAAGATTTACCTGTTCTGGACTGACACTGATGGGTTCTCTCAGAACATGCCAGATAACGCATTCAAGTAGAGGGGGAGTGGTCAGCGAACCTTGGTAAGTCCAGTAATCCAGGGATGTGGGAAGCAGATTCTTGGGATCATAGTTTGTGAAGGAAGCTTGCTTGCCCTAAGAAGATAGAACAGCCTGTTAAAACTGTGGTGTAAGACTAGTTGGAAAATACACACCTTGCTTGCATTAGTGGAGCTAGTTAAGGGAGGTTTGATATTTCTTGCCAAGTGTGTCCCCTGCTTTAGAAAGAGAGAGAGAGAGAGAGAGAGATGGATGCTAATTCTGAACAGTACTGAGATCCTCCTACAATTTGCTGAAAACTGTTGGGGTTAAAGTTGCTTAGCACCTTCCAGGATCAAGCCCTCCATCCTTGTTTCAAATGTCTAAAGTTACTGCCTCTTCCTCTAAAAACATCCACAATCTATATCCCATGCATAGATGGCAAAAGAGACAGAGCAAATATAAAAATTTGTGGGTCTGGTTCGTTAATGGCCAAACTCATCGACTTCAGTCATTAGTGTAACTCATCTGATTTACACCAGGCATGAACCTAGTCCAGCATAACAACTATGGACTCCACTGCAACTGAAAGCCAGAAGCACACGATCATAATGGTATGAAAACATTATTTACATAAATCCTTTCCGATTGCTGATGACCTACAATGCTGTATATCTTTTATTAGCCTAATTTAAAAAAAAGCATTTGAGCTCTCGTCAGGGTAGGGATTACAAAGGTGTCAGTGCTGATGACATGGAGAGCTGTTCTACTGTAGTACTTGCATATAGCAAGCAGAAGTAAGGAACTTCAATTTTGCACTTTTCAAGAAGAAGACTATAGAAAACAGCTGTGCTTGTTGTCAGTTGGCATAGAGATCATATACTACCTTGGTTTGAATGGAGTCTAGTGCATCGATAACTTTCTGTATCTCAGGCCTGTCACTTCCCGCCTATAATGCAAACCACATGAAAAGAAAGTAAGTAGGTGCATATGTGCTTGCTTAGATTTACCACCATAGTTAACTGAAGACACCATTTTAAATTAGATCACCACAGCACCAATTAGTTTCATAGAGATTTATCATAATGCTGAATGATGAAAGTGGCTGTGCCCTCACATTGTAAAGCATATGAAGTTTGCCAGTCAGCACAAGCCATTTGTGCTGACTAATCTGCAGAAGTCAAGGATTGTGGGACAGAATAAAATGATTTTCTTTTAAGGTATGTGGATTTATTATTGGACTTTAAATTTGACTTCTGAGAAATGAACAGTTAAACTCCCAACAAAACCAGCATGACCAGAATAGAGGGAGCATAGTAGAGACAAATCATCATCTTTAGCTGGTTGTGTATTTCTCAACCTTTATATTAAGCCAAGGTAATTAATGTGGCAGAAAACATCCTGCCATTGAGGAGTGACAAATGAAAGGGAAAATAGAGGTTATTTATGCCTGGTTTACACAGTTTTTATACCATGTGATTTTTTTTCATGGCATACTTATACCAATACCACCACCCCTAATGTGGACACAATTATATTGGTATAAAGGGCCATAGACCAATATATCTTACTGCTTTTCATACAGTAGGACTTAGTGAGTATAGGCACCTTTATACCAATATAACTCTGGGGGGAAGTACCTCTTTAACTCTACGGTATTTCTAAACCAGTACAACTTCTGGGTGTAGACAAGGCCTTAGACTGTAATCTTGTTGGGATGGGGGCATGTTTTAGTTCTGTGTTTGTATTGCAATAGTGCTAGGTGCTCCATCATGGTAGGTGCTGTACAAACAATACATTACTATAATAATAAGGTGATTGTTCAACTAACCTGCAGAAAAACGCCTACCACAGTCAAGCCATCAGGATGCTTCACAGCTTCATCAAATCTACCATATTTTGTGTTCCAGTGAACCAGGTGAAGCTAGAATCCAGGAGACAAGGGACATTTACAAACAGCACCTTCCATCTAACAGAGCATCTCAACTAATAGATGACCATTTACCAAAAACATTAACACAGATTGTGTTTTACTGCTGAAACTTGAAGAGTTTTGCATACAGCTCTGAAATTGTTGCATCATTGATTTGCTTTTATGTCTCTTGTAGAAATTTGTGCAATAGATATTTATAAGAAGAAGTGCTTCTCATACTTATTTTCAAAAACATTTTCTAAATGCCAAGTGTGGGCCATATCTTGCAGTCCTTATTCTGGTAAAACTCCAGTTGACTTCAGTGGGAATTTTGCTGAAGCAAGGACTGCAGGATTTGGCCTAATTTTAAATCAAAGTATTCTGTCCTTTTTTTTTTTTTTTAAAGGATATAGAGTTAAACATGCTCTAAATAAACTCCATTGACTTAGGGGAGTTATACTTGTTTACACTATGGCTGAGTTTGGCCTGCAAATTTTAAGGTAATGCCTTAAAAAAGACAGCTCCTGGAAAACTTTGGAGGACATTCTGTTTGGAAATAAATGTACCTCTGCATCAATCTAGTTGGTTTGCTCTTCTTTTTTGTTTTTGTTTTCTTAGTTGTTTTTAGGGCTATTAAGATGAAGACAGGATTTTGATTCTTCTAAGCTCATCTGCTCCTGCTGCTTATTCTTCATTTGAAATTATAACAATCTGTGCCATCATAACTATCTGCACAGGAAGTTCAGCAGCTAATTATGGTGCCACAAGCAGAATTTTATAATCTTTGTATAATCCTACAAGGTGCTCAGAACCTTCAGAAAGTTGAAAGATGCTCGGTACCTCGTGAAAAAGAAGCAGAAGCAGGGCAGGTGAACTCTCAGACCAGATTGTCACTGGCCCTGCATGGGTGCACAAGGGATAGGAAAAGAAAGGGTGCAAGGAGCTACTTCTCTTATACTCCAGTGCAAGAGCCAGTCACAATTCCAATCCTTGTGCTACCTTAGTGCAAGAATTGGGAAATGCCACCTCTGCTGCCACTGCTAGACTTCCAAAGCGGACAGAGAGGGGTGAGATAGTTAATCTAGGGCTTTGTCCTCCTTCCGCTCCAGGAGCAGAGTAGAGGTGAGCCTGGGTCCAGGGGAGTGTAGCAAAGGGTAGTGCAGCAACTGCTCTAGCATGCAGTCCTATAGGGGTCCCTGGCTGGGTCAACCAAAATGTCTGCTTGAGGTCCCACTGCTGTATGTCCCCTCCACAGTTCCTCTTACTCGCTCACTACCACAGATCATGACTTGAAAACTACAATAAAGCCTTTAAGAAACCAAAAGTCTTGTCGTGTCAGAGCAAACACTTTGGTTTTTAACACTAGAGACAAGAAAATGGGGAACCTATGATATACAGATGCACAGGGAATAGAATTTTTTCCAATGCTTCCCATGAGCTGTCTGTTTGTTTTGTTTCTGTCACATCTGTGAAATGAAGTGGCTGCAATGGAAATCTTTTACAGTGAATACCACATCTCGCTTGATACCATCCAGCACTTTTAGGCTGTATCTACACAAGATTTTGCTTAACATTTCCCACCATTCTATAGTATGGTGCTGCTTCTGTGTTGGGAGCACTAATGTAGACCAGCAGCCAACATCTGAACCATCATGTTGTCTTACCCTGCTAGAACTCACAGCACTGCTGCCACTGGGGGAGTAGCGCTGATGGGAAATTTTAAGGAAAAATGCCTAGTGTGAACAGTCCCCTATAAGAAAAAATCCATTCTTACCTCGGCTTCATATTGCACTCCATCCACAATGTGCTCAGAACCTTGGCCTTCACAGGAGCCCCAGTGAATGTGAAACTGAATCAGTCTGTAGGTTCCCTCAAGCGCTCCGCCCCTCAGCACTGCAAACCAAACAGCCTCCATTAGTATTTGCCTCACCTCCTTTGTTATGGAGCCTTACTCTAAAACAGAACACTGAACTCCGGGCTTCTAGGGGCAGGTCTACACTACAAACTTGTATTGGCACAGCTGCACCTAGTCTATACCAGACATCTAAAAACTTAAATGGCTTTAATATATGAGATTCATCAGCAATTTACCAGCCATGCTAATAATACAAGGTGACTGGATTTAGGAAAGGTTTGTGAGAAACTTTTCTGTCACAATATAATAAAAAATTCTAAAAAGATGAATAACCAGAATTCTAGGGCCATATAGAAAATGTTCCACCAAAGCACTCTTAAAGGCCTAAAAGTGTTTGCCTTACTCATGCAAATTGCCCTTTCATTTTATGCCATCTATTTAGGCCTTAATCCTGCAAACGTCATGGTGCACAGCAGGGAGCCCAATGTTGCTGTGCTCTAGTGTAAGTATGAGTAAAGGCCAGCAACAGGCACATATGAGGTTAAACACTAGGCATAGCCTTCCTCACTAAAGTGAGGTAAATCTCAAGCCTCTTGTGTTCCCTTCTCCATTAGTCCCTCCCAAAATATTGGTAAAATAAGGACTGGCACATGAGTCAGGTCTGAGGAGAGACGGGTTTGGAAATGAGGCCCCTATTTGGTATTACTCTTGCTACTACAGTAACTAAGTCCTAGTGTAACCAGAGCACTCAGTAGCACTCTCAATTATGCAGGATTGGGCTCCCTGAATTCCCTTTCCTGCTCATTAATTTTCACCTTGTGTTTAGACTCCGAACAGCCCACCCTTGTGAGATGCAGGATCAAGCCCTGAGCCTGGAAAATGCTCAGGGCAGGGAAACTGTCTTCATGTGCAGCACCAAGCCCGAACAGGTAATAAGTAATCCTATTGAAGTTAATGGAGCAAATCGTGTGGGTAAACAGAGAAAGGTTTAGGCCAAATTGTTCTTCTGCAGAGCATTTAGGCCTCACAATCTAATTCTTTGTTTAAGCTGGCATTATCTGAAAAGCAAAGGTATTTTAGGAATAAAATTTAAGATGATATAGACCCTAAAACCCAATTTTGTACTTGCAAAGTGACAGAAACGTGCTATATGTTACCATAAAAGTGCCTGGATTATGCATCACAAACAAAATAGGTCAATGGAATAAAAATGCTTTTCTCTGTTTGCAAACAGTCCATACCCAGGACTGTGCCAGTGTGTGCATGTGTGAGAGTATGTAAATTGATTACAGTAGGCCACTATCTGTTCAGTTTTGGCTAACTTTGACTATATGCAAGCACAGACTAAAATAGCCATTGACAACTGGGGCAGGGGTAATTACAATGATGTGAAGGGAATGACTCAAGACTTTAGCCACAAGAAAATGCAATTTAAGATATACACAACAACCTTTGCATCCATTGTCAAGGCTACAGCTTTGTAGGTATAATATTAGATTTGAAAAACTTAGGTACAATGGGCAAAATATACCCTTTGGGCTAGAGTCACAAAAGGAATTAGGTACCCACAGTAGCAGTTAGGTGCCTACATCCCAAATCGGAACCCATTGGCAATCACAAAAGCTCCACTCCACTTCCACTGAACCTGTAGGTGTTTAAACATGGGCACACAACACAAGCGCAAGTAAATGTGAGCAGGAGAAAATTGCTAGCTGGGTGTGGGGTGAAAAAGGGAACAGCCAATCTTTGTCACATGTTCCTGTCTCAAAGCAGCATGTTCTATACAGCAGTAACTCCTGTTCTGTGGCTAAGGCTCATGTGACTACATGATGATGGGCTACAAATGTGATTTTTTTTCTATTCAATGACAACATGAAAGATGTTAAGGTACAATACATTTTGAGGCACTTCATTTCAATTTAGAAGTGGGCACTATATTTTTTCTGTATTGAGACAATGTTGAGCAGATTTGAGATTTATTATCAGTAATGATGATGATGATGAATAATACCCTGAGCAGTTACATAGATCCCAAAGCACTTTACAAAGGAGGTAAAAGTGCTTTGACTCGTAGGAAAGTTTAATGATCAAATCCTATTCACATGGGTAAGGCGAGAAGTCCCATTGATGTCACTGGGATTCCTTGCATGAATACATTAAACTGGATTTGGCCCTAACACATTTCCTGGTGAGATCGTAGAGTGTGTAGAACTAAAAGGACATTTTGTTGATTAAGAGAAATCTACACAGTCAAAGGCATCTGGTTACATGGGCCAGGCTATTCTACTGTAAAAGAAGTTTTACTGAGCAGTTACCACTCCCATATTTACTTCAGAGCATTAGCAACTTTGGCCTAAACTGTGTGGGTAGCATTGATGTTATTTAGAGAAGAGTCAGGTCCTTTATGTGAAGATTTGCAGGAATACTGTGGCTTTACTGCTGGGATTCCAAACACTGATGGGATGTATTCACTATAAAGAGCAAGCCCTAATTTATCTTATTCAGGGAAACGCTTTTCTTGGAAAGAATCCAAATGGCTAAACTGCAAGATTCCTTCAAAAAATAATTCAGACATTGAATGAAATCCTCCACTTACACAAATCAAATTGGTAGGAAATAAACTATTCTAAGGCTTGTTAATCTGAATAAATGCAGAAAAAGGGAATACTCCTCAAATGGAAATGAGTAAAAATGGAACATTTTCCTATAGCTGAAAAAATAGTCATCCAAGCAAGATGGAAGTCCACTGCTCAAAATCTATGGGATTTAGTGCTAATTCAGAGTCCTCTCAAATGAAAACCCTAGCAGTCACAGAACACCAATTTGGCTGAGGAGATATAATAAATGAAATATTACTAAAAACATGCTATGTTTGAACACACTGTACTGTTAGTGGATGGGGAATACACTAAAGAGCATGCTCAGGGATTCTGAGTACTTATGTAGGGGGTGGGCTTCCCCAGCTGATATACTGAAGAGTTCAGCCAGGGTGAATCATACTTTCTGTAAGGCTGCAAATACACAGGACAGAATGTCACATTTGGGGAGATGTTCCCTTTTTATTTTATCTCTCCCAAGCATCCCTCCTAGGAGAATATATCACAATAAGCAGAGAGTAAAGCAGGACCAATGGTTCTGAATGGACGGGTTCACCTTGTGATGCAAGGCTGTTGTGGGAAACCTCCGCAATAAATTTCACCAAAAGAAAACCGTGTGACAATTACTGCTGATAAACAACCTCATCTGACTCTCATAGAAGCCATTTGGGAAGCCCCAGAGGGCAGAAGGTGTTTTGAGGAGATAACATAAAAGAAATTAAACACTCCCAATATGTGCCATATTTGCACAAACTGTATATTAGCAGTGTGACAGTGACGGTGACACACCCTAACTGAACTTTTAGATATGGCCTGAGTGTCAGCTAAGGATAGCTTGCCCTGTCCAGGATATAAGGCTACCCCCTGAGCATGCTGACCAGAGTACTCCTCATGCCATTAGTAGTTAATGCAATTAAGAGTGTGTGTGTGTGTGTGTGTGTGTGTGTGTGTGTAGACAGGCATACATACATACACCCATGTGTATACATGTACACACACACCTCCCTACAGATGCACAATGGACTCATGGCATAAGGAAAAATCTGAAGAACATTTTCACCTGATAATCTTGAGTCCTTAAATAGGGGTGGGCTGTCCCTAGTTGACACACAGGCCATACTGAAAAGTTCAGCCCAGGTGAGTCACAGTCACTGTCAAGCTGCCTATATATATATATATATATATATATATATATATAGTATGTGCAAATATGGCACATAATGAGAGGTGTTTCATTTCTTTTATCTTATCTCTCAAAAACACACCTTCTCTATCAGGCTCTCCAAATGGCTTCTAACTATGGTTGCCAACCCTCCAGGATTGCCCTGGAGTTGCCAGGAATTAAAATTTAAAATTTAATTAAAAATTATATCATGTGATGAAACCTCCAGGAATGTGTCCAACCAAAATTGGCAACCCTACTTCTAACAGAGTCAGAAAAGGTTGTTTTCAATGGGTACAGTTAAACAAATTTCCCTATAGTGAAACCATTTGCAGATACAACTTATGCATATTAAACATAATATATGTCAGAAATCCCTATGAATCATTAATAAAAAAGTGAGTAAAGTGCATTGCTGTTAACATCAGAGGGGAACAGATCAGGAACACCAAGCCTCTAAGGGTGAAATTCATCAGGGCACAAGGCTCAGTGCAGCACTTAAGTCCTACATTATCCCTTAGCAAGCGATTTATATGGGTTTTAAATGGTCAGACCCTGTGTGCACCCTCTGCAATGGGGTGAATTTCATCCTGTATGAGCTGTCCTTGAATTGATAATTGCCATATTATAAGCATGAAGATGATTTTCAACAATATTGTGGTAACAATATGTCGTCTTGTCTCCTGGCAGCTGGATGTATGGAACAGTCCTAGCAACTGTTACTAAAAAAGTGTATTGTGTATTGCAAAATATTACAATAGTACCAACAGGTGCTTATTTTCCTTGACATCTGATGGATGATGAACTGAGACATAGGAAGGCAGGGTCCCTTGCCCCAAAGAGCTTACAAGTCTTTTACAACTTCCAGTAAATGAACAAATGAAAGAGGGTGAGGAAAATGATATCAGACAAACAGAACAGACGGAGATGACTGTATGCAGTGTTGTTGTAGCCGCGTTGGTCCCAGGATATTAGAGAGACAAGGTGGGTGAGGTAATATCTTTTACTGGACCAACTTCTGCTGGTGAGAGAGACAAGCTTTCAAGCTTACACGAAGAAGAAGAAGAGCTCTGTGTAAGTTCAAAAGCTTGTCTCTCTCAACAACAGAATATGGGGATGATTGGCACACATCTCGTTAGCTGTATATTTTAAAAACAAGTGCTGCCCAACTTAGCTGTTATTAGTTGACTAACTTCTTCCGTTGACACAGTAGAAGCGACTCTTAAGGAGGGAGTTGAATGAAGTGAGGAGAGTTTCCTCGCACCCTATGTGCCCATTCCAAAACTGATTTCTGGCCAGATTTATAGTTTAAAACAGGGATCGGCAACCTTTGGCACGTGGCCCACCAGGGTAAGCCCCCGGCGGGCTGGGCCAGTTTGTTTACCTGCTGCATCCTCAGGTTCGGCCGATCGCAGCTCCCACTGGCTGCGGTTCGCCGCTCCAAGCCAATGGGGGCTGTGGGAAGCGGCAGCCAGCACATCCCTCGGCCTGCACCGCTTCCCGCAGCCTCCCAGTGGGAGCTGCCATCGGCTGAACCTGCGGATGCGACAGGTAAGCAAACCGGCCTGGCCCACCAGGGGGCTTACCCTTGCAGGCCGCATGCCAAAAGTTACTGATCCCTGGTTTAAAACATAACTGAAAGAAATAACACAACAGCTGCCTTGGACTATAACAGTGAGAAAGTTCTGACTCGCACAGATGTGTCCTGAAGCACAGAGGTTAGCCTCTCCATTTCTTTAGCCACAGGAGTTCTTTTCAGTCAGTTCCCCTTATGATTCAAAATATTGGTTTAGACATACAGTAATGTAAATATTCAGTATTCTGGACATATAATGGTGACATGTAACATTGGGCAATAGCTAATGTTATACCGTCAGTGTTTGTGGGCCTAAAAATAGACCTCCTGTGCCAAAGGCTGTATTCAGAACATCTTATCTTGAAGACTGCAGACCTGCATGTTTCCTCCCTAAACTGATCCTTGCTGCAGTGGGAAATGGAAAAATCCAACAGCGACGCAGTTTGCAGTGTAACTCACTGCAAACCAAGGAGTGCCCACACACTCTCTCTTAGGATAACAAATATTCCTTGGTCTGTTTACACTGAGTCATAACTAAAGAAATGTATCTGAATGGTCCCCCAGGTACCTCCATTCTTTTCCATTATAGAAAGAATCACCTGAAAAAAATATACTTGCGTAAAATTATTGAGGAGAGTCTTCCATGCAGTACTAGTGTCAAAGTTGCCCCTATATGTTGACCTCCCAGAGATGGCAGAGTAACTTTAAGGTTTTATATTGATTGTATTTCCATAAAAATGTCAAATGTACATGAATTTGTAGCTTGACTTAGAATATTTTCTCTATCTTAAAAGCAATTATAAAAAAAAGAAAAGAAACAACTAACAAAGCGTTAGCCATAAGGAGAAATTACCAGTCTATTTACTATTAGCTGTAGAACTTGAAATCAGATTTTCCAATTATATTGTATCATCTTTATAGCTAAAAAATAGATCAGTTTATATTATGATTATAAAACAAATTCATTACTGACAGGATTCTTTGCTTCATATAAGCTCAATAAGCATGAGAGGTGCTATAGAGCATTGTGCTCACTACTGTGAGCAGTGCCATTGAAATTAAGGCCCTATGCATATTGTGAAAACATTTCTGAGAAACGTTTATATAAATCAGGTTATAACCAGGTTACAGGTTTTCTTGACACTTTTAGCTGTCCTGAGGCAAGTCAGTTGTCAACTTTGGTTAGTCGCTGTTTCTTGCGGTCATTTAGCAATAGTGAAAGTGTAACTATTTCCTCACAACAGGATTTAAAGTGCCTGTAACTTTAACTAGGTGCAAATATCATCTTTGCTACAAATGCAGTAGGGACAAATCCCAAGAATAAGGTGCATTTATTATAATATTTTCGGGCCTGATCCTGCAAACACTAAATACTGCATGTAATGCTTACTACCTTGAGGTGTTCCATTGATGTAGTTGCATTTCTGAGATATCAGAATGGATACACTGTAGTCTTTGATTTAGTCCCTATGGCAGTGATTCCCAAACTTGTTCCGCCGCTTGCAGGGAAAGCCCCTGGCGGGCCGGGCCAGTTTGTTTACTTGCTGCGTTCGCAGGTTCGCCCGATCACGGCTCCCAGTGTCCGGGGTTCGCTGCTCCAGGCCAAGGGGAACTGCTGGAAGCGGTGTGAGCCGAGGGACATACTGGCCGCTGCTTCCAACAGCTCCCATTGGCCTGGAGCAGAGAACCGCGGCTACTGGGAGCCGCGATCGGCCGAACCTGCAGATGAGGCAGGTAAACAAACCGGCCCGGCCTGCTAGGGGCTTTCCCTGTACAAGCAGCGGAACAAGTGTGGGAACCACTGCCCTATGGTATTTGTAGCAAAGAGACTATTTGCCCTTATTTAAAGTGTCAGACATTTTAAATGCCACTGCTAGGAAATACTCACACTTTCACTATTACTAAAAGACCACAGAGTATGTCTATACAGGATTTTGGAGCAAGTGAGAGCAAGCCTCCCAGCCTGGGTCGACGTACTCGGGTTAGCAGGGCTCACATTAGCACTTTCTATATAGCTGTATGGACAGTTGCTTTGAAGGTGCAGCCTGGGCTATGAAGCCTGAGGAGGGGTGGGGTGAACTTCAGAGCCTGAGCTCCTACCTCAAGCCGCAACTTCAAACAGTGTCTACAAACCTATTTTTAGAGTGCTAACATGAGCCCCGCTGGCAGAAGTCTGTTGACCCAGGCTGGGAAGCTCACTCCTGCTTCCTCCAAAATGATGTGTAGACACGGAGAAGCCAAATAAAATGTTCAGCCACAAGAATTAAAGTGGATGAAGAGAAGATAAAAATAATTGGAGTAGTTTGTATCCTGCTTGGTACAAACAGTCTCAGAAAGCTTTCCGTAAAATTGCAAACAAAACAAAATACATAAAATGTCCATACTAAGGGAAAATCGTGGCCTTTCAAAATAGAAAAACGCTTGAGTAAAATAAATGTCACTATTGATTTGTGGGCATTTCACTACTTACAGCATTTCTAAGGCTGAACTAGTAACCGTAAAATATTAAGGACACACTTTAAAAAGCCCAGGGTCTAATCCTGCCCATCTAATCCTTACCAGTAGTTCCAAGAACTTCAGAAGAACTACACTTGTAAGTAAGAGCTGCAGGATTGGGCCGAGAGCTTTTATAAAACATTTTTTTAAAAAAGATTACTCTCAATACTTAGTGGTTTCTAAAAATTTAAATTTTCTGAAGCTATCACATACCTTTTTCTATCATGATTTAGTTTAGAAATCTTAAACCATTACTATACAAAGGAGTTTTTTAGAATACTGAACATGCTTGGGATACTGGAATAATGAAAATAGAAATTGAATCAAGAATTATGCACATATAAGCTTCTGTTATTACCAAAGAGCAAATTTTCTAAAAGAGCAGACTAAAGACTTTTTTTCCCCTATGACAATAGAGTATTCGTAAAAGACACATGGAATTGTTTTTATTTTGAAGAGATTTAAACATTTATTTTGGACTTTTATTACACTGCACAATACCTTGGTGCCTCAGCAAGGGAGAGGGATGATTTTTAAATACATTTTTTTTGCATTAGTGTTTAGGCACTCAACAAGTTATGCAGGAGACACATGCAATGCATTATATAACAAATATATATGGAACCTTTTCTTTTCTAGGGGCTATGTTTTATATCAGGTATCTGGATATTCTGATCTCTAATTTCTGTTTATTTTAATGATTATTTTATTAATAATGACCACATGAAATATTGTCTGAATCAGAGAAATGCATAATGGTCACAATGATGCTATTCCAAAAGATTTTATCCAAAAACGTTTTTTGCTCTTGCACCTATTTTTACTAAGACATTAGAACCTCTGCCTGTAATTTCAGGGACATGCCCTGATTCTGTAAACAATAAGGTCCTCATCCTGCAAACACTTAAGTATATGCATAACCTTAGTCACAAGAGTAGTGCTGTTGACTTCAATGGGATTAGTCACACAAGCCAAACTATGCACATGTTTAAGTGCTTGTAGGATCTAGGCCAATGGGACTACTTCTTTGCATAAAATTACTTGTGTGTAAAATTAGTCACAAATCAGGACCTTACTTACTACTTCATGGTGTGCTTACTACATTAAGTAGTCCCACAGACATAAATGGGACTTCTCATCGGCGTGAGAACTACACCTTTTAATAAGTATTTGCAGGATTAGGTCCTTAATTTTTAATGTAAAAAGGGACATCACATAAAATAAATTCTTATAATTTCTCCTTGTGCTTGCTACATTATGTTTAACCAGGAACTTGGTAAACAAATAATCAAGCTCAGCATCAGAATGTTGTATATAGGAAGTGCATGAAATGTAAGCAAGTCATAAGCAGCTTTTGTTGTGTTGTAAAATTAGGCTAACTAGTTAAATGCATACAAATTAATCAATTAAGTGTGCAGCCAGCTAGATTTTATGTACCGGGATTTTCAAGACTATCAGAGAGTACAGAATCTACCCTCAGGTGAATGTATACAGATATCTGTATAATGTTTTTTTTTTCCAGTCCAGTGTTTGATGAGTTGTAGAGCTACTGTATTTTCACTCTCATCCCCTCCTCCTCCCACTCTCTGCAAGCTGTAGCTGTGTGTGAATCATTCTCGCAGAATAGAGATATTCAATTTCTGTGCTATTTTTTTTCTCATTAGGAGCTGTTCTTCCAAAGGATATTTATGAAAACTTTTATATACCCTGGCAGTTTTCTGTTTCTGAGTTACTGAATTTAAATTAAGTTTCACAACATCCTTCACACACACACACACACACACACACACACACGGAGAAGGATGCGGCCCTGAAAAGCAAATCTGCTTTTTGCAATTTCATCATGTTTCCCACTTCTCATGACATAGTTAAAATTCACTAAAGGTTTGAACCTGCATGGCGCTGAGCACTGTCAATTCCAACCAACTTTAACAGGACTTAAGAGTTCTCAGCACAGAATTGGGCACTACAAAACTGTGTGAGTCAGAGTACTCCTTTTCTTGAAGCAAAACAGATATTCATGCTACAATGGATGTTCTGACTGAATTGTATATCCTTGTCTATACATTTGTGAAACATTTAGCTATCCATTTAGTCCCATTTACTCTAAAGGCAGGTTGGAAAATATGTTGTTGAGTTTTCATTATAGTTTTGAACAACTACAATACTGCCTAGGTTCATACACACACACACACAAAATATTGTAGGCACTGATAATTTGTTTTCAGCACCATCCCCTAAATGACATTGCCAAGGAACTGCTTAGGAAAAACAGGGCACTTGCTCAAGCAAGTTAAATAAGGCAGTGTCTAGAGAAGGCAGCTACTGTCTCTACAGAGGGATTGTTTTCCCCTTTCTAAATTAAATATAGAGGCACATTCATTGCAGAAGGGTGGTGATTTCTGCAAATCCCGCCAGCTGAGAAATTACAATTAGGGAGCAAGCCTGCAAAACCCTTGCTCATACAAGTAGCCCTGACTCATGCAAATACTCTCATCCACTTCAATGGGACTACTTCTGTGAGTAAGGACAGATCATGTGTATAGAGGTTTTCAGGATCAGGCCCTTGTCAGTACAGTACAATGAACAGGCTCCTGAAATACCGCAGAATAGCTAGCTCTCAGTGAACTGTGTGGGAACATGCTACATGTATTGCTATCTTTATCTAGAAAGCACAGAGTCAGGGAATGCCAGGGCTGATGCGGATTTAAATTAGAGAATATCAAACTCATTTCCTGGCTGTCCCAGTACTGACCTGGAGAGATGCCCCCTTTTTCTGCACTGCAATTGTTGGCAGCAAAAATATAAAACTGAAGAAGCTATTTCCAAATCATTTCAAGTTGCTAATTTTAGTTGTTTTGCTATTCTGTTGTCCTTTTCTTCCTGCAGTGCATCCTGCCTTTTTACTGTAACCATTTAGCAGGTATTACTCAAAGCTAGTATTTTTCAGGTGGAGAAATACACTTTTGTCATCCCTGATAAATTACCTTACTTCTGTCTATTGTGCATTTGAGGCATGATGCAAATCCTACTGAATTCACTGAAAAGATTCCCTTTGACTTCAGTGGCCTTTGGATCAGGCCAGGTCAAGACAGTACATAAAATATCAACTTTCTTGTAATTAGAGCAAAGGATGCCTAAATGAAGTGAATGAATCTTTATGGGTTGAATCCTGACCCGATGAGGTAAAAACTCCCATTGACTTCAGCGGGAGCCGGATTTCACCACATCGTTTTAGTAGAAGATAAGGAGGAAAGTGTTAAAATCCTCTCCCCCCTTCCCAATCTGTCCAATTTCAATCCCTTACAGGAGCACCTGAAAGCGAGGACTCACCTGATTTGTCAGCAGAGTCGTCAAACTCCACATTGAAAGAGTGCCCATTGTTGACGATGTTTTTAGCTGTGGAGGGGTCATAATGGACATGCAAAGGCTTCAGAGAAGCGTCATACTGGGCGGACTGGGTGTTGATATTAATAGGGGACTGATGCTCTCCATTGGCAATGGGGAAATTCTCATGCCAATGAGCAGGTCCTACAAGAGAAAGCACACAAAAATCCAACGTGAAAAAGATGCAGGCAAGACACAGAGGGTGGAAATAATTTATAACAAATGCAATAGAGGAGTTGATGCTATAAGTGCATTTGCTGCTTTAACTCTTGCATCAATATTTAACGATGCACCCGTCTTCGCCACCTCCGGCCCTTGCCACATAAACCCGGAGATCCTGAGAACTGACCATTCACGTTAGGGAGACGCTGGTCTCAAGCGCCTTAAATGAGAGAACTCACGAGACGCGGATGCGGTGTGGACGCAGGAGGGCCCGATCCTGCGCTGATTGCCCGCCCAGCCCCTCACTGCATTTAGCAGGGGTTGGGATGTGCAGGGGACACAGGTCTGACCTCTCCCCCGCTCCCCATCTGATTTGAAGAGCTCCGCTACAGTACTGCTGTCAGGAGAAACCAGAAGATGCTCCAGCCTCCCCCACGAGTCCAGATCTATGAGAGAAACTTCATCGCAAAGGACAGAGCCACCCTCGGCTGAACTGTCCAGCGGTTGGGGAAAGAGCTCGTGGGGCTGGAAGAAGGAGGAACGCCCTGGGACCGGGCACCTGCGTGGCAATGCCTCTGCCAGGAACCGCACTTCCAGGGGGGCAGTGACCGCACGTCACCAGACCCCCCCCCCAACTAGAGCAATCGGGGCTCCTGGGGCCGGCTTCCGATCTCAGCTCAGTAAATCCGGAGGCGCTGCCATGGGCTTCAGTGGGGTAGATCGCGCTGGGGCCGGTCCCTCCACCTCCACAGCGCCCCAAGCCGGCTCCCCCCCCCCGCCCCCCCGGTGCCAGAGGCAATGCGGTCCCCGTGCCGGCCGCAGCACCGCCCGGCTCCGCGGCAGGGCATGCCCCGCACCGCCCCGCGCTCAGCGGAGCCGGCGCTGCCAAGGGGCAAAGAGCAGCGGCGCAGGCTGAGCCGCGCGGTGGCTGCGGCAGGTGCCGGCGGAGCAGCCGGGAGCCGGCCGGGGAAGCCCAGCGGGGACCCCCGGGGGATGGAGCCCGGCGCGCCGGCTCGCTCACCGTTGTGGCTGGCGTAACCCCAGTGATGGGACATGGTCTCGTTCTCCTGGCCTGGCCGGCTCCTGCAGGACGGTGGCCCCGGCTCGCCGTCAGGGGCTTTTATAGGCTCCCGCCAACTCCATGCCCCCGTCTGAGGCCGGCGGGGGGAGGAGGGCGACTCCGGCTCAGCCCGCGCAGGGGGCGGGGAGAGGCAGCGAGCCCTTTATAACCTGCCGTCGCCATCCTCCCTCCGGCCGCCGCCGCCGGAGCGCAGCCCGGGACCGGCAGAGCGGCAGCCGGGCTGGCCCGCAGCCCATCCCCCGGCTGGCCGGGACCCCGGCAGGGCGCCCGGGATGCGCGAGCGAGCGCTGCCCTCCCGCGCCCTGGGGATGCGAACCGGAGCGACTCCCACCGCGCCCGCCCTCCCCGAGAGCGGCGGGCCGGCCCCACACCTGCAGCGCGGGTGCGCACGCGGCCCTGCCGGCGGCCCTCGCCTCAGCGCCGGGCAGCGCGGTGACCTTGGGACGTGAGCGCGGGGCTAGCTCCGCTGCGGCAGGGCGGGCGTGGAGCTGGAGCTGCTGCCTGGGCTGGGGGGGGGGGGGGAATAGTTAAGTTGCTGCTGCTCCCTGTTGGGAGCTGAAGGAAAAGGTGCTGCAATCAGGGCATTTATTTCTGGAGAGAAACATTTAATCCTCTCAGGCTCAGAGTTTTCCAGAGGTGCCAACATTTGAAAGCAATTACTGGGGATTTCGAGGGGGGATTTATAATAGTCTCAACCAATTTATTAGAAGGAAACAACTGTAACATTGAAGAAGGGAGGGGGGATGGGCCCTCCTGAGTAGGGACATTATTACTCCCTGTTATTTCATAGTGTGTTTCTATGATCACATCCCGAGAATGGTGGACTGTGTGGCTTCCCCTGAAGTGGGTCTACACTGCTTACATTTACAAGCCTCCTATGTCTAGGTACACGTTTGACAGTTAAAATTCGGTATATACTCGGGGTGAGTAAATTACCAGCCTAAAATAACAGCACAGGACTGGTAAACTAATCCAATGAGCCTGTGAAAATAAACCTAAAGCAGTAGTCAATAATACATGTCTTGGGTTTTTCTACATTGCCCAGCACCACAGTAGTTAATTGCTGGGCACGAAGGACCCAATCCTGCAAACCCTTACAGAAGTGAAGCAGTTTACTTCACATGAGCAGTCCCATTGTACCCGAAGGCGGTGAAACTACTTGTGTGTGTAAAGTAACTATTTTCATATGGGTTTGCAAAACAGGGCCCAAGAGGAACATTTTTAATGTCCTGTTGGTTTGGTCAGTTTTGCATCAGAAGGGCACTGCTATCCTATTTTCATCATCAAACAAGTTATAGACCAACATGCAATGAAGAGTATTAGTTTTGTTCTTAGGCTGATTTAGCAGTATGGGGCCAAATTCATTAATAACTCCAGTGGTTCTCAGACTTTTGTATTGGTGACCCCTTTCACACAGCAAGCCTCTGAGTGCGACCCCCTTATAAATTAAAACACTTTTTTATATTTAGCCCTATCATAAATGCTGGAGGTGAAGCAGGGTTTGGGGTGGAGGCTGACAGCTTGCAACCTCCCTCCCCCCACGTAATAACCTTGCGACCCCCTGTGGGGTCGCAACACCCAGTTTGAGAACCCCAGAGTTACTCAGTTGTAACAATATTACATTATTCCACCGTGGAATAACAACAACACAAGAATGAAATGATTTACAGTATATTGAACCTAATAAAATTTGTCCCATGAAGTCTTTCTGTGTAAAAGGGGATGAGTGTGTGCATATAATGTATTTACTGTTACTAACAGCAAAATGAACCAGCTAGGAAATTGCTTGGAAGAAATAAAGACATTTCTTAGGCTTCTTGGGGGATTATCAGAAAATACTTGAAAGATTATTACTGATTAACAAAGTATGCATGTTCTTTCACACTTGTCTGATTCCATTTAAGTAGAAGTAGAGACCCCCAAAGCAGAAATGGGAAAGCAAAGCAATACACATAGTGGTAATTTGGAAGTGGCTGGAATGTATGTTATGTACACTACAAATGAAAATTTGGAGGGCAGAAATCCACTGGGAAATCCCACACTTCTTCATTATAGCCCTTTTTATTTTTTAGAAATCACTTTTTGTGATCTAGTATTTTTTCTCTCCATTAATATTGACACTCTCTCAAACAAACATACATATTTAGAAATGGACACCAGATATACAGACACACACAAACAAACATGCACCAACCATTCAAAAAAACCCAGAAAGGCATTCACTTTATGTTGTGGGCTTGCTGCACAAGGCAGGACTAGGATGTCTAGATATTTCATATGGCTGCTTTCATTACTCAGAGTTGAAAAAGATACTGGCGCCTGATCCTGCCATCTTTTCACATGAAAGCTTCCATTGATTTCAAAGGGAGTTCCACATCCAGAACAAGTACCAGCTCAGGCACTATAATGTTGGGCATGGCAGGCAGGCTTCCTCAAGGATCTGCTTGGCAGTCCTACCAGGGCAAATGAAATGAGTCAGTCAGTAGCAGTACCAGGGGACTAGGATTTATTATTTCCTTTATCATCTGGTTCTGCAATTTATCAGATGGTTATTGCTACCTTATATCATGTATATATTGCTACCTTATATCACACAGGATCCACATTCCTTACAAATTTCAGAGTAGCAGCCGTGTTAGTTTGTATCCGCAAAAAGAAAAGGAGTACTTGTGGCACCTTAGAGACTAACAAATTTATTTGAGCATAAGCTTTCGTGAGCTACAGCTCACTTCATCGGATGCATGTAGTGGAAAATACAGTGGGGAGATTTTATATACAGAGAGAACATGAATCAATGGGTGTTACCATACACACTGTAACAAGAGTGATCAGGTAAGGTGAGCTATTACCAGCAGGAGAGTGGGGAATGGTGGGGGGGAACCTTTTGTAGTGATAATCAAGGTGGGCCATTTCCAGCAGTTGACAAGAAAGCGTGAGGAACAGTGGGGGGTTGGGGGAATAAACATGGGGAAATAGTTTTACTTTGTGTAATGACACATCCACTCCCAGTCTTTATTCAAGCCTAAGTTAATTGTATCCAGTTTGCAAATTAATTCCAATTCAGCAGTCTCTTTGGAGTCTGTTTTTGAAGTTTTTTTGTTGAAGAATTGCCACTTTTAGGTCTGTAATCAAGTGACCAAAGAGATTGAAGTGTTCTCCGACTGGTTTTTGAATGTTATAATTCTTGATGTCTGATTTGTGTCCCTTTATTTTTTTACGTAGAGACTGTCCAGTTTGGCCAATGTACATGGCAGAGGGGCATTGCTGGCACAAGATGGCATATATCACATTGGTAGAGGTGCAGGTGAACGAGCCTCTGATAGTGTGGCTGATGTGATTAGGCCCTATGATGGTGTCCTCTGAATAGATATGTGGACACAGTTGGCAACGGGCTTTGTTGCAAGGATAGGTTCCTGGGTTAGTGTTTTTGCTGTGTGGTGTGTGGTTGCTGGTGAGTATTTGCTTCAGGTTGGGGGGCTGTCTGTAAGCAAGGACTGGCCTGTCTCCCAAGATCTGTGAGAGTGATGGGTCGTCCTTCAGGATAGGTTGTAGATCCTTGATGATGCGTTGGAGGGGTTTTAGTTGGGGGCTAAAGGTGATGGCTAGTGGCTTTCTGTTTTTTTCTTTGTTGGGCCTGTCCTGTAGTAGGTAACTTCTGGGTACTCTTCTGGCTTTGTCAATCTGTTTCTTCACTTCAGCAGGTGGGTATTGTAGTTGTAAGAATTCTTGATAGAGATCGTGTAGGTGTTTGTCTCTGTCTGAGGGGTTGGAGAAAATGCGGTTGTATCGTAGAGTTTGGCTGTAGACAATGGATCGTGTGGTGTGGTTTGGATGAAAGCTGGAGGCATGTAGGTAAGCATAGCGGTCATTAGGTTTCCAGTATAGGATGGTGTTTATGTGACCATCACTTATTAGCACTGTAGCGTCCAGGAAGTGGATCTCTAGTGTGGACTGGACCAGGCTGAAGTTGATGTTGGGATGGAAATTGTTGAAATCATGGTGGAATTCCTCAAGGGCTTCTTTTCCATGGGTCCAGATGATGAAGATGTCATCAATGTAGCGCAAGTAGAGTAGGGGCATTAGGGGATGAGAGCTGAGGAAGCGTTGTTCTAAGTCAGCCATAAAAATGTTGGCATACTGTGGGGCCATGCAAGTACCCATACCAGTGCTGCTGATTTGAAGGTATACATTGTCCCCAAATGTGAAATAGTTATGGGTGAGGACAAAGTCACAAAGTTCAGCCACCAGGTTTGCAGTGACATTATCTGGGATACTGTTCCTGATGGCTTGTAGTCCATCTTTGTGTGGAATGTTGGTGTAGAGGGCTTCTACATCCATAGTGGCTAGGATGGTGTTTTCAGGAAGGTCACCGATGGATTGTAGTTTCCTCAGGAAGTCATTGGTGTCTCTAAGATAGCGGGGAGTGCTGGTAGCGTAGGGCCTGAGGAGGGAGTCTACATTGCCAGACAATCCTGCTGTCAGAGTGCCAATGGCTGAGATGATGGGGCGTCCAGGATTTTCAGGTTTATAGATCTGGGTAGCCAATAGAGTACCCCTGGTAGGGATTCTAGGGGTGTGTCTGTCCGGAATTGTTCTTGTGCTTTTTCAGGGAGTTTCTTGAGAGTTTCTTGAGTTTCTTTACACCTTACAAAGTAAAGCATCAGAGTGCCTCTACATCATCTTGCATGATTGTGACCCCCCTCGTGTAGTGGCTACTCCAGATCATGAATAGCCCACTGGCTCTGCTTTGAGGGGTCTGGGTGTGGGTTCTGTATCCCCAATTGACCTGTACTCCAGCTGCATAAAGCTTGAATTCTTAGGCTCTATGTGGGTCCAGTGAATTTCACTCATCAGTAATTCTATTGAAGTCAGTAGAGAGATGCACATGCATAAGGCCTACTTGCATCTGTAGAGTGTGCATTAGGTTCTCAAATACTATGCGGAATGGAGGCAATATAAGTCAGTAGATTAGATAGGAAAGGAATGTAGCCATGTGATTACTCACAGCTCCTACCTTAATGTTTCCAGTAGAAATTGCAATAGGCTTTGGAATTAAAATAGCATCGGTGTGAGCAGATTTCTCCATTTTTGTCATTGCTGGCAAAAGTGTGCAAAAATTATAACATACATTTGTTCTTTTTAGTAGAACAGCCCCCAGCTATTGTAATGAAGGTTGTAGGTAAGTTATGTAACTAGATGTGTTTGTCTATGCATGTTTTTCCCTCCATTTCTTTGGATTATATTGGGCCTAAGGATTTTGCCAGTAAGTGTTGTTGAGTTTGATTGCATCAATACAAATACAAGCCTCATCAACCTCACATGGCTACAGTAGGAGCAAACTGTTCTCCCACAGCAGGTGAAATTCACTCCTGTGTCAAGAGCCAGCACAAGGCTTCTGCATCCCTTACTTCTCATTTAAGCCCTATTTTGAAGATGTATGGGCTGCATAGGCCTTGCTGCTGGTCCTCTGCACCGGGATGAATTTTACTTTGCATGTCTGTAGTTTCACAAGTGTCCAGTTCTTCAAAGCTTTATTTTTAAACTTCTGGATCCTTCTGTCACATCTGGGCATGAAATCTGAGGAAATACTCAGCTCCCTTTGGAGTTGGAGACAGACAGTGAGAAAATAGCTAGACTTTTTAAAAGGCCTGGGTTGTCAGCTTTCTGTCCAGTGGGGAATTTCCCTGACATAGGCTGTATGCCACTCCACCTTCTCCCCTATACCACATCATAAAGGAGAGGTTTGGGGCATTGCTAATGGCAGGAGTAATTATGGCCAGAATGGATCAATCCTGTTGGTATAATTTAGAGCAGCCATTAGGCAGCTCTAACTTGCTCCAGGGTTGGTCCCAGGATCAGAGGAGCAGTAAGGTGACACAGAGCACAGCTGGCCTGGACTATATTGCAAATCAGGCTTCTGCACTTTGGGTCAGATCCACAAGTCTGCCTGGGGATCTGGTCCAGATTCAGAAGCTTGATCTGCACCATTATATTAATTATAGTGTCTTCATTTGTTGTACCTTTGTTCACCTGGGTTTGTGTTTGTCTCCTGTAAGGCACTGTTTGTACTCCCAGTGAAGTCAGTGGAAATTTTGAAATTGACTACAATGGGAGCTGGATGGGGGTCCTAGACTGAAAGTACTTCTGTAAACCACCAGGCATGATTATGGTACTACTGGAGTGTTCAACATTTATAATAAAGCAAAAGCAATTTGGGGAGTTCAGTTAAATATGCTTTCATTTATTGGGTGTATTTATAATGATTGCATCTGAGCCAGGCTGGTTCTGAGTGTATTTCCACCAATCCAATCTGATAACATCCAGTGTTTTTCCCTCTGCATTTAGTGTTTGCTCCTATCCCTATCAAAGTCAAGAGAATTTTTGTCATTGGTTTTAGTGCGAGCAGGCTTGAGACCTGGACTGTAAAAAGAACAACAAAAAACACGCAGTACTAGAGTACTTACAATCATTGACAAACTAAGTGAGGTGGGAAAGGAATAAGTATGGATCATTTCCATCCTGGCTGTGTTTTGGCTGTCTCTTGGATATTTTTAGGACAAAAATGAAGCAAAGTATTATTTAAGTAATCTACATTATGTACTGAATGCAATCAATAATAGTAACACTGTCTCTTTTCCTAGCTAAAATTGCAGGGGGAATTTAGGTAGGTAGAATATAATTATCTGAGCTGAAATTTGATTAGGAAAATAGGGTTAATGCCCATACTCTTATAAGAAACATTATAAGATCTTTAATGCCATAAATGATCTGGACCTAGGAGTTACATCCCAGCTGAAAACTGTCCCTTCCTAAGACATTGGTTCAGCCCTGGTTCAGAAGATAGAGAACCATTGTCTTCACCAACCAGTAACATTTCAAGAAGTGTCTAAATGTTCCTTTGAGGTTTGCAATCCAGCTATGGACCCCACCCATCCTTCTTAATTTAAGAGCTCTGAAATGATAACAGCACAGGTAAGAATAACAGCAAGACATACACAAAAATCCAAAGAAGGTTTGAATCTTATCCTTAAAAAATAACATGCTAGAATCAATTCATTCAACCAACATCATGCAAGAAACACAACAGACAAAAAAGAGACCAATACATTTTTAAAAAGTGTTCAGAATAAAAAAAGTGGGGAAAATGGGGAGAGCTAATCTGAATGCTATGGTACAGAACAGCAGAATGGAAGTCTTAAAAAGACAACTTGACAAGTGAGAGCATATTCCTTATTATTAATCCTAATCAAGCAAATGGTTCTTCCACATGAGTAAATTTATGCAGGTGAATATTTCCATTGAGTTCAAAGAACAATTTATTCATGCCATCTGCTGTGCTTGGAGTAGATTAACTACATCACCTCCAGTTCAGTAAAACAAAGTTTATTCTTTTCCTTAGGGCCATTTACAACTAACAACACTTTGTTTTGCCACTAGCTAGCTATGATTGAGTTTCGCTAAAGAGACTGGAAGTACCAAAGTAGTAAGGTTGTTTATCCTTCCAGTTTATCAAAATGCACCTTGAGGTACATGTCCATGAATTACAAAATTCAATATGATCAGATATTGCTAATAAGAAGAATAGTGGCAAACTCTGCTTTGTTTCTTGAATGCTTCAAATACAGGCATTGAGGGTGAAATTAAATATATAGGTTCAACATTATATGAGATATTAAATCCCAGAGGTGAGGCTTTAAGGGGAGGGAGTGCAGATAGAGAGGGTGCACAGGGGAGCTACACCCCTTATTTGCCATGTAGAGGGAATCTATAACAGCTTTGAATAGACTGGCATAGAAGAGACCACTGGGGTAGGTCAAGACCAGGAACATGAGTTCTAGAACGCAGAGCAGATTCTCCAGGTTCAGAGGGGCTTGCAATGAGTACATGCTGACATAGTGCCATGGAGCCATTGCAGCTCCAGGACTTGCCCATAGGTTAGGAGTTGATTTCTATTCCCAACTACTCCTGTGGAGTTCCATGCATAAAACCTCATGCAGTGGAGGGGGTGAATTTCACTCTTAAGGAGCACTAATGATTGGGTGTGCAAACCTTGATGGTGTCACTTCATGAGACTATAAATCTTTAATTCACTGTTTGTTTCCCACCTAAGTTTCACTCTGAGTTGTGAGTTCAAAATCTCAAGGCAAAACTCAGTCCAAATGGCCAAGCTTCATTTGGCTTTGTATCAAGCCCATGGGAAACCAACCACACTTATCACATAATTTTCATTCAGACCACAATGCCTGGTCTGAACCATAAACTTTGGGGAACCTTGGAGACAGATATGGGTCCAAGCTTTACAACTCGGTGCCACCAGACTTCAGCAGGCCACAGCTGAGGATGCCAAATTCAAGACAGACTGTGAGAAATAGGGAAGACTCATCCCAAACTGGTGATTATTCTATCATTAGATTATACCAAGCCAGTAACAAAAGTGAACTGTATCACCACACTGGTTAACAAGAAGTTAAGGCATTTCAGCCCTTGGTTCTCCACCCAGACACTGGGCTTTATGATGAGTGGTTACTGAAAACCAGTTTAATCAGTTATAGGGTCCTTCTAATCCCAAGGGACCAGCCACTTAACCATGTCAATATATAAAACGGATCTTACCCAGTAATCATGCTGATACCAATCCTTTAGTAACCAAAAACTAAAGGTTTAATAATAAAAGAAAAGAAGAAGAGATTTATAAATGGTTAATAGATCATGGACATACAAGTGATTGCAAAGTCCTTATATTAGGTTTGAAGCAGTGATGGAATAAACTACTAGCTTGCAAAAGTCTCTCTGGAATTACCCAAAGAGATTGGGGGCCATCAGTCTTTGTTCAGAGCTTCCTTGTTAGAAATCCAGCCCAGAGAAATGAAGCAGAAAATGAAGCAAAAACAGAAATGTCTCAAGTGCCTTTTTATATCCTCTGCCATGTGCATGGAATGTTACTGTCTAAGACAAAGCCCACAGCCCAGGTGCATGGAAAATTAGTGGCCCAAGATGGAGTCTAGGGTCCCATGAGCATATTACATGTCCTTACATGGTTTGCTGACTCACAGAGGCAGTCTATGCCCATATTCTTTCTGAGGTGTCCACAGGAAAGGTTTATTGAGTGTGATGAATTTCTTCAATGCCCCATTGTGAGCTGAATGTCCTCAATAGGCCATCAGTACACAGCTCTCTGGCCCTAATGTAAATTCTATTGTGGGGGCGGGTGTTAGGACTAAAACACGTGGTAACACAATAGAATTTACATACCAGTACATAGCCAATATTCATAACTTCAGATACAAAGATGATACATGCATGTAAACAGACTAATCATACTTAGCAATTCATAACTTTTCTATTGATACCATACATGATATGCTTTGTACAAGATTTGTTGCAATTATGTAACAGTGGTAATATCAATGATATAAATGGTCATATTCAATCATACAGCAGCACACTCAGGCTTATCTATAAATCAGTCCAGGTTCACATGAAAAGGTTGTGAACTTTTTACTAAACCTGGGCTGGGTTTTGAGTCTGTAAGGAGGCCCAAACTCAGGTGATTTTTACCAATGTTGTATAAAGCTCTACTCACATCCCTACATAGATTGGCAAAAGAATTGCAGTCTCCACTCATGCAAACTGTTCTTCATTTCATGTCCCCCCAGGCAAGTAATCTAAGCTGCCTTCTCACAGAACCCCTATTGATTAGTCTGTTTAGCCTCCTGCCTAGTAGTATAATTATTATAGGAATTGTGAGGTCTATTTTCTCATATCTGCTGTTGGATTGCTACTGCGTGACAGCTTCCTCATTCCCAACAAATCCTTGAAGAGACTGAATTATTGGACTAGTCACCTCAGCTTTTCAAGAAAAATAATAGAGGCACAGGCCATAACAATAAAGTGATCGTCAGTCACTTTTTAGGGACTAATCTGCCACTGTCACTGTCTCTGTCTCTCTCCTATTTTTGCTGTTTGCTGTCTCTCATTCCTAGGCAACATTGTATCTTTATTATTTGCCTAGTGTCAGCATTGTGTTTGGTGCATTATACACAGAACAGAAGACAAGGTGCCTGCCCCAAAGAGAATACAATCCATATAAGGGGATGGAAGGCAACAATAATCAGCGTGCTTGGATGGTGGAGTTAAGCATGTCAGGGTTACTTTCCTGTTTTTGTTTAGATTCCCCACCACCACCTTTGCCTCCTCCCCACCGGTCACTTTTTAATTTGCCAAGTGAATTTAATTTTCCATGTTACACTGTTGGTTTCCCTTTTTGTGCTGCATTCAGCCTGGACAGTGAAAATAGGCTCATCCGTGTCACTTTCTCAGTCTCCTGCTGAGCAGGATGTTTCAGTTTCAGTATTTGCATGGACGTGTTGGTTAAAAAATAAATTGAGTCGACCGACGTTTTTAAAAGGAAGCTTGTCTACTGATGTTTGATTTGGTTAACACTTTATATTTACATAGCCAAAGTTTTAAACCTAAATTTGTGATGCCTCTTTAAAGTAATTGCACAAAAGACTCAGAACACAAACACTTTCAAATAGTTTAGCTCCACAATTGCTATCCAGTCCACAAACTTTTTCCTCACTATCTGGATTCTAAGAAAACTATAGGACCAGATCTTTAGGTCTGGCCAAATACTTAGTGGAGACCCTGATAGATGGAGACAAAGATGATTTATGCCACTTTTGTGATTCCCTAACCTTGGGGGCAGCTGATTTCTTGTTCAACTCCTGACATAAATTAGAGCAGTCTCGGGGTTGCTCTAACCTATGCCATCTGCAATGGCTCCCTAGGGGCCATTCTGTCAGCCCAGGATTTCTGGAGCAAAAGTTGCTCCAGCAACTCCCATTTGTGCCTTAATATATCTCCAGAATGTCCTCTACACTGGGAGGCTGCTGGTGGGGTAGCAGGAGACAAGGTTTAGAGCTATCAGTGTCAGCTTTCTGCCTTGCCTATGCCAGTTTTTCCAATACTTTTGAAAGCTGAGTCCCCTTTAAGGAAAATTAAACCAATTAAATGCTGCCTCCTTTACAGTCTCATCAGGTGATATTAAAGGCCTACTGCTCCACTCCACTCCTCTCTACCCCAGTCCTTCACATCCTCTTCCACTGTAGAAAACTGCTGCAGATCTTCATAATATACGTTCTACTTGCTCATATGGTTTGATGAACACTGAAACAACTAAACATCAACATTATTAAAATAGCATCATTGGTACCTAAGTCAATATCACACATTTAAATGAATGGGATAGTTCGCTATTGTTTCAGGCTCTCTGCAAACTCAGGCAGACATCACACAGCATTTGTTATACTTTTTCTATGTTTTCAAGGTTTTCTTTACAACAATAACAGATAAAGACTTACTTTTAAAAAATGAAAGCTTGAACTCTGAAGAACAAGTGAGAAATCTATCTGTGATCCTCCCACCATGGGGGTATTCCCCACTGTTTGGAAAACACAATCCTATGCAATATGACCAGAGTGGGGCTGAGGATTTGGCACTTCATAGATAGTGCTAGAGCTGGGTTGATCTGATTTAATCTAATTGAATCTAATCTAAATCTAAGTCTGAATCTAAAGATAACCTGATCTAATCTGTATACTTCTAATACATCCATCACTGTAGTATCTAGATACCAGATTTTGGCATTCCCCCAATATCATCCAGAGCTTTTTTGATCCAGATTTTTGGTTCAGACACATCTATTATTTTCATCTATTATATGGTGTTCTATGACATTTCTCACACGTGGAGCTCAAAGAATGGCTATTTAGTAAGTATTAATAGCCCTCAATCCTCTTAAGGATTCTGAAAGGATTACTATTATCTCAGGATTTATAAATGTAACTGATCTGAGAACACAGATCATTGCAAGAAGTCCTGCAAAATGGAGAAATAGCTGTACATTATGCACCAAATTATTTGCAATGCCAGATAACAAACGTAGCTAAATCATGTACAGCTGCCACCCATTCTGGATTGGAGCATTCAGAAAATTACTTTGTTCTTTACGTTCTTAACTTTCTTCTATAATGGACAGTTCAGGATACAAACTGCTTCCCACAGCAGATCTTGAGACCTGTACTGCTTATGTGAATGGAACTCATACTGAATTCAGAATGTCAGATAACTGCGGTCCTCTGTGGAGATTGAGTCACTATAATATTAGTACGCGACTTAAACAGGTGGGTTCACTACAGTCTTTTCACCTCAGCTTCCTTCTGTACCTCTCCCTGTTACTTTCTTTCCCCCTGCCCTGTCTCCCTTCTCTTTCCATTTAGCTTACCCCCACCTAAGTAGACCAACCAACCCAACAATAAATAAATAAACTATTACAGAAGTAACATTATGTTTGCCACCAGGACTTTGTTCATGCTGCTTATATGTTCTGCGCTTTCCCCCATCCTCAGTCTGTTTTGTCTATTAAGACTGTAAACTCTTCTGGGTAGGGACTGTCTGCTACCCTATGTTTGTACCATAACTAGCACACATTGTTAGCTGACCTTTAGGCACTACCATAATAAACATCATTATTGTTAGTAATTATTATTATTAATAATAATAACAATAGCATCAACAAGGAAATGTAACTGACACTATTCTTGGGAATAAGTTGTATGTCATCCAGGGCTCACTGTACAATTCCAAGACTTACTTCCGAACTACTTCTTTCTAGGCTACTATTGAAATCCCAAGCTGCTCTAGCTAGAGATTATATTCACTTTGGTTCAACAATGAACACATTACCAGTGTTTAACAAATAAAAATAAATAATAATTAATCTACAACATGTTGAGTTCATAAGTTTAATATTATGCAAGAGAAAAGATGCATTAAGATTACCGCATTCCAAGACCTGAATAGTGCTGTATACATTTTAAATCAAGATCTAAAACTGTAAAGTTGTAGATCTAAATTTAAAATGAGATTCAAGACTAAAACTTTGAACTTTCTGTTAGATCACCATGTAACTTTAATTATTTCTCTGTGCTTTTTACTAACCAACTCTTTGAGAAATGGTCTTCTCTGCTTACCTTAGCAAAAGCTTCTCTTAAAGTATCATCTGTCTCCACTTTTAGGACAACATCAGGTAGCATCTTCTTTAATCCCCTTTATACCACAGGACTATAGCTGTGTCTTGGCAGGAGCTAAAGCAGTGAGATCAGTTAGCTCAGTAATGAGATATTTTCCCCAACCCCTCTAAGGCACTGGTTAAAAATCTAGCTCAGACGAGTAGAGACTGAAATATGTTATCATTTGATGAGTTGATCTTAGTCCTGTTCTTAGTGATCACATGTTCACCTAAGCACAACTGGCATCTTAGCTAGCAGGAGAGCCAATCACTGAACTGTGCATGGAGCCTAATTTACCACCTCAGCATTGTGCTTGGTCAAGACTGAGACAGCAGACTGCAGGGACACTTGCCTCATCACTGCCTAGGTGCTAGACCTGTTCTAAATACAGCATTTGACTGGTTCTGTGATAGCATTATGGCATCCAGGGTACAATCCAGACCAGTGAGTGGCTGTGTCACCACTTGCCAAGCAATCTGGGGAGTCTCACATTGCTTTGCTGCTGTAACTCCCAACCTGGGCTCCTCACAAGCAGCCAAACAGCATGCAGGTCACACCCGGAGTATCTGTGTATAGTTACAGCCCTGGTCCTGCACCTCTGACCCCAGCTGCCTGTCACCAAACACTTGCCACGTTCTGGCTTCCACCAGCCTCGGTTACTACTTGCAGGGTGACCCCAACACACTCCGAGTCCTGGATTCCCCCCACCCCCGAGAATGTGTGTTCTTCATTGTCCAGCCCTCTCCTGGGCAGCCCAGATAAATCAAGTCTGTTGCCCCTCTAAGGGGATCAATATACAACAGGCTGCTACTTTAAATGGAGTTACCCAAACAATTTACAACACTGGGTTAGTTTTAATTAAAGAATAAAACAAGTTGATTTAACTACAGGGAGATATGTTTTAAGTGAGTACAAATATAAGGCACTAAAGTCAGAAATGGTTACAAGAGAGATAAGGATAAAAAGCTTTCTAAACTTAACAAAGTGGACTTGGTTCAAGGTGAAGTCATTTACCACAGGTTCCCAGTATCATTGCTGACCAAGTTTTAGATCAGGATCTGTTCTCAAAGTCAATAGGCTTTCTTTTGTCTTCTTAGGTGGAAAAGAGAGAGATGGATAGGGGGAGATAACTTGGGATGTTTTTGCCCCTCACTTTTATAGTTCAGTTCCCCTTTGAAATGCATTTTACTAGGGTCACTATTAGCTAAAGTTCATTCAAAAAGTAAACAAGGTGACATGGTGTCTGGGGGTAAAAGAGGATGCACGTTTTCTTCTCACCTCTGTTTGCTGAAATGTAGGTTTTCCTTGTCACCTGTCCTCTCCATCTGAGAACTCTGTTTACAATTTATATGTAAACTGAAGTAAACACACATTGCTTTGTTTAGAACCTGTTTGACCAATCCTACCTAATCGGGCTCTTTGGGTTTGAACATGTGCTATCAGCATCATTGAGAAGGAACTCGTAACTTTATATAATGTTGCTACACACATTTCATCATATTACTAATCAGTGAGTTATTAGTTTCAAATGCTACCTCACAAGGCATATTTTCTACAAAGATTATTACAATGGTGTGTAGGGTGTGAATACAGGGGTGCATTATCTCACAAACATCAATCCTACATAAATACTAAATTGTCTTTTATCTAAGCTTCAGCATTATATGAAGAAGAGTTTATATTGCACAAGTAGAACATGATTTCACTAACCTAATTAAGGAGGGATCAACAGTCCTTAATGAAAGCAAACACAAGAAGACAAAGTATCTTTTACTGTTAATCCTTTTATAAATAAACTTTATTGGGTGTGTAGGATTTGGCTCTGTAACAAACGAAACATTGGTTATAATACTTCTAATAGCAGAGACAGATTTAACATCTGAGGTTGGAACATCACGGTGTTGACAGAGTATCTATCTGTCAACACTTTTTTTATATTACTATTTGTACAGAGGTGGTATTATTTCTATTCCTTTGGACTCAGCTAGGTCAGTTAGATATAATCATTAACAAAATAGGTACAGATGATTAAGGTAGCAACATTCACACATTAGATTTTACATCTTATTTCTAGCTCCAAACTATAATCCTGTTCATTTCTGAGTGACCAGCACTTTCTAGGATTTATCCTACTAACCATAAACTAGCTTCAAATTCTCTCACAGTTCCTAATCACATGCTCTCCCAAATCATGTCTCTCTCTGTAGGTCTCCTGCTCCTATGCTTTGGATACCCGAAGTCAAGTCTTTCTGAAGCCCAGTTTCCTCAAAGTAACAAAGACTTTCCTGCAGCCTGTTGGTTTCTGTCTAGGTCTCATTGTCATTTCCAGGTCCATCAGTTTATCAGCCCAGGCTTTCTGGATTTCCTGCCCTATGTTCTCTCTTCACACTACAATCTAGCAGACATAGCTCTTCCTGCAGGAATCAAGTCACTTCTCTGAATTCTCCCTGAAGGCAATTATTGTCTTCCTCCCTTAGGAAATACCCCCACCCCAAGGAGTGGATAATACCTACAGCCCCTTTGTCTCAATATTCAGAGGGGTAGCTGTGTTTATCTGGATCTGTAAAAGTGGCAAAGAGTCCTGTGGCACCTTACAGACTAACAGATGTATTGGAGCATGCGCTTTCGTGGGTGAATACCCACTTCGTCAGATGCATCGGTCCATGTGCCTCTTCCCAGGTCAGGGCCTGAATCCACGGCTTAATCCACTACTAGGGAGAGCACAATCAAATCAATTGTGTTGCTCTAAATTAAACTGGGTCACCCTGGATTTACAATGTTCTGATCAGAATCTGGCCCAAAGAAGTGACTGGTATAAATCAGTGGAGAGTTTGGCTCCTGCTTAGACAAGGACAGGAAAAATCAACGTTAGAGGAAGATCACCCCATCATAGTGAAGCAGAAAGAATGTATGCATGGTGGGGAGGGTAAAAGAGAGTGGGGCTGCAAAACTGATAAAATAAATCATCATATTATACAAAAATATACATTAAATACAATGAAGGAGAATATGTACACAGCCCCCATCCTGAAGTTTTACAGCCATGCAGCAGTATTTTTCTCATGACATGAAAACAACAGCCACTCAAACAACCTTAGGCTGCAATATAACCTTCTCTCAGATTCTTTCTGCCTGAGAGACACTATTGAGTGAAACAAGCAGTGGAACATTTTCCCACTGGCTGCACTGAGGTAACACGAGGACAAGCTCTCTGATTATTTTGAATATTAGTGAAGCGGTTCCCAGTGAGCAACTGTGGGGTGAATAGAAAAGGAGTACTTGTGG
This sequence comes from Caretta caretta, assembly GCF_965140235.1. Lineage (NCBI taxonomy): Eukaryota > Metazoa > Chordata > Testudines > Cheloniidae > Caretta > Caretta caretta. The sequence continues at coordinate 49,335,333 of NC_134207.1, forward strand.
CACCTTAGAGACTAACCAATTTATTTGAGCATGAGCTTTCGTGAGCTACAGCTCACTTCATCGGATGCATACCGTGGAAACTGCAGCAGACTTTATATACACACAGAGAATATGAAACAATACCTCCTCCCACCCCACTGTCCTGCTGGTAATAGCTTATCTAAAGTGATCATCAGGTTGGGCCATTTCCAGCACAAATCCAGGTTTTCTCACCCTCCACCCCCCCACACAAATTCACTCTCCTGCTGGTGATAGCCCATCCAAAGTGACAACTCTTTACACAATGTGCATGATAATCAAGTTGGGCCATTTCCTGCACAAATCCAGGTTCTCTCACCCCCTCACCCCCCTCCCAAAAACCACACACACAAACTCACTCTCCTGCTGGTAATAGCTCATCCAAACTGACCACTCTCCAAGTTTAAATCCAAGTTAAACCAGAACATCTGGGGGGGGGGGGGGGTAGGAAAAAACAAGGGGAAATAGGCTACCTTGCATAATGACTTAGCCACTCCCAGTCTCTATTTAAGCCTAAATTAATAGTATCCAATTTGCAAATGAATTCCAATTCAGCAGTTTCTCGCTGGAGTCTGGATTTGAAGTTTTTTTGTTTTAAGATAACGACCTTCATGTCTGTGATTGCGTGACCAGAGAGATTGAAGTGTTCTCCGACTGGTTTATGAATGTTATAATTCTTGACATCTGATTTGTGTCCATTTATTCTTTTACCTAGAGACTGTCCAGTTTGACCAATGTAAATGGCAGAGGGGCATTGCTGGCACATGATGGCATATATCACATTGGTGGATGTGCAGGTGCACGAGCCTCTGATAGTGTGGCTGATGTTATTAGGCCCTGTGATGGTGTCCCCTGAATAGATATGTGGGCACAATTGGCAACGGGCTTTGTTGCAAGGATAAGTTCCTGGGTTAGTGGTTCTGTTGTGTGGTATGTGGTTGTTGGTGAGCATTTGCTTCAGGCTTCTCACTTCGTTAGCAGGGACTTCCTTCAGTTTAGACCAAATTTAGGTTAATCCATTACATGCAAATTGGGTGTTGATTCACTTTTATTACTGAGAGCTGATAAACTGAGTCAGGACACCAAGGTTATAGTAAATATTGTTTGTCTTAAAGAAGTGATTCCTACACCATTTCAGGCTTCATCTTGATTCCTTATGCCACATTTGGGCCTAAGCAGGTTCAGAGGAATGCAGGTTATTTTGACACAGGTGGACCCAATTCCTTTGCATTTTTTAAAGCATCAAAATACAGCAAAATGTACTGTGTACCATATAGCCACCAAGCTGTGGAAGCTCAGCATAGCTCGGTGTGCAAAGCCCTTCTTTAGACCACTGAATGGTTATTTTTATTTGGCTTTTCAGCCTTTGCAGCAGAAAATATACTGGCCTCGTACAGTTATGGGTTAACTCTTTCTGTTGACCAGGGTTGAGACATCAAAGTTAAATCTCCAGCTGCCCCACATCCCTCATCTCACAGAATTTCATTGTTCAGTTCTACCAGTGCAATTTAGATTTTCGTTTCTCTAAACTATGGAGCTGATTCCAACTTCACTTACAGAAGTTTTATGGCTCCTGGGTGACATCCTGGCCCCATGTAATGAGGTTAGTGACAAAACTCCCATTAACTTCAATGGGTCCAGGATTTCACCTTCTGATGTCAGTGGAATCACTCCTGATTTACACTGGGGTAACTGATATCAAACTCAGGAGCTATGAGTTTTGTTCAGCATCATGCACATCTGACAGGATGGTACTGTTTGGGTAATATAATAAATAATAAAAACACCAAACAAACTGTAGAATATACAATATATTTCTACATGAAACTTCCACATTTCCTATTTGCAAGCATCATTGCTAAGAATAACAGTGTATCTTAAATTTAAATGCATTATAGTAACCAACATGTGCTACTATGCAGATTATGGAAGGAAAATACTATTGTCAATGTCAAATTAACTATTTGATTTTCTAAAGTCAGGTCCTCACCGCCCTTTTGTGGATTCCAATGCAATGTCTATCCTGCCTTTTTAAGATGGAAACCCAATGACAGGCTGAAATAAAATATCACTGCTGTTAAACAAGGAGTTCTGTCTGCCGCCAGGATAATGTAAAAAGAAAAGGAGTACTTGTGGCACCTTAGAGACTAACCAATTTATTTGAGCATGAGCTTTCGTGAGCTACAGCTCACTTCATCAGATGCATACCGTGGTGATTGATCCTGCATCACTTACGTCAATGAGAGTTTGCCTATAGAGTTCAGTGAAGGCAGGTTCAGTGCATTAGCTCTTGTTCTTGTACTTTTGCTGCCATCTACAGGCCAATCTGGGAAAACATCACGGGTGGGGACACAGTTTTATAATTTCTCTCTCTCCCCCTGTGCAACCACTTTGGCACCAGCCATCAGACTTTGGGCTCTATCCTATTTGATTCTATTACATACGTGTTTTGCATATATATTAAACTGCACAGCTGAACACCACTGAAAAGGGTGCTCTTTTAAAACTTGTTCTAAGTCAAACAATTCTCACATGTACAGGTATAGAATCGAGTGTTGTTATAGCTGCGTTGGTCTTAGGATATTAGAGAGACAAGGTTTGTGAGGTAATATCTCTTATTGGACCAACTTCTGGTGGTGAGAGAGACAAGCTTTCGAGCTTACACAGAGCTCGTCTTCAGGTCCGGGAAACGTACTGAGAGTGTCACAGCTAAATACAAGGTGGAACAGATTGTTTAATATCAGTAGTTAACACATATTTCAAGGGAAAGCCAAACAAGATTTGGTGAAAGGGCATTTGTAGATTTGAAGCCTCACTTTTTGATGCATGGGGCAAGTTGCCAGTTTTGACTGGAGATAGGAGCCACCTTTTGAGGGAGATGGGGAAATGGGCTAAACTGAGGGGGTGGAGACAGGCTGAACTGGAGGGGTTGGTGACAGGCTGAACTGAGGGGGGCTTTCTGCACTGGGATGAACTGATGGGGGTTCAGGGACAAGCTGAACTGGGTCGGGTGGGGGGGCTTTGAACTGGAAGGCAGCAAAATTACCTTACCCAAAAAATGTGGGAGTGAGCAATACAAATTGCCGCTGACACTCACCAGGGATGGGCAGGGGGAGTTCAAAAATCAAAAGACAAGCCAACCCTCACCCCCAATATAATCTTTTAAAACAATTCTTGTGATTTTGGGGGGTCTGACTCATAGTTTTTGAGTTGGCAGTACCACAAAACGCACAGGGAGACTTGATTTGTGATGGCAAATGATTCATGTTTGGGACCAGATCCATGACTACAACAGTATTGGAGGTCTCATCTCTGTTCTGCCATCATCTTGCAATTGAGGGGAGGATGGGAGGAACAGACACTGCACTCAACCTTATGGTAAATAACAAGGAAGATTCCCTCTTTTACTGACTTTAATAAGGAAAGAAGTGATCTGGTCCTGGGACATTAAACTTGGAAACATGCATACTCTGTATGCATAGTACACATTTCATAACCTTCGTAAGCATTACTTCCTGAAAGAAAAGAATGATATGTATCACATTTAATAATACATTTAAAATATACTATTAAGGTTGTCGTACAAGCTACTAGGAAATTCAGAGTTAAAGAACTGGGCTTTTTCCCCCCCCAATATCACGAATGAAGTAAGAACAGACTCATGTTATTCTTAAAATACTTTCTTGTGTCCCACCCAACATTGTTAAATGCTAGCTTTTATATTGAATCGTTCACATACACAGATGTATTCTGGGCTAATAATGTGACAAAATATCCTGCATTAATCTATTACCTCTCCAGATGTGTGTGTAAGGACAGAAAAATGAATTTTGCATTAGCACTGAAGAGGGAAGTTCCAGACCCACTGGCTCCTATTGAGGAATTATTTGGAACTGGCCCAGCTGGCTTTTCTCCAGGCTTACAGGAATCAGTTACATGACTTTACTTTTGCCTCCTTATAATTTATTACCTGATATTTTTTAGACCTCAACAGGACTCGTTGTGACTGACTGAATATCTATTCTATGTCTTCAGGGAAAAGAAGCTACTAATGCCATTCTTAAACAGTCAGGCTTGTGGGCTGTGACGTGTGGAGGTGAAGCAGAGGTTAAAAGTTAAATTCAGAGTGACCCAACAGCTCATCTAGTTTGATCATGCGTTTCGTTGTAGGAAACTAGAGTTCATGTGCAATTTAGAGTGAAATGTCATCATTAGACATGAGCCAGATCAGTTCAGAAAATTTCAAGCAGAATACTTCTGAATATATGGGTTTTGGCAGGATCAAGGATGGTATATGATCAAACGAGAAGTAAATGCTATTAGGAATGAGGATTTTCTTGAAGCAGAGACACACAAGTGACATCATAGTGGGGGAAAGTGCCAATTAGCAGTTGCTGTGATGAAATACCATATTTTACAGATGACAGGTTTCAGAGTAACAGCCGTGTTAGTCTGTATTTGCAAAAAGAAAAGGAGGACTTGTGGCACCTTAGAGACTAACCAATTTATTTGAACATAAGCTTTCGTGAGGTACAGCTCACTTCATCGGATGCATATTGTGGAAAGTACAGAAGATGTTTTTATACACACAAACCATGAAAAAATGGGTGATTATCACTACAGAAGGTTTTCTCTCCCCCCACCCCACTCTCCTGCTGGTAATAGCTTATGTAAAGTGATCACTCTCCTTACAATGTGTATGATAATCAAGGTGGGCCTTACCAGCACAAATCCAGGTTTTCTCCCCCCCCAACACTCCCCCCCCCAAAAAAACCACTCTCCTGTTGGTAATAATTTATCTAATTGATAGAGCCAGAACAGTTCCCAGAAGTCACCTACTACAGGACAGGCCTAACAAAGAAAATAACAGAACGCCACTAGCCGTCACCTTCAGACCCCAACTAAAACCCCTTCAACGCATTATCAAGGATCTACAACCTATCCTGAAGGATGACCCAACACTCTCACAAATCTTGGGAGACAGGCCAGTCCTTGCCTACAGACAGCCCCCCAATCTGAAGCGAATACTCACCAGCAACTACATACCACACAACAGAACCACTAACCCAGGAACCTATCCTTGAACAAAGCCCATTGCCAACTGTGCCCACATATCTATTCAGGGGACACCATCACAGGACCTAATAACATCAGCCACACTATCAGAGGCTCATTCACCTGCACATCTACCAATGTGATATATGCCATCATGTGCCAGCAATGCCCCTCTGCCATGTACATTGGTCAAACTGGACAGTCTCTAGGTAAAAGAATAAATGGACACAAATCAGATGTCAAGAATTATAACATTCCTAAACCAGTCGGAGAACACTTCAATCTCTCTGGTCACGCGATTACAGACATGAAAGTTCCGATATTACAACAGAAAAACTTCAAAACCAGACTCCAGCGAGAGACTGCTGAATTGGAATTCATTTGCAAATTGATTATATTTAACTTAGGCTTGAATAGAGACTGGGAGTGGCTAAGTCATTATGCAAGGTAACCTATTTCCCCTTGTTTTTTCCTACCCCTGCCCCTTCCTCAGACGTTCTTGTTAAACCCTGGATTTGTGCTGGAAATGGCCCACCTTGATTATCATACACATTGTAAGGAGAGTGATCACTTTACATAAGCCATTACCAGCAGGAGAGTGGGGTGGGGGGAGAGAAAACCTTTTGAAGTGATAATCACCCATTTTTTCATGGTACAAACAACCAGGGTTAGGTACTACAATCTTATCCATCCCTAATGTATACAGAGATGTATTAGGAGGACATTGACAAGTATTTTTGTCTGTTGCGTTTTCCTGTCCTCAGAATTCGAAATAAAACCCCAAACACCATTTCTTACAAAAGAGCTTTCATTAGTGTTGGTTCGCGTAATGCAGAAATGCTATTACTTCAAGTGCAGTCATACAATACTCTTTTATTGCTTTTGCTACCACAAGTCCAACAGAGATACCTGCAAGCAAATCTCACCGACATCAGGCTCAATTTCATAGGTATACGAGGGCAGAATTTGGCCTTCAGATATGTAAGGACAATGGTACAGTAGAAAAAATGGGGACTAAGTAACTCTTAGGATGCTAAAGGGTTTTCTACAGAATCTATTCACTTTCATCCACTGATAAGACCTACAAATGCAGGAAATTAAAGAAAATCCTGGGATTTCTTGAAATTCATTTCATTTCAGTTGCTTTAACATTAAAATGAATGTTGACATTCTAACAAGAATAAGTCCGTTTTTACAATAATTAAAGTAGGAACTCTCTCCTCCCCCCCCATTTAATAACCTGAATTTGACAACTTGATTTCAGTTTTCAACATAAAATTGTACAATATTAATCTCTCAGTTCATTAAAATCTTAACTTGCTTAATTATCAATGGAAATTTAATGAGTCTTTGTACTCTCCATATTTCTATATGAATACAAAGTAGAAACCTCTTAATTGGAAACGTCTTTGGTCTGGAAAAAGGCAAGCACTGAAGACCATAAGGTTAATGGAGAAATGCCTTTTCTAGCCATTAGTAACTATTCCATTTTTCTTCCTTAGAAATAGCCATATAAATGCTACTATTAAAGTCAACACAGTTGTTATTGAGATCCAAACACAGATTCCACATTTTCATGTTAATATTCGAATTTGCCTCGAGTAATTTTTGACATCTCAAAATTAGAGTCGGGGACCCATCACATTTCATTATGCAGAGTTTTGGACTGTGAAATGCAGCGCTGCATCCAGAGGAAGAGCAGGAGAGGGCACAAAGCTAACTAGGCTTTGGGATGCAGGCATTGCCTCACGCAAAGACACCCAGTTTCAGCATAGATTTTATTGGAACGAGGCTCTCACCATCCTGAAATGCCGAGGCTGAGGAGGGCGCCAGTTATCCACCAGGGGGCGAGCAGGTTCCGTCTCAGCATTGATGGAAAGGCTACGGAGCTTTGCCATCTGCAAAGAAGCAAAATAACAATGTCAATATGGAATTCACTTGGGGCAAATCCAGGTCTAGACCAACCACTGTGGCTGGGTCAAGCATTGGGGGTTGGAGAGGAATCTTCCTACGAAGTCACAGGAGCCACTGCATGGAGTCTACTGCAGCCTAATAGCTGGAATAGACTCTGGGGATCCTTACATAGTAGACCTGTGTAACAGTGGATTCTCCATCTCTGCCTGGCTTCTTCTCTGGCCTACTCATGACCTGTCAACACAAACCCTCAACCTAGGGAGCTCTGTCATGTGCAAGTGGTAGCAGCCGTTGCCTGCCTCTTGCACTGTGGAACTTCAATAAAATTTCTTTGCTGTGACATTACTTTCCATGATCAAGGAGGCAAGGGAAAGAGTATATAGGGTGACATGAGCCATGATGATACCTTGTCTTCAGAATAGTTAGCTTATATCTTCAAAGAGCAATGAAAAGTGCATCAACTGTATTATGAATCTGAAACACAATAACAAATCCATCATGAACTTGAAGGCTCGCTGTATATTGCATTCACAGTTTCATAGAGTTTAAGGCCAGAAGAGAGCACTAGATCATCTTGTCTCACCTCCTGTACACACAGGCCATTAAATTTTACCCAGATCCCACTATAAAAACCCAAAGACTCTAGTTAGACTAAAGCATTTCAGTCTTCTAGACACTAAACTGTGTGCCACCAGCAGACAACAGGAGAGATCAAGATGTCACCAGTGCTGCTGCAATGGCAAGGAGTTGATTAGACGAAATAGGCACAGATGATCCCTTCAGGAAAATCATATTCTGTGCTTCAAAAGAAGGCAAACTCTTCCCCCCATTCCCCAAAGTCCCTGCCAATCTGATCTGGGGGGGAAATTCTTTCCCAGCCACAAATGTGGTGTTCAGTATGACCCTGGGCATGTGAGCTAGGCACACCAGCCAGACATCTAGAAAAAGGACTCCCTGTACCATCTCAGATCACTGGTCCACCATGTTTACAGCTTCAATAAGCTGAATAATTTCAGCTCCTTAAGGCTCACAACATAAGGCTTTTTTTCCAGCCCCAGGATCAATCAGAATGTAAGAACAGCTTATGTGGCTGGAGAGGAAGTAAGAGTGGTTTATCAAGGTTTTGTTGCTAGAACTTGTAGTAAAGGAATGTAAAAACCGATTACCTACCTTTCCTAACTGTTGTTCTTCAAGATGTGTTGCTCATGTCCATTCCAAGTAGGTGTGCGCACGCCACATGCACAGTCGTTGGAAGGTTTTTTCCTTTAGTGGTACCCATCGGATCGGCTGTGGAGCTCCCAGAATGGCACTTTCATGGCCATGTATATAGGTCCCTGATGACCTGATGCCTCTTCAGTTCCTTCTTGCTGGATATTCTGACAGAAGGGAAGGCGGGTCGGTCTTGGAATGGACATGAGCAACATGTCTCAAAGAACAACAGATAGGAAAGCTGGGTAACCGTTTTTTCTTCTTCGAGTGATTGCTCATGTTGATTCCAAGTAGGTGACTCCCAAGCAGTCCCCTGGAGGAGGGGTCGGAGTTCACAGATTTGTAGACTGCAGGACCACTCTGCCAAACATGGCATTGTCTCTAGCCTGAGGTGTAATGGCATAGTGCAATGTAAAAGTGTGAATAGACAACCACGTCGCCGCCCTGCAGATGTCCTGAACAGGGACCTGCACCAGGAATGCTGCAGATGAAGCTTGTGCTCTTGTGGAGTATGCTGTTAACGCTGGGGCTGGTATCTTTCATAGGTGGTAGCACACCTTGATATAGGTTGTAATCCATGAAGAGATCCTTTGGGAAACTGGAAGACCTTTCACTCACTCAGCAATGGCGACGAAGAGCTGTGTCGACTTTCTAAATGGCTTTGTCCGCTCAACGTAAAAAGTTAATGCCCGTCTGACATCCAGGGAATGGAGCATGCGTTCCCTGCCATTAGCATGCAGCTTAGGGCTAAACACTGGAAGAAAGATGTCCTGATTTGTGTGAAATTGCGAAACCACCTTCTGGAGGAACGCTGGGTGCAGCCACAACTGTACCTTATCCTTATAAAACACAGTGTAAGGGGGCTTGGACGTCAGGGTCTTGCGCTCAGACACCTTCCTGGACGATGTTATAGCCACTAGAAATGCCACCTTCCAAGAAAGGTAAAGTAGAGAGCACACTGCTACGGGCTTGAAGGGCGGGCCCATCAGCCTTGAGAGCACCAGGTTAAGATCCCATGGGGGAATCAGCTGCCGTACCTGATGGTACAGCCTGTCTAGCCCCTTGAGGAAGCGGCCAACCATAGCGTTAGCAAATACTGACCACCCAGCTGAGCCCGGATGGAAAAATGAAATAGTGGCCAGGTGCACCTTGATTGAAGACACTGCCAGACCTTGCTGTTGCAGGTAAAGTCGATAGTCTAGGATGAAGGGAACCAATGACTGTAATGGAGGAGTGCCCTTTTGTAGGGACCAAACAGAGAATCTCTTCCACTTAGCCAGATAAGCGGCACAAGTGCAGGGTTTCCTACTGCCAAGGAGGACCTCCCTAATCGGGACCGAACACATGAGCTCTAACGAGTTCAGCCATGGAGTTTCCATGCTGTGAGGTGGAGAGACTTCAGGTTGGGATGCTGAAGGTGGCCGTGGTCCTGTGTGATCAAGTCCAGAACCATAGTCATGGCTACAGGCATGTCCACCAATAGGTCTAACAGCATGGTGAACCAGTGCTGATGGGGCCACATTGGCACTATGAGGATCAAGGATGCTTTCTCCCATTGAACCTTGAGGAGGACCTTATGTGCCAGCAGAAAAGGCAGAAACGAGTACAGCAGGCTCCCCTTCCATGAGAGGAGCCCATCTGTGAGCAAGTCCAGGCCATGATTCAGGAAAAAGCACAATTGCTGACACTTCCTGTTGCTTTGTGTCACAAACAGGTCTATCTGGGGAGATCCCAACCTTTGGAAGATGTTGATCGCCATGTCCGGGAGGAGAGACCACTCGTGGCTGTGAAAAGACCTGTTGAGGTGATCGGCCAGTTCGTTTTGTGAGCCTGAAAGATACAATGCCTCCAAATATATCAAATGGGCAATGAAGAAGGCTTCTTCCACTACCCTGTTTGTTTATATAGAACATCGCGGTGGTATTGTCTGTCAGTATTGTCTGTGAGTACATCTGCCCCGGAGATGGGTTTGAAATGTCTGGCAAGTGAGGCGCACCGCACGCAGCTCCCTCATGTTGATGTCCAGTGAAATTTCTGCCTGGGACTATAGACCTTGAGTCCTGAGTCCACCTAGGTGCGCTTCCTATCCCATTGCCAATGCATCCGTGACTAGTGATAGCGAGGGCTGAGGGTTGGAAAAAGGTATTCCCACACAGACTGTCCGTGGATTGAGCCACCACCGGAGGGCCTCAAGGACCTGAGGAGTGATCGTGACCAGTCTAAGTGGTCTTGGTTTGGCCTGTACACTCGGGCTAGCCACGCCTGAAGGGGACGGAGCCATCATGTGCCCTAGCAGTTTTAGGCAATTTCTCGCGGTCGTCATAGGGAACCTTTTGAGATCCTCTATGATGGCGCTCATGGCAAGGAAACGAGATTCTGGAAGAAAGGCCCTGGCCTGAGTGGAGTCAAAGGATAAAATTCATTGGTACCTTCTTGGAGTGGGAATTATGGTTGACTTCGCCATGTTCAGGATGAGGCCACGCTGGAGAAATGTTGTGTGCAGCAGGCTCACGTGGTCCTCCACTTGGGTCAGAGAGTGGCCCTTGATTAGCCAGCCATCCAGATATCGGAATACCTGCACCTGCTGCTTCTGTAGGAAGGCTGCCACAACTGCCATGCACTTGGTGAACACCCGAGGGACTACCGAGAGGCCAAAGGGAAGGACCATGAACTGATAGTGAGTACTGTTGACCAGGAATCGTAGGAACCGTCTGTGGGACAACATTAAGGACACGTGGAAGTACACATCCTTCAAGTCAAGGGCAACGTACCAGTCCCCTGGATGCAGAGAGGGAATGATGGAAGCCAGGGAGACCATGTGGAATTTCAACTTCTTCATGAATTTGTTGAGGTTTCGCAGGTCTAAAATAGGCCTTAGCCCACCCTTGGCCTTGGGGATTAGGAAATAACAGGAGTAGAGCCCCCTACCCCTGAACTCCAGAGGAACCTCCTCTACTGCCCTGAGTTGCAGGAGCACTTGCACCTCCTGCACTAGAAGTTGCTCATGAGAAGGGTCCCTGAAGAGGAACAGGTATGGTGGGTCGGAAGACAGGAGGGAACAGAACTGGAGAGAACATCCCAATTCTACTGTGCTCAAGACCCATCAGTCTGCGATTATTTGAGACCAGGCATGGTAGAAATTGGATAGATGATCTGCAAAAGGAGGGGAAGGAGCCGGGGTTTGAACTGGTGCTCCGTCCTCAGGCGTACCTTCAAAAGTTCAGTTTTGAGGCTGAGTGCTATTTTGCTGCCCCCTGGCCCTGACCTGAGGAGTACTGAGATGGGCGCCTCCTGTTACTCCTGCCCCACTTCCTATTATAGTCCTGCCTGGGAGGAGCAGAGTAGAAGCGAGAAATGGGCTGAGGTTTGAACAGCTTCCTTTGCGGGGCCAGCATGTGAATCTCCAGGGATTTAAGGGTTGCCCGCGAGTCTTTAAGGCTATGGAGCCTTGAGTCTGTCTGTTCTGAAAAGCGTCCCGAAGAGTCAAAGGGTAGGTCCTGGATACTATTCTGGACCCCATGAGGGAGCCCCAAGACCTGAAGCCATGAGCTGCGTCTCACAGCTATAGCAGTAGCCATCTTGTGAGTGGCCAGATCTGCTGAGTCCAAGGCAACCTGTAGGGAGGTTCCTGAGACCACCTTGCCCTCCTCCAGGACTGTCCCAAACTCAGAGTGGGAGTCCTCTGGAAGCAATCCCTGGAACTTGGAGAAGGTGTTCCAGGAATTGTAGCAATAATGGCTGAGAACCGCCTGCTGGTTTGATATGCGAAGCTGGAGCCCTCTTGGTGGAGAATACCTTCCGACCAAAGAGATCCAGCTTTTTTGCTTCCTTGGACTTGGGGGTGGGCCCTGGCTGTCCCTGCCATTCCTTGTGGTTGGCTGCCTCCACCACCAAACTGTTCAGCTATGGGTGAGTATATAGGTGTTCATACCCTTTAGATGGCACAAAGTATTTGCATTCTACCCCTTTAGCTGTGTGGGGAATAGAGACAGGTGTATGCCACAACACCTTTTGGATGTCTTAATGAGGGGCAGAGCCACTCTCGAAGGCTCTTCAGGAGCCAGAATATCCATCATAAGATCAATCTCCTCTGAGACCTCCTCCGCCTGCATATTCAGGTTCTGGGTCACCCTCCTGAGCAAGTCCTGATGTGTCCTCGTGTCTATGGCAGGCAGTGTGGTGGAGGTACCCACCCACAGCCTCATTCAGGAAGGATGAGGATGATGACCACGGGGACACTGGGTCTTCTTGACCCTCTGGCTTGCAGGAATCCCCCTGCATGGTGACCCCTTGGGTGGTGCTGGGGACAGTGCTGGTTCCTGGTACCACACCAGTCTTGGTACCAGTGCTGGTGCTGGGCCCTGCACTGGTGTTGGCGCCGACCTGGGCGTCTGTTTCTTGTTCATGAGGAGGCTCCCGGGACACTGAGGTGGCAGAGGGAGGGATCTGCACCTCTGAAGCCCACTGACAGGGATCTGAAGCCCATGTCCTGGACTTGGCGGTAGGCCCACAGTGTCCAAAAGGGTCACTGGGTCAGCCCCTGCCACTGTGGAGGCCAGGACATCATGAGCAATGGTTGCCCTTCATTGTGCCTCGAGCGGTGCTGGGAACAGTACTGGCTTCACCTAGAGGCATAGGAGTCCACCTCTGACTCCAAAGAGTAGTCTGATCCCAGTGACCAGGGCAGAGTGGACTGAGATGGTGCCAGGGAACGGTGCCATGGTGATGGTGAATGGCACTGCATCATCATAAGCTTGCCCCGGGAGGCCACAGTGCCTCTTTGTAGAACTGTCACCGGTGTGTGAGCTGGTGCTGGATGGGGGGGACTGCGCTGTCATCACGATCAGGTCCCTGGCTGCTTCAAACGTGTGCAGCGTGGATGGGAGGTCTATATCATCCTCCTGCACTGGGGAGTCCACCAGGACCGGACTTGATGGACTTCCCAGAGAGGCTGGAGTCAACAGTGCTGGTATAGGTGGGGCCGAGGCCAGGTGTCCCGATGTGGAATGCACCCCATTGGTGCCTGCCCACTCCACTACTTTAGTGGGGGAGCACCTCCTATCTGCTCTCTTTTTCTTGTGAGGCACTGGCGAATGGGAGGTGTTTGGTGCTTGCACTAGGGGCGATCTTCAGCACCGGGGAATGGCAGTGCTGAGAGTCCTTAGCCAAGTCTTTTCTCAGCACTGAAGCTTCCTGCACCAAGGCTGGCGTGCTGCGCACCGAAGCATTGGGCTTAGGGTCGGACTCCACCTGGGTCGGCAGGGGGTGAAGGACTGACTCTATTGGGAGGAGTTTTAGCCAAAAGTTCCATTCCTTTTTTGTTCTGGGCTTGAAGCTGCTGCAGATTTTACACTTGTCTGACTAGTGTGCCTCTCCAGGGCACTTCAGGCAGGAGTCGTGTGGGTCTCCCTTAAGCACAGGCTTCAGGCAGGACCTGCACAGCTTGAAACCCTGAGACCAATGCATGCCCCACTCCTCAGGGGGGAAACAAGATGGGGGGGGACCCCCAACTGATACTTAACTAACTACTAATACTAATTACAAATCATTTTTTGAACTATTTACGGAAAACAATGGAGAACAGTCCACCAGGGGATTACATGCTAAACATAAGAGAGAGAGAGAAGCTGCTCCAATGACCTGCGGTAAGAAGGAACCGAAGAGGCAGCGGGTCGGCAGGGACCTATATACACCACCATTAAGGCACCATTCCAGGGTACCGCTAGGGGGAAAACCTTCCAACAATCATGCACATGGCACGCACACGCCTACTTGGAATTGACATGAGCTATCACTCGAAGAAGAATTCTATTTTGTAGAACAGAGGCATGTGTTTTCCGTTCCATGAGAAATCTGGCCAGTGCAGTATAAAAGGAAAATACACAGTGAGTAATTGCACCAAAATGAAAATTCTCAGACTTGAGAATTCTGACCTTTGAGCCCAGTGCTTTAACCAGAACATCATCAGAGTGACTGGGCTATAAACTGGAGCTGCCAGTTTGAAGAAATTTTCCCCCGAAGGCCATAGAGTTGCATTGGCTGCAGTAACCCTCATGGCCACCATGCTACCCTCGGAGGATTAGAATAGCCAGGGGACCCATTACCTAGATACTACAGTGGCATTACATAAATATTTACAGTAGATAGATCCACATAGTCAGAGATCCACTGGTTCCACCCCTGCTTTCTCCAGCTCAGTCTTGCCCCCAGGCTCAATGTGATGGGGTGCAGGGAGCACTGGTTTGCAGGGTTCTGTGACATGCAAGGGGTGTGCACCACCTATGCAGGGGCCCCAAATCCTATCCCCTCCCTTTCAGCACAAGAACTGCACCATTTGGTCATAGGAATAGAGTCCTCCAGGGTTGCGGGGGAGGAGTCAGGATTTGGTCCTTTGTGAGAAGGCCTTAGGGCTGGATTTTCCAACAAATCCTTTGCTTCAGTAGTGAGCTGAGGCACAAGACTGTATTCTGCTGTGGAACAGTAGGAAGACTCAATACTAGTGTCAGCAATATTAAGATAGCAAGATGCTGCCCCCTGCAATGCTTTAGATGGATTAGAAGCTGGGCCTTCGGTTTGTTTCTTTTTTGGTGAAAACATTAAAAATCCAGGGTTATCTTCTCTTTGTGTGATGCCACAAGCAACATTTTCCAGGTACTTCTCAAGCCTTGATAATGTTCTTCCCTGTTTTTGCACCCAGCGATACCTATTTCCATGCAACCCACTCCTGCTGGACCCATGCCCCCACACTGGGGTGCACCTAGGAGGGTTAGTATATACATTTGCTGAAAAGTGCCAGGCATGCCAAGTATATTATAGAAATAAAATAGTAATAGTATGTGGATTGGGTAACGATGTACATATCTACCTGTTTGCATGGCTTAACGCATATGGGATGAGCACATCTTTCCAGGTGCACACCGGAAAATTTGCCCTCAGTATCTCAGCCATGCAAGAACACTATCTTGGTCTCTGTGGCAAAGGGATTAGCACTTAAAACAATTATCGCCAGCAAGCCTGCAATGTTAGCACATTTCGAGGATTAGAGATCTTTAAGGGCCTGAGCCTGTGAACCTCTCTCAGGTGAAGATTACTTAAACCTGGTCTATATTTAAAATGTAGGTAGACATAGCTACAGAGCTCAGGGGTGCTGACTTAATGCCAGGTGTCAACGCAGTGCATTGACCTAGCTACTGCTGCTTGGGGAGGTGGAGTTCCTACAGTGATAGAAAAAAACCCTCCCATCACTTTAGGCTGTGTTTCCACTTTGGGGTTACTGCCGGCATCAGTACTGGGCCATAGTTGCGCTGCTATAGTGCCCGCAGTGTAGACATGGCCCTAGACTGCAACTCTTTGGGGCAGGAACTGTTGATTTGTTCTGTGTTTATACAGTGCCAAGCACAGTGGGGCCCTTGTCCTTGCCTGTGGCTCTTTGGCATTATTGCAATAAAAATATTACTAATAATAATTCTGTCTGTAAAGCAGAATGACAAAGCACCATCTACAGGTACTAATTATCCACTTTGTAGAAATGATCAATGTCTTCTGATGAGCAGATCAAGGTGCTTCCCTGCAGATTACACACAGGACCTGATGGCTGCCTGGAGAACAATTAATTACCCAAACTTGTTACTAGCCGTATTTAGAAAGAAGAGCAGTCTGAATATAGATCAGAAACACATCAGATGAAGTTGGATCAATGATTCGGCACATAGCTGTTGCATTCTAAAAGAATTTCACACTAAGATCAACCCATTAAAGTAGGGGAGGAGAGGAAATTGACATTTTTATTGTTGATGCAACACAGAGCTGTTCACGAATAGCTATACCTACACTGGAGTTTCATATAAACCCGTACATGATCCCCTGTGATGGAAACAGCTGAGTCAGTAATAAGGCTCTAACCAGATCTGTTGTTGTGCCAGGAAAACTGACCAGAGCCAATTTGCATTTTGCATACAAGGAGAAGCTTCCAAATATCTAATGCCTTTATATTTTGGTACAAACAAAGAAAAATAAGGAAGTGACCTCCAGACTGGCTCTGTATTTGAATGAGCTATGTAAAACGCAGTCATACAGGTGCTTGTGTTAGCTTTCCTCTTAAGGTTCAAGTCAGATCTGAGTTCTGGTGATTTCACTGTACTCCACTCACTCAGTTTTTTTTTAAACTAAGCAGCCACAAATGTATCAGGACATAATAATTTGGAAATAAAGTGCTGTGTGATACACTGATGCCTGCCAGGATCCGTATGGAGTGTCAGAGATGCCTGCATTGGCTTATGTGTACTGTAGTCATAAAACACCTTGAGATCCTAGGATAAGAACATATGTCTACATGTATCTATTACGTGCATGTGTAACATGTCACTCACTCACTGTCTGACTCAAAGAATTTTCATGTTCCCATTGACTCTTGAACTTCGGGACTCGTTCATTGTGGACTGCTGAGCATGGGAACAATCCTACATTAAAAAGAAAAGGAGGACTTGTGGCACCTTAGAGACTAACAAATTTATTTGAGCATAAGCTTTCGTGAGCTACAGCTCACTTCATCGGATGCATTTAGTGGAACATACAGTGGGGAGATTTATATACACAGAGAACATGAGTATAACATGTGTATAACGTTCTCTGTGTATATAAATCTCCCCACTGTATTTTCCACTAAATGCATCCGATGAAGTAAGCTGTAGCTCACGAAAGCTTATGCTCAGATAAATTTGTTAGTCTCTAAGGTGCCACAAGTCCTCCATTTCTTTTTGTGGATACAGACTAACACGGCTGCTACTCTGAATCCTAGATTAGAAAACTGACCTTTACATCTGAGATCACCAAGGAGGTCATTGGTCATTTTCATCCAATTTCAATCATTTAAGCACCTTTATGAGTATACTAGGGTGTGTGGAAATTTACAAAAAATATTTATTTCTGCTATGAGACTGTTATGTTTAACATGAGGCCTTCAGATTGGAGAAATTAAGGTTCTCTGAAGTTGTTGCTTTTGTTTATTCAAATTTGGCCATGAACATTTCCAGAAATGTATTTAAAAGGATTACAAAATTTGCATTAATTTATTTGTTACATGCTGCCACTTAGAATGTGGGGCAAGTTATTTTAGAAGTACCATTTGTTAAAAAAATATTATTCCACCTGTTAAAATGTGATTCCTATGGATTTTAGGAAGGAATCTTTTGAAATATTAAATAAGACTATATTGAAAGAACATTGTGGCTGCAAAATGAATCCCTCAGAAATTTGAAAATGCCAAAACTGAGGTTGCATTACAAACAGTTTTTAATTAGATGAGCACATGTAATGGATAATGAATGAGATAGCTGACTATTTATTATTTGCCTCAATCACTACACTCCATGAAAAAAAGTGTACTGTTTCACTCTCTTTTCATTCAAAAATGTCTGAAGTCGTTTTGCTCAAACTTTCAAAAGGCAAAAAAGAAAAACAAAAAAAAATCAACTTGAACAGACCTGGGACATTTTTTGCCTGAAAAATGAAAGTTTCAGAAAGTTATAAATTGAAAAACCTCTTTGGAATTGAAATGGTTTAAGCAAATATAACTATAGCTTTTTCTACATGCACTAAATGTTCTGCTGATTTATCACGCCACATAAGTATCTAGGTTAGTGGCTTAAAATTTAATTTGCTTGGTGTTTGGACAGTGCAGGCTTCGGTTTTGCAAGGCTCTATGGCAAATAACATGTGTGAGCCACATCCAGCTCCATCATCTACAATCCGGAGTTTAAGTAAAGGGGAGAGTAGACAAAGAGGAAAGCAGAGGGAAAGCTGCCACTCCTCTTTGGCTGATGTATGAGAAAGACTGTTCCTGTTTCAATCTACAATAGTCCCGATTACAATCAGCCCCCTCCACATTGGTAGCCACAAAACCCACACAAACACTCTCTGATCACCTCCTGCTTCCTTGTGACCCCTCCTATTCTCCCCCAGTCTGTTACAATCTCACTGATTTGTGAAGCTCTGTGGCCTCTGACCTGACCCTTCCCAGCAACATGGTCTAGGAATTTAGGAGCTGGAACCAACAATTTTCCAAATGTGGAGACAGACAAGGAACTGGGGTGGGTGGATAGGCTCATAGGGTATGTCTGCATTGCAGCTTGGAGTGTGCCTCCCAGCCTGGATAGGTAGACTCATAGCTGTGTGGCACTGGCGGAGGCTTGAGCTAGCCACCCACCTCACACCCACTCTCACCCCTGGGTCCCTCCTCCAGTGCCACAGCATCTGCACAGCTATTGCTAGCAGGCTAGCATGAGCCCCATTAGCCCAAGTCTATCTATCGGGGCTGGGAGACTCACTCCCCGCTGCAGTGTAGACATACCTTTAGCAGCCTGGAGTCCTGTGCAGCTCTTTTAGGGGTCCCAATGGTGCTTCTACTAAAGTCAGCTGAGGAGGTGACTAACAGAAGGGCCCAATCCTGAAGTTCAGTTTTTACTCTATTTTAACCCAGTCTTTACTCATGCAATTTCCCATTAACTCCAAGGGGAGTTTTTCTTATTGAAAGAGTAGGGCTGGGATATGGCATATAAATAAATAAGCCGAAACTGTGAGAGAACCACGACAATAGGGAGGTTAATGTCCAGCTGAAGTTTACCTGGTCTGGGCTGACAATAATAGGTTCCCTCAAAAGAATCCAGGTAACACACTCATCACAAGGAGGTTCAGTCAAGGAGCCATGGTATGTCCAATAGTCCCAAGATTTAGGAAAAAGAATTGATGGATCAAAGTTTGAAAAAGGAGCCTCTTTTCCCTTCAAATAAATAAAACAGAAATCTCTTTAGTAACACTAATGGAGACACTGAGCTTGCTTAAAAAGAGAGAGTCAAGTTTCCATGGAAGAATTAATGAAATGTCCAATATTATGTAAGAGGCTGACCACCTCCTTTCAAACATTTGCTCTGTAACTTACTTTTCTAGAAATGACCACTAGTCCAAGGCTGAGATTTCCCAAAGAAATAAAATAAGATGCACTTTATCAAAGTGTCCACTGATGTAATTAAGTACAGTAACTTCTTAGAACTTGTCACCATAATGTACTGTTACCTAACAATTGTGACTGTGCATGAAATATTTATGTCCAGGATATATTTTCACTAACCCGTCCTATAAATACATAAATATGTAGCCTTGTTCAGATTTATACTTTGCCAAGAAAAAAAAGTATAACAAATAAAATTCAAGATGCTGTGCATTGATTTTAATTCCTTAGCTCATGCTCTTATCTTTCTCTGCTTTTCTTGAACTGTTTCTTTTTCAGAATAGCTACAGCCCAGTTTTGGATTTCTGTGATATATATGCATCATGACTGGATTCCACTATCCAAAACTGAACAGCTAGGTTTCCATTGTTACTAAAACATGGTGTAAAATCTGACAGGCAGTCTCAGTTGCCATGTAATGGGGCTGGTATCACTGTTGTCTTTTTAACATAGTATCTGACAGTGTTTGATCTCTTCACTTATTCAGGAACTTTTGATTACAGTGGTGAGGCTGTTCCACAGGTAGATGATGGCATGAAAAAAGGCATTAAGAAAAAAAGAGAGAAATGGTGGCTCTGGCATTATGGGCAGAGCAAAGAGGGCAAGGGACAGAGTAATAAATGATTCACGGTTGGTTAAGCAGGGAGAGGTGGAGTTATTTAGGGACTGAAGAGAAGGCAAAGAAGTTTAAAGCTGAGGTGATGGAGAGTGGGGAGCTGGTGGAGAGGTTCAGGACTTGACCCTGCAAATCAGTGGTACTACTTATGTGCTTAAAGTGAAGCACAGGCTTAAGTGATTTGCTGGATTGGATACACAGTACTCAGCACCTTGCAGAAGCAAACTCTTAAAAAGGTGAGTGACATAATCAATGTCAGATGTATTCTGAAGAGTGAATTTTATTTTAGTAGAATTAGAATGAACCCCACCAATGCTGGTCACAGACTAATATTTTTAGGAAACACCCAGTGGTTGCATTTATTTCCGGTGTTAAACGTAGTCCTGATACTATAATTCGTATGCAAACTGAGCTCCCTTCTGTGGGAGTTCTGCCTATATAATGGGACAAGTATGGGACAAGGCCCTTAGATCATTAATTAATTTAAAAAGCAGTTTAGGATAGAGTTTGCAATGATAGTTGTACTAATTATCAACGAGAGCTGCCTGGCAACTGATCCAAAGCCCACTGAAGTCAATGCGGAACCTTAGAGAAATGAGAGGAGGAATTACATTTCTCCTTAAAGAAAAAAAGATATTCCGGGCCATAGCCACCAGAATGCGCTGGCTGCTATGTGTTGCTGGAACAGTGCAAAGCAGCCAGAGCAGACTAGTGAATCTGGCTTTCTGATTTTCCCTACTGCAGCTACTCAGTTAACCTAATATAATAAAAACTGTTCTGTTACCTTTGTTTTAATACCATTTATTTCTTCAAGAATTCTCTTCATCTCTGGTTTGGGAGTTTTTCCTACCTGTAATGCAGGAAGCAAGAGTTGAAAAATAGATATGACAGCTGCTTTTTTCCCCTTCATCATTATAGGTCACGACTACATGAAAAACTGAACTTGACCCATCCCATCTGTCAGTTTAATTAGCAACATTCTCAGAACATCTTGTATGGAACAATAACAAAATGTTACACCTGATAGGGGGGAAAACACCCTGAATAATATAAAAATCATTGCTTGATTTTTCATTATAGTAGTATTTGCTAAAACAACATACCAGGCTCAATCATGCTCCAGTTGAAGTGACTCGTATGACTACCACTGACTTAAGTGAGAGCAGGGTGGGCTCCCAGTATTGAATATAAACTTGATGCAAAAGAAGAATTTCTGAGGATTAGTAGCAAATTAGTTTCACAGTTCACACAATTTTGGACGTATAACAAATAGAAAATGTATAGTTTCTTTAGCATGCATATGTACCATTTGATGGTAATTCTCCTACCAAATGCATGCTTTAGCCCTTATGCAGAAGCCTGACTTTATTAAAAATACAACTATATGCCAAGCTGAGGATCCAGGGAAAATATGAGCAGAAAGCTGATATCTCTGCAAAGGATCTGATCTCACGTAAAGAAAAGAAGAGAAGAGCAAAGAAATACTATAATAGGACTCTCTGTATTTCAGAATAGGATTACAGTTTATGGGAAGGCCCTGGGTAGCACAATCTAAAAGTAATGTAACTTCTCATCACTGAAAGAATGGCTTAAAACATGGTTCATGTCACCAGTAATGCAAATTTGTCCTTATTCTCTTGGGCCTCATTGTGAGTCCCATGTAAACCAAACACCCACTGAAGTTTGGCATCAGAGAAAACTTCAGAAATTGGTCTCTTCTCACAAGACCACCACATAATTTGACTGGTAAATATTAAAATTTACCTAATTTACTCTAATATACTAAAAAGGCTCAGGGTATATTTGCAGAGATGTGTGGAGAAGCTCACTCAGCACCGGCTCCTATTACATCTGCTAATAGCCAGTGCTCTCATTCCTCATTCTCATAACAGACACAGAAATCATAATGTGAAAGAAAAATCACTACAGACTTTCAACATCTGAGGGTCTTTCATTAAACAACTACTACTGGACCCACTGAGTTTTGCCTGAATAGAGCTAAAGAACTCAGGAAGGACCTCAGATTTTTGTCCATTGATATTAGAAATGAGCCCAAACCAAAATCTTGGAACAAATTCCACAATTAGGAGGAAGTTTGAATCTGGACCAAATCTAAACTTCCTGGCTGGAACCCATTTCTGCAATGGGCTGAACCAGAACCTTGGATTTGAAGACTGAGAAGATTTTGATCAGGATCCCAATTCAGAGTTTGAACTTGGGTCTATCTCTAATTAACATTGATGAGAAATGAGTGGCTAAAACCCACCATTTGAAACTAAAACTATACACCCACCAGGTAAATCTGGTACAAGTGATACATGCTGTTTTTTGGCATGTTTTTCTCATGGGAAGATTAAAGCGGAATCTTTTGGAGAGATCCCGGATATAGAAATCAGTCAGCGAGTAATACAGTGCACCCCTGATTGCTATTGGACAGCCACCCGCTATTGACACTGCGCCCCCTGAGCAGGAGGAGTACACCCTGTGGTTAGGACGTCTTCCTCAGTCCCTCTATTCACATCAGAACATAATCCACCATTCTGAACATGTCCTCTAATGTGATACAATACTGAAAAACAGAGCAGGAACCTTTCTCCTGCAAAGAACAAATGTATGCAATATTACAAAGAAAGAATGAGCTCTTTCTACTTACTTGCAGAAAAATACCCAAAATAGCCACACCATCATAGTTTCTCAAAGCTTCAGCGTAATTACTGTATTTTGAATACCAGTGTATCAAATGAAGCTGTAACCAAATACAATTAAACATTAGTAAGTATTATTCTGCAATAACAAGCCACCAAGAGCCCAATCTTGCATTCACTGTGCACCCAAACCTCTTTCAATAGGGTGAACAGGGAATACAGGATTGGGCCTCAAATGTATCACTCCATAAAAAGAAAATATGTATAAATATGCCCTATACCTGCTACAGCTCTTCCATGTGCTTGTGCTTTTGTAGCAATCACTTGTCAGCTATTTTACTTTTAAACAAAGTGTAAAAATTAGAATAGGGAGACTGCACAAAATATTGGAAAACTTGCTTAAAATTAATCAGATCATGTAATAGAGGAGATGCTTGCCCATGCATGTAATTGCATATGTGCAATATATAAGTTATCCATTGATGTGTGGAATCTCAACTGGATTTTCAGGTTAATGAAATTCTAAAAGAAAAATCCTAATTCATGTGTGCTTTATAAATTATTACTCTGTAGTTGTCTGCTCTACTCCCAATCCTGCACTGCTAGGGAATGGACAAGGTGGCCCTTTCCCACTTCTACTTTCTGTAATACTATGTTTTCAGGAAAATTTTCAACATTTATTTATCCTTCCAGAGGACTTATATAGCTTCTAATACCACTTGGTATGTGAACACATATTTTCAGGAGAGCTGAACAAAAAACTGATTTTGAAGTTCAGTAGCAGTTCCAAATACTATTTTTAAAAAATTGGTTTGATTTAAATCAAATATGAATTTTAGGTGAAATGGGGAGGTCTGTTTTAGGTCTTTTCCGGAGCAGGTCTTCCCAGGTCTTCCACAACCCAAGAAAGTACCCTAACTGCTGAGCTAAAGGTTATAAAGGGGGAGTAAACTCACAGGAGCACCTCCTTCCTGCACATTTAATTCTTGCCATTCTGTGACTGGCCAAAAGTATTTATGTTAAATTTGTGAATAAATTTTAGGTCAACTGAAACTTCATTTTTAGTCAAATGAAATTATTTGTCCAAAATAAATAAATAAATAAAAATTCACCCAGCTTTAACCTTTTATATAAAACAAATGTGGTATCATTGCAATCCAATAATTTGATTAAACTTAGCAAAGTGTCCCTTATACTAACAAAAAAACACCAACAAAACACCACTCAATTTACCACAGGTCATGGTGGATTCTCTGTCACTGGCAATTTTAAAATTAAGATTGGATTTTTTTTTCCTGAAAGATATGCTCTAGTTCAGTGGTTCTCAAAGCCGGTCCGCCGCTCGTTCAGGGAAAGCCCCTGGCGCACCAGACCGGTTTACCCGGCAGGTAAACAAACCGGTCCGGTGCGCCAGGGGCTTTTCCTGAACAAGCGGCGGACTGGCTTTGAGAACCACTGCTCCAGTTCACACAGGCATTATTTTTGGAAATTCTATGGCTTCTATTATACAGGAGGTCAGACTAAATGATCACAATGATCCTTTCTGACCTTGGAATCTATGAATCAATGAATCACTGTCCCTGAATGTGGAATATAGGAGATTGCTCAATTTTAGGGCTGTCGATTAATCACAGTTAACTTATGCAATTAATTCAAAAAAATTAATCGCAATTTAAAAAATGAATCACGATCAATCACAGTTTTAATTGCACTGTTAAACAGAACACCCATTTAAATTAAATATTTTTGATGTTTTTCTACATTTTAAAATACATTGATTTCAGTTACAACACAATACGAGGTGTACAGTGCTCAATTTATATTTACAAATATTTGCACTGTAAAAATGATAAACACAAGAAACAGTATTTTTCAGTTCACCACATACAAGTACTGTAGTGCTATCTCTTTATCGTGAAAGTGCAACTTACAAATGTAGATTTTTTTTGTTACATAACTGCACTCAAAAACAAAACAATGTAAAACTTTAGAGCCTACAATCCGCTCAGTCCTACTTCTTATGCAGCCAAGTGCTAAGAGAAACACATTTGTTTAGATTTACAGGAGATAATGCTGCCCGCTTCTTATTTACAATGTCACCTGAAAGTGAGAACAGACGTTCGCATGGCATTTTTGTAGCCGGCATTCCAAGGTATTTATGTGCTAGATATGCTAAACATTTGTATGCTCCTTCATGCTTTGGCCACAATTCCTGAGGACATGCTTCCATGCTGATGACGCTCGTTAAAAAAATAATGTGTTAATTAAATTTGTGACTGAACTCCTTGGGGGAGAATTGTATGTCTCCTGCTCTGTGTTTTACCCACATTCTGCCATACATTTGATGTTATAGTGGTCTCGGATGATGACCCAGCATGTTGTTCCTTTTAAGAACACTTTCATTGCAGATTTGACAAAACGCAAAGAAGGTACCAATGTGAGATTTCTAAAGATAGCTACAGCACTGGGCCCAAGATTTAAGAATCTGAAGTGCCTTCTAAAATCTGATCGGGACAGGGTGTGGAGCATGCTTTCAGAAATCTTAAAAGAGCAACACTCCAATGGATAAACTACAGAACCCAAACCACCAAAAAAAGAAAATCAACCTTCTGCTGGTGACATCTGACTCAGATGATGAAAATGAACATGCATTGGTCTGCACTGCTTTGGATCGTTATCAAGCAGAACCCATCATCAGCATGGATGCATGTCCTCTGGAATGGTGGTTGAAGCATGAAGGGACATATGAATCTTTAGCTCATCTGGCACGTAAATATCTTGCAATGCTGGCTACAACAGTGCCATGAGAACTTTCAGGTGACATTGTAAACAAGAAGCAGGAAGCATTATCTCCTGCAAATGTAAACAAATTTGTTTGTCTGAGAGAATAGCTGAACGAGAAGTAGGACTGAGTGGACTTGTAGGCTCTAAAGTTTTACATTGTTTTGTTTTTGAATGAAGTTATTTTTTGTACATAATTCTACATTTGTAAGTTTAATTTTCATGCTAAACAGATTGCACTACAGTACTTGTATTAAGTGAATTGAACATATGATTTTTTATTTTTACAGTGCAAATATTTGTAATCAAAAATAATATAAAGTGAGCACTGTACACTTTGTATTCTGTGTTGTAATTAAAATCAGTCTTTGAAAATGTGGAAAACATCCAAAATATTTATATAAATAGTATTCTACTATTGTTTAACAGTGTGATTAATTGCAATTAATGTTTTAATCGCACGATTAATCGCATTTAATTTTAATCACTTGACAGCCCTACTTAATTTATTTCTCTGTTGATGCAACATCTTATTACGAAGGATAAAAGCAGCATAGCCCGAGGCCTCCAATTACACTCTAGTGAAGCCCAAATCACTCCATAAATTCATTCTCCTCTATACACAGACCTAGAGGTCAAATCTTAGTCCTGAAAACTAAAGGCCAAGTAAAAGCCCTTTGTTTGATGGAACCAAGCAGGAGTTTGGAGAGACAGAGTCCTCCTATTCAGCCTGCAACTAGGAACTAGTATAGCCATGCAGTTTGACCATGGCTGACGCTAGCAGCAATAGAGATGATAGAAAAAAATCATCCATGGCCCCTACCACAAGGTTTTGGGCCAGTGGAGCTATGCTATGCATCTGGTCTGCCAACATTTCTCCTTATGGCAAGCTGTTCAGAACCACCATAAAATTCGGCACCATGGCATGTATGTGGGTTTCAGGGTGGGAACACTAAGAGGCTGCAGCATGGCTTCTCATATAGAGAAACCATGGTATTTCCATGGTAGTTTGGGCCTTGAACTCCCATGTGGGAGGGGGATAGAAACTGGAATTTGTTATTAATTAATTGGTCTTTGAGTATTAGGGAGAATTTAGGCCCACAGCGAGTACATACTGGGTCAAATCCACCCATTAACTTCAGTGAATTCAGTACATAGTAGTTTGGTGCTTTTACACCAAAATAGCAGCAAATATTTGTTTAAAACAATTCTTGACAATAGAGTGATGATTTAAAAGCACAGCTATTTAGAATGTGGAGGATATTCTCCGCCACCCTGCATCGGTTTTAAGGTACATCCAATTTTGGACCTCAGACCATTTAAATATCCCTTTAGCAAGTCATTTCCCTCATCTGTGAAAATACCAAGATGCATTAATGCTAATAAACAAGTAAAACTAGCAAAACATGATATTTTCACAAGTTTGAGAAAAACAAAACACTTTGCCACAAAAGCTGTGTTTGCTACAAAAACAGCAAAAGATCTTACTGAAAATGGTGAATATCAGGTTGGGGCATATTTACAAAAATTTACACATTTTGCCAAGGGCGAGGGGTTTGTATTTTAGTTGCGAAAAAGCTATGTTTGTTGGCAGAAATGATTCACCCTGGTTCACATTTTTGAATATTCACTGAAATAACAGGTTTCGTACACAAACCAATAAATACAAATAAATACTTGAAAGTGAAAATTGTTCGTTGCCCAGCTGCACAATAATTCCAAATTTCAGTTTGCACCATATAAATATATATAAAAAATGGGTCCTACCTCTCCCGCATATTTCACTCCATCCACAATGTGCTCAGAGCCATGATCATTAGAAGAACCCCAATGAAAGTGAAGTTGACGCAGTCTGTAGATACCTGGGAGTGGCCCATTTCTCAGCACTGCAATTGATAACCTACATCAATATTTGGCTCAGAACTTTTTCAGGAAGCTTTGCTTCACAAGAGAGGTTCATATATTTACCAGAGAGGAGTCCAAACCTTGAAAATGTTGAGCACCTACTGCAAATTCAAATTATTTCAGTGGGAGTTGAGGAAATTCAGCACCTTGCAGGATTGGGCCTATATCCTCCTATAACTAGGGTACATAGCACTATTTGATTACATAGCTATAGAAACTGCCATGAATCAGGGTCAAACCACAGAATGTGATGCCAGTTACCGAACAGGTCCCCTTCCTCTAACAGCAGCATGTATTGCAGTTTGGGGATGAAGCATGCTAAGGATGGCCCACTATCCTTGAGCAAATGTCCTGCTGTGGAATGAACAAATCTATGCTGAGCATTTGATGGGAATCTCTCTCATGAAACTTGCTCTAGAGAGACCATGCAGCATTACAGGTATTGTAGAGGTGCCATGAAGTACTAAAGGCCTACCAAAGCTTTTAAAACCAATTTGTTGCAAGCAATGTTTATTTACAGCATAGTCTGTTGCCTCTACAGGAAGTCTATTTCTTGAAGAAAGGGCAGAAGAAAAAGGTAAAAATAGATGAGTTAGAGAAGTGGCGACTGAGCACGCAGACAAACTTTTTTCCCTGCAGAAGTTCCATAGGTGTAATTCCCATTGCAATGTGTTCACCAAAGAGGCCATAATGCATTAAAGAGCCATTATTCCAAACACTGGGAAGGTTTTATTTATAGACCACAAAGAACAAGGTAAGTGCGTTTTGACAATATCATCATGGTGTGTGGATTCTTGACTACTCACACTTTCCAGCTAGTAGGTTAGGGTCTGATCCTGTCAAGCTCTGAGCATCCTCAATACCCATTTACTTTCTTGGAAGTTAAAGGTGCTCAACAACTTCTACAAGGGGTCCAGCACCTCACAGGATTCAGTTCATATACATTAGGTAAGGACAATTACATCCCTGGATCTGAAAAGACTGGGAGTAAGTCCATGTTCAGCTACTTTCTGAAATGTCCTAGAACTAAAGCATCTAAAGGAGGCCTTTCATGTGTTCCCTCAGAAATGTAATACTGTAGGCAGTTTGTCAGCAGGATCAGTAGCAGCTGTCAGGGGCATCAATTGTCCATTAAAACAGACTTGTAAAACCTAGTAATCCTGTTTGAGGGGAAATAATGACATAGTATTTTCACTTGTGGACTGTCACCAGTCATTTTAAGTCTGGCACCAGGTGAAGCTGTAAGACATCATGCCAAAAAATAAATAAATAAATAAAAGAGCTTTTCTCTTCTATAAACAGGGCTTAATTTGTGCCTAACTGATTTTGATCCAGACATAATGACAAAAGACTATGGCTTAACTTTAATTCATAGATTCCAAGGCCAAAAGGGACCACTGTGATCATCTAGTGTGACCCTATGGTATAATACAGGCCATAGAACTTCACAAAAAATTTAATGGAGACTATCTTTTAGAAATATGTCGCAGCAGGTAAACAAACTGGTCCGGCGCACCAGGGGCTATTTGGGTTGTAGCTCTCCTGGACAAAAGAAATTCACATCCTTTGGGGTATTTTTTCTTCCATTGTTCCTTCATTTTCAGGAAATCCAATTTTAACACTCTGATGGACAAACACAACACTAGGAGATATGCCAGTTTTGAAGGTGAGTTTCTGATATTCCAGGAGTAGATTAGCAGTAGATGCTAAGGGATTGCATAAAAGATTCACATCCCCAAAATATTTATTTTATGAACTGTATTGATTTGGGTAGGTAGGTTTGCATGTCCAATTCCTCTGTAACCTCAGAAAAAAAGAGAGGTAAGGACACAAGTACATAATTCGACAATGGATGTAGAGTTCTCATCTGACATTTTATAGACAAAGAGTATCTAAAAAGGGTGTTTTTATATTCTGTGTTTGATTTTTCCCACAGAACAAAATTCCTATTGTAGGATGTGTCAGCTGCATTCTTCCAACCTGAAAGCAAAAGTGTACCTGAAATCCTGCGAGATTCCCTGACAACTGCTATCTGTCCATGATAAATCCTTAACTGCAGAATTATCTTGCTGCTTTCTTTACAGTAGGTGGAGAAGATGTGGTCCTGTCCAAGGAATGGAGAATGCATCCTTCCTGCAGCTTTGCTTGGGAACCTTCAGAATCTCAATTACTGGCATTTTTGGTTGGCAAAATCCCATCACTAGAGTCTCCCATAGATGAGAAATGTTTCAGGGTCCAGGGATGCTTCCTCCCAAAGGGTGGATTTGCCACCAAATTCTCTGTCCCTGGGATACGTTGACCAGTTTAAGTTTCCAGATGTTATGGACAGTGGTCATCTATGCTGACCTGGTTTCCACTAGTTCTAAGGAATAGAACAATCATAATATTTCCTGTATTATTTTCCATCCCATTCCTTTTTGCAATCTAACTTTTTGCTTGCTGTTTTTGAATGCTGCTGCATATTGAGCAGAGGTGTTTACGATAAGATGAATAACTTATCCTGTACCCAGGATAAAAACGCATCCCACAGGACAAACACAATTACCTTTCAATGATACACAATTGCCAGGAGAGCCTGAAAATTTCCCCATAGTTTGGATGCATAGGAATGAAGAAAATGGCTGAGTGTAAATCTGTTTTTCATTGAACTTCCCCTTTTTAAACCTTGAGTTTAAAGGTTGACCCTTTAGAAATGAGAAATGGGTGGACACTCATAAAAAGCTGCATGGACTTTGCATGTAAGATTGGATTATATCCCATAATGGACGCGGGCATCACGAAAATAGAGTTTATTCAGCCACCAGAGAGTTTTCCTTTGGCAGTACTTCTAGGTCCTGAGACTCTGAATTTTCTATGATCTTTTCCTCTAAGTCTAGGGTGAGAAAGCTGTCTATATTAATTTACAAAGTGAGGACCCCTGGTACTGGTTTGATGCTAAGGTGTAATTTTAGCCTGTCTGATTCCTATCACAGGGCTGATAAGATGATATTGGACCTTTTACAGAGCCTAAAGCATTCCTGCCTTTGCTGATTGGATTGGAAAAGAATCTCTGCACATGAATATAGAATGCTGCACATAAAAGACTGATCGTCTGAATGTCTTGTCTTGTAAGTCAGTAAGAAAACTCTGCTTCCATATCCCAGAACCTGCATCTCCCAGTTGGTGAGGTGGTCTGCCTTGAGATGCAGCACACAAGTGAAGGTTGAAAATTCTCTTACAGGCTGGATAGTGCAGCCTCTTGATCTCCTTCCTTCTTGGCTTGAGGATAACTATACAAGCCACAGCACTGGAGATGCCCTCCTTCTTCCTTATCTTCATCAATATAACCATGCCTCTGGAGAACTGAACTGTTTGGATTAGGGACCCCAAATGGTTTAAGCAAAACTTTTCCTATCCATGATATCTGCAATACTGCGTCCACCCCTGGCATTGGTAACCCAGCATGAGTCTGGTGTGCAGGGTAAGTATTTCTGTAGCCTCTTCAAAGAGAATGTCCCACATTCCCTTCTTCTGTTCTAGCTCTAGGCAACCTCACATACACAGCAAAAACACCTGAGAATTTACAGTGTTCCAATGCACATAATGTTTATCATGTCTTACTCCCTCAGCTATTTCTATCCTATTTGGAAACACGTTTCTGAAAAATTAAAAGTGGAGAAAAGCTTCCTCTACATTGAGAGTGTCTGGACAGCCTACACTGAAATCCCAATCACAGCCTACACTGAAATCCCTCTCAGCTTCTTTTCATGGTGTCCAAGCATGGGACTGCAGAAGAGGGCAGACAAGAGCCTCCTAGTGGAGCTCACAGGCTCTCTCTAATGATGTTTGTGTACGCAGCATTTCTGGCAGGTGGGAGGTGGCCCCGTCAAAATGGTGTTGACCTTCTTTAGGCATTTAGTTGAGTGTTTGGCTTTATGTGTGGGCTTTGGGAACTAGGAATTTCCCACAGTTTATTTCTGAAGGAGAAATATCATGGCCACAGTAGGGAATACAGATGTGACTCCCTTAAGATTGCTGTTCTTGGACTCAAGTAACTTGGCTTAAGCCATTAGGATGCACCTCTCCAGAGGTGGAATAGCCCAGGAGAGTGGTATTAGGAAAGTACTCACAATATTTTGGTTCCCAGAGAGCTCTTGGTCAGTGACTGATTCTTACTATGCGTGTTTGTACAGTGGTTTTGAATGGGGCCCTTCTCTCCTATTTATGGAACATTTATTATAGTGACGACAGTCTAAAGTACTTGCTGAAATGTAGAGTTCACAGCACCTATTTAAAAGAGGCCTCTGTCACAATGTGGGGCCTGTAACTGGGTGTGCAGAGACAGAGGTCTGGTGGAGTGGGGCCTTTCCATTTCCTGCAGCACCCCATGGTTATCCATCATGGAACTGTTTTATGACCAGCAAGAGACTGCATTTGCAGTACAGTTTTTTAGTGAGGCTGGCATAGCCAGTGAGGGTCAATGCTGTACAGGAGGATGCAGCTGAGGGGAGCAGAGACTCTTCCATGTGGCTCGTCTGAGGTCAAGTGACAAAAATCAGTTTGGCACAGAAGGTCAGCCCTGTTTATAGACATGAGGAGTTCTTGTCCTTGCAAACGAGTCTTAAAACCCTTACCTGTGGCCAGATCTACAAGGTCAGGTGGTAACCCACAAGGGAAAATAATGAGGCATTATTCCCCAAGATAGAAAATGTTGCTTTACAAGGAAACAAAGGAACAATATCATCAAGCAATGTTACAGTTCATTATGTCAACAGTGCATTAGGAAAAAATCCATACATAAACAAACATGTGCTGAGCAGAAACTATCAGTACCCCCATGATCATTATGACTAATAAAGTCAGTTAAGCAGGTTTCCAAAAGGCCTTCAGTAGAGTTACATCATTCATATTTTAAAATGGAATTTTCCACTCTAAGCAACTGTTAAAAAGGGAAGATAAACCCAGTATTTCTTTTGGCGTTATTTGTATGTAAATTTGGTGTTTTTGTAGGATGAGAAGCACTTAATATACAAAGGAAAAAAGTAGAGTTTTCTCACAGTTTTACAATACACATCCATGATGACTTACAACACAATACATCCTGCTCTTTCAGCTCAGGGCCACTTTTGAGTAAAGACTGCTATAAAATTAGCTCCTAAATTCATTGTGTTTTTTGACCTAATGCAACCTGTGTCTCCAGAGGCAGAAAACATGTAACCCACTCCAGTACTGCAGCCCCAGAAGACTTTGTTTGAATAGCACTCAAGGTTTGATCTCCAACAACAGCATGGAGGATCAAAGTTAACATCAATACAATTCTTAAATCCTGTTGGGCCTAAGCATTGCTGGTCTCAAATTAATGCTAAGCATTTCAGTATGATGACAGCTAGTGTTAAAAGATGTGCTAAGGACAGAGTAAAAGGTTTAGCTTTGTTGTTTGTCTTTAGTTGGCATATGTGCAATCCAATGGGAATATATAAGCAAAGCTTTATGTTAGGTTTTAGCTGTGCAAATTCTTCTAACTCTTACTGACTTTAGTAATACTTAAATAAATCATCATAAATAATTTGTAGTTATATAAAGTCTTTCACCTAAGGATCTCAAAGTGCCATTCAAAAGTAGACAAGCATGGTTATCTTCATTTCCCTTTTAATATGTGGAAACTGAACGACAGAGGCTAAGTAACTTACCCAAAGTCACACAGCAAATCAGTGACAGAGTTGGAAAGTCTGTTAGCAGAGTTTCCTGGCTAATGACCAGACAATACTTACTCCCTGCAGTGTGAACTGTGGGACTAGAAGAGATAGCAGCACCTTAAAAAGGTTATTCTTTAATAGTTTTTGGAGCTCTCTACATTACAAATGGCTTTCTTTTAACACTCAAAACCTTATGACAAGGCAAGGAGCTGGTACCATGAATAAGGAACTGGGAATAAGGAAGCAACTTCAACCTCATAACTTTTTGTAAGATTAGACCCAAAACACAAGTCCAAGCTCAGTTAGATTTCTCCCAGCTAAAGAGTTATTACTGTTATTTATCCTCGGTATTTCTATGATCGTGGAAGCCAAAAAATGAACATATATTCACTGAAAGTTGATAAATATAATATTATTTATGAAATGCTAGCATATACAATTCTTCACATTAAAATTCTGTTGGTAAAAGTTTTATGAATGAGCTATGTCCAAAGAGAAACATTTCTATGAAAGGCTGTAATGAGGCAGTGGAAGATCTGGCAGGAAGACAAGGGGGAGACTTGCAGGAAAGCATGTCTGAACGCTGCATCTCCAGCCTCTGTCCTGCAGCCATCAGAAAAATCAGTGGGGTGGGGTGGGAGGGGGTACAGATGGACAGAGAATTTGTGCATGGAGTATCAGGGGAGATGCCAGAGGTATCTGGTGGCGTGACAGAGCTGGAAGAAAGAGCCTAACCTGGTCAAGCTCCCTATGCTGGACGCTCATCAAGGTGCTGTGGTTGGATTCCAACACTGGATTTACGTGCCTTTAAACTTCCCTGGGCCTCAGCAGGCCTCTCCGGCTCCAGCCTCCCTCGCACTTTTTCTGAGTACAGTTGCTCAGTCTGTTACCCCCTTCACAGAAATGGGACCTCATGATCCAGCTGCCCTAGACCCCCAGGACCCGTCCTAACTCCCTTCAACACAATACCTTAGGCACTCCCTTTTGCAGAGCTCCACACTTTGGGGACTCTGGTTTACAGTTTAACACTTCAGGGACACATGGTAGTTGAAGCAAACAGACATAGATTTTGCAGATAGATTTCTAAAAAACAAACAAACAAACCACCACTATCATTCTTGGTCACCTTTTCTCTCAGAATCAAACACCTAATGAGAATACCTAGCCTGAAATAAATTTACACAAGCACAAACTTTTCTGCACTTTGTGACAGCAGTGGAATCAATGTCATATATTGCTTATGTGTAAGCATTTCATAATTTACCTAAGATTATTTATGATTATTATTTATTTGCTTGACGTAGTCCCTAGGGGCTGCAGTCATGATCAGGGCCCCATTACGTAAGGCTCTGGGTACCTTTAGTACTGTGCTGCCCTAAAGAGTTTACAATCTAAGTATACGATGAGAGACAACGGTGGATGCAACAAACAGATGGGAGCACAAGGAAACAATGAGACAGCCCTAGTGCGCATAATCAGCAGTGATTATGGAGGTCTTTAGTATACTGCAGCTACATTTCGTTAATGATGTAGCTCATCAATGATAGAATTCCAAAGCAAACGCCATGAAAATGAATCTAATAAAAAAAAACACATTAGGAAGAAATGCTAAGTGATTTCCATTAAGGAGATGTGGTTTTGTCTTTGCTAGAGAACTAATCAAAATCCCATAACTATTCCCAGTCTGTTGTGTGCTTCCATTTTTCATTTTATTGAATAATTCATCTTGTATTCATTTTGACTATAGATTTGTTTTCATGAACCCATCAAAGTAATAAAAAAAAGTTGATGTATACACACTTAAATATTTAAGAGCATTGAATCTTTTAGCAAATTCTCTCATACTAATTATTGTCACTACTAGCAATAGTAGTTGAAGCTTACAATGCAGTTTAAAAACAACATCATATTTTGTGCCAAAAGAGGCTGGTCTTTCACTCTACAATATAAAGGGACAGCCATTTGTTTTCCCTTTTTTTAAGATTGGTACTTCACATATTACAAATAAATGGCACAATCCTGCAGACCTTACACTCAAGCATAAGGGCTGCTGCATGGGGTCCAAATTGGAGCTGCCCGAAAATCAGATTTGCAGGAAATTTCAACATTTTAAAATGTGTTTTCCTTTTGGAATGTTGTTGTTTTCTTCCCAAATTGAAGGAAATGATTACCTAGGCTACATCTTTATTACGAGTTAGGGGTGTGATTCCCCTCCTCAGGTACACATACTTGTGCTAACTCTCACTGAGCAAGCATGAGTATAAGTAGCAATGAAGCCACGGTAGCGTGGATAGCAGTAGTACAGGCATGACCTAGCCATGACAAATACAAACCCACCTGAAACCACAGGGCCCTTACTTGGCATGGCTAAGCCTTGCCTCTGCTGCTACCCATGGTACTGCAGCTACACTGGTATTTACGCTTGTGCTAGCTCGATCAGAGCTAGTGTGAGTATGTGTACACCAGCAGGGAAATCACACCCCTAGCTCCCAGTGTGGACGTAATCTTAGAAAAAAAAATCAGTTTTGAAAATTTGTCATTTCAGAATATCAACATTGTGTTGGAATTGTGTAGCTTTCTTTCAAATTTTAATTTATGGAGTTTTTCATTTTAATATTATTTTTACATTTATTTCACGATATGTCAGATGCTATTTCATAAAAAAAAAGTTTTCAAACAAAACAGCCTTTTCTGACAACAAACTCATTTGACAACAATTTTCCTATCCGCTCTACTCCAGGTAGTACATGTATTTTCTGAAACTTCTTGAGATGTGTTCACAAGGGCAAGGTACTTTGTGAACAGAAATTATGGCTGTTGTTGCTAATCTGCATTCAGAAATATTCACTGAAAAGCTCTGCAAAGATGAGAGCAAGTTTTGATTTCTAGAGCCATAAGAATTAGAGCTGCAGTATTACTCACTTGATTTCCTTTTTAACTCAATAGTGAAGCAACTTCATAGCTTATTGACAGCAACTTTTCTATGAAGTATAGCCAATGGTAATAGTATGAAATTCCATTTGTACAGAGATGCTACATGCTGCTGGCACTTGCTAAAAGGTATTGGCATGTCTCTTCGATATGTATGGCTGCTCTAAGCCTGAAGAGCCACATCTGATATGTGCAGCACTGTGCATGTGGTTGTAAAGAATTGGTGGGTAAACAGGTTAATAAGAATGGTGATACTTTTAGAGCAGTGGTTCCCAAACTTGTTCCGCCGCTTGTGCAGGGAAAGCCCCTGGCGGGCTGGGCCGGTTTGTTTACCTGCCCTGTCCGCAGGTTCGGCTGATAGTGGCTCCCAGTGGCCGCAGTTCTCTGCTCCAGGCCAATGGGAGCTTCTGGAAGCAGCAGCCAGTATGTCCCTCTGCCTGTGCCACTTCCAGCAGCTCCCATTGGCCTAGAGCAGCGAACTGCGGCCAGTGGGAGCCGCGATCGGCCGAACCTGCGGACAGGGCAGGTAAACAAACCGGCCCGGCCCGCCAGGGGCTTTCCCTGCACAAGCGGCGGAACAAGTTTGGGAACCACTGTTTTAGAGAGTGTTAATGTTTGCTTTAAGGAGTTCATTTTAAACTGAAGTTTCTAAGCCCTTTCCTTTTGTATCTGGAGACTCATTTAGCAGAAATACCACAGGCTTAATCCTGCAGTCCTTAGGCAAAAAACTCACCGACTTTAATGGGATTCTTGCCAGAGTAAACAAAGCAGGATTTAGGGTCGATTGTTAGCTATTTTTCTTTGTCAAAATAGTATGATCACACTTTTCAAAAATGATATTTTGCATTTACACGGGCATTCCAGCTGGGGACCTCAAAGCGTTTCTGGTGAAATTCACTCCTCTCACAGAAATCCTGAGGATTTGGACTCCATGTAGGTGGAGTGCAGTGTGGCTGGGGAGGGGAAATCCACCCTACAGCCAAGGGGAACATTCTGTGGATGCTGAGCAGCCCCTCCCTTTCCCCTCATCCCAAACTGAAACTGTACCTAGGAGCTGCTATAGCAATCACAACCTCCCTGCCCCAGCTGTGTTGAGTATTGGGAGCACTGAATCCACAAAAATGCAGATATTGGACCATCCCCAAAGTGGCCATCTGTGTTGGTATGCATAGGGCCAGTACAAAGACCCTTTTGCATATAGCATATTAGCATATAGAGCAGATGTTGTTTTCCAAGAACTTTGCAAACATTCATTTCTATAATTTCTTCAGGTAAAACCCAGACTAACCTGATCTATTGAAAGTGTCATCAAACACAACTTTGCAGGTTCTCCCATTGTTCACTATGGTCCTAGCTCCGACAGGATCATATCCAACACACCAAGGCAGAAGAGAGGACTCATAATGGACCTCTTTGGAATTGATTTCAATAGGTGACTGATTGTCTCCTTTGGCAATAGGGTAATATTTGTGCCAGTGCTCAGGTCCTAGGAAGAAATGCAAAGGAATGACATGAAAATCGCTTCCATTTAGGCATAAAGTTGACATCTGTTTAATACAAATACAATCAACGTTACACTTTATTCATACATCGCCTCACAGCTGTGACATTCACTGTGGATTTTCCCCCTCCTTTTGGTTTTCAGACAGAGGCATTTGAACCATTGCGCGTGACTCCTTTTAAGAAACTGTTTTTGCAGGTGAATATGCTGCTGAGCCACAGGCCCACCCAGCCCCGTCCCACCCGCCCAGCCGGGGAGCTGGAGTCAGCCGCCTGGATCGCCGCGCTCCAGGAGCTGTCCAAGATCCACTTTCCGGGTGAGGGTGGAGATCGGACGGGGAACGTGGGTTGACCTGGCGGTAAAGTTGTGCCCAGACTTATTATCATGGCAGCAGAGGTTGCAGGAGCCGGGAGCCAGCCCCCACCCAGCCCGCCCCAGTCTCAGCCCTTACAGCGTCTGCCAGATGCCGGACAGATGCGCGGACAGCGGAGCCCGGGCTGGCCGCGAGCGCTGCAGGCTCCCGCCCGGGGAGGCTGCGGGGCTCGCCCTGCCCCTCACTCACCGTTGTCACTGTCATAGCCCCACTGACAGGATTGCTGGGCCATGCTCTCGGCGCGGGGTCTCCGCACTCTGTGCCCGGGCTGCTCCGGCCGGCTCCTGCAGGACGGTGGCGCCGGCTCCGCCAGGGGCTTTTATAGGCTCCCGCCAACTCCGAGCCCCCGTTGAGGCCGGTCGGGGGGGAGAGGGACAGAGGGGGCGGGGGCGCCTGGCCGGCGCGCAGGGGGCGGAGAGAGCGATCCCCTGGACTCCCCTGCTGCCCCCCCCGCCCCCCCGCGCCGCTCCCCTGCCCGTCTGCTTCGCGCCTGGCAGGCTCGCCTCCTGCAGAGCTAGTGCCCTGCCTGCGCCGCTTCCCGCTGCCCCCCGGGATCGTTAGTGTGTATTTGTAATTGAACGAGGAGTTGCTGTGATCCTGTCCCCACTCGGGTGCGGGGGGGAGGGGGTGCTGGCGGTACCGCGCCTCGCACCCCTTGCTAGGTCCCTGCCTGGGACCAAGATTTCTCTTCACGGCGTGTTAAACTTGTGACTTCGGGGCGTGACACAAATCATTGCACAGGGCTGGGTGTGGGAAGAGAGACTAACTTATATTGAACCATGTATCTCTCCCTTGCAGTAGAAGGTGGTCACAAAAATGCCTGTTTGCACCGTAGGATTAAAAACAAATATATGCGAGGTACATTACAAACAGGAACAATAAATAGCTGACCCTGGGGCTTATATTTCAAACTCAAAGAATAACTCTTCTCCTTTGCACTTCAGTGATTTCAATCAATTTAAACACATAGTGCAAATAAAATGAGTAAATGCATCTGTGGCAATACAGAGCCCACATAATTCTTTCGATGATTTGTTCCACTAAGGTGCTGTCCTAAGTTCTTAGACCTGTTCCAGCTGATGCTCTGTCTCACATGGCTCTTACTAAACACCATTTATTATTACTGAATATTACATGGGTCATCACTAATTGTTAAAGGATGTAGTATTTTTTTTAAAATCAATTTCCAACAGGAGGCTTTACAAATGCATCAAATGGGAACGGAGAGACAAGGTTAGTGGGGTAATATCTTTTATTGGACCAACTTCCCTTGGTGAGAAGGACAAGCTTTGGCTCGGACACAGAGCTCTTCTTCAATAACACTGCATACACCAAATGGGACTAGTTAGTGGGGATCTAAATTTGTCCCGGCTAGTGACTTTGAGGGAGGAAATGCTGGAGGGAATTTGAGAGAGGAAACAGACGTTTTACCAGGCTAGTGCCTCCTTCTGCCCCTGTTTGAGTGCATAAAGCCAGGAATTACCAGCAAGAGAGTGCAGACACCTCAAAGCTTTTGCACTAAAATGACGATATGGTTGAAATCTTTCAGTACTAAAGGATTTGTTTTTAATTTCATGTTCTGGGAAGCGTAAGGTGACGGGTTTCCACTTGTAAATAAAATTAATTCTTTGGCCAGCCTGAACCAACACACTGCATCTGAATTCATCATATTATGCTGACCCTGTCATCCAACTGCAGCTGGCTGACTCTGTTGAGCTTATGCTGAAGGTGCAGTTACTCCACAGAAGCTGCTGTATGTTAGTATAAACACCAACAGACCCTGCTCAGCGGTGGGCGGGATCAAACCTGGGACCTCTGGAGTTTAGTGCATGAGCTAAAAGCCAACTGCCTGTTAGCTGGGTATAGAACAGACTCATTAAACTCATTCTGTAAGTGATCTCAGTGCTATTAGAGGGGACAGAACATTGCACCTAGAAGGCGTTATCTCAAGGAGACATGGATTCAGCAATACCTTTTCCCACCTTATGTTCAGTATAACTTCGAGTTTGGAGTTCTGTCAAGGATAAGGTTGGCTCATCGACTTTAGTTATGTAATTGTACATCATAAATTCACATTGTTCCCTATCACATCAAATTCCCATTTGTGCAGCTTAATTTCAGCCTGTGCACTCCCACTGGCTTCACAAAGAGCCTGATTGCACAAAGTCAGCAGAGGGTGGTGAATTTCCAAATTCTTGGATCTTTTTAAAGATGCTACTTACTGTTCAGGACATTCTTATTAAACTGCAAAATCATTATAGAATATAGACGGCTAGTCTCCGACAGCTCCCAGTAAGAAAACCCTTGCTTCAGCCAGGCTGGATTGATTTAAATCATCAAGTAGAAAGCCTCAACTGAAACTGTGGATTTTAACCAGCTTTTCCATTTGTACTTCAGTTATTTTCTAAAGAAAGATGCATGCACATTAGTGGATAGAACCATTATAACATGTTGATTTACAACTATAGAGAGCCTTTACAATAGATATGGTACATCTTTTTGCTACCTGGCAGGGCACACTATACTTATATACATTTATTTGAGCAATTATATAGTATAATAATTTAAATTCTTATTACTTGTACATTTTAGTATGTTAGAAAAAGGGGAATGATATATTGTTATTTACTAGATAATTAAACTTTTTGCTCGTGATTAGTATCAAGTTTCATTAGGATGGTAAGTGGAATTCAATTAAACACATAAAACAGCCTACAATATTTTTTATTAAACAAAACACCCTTAATCTTTTCAAAAATATTGATTTTTATCCCACACTCAAGTGCAGGTTTTGTTTAGCTAATTCTAAGTTAATAAGTAGGGAGTCATGCACCAAATTGCATGTAAACTCAAGGCATACTTGTTAGCTTGCATCATTCTGCAGGTGACTCAGAGGGGTAGTGGTGCTGGAACAATTTGTATAGGGGGGTGGAAAGCCACTGAACAAAACTGCAAGCCCTGGATATAATGGAAACCACTTAGTTCAAACCATGTGTGACAAAGCTCTGCCCTTGTCTCCATGGGTCCCACGTTTCCTGGCAGATTTCACTAGCCTCAGAGGCTCACTGTGACCCTCCACATAACCTTCTCTCTCTAGAGACAAGGGTCACAGAGTCTACTGAGCCATTTTCATCATAAGCCAGCAAGGGAGGTGAGGAGAAGCTATCCTCCCTTGCACAGTCTCTGTTGTCTCACAGTCTCAGTGATTAATCGGGGGAGGAGGGGCAAAAAGGGGAGCCCAGGCCCACCCTCTACTCCAGGCTCCAGCCCAGGGACCCTAATAGTATCAGTTATGGTAGCTGACCTTTTAGAAACATGACACATACAATTCCCTGGGCTACTTCCCCACAGCAGCCCCCACTTCCTCAAGCTCCACTTCACCCTTACCTCAGGGCCTCCTTCCTTGTGCCTGATATGGTGTGTATTGCTCAGTCTCTCCAACAGCACAACTTCCTCCCACAGCTCCTGACCTCTACACCCACCTGACTAACTGGGAGGCTTTTAACTAGTTTCAGCCAGTCCTGATTGGCTTCAGGTGTCCCAATCAATCTAGCATTCTCCCTGCCTTCTGGAAACTTCTTAATTGGCCCCAGGTGTCTTAATTGACCTGGAGCAGCTGCCATTTAACTTTAACAGAAGTTTGAGAGCTGGGGCGTGTCTGCTGGGGCTCGGGACTTCAGCTCCACTCCTGCTGAAGCCCCAAGCCCCAACAGGTGCATCCTGCTGGGCTGAAGCCCCAAGACCTCCCTCCCCACTGGACAGACCAGAGGTAATGCATGGTGGGGCAGTTAGAGTCATGTGCCCCACCCAGATTTTTGCCAGGGTTTGCTGGACATGCTGTTACACAGTACTGCTGGGCCCCGTTCCTGTACAGCAGCTGCTGGAGCCAGCAAGCTGGGAGCTGAAGCCCTGGGGAGAGGCAGCGGCAAACAGCTGGGAGCTACAGGGAGAGCCGCGGCTTTTGTTGCTGCCTCTCCCCATGGAGCTAAAGCAGCGGCCCCTCCCTGCAGCTCCCAGCTGTTTGCTGCTATTTCTCCATGCAGAGCTAATGCCTGGGAGCTTCAGGGAGTGGCCACTGTGGGTAACGGGAAGGGGTGTGGGGAGGGGGGGGGCGTGACTCAATCTGTTGCGGCGGGGGGAGGTGGACCTTTAAATTGTGCCCACTCACTCTCAGCAGGCACCAGTTGACCACCCTGCCGCAGGGTGGAAGCCCAGAACTACCCCTCCCCGATCTGGTAGAGAATTGGGGAGGGGGGCCTCTGTGAGCCGCACTTTAACTGTAAGAGAGCCACAGTTTAGCCACCCCTGACCTAAAGGCTCCAAATAAAATCAGACCCTGTTATGATAGACACAAACACTTACTAAGAGACAGTCCCTTCCTCAAGGACTTCACATTCTAAATAGGCAAGATTGACAAAGAATGGGAAGAGAAACAAAGGCACAAGACTAGCCCAAGGTTAGATAGTCATTGACACAGCTGGGAACACAATCCTGGTCTCCTGTTTAACACCCTGGTACCATTGGACCACACTGCCTCTCCAAAGAGCATTACAAAGCAGGTAAGTATTATTATCTCAATTTCCTGATGGGATAGACAGGTTAAGAGACTTCTTCCAGTCTTGTTTGGTGGTTCCTAACCCTTTGCTATAAACACTCCCCTCTGCTCTGTCTTTCTATTATAGGTAGTAGCAAAAGTTGAGGGGTGGGAGACAAATACAGAACATTGGGTTAGGTATTTGAAGTTTAATTTAAAGTATTTCTCTTAGCAGAATTAAGGTATAAAGTTCAAGCAATCATAGGAGCAATTAAAAAACATTACAGACCAATTTCTGTCCTTAAAAACAACAACATGGAAATTTAACACAGAGAACTCCCTAATCTGACTAACTAGATGACTGTTACAGTTTTGTCATTGGGATTCACTCACGTGGCACGCACTCTGAAATCCAAGCCTCAATTCAAGAATGAAAATCTGAGCTATCTGCTTTTATACACTTTGGCACAAACTGGTTTAGCATAATCCAAGAATGACAATCTGACCTAAGCTGTTTGCTTTTATAAACTCCGGACATGTCTGCTCTGAAATTCCAACAGATTGGCGCCTCTTCTCTACGAAGGTACAGCTTTAAGTCTCATGCTGACCTTGAATTGTACAGTTTAAGGTGAATATTCAGTCATTTGGGAACAGAAAAGTACAGGGGACCTGAGCAGTTTGGAAAAAACTTTCAGATTATGTAGTAAAAAACAATATTCTTTACTACTCATTAGCGCTAATGGACTTGCAAAAGTAATAAAGCTGAATACCAAAACACACACATGCAAAAGCTGAAACTAATGAAAAAAATCTCGCTTCATAAATCTTAATAAGGGTCCCAACTCACAATCTATTCTGATCTCTCTTAAAATACTCATGTTTTTTTGTCATGGTAAGTGCACCTGATCATCCTAGATATGGCACCTCTTTATTAGAATGGATTGTGGGAATAGATGTTTATATGCAAATATATTTTTAATCCACGTACTTTTGATTCTATGGACCAAATCCTGCTCCCTCCCTATCTTTTTCAGGTGCACAGTGACCAAAAAGTATGAGAACTGCCATAGTTCTGCTGAATAGGGAGCGAAGGGACAAGCTGTGAAGAAGCTACTCAGAGGGAATCCACATCCAGGAGAGTGGAACTGAAACTATGAGGATCCACTGGCCAGAACTTCTGTGTTGTTGTTATTGGTGATGGTCAGTAGGTCTGGGGATTGCTATAATCCATACAGTCTCTAGTGGGTGTGCTCATGTTTCACAGCCCACAACCAGACAGCGGAGGAGGATTCCATTCCTATCAACCCTTACATAGCTCCTCTGGATAAATCCCTTAACTCAGACTTCATTCTGGGGACCAGGAATTAGCATTAAGTCATTGACTGATTAGTAGACTATCATTTCTATATTTTCTCTCTCTTTTATAATGTAAATATCCTAACATCATTACCATAAACACCCCGCTTTACAACACATGAAAGACAAGGTCCATAACCCAAGAGCCAACAGTCTAATTTGGACAAGTACAATAACAGTTACAATGCAAGAGGGCAAGGCATATTGTCAGCTAGGAAATCAACGTTGGAAGGGTGTATTTCCTTCTCACACACACGCTGTTTAGATTCTACAGTTTTGGAGAGATCTCTCTCTCATGTAATGCTAATTACTGTTAGTCTGAGGACTATGCTAGAACCAGTGAAGAAAAGAGCCAGGAAGCTCATCCTGAATTTGCCAGCCAGAGCAAGATACAGGGTACACATAAAAATGCCTAATTAGAAACCCATGTATGTTCACAGGTATGGGTTTAACAATGATTGTATTTGGCAGTAGCACAGACATGGAAGCCCTATTCATAGTCAGATCTGTGCACACATCTGCCAAAAGCAAATAAAAGACTATAT
Source organism: Caretta caretta (assembly GCF_965140235.1). Lineage (NCBI taxonomy): Eukaryota > Metazoa > Chordata > Testudines > Cheloniidae > Caretta > Caretta caretta. The sequence continues at coordinate 49,379,396 of NC_134207.1, forward strand.
GTAAGTTATGTTGAACTTATAGAGCACAAAGATCCATTTAATAGTCCAAGTTACTCACTCTTCATGGGGATCAGAAATGAGCCCTAGCAGAACAGTTGCTCAAACCCTTTCATCTCTGGCCTGAGAAGCTTCCCACACCAAATGTTTGACTGAGAACATGATTAAGAGGCTATAAAAACAATTGTTCAGCCAGGTTTGAGGGTCAAATTGCAGCCTGTAAAGATTTTTACCATGAGATAGTATGGCTGAATACATTCATCCCAATATCTCACTCAGAATATGCACAAGAAAAACATTGGGGTCCTCAGATCATCTTTTATTGAAAAGTAAGGGATAGGTGTCTTTCTAATATAAATGAATTATTACCATGGCTTCATACATTTCACATTGCTGGGGTTTGGTTGTTTGCTGAGAATTTATATTGCTTTGGTGATTCCTGTTACGAAAATTTCTTATGATTTAGGAACATTAGGAAGCCTCAGCTCCTGGCACCACTGAGCTAGAAAGATCCATTCACTGTCCAAATGTCTTCTAAAGAATCTCAGTTCCTCTGTTTTCCCTCAGCAGAATAAGATTAAGAAAAAAATAGACAATGATTTAGAAAACTCAGCACTAAAACAGAGAAATACACCTTTTCTGTTTCTGTACAAAGAGGAACCACTCGTAACATCTTACTTTATTACACCCCATCATTTTATGTATTCTCACTTTTGTTTTTTAGCCCTTGAATATAAAATTGTCCCATTGCCATTTTAATTCATAAATCTTAGCACAGACATTAATCTCTCAGAAATGGTTTCTTCCTCATGTACTGAGAGCCAGCAATGTTTATGAGATCATCAAATTCCATTTGGAGCAGCTCACAGTATTTTAGTCATTACAAACAGACGGCTCTAGCAGTCTTGCTTAGCAGAAGCTCAAAGATACATAGAACACTTACTAAAGCCATTTATGGAAAAACAACACTTTTTACTACAAGGAAAAAAATCTTTTATTGATTTGTTTTCTTTCATTACATTTTTTTAAATGAAGGTTTGAGCAATCTATTCCATTAAGAATTCCTACAAACTGCAGGAAAACCTTTGAAATTTTAGCTTTCCAGTAAACTCTACCTGATCTATTGCACAAACAAAATAGCTTCACAGCTAAGTGACAGATGTTGGATCAGTAAAATTATGTGGAATCAGTCACAATCAGCAAGTTGTCTTGCACTGTACGGCTCTTCTTTTTATTAGCCTTGTTGCCTTTCCTTTTCATTGGGAAATTACATGGGCAAAGTAAAGGATTCGATACCTTTAACTGGACTGACAAATAGTCATAGAATATTTTTGGCTGTGTTCCAAAAATCCCTTCTTCAAATGTCAGTAAAAGACCTTTTCAACCCAGAAAACTTGTTAATGATGATGATTTGTTGATCCAAAACCTAACATGTCTACTTCCACTTTTTCTTGGGGCAAACATTTGCTGCAAGTCATAAAATTAAGTTACTCCAGCCACCTATTACTGATTGTTTAAGAAATGGCCAAACTTGAAAGCTTAAGCAGAAGATAAATACCTAACAATTTACAGCTGTGTTGCAGCTATTTATTTATTGTGTTAAACCTCTCCAATGTTTAATTCAATGCACTATCCAACAAGGCAGTTCCCAGAAAAGAGAAAATTGCAAAAAACAGAACATAACAAGCTCAGTTTGGTTCATTGTCCAGTAACTTAACAGCTTCTAAGTATATGCATATATGAACCTCTCTCCCCACACTATATTGCAATATCTGAGTCCATCCCAACCATCAATATCTATCTCTTCCCATTCACTGTACAGGGAGCCTAAGTGCCTAACTTTGGTTTTGTGAATCCCAGTGATGATGTTATCGGCACTAAAAAGTTAGCATGACAACACTGAGCATCACCGCACCTGAGGTCTTTGGGAATCTACCCCAGAAAGTTTAAGGGTGGGATTTTAAGAAGTGCATAATGGGATTTACGTGCTTTCAAAAATCCCACTCTCCATGATTTGCCCATGGTTACACAGGAAGTCTGTGTGAGAATGGGAACCAGTCCCTATGGGTGCTGGAACTAGGAGTGTGGGGGGTGCTGCTGCACCCCCTGGCTTGAAGTGGTTTCCATTATATACAGGGTTTACAGTTTGGTTCAATGGCTTTCAGCACCGCCACTATACAAATTGTTCTAGCACCCCAGCCAATCCCAGATCTCCTGAGTCAAGGGCCAGTGCCTGAATCAGAAAGCTATGCTCACTCCCCTTGGAGCATATCTGTATGCATAAGAACATAAGAACAGCCATACCGGGTCAGACGAAAGGTCCATCCAACCCAGTATCCTGTCTGCCAACAGTGGCCAATGCCAGGTGCCCCAGAAGGAGTGAACCTAACAGGTAATGATCAAATGATCTCTCTCCTATCATCCATCTCTACCCTCTGACAAACAGAGGCTAGGGACACCATTTCTTACCCATCCTGGCTAATAGCCATTAATGGACTTAACCTCCATGAATTTATCTAGTTCTCTTTTAAACCCTGTTATAGTCCTACCCTTCACAGCCTCCTCAGACAAGATGTTCCACAGGTTGACTATGCACTGTGTGAAGAAGAACTTCCTTTTGTTTTAAACCTGCTACCCATTAATTTCGTTTGGTGGCCCCTAGTTCTTGTGTTATGAGAAGGAGTAAATAACACTTCTTTATTTACTTTCTTCACACCAGTCATGATTTTATATATCTCTATCATATCCCCGCTTAGTCTCTTTTGCGAACTGAAAAGTCCTAGTCTCTTTCATCTCTCCTCATATGGGACCCGTTCCAAACCCCTAATCATTTTAGTTGCCCTTCTCTGAACCTTTTTTAATGCCGGTATATCTTTTTTGCTATGAGGAGACCACATCTGTGCACACAGTATTCAAGATGTGGGCATACCATGGATTTATATAAGGGCAATAAGATATTCTCTGTCTTATTCTCTATCCCTTTTTTAATGATTCCTAACATCCTGTTTGCTTTTTAGACTGCTGCTTCACACTGCATGGACGTCTTCAGAGACCTATCCAGGAGGACTCCAAGATCTCTTTGCTGATTAGTTGTAGCTAAATTAGCCCCCATCATATTTTATGTATAGTTGGGGTTATTTTTTCCAATGTGCATTACTTTACATTTATCCACATTAAATTTCATTTGCCATTTTGTTGCCCAATCACTTAGTTTTGTGAGATCTTTTTGAAGTTCTTCACAGTCTACTTTGGTCTTAACTATCTTGAGCAGTTTAGTATCATCTGCAAACTTTGTCACCTCACTGTTTACCCCTTTCTCCAGATCATTTATAAATAAGTTGAATAGGATTGGTCCTAGGACTGACCCTTGGGGAACACCACTAGTTACCCCTCTCCAGTCCATTTATTCCTGCCCTTTGTTTCCTGTCTTTTAACCAGTTCTCAGACCATGAAAGGATCTTCCCTCTTATCTCATGACAACTTAATTTACATAAGAGCCTTTGGTGAGGGACCTTGTCAAAGGCTTTCTGGAATCTAAGTACACTATGTCCCCTGGATCCCCTTTGTCCACATGTTTGTTGACCCCTTCAAAGAACTCTAATAGATGAGTAAGACACGATTTCCCTTTACACAAACCATGCTGACTTTTGCCCAACAATTTATGTAGTAACACTGACTGATAGCACTGTAAGAGATGGACTTTGATAACAGATACTATTCCTACCTACATGCCTCTAGCTTTCACCCAGACCACACCACATGGTCCATTGTCTACAGCCAAGCTCTACAATACAACTGCATTTGCTCCAACCCCTCAGACAGAGACAAACACCTACAAGATCTCTATCAAGCATTCTTACAACCTACAATACCCACCTGCTGAAGTGAAGAAACAGATTGACAGAGCCAGAAGAGTACCCAGAAGTCACCTACTACAGGACAGCCTAACAAAGAAAATAACAGAACGCCCCTAGCCGTCACCTTCAGCCCCCAACTAAAACCTCTCCAACGCATTATCAAGGATCTACAACCTATCCTGAAGGACGACCCATCATTCTCACAAATCTTGGGAGACAGGCCAGTCCTTGCCTACAGACAGCCCCCCAACCTGAAGCAAATACTCACCAGCAGCTACATACCACACAACAGAACCACTAACCCACGAACCTATCCTTGCAACAAAGCCCGTTGCCAACTGTGCCCACATATCTATTCAGGGGACACCATCACAGGACCTAATAACATCAGCCACACTATCAGAGGCTCATTCATCTGCACATCTACCAATGTGATATATGCCGTCATGTACAAGCAATGCCCCTCTGCCATGTACATTGGTCAAACTGGACAGTTTCAACGTAAAAGAATAAATGGACACAAATCAGATGTCAAGAATTATAACATTCATAAACCAGTTGGAGAACACTTCAACCTCTCTGGTCACGCGATTACAGACATGAAAGTTGCAATATTACAACAGAAAAACTTCAAAACCAGACTCCAGCGAGAGACTGCTGAATTGGAATTCATTTGCAAATTGGATACAATTAACTTAGGCTTGAATAGAGACTGGGAGTGGCTAAGTCATTATGCAAGGTAACCTATTTCCCCTTGTTTTTTCCTACCCCTCCCCCCCGTTCCTCAGACGTTCTTGTTAAATCCTGGATTTGTGCTGGAAATGGCCCATCTTGATTATCATACACATTGTAAGGAGAGTGATCGCTTTAGATAAGCTATTACCAGAAGGAGAGTGGGGTGGGGAGGGGGAAGAGAAAACCTTTTGAAGTGATAAACACCCATTTTTTCATGATCTCTGTGTATAAAAACATCCTCACTGCATTTTCCACTTTTATGCATCCGATGAAGTGAGCTGTAGCTCACGAAAGCTTATGCTCAAATAAACTGGTTAGTCTCTAAGGGTATGTCTACACTACGGAATAAGGTCGAATTTATAGAAGTCGGTTTTTTAGAAATCGGTTTTATAAATTCGAGTGTGTGTGTCCCCACAGAAAATGCTCTAAGTGCATTAAGTGCATTAACTCGGCGGAGCGCTTCCACAGTACCGAGGCAAGCGTCGACTTCCGGAGCGTTGCACTGTGGGTAGCTATCCCACAGTTCCCGCAGTCTCCGCTGCCCATTGGAATTCTGGGTTGAGATCCCAATGCCTGATGGGGCTAAAACATTGTCGCGGGTGGTTCTGGGTACATATCGTCAGCCCCCCGTTCCCTCCCTCCCCCCGTGAAAGCAAGGGCAGACAATCATTTCGCGCCTTTTTTCCTGAGTTACCTGTGCAGACGCCATACCATGGCAAGCATGGAGCCCGCTCAGGTAACCGTCACCCTATGTCTCCTGGGTGCTGGCAGACGCAGTACGGCATTGCTACACAGTAGCAGCAACCCCTTGCCTTGTGGCAGCAGACGGTACAGTACGACTGGTAGCCGTCATCGTCATGTCTGAGGTGCTCCTGGTCGCCTCTGTGAGGTCGATCAGGAGCGCCTGGGCAGACATGGGCACAGGGACTAAATTTGGAGTGACTTGACCAGGTCATTCTCTTTAGTCCTGCAGTCAGTCCTATTGAACCGTCTTATGGTGAGCGGGCAGGCGATACGGACTGCTAGCAGTCGTACTGTACCATCTTCTGCCGAGCAGCCATGAGATGTGGATGGCATGCAGTCCTTCTGCACCGTCTGCTGCCAGCCAAAGATGTAAAAGATAGATGGAGTGGATCAAAACAAGAAATAGACCAGATTTGTTTTGTACTCATTTGCTTCCCCCCCTCCCCTGTCTAGGGGACTCATTCTTCTAGATCACACTGCAGTCACTTACAGAGAAGGTGCAGCGAGGTAAATCTAGCCATGTATCAATCAGAGGCCAGGCTAACCTTCTTGCTCCAATAAGGACAATAACTTAGGTGCACCATTTCTTATTGGAACCCTCCGTGAAGTCCTGCCTGAAATACTCCTTGATGTAAAGCCACCCCCTTTGTTGATTTTAGCTCCCTGAAGCCAACCCTGTAAGTGCCCCTCCCAGCATCAGAGCAATGGCAAACAATCGGGCATCTGAGAGTGCTGTCCAGAGCAGTCACAATGGAGCACTCTGATGGGGCTAAAACATTGTCGCGGGTGGTTCTGGGTACGTGTCGTCAGGCCCCCGTTCCCTCCCTCCCTCCGTGAAAGCAAGGGCAGACAATCATTTCGCGCCTTTTTTCCTGAGTTACCTGTGCAGACGCCATACCACAGCAAGCATGGAGCCCGCTCAGGTAACCGTCACCCTATGTCTCCTGGGTGCTGGCAGACGCGGTACGGCTTTGCTGCACAGTAGCAGCAACCCCTTGCCTTCTGGCAGCAGACGGTGCAATACGACTGGTAGTCGTCCTCATCGTGTCCGAGGTGCTCCTGGCCGCGTCGGCTGGGAGCGCCTGGGCAGACATGGGCGCAGGGACTAAATTTGGAGTGACTTGACCAGGTCATTCTCTTTAGTCCTGCAGTCAGTCCTATTGAACCGTCTTATGGTGAGCGGGCAAGCGATACGGACTGCTAGCAGTCGTACTGTACCATCTTCTGCCAGGCAGGCAAGAGATGAGGATTGCTAGCAGTCGTATTGCACCATCTTCTGCCAGGCAGGCAAGAGATGGGGATGGCTAGCAGTCGTACTGTACCATCTTCTGCCGAGCAGCCATGAGATGTGGATGGCATGCAGTCCTTCTGCACCGTCTGCTGCCAGCCAAAGATGTAAAAGATAGATGGAGTGGATCAAAACAAGAAATAGACCAGATTTGTTTTGTACTCATTTGCCTCCTCCCCTGTCTAGGGGACTCATTCCTCTAGGTCACACTGCAGTCACTCACTGAGAAGGTGCAGCGAGGTAAATCTAGCCATGTATCAATCAGAGGCCAGGCTAACCTCCTTGTTCCAATAACAACGATAACTTAGGTGCACCATTTCTTATTGGAACCCTCCGTGCAGTCCTGCCTGAAATACTCCTTGATGTACAGGCACCCCCTTTGTTGATTTTAGCTCCCTGAAGCCAACCCTGTAAGCCGTGTCGTCAGTCGCCCCTCCCTCCGTCAGAGCAACGGCAGACAATCGTTCCGCGCCTTTTTTCTGTGCGGACGCCATACCACGGCAAGCATGGAGGCCGCTCAGCTCACTTTGGCAATTAGGAGCACATTAACCACCACACGCATTATTCAGCAGTATATGCAGCACCAGAACATGGCAACGCGATACCGGGCGAGGAGGCGACGTCAGCGCGGTCCCGTGAGTGATCAGGACATGGACACAGATTTCTCTGAAAGCATGGGCCCTGACAATGCATGCATCATGGTGCTAATGGGGCAGGTTCATGCTGTGGAACGCCGATTCTGGGCTCGGGAAACAAGCACAGACTGGTGGGACCGCATAGTGTTGCAGGTCTGGGACGATTCCCAGTGGCTACGAAACTTTCGCATGCGTAAGGGCACTTTCATGGAACTTTGTGACTTGCTTTCCCCTGCCCTGAAGCGCATGAATACCAAGATGAGAGCAGCCCTCACAGTTGAGAAGCGAGTGGCGATAGCCCTGTGGAAGCTTGCAACGCCAGACAGCTACCGGTCAGTTGGGAATCAATTTGGAGTGGGCAAATCTACTGTGGGGGCTGCTGTGATGCAAGTAGCCCACGCAATCAAAGATCTGCTGATATCAAGGGTAGTGACCCTGGGAAATGTGCAGGTCATAGTGGATGGCTTTGCTGCAATGGGATTCCCTAACTGTGGTGGGGCTATAGATGGAACCCATATCCCTATCTTGGCACCGGAGCACCAAGCCGCCGAGTACATAAACCGCAAGGGGTACTTTTCGATAGTGCTGCAAGCTCTGGTGGATCACAAGGGACGTTTCACCAACATCAACGTGGGATGGCCGGGAAAGGTGCATGATGCTCGCATCTTCAGGAACTCTGGTCTGTTTCAAAAGCTGCAGGAAGGGACTTTATTCCCAGACCAGAAAATAACTGTTGGGGATGTTGAAATGCCTATATGTATCCTTGGGGACCCAGCCTACCCCTTAATGCCATGGCTCATGAAGCCGTACACAGGCAGCCTGGACAGTGGTCAGGAGCTGTTCAACTACAGGCTGAGCAAGTGCAGAATGGTGGTAGAATGTGCATTTGGACGTTTAAAGGCGCGCTGGCGCAGTTTACTGACTCGCTTAGACCTCAGCGAAACCAATATTCCCACTGTTATTACTGCTTGCTGTGTGCTCCACAATATCTGTAAGAGTAAGGGGGAGACGTTTATGGCGGGGTGGGAGGTTGAGGCAAATCGCCTGGCTGCTGGTTACGCGCAGCCAGACACCAGGGCGGTTAGAAGAGCACAGGAGGGCGCGGTACGCATCAGAGAAGCTTTGAAAACCAGTTTCATGACTGGCCAGGCTACGGTGTGAAAGTTCTGTTTGTTTCTCCTTGATGAACCCCCCCACCCCTTGGTTCACTCTATTTCCCTGTAAGCTAACCACCCTCCCCTCCTCCCTTTAATCATTGCTTGCAGAGCCAATAAAGTCATTGTTGCTTCACATTCATGCATTCTTTATTCATTCATCACACAAATAGGGGGATGACTACCAAGGTATCCCAGGAGGGGTGGTGGAGGAGGGAAGGAAAATGCCACACAGCACTTTAAGCACAGCACTTTAAAAGTTTACAACTTTAAAATTTATTGAATGACACCCTTCTTTTTTTTGGGCAATCCTCTGTGGTGGAGTGGCTGGTTGGCCGGAGGCCCCCCCACCGCGTTCTTGGGCGTCTGGGTGTGGAGGCTATGGAACTTGGGGAGGAGGGCGGTTGGTTACAGAGGGGCTGCAGTGGCAGTCTGTGCTCCAGCTGCCTTTGCTGCAGCTCAACCATACACTGGAGCATACTGGTTTGGTCCTGCAGCAGCCTCAGCATTGAATCCTGCCTCCTCTCATCACGCTGCCGCCACCTTTGAGCTTCAGCCCTGTCTTCAGCCCGCCACTTACTCTCTTCAGCCCGCCACTTACTCTCTTCAGCCCTCCACCTCTCCTCCCGGTCATTTTGTGCTTTCCTGCACTCTGACATTATTTGCCTCCACGCATTCGTCTGTGCTCTGTCAGTGTGGGAGGACAGCATGAGCTCGGAGAACATTTCATCGCGAGTGCGTTTTTTTTTCTTTCTAAGCTTCACTAGCCTCTGGGAAGGAGAAGATCCTGTGATCATTGAAACACATGCAGCTGGTGGAGAAAAAAAAAGGGACAGCGGTATTTAAAAAGACACATTTTATAAAACAGTCGCTACACTCTTTCAGGGTAAACCTTGCTGTTAACATTACATACATAGCACATGTGCTTTCGTTACAAGGTCGCATTTTGCCTCCTCCCACCGCGTGAACGGATTTTGGTTGAATGCCAGCAAACATACACTGCAATGCTTTGTTCTACAGTGATTCCCCAGTACGTGTTGCTGGCCTGGAGTGGTAAAGTGTCCTACCATGAAGGACGAAATAAGGCTGCCCTCCCCAGAAACCTTTTGCAAAGGCAGAACCGCAAATGCCAGGGCAAAGTAATCCTTTCACATGCTTGCTTTTAAACCATGTATAGCATTTTAAAAGGTACACTCACCAGAGGTCCCTTCTCCGCCTGCTGAGTCCAGGAGGCAGCCTTGGGTGGGTTCGGGGGGTACTGGCTCCAGGTCTAGGGTGAGAAACAGTTCCTGGCTGTCGGGAAAACCGGTTTCTCCGCTTGCTTGCTGTGAGCTATCTTCTTCGTCCCCAAAACCTACTTCTGTATTGCCTCCATCTCCATTGAAGGAGTCAAACAACACGGCTGGGGTAGTGGTGGCTGAACCCCCTAAAATGGCATGCAGCTCATCATAGAAGCGGCATGTTTGGGGCTCTGACCCAGAGCGGCTGTTCGCCTCTCTGGTTTTCTGGTAGGCTTGCCTCAGCTCCTTCAGTTTCACGCGGCACTGCTTCGGGTCCCTGTTATGGCCTCTGTCCTTCATGCCCTGGGAGATTTTCAGAAAGGTTTTGGCATTTCGAAAACTGGAACGGAGTTCTGATAGCACGGATTCCTCTCCCCAAACAGCGATCAGATCCCGTACCTCCCGTTCGGTCCATGCTGGAGCTCTTTTGCGATTCTGGGACTCCATCATGGTCACCTGTGCTGATGAGCTCTGCATGGTCACCTGCAGCTTGCCACGCTGGCCAAACAGGAAATGAGATTCAAAAGTTCGCGGTTCTTTTCCTGTCTACCTGGCCAGTGCATCTGAGTTGAGAGCGCTGTCCAGAGCGGTCAGAATGGAGCACTCTGGGATAGCTCCCGGAGGCCAATACCATTGAATTGTGTCCACAGTACCTCAAATTCGAGCCGGCAACGTCGATTTAAGCGCTAATCCACTTGTCAGGGGTGGAGTAAGGAAATCGATTTTAAGAGCCCTTTAAGTCGAAATAAAGGGCTTCATTGTGTGGACGGGTGCAGGTTTAAATCGATTTAACGCTGCTAAATTCGACCTAAAGTCCTAGTGTAGACCAGGGCTAAGGGTGCCACAAGTACTCCTTTTCTTTTTAAACATCGGTTTCATCAGAAAGATCAAATTTGCTAAGATGACAAAATTGGACACGAAGCAGGAAAGTGGAACTAGAAGAGGAAATGCTCGAAGTAATCAAATAGAGCAACGAACAAATTTCAGAAGCATTGTTACTGATTATGTCTAAAGAATGTCTAAAGAAACAAACAAAAACAGTGTCAGCTGATCACAGCCAGATAAAGTGTATGCTGAATAAATGGAATATTTAGTTTCTTATAACCCATCTCTGCATAATTACAGCAGAATAGTCAGTATATTGATGATAAAATGAAAACATGAGTTAACAAGTCAATACATTTGCACCCCATTTTCTAGTTAAAAGTCTTAATTCAATAAAATATTCCAAATCAGGTGACATGACATAGGGAAAAAGCAGCTGCTTACCTTATAGTAACTGTTCAAGAAGTTCTCTGCATGTGGATCCCACTCATGGTGCGCTCACCCCCCCATACAGGAATTTGAAAGTTTTATCAGTAGAGTCCAGTAGAGGTTACACATGGGCCTTTCAGGCCCTCTCACTTCCTTCCAAAGGTATGAGCAGCAGAGTGACTCTACCCACTGCTCAGTTCCTTCATCGCCCAGAGTCCCATGAAGAGTTTCTGAGCTGTGGGGATAGAGGGTGGGTCGTGGAATCTGTCACCATCTTGGGGTTCATTAAACAACAAACCAGTTAATGAGAAAGGAATAAAACTTTAATACAACAAACTGGAGAGCTTCTGTAGTGAGTTGCTGCACACAATGTTCCCAAACCCTGCCTGGAGAGCACATTCCTATGTTCATAATACTGTCCCTTATGAGGGAGTGATTCTAAATTATAATCTTCTACAAATATAGCTTTACATCGTCCCTCTTAAAGAAAAACAAATTAACTCTTACATACATACATATATAAACAGCTAACAAACAACAACACCACACATTAAATTCTCGACCCATGTAGTACATTTCCATAAACCCAATGTGTCAGCTATCTTGAGAGGAGAATTTATCAGCACATCACTCTCGAATGAGTCCTTACCACTCACTTTCCTATAATACCCCTTCTCCAGGAAGGTTAGCAAGTCTCTAAGAGTCTTTCAGGACATTTAATTTCCCTTTCTGATCTTCTTGGTATCAAGTCTTTCATTAGAGTCTGAGTTGTTCTCTTGTTCCTTGACAGTTACTGTACCTTTAAGCACAGTATTGGGAAGGAGTTGGGAGAAGGGGAACAGCCTAAAAGCTGCATCCTCCCTCACAGTCAAACAGGCCTGGTCTGCTGAACCCTCCAGACTGGAAGGTAACTGGGAACAGTGTTCAGCTGAAGGGAGATGGCAAAAGTCTTGCAGCTGACTAACCTAAAACAGGCCCGAGACAAAAATCCCAATACCAGAAAGAGGGCTGAAGGGGAGCTCCTGTTCCAAGGAGAGAGAACTGATTGTCTTAAGGCAAGGGGCTGAGAAAACTGCTAGCAATACAATCCAGCTGCTGCACAGAAGAGCTGAAACTGGCTTTTAGGAAATGCATCTGTTTCTGGCCCCAGAAGAAGCTTTGAGGAACCATGAAGTCTAGTGAGAACTTCAGGGGCTGATTTTGGAAGAAGCACCATAAACCTGCACTTATATGAAAAGATCTTCAAGAGACTCATAGTGCTGGAGATCAGTCAGATACTGTGCAGTGCGTCCCACCTCCAGTCTGCCTACTGCAAGGCAAAGGTTGGGACTGGCTAGTCTGGCAACTCCCCACTATATGGCTGTACTATGAAGAATTCAGGGGGGTACTCACCACTACCCCCAAAACAAAGTCCACAGTTCTCCATAACCATCTCTTGAGCGGGGTCAGTATATTTTGCAGACAGCAGGCTGAGGGGATGGGGGCAGTGACAGTGGACAGCCTGGAGGCAGAGGGGACAGAGTTGGAAGACTAGAAGCTGGAATAGAGCATGGTGCTGGAATTGGCCTCACACCAAGCCATGTGGCTGGATCAGCTAGGGGATCCAAATATCTGTTTAGGGATGGGCACTTGGGGCACCCAGAAAAGGAAGCAGTATCACAGTGGAACTTAGAGCATGGTAAATGGCATCTGCCATCTTTATTATTATATTGGAAATTGCAGCATAAGTAGGAGGGATTTCCAGGCTATGACCAATACAATTATTGTTATGAAGGATATTATATGCAGGGGGTTGGATTTAGCTTCGGTTGAGGACAGAAGCCCTGCCATTGCCTCACCACCACCACATGGGATCCAACCTGGGTGTGGTTGTAGGTGTGGGGTGCGTGCATAGAGGGGGATTTAAAGAAACTAGTGATTTTTACTAATTGTACTCTTACTGGTAGAAAAAATGAACCAGAATTATAAGATTAGCAAGCATGAGTGCATCTTTCATCTTATTCTCCTCCCAGTGTGCTGGTATAGAGTTAGGTCACTGTTAGCATTGCAGCAGTGTCCAAGACAGTCTGGATTATAAGTGCCAATGGCTGTAACAGAATGGAAAAGCTTCTTAGGGACAGCAGTGTCCTGGCCCCCTATCTATTCACATGCTATCCAATCTGGAGGGGAGGAAGGTGATGGTGGGGGAGGGTCTCAGTTCCATTTCTAGCAAGCCTCTGAATCCTAGCTCAGCGTCCTGTTAATGTTCCCTCAAATTTTCCCCTCCTGGGTGGTGATGCTTTAAAACTTTTCATGAAAGAGAAACTCTAAACCGTTGGTCAGATTCCTGGGCAGGGCAAACTTACGATACTGCCTCTGTAGCTCACTAATCATCTCCACTCATTGATATACTGTTCAGTTTGCAAATGCTGAAAAATCTCCTTTGCACAGATAGAGGGAATTCCTCCACTGGCCTGGAGAAGAAACTGCTCTTTCCACTCTGAAAACCCCCAAAGGCTAACATCCTCCACGGCTTCCCCAGTCTTAAATAATGTTAAAACCAGTACTTGTAACAGGAACCTTATGAGGTGCCACCCCCCACTCTTCGTCAGGGCCAAAATGTTGTTTATTCATTACTTTTTTTAATTCATTCAATATATAATTCTTAACATAGTGTGTCTGTGGGCTGGCAATGTTAGCAGGAGCTTCTGAACAGGATGGTGAAGAAAGATGTAAATAAAAGTATCAACCGGTAGCTTGCCATGATGTAGAACATAAAAGGGGGAATTTTCTTCTTTTTTTCTATGTTGTAAAATAGTATGCTTTTTTTTTTTTGCTTGTTTAAGCAGGGTCTGAATGAACTCTCCCGACAGCTAGCCGGGAGATGGAGAGACTTCAGGAGCAAACTGTATTTACACGAACACATCTACTCTGCTTAGATATCCAGCAGATAGAGCCGTGTTGCTCAAAGTGATCAACTTTGGCTGGTGTTGGGTTACAAGTCACTTTAGTATTGAATGCAGAGGTAGTCAAATGCTGTGATCAATGTTGTCATCTTTATTGTATGAATAAAGGGGAGCAGAACTGCGCTTAACCTGTCCCAAATGGTGATGGGGGGGGGGTGTCACCCTCAGCTGAATGGACCTTGTTAAGCCAGGGGATCGAATGCCAGACCACTGTGAAAGTAAGAGGGGTGGGACAGGTGTCCCAGCCAGGAGATGTGGACTCTCCCTAAGGGTTCCCACTCTGGTTTAACCTGTTCCTCCCCACTGTTAAAAGATAGAGCTAAATAGGCTTTATTAGAAGGCTTTTGTTTTGTTAAGTACTCAATGAAAGCTGAAATCACTTGTGATGAGGCAGTGTTTCTGCCCAGCCTGCTGAGAGCTAAAAAAAAAAAAAAAAAAAAATCACTAAGAGACTGACCTACAGGGGTCACAGCAGAGAGGCAGGTGGCAGCCAGAGCTGACTGATGGGTGGCTGGCGGGAGCGGTCAGCAAAAGTGGCTAATAGTCGGCTGGTAGGAGGCAGCAAGGAACAGCGGCTGACAAGGCAACCAGGAACAGCAGCTTGCAGGGCAGCCAGGCAGTGAGGAGCAAATAATATGCTGTGTATACCACAGGAATATACAGCATTACACCACTCTTCAAAACTAGGCTGTGAGCACACAAGGCATCTCTGATTTCCCTTGTCTGCCTGGACTGAGCCCCAGCGATAACAGATGGACTTTCTGGTTGCCTATACCAGCCTGCAAACTAGCAGTGTCTTGAGACCACTCCATGCAAAATTACTTGTCTTTAGCCTCACAGACATTGTACAGGGCACACAATAATATGGACAGCATATGGCCTCACTGGCATACAATGGTTCTGTAGGCTTCATCATCTTGCCTTAAGCATGCCAAATGCATTCCACTGCCATCCTGTAACTGCTAAGCATGTAATAAAACCTTCTTTTGCTAGACCTTCTGAGGTCATGGTATGGTTTCATGAGCCAGAGCAGGAGAGGGCAAGGAGGGTTCTTTAAAATAGCAGTGGGCTCTGATATCCTATTGATAACCATGTCATTTGGAGGGAAAGTGTTTGTCCAAAAAGGTAAGTGCCAGATCTCCTCAGAACCCTGGTATTGTGCACCTTTCCTCTGTATCCCATGTTAGTATTTATGACCTGGCTTCAGCAGTTGACCTAGGCCTGCATAATGATATAGTAGTACCCTCTGTGGTTGATATACTCACGTGCTCTTCATGGTGGGCAGACTATTTACAGGAATGCCATCAGTGGCCCTAGTGTAGTTTAGGAAGCCCATCCTCCCAAAGCCAGCTATTATTTCAGATAGCCACCACCCAGGGTAACCCATGCTTCAAATCTTTACTACCACAACTCTGACAGTTGACTTGCTGACACCAAACTGGTCAGCCACAGACCTGTAGCAGTCTGCGGTAGCCATCTTCCACATGGCAACAGCAACCTGCTTCTGGACCTGTTTGGCATCTCTTATGTGCGTGTCCTGGGACTGGAGGGTTGGGGCAAGCTCCTCACACAGCTCTACCTCACAGATCCTGTTTACACAGATCAATGCAGCTGCAAGCTAGAAAAGCTCTTCCCCTGGTGCTAAATACATGGCTTGGATCTAGCTGGAACAGACTCCGGTAGGTGTGTTTGTGGGCTAAGAATGCTGCTGCACAAGGACTTGGGAATTAAACATATTCTCCCACAATGCACCATGAACCCAGCCCTAAAGCAGCTTCAGTAAGTGAGGTGCTATGAACCTTGGGATATGCCCCCAGAAATCCTAACATTAAATGTGTCAACATAGTGCCACTGTGGATGCAGCTACACAGGTGTGGGACATATGTAGCCCTATTGTATGGACATTCTCAGGTAGGATAACAAACACAGATTCACAAGCATGGAAGCTGAACATGGGTACATTCTGCAGTGTAGACATACCCTAAGAGGCAAAATAAAACAATTTTCCCTGTGGAAACCTGACAAGATGAACATAATAAAAAAATCTGTATCAATGCATATATTGAATCAATTAATACATGAGACATCGACAGTAAAAACTCTCTCTCCATTTAAAGCACAGCTTCCAGATTTGATGCATTGAACTGCATAATCATTAGTATGTTACTGTTGTTTTTGCATAGGAATTTGTGTGAACGATATGCACGCTGAAATCCAAATCTCGATTCAAGAATGAAAATCCAAGATGAGCTATCTACTTATGCACTCTGGCACAGCCTGATTCCAAATAATCCAAGAATGAAAATCTGACTTAAGCTGTTTGCTTTAATAAACTCCTAATGTGTCTGTTCTGAAATTTCAGCACATTGGCATCTCTTTTCTACTAAAGAAAAACTTTGTCATGTAATGACCTTGAATGTTACAATGTGACATGAATATACTAATATCTGAGAACAGTTCAAACCAAACAATAGAAACATTAGGTAAGGCCCGAAAGACTAATAAGATATGGAACCAGAGCTTCTATCAACACACACCAGGGATGACATTATCCATGTGGAAATATGGAAAAAGTCTCACTTTGCAGCATATCTACTGATATGGGAGTTTGGAAAAGGTAAAAGTTTCTAAACACTTTAGTAAATGGAAGGTAAATGAACTCCAAGTAGGTCAGACAGTATCACAACAAAAATCAAACAAGATACATGTAAAGTGATGCAAACCACCAGGTTCTGCTCTACCTAAGATATTTAGGGGGAGGCTGCTCGTGGTTGGCTCTTCCCACTCTCTCTAGAGACAAGTCAGTGATGATCCCCTAAACTCTCCTTCTAGGAGACACACTCCCTGTACATTCTCCCTCTGAGGTGAGTGCCCCTCAGTGAGCACCCTATAAGAGTCCCTCATGCCATACATTCCTCTAGTTCATAAGACACCCTTCCCCCACGTAACATCTGACACCTCAGGCATGCACATGAGATATTTGCCCTTAACTGATCTCCAGAAATCCTCCTCCTTTGAGTTATCCAGACAGCTCTTAACTCTCGCTTTGAGAAAGCCATCCCCTATAAACATGCCACCTTTGAGACATGCCATCATGAGTTAATGATGTGAAAAATTAAGCCCCTTTCCAAGAACATAACATTTTGGGACATCTAGCCCTTCCATGTGCTCCCACTGTGAATCACCTGCCTTCATCTCTCAATTCTTTACTGTTTATTTCATAGGGAACCAGAGACCTCCCCTAGGTTTCCTCCACTGTAAAATGGGCATTTGTTCCCTCAAAAGGAAGGTAAAACTGAACTGAAATAATGTAAATACAAGGAGGGGGACCCTAAATTAGGTGGGAATAGTAAGAACATGCTAGTTCTGCTTCCTTTTTCAACATTCAGGATAGAGAGTGTGACCAGACACTTCTTTTTTTAAAAGGCAGACTACTTGAGAATGGCTGGAAGATCACCCAGAGAGTACTAAGAGTCAGAGGGTAAAATCTTGGCTCCATTGAAGTCTCTGGAAGTTTTGCCATTGACTTTAATGAGGCTAGGATAACACCCAGTATGAAACTGTAGCTGAGAAAATAATTGTCTCCGGTACCAAAAAGATAACCTGAAGTTTGGTAGCAAATGTCAGCAGTATAAGGAAATTGGCTGCACAGCCCATGCCTTCTCAAAAGCACAACCATCAGCAGTGCATAATATACCAAGAATTAGTATGAGGAGAGAAGAAATTAAATGAATTAAATGAAAAAAAAATCTTTAAATCCTCATGTCACAGAACCTAGCAAGTGCCCTGTCCTGGCCTCCCACTATGACTGCTGGGAGGGGAAGCCAGGCCTCTGGATGCCTGGGCTGTGCCACATTTCTGCATCCTCAGCAGTTGCAGCACACGTTCCCCTTGGTCTTTCTAGCACATTTCTTGGGCATTGGTTCTCAATCTGTTACCCCTTGTCATAAATATAAAGGGAAGGGTAAACACCTTTAAAATCCCTCCTGGCCAGAGGAAAAACCCTTTCACCTGTAAAGGGTTAAGAAGCTAGGATAACCTCGCTGGCACCTGACCAAAATGACCAATGAGAAGACAAGATACTTTCAAAGCTGGGGGGGGTGGGGGGGACAAAGGTTCTCTTGGTCTGTGTGTTTTTGCCAGGAACAGAAAAGGAATGACAGGTTTCAGAGTAGAAGCTGTGTTAGTCTGTATTCACAAAAAGAAAAGGAGTACTTATTTGTTAGTCTCTAAGGTGCCACAAGTACTCCTTTTCTTTTTGAGAAAAGGAATGGAGTCTTAGAACTTAGTAAGTAATCTAGCTAGATATGCGTTAGATTCTGTTTTGTTTAAATGGCTGATAAAATAAGCTGTGCTGAATGGAATGGATATTCCTGTTTTTGTGTCTTTTTGTAACTTAAGGTTTTGCCTAGAGGGATTCTCTATGTTTTGAATCTGATTACCCTGTAAGGTATTTACCATCCAGATTTTACAGAGGTTATTCTTTTACTTTTTCTTCAATTAAAATTCTTCTTTTAAGAACCTGATTGCTTTTTCATTGTTCTTAAGATCCAAGGGTTTGGGTCTGTGTTCGCCTATGCAAATTGGTGAGGATATTTATCAAGCCTTCCCCAGGAAAGGGGGTGTAGGGTTTGGGAGGATTTTGTGGGGACGTTTCCAAGACGTTTCCAAGCAGGCTGTTTCCCTATTATATATTTGTTAGATGCTTGGTGGTGGCAGCAATAAAGTTCAAGGGCAAAAGGTAAAATAGTTTTTACCTTGGGGAAGTTTTAACCTAAGCTGGTAAAAATAAGCTTAGGGGGTTTTCATGCAGGTCCCCACATCTGGACCCTAGAGTTCAGTGTGGGGAAGGAACCTTGACACCTCTTCTTGGAAATGGGGCTCCTGAGCCTACTACCCTCGGTCCCAGGACCAGTGCTGACCCCAGAGATTATCCCAGTTGTTTAACTCCAGCCCCCTTTCCCAGAACATCACCCAAAAGGTCTGAAGCTTCTGGTTTACAGTTTAACCCTCTCAGGGGCACACACTAGTTGTAAAGCAGTCAACACAAACACTTTGGACAATCTAATACCTTTATGATCTTTTCGATTTAGTCATGGAAAGCACAGGAGATTACAGATCATATAAAACAATAAACACTACATGCATATTTCTGTCTCAGTTTCCTCACCACTCCAGGGCATTCAATGGGATGGGGTTTGATTCCCTTGGGTTGTCCACAATCCTTGAGGTCACCTGCGCTCAGGAAAGGGGGCTATATGCTGGGTGACCAATCCCTTCTGGAGCCTATGATGGGGTGTTCATCCCACACTAACCTAATGAGGTTGAGAAGGGGACAATTAACCTGATAGGTCACAGCTGAGGGGAATTAGGTGGCCTAAATAACCCCCAAGTGATGATGGAGCCCTGCTGAGAAGGAACAGATGGGGCTAGTATAAACCCAGGAAGCTAGCAGCAGAAGGGGTCTGGAATGAGGGACCCTGAAGCCACTTTCTGGATGTTAGAAAGGAAACCCAGAGGGAGAGTAGAAACCTCAGGAAATCCAGGCTCTGAAGGAAGGGTTTATCCAGAAGGGAGGGGTGGAGTGAAAGCCTGAGAAAGACACAATAGGAAAAGGCGCAGGGAAATTGCAGCAAGGTGGGACATTACAGACCTTGGCTGCTGATCAGAGGGTCCCAGAACTAGAACCTGGAGTAGAGGGCTGGTGTGGAGTCCCCTACCAGCCACTGGGGAAGTGGTACAATCTGGGCAGTGAATGGAAAGACTTGCAGAGAGAGAGAGATGGGAGGGTGCAAGAATGATCAACAGAAGGGCATAGGACCTGGGAGGAGCTAATCCCCAGAGCAACCAGGAGGAGGTGCCCTAGTGGTGAGTGTACCCCATGGCAGAGCCCTTTTCCCAGCTTCTGTGACCTTACTGTCTTTTCTCATGCTGGTTCTTCCTATGGGTTTCCTTATTTAAGCTCTTCCTGGTTACCTGGCCTCCTTTGTTCTCCTGGTAACTTTGCACTGTTCCTACCTTCCCCCCTCTCTTCAGAGGAAAAAGCTAAACTGTTTTTTCTAAGGATGTAGCTGGTTGTTTTGCATAAACTTTGTGAGGTTTAAGTGTCATCGCTAACCTTAAGTATTTCCCACTGTCCCTGTTTTGTGTGCATCTCCTACAGGACTGGTCAGCAATGGTGGATCCACATACATATAGGCACTAATGATACAGCAAGTGTTCATAATCCAACTTCACAATATCAGCCAGAATTCATAAATCGTACCGATATAACCCCAATTCATTATACCTCACTATATACGAGCGTAGTAGAGAGAGAGCCTAGAACACTGTGCCTCGTGCAAGACCTGAGGCCTGAACCAATAGCTATGAACCAGAGTAAGCCTGGCCTTGGCAAAATAATAGCACACTAGATATTTACTTAAATACATTCCAGAAGGCTGGAACAGGTACACCCCTACCTAGTCCAAGATAAAATGGTTTGACAGAAGCATGAATGGGAATGTTGTGTCTGAGGTATCAGGAACAAGGGGAAGTAACAAACAGATATGGTGAAATACATAAGGTGATATATAAGTTGTGTGTTTCAGTCTATAAATGTCAGAATACCTCCCCTTATTCCTTTGGGTGGCCAACGGACATCAGAAACTCCCATTGCTGATGGAGCCATTCCTTGCCACTGGGAACTCATGTGGCAGTATACCTGTAGCTCCTATGGGATTCTAGTCCTGTGCCTTGAGGACAATAAACCTGGCCGAGTGCCTTTGTCACTGAACCATGCGTGTGGTCTCTCTTTAGGAGAAAGATCAAGGTCTGCTGAATTAGCATTATCTGCTAGTACTGGAGCTCCAAGGACAGAAGCACTGAGCAGCCTGACCAGTGTTACCAAGGCAATGACATTCCAGCCTTCAGCACCTCACACTGAGTAACTGTATAACCCCATCAAGCAGCGTGGAACACTGCGTGACAATAAAGCTAAATGGCAAAAGCGCTATTATCCTGGAGAACGTGGATGCTGTAATAATAATCACTTTTCCTTCTATACTATTCAGTAGAAAACTTTGCATTGCCTAAGTAGAAATGAGGCATATGTAGTTCAAAAGCCTGTACAACAGATATTACTGAGGGTTTCCTATGCTCATATTAAGCATATTTTCTCACTATGTCTAGCTTGCAAACAGGCATCATTTGGATGTGTCATTAATGAAGCACTGTTAGATATTGTAAAATGTCGGGCTATTAGGCCTTCAAGCAAAAACTAAGTGTTCTTCTCAGAGTGTGATTTAGGAAAATAACCATAAACCAAAATGTATTTCTTTGCAAACCCCAAAAACAAACAAATAAGAAGTATATTGCACAAGTGACCCCTAAGATGTAGCTTGTAAGTGTCTATTTCCAGATTCATCAGGAGACCAATGCATCTCTAATTGCTCTTTCAGCATGTCCTTTAGACCAGTGGTTCTCAAAGTCAATCTGCCGCTTGTTCAGGGAAAGCTCCTGGTGCACCCGACCAGTTTGTTTACCTGCCACATACGCAGGTTTGGCCGATCGCGGCTCCCACTGGCCACGGTTTGCTGCTCCAGGCCCATGGGGGCTGCGGGAAGTGGCACAGGCCAAGGAACATGCTGGCCGCCCTTCCCGCAGCCCCCATTAGCCTGAAGTGGCGAACCGCAGCCAGTGGGAGCCGCGATCGGCCAATCCTGAGGATGTGGCAGGTAAACAAACCAGTCCGGCATGCCAGGGGCTTTCCCTGAACAAGCGGCGGACCAGCTTTGAGAACCACTGCATTAGACCAGTGTTTCACAACCTTTTTGATACCAGAGACCGGCTTGCTGCCTTCCTAAACTGTGTATGGGAGATCTCAGAGATCGGCACCAGTCCACGGACCAATTGTTGAAAAACGCTGCTTTAGAGGCTCCTCATCCCCCCTCCAACTTTCTATGAGGGTTCCACAGGGCTCTGTCCTTGTTCCCCTTCTCATTTCCTTCTATACTTTATCTCTGGGTAATCTTAGCTGCAAATACAAATTCAACTACTATCTCTGTGCTGATGACTTGAATATGCATCTTTCTACTCCAGACCTGTCTCCTGCTGTCCAAACTAAAATCTCAGCTTGTCTTGCTGACATTTCATGGATGTCTAGCAGTCAACTTAAGCTCAACACAACTAAAACAGAGCTCTTAATCTTCCCCCACAAACCCTCCAGCCACATCTTTTCTTGCTGACTGTGGACAACACCACCATCCTGCCAGTCACTCAGGACCCTAGGCATCCTCTTTGAGTCAGACCGCTCTTTAGGTCCTCACAGCCAGGATGTATCTAAACTTGTTGATTCTTTCTGTATACTATCTCTGCCATATGGCATTTCCTATCCATCCACACAGCTAAAACTCTTGTTCAAGCTCTTTTAATCTCCTGTCTCAATTTCTGCAAAGTCCTCTCTATCTTTTGCCCCACTGATATCCATTCAGAATGCTGTTGCAAAAAAAAAAAAAAAAAAACCAAACATTCTCCTAATCTGTTGCATGGGCTTTTGTTCCCCCTCTTCAAATCCCTCCACTGGCTTCTCCTTGTCTATCATATTAAACATAAGCTGCACATCTTCACCTTCAAGGCCCTTCATGGCCTATTCCCACCCTACCTACCACCTTTCATTCATTACTGAGCTTTCAGCTCCCACCTCCAATCAGCCAAAAGTGCCAGCCTCCATTGCACCCTTGTTAAATTTTCAAAACAGCACCATTTTGCTTTTTCCTATGTTGCTCCTCATTGTTGGGAGGAGCTCACTGTAAACCCGCAAAGCTCCTTAAAACTCTTCTTTGCTGTGATGTCTCCAAAAAAAACTTGACAACGTTTACTGGTATGTTGATACCACTGGCTATATCATACTGACCAATATTATCTTGTTTCCCTGTACTCCCCCATCTATCTGTTTCCATCTGTTGTCTCTTGTCTTATACTTAGATTGTGAGCTTTTGGGGAGATACCATCTTTTTGTTCTGTGTTTGTTCAGCACCCAGTACTATGGGATCTGGATCCAGGACTGGGGATCCTAGTCACTATAGTAATACAAATAAATAAGTAATAATTGTACATATGGAAAATTAACTCTACAGTCATAAGGGGTAAATATTTAGGGCCAATACCCCTCTCATTTACACTGACTTTATACTGATGTACATGTACTGATGTCAGTGGAGTTACTGTAGGCTTCCCAAAAATGTAACCAAGAGCAGGATTAGGGGAATTTTAGGACATATCTGCACTAGAGATGGAAATGGAAAAAGTTACTTATCTTTAGTAACTGGAGTTCTTCAAGATGTGTGGTCCCTGTGAGTATTCATTGTCCATGTGCATGTGCACCTCAATGTGCATGTGCACCTCAGACTTCAAAGCCAGAAGGGACCATCATAATCTAGCCTGACCTCCTGCACCTTGCAAGTCACAGAACTTCACCCACTCCTTTCTGTAATAAACCCCTAACCTTTGGCTGATGTCCTCAAATCATGATTTAAAGGCTTCAAGTTTCAGAGAATCCACCATTTACTCTAATTTAAACCCATGTTCCATGCTACCAAGAAAGGTGAAACCCCCCAGGGTTTCTGCTAATATGGCCTGGGGGGAAATTCCTTCTGGACCCAAAAGACGGTGAGCAGTTAGACCCTGAGCATGTGGGCAAGACCCACCAGCCAGACATCTGGGAAAGAATTCTCTGTAGTAACTCAGTCTTCCCTGTCTAGTGTCCCATCACCGGCCATGGGAGATATATGCTGCTAGCAGTTGGAGATTGGCTGAAAGCCGTTGTTGGCAGTCTCATCATACTATCCCCTCCATAAACTCATCAAGCTCAGTCTTGAAGCCAGTTATGTTTATTGGCCTCACTGCTCCCCTGGGATGACTTTTCAGTACCTATGTCCATTGGTCTGTGCCTGAGCTATGCCTTCTTGTGCTCTGAATGAAGGGTATATGTGACAATGTGAATAACTGCCTCTCCAGTTCCCTCTCAACCATGAATCAAAATGAGGATTTGAGCAGAGGAGAAGGAGGATGGGGTCGTGGGATACCCATAGGGATGACACATCTGGAAGAACTCCAGTTACTAAAGGTAAGTAACCTCCATTTCTTCTTTGAGCACTGGTCCCTATGGGTATTCACTTTGGGTGAAGCAAACTCATTAAGGAGAAGGATGCAAGGAAGCATGCTGCTCCACAGATCTCTTCCACAGATGAAGGAGGCATTGGCAGATGAAGATTCAACAAGGGCATAATGCCTAGTGAAGGTATGAATGGAGCCCTAAGTCACCACTCTACAGGCTTCTGAGATGACAATTCCCTGCAGGGAAGCCACTGAGGCAGCTTGTGCTCTAGTTGAGTTTGCCCTGACAGCCTGAGGGGAAGGATTTCCATATGCTCATAGCAGAAGAGAATGCCCCCTGAAATCCATTTCAGGAGACTTTGCAAAACAATTGCTTCTCTTGGTGATGAAACAAATAGTCTTAGACTTCTTAAAGGGATTTCTTTGTCTTTTGCAAGTAGAAGGCTAGAGCTTTGTAGACATCCAAAGATTGTCATCCCTTTTATTGAGAGGTTTCAGGTAGAAGATGGGCAAGTGAAGAGTCTGATTCAGGTGAAATTCAGAGGTGACCTTAAGGATGAAACTGGGATACAATATCAAGGACACTGTGTCCCTGTGGAACACCCAGTAGGTAGGGTCTGCCATGAGGGCCCAGAGCTCACCCACTCTTCTAGCAGAAGTGATTGCTGTTAGGAAGGCCACTTTCACAGAGCGGTGAAAGAGAGTAGGAGGCCAAAGGCTTTAATAGTGGGTTCATGCCAAAAGTATCAAGTTCAGGTTCCAGGCAGATGCAGGCTATATTACTATTGGAAAGGTTCTGATGAAACCTTTTAGGAACTCCATGTTTGGGGGATCGGTGAAAGTCAAGCAGTTCTCCACTGGAGATGGAAGGCTTCATAGCTGCCAGATGCACACATAGTGAACTGACAGGTAACAGTTGAAGGTAAGAGGAATCTCAGACTCCACTGGAGGTAAGTTACACTGTTGACACCATATGGAGAACCACTTCTATTTGGTGGCATAGCACTTCCTTGTAGAAAGCTTTCTGCTGTTTCTAAGAATGGATTAGACCTGTTTGGAACATGATCTTTCTAAGCTTATTGTCCATCAAAAATTGAGGCCGCTAGATGGAGCGATGCTGGGTTGGGATGGTTAATCTTGTCCTCAGTCTGAGACAGTAGGTTCAGGGACAGCTGTAGGTGCATGAATGGGCAAGAGGCCTTTTGCAGAATGGTAAGGAACTAGAATTTCCTCAGACACCAACTTTCCACCAGGATCACTGTTGCCTTGTTCTGCTTGATATTCCTTGGGATATGAGGTAATAGAGGAACATAGTAGATCTGACCACTGCACCAGAAAGGCCTCTAACCTCTGGAGTTGTGTCCTGGGTGGCTCAGTAGCAGTAGGCTGGGCACTTGTTTGTTTGGGTCACAAAAAGGTACCAGGATAGAAAGCCCCACTGCCAGAATACATTCTGCACTATTAAGTGTGGAGTTCCCACTTGTGATCCTGGTGGAAATGCCTGCTTAGGCTGTCTATTAATGTGTTTATTATTCCTGGTAGGTGCACTTCTGAAACTTTGATCTGATATCAGAGACACGAGTTTCAGAGCTTGATTGCTTCCATACAGGGCGGTGAGACTTTGCTCCTCTGTTTGTTTATATAAAATACTGCGGCCATGTTGTCTAACATAACTTGGGTATGTGAGTGGATGAAGAGCAGGAACCTCTTGCAAGCTTTGTGCACTGGCCAAAGCTCAAGAAGGTTGATATGCAGAGCTATATGGTCATCCAGGTGCTCTCCCCAACCTAGTAGGGAGGCATCAATAATGAGTGTATTTGTGGGTGATGGGAGAATGAAGGGAACCACTACATAGTCTCTTTGGTTTCCCACCGGGTGAGGGATGTGTTGTCTCTCTGAAGGATCGAGACTCACTTGCTTAACGTGTGTCTTCTTGGAGCAGTCAGTCCACAGTTATGCCTGAAGGCACCAGTGGTGGAGTCTCTTAAAGGGTGTGACCATGGGGGGGGGGTCACATGCCCCCCCGGTTTCTGCCAGGGTTTGCCAGGCACATTCAGTCACATGGCGTGGCTGGGTCCCCCTCCCTGCCCTGCAGCTGCCAGAGCCGGCAAACTGCATCCCACAGGGAGAGGTAGAACGAACAGCTGGGAGGTGCCGGGAAGGGAGACTAGGAGTGGGAAGGCTGCCAGGGGGTGGGGGTCATGACTTGAGCTGTTCCCTGTGCGGCTGAACCTTTAAATTGTGCTCCCCACTATCAGCAGATAAGGGTCATCTCTTGGAGCATGGGGGCCATATGGCCTAGCAGGAACAGAAAGGACTGGACTGTCATCAGGAGGCTGAGTTCGAATTGGGTGATGAGGTTTTTCATTGTGAGGAATCTGTCTAGTTGTAAGAATGTGATGGCTGGGATCAAGTTCAGGTTTGCTCTGATAAATTCTGTAACTTGTGGGGGTCAAATTGGATTTTTCTAGATTTACCTGAAGTCCTAGATCATGAAAGAGGTCTAGAAAGGACTGTTACCCATGCCTCCTGTCATAAATATAAAGGGAAGTGTAGCCACCTTTCTGTATACAGTGCTATAAAATCCATCCTGGCCAGAGGCAAAATCCTTTCACCTGTAAAAGGTTAAGAAGCTAAGGTAACCTCACTGGCACCTGACCCAAAATTACCAATGAGGGGACAAGATACTTTCAAATCTGGAGGTGGGGAAGGGAGAAAAGTTTTTGGCTGCGTGTGTGATACCTTTGTCAAGAACAGATCAAGGATGAAAGCCTCCAACGCCTGTAAAGTTAGTAAGTAATCTAGCTAGAAAATGCATTAGGTTTTCTTTCTTTTGGCTTGTAAATTCGCTGTGCTGGAGGAAATGTGTATCCCTGTTTGCGTCTTTTTGTAACTTTAAGGTTTTGCCTAAAGGGATTCTCTATGTTTTGAATCTGACTGCCTGTAAGATTATCTTCCATTCTGATCTTAGAGTTGATCTTTTTTTCCCCCCATTCTTCTAATAAAGCTGATTTTTAAGAATCTGATTGGGTTTTTTGGGTCTTAAAAATCCAAGCAGTTTCTGCTCATCTTGTTTATTCTCTAGCCTCCCCAGAAAAGGGGGTGTAAGAGTTTGGGGGGGATATTTTGGGGAAATAGGAACTCAAGTGGTCCTTTCCCTGTTCTTTGTCTAAAACACTCGGTGGTGGCAACATTTTACCTAACCCAAGGGCAAAGACTTTGTGGCTTGGGGAAGTTTTAACCTAAGCTGGTAGAAATAAACTTAGGGGGTCTTTCATGAGGGTCCCCACATCTGTACCCTAGAGTTCAGAGTGGGAAAGGAACCTTGATACCTCCTGATACAATCATCCCATAAGCAGCCAATCCTTGAGATAAGGAAATACCAGGCTACCTTGGCGATTCTGATAGGCTGCTACAATGGAGAGTACCTTTGTAAAAACCTCTCGGTGCCATGGAGAGGCTGAAGGAAGAACTCAGTATTGAAAGTACTCAGGCCTACTGAGAAGCACAGGAATCTCCTTTGTGCTGGATGAATGTCTGTCTGAAAGTATTTTGAAGGCTGCAAACCTGTTGCCTTTGTTCAAGGAGGGGATTATAGAGCCTAGAGTGGTCATCCTGAATCTGGAATGGAGTAGGAAGACATTCATTTGTCTGACGTCCAGGTTGAGTCTCCAGCCCCCCTTCTTTTTGGGGATGAGGAAATATCTAGAGTAAAACCCCTTCCTCATGCTGAGGGGCACAAGCTCTATTGCCCCTAGCTGGATTAGGGAGTCCACTTCCTGTTTGAGAGTCCTCTCAAGAGAGGGGTCCCTGAAGAGAGACTGTAAGGGAGGTTATGGGGAAGAGATGGAAATTAATTCTACAGCATAACTGGTTGAGATGGTCTCTAGGACCCATTTGTCCGATGTGATATGCTGCCACATTGGGAGGAAATAGGCCAGGTGGCCACCGAAAGGTGTGGAGGTTGGTTGATGGTTCTTGGGCATCCCATCAAGAAGCCTTTTGGGGGGAGCCCGAGACTAAAAAGATGATGGTAGCAGGGTGTTCTGCCTGCTTCATTGTGCCCTCTGGTACTTCCTAGGGGGCTTATAGGCCCCTTGATGGTAGAAGGGCTTAGAGGCAGGATGTATTACACTGGATGTATGGAGAGGATATTTCCTCCAAGGTGCCAGGGTATATATCCCAAGGAGTCTTTAAGGAAAGTCCTTAAGGAAATGAAGTGACTGTTTTCGCACTAAATAGACTATTACCTGAAAAAGAGATCTTCTACTATTGCCTGGACCTCCTTGGGGTTCCCAAGAATTACAGTGATGCCTGTCTCCTGATGACAGAGCTTCCCACTTCATGGTGACTTCTATCTGCTACATCAAGTAATGCTTGAAGGGATGATCTGGTAACCAATTTCCCTTCATCGAGGATGGTGTGGAACTGGGCCTAAGCTCCTGCAGCAGTTCATTAGTGAATTCCAATAGTTCATTGTAATGAATAAAGTCATACGTGGATATTAATACATGGTAATTCAATATTTGAAAAGAGCATAACTGATGAAAAAAATCTGACAAAGATCTAGTCTCTTGGCATCTTTGTCTGAAGGATAGGCCTAAGCTGGTGCAGCCTGTTATGTTCTGTGACAATCTTGTCCACTAGAGAATTCAGATTAAGATGAAAGAACAAGTGTTCTGCCCCTAGTATGGAGCAAAGTACTTTTTCTCCACCCTTTTTGGGTGGGAAGTGCAGGTAGCTGGGGTGTGCCAAGCCATTTTAGTAGTCTCCAATATGGTTTCGTTAATAGGCAGCATTATCTTGTTAGGGCCTATAGTCTGGAGGATATCCAGAAGTTTATGGGCAGGATCTTGGACATCTTCCAGGGGAATCTGGAGAGAGTTTCCACAATTTTCCTCAAAAGGTTCTGATGCTGTCTATAAGCAACTAGTGGCAGGGCAAGGCTCGTGTCTCATCCCTAGTCCCTTTAGCAATAGAAGGAAATTAATAATACTTTATTTTACAGGATCATTGTCAAAACTAAATTAGATAACATCTGTAGACTGCTTTACACATAACTGAAGTAACATAAGTATTTTAGTATCGGAACACCATATTTCAGGATATTAAGTTAATCTAATAAAAATAGCTCTCTAATAGCTCATTGTTTTCTTGTGGTGCAATGTTCTACAGGTAGTGTTTGGGGTGGTAAGTAAAGGCAGATTTTACATTACAGCAACCTGAAATATATGCTGGTACCTCTTTCTGAGCCAGTCTCTGCCTTTGATTTTGCATAGCTGTCTTCATTACTAATTTTTAATCTGGGCACTTCTAATTGGGCATTTTCTATATCCTCTGTTTGATATAGAATAGGCTTTAAGTGCATGTCTTTTTTATAGCTACTCAGCAGAAATTATAGCAAAGTACTCTGAGACATTTGGTATGGAAAGTATTCTTTCTGAATTTGCACCTCTGTACCTTTTCCTACAGTTGCCATGAAGTCAGTGTTTCAGTTATAGATCTTACACACACATTATTGGGCAACAAGTCAACAACTGTACTTCATTTAGTCCAGAGCTAGAAGCATTTGTTTAGCTATAAACTCAGATGCTGTGCTTACTGATGGCTATACATAGCTCCATTGTGACTTAGGAAAAAAGTGTGCTTTTGTTGATGACTTGTTAAACGTATTAGCTAAATAATTTTGGGTAAGAGGAATCTATACTTATGTTAAAGTGAACTATTTTCCCCCATCATCCTCTACACTGACTATATTAAAAATGGTGTGTAAGCTTTTCTTGTTGGCACACACACAGATGGTCATAATCATTCAAGAAACTATTTTTATTGAAATCTGACTGGAAACTACATGGATGAGTATCTTTTGGAATTTGATAATAGAAAAGTTTGACAAGATTAGTGTGAAGCTTCAAAAACCGGATTTGGATCACATCATTGCTGTTAATTTCATGACTTCCTTGCAAGAGTTTGTCACAAGTTTACAGTCTCAGTTTGATGATTTTGAGGTGCAAGCAAAAAAATTGGTAATTGATGTTGGTAAGTCCTATTGTGAACATTACAAACATACTGCAAAGCAAAGCTTTCCAAGTGGCAAAAGTGACACTATGCTTCAGGGAAGAAAGAAATTCTAGGTTGAGCGCTTTTATGTTAACCTCAACAAGTGAAGTTTGAAACTATAAAGAAGTGACTGATATGTTTAACTACTCACAAAGTTTGGCTTCCTTAGGTCTCTTCATCAAGTATGAAGTGAACAGGAGATGAAAATATGCATTGAGGCATTACTCAAGGTTTACCCAAATGATCTAGAACCTGAGTTTGCTGAAATTTATCAATCTTCATTATTTATAAGGTATTGGGACACTCAGGTCAAGAGTGGTACTGGGATCATCAAGTTTTTGCATGACAAAGATTGGAGTAATGTCTTCTTGAATATATTCAATGTGTTGAGACTGTATTTGAGTGTACCTATTGCCAACTGTGAAGCAGAGCAATCTTTCTCTAAGCTTGCCTTAAATAGTCTTTAATCTACTACGATGGAAACTAAGCTTAATGCTCTTGCTACCATGTCAGTTGAATGGAATTTACAGTAGACACAGTCATTTGAGGAAACTATAATTGAATTTGTGGCATTTAAAGCTGGCAAGATGTCAGTTTAAACATGCAGCATTTCATTTGACTCAATGTTTTAGGTCTCTTCAAGCAGTACATAAATTGTTCATGGGCTTCAATTTTCTTCATGTTTTTTCCAGTACTATAAATGATTTGTTGATTGACATAAGCTGGGTACTCTTTTGCTTTCACTAATACCACATTCTTAAAAAGGGGGCCTCCAAAAACCATTAGTCCTAGATCGCCAATCTCATTAAACTAGACCTGTGAGGGTGCATGGGAGACTCTGGAAGAGGTGTTGTGCATGCAGGCAGGGAGGAGAGCACCTGCGGGAGGGGCTCGGACAGCCTCTTATTTGTCAGTCTCCCAATAGCCTCCCAAATTTCTCCCTTGCTCCCCCGTCGCTGCCCCCACATTCTGTTCCTCCCTGTCCCCAACCCCCCCTCCCAGTTCCCTCATTTCTCCCTTCACCTTCTCAACAGCCTCTCATACTGCTCCTTCCTCCCCCCTGCCATGTCCTTGAGCCAGCAAGGGAACCAGAGGCCACCTGGCTGCCTGATATTTGGGACCACAATAGCCTCTGGTGGCCATGAGGAGCTGGGGCAGCTACCTTCCCACAACTGCTGAATGCAAGTGCTTGCAGTTTGAGATGTGAATAGTTGTGACAGAACTGCTAAATGTATAAGTCTCACACCAGATGCTTGACACTTGCCTGGCCTCCAGACAATTTTGCCCCTGCTGGTAAACATTCTTCTCTGCATCATTTGCCATCTAAACAACATTTGTGGCTCTCTGCCTCAACACTGCATCTTTCAAATCTAATCTAACATGCTGTTATGGTTACTTATTATTTGTATTACAGTAGCACCTAGAAACCCTGATCATGGACCAGGCCCCCGAAGTTGTTCACCCCACCTCTGTTCTCTCAAGCTGTGCTATGCTTTTTTAACTCTGAAACTATTGCATTTCAAGGGACACTGCCAACTAAATTTGGGCCCAAATTTGCAGTTTAGACTTCTTTAAAAGCAAGTATATACAAAATCTATGACCATAACCCTTTTTCCATGATTCCAACGGAAAAAGTTGTTTTCTTAACAAATACACATTCCCCTTCCATGTTTGTTCCCCAAACATTGCAGCACTAAGAATCTTAAAGTGAAACTAACCATAAACATACTAAATAATAATATCTAATTTTTATATAACACTTTCATCTGTAGATCTAAAAACATTTTAAAAAGCACATTTTACAGATGGGGAAACTGTGCTAAAGGAATTGGTGGATGTGACTGCAGAGCCATTGGCCATTATCTTTGAAAACTCATGGCGATCGGGGGAAGTCCTGGACAAATGGAAAAAGGCTAATGTACTGCCCATCTTTAAAAAAGGGAAGAAGGAGGATCCTCGGAACTACAGGCCAGTCAGCCTCACCTCAGTCCCTGGAAAAATCATGGAGCAGGTCCTCAAGGAATCAATTCTGAAACACTTAGAGGAGAGGAAAGTGATCAGGAACAGTCAGCATGGATTCACCAAGGGCAAGTCATGCTTGACTAATCTAATTGCCTTCTATGATGATATAACTGGCTCTGTTGATGAGGGGAAAGCAGTGGACGTGTTGTTCCTTGACTTTAGCAAAGCTTTTGACATGGTTTCCCACAGTATTCTTGCCACCAAGATAAAGAAGTATGGGCTGGATGAATGGATTATAAGGTGGATAGAAAGCTAGCTAAATTGTCGGGCTCAACGGGTAGTGATCAATGGCTCCATGTCTAGTTGGCAGCCATATCAAGTGGAGTGCCCCAAGGGTTGGTCCTTGGGCCAGTTTTGTTCAATATCTTCATAAATGATCTGGAGGATGGTGTGGATTGCACCCTCAGCAAGTTTACAGATGACACTAAACTGGGAGGAGAGGTAGATACGCCGGAGGGTTGGGATAGGATACAGAGGGACCTAGACAAATTAGAGGATTGGGCCAAAAGAAATCTGATGAGGTTGAACAAGGACAAGTGCAGAGTCCTGCACTTAGGACGGAAGAATCCCATGCACTGCTACAGACTAGGGACCGAATGGCTCGGCAGCAGTTCTGCAGAAAAGGACTTAGGGGTTACAGTGGATGAGAAGCTGGATATGAGTCAACAGTGTGCCCTTGTTACCAAGAAGGCCAATGGCATTTTGGGATGTATAAGTAGGGGCATTGCCAGCAGATTGAGGGATGTGATCGTTCCCCTCTATTCAACATTGGTGAGGCCTCATCTGGAGTACTGTGTCCAGTTTGGGGCTCCACACTACAAGAAGGATGTGGAAAAATTGGAAAACGTCCAGCGGAAGGCAACAAAAATTATTAGGGGACTGGAATACATGACTTATGAGGAGAGGCTGAGGGAACTGGGGATGTTTAGTCTACAGAAGAGAAGAATGAGGGGGGATTTGATAGCTGCTTTCAACTACCTGAAAGGTGGATCCAAAGAGGATGGGTCTAGACTGCTCTCAGTGGTAGCAGATGACAGAACAAGGAGTAATGGTCTCAAG
The DNA here is from genome assembly GCF_965140235.1 of Caretta caretta. Lineage (NCBI taxonomy): Eukaryota > Metazoa > Chordata > Testudines > Cheloniidae > Caretta > Caretta caretta. The sequence goes on from NC_134207.1 coordinate 49,412,521, forward strand.
TTGCAGTGGGGGAGGTTTAGGTTGGATATTAGGCAAAACTTTCACTAGGAGGGTGGTGAAACACTGGAATGCATTACCTAGGAAGGTGGTGGAATCTCCTTCCTTAGAAGTTTTTAAGGTCAGGCTTGACAAAGCCCTGGCTGGGATGATTTAGTTGGGGATCAGTCCTGCTTTGAGCAGGAGGTTGGACTAGATGACCTCCTGAGGTCCCTTCCAACCCTGATATTCTATGAAGCATGGAGAGATGAAGAAACTTGCCCAAGGTCACCCACTGGATCGTCAGAGCCAGGAATATAAACCAGGTTTCCTGAGTCCCAGTTCAGTGCACTATCCACTAGGCTATATTACAGAAACAAGTAAAAAGAACAAAAGCATAGTGAACAGTAAATCAGATACTTGAAATTCTTTTGTTTTTAACATACAACTGTTATTGATAATGGAAAGACACTTGTTAATTTATAATGTAAGTTTTTAAAATGAACAATCTCTATCATGCTGGGATACAGTTTGTATGAAAGACAGTATACAAAATAAAATTAAGTTGCAATACATACCTGAGACTACTATAGTTTGGCACCATACAGTCACACACAAGGATAATTTTGTGGCCTCTGAAATTCTTCTTGTTCACACTTAAAAAAAACAAAACAACAGTCAGAATGTGATGTTTTCGCCTCTGATTTTGAATGCAAGATCCGTGTTGAATTGAATTTAAAAGCCTAATCCAAAATTTTCAAATGGGGATGCCTAATTTAGGCGGCTCCTATCTTATGTTACTGAATAAGTGATCCAATTTTCAAAGCTTCTAAGTGCATATAACTCGGTATCTAGAAGCTGCTCATAGGAGATGAAGATGCTCAGCACCTCTGAATATTAGGTCACTTATTTATCTGTCTGGCAGAATTTGAATTTTTTTTACAATTTCAACAAGTATCAATGTTTAGTTTTAAGCATTATTTTAGATTTTAGCTATTTAAATTTTCACAGTTATGGGAAGTTACGTGGAGGGTGGACAATTACTTAATGACAGTAGATATTGAGATTCAAAAAGTTAAACCTTTATAAACTGTCAAAACACAAATTGTCAACATCACATGTCAAAATATTTACAAAGTAAATATCCTTAAATCAACAAATGACATACCTGTTTTTACTATTCATTCACTAGCCCATTTGTAACCAGCCTAATTTAAGAGTGTAAATCCAAGGATTTACACTAATATTTTCAAGCAGCATTTTTCTTACTTTGCCTATCTGTAAATTTAGATTATTGATGGAAATATTTTTGTTGGTGTGTACAGTAAAATTGAAGTTTACTAATAAAAATCTAATCCTTCCAAGCCTATTTTAGGTACCCCAAGTTTGAAAATCTATTTTATCCCTATGTTATGCTAACTAGCTCTATCTGATTAAGTTCAAATACAAATTAAAGGCTGTCAGTCATCTCTGATGTAGGTACTTAGAAAGTTAACATGAAATTGATTCACAAAAATGTTGAATGCCAGTAAAATAGATGTTTTGTTAGTTATATGCAACTCAGAATGACCACAAGCTTCTTTATAACTCCCACATTGAATACAAACAACAATCCTTTGGGGACAGTGGGAAAGATAATATTCACCAATATTAAAATGAAACACCTCCCAGTGTATCACTGGCAATGGAGTTGAATCCTATCATTGCAACAGATATACAAATATGTCTATTGTATGTGTTATTTCAAGAATACATGCAAATAATATACAAATATTTTCACACATTGCTGTAGTGTCACTGTCTTCCTGTCTAAATATGATTCTGCATGGCTGACAGATCATTCACGGAGATTGCTTAAAACTAGTATGAACTAGCATAATACTTGAACAAACAAAACAAAAAAGACATTTTATTGACTTTCTACAGGAGTGTAAAACTCTGGAAAGCCTCATACTGATTTAGTACTTTTATTAAAAAATTTTCAAGTAATATCTTGACTAGTAAAAAATGATTGCAGATCTCTTTGGTGCTACTATTTAGTGGCACTCAGGGTGGACAGATTTAAGTTCTTCTATGCTTGTTTTGAGACAGAAAACCCAGTAAACTTTGAGATTCCAAATGGGATTATCACCCTAAACACAAAGTGTCAGGGAATATCTGATAACCCAAAGAATCCATAGACTGAGTATGTAACAAATACTTTCCCCATAGTGACAGCAAAATTCTGGAATAAGGGATTTCAGATATGCAAAGACTTACCCACGCACTAGCTCTTAGACAATAATGTAGCAGCATGCCACTAGTGCACAGAGGTAGTTCTGTATTATTGTCTTGTTTCTTATAATAGGCAATGTTTCACAGCTGTCTGTTTAGGAGACTAACATCCTCTTCTAACCCTTTGACTGGGAAATTCTGTGAGTAACAGGCAACACTTTGTGGTAGCACAGATGGCAGTTTATTTTGGAAATCGAAGTTCAAACTCATGGAACCATAAGGATCTCTACCATTTGATATGCTTGCTATGGTAGAAAAATCCCGCATTTGCAGGAATCTTTGCAATGACTTCCTTACCTAGCAGTTGGCAGAGATGAGGTGGTAAGCGAACACTCAGCCCCAAACCACAATTATACAACTATGGCAGGAACACATCTTAATTCCTAACAAACAGCATCTCTAGTTTGAACCTGGTCTTGCTATCTGAATTTCAGATTTCTCTCCCGCACTGCATCTGCTCCATACCACAATTGACCATGTCAGAAAGCATTTGGAAGCATCACTTACAAAACAGGAAGGAAGTCAGTCATCTTAATGTCCTGTCTGGGATGCAACTGTTGAAAACAAATCTACTGGTTTGTATAGTGCTGCAGTGACTTCTTTATCTAGCATGCTCCCTCTTGCACTTTGCAGATTCTTTCAGGCTCAGGGACAGAACTCCAAGCTTCACTATACCACCTTTGTGCCAACATCTGTGTAGCTGAAACCTCTGCAACTCTCTGCAACCATTACCTTTACAAGTGATCCTAAAATGATAATTCCCAGTGACTTTCTCAGTTGGTACAATCCTTAGGAACAGCCTACTATGCAGTGATGATGAACACTTTCCAAGGTTGGTAGCTTTCTTGTCTCACTTCAAGGAAAATTCAGAAAGTTTCTAAAACATAATACACAGGAGTACTCCAAGCTATCCTGGCAGAGTGTCTTTAAACTAGGATTAATATGCAAATAGATTGAAACACCTTTCTTCCTTGAATCCCTTCCAGGTTATCTAAAAGGATTCTTGTATAGCCCCAAATTCCTCTTCTAGCTCTGTAGGGTAACACTGGTCTCAAGGACCTTTTCTGTGCCATTGCTCTAAAGGAAGTTCTTACCCTGAGTTGACTACCCTATTCCATCCACCTGGGTAATACCCTTAGCTGGAAAAAGTATCCAGCACTACAGATACTAATGAATACAAATGCAGCATGAATAATGTATTTAGAACTCTATTTTGAAAACTGAAATTCAGGATATAGTACAAGTCCAGTGACACCTTAAAGACTAAAACATGTATTTGGGCATAAGCTTTCATGGGTAAAAAACCACTTCTTCAGGTGCATGGAGTGAAAATTACAGATGCAGGCATTATACTGACACATGAAGAGAAGGGAGTTACCTCACAAGTGGAGAATCAGTGTTTACAGGGCCACTTCAATCAGGGTGGATATAGTCCACTCCCAATAACAGATGAGGAGGAGCAGAAATCCACTCACTATGCAATTTCATCTTTATCCCAAATAATTAAAGCTTTCAATAAATTAACTTGCTCACAAAGATGACAGGTGATGGATGGATCACATTTGCACTGCAGAAGCAACATATTTGTGCTGAGAGAAAAGATGTGCAGGGTGCTCTAGGATTCACAGCTCTCTAATTTGCAGAGCAGCACAGCAGTCAGTTTTCACCTTCCAGGGGTACAATGTGGGTGGAGAAAGGTTATGTCTGAGGAGACAGATTTAAGTATGGGTCCAAGGGCTGCAGTTGACCTGGCCCTTGGGGGAGGCTAGCCCCTGGCCCTCTCCTTCTGCCTGAGGCTTCTCCCCTTCCGCTCCCTTTCTACCCCTGTCCCCTGCAGGAGCCCAGAGCACACACACACACCCCCCCCCCCGTGGCTGCCAGTACCAGGGTGGCCACAGCACCCCCAGCCACGGTGTGCTAGGAGGCACAGCCACAGTGCCCACAGTCCTGGTGTGCTGGGCAGCCAGGCAACGTGGCTGCAACGCCAGGCAGGCAGCAAGCCCCAGCATCAGGCTCCCTGAGACCCTGCAGCAAACTGGCCAGCCCCAGCCAACTTTGGCCAGGACAGAGCTGGAACTGCAAGAGGGGGTCTGAAGGCAGAGCTTCTGTAGTGAACTGCTGCACACAGCCATGCAGTGTTGCCAAACCCTGCCTCCAGGTCATGTCTCCTAATTCCCATGAGTGGCACGTGACCCGCCAGCTGGAGGAGGCTAGCCCCAAGCCCAGCCTCTTCTGCCCGAGGCCCTGCCCCTTCCACCCCCTGCCACAGCCCAGAGCCAGCGCCCCCCACTGTAACCACCGGCCCAATCCTGGCCCAGGCTCGGCCCCCAGCCCCAAAGGAGCACCGGGGGGCGAGTGTCACATGGCCCCAGTCCCAGAAAGGTGTGTAGCCCCAGCCTCCTCAGCCCCGGAGTGCCGGGAAGGTGGGCAGCACATGGATGCAGCCTCCTCAGCCCCATCTGGATCACTGGGGCCTGGAGCTGCATGCAGGGAGTGAGGGTAAGCAGAAGGCAGGGCCATAGCTGGCTGTTTGGGGAGGCACAGCCTCCCCCAGCCTAGGTGACCCACCACCTGTGCAAATTGTCACACTCACAGCACTGTCCCTTATGAGGGAGCATCTCCAAATCACAGACTTCCATGAACATCTCTACAATCACCGCCCTCCAAATCCCCCATAATTGCTTTCAAATGTTGGCACCTCTGGAAAACTGAGCCTGCGAGGATTAAATGTCTCCTCCAGCAATGAAAATCTTCTGATTGCAGCACCTTTTCCTTCAGCTCCCAACAGGGAGCACCAGCAACGTAACAATCAACTTCACCATATTTACATAAACTGACAGAATTATTTCCATTGAGAATCATTGAAATGTACAGATAAGCAGCATTTTTTAAATTTTTTTTTTGCCTGAGAACTTAGAGTTTGATTAAGGATGTTTACTTTGTATATTTTGACATATGACGTTGACAATTTGTGTTTTAATGGTTATAAAGCTTTAAAACTTTTTGAATCTCAATGACTATCATTAAATAATTATTGTCTGACCCCACCATAAGTGATAAAAATAAATCATTGCTTAAAAATATTATCCATCAAAATTATAAAAAAATCAAGTTCTGCTGAACATAATTAGGAGTTATTTTCCCAAACCATTGGAGAATTCAGCCTAGGGTGTCTCAGTCATTTGCAATTAAGTTTCTCTAACATTTAGGCTAGACAGGGAGAGACAGGAACATCTTCTAGTTTCTACTTTGTTTCCATGAGTTTTGTAACTGTAAGCAGAGTCAGGATGAGCTCTACCCTGACATCTGGTGGCGAGTCATGGTGGGTTGTGGAAAAGAACTTCAGGGGCTGATCTCATTTGCATAGGCACACCCACCCCACCTAGATGGTCACTTTGGCTGCTGTAGGAGCCCCAGTTTCTCTGTTATTGGGGCAGGAATAAACTGTTATTATCCTGATTATGTGAATCAAGGACAGTGGAACTGTACTTGGCCTTTTGTTATGATGAAGGGACTCACCATCAATGAAGCAGCACTTGCTAGGCAAGGGTCATGGGTTCCAAAACCCAGTGAATAGAGAGAGGCTGGGGATAGGTATTAATACTTGGTGGTATGGGCCCTATAGTGAGGCTGTTACATGCTAATTATGCTTCATCTTCTCTCCATTGTAAACTATCAGAGCTAATTTTGATTCTATTAGGAATCTAGTTCAAGACTGCTAAGCTGAAGTCGCTTTGGGTCAATGGTGCACTAGCAGTGAGGCTCCCCTACTACAAGCTGAAATCACAAAAGAGCTAAACTTACTAAGAGCTGAAATCACTGGGTGTTGTGTTAAGTAGTGGGGGAGCCTGAAGTTATATTGCAGAGCAGTTTTCAGGATGGCTGGCAGAGCAGAGTGGCTCTTGGAGCAGAGCAGTTCGTGGGATGGCTGGAGCAGCTCATGGGGGTGGCTAACAGAGCAGAATGATTCATGGGATGGCTGGTGGAGCAGAGCCCCATGAAGAGGTGGGGCAATCGGCTTTGGACCACGTAAGGTGCCCCTTAACCCCCCTCCCCATCTCCACCCAGGTTGGGAGGTAAAACTGCAGATAAACTTTTGAACTCTGGGGCTGCACTGACCAGGGACAGAGACTTTGGGGTGTTGGACTTTTGGGACTTTGGATGATTTTGGGTTGCTGGACTCAAGAACCAAAGGGAAAGGATATGCCCCAATTTGCTTGGGGTAGGTTTTTTTGCTCATGGGTTGTGTTATGAATCCTGTTGGTGGTGTTTCCTCAACATAATGCCACGTTGTTTCTCTGTTATTAAAAGGCTTTGCTACACTCAGACTCTTTGCTTGCGAGAGTGAAAGTATTGCCTCTTGGAGGCGCCCAGCGGGGGGTGGTATATTTGTCTCAGGTCACTGGGTAGGGGCTCTAGCTGGTTTTACATTGTGTTATTGGAATGGAACCCCTAGATACTGAACCCGGCCCTTGTTGCTGCCAACTCTGATGGGCAGAAGGGTTACATAACGATTGTGTAGCAGTTCAAACAAGAAGGGAAATCAGATCCTGTCATAAATAAAGGAAAGGGTAAACACCTTTGAATCCCTCCTGGCCAGAGGAAAAACCCTTTCACCTGTAAAGGGTTAACAAGCTAAGATAACCTCACTGGCACCTGACCAAAATGACCAATGAGGAGACAAGATACTTTCAAAGCTGGAGGTGGGGGGGGGGAAACAAAGGGTCCTCTCTGTCTGTGTGATGCTTTTGCTGGGACCAGAGCAGGAATGCAGGTCAGAACTCCTGTAAAGAGTTAGTAAGCAATCTAGTTAGAAATGCATTACATTTTCTTTTGTTTAAATGGCTGATAAAATAAGCTGTGCTGAATGGAATGTATATTCCTGTTTTTCTGTCTTTTTATAACTTAAGGTTTTGCCTAGAGGGATTCTCTATGTTTTGAATCTGATTACCCGGTAAGGTATTTACCATCCTGATTTTACAGAGGTGATTCTTTTACTTTAATTAAAATTCTTTAAGAACCTGATTGGTTTTTTTCATTGTTCTTAAGATCCAAGGGTTTGGGTCTGTGTTCACCTATGGAAATTGGTGAGGATTTTTGTCAAGCCTTCCCCAGGAGAGGGGGTGTAGTGCTTGGGGGGGATATTTTTTTGGGGGGGGGAGATGTTTCCAAGTGGGCACTTCCCCTGTTCTTTGTGTAACACTTTGGTGGTGGCAGCTCTTAACCTAAGCTGGTAAGAATAAGTTTAGGGAGTCTTTCATGCAGGTCCCCACATGTGTACCCTAGAGTTCAGAGTGGGGAAGGAATATTGACATGATGGCAGAGTGGTGGGATTAATCTGAAATCATTGAGATTTTTTTTGAACCAGAAGCACAGATTTTAAAAGGAAATATTTTTCCCCCCTTTGAGCTGCTTGGAAACAGGTTTTAAGCTGAAAGCAGTTAGAGGTTTTATTTGTCTCTGCCTGGGGGCCAGAGCAGAGACAAAAGGGAGCTTGCTTCTGTGATCTGGAGTTTCTCTACCTAAAGGCAGGGTAGTTAACCTCCTGCAGGGAAATTCACAAGTTCTTCAGACCTGAAGAGGTGTTTCTTTTAGCTAAGAGCAACTAGAGGGTTTTTCTGTCTATTTTCCTGGAGACAAAGGTGTTAGGTTTTTTTTTAAAAAAGGATTTTTTGGTGTGCTGACAATCACTATCTGAGAACCTAGGTATCCGGTTACAGCACAATCTTTTTTTTTTTTGACAAGCCAAGTTTTGTTTGTTTGTTTTATTTCTAACTCTCAGGTGTAAAATTAGTGAAAAACAGAGAGGCAAACACAACAGAGCCTAAGGCAGAAAGAGCCCAAGAGGCTGCCCACAGGAGAGCTATGGAGACAAAGGAAAAAGAAATGGAGGAAAAGAAAAAAGAGGAAGCATGCTGAGGCAGAGAGGAAGTATGCACTGGAGATGGAGAAGGCAAAGGCTCAGCAGAATAGCAATCCTTCTCCAGGTACCGCTTCACATCCCAGGAAGTTCCCCACCTACAAGGCAGGCAATGATACCAAGGCCTTCTTAGAAAACTTCGAAAGGGCCTGCCTTGGGTACAGCATCTCTACAGGCCAATACATGGTAGAGCTGAGGCCGCAGCTCAGTGGACCCTTAACTGAGGTGGTGGCTGAAATGCCTAAGGAACACATGAACAAGTATGAACTGTTTAAAACCCAGGTGAGAGTCAGAATGGGGTTAAAACCCGAGCATTCCCGTTGGCGGTTCAGAGCCCTAAGGTGGAAACCAGACATGTCATTTACTCGACATGCCTACCACACTATGAAACATTGGGATGCCTGGATATCAGGAGTAAGTGTTAAATCTTCAGAAGAGTTGCCCTTCCTAATGCAAATGGAGCAGCTCTTAGAGGGTCTGTCTAGTGAGCATCAATACTAGTGAGCATCCTGAGGCAATAGAAAGATACATCCTAGATGGGAAGCCCACAACTGTAATCGAGGTAGGGGAGATTGGAGCCAAATGGGTGGAGGTGGCAGAAAAGAAAAAGACGAGTAGCAGTGGGGGTGAATATCAGAAGGGGCATACTGGAACAAAATGGGTGGAGGGAGGAGAGGGGAACAAACCTGGTCGCAGTTGGAGTGGATACCAGAAGGGACAACCTCAGACCACACCCTACTACTGGGGGCAGCCCAGGGCCCCAACTACACCCCAAGGAACACTCCAGACATCTTATCGTCCCACCACACTGTTCTCCAGCAACCCACCTCGCCCCAGTGACCCATCAGCTGGACGATGTTTTAAATGTAATGAACTGGGGCACGTAAAGGCCAACTGCCCCAAGAACCAACAGATTACAGTTCATTGCATTGGAATCACACCAGAGGTCCTCAGGCCCAGATGCCTCCCAGATACCCTCGGAACGAAGGGGAACTGTGAGTGTGGGCAGGAAGAAGGTAACCACATGGAGGGACACCAGAGCACAAGTGAAGCATGGATAGCAGACCTTAGTGGACCCCAATTTAATCAACCCAGAGATCCAAGTGACAATTCAACCCTTCAAGTCCAACTCTTTCAATTTGCCTACAGCCAAGTTGCCTGTCCAGTACAAGGGCTGGTCAGGAATGTGGACATTTGCAGTCTATGAGGATTATCCCATCCCCATGCTGTTGGGGGAAGACTTGGCCAAGCATGTGAAGCTAGCCAAGAGGGTGGGAATGGTCACCCGCAGCCAGGCTAAGCAAGTAGTCATGCCTAGCTCTGTTCCGGAAACTTCTACCAGGACCCGGTCAGAGGTGATGGAACTGGACCCCATGCCAACATGTGCAACAGCAGTGGATCCAGTCCCAGAGACCCAGACAGAGCCAGGCCCAGAACCAGAAGAACCAGCACCAGACCCATTGCCAGCACTGAATCCAGTACTTGCAACCCCAACACCAGAGGGCTCCCCCAAGCCTGAACTCGAACATCGTGCACCAGTGGAGAGCAGTTCACAGTCAATGGAAACAGCTCCATCCCCTACATCGCTTCCAGAGGGACCAAGCATAGGTCCACAATCCAATGAGGAACTGATGTCTCCAGCATAAAGGGAGCAGTTCCAGACCAAACAGGAAGCAGATGAAAGCCTCCAGAGAGCTTGGACGGTGGCATGGAGCAACCCACCGCCTCTCAGCTCTTCTAATCGATCCAGGTTTGTTGTAGAAAGAGGACTTTTATACAAGGAAACTCTTTCTGGTGGACACCAGGAAGACTGGCATCATCAGAGACAGGTGGTGGTTCCAACTAAGTACCGGGTCAAGCTCTTGAGCTTAGCTCACGATCATCCTAATGGCTATGCTGGGGTGAACAGGACCAAAGACCGTTTGGGGAGGTCATTCTACTGGGAGGGAATGGGCAAGGATATTTCTACTTATGTCCAGTCTTGTGAGGTATGCCAAAGAGTGGGAAAACCCCAAGACCAGGTCAAAGCCCCTCTCCAGCCACTCCACATCATTGAAGTTCCATTTTAGTGAGTAGCTGTGGATATTCTGGATCCTTTTCCGAAAAAGGACACCCAGAGGAAAGCAGTACATACTGACTTTCATGGATTTTGCCACCCGATGGCCAGAAGCAGTAGCTCTAAGCAACCCCAGGGCTAAAAGTGTGTGCCAGGCACTAGCAGACATTTTTGCCAGGGTAGGTTGGCCCTCTGACATCCTCACAGATGCAGGAACTAATTTCCTGGCAGGAACTATGGAAAGCCTTTGGGAAGCTCATGGGGTGAATCACTTGGTTGCCTTCCCTTACCATCAAACAAATGGCCTGGTGGAGAAATTTAATGGGACTTTAGGGGCCAGGATAAGTAAATTTATAAATGAGCACTCCAATGATTGGGACCTAGTGTTGAAGCAGTGGCTCTTTGCCTACAGAGCTGTACCACATCCCAGTTTAGGGTTTTCCCCATTTGAACTTGTATATGGCCGCGAGGTTAAGGGGCCATTACAGTTGGTGAAGCAGCAATGGGGGGGATTTACACCTTCTCCAGGAACTAACATTCTGGACTTTGTAACCAACCTACAAAACACCCTCCGAACCTCTTTAGCCCTTGCTAAAGAAGACTTACAGGATGCTCAAAAAGAACAAAAAGCCTGGTATGATAAACATGCCAGAGAGCGTTCCTTCAAAGTAGGGGACCAGGTCATGGTCTTAAAGGCGCTCGAGGCCCATAAAATGGAAGCATCGTGGGAAGGGCCATTCACGGTCCAAGAGCGCCTGGGAGCTGTTAATTATCTCATAGCATTCACCACCTCCAACCAAAAGCCTAAGGTGCACCATATTAATTCTCTAAAGCCCTTTCATTCCAGAGAATTAAAGTTTTGTCAGTTTACAGCCCAGGGAGGAGATGACAGTGAGTGACCTGAAGGTGTCTACTATGAAGGGAAAAGTGATGGTGGCGTGGAAGAGGTGAACCTCTCTATGACCCTTGGGCGTATGCAGCAACGGCAGATCAAGGAGCTGTGCACTAGCTACACGCTGACGTTCTCAGCCACCCCAGGACTGACTGAACGGGCATACCACTCCATTGACACAGGTAATGCTCGCCCAATTAAAGTCCAACCTTACTGGGTGTCTCCTCAAGCTAAAACTGCTATAGAACGGGAGATCCAGGATATGCTACAGATGGGGGTAATCCGCCCTTCTGGAAGTGCATGGGCATCTCCAGTGGTTCTAGTTCCCAACCCAGATGGGGAGATGTTTTTGCGTGGACTACTGTAAGCTAAATGCTGTGACTAGCCCAGACAACTATCCAATGCCACGCACAGGTGAACTATTAGAGAAACTGGGACGGGCCCAGTTCA